>NW_027395276.1:1285000-2582500 GCF_027580225.2 Misgurnus anguillicaudatus | reverse complement strand
ACAGTTGCCTACAGTAGCAACGAAAGTTGCGCTACCTCTCACGCGCTTTGGAAGGGAAAATAATCAAACGAGCAAGTTGACAGTTCTTGACGAGAGATTTACAGTTCGGCTGTAATAGAAAATATTTTAACAGATTAAAATTAGTGACGCCCATATTATAACAATCGGGGCTTTACAAAATAGGTCCGGGGCTCAAGCCCCGCTAGCCCACCTCTAGCGCCGCCCATGCTCACGAGCGCAATGAGCAGCGGTTGCGTGACTTAGTGTGAATGATTTATTTGTTTGCTTTATTCTAAAGAAAAAAACTGTGTATTGTTATTCATGTTAACACATGGATTTAAGTTGATTTTGAGCTTAAGGTCATGAATTTTCGCATGTATGCAAATCCTGATAGACACATCAGAGTGGTAAAATATGGTGAAATATGCATTTGGTGTGTGGTTTGTGTAGTTTAACTAGTTTATAGTAAAACCCTTGGGGAGTCAGCCGACATTGGCTTAACTTAACACCCTTTTTATACGTTACAATTACTACGCTCACTAGTACAGTTTAATTGGTTGATAGATGCACTGGGGACCAAATTATGGCACGAAAACGTAAACAGATTTTCATGATATGTCCCCTTTAAGGAACAAAGGTTATGGTGCAGTTTATGTCAGATTTAATTGTTAGTCAGATATATGTTGTTAAATGGCATTTTTAGAAATATCCATCTTTCCCCATTCAAGTAGACAGGACATTAGTCTGTTATTTTAGATTTATACCACGTGTCTGTTGAATGCTGTATTCTGATTGGCTGAGAAATGTTCAGTGGGTATGCATTAATTTCTGATAACCGCACACCTAACTTGTCAAATGTCTTAAAAATAGGCACCAGAGCAATGTTTGTGGTAACCGTGGTATAAGATGAATAATTGACTCCGGTCCTTTGAATTATTTGAAAATAATGCACACCCGCGGTGCATTGCACCTTGGGTGTGCATTATTTTCTCATAATTCAATGGCCCGTCGTCAATTATTCCTTAAGTAACACTCAATGTGTTCCCATTTATTTGTCCAAATGAAAAAAATTACAATAAAAAAGCATGTTCACTTTTCTCTGGCAGTTTGCTTCACGGATATCAGGAATGCGTTTCTGTGAGGCCAGCGCCAAGGATAACTTCAACGTTGATGAGATCTTTCTCAAACTAGTCGATGATATTTTAAGTAAGGTGAGTGTGGACTGTGATCCCTAATAAAAGGGGTTGTTTTTTTAATTACTTTAATCACTTTTCATATTACTCTAACCCAGAACTTTTACTTAAAGGAGTAGTTCACCCAAAATGAGCATTCAGTCATTATTTTCTCAGCCTAAACCTGTAATAGTTTCTTTATTTTGTTGAACACCAAAGAAGATATTTTAATTGATGATAACCACACAGTTGCTTGGACCTATTGACTTCCATAGTAGAAAATAAACAAATACTATGGAAGTCAATGGGTGCCATCAACTGCATGCTTATTACGGATGAGTAAATGCAAAAATTATAATCCTTACATCATTTACTCACCCTCAAGTTATTACAAACCTGTATAAATTACTCAGTTTTGCTCAACATAAGAAAGGAAGGAAGATATTTTTAAGAATGTTTGTAACCAAGCAGTTTTTTTCCTACTATTGAAATGAATGGTGCCCCTGATCTGTTTGTTTACAAACATTCTTCAAAATATCATCCTTTTTAATTGACAATAAAATTATATTTTTTGGTAAACTATCATTTTAAAGGAAAACGCCACGATTTTTCAGAACTATGTTCTTACCTAAACTTAGACAAACTAATACCTGCTAAAAATGGCCACGTTTTATTTTGTGCCACCATACTTACTCGTGTAACTACTCATGTGACAGTCTTTAAATAGGGAAAACATGAAAGTGTTTGGTGGCTTCTAAATTCATCCCTGTTTGGAACCTAAGGAATGAATGGGGCTAGGCTAAATGCTAACATATTCACGAGGCGCTATACAAAGACTAAGTGCGTGCATTGACATAAGGTAGGTATGTATTAATTTGTCTAAGTTGAGGTAAGAACATTGTAAAATATTGAAAAACGGTGGTGTTTTCCTTTAAAGCAACACCATGTAGTTTCCATGTAAAATGACTTACAGCTCCCCCGTGTGGTTGAAAAGCGCAACAGTGCCTGGTATCAGACACTCTTCTGCAGGCAGAGGGAGGGGCGGGGCTGTGTGCTCTACCCTCCACCGCCACTTTCAGAGTGTGCTTGTAGCAGCTAGGAGGCTGCTCAGGTTGCAGCAACAGTACAATTTGTCCAGTTAAAAGTTGTTCTATCACTGAAATAATTTTAGAGACATTATTTAAAGGTCGAAAAACTACATAGTGTTGCTTTAAACTACCATATGACCTATTCACTTACAAATGCGAAATGGCTGATTAGAAATCTTTTTGCTCCCAAAAACATTGTAAAGCCATGTTTCCGAACTATGAACATCTGTGGCTGTACAATCTGTTTCATTGTTAAATCTTTTCAAGCTTTCTGCTATTTTCCTTTAGATGCCACTTGAGGTCCCCAGTAGAGAGCTGTCCAACAGCGTCCTGTCACTTCAACCCGAGCCCGATATTCCACCAGAGCTGCCGCCTCCTCGCATGCGCTGCTGTTGAGACTCCTGTGCTTTTGTAAAATCCCAACAACTTCTTTACTTCATAACCCAATGTGTGCAATTACTGCCTTCCACCAGCAGGAGGTGATGTGCTCATGTTGTGATGCCCTCTCACCGGTGAGCTTTTGAGACTCCAGCCCAAATGGAGCATAATAGAGACAGGTCTTTACAAAAGAAGATAAAGAGAAATGCTTTGGTTCTGTTCCTCTCATTTGTGAATATAATCTTCTCGAGCGATGGACTGTTTCACTTAACACACATTCTGTATTTGGTACCACGATACACTTCACGCGCGCACATTTTTTTCTGATGGTCCATATCTACACTACCTCATTTTTGGAAAGCACAGGATTGCGTTTGTCCGACAACGATGTGCCTTCCTTTTTGGATAGCGCTGCACACGTGCCACAAACATGCATGACGGAAGTCGTACGATTGGAAACCCATCAGATCTTATGTTTTATGTGCGCCACTTCTGTTGTATGAAGGATACTCTGTCCCTTTCTTTTAAAGGAAACATTTAGGACATTATTCCAAAATGCCAATGCATCTTATTAGGACATAATGGCTGATTAATATCAAATCAATAAATTGATCAAATCAATAGCTCCTCGTAACTAAGAAGCATCTTTCTGAATTAATTTGGGATTAAGAGCAAAGCGCATATAAATTAATGCATCCGTAATGGTTTGTTTGCCCCATTTTTAATCACCAGCACTTGTAGTGTAAAGTAGCCACATTCAATCAGTGTTATTGTGTTTTTCTTTTTTTTTTTGAGTGGCCAGAAGTGGATATTTTATTTTGCACTACAATCCATTTGTAGGTAGTTAACAAATAGCTAACATGCTGAAGGGTTAATAATGTTATCTGGCATCAGTTATTGTGTCTTAGTGATGCTCTATAGATGCTGTTTAACTTGAATAGAATAAAGGAGGATTATAATTAAATTTCAACTGGGAAAAGAAATGCTCTCATCAAAAGGGCTATTCTTTACGGAGAGCAGGCTGACGATTACGCAGGATGGTTTGATAGTTGGATGGCTTTCAGCATCACTAACTGAAGAATAACTACAATATCCAACATCATGGCCTCACTATATTTATGCTATTGGTGCAAGAGATAAAAGACTGATATAGTTCATCATTTTTAAGAGAGGGTTCGTGAGAATGATTAAGACAACTGAACGGGTGATCTTACAGCGTATGTGTAAAAGTAGTAAATGTTTAATACCTTTTTTAGTTCTGTTATAGTACATGAGGATTGATGAGTGTTGCTGTGGAGCTTCATGGACACAAAAAGACATTTTGTGATTCTTTTTGAGTTAATCGCACATAAAATGTGTTGATCATATCATATTCACCCCAAAATCAAAAGAAAACTGTGCTTTCTTTTTTCAGATTGTGACAATTACAGTTACCGTAATGAAAAATATCTTTCTCATTGTCATACAGTCCCAGGTGAAAAGTAGTACACTATCATTATGTACTAAAAGTGCTCATTTTTTGCGCACTAATTTTGTACTTTATGTACAAATTTGTATTTAAAGGGATAGTTCACCCAAAAATGAAATTTCTGTCATTTACTCACCCTCATGTTGTTACAAACCTGTATAAATCTCTTTGTTCTGATGAACACACAGAAGATATTTTGAGAAATGTTTGTATCCAAACTGTTCGTGGACCCCATTCACTTCCACAGTAGGAAAAAAGAATACTATGGAAGTAAATGGGGTCCACGAACAGTTTGGTTCGTAAATGATGACAGAATTTTAATTTTTAGGTGAACTATCCCTTTAAGCACTAAAATGTGCTTTTAACATACCATCTCTGTATTAAAAAATGCATTATAAATTATAAAAAAAATTAAATACCACTTGTAGTAAACATCAACCCATCTTTCATACAAAGATACATTTTAGCACATTTTAAGTACACTTGGATGTGCTTCAGATTATCTTAAGAAGTACTAAAGAAGAATTTTGAGTATATTAAGTACAAAATTAGTAAATAGAGCACTTTAAAGGGATAAATCGGCCAAAAATTATATTAAACCCATGATTTACTCGCCCTCAAGCCATCTGTGATATATATTCATAATTTTTCAGACAAACAACTTTTTAGTTATTTTAGAAGATGTCCTAGATCTTTCACTTTTTTTAAATGTAGGAATAAAAATGTTTTTTTCAATCTTAAAGATTGTGCATCCATCCTTCACACAAGTAATCCAACCAGCTCCATGAGAATAAACAAAGGCCTTCTGAGGGTATTAATGCGTAGAAATATCCATATTTAAAATGTTACCGAAAGTTAGTTATTTTCGTTTGTAACGTCGCCATCTTACGCCAGTGTATGCACTTTTGCGGAGGGTTCTTTGCTGTGATGCTATGCGTCTCGCCCTTCGTCGAAAAGTGCGTACACTACGCTGTACTTTCTCCTGAATGCAGAGGCATCTCTAAGATGGTGGCGTTACCGGAAGCTAGTTATTTTTGTTTATAAAGTTTTACATATTGATATTCTACTATAAAACCGCAGGGATTACCCGGCCTTTGTTTATCCCCCTGGAGCCGTTTGGATTACTTTGTGAAGGATGGATGCACAATCTTTGGGCTTGAAGGAGGTGGACCCCATATTCATACATTAAAAAAAAATTAAAGATTGTGTCCATCTTATAAAATAACTGTGTTTGTCTGAAAAGTGGTGGACATATGCATCTCAGACGGCTTAATGGTTGAGTACATTATGGGTTTAATATCATTCTTGGCTGAAATATTACTTTAAGTATAAAAAAGTGTATTTTTTTACCTGGGGTGATGAATAAACGAGGGATTTTCTTTTTTAATTAAATTAAAAACAATAAATCTTTCTTGCAAAGATGTAAATGATTCTCAATTTAAATGTATCATTGTTATTGCACATTATGGTAATGAGAATTGGCTAAAAATAGAGTCTTTAAGTTTGGTTTTTAATATGATTTGGAAAGTTAAAGAATAACTTGGTGAGGTTTGATTTAATACTTTAACAAAACGAAGGTTTATGCGTATGTGTTTTGTGACTGTTTATGTTGTGTGCCTCAGATAAGTGTGTTACACTAAACTTAATACCCGTTCTGTATTTGAAGGACTGATATCTCAGTATTACTAACTTAACACTATTTTTGACTGTATTTCTGATCTGTATTATTCAAATAGCCCAGGTGTTCCTACATTTAATTTATCCCCTTTCAGGTTTAGCTTAAGTACTTGAAATGTCATAACCAGCATGTGGTTTATTTGTGTTAACAGTGTTAGGGAACATATACTAACCTCATGTTTGAAGGCTTGTGCTATATTATAAATTTGTGAAATACTCTATATTGTACCGTCTGTGTTTGCATTTTTACTTTCTTAGCACGATTGACTGACTCTTATTTTTGATTGTTGTTGAATTTATCCCATACCTGTCCTGGAGTCAGATTTAGTTTGCCGAATAATGAAAATTCAGTCATCATATGCTCACCCTTGTTACAAACCTGTATGCATTTTTTTGTTCTGCTGAACTCAAAGATATTTGTAATTAAGCAGAAAACAAGCGCCATTGACTTCCATAGTAGGAATAAAAACTACTATGGAAGTCAATGGTGCTCAAAAATGATATCTTCCTTTGTGTTCAGAAGAACAAAGAAATGAATACAGGTTTGTAACAACGAGGGTAAGTCAATGGTGACTGAATTTTCATTTTTGGGTGAACTAACTCTTTAAGGCCTAACTTTTTTGCAACAAAGTAACTTCAACAGACCTTTTGTGTTTTCAGGTTTCTTGTTTATATAGTTGCATGGTCGTGTTTGCTACAAAAGTAATTTCATGTTCTTCAGAAAGGCTGTTAGTTGTGCTGAAAATATTAATTCAATCCAACCTTCTCTTTAGTACATGTTGCCTTGATGAAACTTATTTTGTACAGAGTTGCCTTATTTAATCTCTTACCTTGGCCAAAAGGATAGCTTACCCAAAAATAAAATGAGTTTCTTTATTCTGTTGAGCACAAAGAAGATGGGAAAAACAAATACTAGCATTAAAATTTCATTTTTGAGTGAACTATCCCTTTAACATTGCGAAAACAAAAGATTAAATGGATCCTCTTGCACAGAAGAGTACTTTGTATTAATAAAAAGTTGATATTAGGTCTTTGAAACAGTTTCGGCATGTTTAAGGAGTTTCATGTATTTTTTAACTTGTGGCATTCTTAAACTAATGAAGTACAAATAAAGATCTATATTTATTACACAGATGTTTGTTAGATTGAAGTGCTTTGCTTTATTTGCAAGTGTAATATTAATATTTTTTTAATTAATGTTTTAATGATGTTTTCAAAGTATCTTTAACATGTTCAGATGTGCACTTTATTTTTAACAGAATGATGGCGCTATTGGATCACCATAATCTAACTGAAGAACTACTATAACTTTAATTTTAAAATCCATATTAATTAAATCCATTCAGGTTTTACACTATCTGTATTTTAAGCTATTTATCTTCTGTATTAAATCATCAAAGACATTTTTTTACTGGTAACAATATTTGGGATTTTGCTCTTGTCATCTATCGCTCATATTAGCATTTGAGAGTTTTCCTTGTCCTCATTTTGTGCAAAGTGAGATTTAACATCTCTAATGGTCTCCTTTAGCATGATCTGCTTTAACCAAGCTAAAGTAAGGTGAGCTGACACAACCTGACCTGTGGAGTACTATCCAATGGAATAGCGCTAATAGTGTGATCAACTCTGCACTTGATTCAGTGAGTGCATATTTTACATTTTTCTGATTTATTTTGATTGGTTGATCAGCATTTTTATTGGTTTGAACCACAAAATGCAGGGTCTGAAGGGGTTAATTATTTGTTTGAGTAGATTACATATGCACGAATAGAGGCAAATTCGCACCAGGCAACGGGGGTCACTAACTTGCAGTTTTCGCATCAATTGCGTCTTCTGCGCAAGTTTCAACTTTCGAATAATTTCAACCATAGTGGAACACATTATTAGCTGGGTTTCCTTCCAAACGTGCAGCAAATCTTTTCAAAATTTGCAAAAAAAGAAGATTCTAATGCTTTTCTAGTATCTAAATTTTGTGTTCAGAAAAAGGAATGCAGCATTTTTAATGCAGGCACTAGCAGCATGGGCATTGCGATGACATTGATTCTCATATATAGTAAGACAACTTCAGTGGAAGCAGCTAGACGGTCAGTCCTGTGGGTTTAATGTTCACTATATCAGAATTTATTCGGCAAATAAGTTTTCATCTCCCATTATTCTCATTTTTGTCGCATTAAACAAAAACCACCTCAAGCGAGCGTTAAAGGTGCAGTATGTAAATTTCAGGGGCATCTAGTGGTGAGGTTGCTAATTGTAACCAACAGCTTAGTCCACTGCTCACCCCTTGCTTTTGAAACACATGTCATCGTCGGAGACAACTTGGTAAAAAATGTGTCCGTTAAGGGCTTCTGTAGAAAAACGGCGGCACAAAATGGTGACTTCCATGTAAGGTGACCCTCAGTGTATGTAGATAGGTCTCGTTCTAAGGTAATAAACATAAAACGGTTCATTATAAAAAAAAAGGTATTTATACACCCCTGATAATATAGTTTTCTATGTTTTTGCATTTCTGTCAAGAGATCCTTCTAAAAATTCCACACTGCACCTTTAAATCATAATTGCAAACTAAGGGATTTTTATGTGAAATATGGCATTTCAATTACTCGTTTTTGATGCAATACTCGACATTTTAATAAATAAAAAACCATTAAATTATACAAGAAAGTAGTGCTTTTGGTTAGTAGCCTTATTTTTTTTTTAGGTTTAATTACACAGAATTCATGATAAATTTATGTATTTCATAAAATGTCATAAAACTGGGGCCCCCTGGCACCATCTTGCGGCCCCCAGTTTGAAAACCACTGAACTAGGCTAAAACCGAGTTCAAGTCAGGGTTGACATTTGATCAAAATGTTCTTTGTGGAACCAACATGGTTATTTTGTGACATCACTAAAAAAACATTTTTAAGCATGCGCCAACCCTACTGAAAAATCCAGCTAAGATCAGCGTAAGCTGGTTTTAGCTGGTCTCCCAGCTTGGTTTTAGCTGGTATTGCTAGTGTAGCAAGCTGGTCTGTGTTTTGTTCACTTTTTAATGCTGGAAGACCAGCTGACCCACCAGCTTGAGCTTTGCCAGGCTGGAAGGACCAGCTTAGACCAGCTACCAGCTTATGCTAGATTTTTCAGTAGGGAAATTTATTATGGTCGTATTTTGTTTAACAACGCCTGTAAGTACATCAACGAACATTTGTTGTAATTGGAGAATTAAGGTGGTGTGGCTTTCATTTTCATGTTCCTACAAATTTGCTTTCATTTTCCTATTTTTGCAAATGTTTCTATTTTGCATATTTTCTACGTGTTGTGAGTTTGATTTACGTCTGTGTTTTTCCACATACATTCGACGTACAGTAAAACTGACGCGTCAAGTCTCTGGTCCACCACGCGTACTCACGCCGCGCGTGTGCTGCCGGTGTACCGGGGCGCGGGAGGGGTGTGTTCCGTATTTGTGTGTAGAAGAACAAGCGCATGCGCTTTACGAGAGCCGAAACAGAAGCGGAGCGCGTCAGACCGCAGCGGCTGCAGATTTTTCCCGTCAGACGGGAGGGGAGGAGAGGAGGCCAGCAGGAAGAAGGGACCGTAGGGAGATGGGAATACTTTTATTCAGAGGGATATGGATTTAACGCACAAAATCACGGAGATTCTCACTTGACATCGCAACATCCACCCGTATTGCGTTCGGAAGCACTGGGAATTATAGGCTAGGCTACTCTCAACCCCGGTGATGATGACGACTGGAAAGTGAATCTGGAGTGATGAGACAAAACGCGAAAGGAGAAAAGCGCGCTGCTGGATCCATCCGACAGGGTTGTTGTCTCCCCGGACTCAGGGTTGATTATCGGTACCGTCGTTCTCCTCTCACAGGCGTGGAGGTCATATAATGGAGAGCCCCAATGGCTCCGACACCAAACCGCAGAGCCATCATCATCCTCAGGTGGAGAAGAAGAGGTTAAACCGCGCGCCGTCCCCTGCCAGACCCGTCCTTAAGGATGTCCACTCTCGATCGGGCAAACAGATCGTGCCAAAATCACCCAAACTCAACAAGCCGCAAGCGTCCGCTGCTCCGGTAGCGTCTCAAAGCCGCGTACCGAGACGCGCCACCCCCAGCGCGAAGGAAAAACCGGCACCTGCAAAAAGCAACATCAAGCCATCATCTACAAAAAAGTCCGTTAAGGTCACTCAGCATGCAGCATCCGAACCGAAACCGTCCGGCAGAGGGGTTGACACCGCTCCGCAAATCGCCAAAAGCAAGCAGAGGTTGGCCCCTCTTTCCCACGGTCCCGTCGGATCCCCGATACGCGTTCCCACCGGCCGGGTTTGCCAGACGGACAGCAGTTCGGATTTGTCCGATTGTCCATCCGAACCTCTGTCCGACGAGCAGAGACTCGTTCAAGCCGCCAGTAGCGATGTGGAGTCGTGTAGCGGCTCCGGTTCGAGCGAGCGCGGGGAGCAGGTGGCTGAGATTCGTGTGCGCACGGCGGACTCGAGCGCGACGCTCAGAGAAGCGGCGATGTCAGGTGCGCACGCTGGGAAATGTAAAGCGGAGAAAACCGCACAATTCAAAGCGGAAGGGAAGGAAATGATCCAAGAGGAATTGTTAAGGGAAATCGAAGACCTTCGTTCGGAAAATGACTACCTCAAGGTGAGCCAATGTTTTAATTTAAGAAAATATTATACTGTTGTATAAGCCTACTATATGTACTAAAATAAACGCATGTAGTGTTTTGAACCTTACTATAGTAAATATTAAAGTGTAGCCTACTACAGTTTACAGGTTTATCAGTTTATACTAGCCTATATACTAGGCCTAAAATTATGCCATATAGCCTACTATATATACTATACTACAATTTATTATAGTAAACACTGACTTAAGTATGTGGGCTGTGCCATATAAGTGCTGGTACTTCTATATTCATATACCATGGTATTTACATGATAGTCCAACGTATTATATAGAATAGGCATATTACCATCTCCAAAATAACTATACAGTGCCATGATGCTTTTAAAGGGGACATATCATTAAAATCTAACTTTTGTTTATATGCTTGGCCCTCAGTGCTTCTATCAACTTAGTTTTGGTAAACCATTCTCTGCAAGCATGTGAAAAAATAGATCTTTGACATTTGGCTCCCCTAGTGATGTCAAAAGGGGATCTTAGTATAATAATGCCACCCCTTAATCTGCACTATCCAACCACGGCACTGCCATTTAGTGCAGAGAGAAAGTGAGAGAGAGAAAAAAATAATTGACAGCATAATTGAGTTTCAATTAACAAACCACCATTATGGTGATCAGTGTTTGCATTTCATCAGCTCATTTGCATTTTAAAGGACACAACCTAAACGGCACATTTTTGCTCTTACCTACAAAGTGACAATTTTAACATGTTATAATAAATTATCTATATGATATTTTGAGCTAAAACTTCACATATGTACTCTGGGGACACCAAAGATTTATTTCACATTTTAAAAAAATGTCACCTTTAATGGGTTTTTAAACATCTGGGGGCAGTTTCCCAGACAGGGTTTTGATTAATCCAGGACTAGGCCTTAGGTATTTCAAGTAGTTTATTAAACATGCCTTAGAAAAAAAATCTTTACTGTGTGCATCATCTTGTGACAGAACAATGGTACAGATATATTTTAAAATAGGTCAGTGCCAGGTGTTTTCAGTTAAGATGGCTCAAACAAGCTAGACTTAAGCCCTGTCTGGGAAACTACCCCTTGGTTTTTACTTACATTTCTTTGTTTTGTATTTATTTGCGTTTCCAGATTAAACCCTTGGTCAGGTTAGGTCTTGATGTTCTGCTGAAGGATTAAGTGACACTTTCACTGTGAAATCCATGTGACTGCATGCAGTGCTAGGTGTTTGCACGACAACCCCTGTGCTGGTTAGGGCTGTCACAAGGATTAAATAATCGTCTCATCGTGATTTTTTTACCTAATCACAATGATTTTAAATCACCGCAATGATTGCACATCTCTAAAAAAACACAAGGGGGAGCTGGAGCGCCTGTATAAACGAGACAGTATCAGATTATTTTTAAAGGAACAGTATGTAGGATTGTGGCCAAAACTGGTATTGCAATCACAAAACTTGTGGCTAAAACTGGTACTGCAATCACACAACTGGTGGCCAATACAGAAAATGACAACATAAACATCAGTTGAGGGCTGCAACTGCTCTTTTTAAATGACAATATCCTGGACAGACCACTGTTGTCAGTGATATAAGTATTTGAAATGAAAATGATTTCTTAATGTCTAGTGACATATCAGGGCCATTTTATGATTAATTGATATACATTTTTTACATACTGTTCCTTTAAATATGTGTTATGTGTATTGATATTTTCTGCCAGATAAACCTTGCAAAAGATTTAATTTAAATAGTCACAACAATAGCCTCTTTCACACAGTAATTCTGGTAAATTGCCATGAATTTACCAGAATGAATTTACCAGTAAATACAAAAATGTGCTGTTCACACACGCAGTGGCGTTCCGTTATTTTACCAGTAAGACATCATTCACACATCAGTATCAAAATACCGGTAAATTCGTTCAGAAAGCGGAAGTACCTGTAGCACGCGGCGAGCTCAGTGTTGTATTTGTAAACAATCCACGTCGTTCATAACCACGGTCCGTATTTTGTTGTTTTCACGTCTGTGGTAAACAGTCGCGAAGTTGCTCATGACCAAACAACATTGAATGAGACGACGGCACTTTAGGCTTCACAGAGGGCGTGCTAAGGACGTCGGCAAACGGCGGTAAGCTGTTTTAAACAACTTTGGTGAAGAAATGTGGACGTAAACTTCAGGTGTGCTCAACTTTCAAGTAGCATGTGTGTGGAAACGTCAGTAAATACTGCGGGGGTAAACGCGTCATCTGTATTAAAACGCTATGATTGGCCCGAAGCTGTCAGCACAGTCTGACGTCGTCCGTTCTAAATGCCGGTAATCCTATAATTTTCGTTCACACACAGCGCTTACCAGTAAATTACTGGTATTCTTACAACCTGTCTTACTGGTAAATTGGGAGCACTGATTTACCGGAAAGGTTCTGTTCACACATGACATTTTAACGGCAATTTACCAGTAAATTACCAGTAAAGACTGTATGTGTGAAAGGGACTACTGTGTGTTAATTATTTCACAAACAAAGAAAAAAATGTTTGGGAATTAAAAGTCAAATCAATAAAACAGACAATTAATCTACATAATCATCAAATCCCTAAAACAGGCAATTAATTGTCATAATCGGCACAATTTATTAGACAATTAACCGTCAGCCAAATTTCATAATCGTGACAGTCCTAGTGCTGGTGTGGTACATCTTTCATCATACTGCTCATTTACACCTCAAACCTATGCAAACTATTCTGCACAGTTTGTTTATTAGTATTTACAGATATCTCTTTTACTATATCTCACTGCCCATGTAAGCTTTATTTGGTTTTCCATATTCCTTGCATAATTATTAACGATGAGGCTTTGAGATGAGCACACAACTCAACAGCAAACATCCTCTTGTTTTTTTTTTTAATTGTTGAATATGAATGCAGTGATGGGATCAGGGGACCATACTGCGGTCTTGTTTTGTTGCATTGAGACGGATTCAGAATGATTTCACATCACATCAATTTATTTGAATACATTTAAGGATGATGTCACAGGACACTTCAACACCTGTGCTCCCAGAGTAAAACTGATGGCAGCCCTATAATCGGCATAATTTCATCAAAGTTTCATTTCATTTGTCAGATGGAAGAGTGCATGAGTGCTGTCACAAACTGGATTTTCATACATTTATAAGCACTCGAGTCAGTCCGTTCTCTGAAGACGTTAATCCGTTTTAGTAGCTTTGCCTGTAATGGATGCATCTCACACAAGAGACATCCACAAAAACAAACCTCCTGAAACCTGGATGATGTGTTTAAAGCCTTACAGCAGATGTGCATCCATGATTATTTATCATTCCCTCGTGTATCTCTCTTTTTTTATGACCTTTCTTTTTCCCTGTTGAATGACATTGATAATTTAGAGGTGTCTCATAATTGATGTTTGACAGGAGCAACCGCACATGACACGGCAGAATGACACGTCACATGACCACGTACAGTGAAGGTCATTGTGTTGGGCTGTTTATCATTGGCTGTGTCTCGTTTTTCTTCTCGACCTTGTTTACTGTAGATGTCTATAGTCAGTGTTTAATGGAAAATGAGGCTTTACAAATTAGCGCCATCAATTAAAGTTCGGGGCTGATGTCAAGTTTTTATAAATGTCTTTCTTCTTGGTGGATTTTATTGACAGATTATTTTGAACAAAAACATATCGAACGTTGGGATACTATTCATTGATTTCAGTCTTTGGCATTGCCTTACATAATATTATAGATATCAAGGTTATTTTTCACTTATTTACATTATGCAGGATGATTTATGCAGAAAACTTTAAATTACTGGGTTTGGTTTGCTTTCATTCTTATTTGAATTCGGATTGCTTTAGGATGAAGTGGACGAGTTGCGTGCCGAGATGGAGGAAATTAGGGACAACTACCTTGAAGAGGAGGTCTACCAGCTACAGGAACTACGCAGGGAACTGGACCGTTCCAACAAGAACTGTCGAATCCTTCAGTACCGCCTCCGCAAGGCTGAACAAAAGAGTTTGCGTGTAGCTCAGACCGGACACGTTGACGGAGAGCTTCTACGCGGTCTGGAGCAAGACCTAAAGGTGAGTCTGCTTTGGTTGGCGTGTATGTATTATTGCTTAGACGTACAGTGCATTACATGCCACTTCACGCACAGGTGGCCAAAGACGTATCGGTGCGTCTGCACAATGAACTGGAGACAGTGGAAGACAAGCGCACCCGGGCGGAAGATGAAAACGAGATGCTCAGGCAAAAGATCATCGAGGTGGAGATCTCCAAACAGGCCCTGCATAATGAACTCGAGAGAGCCAAAGAGGTAAGACATTGCTAGCAGATCTTAAGATAATAACACGCATCTGAAAGTGGAAATCTGGTTGTTAAAATAAAATATCACACCTCTCCGGTGACTTTATAAGTGGGATTCGATTTTGATATTTGTCTTTAAAAGGCAAGGGGTTATTTTCGTGCTTGCTTACAAGGGTATCCCAGAATCCCCTTTGAAAACATTCCTTGGGGCAGCAAATCTCCTTAACAGATTATTGCATCCTGACATTTTAAGTGTGTGTATACATTTGCTTTCTTTATTTAGTATACAGGGAAGGCAATTTTAAAATAGTTAACGTTTTCAAGAGAGTTAAAGGGATAGTTCAGCCAGAAATAAAAATGACCCCATGATTTACTTACCCTCATCCCTGATGTCCATCATCTTTCAGACGAACACAAGTTCAGTTATATTAGAAAATGTTGGGCTCTTCCAAGCTTTATCATGGTAGTAAATGGTGCTACTGATTTTAAAGCGCAATAAAGTCCATCTATCCTTCACATAAGTAATCCACAAGGCTCCAAAGGGTTAATAAAGGCCTTCTGAGAGTAATCGTTATTTTGTAATAAAAATATATTGAGGGTGAGTATATCGTGGGGTAATTTTTATTTGTGGGTTTACTGTCCCTAAAACAGTCATCCTTTTTACTTACCATTATGTCATAGTAAATGTGTAGCTTGCGTGAGCTCAAAGTTGATTTGGATAAATTTTCCTTCTGGAGCTTGACACACCCAGTTTCCTGTTGACATTTTGTATTCCACCATGAAAGTCGGGTTGGATAGCCATCAATTATTTACGGCTAAAAGATCAATTTTTTGGTAACACTTTATTTCACATTGTCTTTTGTGTAGTTACATATCATTACTATAGGAATAACAGTAAGTTGATTACATGCAACTCTAAACCAAACATAATGCTGCGTTCACACCAAATGTGAAGCATCATGTTCCTCGCTCTAGATTACTTGCGGGTTTCAACTTCGCGTAATGCAAATTTTTCATGAATATTTTCAACTTGCGCAAAGACACAGTTTGAGCCGAATAGCTAGTGTTTTTTTGCGGCAATCACACCAACCATTCACGTGGTTGGCATCGCACTGCACGATTTTGTGGCTATTGTGTCTTATTTGCATTGACTTTGATTGATCTACTTGCGCAAATCATTGAATTCACCTTTGGTGTGTATGGCAAACGCGTACATGTGTTTGTGGGTTTTAACTTCGTGTCATGCACATTTTTTGTGAATATTTTCAGCTTGCGAGAAGACGCAGTTTGAGGCGCATAGCATGTGTTTTCGTGGCAATCGCACCACCTGTTCGCGTGAGTCGCATAGCCCTGTGCTAGTTTGCGGCTATTTGCTTCTTTGCATTGAGTTTAATTGTAATCTACTTGGGCAAATAATTGAATTCACATTTGGTTTGTATGGCAAACGCGTACATGTGTTTGTGAGTTTTAACTTCGTGTCATGCACATTTTTTGTGAACATTTTCAGCTTGCGCAAAGACGCAGTTTGAGGCGAATAGCTAGTGTTTTTTTTTTTGCTGCAATCACACCAACCATTCGCGTGATTGGCATCGCACTGCACGATTTTGTGGCTATTGTGTCTTTGCATTGACTTTGATTGTAATCTACCTGCGCAAATCATTGAATTCACGTTTGGTGCGTATGGCAAATGCGTACATGTGTTTGTGGGTTTTAACTTCGTGTCATGCACATTTTTTTGTGAATATTTTCAGCTTGCGAGAAGACGCAGTTTGAGGCGCATAGCATGTGTTTTCGTGGCAATCGCACCACCTGTTCGCGTGAGTCGCATAGCCCTGTGCTAGTTTGCGGCTATTTGCGTCTTTGCATTGAGTTTATTTGTAATCTACTTGGGCAAATAATTGAATTCACATTTGGTTTGTATGGCAAATGCGTACATGTGTTTGTGGGTTTTAACTTCGTGTCATGCACATTTTTTGTGAACATTTTCAGCTTGCGCAAAGACGCAGTTTGAGGCGAATAGCTAGTGTTTTTTTTTTTGCTGCAATCACACCAACCATTCGCGTGATTGGCATAGCACTGCACGATTTTGTTGCTATTTGTGTCTTTGCATTGACTTTGATTGTAATCTACCTGCGCAAATCATTGAATTCACGTTTGGTGCGTATGGCAAATGCGTACATGTGTTTGTGGGTTTTAACTTCGTGTCATGCACATTTTTTGTGAATATTTTCAGCTTGGGCGAAGAAGCAGTTTGAGATGAATAGCGTGTGTTTTCGTGGCAATCGCACCACCCGTTCGATTGGCTTGCATCGCCCTGCACGAGTTTGCAACTATTCGTGTCTTTGCATTGAGTTTGATTGTAATCTACTTGGGCAAATAATTGAATTCACATTTGGTTTGTATGGCAAATGCGTACATGTGTTTGTGGGTTTTAACTTTGTGTCGTGCACATTTTTTGTGAATATTTTCAGCTTGCGCGAAGACACAGTTTGAGATGAATAGCGTGTGTTTTCGTGGCAATCGCACCACCCGTTCGCTTGACTCGCATCGCCCTGCACGAGTTTGCGGCTATTCGTGTCTTTGCATTGAGTTTGATTGTAATCTACTCTCGCAAATCATCACGTTTGATGTGTACGGCAAACATGTACTTGAGTTTGTGGGATTTAACTTGTGAATTGCACAAAAACGCAGTTTGAAGCAAATAGCGTGTATTTTCGTAGCAATCACACCAACCGTTCATGTAAATTCGCATCGCCCTGCGTGAGTTTGAGGATATTCATGTTTTTGCATTGACTTTGATTGTAATCTTCTTACACAAATCATTGAATTCATGTTTGGTGTCTATGTGTTTGTGGGATTTAACTTTGCGTCATGCAGATTTTTCGCAAATATTTTTTTTACTTGCCCGAAGACTTTGAGGCAGTTTGAGGCGAATAGCGTGTGTTTTTGCGGCAGTCGCACCACTTGTTCGCGTGATTCGCACCGCCCTGCACGGGTTTGTGGCTATTTGTGTCTTTGTATTGACTGTGATTGCAATCTACTCACGCAAATAATTTAATTCACGTTTGGTGTGTATGGCAAACATACTGTATGTAAAAAAACAGGCCTGTTAATGAAAACACTGAAGTAAAGCATTGAAATATCTTTGTAAAGCTTTGAGTGTTACAGTTGTGTCAGCTATAGCGCATCTCTCTTGTGGTTTGTCCTAGAAAACCACCGGCTCCAGTTTTTCATCCTTTAAATCTTAATCTTTACTCCATCTTTGCCCCACAACAGCAATGAATTGAGATTGTGTTGTATCTTCCACATTGTCTCTTTTGATTAACTGTACCTGTTTTTCCAGGGGATGTCAAGTCTGTTCAAGGCTTTAAATTACAAACCTTTTTGAGTTACCTTTTTTGTCCTTTAATTCTTCAAGTAACGATTCATGTTCGCGTGCTGTGAGACCCGTGAACCAACACGTAGATATGATAAACCCTTGATGTAATGTTTTATTCTCCAAAGAACCATCTACATTTATTCATTTGGCAGATGTTTTTATCCGAAGTGCATTTTATAAGTTATACATTTTATCAGTATGTGTGTTTGCTGGGGATTGAACCCACAACCTATGTGCTGTGCTGTAGCATAACGCTCTACCAATTGAGCTGTCATGCATTAAGTGAACCATACAGTACAGTCGAAATGCTGAGATCTATTTTAAGTACTACAGTGGGATTTATATGTTTAAAAGTGGTATACCTGCATTCCTGACAGGTTGACGGGTCTCGTTTACATGAAAATAAAGCCTGTTAAACAGACTGGAATGCTGTTAAGCCGGGCAGACGGGAAATGCGCCCGTTGCTTTCAGTAGTGTGACGGCATGTGCTGTGTGTCACAGTGTTGCATAGAGAAGATGCTAAATAATGTCTTTATCATCAAGACATTTGCATTTATGCATTTAATCAAAATGCTGTAATCCAAAGCAATTTACATGCCATTTAAGATGTACATTTTATCAGCATGTATGTACCCAAGCGATCCAACCTATGACGTTTTCTGTGTCAGTGCAATGTTATACCAACTGAGGACTGTGTGTGTGTACAAAAATGTTTTATTGAATAGACAACCTATATTTATATACAGTAGTTCCAGAAAGTTAATGTATGAGCTTGTGCATCTTCTGCATAGCTTTGTGTCGTCTCTGCGTTATCATCGGTGTCCAGGTTGCTTCGTGCCAACTCTGAGGGATTGGCATCCGGACCAGAATTAATCCAACTGAGCAGCCGCTTATGAAACCTTCTGGCAGATTCCCGTCTCACAGGGGAGGACAGGAGAGAGAGCGATGCTTTATATCTGTCAGTCTGTGGAATGGCAGAAGCTTATGAGAGTTTTCATAAACAGTTCAGTCGTTTCGTGTTTTGCAGGGTTGCTAATGAGAGCCTGTCATTTGTAATGCACCATACTGACTTCATACATCCAGATTGTTCATCCAGTCTGATAAAGCAGCTCCGTTTTACAAGAAACATCATTCGATAGGCTGTTTTTGGACTAAATGACTGAATATTTAAGACGGCATTATTTTAATTTAGTAGGTGTGTGGTGCACTTCATGATGTTGCTACAGTTTCTTTATGCTTTTCACAGTGCTATTCGTGATATTACTGCATGTCATGTCAAACTCCATTTCCATGTATGGTGTAAAGTTTACAGTAATTTCTTAATTATTAAACAGACACCTCTTAACAAGCCAATCTCAACTGTGACGTTACAGTCGAGATGTATGTCCCCATCATTAAATTACACATTAAATTAAGTTACAATGCTAAAAGCAAAGCTGTGACTGCTGAGTTAGCGCTATATGCTAGTTAATGCTATATGCTAGCGTTTAGGCTGAAGTTCTACTATTGATGTTACAGTTACATTTTGCAGGTCTAGACAGAAAAATCAAAAACTTACATCTCAGAAATGTCTCTATTCAATCTCCGAATAATCAACCTTCTTCTGATACAGTCTCAAACATAAGGGGCCCTATTTTAACGATCTAAGCGCATTGTCTAAAGCGCACAGCGCAACGTCTAAATGGGCGTGTCCGAATCCACTTTTGCTATTTTAACGACGGGAAAAATGGTTTGTGCGCGAGCGCATGGTCGAAAAGGGTTGGTCCTATTGTAATGGGAGTATTTTGGGCATAACGTGCAGTAAACCAATGAGAGTCTCAGCTCTCATCCCCTTTAAAAGCAAGTTGCGCTGGCGCTATGTCTAATCCCTATTTAGATGACGAACTTTGTAAACTGAAAAACTAAGCGGAGGAAGAAGATCCACAGTTTAAGATTAATGTTAAATAATTGTGTTGTTTTTCACTTGTATTGAAATTGTTCTTTTTTTATTAAAACCTTTAAAACCCGTTTTCTTTTAGTCATGGAAGTAAAAAGCAGGCTTGTAATTGCTTTAAATGTATGACTATCCAATATCATCAAAACATAATTTACAAGTATGCAAGATAAGGTTTTCACTCTATCTCCTGTTTGTTACAAATAAAGTATTTTTAAAGAAATTACAAACGGCTCTCCTCACGTTTCAGCACTTTGGACAGCGGTTTTTTAGCAAAGAGTTTTTTTAAGCATTACTTACAAATGTTTCTCATCTCGCCATATCCACAGATAAATCATATACAATAAATCCGTGAGGTAGCATTAAAAAAAAACATTTAAAAACAGACGCATTTGTTTAAAGCAAAGCATTTATTTACTTACCAGGCTGCAGGTGAAGCAGCTCTTTGCGCCTTCTAACGTCTCATAATCAGTCCTCCTTTATAAATATGTCCAAGAGACTCAATAATAATCTCTTACATTCAATCCTTTAATCTTTCATATTTAAAAGCTTTTTGTGCTGCTGCGCATTTATGTACTTTGTGATAAGCAAACCCGCGTTGTCCTCCCGTTTATAGGCGCATATTACTAATGCGCTCTTTAAATAACATAAAACATATTGCGCCATTGACTTTAGACTTTAGACCAGGTTTTTGTTGGTCAATGGCGTAGTCTATTTTAGTTGCCTCAAAATAGCAACGCGCCAACAATGCGCCTGAACACGCCTCGTTTTTCAGACCAGAACGCCCATGGGCGCAAAGGGGGTGCAAATGCATTTGCTATTTAAACAACGCGGCGCTAAACGTGAAAATTAGGGTGGAAACTAGCGAAAGACACTTGCGTCGCGCATTGCGCTGCATTGCGCCGGGTGTAAGATAGAGCCCAAGGTCTGTTTACACACACACACAGAGCTACTGAACTGAACCGCTCTGAAAAACAGCCAATCAGAGCAGAGCTCAACATTATTATTCATGACTAGGGCTGCAGCCAGTGTTGGGTGTAAGTAGTTACTAAGTAATTAGTTACTGTAGTTTAATTACTTTTCCCTTGAAAAAGTAAAGTAAGGGATCACTCTTATTTTTCTTGTAATCTAATTACAGTTAATTCTGATGTAACTAAATACTGTATGGAATGTAAAACAATTTAGACTATAATACAATAGTGGATTTAACATGGTTTTAGTTAACATATCTCACTATTAACTGGTTGATTATTATTAGCATTAATATCAATGAGATGTTGGCTGTTTATTAATACTTAATAGCACATATTAATGCCTGATTCTGCAAAACCTTATTCTACATCATTAACCCTCCTCATTTCTACCAATACTTAAAATAACAACTTCTTTAGTATTAACAAGCAGTAGTTGGAGTAAATTAATGCAAACGTAGTTAAAAGTTAGTTAATAGATAGAATTGTACCCTAAAATGGGACCAGAATAATTTTAGTACTTTTAAATATTAGTTTTTTGAGCCATTTCAAGTCTATCCTTGTATCATGTACTAATAAGATTTAGAAAGTAGATAGTAACTAGTAATTAATTAAATTTTTTGATAGCTGCAGCTATCGATTATTTTAGTAATCGAGTATTCTACAGATTTTTCCATCAATTAATCGAGTAATCAGATAAAAATTTCTTTAATAAAGATCAATCCTCAATATACAAGAGAAAATAATACTTAAAATTAACTAATTTGTTTCATTCTTTTAAACAGTTAAAAAATAATTGCTAAAATTTCATTCATACAGACTGCTAAACTCTTAACCACAACCCCATTCTTTTCTTTCAATAGAAATTTTACTATAGAAATCAGTGCACTGGTAGTACAAAGGTTAAGTTCATTACATAAATAGACCGGTCATGTAACTGACAAAGGACATCAATGTAATATATAGTTGAATATATTATGAGCATATGAAATCAGTTTTTTTTATAAATTCTGTCTTTCTTTACATTTTTTGTTTAAAAATAGTACATAAATAGTAAATACTGTGGCATAAAAAAGTGTAGTATAGTTTATTTATTTAAATTCCTATACTGTTGTGTTGTATTATAAAGTATATTTTATTAAACAATTTATTTATATAAAATTCATATATAATTATCAATTTAAAATATACTTACTTACACTTAAATTTTTAAACAGTTTAATTTAGTAGTAAGTAATATGCTATTATTTAACAATAGATTTTAATAGTTTACTTTAGTCTTTTTTCATTCTGACGTTTAACACAGACTTTTATTTTGACACTTTGCCGGATAGACGGCAGATTTCTAGAGTCAGCGCTTTTATCAAAATAAACTCGTGAAATAAACTCTGGGAGATTAGGTTTATATGTTCACCTGCTCATATCATAAATCTACGAATGTCACACGTGTAGTATGTTAAACCGCAAAACGGAGACATGCAGCACGAGCAAGATGACACATTTTAAAAAGCAGACTTTAATCCATATCACGACCTGAATTTTGCTTCGTTAATATGATTAGGTTTTAAATACTCAATGAGGAAACAAGATTTTAAGAGCAAAACAAAGTGCTGAAATAGTGCGGATTCATTGATTCACATAACTTCTCTCACACACACAAGATCGAAGAAACGGCTGCAGTGCGCGTGTGATAAAGGGTGCGTCAGTAATAAAGTTCCTTGGGGAAACAAAACGAATCCTCGAAGCCTAATACGTTGCCTCAATTTTTGTATTCAAATTACTCGAGGAATCATTACAGCCCTATTCATGACTCTTTCAAATAAAGTAATAATAGACCATTTCATTTTAAATGCAAATTCTAGGGTTGTAACGGACATGTAAAACTGTCTCTGGATAATTTTTGCACTTTTATAAAGTCACATACCTACTATGTAGATGTCAGAACAATTTAACAAATTTTTTCAATGCATTCTTTGGCACCTTTAATATTTTCCATGTTTTCCCTCGTCTTTCTTGTCTTCATTTCTTCAAAGATGCTTTGAAGCAATGAAACATTGTAAAAAAGCGCTATACAGATAAATGGGATTACCTTTGTTGCTTCGGGAAACCAAAATGATTAATCCATGGCATTGCTGTGAAAAACCTTTTGTAACGCATTTACTTAAAAAAGTTATGGATGCTTAACCAGTACCTACTTTATCTGAGGACTGTTCAAGGCTAGTTTTGTCTCCATCTGCCATTGTTATAGCTCAGTATAGATGGGTGATTCTCACGAAACCATTGAAACACCACGGCACTTATGATTTTAGCTTTAAAATGTGTATTATAGTAACATTAAAAAGCATCAGAATTAACACAATACTGTGTTCTACCTTGCACAATGTGTGATTTCAACATAAGAATTTATAATTGTAAATTTTATCTCATTTTCTGCTGAAATTCTCATTACCGCAATGTGTCCGGCTGTGTTTGAACATGCGTTATGTTGTAATTTAATCAAATTATCACAAAAATATTAAGAAAAAAAATAAATGGATGTTTTGCTAGACTACTTTAGATGACAGAAAAAATATTTACTGAATATTCATGTATAATAATAATGAAGAAAAATTAGGAAAATGATGTGTCCATGCCTGATGTTCTCATCCTCCGCAACACTTTTTGAGAACAGTTTAAGCACACATACAGAATTTTAATAAAGTTTGATTTTGAGTGACCAAGCACATGGACCAGTTACTTCAAGATGGCTACCAGGTAAGATCATTTTTTTACAGTTAATTTGAAATATTGTCTTGTCAGAATGCTTACACGACATTTTGATTATCATTACCGCAACAGATGCTTATTAAATGTTAATTTAATTAATAGTAGCATAATACTTTGATTTTAAATGCATGTGCAGAATCTCCAAATTATGTTCTTTCAGGTTTGTCATGTCATTTTGAAAATATGTCAGTGTTGATGTTTTCTGACTGTTGCGGTAATGAGATTTTTTAGGACTATTTTTTTAAATTATGTCACAAAAAGTGTTAAATGATAAGTAAAAGTTTTTAAATTATTGTTCCCATTTACTCCAGACTTTGTTTTTCAATGTCTGGTGGGAAAAAAAAGTAAATTTAAGCAATTTTTACATTTTCATGCTTGACATGTTTAAAACCAAGTTTTCGTGAGAATCACCCAGGTGCTAGCAAAGGCTTTGGGATTGTGTACGTGCGTGTGGTGCGGTCAATTCTGGACTGAAGAGATCAACACATCAATGCCATTCATAACTATTTTAAAGGTGGCTAATTTGTATGATTTCTTTAGTATGGTCTGTTTTTGTGCCTGTGATGTTGGGCTAAGGGTTGGGGTTTCATTTTTGCCATATAAAATATTTACATTGTCTTGCTATTGAAATAAACTTGAATGCTAAGGTACAGCTCATATTTAGAACAGTAAATCTATTTATTCGGCTAACACACACCTTTGATTAAACATGTGTCAAACATCTGGGCATTAATTTGTTCCTGCAGCTCAGTTGGTAGAGCGTTGCATTAGCAGTGGGTTGTGGGTTCGATTCCCAGTGAACACATACTGATCAATTGTTTAGCTTAAATGCACCGTATGTCGCTTTGCATAAAAGTGTCTGCCAAATGCATAAAGTAAAATATAAATGTTTATAAATTAAATACCTATGCAAGTCTGCTCTGTCTGGTGCAGCGAGCGCATATGAAGTAGGGGATCTCATTGACCTAGTTAGTTCTTGTGAAGAGCTGAAGGGTTGGGGGAGGCAGAAGCGGGGGTCTGTTTCTACAGTCAGATATCAAACATGTCTTTTTAGTCTATCTATATCAAACCCACTGCGACAACACACTGCTGTTGATATGATATAATATGATATGATTCATAAAAAGGTGCACTTTTGGAAAGGGAACCACCCTAGTGACAGCTTTCGTACCTTATTTTCTGAGAGTGTATGTTTATCTTTCATGGTAAATCAAACCTTGTTTTTGTAACAGATGTTGTTGTCATTGCTAAAACAAGAAGCAAGTCTGGGCTTAGTGGTTAAGCTGGTCATCTTGCTGGTTAAGTTGGTTAAAAGAATGTTAGTTAGAATTTCAAAGCCTTGTGATGTTTGTGAAGCATGCAGAAGTGTTTCATTTATATGTGTTTTCATTGGGTGTGAATGTGTAATATGTAAAGTATTTTGTGCAGGGTGTTTATGAATTTGAAAGTGATACACATTCAGCTTTTATTATCAATTAAGGGAAAATGAAAAGTTAAAGGATCCACACTAGAGCGACATCCATACTATCTGCAAATATTCAGTGTGATTAATATTCTGGCAGCACATTTCAGTTCGGGCGGCCCGCCTAAGCTTGGAAACCCTACCGCCTTAACTAGGTCGTCACAAAAAAGATTTTTGCTCCACAAAAGGCAGTCATGTGTATCTCGGAGAATATCGCGTACGCGCTTCACACCGCGAGCATGCACGCGCCACGCGGCCGAAGTGAGATAAAGACGTGGTCCGTCATGTCTGGAGGAAAGCCAGTTAATAAAATGCGTGTCCATAAGAACTGTAAGTGGACTTATGTTTTGGGGTTATGTAAGCCTGTTATTGTATTAGTCTATAGTTCTTGCAATTTTAAAGGAAGTTAGCTGGTGATTTTCTTGTTTGAGCAACCTGCTAGTTAGGTTGCACGTGCCTGTTGATTCCATATAATTGTTGAGCGCTCTTGCTCACGTTATTTATGTGCATTATTTACATGCTACAGTAGTTACACTCCTTTAATATAGTGTAATTAATAGTGGGAAATAATCAGTTTTTAACATTTTTGGGCCATCGATCATCGTTCGTCTGACGTTCTACAACATCTGCTTTAGTTTGTGTTTATTAACCCTTTAGTTTCACTTGATCACACAGCTATTCCCATTAGAGGTATCTGTTAAAAACATTTAATTCATTAATAATCTAGTATGTGTTCATTTACTGTCATAGTTTCTTCAAAATTAAGTTATATTTGAGTGTTTTAAATAAAAATATTTAGATTTTCATCATGACGCATACGCATACCTTTGATTGCCACGCCCTCTGCCCCGCTCACTCACCCAACCCTACCGCCTTAACTAACAAATTTTCTGCAGGAAACCCTGCAACTGTTATTGTCAGTGTTGTGCACTGTAACATGTCATTATGTAAGGAATACTGTTTCCAAGTCCAAGCCTCTACTCATTTTAATAGAGGATATTATTTAAATAGCCAATTTTGAGCATTATATATATTTATATTACATATTTAAGCAATAACTTTATAAACTCACAGTGTACACAGTAGTCTTACGAAATCACCGACAGCAATATATTCCAAAGAAAATCATGTCCATGAGTCCATGTCTGGTCATGTCGGTTTTGTTATGGAGATAAAAATTGGGATCTGTGTTTTTGGTAGTTTTGCATTAAGATACGAGTGTATATGAAGAGTTAAAAACGTGTTTTCTATACAAAGAAAGTGACAAGATGAAAACCACTATTTTCTGTATTTTCTGCCTCTGATTGGCCAGCTTAACAGTATGTTGTGATTGGCCTGAATACCTCTGCTGGAAATATGATGCCTCTAACCATGTTTTGAAGATTAGCTCACAATGCAATACTGACAGGAGTTAACATCGTCTTTACTACCTTATCAATACGAGCCGAATCTGATCCAGAAAATGAAGCTGATCGATCATCTTTGCCAGCGCGGCTTGAGCGGGACGTAACAGATTGGTAAGGTAAAGATACCAACGCATTAAACCACACAAAACTCGTGTTTGAGTCATGGTTTAGTCAGTAGTGAATACTTTTAAGCAGGGGTCGGCAAATAACTTTGGTTTCCAACCCCTGCTTTAAAGGTTCTGTTTTTCCTGTGTTTTTGAAGCTTTGTCTTTACAGTGCACAATATATAAAGTCCCTCCTTCGGAAATACGTAACAAGTTCGGATTGTGTTGTTTAGTGTGTTGTGATTCAACAGCAGCTTAGCTTAGCAGAGCTGTTTTAGCTTAGCTTGCGACTGACGTATTCCTGTGGGCGGAGTTTAGTAAAAAATTCTTATATTGACGTCATTCAACCGGAAGGGCTGTAGCCTGTAGTCCAAACCGGGCGTTCGCTGTAGGCAAATTCTGTAAAAGAAAATAAATCGCCTGGCAGCGTTATCATTTTCAGGTTACATAACAGCAACATTACACACTAACTAATGTTTAAAGAACACCATATCAGGAAAATGGTGTTCTTTAAATAGTGGGCGGATTTATGATAATGACTGTCGTGTCCACGTCAACAGGAAATAAACTGTTACCTACAATCCTTGTAATCCAAGAAAATAGATTTACATTGGAAACGATAACTTGCGTTAGCATTTACTTTGGGGTTTGTACCTTTAGCATATGGTTAACATGTACTAATACACACTTACACACCAAATGAAATGTAAAATCGTGAATTGGATAATTGGTGCTTTTCAAAAAATGTATTAAACAATAGATGAATTGCTCCCTTTGTCAAAAGTGGAAACAGTTTCTAAGCAACACTTTAAAAAAAAGCAAAGTCAAATGATTTATCCTTGAGAAGCACAAAAAATGAATTCATCAAATGAACAAGTGTCCTACTTATGGAAACAGTGTTGGCAGTGAATGTGTTGAGGGTAATAAACACAAATACATGCGGTGGTTAATCTTCAAAGCACTGTGCTGCTTATCCAAGCGTTGCTGTGGGGTCGTTCATTAAAATCTGCATCTAATTTGAGACATGTCGCAGGTTCAGACGGTAGCGCCTAGCATTCGCACTTTCCAAAAATAAAGTGATAGTGT
Source organism: Misgurnus anguillicaudatus (assembly GCF_027580225.2). Classification (NCBI taxonomy): domain Eukaryota; kingdom Metazoa; phylum Chordata; class Actinopteri; order Cypriniformes; family Cobitidae; genus Misgurnus; species Misgurnus anguillicaudatus. The sequence continues at coordinate 2,554,654 of NW_027395276.1, read as the reverse complement.
GCACACTTTTTAGAGGTTATATTAAGAGTCTGTGTGTGTGTAATTGACATGGCATACAGTGTGTTGACTCAGTCTCATCTGTCTTCCCCTGTCTCACATTCAACCCTTTCAACTTCTGCTTTCTTCTTCTCTGGCTGTGTTGGATGGGATGCGGTTGTCCTATTTACTGCATAAAGTGTTTTGGAAATGTTTTGTATTGTGTGTTGTAGGGATGTGCATTTATGTCATTGTGTCATTCAAAATCATGGCATCCTTTTAAACCAGCGCCTCAGTGATGTGAGGTGTGTTCGGCTTCACAGAATTGCGCGGTCGGCGGGTTGCATGGCGCGGGTGGGTGGACTTTATCTGTTTGTTTTTGAATCATGCATGGTAACGTTACTGATGTCATACGCCGGTCTGCGTAGCTCAACACAGCGCCAAGTCTTTACTACCACAGCCACTTGTAATGCTAACCAGACATACAAATGCTGCCATAACCACAAAAATAAATAAATAAATAAATGACACATGATCATCGTTTTCGTGAAGGATCATCAATGCCACGTTTGAGTACTTATGCCCATCCCTAGTGTGTTGAGAAAAGCTTCAGATCGTACTATGCTGTCACATGGCCTAATTTAGTGGTAGAGGTCTTCATGGGTTAACTTGGGTCCAAAAACGAGGTCCGACCCAAATGGCTTTGGGTCTAAAAGTTTCACATGTGCCTCGGACACGGGTCGGGTATAATTTTAGCCATCTCGGGTAATTTAAAATGAATGTGATTTTGCTGAACGGACCCGAGAAGACTTGTGAATCCGGGTCGGACTCCGGTCTAATTTTGTTATTTTGGGTTGGATATTTCTTTAACTAAAAATTATTTATGCATGTCGGGTTTGGATAAAAAGTGATTTGGGTCATTTCCGAGTGGCTTCGGATATAAAAGTTTCACGTGTGCCTCGGACACGGGTCGGGTATAATTTTAGCCATCTCGGGTAATTTAAAATGAATGTGTTTTTGCTGAACGGACCCGAGAAGACTTGTGAATCCGGGTCGGACTCCGGTCTAATTTTGTTATTTTGGGTTGGATATTTCTTTAACTAAAAATTATTTATGCATGTCGGGTTTGGATAAAAAGTGATTTGGGTCATTTCGGGTCATTTCCGAGTGGCTTCGGGTATAAAAGTTTCACGTGTGCCTTGGACACGGGTCGGGTATAATTTTAGCCGTCTCGGGTAATTTAAAATGAATGTGTTTGTGCTAAACGGAGCTGAGAAGACTTGTGATCATTTCGGGGAGGGGGGACATTTCTTTGGACCCAAGAAGACTTGTTTTTTGTGGCATGTGTAATGGTGCTAAAGTGAATTTGGTTGTTTCACATTGCATTATGTTGCATACTGTGGTGTTCATTGCAGTATGCCCTGGTTGGCTATATGGCACATTTTGAAAAATCTAGTAGGTCATCCATGTATGTCATCCTCGCAGAAAATTTGCATACTGCATACATTATACATACTGCATACCTCAAAAGTGGAATGGTCTCTCTCTCTCTCTCTCTCTCTCTCTCTCTCTCTCTCTCTCTCTGAGGAAACAGTGGAAAGAAGACGTAACAGTATAAACATTAATACAGACCCAGCCCTTCCTCTCTGGAGTGGATAAAACTACTTCATAGCATTTGGCACAGACAGTGAGATTCAGACACAGCTTGAAATACAGAACATCATTGAGAGAAAGAGTAGGATGTAGCATTGTAGTGTTTAATTCAACATTTTAAAGGTTAGTTTACCTCATAATAAACAATCTGTCATCATTTACTCACCCTCATGTTGTTTTTCTTCCGTTGAACACAGAGAAAGTTTGCAAAAGGTTGACAGTGCTTTTGTTTTTTCATTCAATGCAAGTGAACAATAAAGTGTAATTCATAGACGTGTGTAGCTACGGCGTAGACTGTGCATAGCCTGACGTGCACTTTACCAAAAATGTAACAACTCGTAGCTCCTGCTAGGACGCCTCCCGTCAGGTAAAAAAAATCTGTGTTGCATTTCCTCAAAGGCATTTCCGCTTGCGATGGTAAAAACAAAGTTAAGGAGTGATTTAACTCAAACTGCAACAAAAGTCGCTGTCTTCTGCTGCTTCTTCGTTTACTGGTCGAGCTGCTTCTTTGGCTGTTGCATGCCAGCATGTTGCATTACATGCATTGATACTGCCTACTATGCCAGCAGCCATATCACCCTGTAGCCCAAGACAGCTTGCCCACTGAAGCTAAGCAGGGCTGAGCCTGGTCAGTACTTGGATGGGAGACCACCTGGGAAAACGGAAAACCAGGTTGCTGCTGGTAGTGGTGTTAGTGAGACCAGCAGGGGGTGCTCACCCTGTGGTCTGTGTGGGTCCTAACACCCCAGTATAGTGATGGGGACACTATACTGTCAAAAAAAGCACCGTCCTTCGGATGAGATGTTAAACCGAGGTCCTGACTCTCTGTGGTCATTAAAAATCCCAGGATGTCCTTCGAAAAGAGTAGGGGTGTTCCCGGCATCCTGGCCAAACTTGCCCATTGGCCTACTAATCATCCCTCATACTAATTGGCTATATCACTCGGTCTCCTCTCCACTAATAAGCTGGTGTGTGGTGAGCGGTCTGGCGCAATATGGCTGCCGTCGCATCATCCAGGTGGATGCTGCACATTGGTGGTGGTTGAGGAGATTCCCCTGTTCATATGTAAAGCGCTTTGAGTACTGAGAAAAGCGCTATATAAATGTAAGGTATTATTATTATTACTAGCGGTCTGCACGTGCAATTGCACTTCGCCGCCGAAGTATATATGAAACCGACACGTAGAACTATAATGAGCCCTTAAAGGTGGGGCGCATGATCTTTGAAAGCCAATGTTGATATTTGAAATCACCTAAACATACACACCCCTACCCTAATAGAATATGGACCTTTTTTTGATAAACCTGCCCCACACATACGTAACCCAGGCAACGATGTTGGTTAGTAGACACACCCCTTACTGCTGATTGGCTACAACTGTGTTTTGGTACTCAGCCCAACTCCTTTTTCCAAAGTGTTTTTCAAAAATCATGCACCCCGCCTTTCAGTAGGTTTTTTTAGTTGCTAATATTACACCTAACATCTGCTTTCGTGTGTAGAAATGGAAAAATAAAGCAATGGGGGGTCATCACTGCCCTTTTCCTTTAAAGATTTGTTGAAAATCTTTTTCTTTTTTTGAAATTTACTTCAAAGCACGTCATTCTGTAATATGTTTTGTTGGTAGGGCAATATGTTAGGAGTGCAAAGGTCATATACTGATTGTAATGCACTGTAATTCATTTTGTAAAAAATCGATTATCAAATGCATAAATGTAAATTAATCTACAAAAACACTTACTAGCATTGCATAGCTTGAACTAAAGATCTTCACAAGCATCTGACACACGTGCATTAGCATCTTACTGGAAGTGGGCTAATCTCTTATTCTCATTACTGTCACTTAGCTGATTCAAGCAGGATGTTATGTAGCACTGATTGATACTAACACAGATACCAGTGTGTTACAGGTCCATCTGTTCATGTTAAAAAGATCAGTAAGCTGAGCTTAACAGTTTTTGTGTATACGAAGCAGGTGCTATCTATTAGCCACAAACCATATGAAGCAGTACACTGATGGTTATTTAAACACGCCTGTTTGGTTAAATGAACCTTAAATATCCATTTTTGACCCAATCATGGTGGTTAAGTCGTAACAGATGTTGCAACCCCAAAACAGCCTAACTGTGGGTTTACACCAAACGCGAAACGTGCAATCGCATCGCGTTGCTCCCTCTAGATTACTCGCGGGATTTAACTTTGTGCCATGCAAATTTTTCGCTCGAGTTGAATAGTTTTCAACTTGGGCTAAGACGCGTTTGAGGCGAATAGCACGTGTTTTCACGCAAACGCGCCGCCCATATTGCGTCATTCGCATCGCCCCACGCGAGGAGGCGTCTGAATGCGTCTTTGCATTGACTTTGTATGTAATCTACTCGCGCAAATCGTTGAACTCGCATCTGGTGTAAACAATTTGCGCAAGTAAATTACATACAAAGTCAATGGAAAGACGCGATCAGACGTGTCCTCATGCGGGGCGATGCAGTGACGCGATATGGGCTGCGTGTTTTGTCGCCAAAACGCGCTATTCACCTTAAACGCATCTTCGCTATTCGCATGACACGACATTAAATCCCGCAAGTAATCTAGAGTAAGTAACGCAATGCCCCGCGTTTGGTCTTTACGTAGCATTAGTTTACTCACTTCATTTGCGCGTGAAAGCCGCACATGAAATTCTAGTCATTCGAGACATTCATTTGGAAATTTGCGTCATGGGAGGGGCTTCTGCAACTCTGCTGAGACTCTGCTCTCTTCCTGTAATCACGTCACTACTACAACAAGGTCCTGATTGGTTAACGCGGCACGGAAATCCGTCAAAGTTCAGATTTTTCAATTTGCGCATTTCCCACGGCACCACTCAATAGTGATGGGAGAAACGAAGCTTTTCGAAGTTCAGTTTTCGAAGCAGTTCGAAACACCACACACGCTGGCGACCCCTGCTGGTCAAAATAGTGTAAAGCAGATATGGCCAAACATTTTACAATTTTTTTTTACAAAATAATAGAAAGATTTTTATTAAAATATGTTTAAAAAATTATTTAACTTAATTAAGACATAGTTAAAAGTGTATTATGTGTTTTTAGTTTTATTTAGGGCAAACAAATCATTAAAACTAACTACCCTTTTAATTATGCACATTTTTGTCATTAAATCTGTCTATAAACAATAAATAGACAAAATGACAGTGTGTAAATGTTTTATGAAATTTTATAATAAAACTGACCCGAGTTCACCGAAACATATTAGACACTGGTCATGTGATCAACTCCCCCTAGTGGTGAACCATCGGATTTCCGAAACGTTTCGAAACAGTTATGACGTAATGAAGCCTCGTTTGCTAAAATCAGGTGACTTTGGCCAGTTTGAAACACGCTCCGAACCACTGATTCGAAACAAAAGATTCGTAAATGTTTCGAAGCCTCATGAAGCAGTGCTTCGAAAACGACCATCACTACCACTCAATTTGAAACACGCCATCTGCGATGCGCCTTCCATGCCGAATGCGCCGCAGGATGCCTATTTACGTCTTTATATTGACTTTACATGTAAATCACTCGCGCTTGCCGCCTCTACCATGTCTGGTGTAAACCCTGCATTATGCTATTAAACTATATGTATTTGTGTAATGTATTTAAAGCCATTTAATAAAAGAAATGAGGAATTTTATTTGGGAGCTGTTTTGTATTTCCACACAGCTGATTTCGGCCACCTGCCACAAAACCAAATCTGATGAAAGGACAAAAACAACAACAGATAATTTCCCTTGAGATGTCCGGTTAAGCCTACTGTCATCTCTTTAAGGGCTGTTAGATGAGCCTCCATCTGGCCTAATAGACAGGTCAGACCACTGAGGGTTAACCTCCGTCCTTCATTTTAACACAGTGATTAAATAGATTGGAATTAAGGAAATGCAGATTGTGTTAATGTTATAAAACACGCCAGTGTTGTTAAAAATTTAGCAATTTGTACGATTTTTTAATAAGAATATCTCTATATTATGACAATCCAGTCACCTATAAGTCTATGGAGCAGTTCCGGACAGGACTATAGTCCCAGACTAAATTTAATTTTGAAAAATCTTGCATATATCTTAACATATATCAGTGCCATTGTTTTGTCTCAAGATATGCACACCAGTATTATTTTTATTGCGTAAGGTTGTAAAACCTACTTAAATGTTCTAATATAACTAAGGCCTAGTCCTAACCTAAACCCTGTGCGGGAAACCACCCCTATGCTTTTTTATTAGTAGTAAAATTGTGGATTGGAAAATCTGCTGATAATGCATAGTATATTAAATCAGTATGATAAATTGTCTCAATTAGTTGAACATTCTTTTAGCAACGCAAAGGTCAAATTATTGATCCCATGGCACATGCACGCTGATAATAAACATAGGCTATAGCTTGAATGCACTGTAAGCCGCTTCAGATAAAAACATTTGCCAAACACATAAATGTAAATGAATCTGTATTTTGTGCATCCATTCAAACAGCTAACCGGATTCCCAGAACCAGATCTTTGTCCAGACGTTAGCTGAGAGTACACGGAGATAATCTCACCAGCTGCCGACTGTCAGCCCGCCATGCAGACGGCACTGACTGCATACCCAGCCCCCTTATTAACTATTCACAATAGGAAACCCACTGACCCACCCTCACAAGTGTGTGTGTGAGAGAGCGGGAGAGTGAGGTATTGTCTTGAAGTCTAAAGCCAGGCGTCTCATTAACCAGCTGGATGCATGCAAATCCCTCCTTAAAAACACACACAGTCAAATTCCCAACTCTCCAGAGACCACAGACTACAGATTCCCATTTAGCCAAATGATAGAGATGAGAAAAGCTCCATTGTGTTTTATACTTACTGTAGTGATGGAGACGTGTGTGTGTGTGTCTTTGTGTGCAATGCTCTCAGGGAGTGTGTATCGGCTCTGTGCAGGGACAGTATTACACATTGGGTGTCTTGACTTCTCCCGACGGAAAACAACCAGACAGATTAAGGGCTAAGAGGATTCTCTGGGTCTCCTGACAACAGCAGACGCGTCTTATCATCATATTCCCAGCTCTAATGGAATCACGGTGGTTACTGAGATTAATGTGTCGGGAATTCTAGTGTATGCTGTGTACTGCATCATATAAAAAAATAGAAAATAGCAATAATAACAGCATGATGCACTCTAAGAAAAAGGTTGGGTAAACTATCAACAAATCTAACTGTTGGATTTAAATTAATGCTTATTAATGGGTTGTTACAATATGGTCGTTTTCTAGGTTCGTTATGCCAACATAAAAGTTTTTTAATGTTTTAAGAACGTTTCTTGGTTGTCTGAACGTTAGAGAAATGTTACATTCTATTAGTGGAAAACTACCGTATTTTTCGGTCTGTTAGCCGCGTTTTTTTCCATATCTTGGCTGGTGCTGCGTCTTATAGTCAGGTGCGCCTTGTAAGTCAGTATGAATTAATTTTGACATTTATGAGGCAAGAGACATCATTACCGTCTACAGCCGCGAGAGTCCGCTATATGCTGCTTCTGTATTCATGTAATTCAATGGATTCTGTAATGTGTAATGACGAGTATGTGAACTTCACGCTAGTTGGCTTGTTCGGTTAATTTAGCGTATTCAACCTTCCAGGTAAGTTCTGTATGCTATGGTTTATCGTTTAAATAACTGATAATATTACTTTAACGTACAGACATCTATTCAGCCTGCTGTTCTGTCTGCTATTGTTTAGTTGAATAACTCGCCTTTCCAGATTAAATGTCTGTTCTTCGGCTTGGATTTTGTGAAATAATTTTCTAAATAAACACAATGTATAGTCCACTGTGACTTATATATGTTATTGCGTCTTAATGACGCATTTTTGAATGATGCGGCTTATACTCCGGTGCGGCTTATAGTCCGGAAAATATGGTAGCAACAAAACGTCAAGGGTCAAGAGTCCAACTAAAAGAAAAACACTGATCGCCATAATGGTGACTTTAAAGGAAACAAAACATAACCATCTAAGCCTAAAGGGCTCACTATAGTTGTGCGTAGGTCCTACGGCGTAGCCGCGACAGCGTAAGTTAAGCAACGGTTTAAATTATACTTTTGCGTCGTCGTCTACGTTGACGTGCAAACACATCCGCAGACCACTGGTAGGCAGTATCCACGCGTGTTACCACAGTAGCAGTTTGAGTTAAATCACTCCTCATCTTGCCGCATCTTTGTTTTCACCATCGCGAATGGAAATACATATGACGCTGTTTTCTTACCTGACGGGAGGGGTTCTGGTGGACCAATCACAGCGCTTGCGGTCCATGTAGAACTGACGCGCTGTTAACATTTTTGAGGGGTGCACGTCAGGCTACACAGAGCTACTCAAAGGTTACTGATAACCTACGGCGTAGAACTTAGGCACGACTATAAATTGGGCTTAATAATTTTACAATTTTCTACAGCAATATTTTTCTGAACATTCAGAAATAATGATTTATAAAAGTTTTAAAATAATAAAATGCTTTGTTTTTCTTTCATTTACATAACAAGTAAAAAGGTTAATATGAGTATGGTCGGACTCATCACCTAAAACCAGATGCTGAACAACCATCTTGACCAGTTTTGCCAGGCTGGGATAAACATCTTAAATACTGTAGCTACTTTTGCAGTTGTGGCCTAACGGTTAAAGAGAAGGGCTTGTAATCTGATAGTTGCCTGTTTGAGTCTCACTGGCGCCAGCTTGCGACTTGAAACAACCTAACATTTTTAATCTGTAGCATTGCTGTCATCTGACCTCCGCATGATGCACGTTCATGCATTAGGTTCAATCGGATGTGGCTGAGAATTTGAAAGGGGTCCATTGCAAATTACTCTCCTTCTGACAGCACAAAGGATTGTGGGTACTTTTAAAAAATCAATGCTCCATGCAGACATACATTAACATGCTGTTTCCATACCAATTATGATGTAATCCAGTATTATTATTACACATGCAAATTGTTTCACACTTTGCAAACTTCTGCTCTCCGTCAAAAATAAGATAATGATATTAACCGAATGCTCTCGCCACAAGTTATACGTTCATCAAATACTTTCACTTCAAATTCGCTTAATCCCAGCCTTAGGTCATTCAGAAATACCGATTTATTGGCAGAATCCATAAAGAGTCTGATAAAAATGCTCGTTTACAAGAAAACATGTCAGACGCACTTAGAGGGTTTTGCATCTGAAGTCTTCAATTGGATGCAGACAAACCAAGCATAGTCACTGGTTATGTCTTTAAAGTCACCATGAAACGGAAGTAGCAATAGTCTAATTTTCCCCACGGTACGAATGAATATTATATCTGAATTAAATGTAAGGTAAGGTAGAGCTGAACTTGAATTTGTCGTTTGAGTCGTTTGAAGTTGGGTCATGTTGCTTTTTGCTAATGGCTGCGATCTTTTCCCAGAACCGGACTTCGCCCACATGCCATATCATATGAGCTGAAGTAAAGAGAGATTGTTTTGAGGAGGGAACAAGATTTGCCTTTTTCATTAAAAATGAGGAGGACCCATTCATTTTTTTTTTAAATAATAAAGCTCACAGATAAGCCATTTGTAAAAATTACCACAATATTGCAAACCAAAATAGTTTTCCGTTTTCATTTCGATTAATTCTGTGTAAGGCTTCAGTGTTAAAGAGCGCCAATGGTCTGATTCACGATTTTACATTTTCTTTGGTTTGTAGGTGTGTATTAGTACATGTTAACTAGGGCTGGGTATTGTTAGGAATTTCGCAATTCGATTCCGATTCTTGAGGCTTCGATTCGATTAAATTCTATATTGATTTACTTGCTTCGATATCGATTCAATAATAAGAAAATACACAAGCAATTAAGTACCTGTGTATATTTTTAAATAATGTGTGTAGTATTACTAATGTTTGATCACGTTGATGGCGCAGGCTTGAAAGAAGTGCTGCTGTTTGCCATCTTTGATCTTTCTGTTTTGATAAAGCGCGTCTTGTACAATGCTGAACGCTCTCACTAGAGTGTTGCCCACAGCGCCACCACTGGCCGGGGGGCTGAATATTGAATTGAGAATCAAATAATTGCAATGCATTAATGAATCGATATTTTTACCCAGCCCTAATGTTAACAATATGCAAAATGTACATACCCCAAAGTAAACGATGACGCGAGCTATTGTCTCCAACGTAACTACAACAAACACACGGATTGTAGGCAACAGTTTACTTCCTGGGATTGGTGTTTAGACAAGATCGACATTATCATAATTCCTCTCTCTTGGACTCACAGCCTGTAAGTTAACTTCTGTTAGCATTGCATTGTGACCTTTCAAACATGGTAAGAAACGTCACATTTCCAGCTGACGTCAGAGGTATTCAGACCAATCAACACGTACAGAGTAGCTGGCCACAGTGCCTTTCAAATCAATGAGCTTTGTACAAAATCAGAGCATTTCAGGAAGACAGGAATATCTGGAGCTATAAAAATGCCTAAACCATGTAAACACATTGTATTATACCAAATACACAAAATAACAGTTTTTAGCAATGAAACAGGTGCTCTTTAAGTTGCTCAAAAGAAATGCATGAAAATCTGTTTCCAGTTTGACTTGTTTCCACAGTCAACGAACAATCACCAAAACATTCATTTCATTATAATTCATAGCTAACTAGAAGCTTCTTGTGCCAACCGTTAAACTCCCACAGATATCAATATAACCATCAAAATGAATGAGGAAGCAGGTCACCACTGTGTAAAGCTGTAGTGTTAAATATTTAAAGTGTCTGCATTCATTTTTCAGTCATTAGTTTCACCCTTTAAAGTCTACATATATTCCAGCCTGGCGAGCTCTACTGGTCCACACAGTGGCCTGAAACAGTCATTTTACAGTAAGAAGTTGCATGGAAAGAATTATGGTTTGACATCTGATCTTTGAAATGTGCAATAGGAATCTGTTCACAAGCAGAACTTTATACTCTGTTGTCTTGAAAATTCTGATTACATCTTTTTACAATGTTGGTTTACATTTTCATGTGTTTTCTTAACACTCGATTGTGTCTTACTAAAAGACAGTCACTATTGATTTGTTCCTGTTTCTTCTTTCTTTTTAATTATGCTCTTCTTACTCGTTTAGCCATCAAGTCGATCAGATTATTACAGAGAGTGAACAACAGAGCGTGACTCTGTCATTAGTGTTTTCTGCACACCTCACTTGCCATGTGCTTTACTGATGGATGTTTTCACACACTTGCCAATTGACACTGTATTAGTAAATATTATTGACCAAGGGCCAGATTTGCAAACCATCATTTTGGTACCATCAAATGCCTATCTAGTTATTTTTGTGACTGACCTTATTCCACATGCATTTGTAGGAGTTTCCCTTTCAGATGCAATGGGATTTAAATCAGGGGTGACCAACCCTCTTCCTGGAGATCTACTCTCCTGCATATTTTAGTTCCAACCCAGCTTCAACAAACCTGACTTTAATTTTTAGGTAGCCCTGAAATGCTTGATTGTCAGGTTCAGGTGTGTTTGGGGTTGGAGCTGTTCTCTGCAGGACAGTAGATCTCCAGGAACAGGGTTGGTCACCACTGATTTAAATGATTTACACAACACATTTCCTAATGTTTACGCATGTGATATTACTGGTATTTGTGTCATTATTTAACAGCAAAAATTGTAGCTGGTAAGAAGAGCCATCACAGAGATTAGAGAGTGTGTGGTATAATACAGAGGATTTTTTAACACATAACCGTTTGTTTGGAAAGTCAGAAGAACATATTATGTAAGGGATAATGTAGAGGCAGCCGGTAGTTATCGGGAAATAAGCCCCGACAGTGTGATCAGGACCCGACGCGAAGCGGAAGGTCTTGTATCACACTGAAGGGGCTTATTTACCCGATAACTACCGGCTGCCTCTACATTATCCCGCTTATTACACGGCTACTTGCCACATAAGAAAAAAAAACTGGACATGAATATGAATTTGAAAATTTTATTGGCATATTTGTTTTAAATTAACATTTTTATCCTTCCGCGAAACTTTGCACAGATGCATAAAATGATCGTAATACCTTATTAAGATCCTCTGCTTCATACTTGTCTGTCTCAATTTTTTTCTCTTTTAGCCAGTCTTTGAGAACTTTTAATGCCCATTCTGTATTTTTTTGTGTGTTGGCTTCGTAGCTGTCATGCTCTATTTTGTCAAGTTCAGTCTCAGTAAGCTCTCTGTGTCTTGTCGTTGTTCGTTCTTCTATCCACTGTTTAAATGTTTTTTTTTTTCCATACATGTAAAATTAATGTCAAATCTTAATCAATTCTTAATTGTGGTTGTCCAGTGTTTGTCACAAGATGGCGCCAAACAGTAATCTTTATTGGCGCGGAGCGATTTTACTCGTAAAAGTAGTACCGGCTATGCGTTATTACTTTGGAGCGGTTATTATTTGAAAAGAACAAACCTGCAAATGTCTCAACTGACCAATCAGAATCAAGTATTCCAGAGAGCCGTGTAATAATCAAAAATATTGTTTGCCAAGCTATGTTATTTTTTATTTGCTTAAGTAAATAAAAGAAAAGTCACACAATACCAGGTGTTTCGAAACTTCTTGTAAACCTTCATTTTTTTGTCCTCCACTTCTTTGCATTTTACTATGGCTTCATTAGCTGGTATTTCACACTTCAAAATTTCATCAGCGAAGTTTGTGGTGCTGAACTCAAGCGCATCAGGCGTTAGTAGATCACACGCACCTCATCAGCTCTGCTTATTTGCTACCCTAAACTTATTTTCCCTGCTCTTAGTAGATTGTTAGTCATTATGGAAATCAGCTGTTGCACCTGTGTTATGTAATTTGCGCTTATTTAGTAATGGATAGGGACTTGATGCTATTACAGTGAGCTTACAATAATCAGATATAAGGATTCATGTCATTCTACAGACTCATTTTATTATACTGTATTTATTTCATTAATAAATACTGGCTTGTGTTTTTAGAGAAACTATGAACATCTAAGTGTGTGCATTGGCCACCACAACTTAAGATGTGTATCTGCCTGTAGCTCAATTGGTACAGGATTGTGTTGGCAACACAAAGATCGTGGGTTCAAATATCAGGGAACTCGCATTATTGTTAAGATGTTAAGATAGCTTGAATGCACTGTAAGTTACTTTGGATAAAAGCCTTCGTGTAAACACCTGAATCGATACGATTGAGGTCGATCAGATGCAATTTTCGATCGTATTGAAAGGGGGAAGTGTGTCCCTGGTTCAAACCCTGGCTAGGTCAGGTGGCCCTTCTGTGTGGAGTTTGCATGTTCTCCCTGTACCAGCCTGGGTCTGACTCCGGTTTCCTCCCACAGGCCAAAAACATGCAAGTTAGGCAAATTGGAGATGCCAAATTGCCCCTCCCCAAACCTGTGTCTGGATTAACTTGTCTGAATAAACTTGTGTGTGATTTAACCGGTTCTTGCCATGAATATAGCCATAGATGCTGAAATGGCGTAAAGAAGAAAGAAAGAAAGGGGTGTTGTATTGTGATCTATGATCCGATCAGCAGGAGAAAAGTATGCATGTACTGTAAATGCATGAATTGTAGTATTTTCTCAATCGGATGCAAAAATACCTTGTGCACATGCACAGAACAATTGTGCTTAAGTTCACCTTATATATATATATATATATTATATATATATATATATATATATATATATATATATATATATATATATAATATATATATTATATATATTATATATATATATATATATATATATATATATATTTATATATATATATATATATATATATATATATATATAATATATATATATATATATATATATATATATTATATATATATTATATATATATATATATATATATATATATATATATAGTATATATATATATATATAATATATATATATATATATATATATATATATATATATATATAAAACATTTATTATAACATGTTAAAATTGCCACTTTGTAGGTGGGAACAAAAATGTGGTGTTTTGAGTGTGTCCCTTTAAATGCAAATGAGCTGATCTCTGCACTAAATAGCACTGTCGTGGTTGGATAGTGCAGATTAAGGGTGCGGAATTATTATAATAAGGTCCCCTTCTGACATCACAGGGGGAGTCAAATTTCAATGACCTATTTTTTCACATGCTTGCAGAGAATGTTTTACTAAAACTAAGTTACTGGGTTGATCTTTTTTACATTTTCTAGGTTGATAGAAGCACTGGGGACCCAACTATAGCACTTAAACATGTAAAAAGTTCGATTTTTATAATGTGTCCCCTTTAAAGGTGACGTGTGTGAATTCTAGCGGCATCTAGTGGTGAGGTTGCGAATTGCAACCAACGTCTCAGTCCACGGCTCACTCATCGCTTTTGAAAAACATAGAGAAGCTACGGTAGCAACCACAGGACAAACATGTCGTAGTCGGAGACAACTTAGTAAAAAAAGTTTGTCCGTTAAGAGCTTCTGTAGAAACATGGCGGCACAAAATGGTGACTTCCATGTAAGTGGACCCTCGGTGTATGTAGATAAAAAGGTCTCATTCTAAGGTAATAAAAACATAACGATTCATTATGAAAGATCTGTATACACCACTGATATTATAGTTATGTATACTATTTTATACCACGGGTCTGTTGAATGCTGCATTCTGATTGGCTGAGAAATGCTCTATGGGTGTTGATTATTTTTCTGTAAACCGCACACCTAATTTTTCAAATGTCTTAAAAATAGGCACCAGAGCAATGTTTGTGGTAACCGTGGTATAAGCGGAATAATTGACTCCGGTCCTTTGAATTATTTGAAAATAATGCACACCTGCGGTGTAACGGCACTCCGCTTCGCGTCGTGCCGCATGACCACCTTGGTGTGCATTATTTTCTTATAATTCAATGGCCCGTCGTCAATTATTCCTTACATATTGCATTTCTATCAAGAGATCCTCCTAAAACGTACACACTGAACCTTTAATGGAAAGCTTTTTTATTCAGCTTTCAGATAATGTATAAATCTCAATTTTAAAAATTAACCCTTATGACTGGTTTTGTGGTCCAGGGCCAGATATGTGAAACATTGCTATTCACAGTCAGAAACTATTTTTCCAGCGTAAGTAAGGCTTTTAGTGATTTTACTTTAAAGTTGCATCGATTCATATTTTTTGCTTTAATATTTATTTTATGTGGTTTTATAAAAACTGTAAGGTTGTATTGTTAATAAGTCATAGATGAAGTGGCTTTAGCCTTGGCTTATTCACGATACAGCACAGCCTCTTGTGTTTTATTTCTTTTATCGCTACTGTAAAATAACATTATTCATACCATTAAACCCATTGAATAAAAGGTATTCGTTGACTATCGATCACTGCAGTTTCATGGCTTTTCGTAAGTGTCGTTGTCACAGCAGAATGAAACAGACATCCAGACGTTCGGTGGTAACACCAGCCGAGAGACGGTCAGTTGTTGTCATGGAAACACAGAGCTGTTGCTATAAACAAACATCTTCATAAATCTTTGCCACAAAGCCCAGAAAATTTATTTTCACCATTTCTTTGCTGTTAAGTCCCAACAAGCCTTCGGTATGGACACATGAGAAACTGTGTTGCAGTATCACATACAATATAAACAAAATGTACATGCACATCTTCAAGTTCAATGGTTACGTGTTTGCCAGGATGGCAAATATTGACCTCCATTAAAGAGCTAATCATTCATTAGTGTTCATAAAGACAAAAATGCACTGCTTTATCATGAACTGGCAACCAGGTCTCTCTCGCTCTCTCTCTCTCTCTCTCTCTCTCTCTCTCTCTCTCTCTCTCTCTCTCTCTCTCTCTCTCTCTCTCTCTCTCTCTCTCTCTCTCTCTCTCTCTCTCTCTCTCTCTCTCTCTCTCTCTCTCAAAAACTACATTATATATTTTTAAAGTCAGAACAATGTTGTAACGCAATAAAAGAGCTGCAGGGTTGTATCACAGCATTAGGTAATGAAGCATGCCGTTTCACAAAGACATCCTGAAAGGACAAAATAATCTTAACAGCCATGAATACACCCTCTATTGTGTTCAGGTTACTGCATTTTAAACCCTGTAATTACCTTAATGTGATTTTATGTTGCCTTTTGTTTTGTCTGTTCGGCTAAAAAGTATTTATTTTTATATTAGCTTCTTCAGATGGATATCTTAATGGTGCATTATGGTCTTTATCTTTGCTTTTATTATCTATTAGCACATGTTTGATGGGTCTGAGAAATGAGAACACTGCCATAAGCCAAACCCTTATGAAATAAGTCTTTAAATATTTATTTTAATTTTATTAAAAATAACAAAAGGCCGTTTAGCAGCTCTCACAAGTTATGACAAAGTAGGCATAAAGTAAAAGGCAAGAAAGTAAATACGAAATATAAACGCAACATATACCATATAAATACAGAAAAAATGTATACAGTATACGGTGGTGCACTTTAGAATGAAGTTATGTAATGAAAATATAGTAATCTAGTAGGGCTAGCAAAAGATTAATCGCGATTAATCGCATACAAAATAAAAGTTTGTTTTTGCATAGTATATGTGTGTGCATTGTGGAAAAATTATTTTGTATATATTAATACACACACACACACATGCATGCATGTATTTAAAAAACATTAACATGTGTATATATTTGAAGAGTTTCGTTGCAAAACGAGATAAATCCATTTTTTTTATATTTTTGTCAAAACATGTTTATTATTATGTTATCATGTTATTATTTTGTTTTATGGTGCTACTTAGCTGTATTTTTTTAAATTATGAAGGTTTAAATCAAAACAAACCAACTGCAGTTGCATTGAAATTAATTGGAATGCACAACCAAAAAACGAGATTTCTGAACAATTAAAAAAACGGTGGTTATCTCGTTTTGCAACGAAACTCTTCATTTATTTATTTATATTTTTAAATATATGTTTTATATAAATGAAAAAATATATAGGTTAGTAACATTTTTCTTAATTGTGTGTATTGTGTGTAAATACAGCAGGGAAAATAAGTATTTGACACATCAGCATTTTTATCCGTAAGGGGATTTCACTTTATTTATTATGACTCAACTTGTATACTTAAATGTTCTGATTTCTTTGAATGAATTCAATATTTGGCTGATAAAAATGCAGATGTGTCAAATACTTATTTATATATACATTATCCTTACACATAAATATATTATGCAAACAAACTTTTATTTTGTATGCGCGATTAATCGCGATTAATCTTTTGATACCTCTATAATCTAGTGATCTGCATTCCTCTGTGGTAATACCGTAGTATTGTTTAAAGTACTCTACAGTAGCATTTAATATGATGGAAAGAATCAAATATGATGATATTACTCTTATAAACTATCACTGTACTTGCATGTTTTTTTAGACCAGATTTAAACATCGGTCAAGCTTGTGTATATGTGTTGTGCTATTTGTTAGCGAGTAGATGCTGTGTGTTTCTCCAGAGATGTGTTGTGTGTCATTGAGTCGACCTCAGTTTTATCTTTGCTTACTATCACACAGCAGGCTCAGTCTCTCCTGCAGGTCAGGTTTACTTAGCATGAGATATTAGATCTCAGTAAACCATGAATCAGCTCAAATATGTCCATCCTTAATTTCTGCAATCTGTACACTGTAAGATTGGTTTCAGTATAGTACATCATAATAGTCTTCTTTAATTAACTTTGTTGATTTGCCATCTGCTGTACTATATATAGATATATATGTCTGTATATGTCTTTCTTCTCATCTGCTGCCCACAGCAGGAAGTCTTTGTGGATTAAGCAAAAAACATTCAGCACCTCTCAGAAACGTACAAAAAAAGATAATTTTAGATTAATGACTATTCAGAGTATTGACATTGGCTTAACCTATATATATATATATATATATATAGGTACTTATTTTTATGAAAACCTCAATTTCGACCAAAATCAACATTTGTACTTTCTTTTGCCTGCGGCTGAAAATTAGACGTGCGCATCACATTTGTTTTGTGTCTAAACTTGTCTAGTTCACTGCACCGACCGTCTGTTTCTATGCACTGATGCTGAAGATGGTTTGATCTGTCAGGTCTGATGTACTGCTTATCAGGACTGAGCTGATCTGATTTGGGATGAGGCCACACAGTAGGATTAGTTGACTTTAGTTAGACTGCGATTATCTAAGCCTAAATGAGCCCCTGTGGGCATTATGTGTCATATGAATCTTCTCTGATTTTCTTTCCAGGGGGAATATAATGTTCTAATAGCTCAGGTTTGCTTGTTTATACCTCAGGAGACTTTAGGGAGCGGTTGCAGACAGAGTTTAGATTAATCCAGGACTTAGCCTTAGTTATATCAGGACATTTAAGTCGGTTTTACAAACAAACCTTACAAAAAACAATACTGGTGTGCATGTTGAGACAAAACAATGGCACTGATATATGTTAAAGGAATAGTCTACTCATTTTCAATATTGAAATATGTTATTACCTTAACTAAGAATTGTTGATACATCCCTCTATCATCTGTGTGCGTGCACGTAAGCGCTGGAGCGCGCTGCGACGCTTCGATAGCATTTAGCTTAGCCCCATTCATTCAATGGTACCATTTAGAGATAAAGTTAGAAGTGACCAAACACATCAACGTTTTTCCTATTTAAGACGAGTAGTTATACGAGCAAGTTTGGTGGTACAAAATAAAACGTAGCGCTTTTCTAAGCGGATTTAAAAGAGGAACTATATTTTATGGCGTAATAGCACTTTTGGGAGTACTTTGACTCGCCTGAAAAGTCCGCTCCCCTTCTCCCTCTCATAATGGGAGAGGGAGGGTATTACTGCGCCAAGTCAAAGTACTCCCAAAAGTGCTAACATGTAGCTCCTCTTTTAAATCCGCTTAGAAAAGTGCTACGTTTTATTTTGTACCACCAAACTTGCTCGTATAACTACTCGTCTTAAATAGGAAAAACGTTGATGTGTTTGGTCACTTCTAACTTTATCTCTGTTTGATACCATTGAATGAATGGGGCTAAGCTAAATGCTATCGAAGCGTCGCAGCGCGCTCCAGCGCTTACGTGCACGCACTAAGATGATAGAGGGATGTATCAACAATTCTTAGTTAAGGTAATAACATATTTTAATATTGAAAATGAGTAGACTATTCCTTTAAGATATGTCAGTGCAAGATGTTTTAAATGAAGGGAGCTCAAACATGCATTTTAGTCTGGGACTAGAATAAACCCTGTCCGTCAAACTGCCCTAAGTCTTTTTGGACATGGCCTTGCGTTTAGAGGGGTCAGGCTTGTAACCCGAATGTGATTTTCACAGCTTGCAGGAAGCGAATAACGTGCACTTAAGTAAGGCCATTACATCACTTTCCCTTTTCTTTAAGTATCAGTTTCTTTAATACTTAGTAGTAGGCTACAACATTTTCATTTAGCAGACACTTTTATCCACAATGATTTACAATGTGAGGACAACTTTATTGTTGACATACAACTCTTGTTGCTTTTGAAGAGAGTATTTACTGAGACTGCAAATCTCTGAACAGTGTAAGATGTTGAGATCTAATGATTATTTTCATAATAGATTAATTGGGCAATTGTGTATATATTTATATATGTATGTATTTATTTATTTATTTATTTATTGACTAATGAGATAAAAACCCCTTTTTTTCACTTATTATAGCTAAATAAGGCACTAAATTAAGGTATTCACATGTAGAAGTGTCATTTTAAAAGTGCAAAAGCCACACACTACTACAGAGTTTTACTAATATAAACCTTTTGATATTTTAAGCAAAAAAAGTTTGTGTAGTTTAAAACAGTAAAATAGAAAGAATCTTTAAATGTGAAAATATATATAAACCAAACAATTTAAATCTTCAGGGATGTGGTGGTGAGGAAATTTTTGCCAAAGATTAATAAACTCAGTTTAATAACTAAATTTAAATCTCAACTTTAGACCTTGATGAGTATTAACATTATTCATAATTAACTAAACAAATAAGCCATTATGATATGAGAGTGATTTAAATGCGTCTTACAGTAATAAAAACCTGGTTTTCCCCCTTATTTTAAAGTGTACCTATTTTATTGCTAAAAAATAACGTTATTTTGTGTATTTGGTATAATAATGTTTAAAATAATGCGTTTGCATAGTTTTGCTTTAAAAACACATTGTTTTCCACATACCATACATTTTTGTAGCTCCAACTATCCCTGTCTTCCTGAAATACACTGATTGTGTACAAAACTCATCGATTTGAAAAGCGCTGTGTCTCTGGTTGGCCAGCTAATCTGTACGTTGTGATTGGTCTTTGTGATTGGTCGTTGTGAAAGTATAAGCAGTGGGGTGATAGGGCTTTCGCTGTTGCTGGCCCTAAGCTTTGGAATAAGCTCCCCCCTGACATGCGTATTATTACCGAGGTTGCCCTTTTTAAGACCAAACTTAAAACGTATTTGTTTAAATTGGCATTTGATACGCAGTAGTGTGTGACTTGATGATGTTTTGTCTTCTTTTATTCTTTTTTTTTTGTATGGTGTGATTTCAAATGATGTGTCATTTGTATTCGATGTGAAGCACTTTGGGCACCTTGTGGTTGCTGGAAAGTGCTATAGAAATAAAGTTGATTTGATTTGATTTGATTTGATTTGGTCTGAATACCTCTGACGTCAGGCGGAAATGTGAAGCTCGCTCCTTACCATGTTTGAAAGATTCGCTCACAATGCAATGCTAACAGGAGTTAATTTACAGGCTGTACGTCCAAGAGGGAGTCTTTACTACATCACCAATCCCAGGAAGTAAACTGTTGCCTACAATCCGCTTGTTTGTTGTAGTCCAAGAAAAGAGATTTACGTTGGAGATAACTCGCGTAATTGTTTACTTTGGGGTTTGTACTTTTGCATATCGTTAACATGTACTAATACACACTTACACACCAAAGGAAATGTAAATTCGTGAATCTCTTTAAAACAGGTGCTCTTTAAAACAGATGCTTAGTTTGTGGTTCATACTATTTTTGTGTAAACGCAACAACAATTAAAGTAATAAAAACTCACTTATATTAAAGGACAAAATGTAACCTTTATTATAGCGTTCATTTGTGCTTTTGCTTCCATCATTGCCCTGTCAGGGTTGCCAGAGCTGCATAATAAAACCAGCCCAGTGGCCATCTAAAATTAGTCCAAAAGCATTCCAATGACTTTTCGCAGCAAAATACCAACAACTAATGAAGAAAATCCTACCATCTCTAACCAGCAGAAAAACAACCGAAACTTAAAAAGTTTAAAATTAACCCAATTCAGAATTTTCATCAAAATGCAGAGGACCTGGCAAAGCTGCCTTGCTTTTAAACAAGCTGGTCATGCAGTGAGAAGAAGTGCATGATAAACTTTCAGCTCCCGTTGTATGAAGAAATAGCGCCTGACTAGGGCTGTCACAATTATTAAATAATCATTTCATCGCGATTGTTTGACCTCATCGCGATGATTTTAGATCACCGCAATGATTGCACATCTCTCTAAACAACACAAGGGGGAGCTACAGCGCCTGTATAAACAAGACCATAGATTACTTTTAAATATGTGTTATGGGTATTAATATTTACTGGCAGGTAAAATTTATTTTAATTAGATTTATATAATTATAATTTATAAAAGAATTATAGATTTATAATTATAATGACAACAATATGTGAAAATTATTTCCTAAACAAAGAAAAAGTATGAGGATTAAATATCCAAGGCAATAAAATAGGCAATTAATCATAACCGTGACAGCCGATTACAGCCTACGCCTGACTTTAATTTTAAGTGCACAGCTTGCACTGTGAGAAAGCTTGTGACATCATATACATTGAAAACGAATTTCATTATCGATTTTTTTGTTGTTGATTTTATCGATTAGTTTTTGCAGCCCTAAATCTTTCTGTTTTGTAGTCTAATCTGGCTTTGCCAGTAAGCTGCACCTGTTATATTACATAAAAGTCCAGGCATGTACTGATGTCTTTCCAATTAGATAATGTAAGAAGAGGCCACAAACTACAAATGAGGGAAGAAATACACATGCATATGACTGGCGTGTTCTTGAATGTTACTATTGCTATATAAACAAAGCCAGAGCAACATCCTCCCTTCCAAATGCTCACAACATCATAGCCTCATTGTGGCAGTTTTGCTTACTTGGGCGCCACCCAAATTTTCTTCATAAAATGTAAAAATGTATGATTTGAATATGCTTTTGACAGAGGGGATACAATTAAACTGTTTTAAGCTGCATAACGTTGCATATTTCATTTAATCTGTTTTGATGAATGTTAGAGAGAAAGACTGGCAGATTGGGTAATTGAGTGTTTTGTGAACTGATGCATTAATGCATTTGTGTAACGTAATCTGTTTTTGTGTATAAACTAGGGCTGGGTATCGATTCAGATGTTCTGGATCGATTCGATTTCGATTCATAAGCTATCGGATCGATTCAGTTTCAGTTCTCTGAACATAAGTGTACCAGTGGGTAATTAATAAAAAGAAATAAATTAATTATATTACACTTTTTTATTTTAGGTAAACTTGGGTACATTATAGAACCTATCTCTAATTTTCAAGTGCATTCAGTTATGTTAAAATACAATACAATTTTGATGCAAAATGAAAAATGTATGCTGAAAAAGTCAAAACAGTTGCATTACTTGATCAAACAGGATCAGGTTATTGCATTAAAAAAAAATCGATTCGTGGCCTTTGAGAATCGATTTTTAATCGACCATGTTTTAAAAAACGATTAATCGATAAATAGATTTTTTGCCCAGCCCTAGTATAAACCCTATAAAGCAAGAGATTTCATTCGCAGCCTTATGGATTACATACCCGGTAAGTGCTGCCAGACACACATATAAGTATAATCGACCTAAAATTGCTTTGTATTATGTTTTCTGTGATTTACCAAATAAAAACTAAATTTAAAACAGGATTAAAGATGTAAATGCAGCTGGATTGTACAAAGCGCACACCCAGTATTTAAGATTTTTTCAGTGGTTTTAATCATTTTGCTATGTGGTTGCTTTTTGTATGATACAACAAGCAAGCAACCCTCCATTTTAATTCTTTTCTTATCACCAATAGTGATGTCTGCATTAAAATAAAAGACTATGTACATTTAAGAGTTCACATGCAAAAGCCGCTGAGTAAAGTGACTGAATAAAAAGCTTTCTATTGATGCATGACTTACTATTTGAAAATCCGTAATATCCAAGGGTGTAAAAATCACAATATTGAGAAAATCACCTTTAAAGTTGTCCAAATTAAGTCATTAGCATATTACTAATGATACATTTTTATATATTTATGGCAGGAATATCTTAATAAAGCATAATCTTTACTTAATACTTAATGGGGCGGTTTCCCAGACAGGGTTTAGATTAGTCCAGGACTAGGCCTTGGTTATATTAGGACATTTAAGTAGTACAAACAAACCTTATACAAAAAAAAAAACAATACTTTTGTGCATCTTGAGACAAAACAATGGCACTGATATATGTGAAGACATGGTATTTTTAAATGAAGGAAGCTGAAACACGCATTTTAGTCTGGTACTAGGAAAAGCTCTGTCCGGGAAGTCGCCCCAATATGTTTTTTGGCATAAAAATGAAACATAAGTGCCTGATAAAAATGCTCATGTCAGACGTACTTAGAGGGTTTTGCATCTGAACCCTTCATTTGTTTTCTTTTTGGTTTCACAAGTGATTTGATTGATGTTTCTTTGGCCATGACCTCACTGGTGAAAGTAAATCAGAAAATTGTGAATCATAAATTGTATCCATATTAAAACCCACCCAAACCCACATTAAAATTACATCACCCCCCCCCCCCCCCCTTCTCTCAGTGAGTGAATTTGTGTGTGTGATACAGTTTTTCTGCACAGGAAATGATTTAAAGGTTTTGCACTCGTTCCCCTCCCATTATGAGACGCCCCTGTCACACTTTCCATCTGTCTGGCCATAAATGATTCAAGCTAAACTGGTCACCAGCAGCCGCTATTTAGTATATGACCTCAATATAGTACAGCAGGCCATAGTTTACCATTGTCTGTTTAACCTCCTAAGACCAAATTTTTTGTTGTTTGCACCATAATAATTAATTCTGGAACCTGTTGTGCACAAACGTGGACAATCACACTGCTTCATGTTCAAAGAAAAATATTTGGTTATTATATTTATTGGTTCTTCCTAACCCCAAATAGCTGGAAGAAAACCAAAGCTCGTTTATCACATGACTTTTGTTGCACATACTGTGTATCCTGTGCATAGTGATGCTGTATTTTATGTCATGCAAAAGTCTTTTAATAACACAGGGTCTATTTTAAGGCATCTGAAAGGCATTAGGGAAGTTGAACTGAATTACAGTGCACTGTGATGTACAGTATTCATAATAACAGGTTTAAGCTTTATGTTGTTTCATAATTTGTGGTTTGATTAAATGAGACGTTTTGAAATTCAAAATGAGTCATTTCTATACAAAAGCTCCTGTGTGTCCCATTTCTTCATGAAGGTTACAGGCCTCATAACTAAAATCTAGATCACATATTTTGCTACAGTGGTTTGTTTCTTCTGGTGGTTCTCTATAGAGGTTTTAAATGTGTTCGTGTGTCTTTCAGACCGCTCTGCGCAGACGGGGGAGCAGAGAAACATTCAAAGACAAGAAGTCATTAACTCAGGTGTGTACAAATGCAAACGCAGGCTTTGTTTTATGATACGAAAAAGAGTTTGTTTTCTATGAAAAATGTGAGTGTTGTACAACCCCAAAACAGAAAAAGTTGGGACACTGTAGAAATTGTGAGTAAAAAAGGAATGGAATAATTTACAAATCTCATAAACTTATATTTTATTCACAGTAGAATATAGATAACATATCAAATGTTGAAAGTAAGATATTTTGAAATGTCATGCCAAATATTGGCTCATTTTGGATTTCATGAGAGCTACACATTCCAAAAAAAGTTGGGACAGGTAGCAATAAGAGGCCAGAAAAGTTAAATGTACATATAAGGAACAGCTGGAAGAGGACCAATGTTTAGGAATAGGAATGTTGTCCCATTCTTGTCTAATACAGACGTCTAGTTGCTCAACTGTCTTAGGTCTTCTTTGTCGCATCTTCCTCTTTATGATGCACCAAATCTTTTCTATGGGTGAAAGATCTGGACTGCAGGCTGGCCATTTCAGTACTCAGATCCTTCTTCTACGTAGCCATGATGTTGTAATTGATGCAGTATGTGGTCTGGCATTGTCTTGTTGGAAAATGCAATGTCTTCCCTGAAAGAGACGACGTCTGAATGGGATCATATGTATCTAGAACTTGGATAAACCTTTCAGCATTGATGGTGCCTTTCCAGATGTGTAAGCTGCCCATGCCACACGTACTCATGACCCCAAACCATCAGTGATGCAGGCTTCTGAAAAGAGCGCTAATAACAACTTGGGTTGTCATTGTCCTCTTTAGTCCGGATGAAATGGCATCCCAGTTTTTCAAAAAGAACTTCAAATTTTGATTTGTTGGACCACAGAACAGTTTTCCACTTTGCCAAAGTCCATTTTAAATGAGCCTTGCCCATGGAAAACGGCTGTGCTTCTGGATCATGTTAAGATATGGCTTCTTTTTTGACCTATTGAGTTTTAGCTGGCAACAGCGAATGACACGGTGGATTGTGTTCACTGACAATGTTTTCTGGAAGTATTCCTGAGTCCATGTTGTGATTTCCATTACAGTAGCATTCCTGTATGTGATGCAGTGCCGTCTGAGAGCTCGAAGATCACGGGCATCCAGTATGGTTTTCCGGTCTTGACCCTTACGCACAGAGATTGTTCCAGATTCTCTGAATCTTTGAATGATATTATGCACTGTAGATGATGATAACTTCAATCTCATTGCAATTTTTCTCTGAGAAACTCAGAAAACTATTTTTCGCTGCAGCATTGGGGGAATTGGTGATTCTCTGCCCATCTTGACTTCTGACAGACACTGACACTCTGAGAGGCTCTTTTTATATCCAATCATGTTGCAAATTGACCTAATAAGTTGCAAATTGGTCTTTCAACTGTCCCTTATATGTACATTTAAATTTTCTGGCCTCTTATTGCTACCTGTCCCAACTTTTTTTGGAATGTGTAGCTCTCATGAAATCCAAAATGAGACAATATTTGGCATGACATTTCAAAATATCTTACTTTCAACATTTGATATGTTTTCTATATTCTACTGTGAATAAAATATAAGTTTATGAGATTTGTAAATTATTCCATTCCTTTTTTACTCACAATTTCTACAGTGTCCCAACTTTTTCTGTTTTGGGGTTGTATTATAAGATGTTATAGCTTTAGTGGCTTTGTAGTGCTGAATCTGTACTCTGAAAGCTTTCTTATTTATATATTTACAGTCTTGTCACAGTAATATACTGTTTTTTTAAAATGTTTGTAAATTTAAATATGGTGATGTTAATTTTTTTTATGAAACTTTGGCCTTATTCAGTCCGCCGCCATGTTGATTCCAAAACGAGGCTGTGAGGAATGGCCGTCCAGAGCGTGTGCTTTAAACCTATTGTTCTGTACGGGAATGGTGGTCATTCATTCATCAAATCAGAAAATACATCCTTTTACAAATTTCCACAAGACAAAGAACCTCAGAAATCGTGGATTGTTAAAATGAGAAGGGACATATGACCTAATTTTGAGATAAGAGCAGTCTGTACACAATGCACTGTAAAAAATTATTTTCAAGAACATTTTTTTTTGTATTTTTGTCTTGTTTTCAGTAAAAATATCTAAAAATTCTTAAATTAGTTTTTAGACCAAAAATATCAAATTTAAGTGAGTTTGTGCATCAAACAAGCAAAAAAATCTTAAACATTTTTCTGAAACACTAAATTCAAGAAAAATAAAAAAAATTCAATTGCTTACCCCATTGGCAGATTTTTTTTGCTTGTTTTATGCACAAAATCACTTACATTTGATCTTTTTGTTTTAAAAACTAGACTTATTTTCTTGGGTCGTTTTGCTCATCAAGAAAAAGCATCTTAATTTAAGATTTATTGGATATTTTTACTGAAAACAAGACAAAAATACTAAAAACTTTTTTTCTTAAAAATAATTTTTGCAGTGTGTGTACATAAGGGGCCCAGTTTTAACCTTCTAGGCGCATTGTCTAAAGCAGTGCTTCCCAATCCTGGTCCTCGAGGACCCCCTCCCAAAAAGCTTTAGAAGTCTCCTTATTTAACACACCTGATTTAACTCATCAGCTAGTTAGGGAGACATGTTTACCATTTTAGAAGGATGCTGATTAGTTGAATCACGTGTTTTAAATAAGAAAACATCAAAAAAAATTTGGGAGGCGGTCTTTGAGGACCAGAATTGGGAAGCACTGGTCTAAAGCGCACGGCGCATAGTCTAAAAGGGCGTGTCCGAATCCACTTTTGCTAATTTAACGATGGGAAAAATGGTTTGTGCGCCTAGAGCACAGTCTAAAATTGTTGTTGACTTTAGACCAGGTTTTAGTTGATCAATGGCGTAGTAAATTTTAGTTGCCTCAAAATATCAACACTCCAGTAATGTGCCTGAACACACCTCGTTTTCAGACCAGAATGCCCATTGGTGCACAAAGGCATTTGCTATTTAAAGAACGTGAAAATGATAACTGCGCCTTGCTGAAACTAGCAATAAACTCTGGGTTGCACTTTGCGCTGCATTGCGCCGTGTGTAGGGCCCACAATCTGTTTTGTTATTTGCCTGTTGGCTAATCATTGATTAACATTAAAAAAAAAATTCTGGTAGGTTTTTTAAGCACATTGACCAGAATCAACAGAAGCAGGATTAATTTCTAAATAACATTTTTACACAACTTGGGGGTTTATATGGGGTTTTTACCTCTAACAATACTTGCACATCAAACTATCACATAAATAGCTTGTTATAAAGCTAATCACACATTATTAAGTCAATGTTCATATCTTGAACAAACATAACACAGAAAATACATTGGGACATACTTTTATGTTTTCCCTTATGAAAAATTAACTATGTTTTTTGTGGTAAAAGTGTAGTAACCATGTTTGAATTACTATTAGCAAAACCATGGTTTTATTACACTAGCCATGGTTTAACTATGGTTTTGTCAAAACCATGGTTATTTTTACTACAGTAACTATGTTTCATTTTCGTAAGGGCTATACAAACTGGAGATGTATATGCTACTATACTGCCCTACAAAGCCAAAGCGCAGTAACTATGCATTTGGTCAAAATTGAGTTAAGGGTTGAACTGGGCTTTGTGAGATCTGATGTGTCTTGTGACAAAGTCTCCTGGTTTAATTCTGTCCCATTTCGGAGAAATATGTGCACCAAATTTGCAGTAACATGTTTGACTGGCTGGTGTAAAAAACTTTAAGGACATTTCTTTCCAGTTTCAGTGTTTGCATAGTTACTGCACTTAGCCTTTGTAGGGCAGTAGTTGTTGTCATAAAATATTGTATTGTTGCACTATATAGTGTTTTAAAGAAAAGTAAACATACATACAACAGTTATTAGCCATTAGCCAACAGGCTAAAATCCAAAACAGATATTATGTACACAATGCGCTATTCTCATCTTAAATTAGGTCATATGTCCACGTTTACTGAGGTTTTTGTCCTGTGAAAATTTGTAAAACTATATATTTTCTGTGTTTTGATGGCTGAATGATCAGCATCCTGATACAAAACAATAGGTTAAAAGTGCACCCTCTGGATGTCCATCCCTCACAGCCTTGGTCTGGAATCAACATGGCGGTGGACTGAATAAGACGTATTATTGTTTTCAGTGTATTCTTTTTTATTTGGAAAAATTATCTCCCATACCAATAAGTTTTATTGCACAGTATATTATAAAAACTTTCTGTACAAATCATTATATTGTCACATATTTCGGTCTGTATAGGAGGACAGTGCAGACCTGCGTTGTCAGCTGCAGTTTGCCAAGGAGGAATCGACCCTTATGCGTAAAAAGATGGCAAAACTGGGCCGTGAGAAGGATGAGCTGGAACAGGAGATGCAGAAGTACAAATCGCTATACGGGGACGTCGACAGCCCTTTGCCCCTGGTGGATGTGACGGGTGGAGGTCCCCACACTACCCGCGAGGCAGAGTTACGCTTACGGCTCAAACTGGTAGAGGAGGAAGCCAACATCCTGGGCAGGAAAATCGTAGAGCTAGAGGTGGAAAACCGCGGACTTCGGGCGGAAAATGAGGACCTGCGCTGCCAATACGAGAGAGACTGCTTCGGGCGTGAACCCTTCTCGAGTGTCCCTACCTCACCGTATGGTGGCGATGCGTTGGAATCTGCCAGTGAACTTCGCCGCCACCTGCAGTTTGTGGAAGAGGAGGCGGAGCTTTTGCGCCGCTCCATCTCTGAGATCGAGGACCACAACAAGCAGTTGACATCCGAGCTTAACCGTTTCAAATTTGGGCCCAGCCAAACTGAAAGGGAGTCGGAGGGTGCTGAAGGTGCAAGTGCTGGGGCACTAAAACCTACCAGCGGGAGTGGGGGAGGTAATGGTTTCTTAGCTTGCCCAGTTAACAGCGCCACCCTACAGGAGGAGCTGAAAACCTCAAGACTCCAAATTAACGAGCTTAGCGGGAAGGTGATGAAGTTACAGTACGAGAACCGGGTGCTAATCTCAAATATGCAGCGTTGTGACCTGGCGTCAAACCTTGGTGTGCGCACCGGTAGCCCTCGTGATAGCGACGCGGACAGCGATGCCGGGCGAAGGGAACAAGACGAAGAGGAGACGGCCAGGCTTTTGTTGCTGCAGCCCAAACGGGAAGGTCCTGTCGGTGGGGAGAGCGACTCCGATGATCTGTTTGAGAAGACTGCTACCTCTGGGTTCGCCAGTGGTGAGAAACCCTCTGGAGAGTCGGGAGCTGCCGAGTTGGCCCAGCGGAGACGAGAGGACCGGGAGACGCTCAACAACATCAGGCGTGAAGTGGAACGACTCGGAAAAACAGTGGAACGGCTCATTACGGACACAGACAGTCTTGTCCGCGAAGGACACCTGGTGGTCATGGGAGGGGATTTTCTAGAGGGTTCTGATACTAAATCTAACCCCGGCACACAGGTGCTCGATTCCATCAACACCTGCATGAGGACTTTCCGAACTGAACTCCAGCTATTCATGGAAAAGGTAGATCATCTAGGGGATGGTTTACGGGAACGTACGGATGACCTCTCCCCTATGCCCAACCTCACCGAATCCAGCAGCTTTCTCTCCACGGTCACCTCCATGTCAAGGGACTCACCCATCGGAACCCTGGGAAGAGATCTGATGACAGACCTTCAGGTAAGTTTGATGAACCTGTATCCTCCATTTTCATTATAAATGCCCCTTCAGTGTTCGCCATCACATGCAATAACATACCAACTTTAATTTCCTTTGTTGCTGCTTCCTTATTTAAAAAGCCTTTGTCCCTTTTCAAGAATGCATATGCCTTATGTTGGTTCTGCGCATCTTCATGTACTGAAATTTTGTGAATGTGCTACAGAAGAAACCTTTTTAACCTATAGCACACTGGCTGGCATGACTCCTCAACTTGATAAATAAAGGGCTAATCATGCCCATTTGAGATGTTCCATTTGATTGTAGATCGTAGAGGTAAACATTATCTTAGCAAGTAAGACAAATACTGTTTGTTATAGTTAACAAACTACATGCATCCCTATGATTACACACACACACACACACCTGCCCCGAGTGCCACCCAGCTCAGCCAACATGCTCTTACCTTTCCTATTCTTGTGATGTCCACCCTCAATGCAACCCTCATAACGCCCGCTCCCCATATATTCATCCTCATGTCTTACCCTGGCTGCTTGCTGTATTGCTGCTGGGGCAGGGGAGGGGTTTAGGAGTATTTACTGCATGGCTTCACAGGGCTACTGGGTTCTGTACCCTGTTGGGTTTGGATTTGATGTGCAGGGTCCAAAATAACTTTAGCCTCCATTGTGATGCCGTAGAAAAAGCATTTTTGGTTCCCCAAAGAATCAAAGAGAGGTTTGTGGATGTTCTTTATGGAACCATACAGCCCGAAAAAAAAAATTGTAAAAGTGCAACAGAACAATGAAGATTGACTGAAACTAAATGATTTAAATATCCGAGCCACACAATGTTGCAGGCGCTCTTGGCAAACAAAGCGGGGGTTGGAAAAGACTCTCGGGAGAGTTCGGATCGTCTCTGGTCCGTTTGCAAAAACACATTTATTTTAAATTACCCAAGAATCCAATGTCACTATTATTATACCGAAACTTTCAGACCTGAACCCGCTCAGGTCTCGGACGGAACCTCTGGTTTTTGGATCTAAGTTGACCAGTGAAGACCTCTAGTACCAAGACAGTTTTTACTCTCATTTTGCCATTGTTATTTTTGGACCCTGTTGATGTGGCATCACACTCATACTTACGGCGTATACTGTGGAGCAGCCATTAATGTGTTTAATATTGCTCAACATGAGTGTTACATAAATTGAATGTATTTGCCTTATCAAGAATAAGACTGGCCTAGTCTTCTTTTCTGTAAAGGGCACATATTATGCACATTTTACTAGATGTAATATGAAGTCTTAGGTGTGCCTAGAATCATTTGTTATAGCATTTGTTATAGATCATTTATTTTAGCACGTCCATAATGCCCCTATTTGGGTGGGAGCAAAAAAAAAGCAGTTTTCATGTCTGTACCTTTAAATGCAAATGAGCTACACATTCCCTGACCAACAGACTGTAATCGCTTTTGGCTAAAATAGATCTGATTCCTGTGAATACCGTCTAAGACAATAGTATCTTTAGTTGAATTAGTGCTATAATGTGCTAACAAACACATTTAGAAAAGCTTTTGGGTCAAATTAACCAGTCAGACAGTTGGTGTGGGCGGGGCTTTATTTGTGTGATGTCACAATAACAAGAGAATCAAAACTGCATGTCTATGGTGGATGTTTTCATTGTAGGGTAGTTGTGTTCACACACTGCCAACGCACATTTATATCCAAAGTGGATTTTGCATAATAGGTGCCCTTTAAGTTAAGCATATTTTTAAGTGTTTGGTGTTTAAGTGTAAGTTTTGCTAAACAATTTCGGAAAGCTGCTCTCAATAAAGCTTGTAGCTTTATTCCTGCTTTGTGCTTTTTAGTCAACTTGACAATAACATGAGTCAACTTTTCAACAAATAACCTGTCTAAAAACATGCGTTTGACATCTATTGGTGTTAGTAGTTTATCATATAATTTGCAATGATTTGATTATTTCAACTGAAAACATTATTGGGACTTTCAAATTATTTTCAAAGGCAAATCATCAGAAAAACTGAGGGAACGATTTTGCATATTTACTAAGAGTACAAATGAAAACATGTTAAAGCATTGCTACCTTCTCATATTTTAATTAGCCCATGTTCTGTGCTGAAAACCCATCGGCTAAGCTGTTGGGTTCCTTGCTTTAGGGCACATCAAACTTATTTACACGCCCACTTATTTACATTTCACAGTATACACACTATCATTTGCGGTAGATATTTTATTTCACAGTAAAGGGGATATACTGTCATACCCCCCAGCCCTACACAGCAAAATCCCCGGTGTTTATATATGGGTAGCACCAGCAGGGTGTTAAAAGAAAAGCCGCCTTTCCACTGCAGACGACAAAAAGACACGATTGTCGGAGTTCACCCCCTAGTGGCAGTCGTAATGAAGTTTCAGTTTAATCATAACATGGAACAGCAAGAGGCTTCATTCCAATATTTATTTATTAGTGGAATAAATAAACGCAAATGAATGAAACAATAAACAGCTATGAATAAAGACTGTCGATATATTTTTGGAGGGAACATATGGAGACAAGATTAAAATAAGATATACATATTAAATTAATAATATATTACTTATCAGTAATCAATTGTTTTTTTAAGGATTCAAATGTTCCTGATAAAGTTAAACAAAAAATGATAAATAATTTTCACCTCAGTTTTTGATTGGAATACACTGAAATATATCACTTCCGGTCAGCATATCGCATGCAGTGTAGTGGCACAAGTTTAATTTTTTTACGGATTCAACAAATTACGCATCCGCAGATGGTTGGGACCTCACGGAGCCCCTTTGAGACTCTCCATAGGAAATGAATGACTTCCGGTTTATCGGCCGGCATTTGTCGTGTGCAGTGGAAAGGCAGCTTAACACCGAAGCACTTGATTAGATACTTAAGTGATCATTTAAGTAATGATTGTCTGATTATTGAAGACAGCTGATGATAATGAGCAGAACTACAACTGACTTCCAGCCACTTCCTTAAATAAAGTCAACTGAAAAGATATTAAATATTTCTCGTTACAAACCAGACTGACTTTTTCTGTCATTTTGTCTACTTTGTAATTTCACCATTATGGTGATCAGTGCTTCCTTTAGTTGGGCAGTTTGTCTTTTGTTTATTCCTTTTGAGGTCTTTTTATCAAACACATTTTTGTTGCAAAGAATGTTAAAGCAAAATTATCAAGTAAATTGCTTACACTGTAAAAGAAAAAACACATGACTCATAGACAATTAAATGGATGTTGATAAAATATATATATTCTGTATTGGATTTCACTAACAGATCATTCCTCAGACCAAGCTTTCTAAATTACATTGTTAAATACATTCTGGAAGTTCTGTTTTGTCTCATGTGCAGATGTCATAAATCACAACAATGGTGACATAATTTATATTGCAATGCATGATGGGAGTCATGCATTTTATACTATTGTGGATGCATTGCAATTTGCAACATTATGTTTGTCACCATGGTTGCGATTCATGATGATATCTGGGTATCTATATGTTAAAAGCAACAATTGCCTGAATGTATAAAAAAAGATTTAGAGAGTCAGATTCGTGCAACCCTACTGAAAGCAACAAATAACTGTTTTTAATAACTGAATGCTGGTTAATTGTTCTTTAACTTAAGCTGTACCAACTGATAGCCCTTGTTTCCTTTGCAATATTTGATGTGTTTTGTTAAACACTGTTACAAGACTACAAACTGAAACAAAAGCCTAGAGTCAAACTACCCAACTAAAGGGAACACTGATTATCATAATGGTGACCAAACATTTCAATAAAACATCAGCATCTAAACGTTTAACAATTCTAAAAAAAAAAAAGTAAAGAAATGTGGACACATAACAGAAGTAAAGTGATTCTAGTTTTTTTCTTTTCAGCTGATTTTTATTTAAGGTCACTGGAAGTCAGGGGCTGTCCACACGGAGACGCATATCACTGTATACGTATAAATTTGTTATCGTATTGCCGTTTCGTCCACACGGATCCGGCGTTTTGAGAGAGTGAAACCGCTATTTTTTGAAACCAGGTCCTAAAGTGGATAAATCTGAAACCGACACCCTTGCGGTTTCGTGTGTACAGCCAATCCGTATATTTTGTGAAGCGAAAACGTCATCACATCACGTGTCGGAAGCGTCACACGTAACAGCAACAACAATAACGGCGGACTACGTGATTGTGTTCGTGCTACAGAAGCTACTAAAGCCTACTAGCTTTATTACAGCAAAATCTATTGCTTCTATGCAATTGTGGTGACCAACAAGCGATAACGGACAACACCATACGTTGGTTATGCGCATGCTCAAAGTCTTCTTCTCTGTGTATAGTGTATATCTGTGGCAGAATTACAGCGCCCCATACTGGTCCGGCATATATACTACACCGCTTTCAGTCGGTTTCAGTGGTTTCGTGTTTACGGATTATTTTTTTAGAACAAGGAAAAAAATTATCGGATAGGGAATGCACCGGCTTCGTGTGGACAAAGCCTCAGTTGGAGTTCTTGTGTTTTTTAGTGATTCTGCTCATTATCATCAGGTGTCTTCAATAATCAAATAATCATCACTCAATTATCACTTAAAAACCTAATTAACCAATATAAACACGGAGCTGGTGGTAATTTAACGCTGGGGATTTTGCTGTGTACGTCAAACCTGTATGAAAGTCTCAGCCTACATCCCAAATCTATTAACTGTAGATGTCACACACTGTATAATATGAGACCAGAAAATTAATTGATGACCTTCTTCAACAGCTTAAGTTTGCTAAGCGTCTGCTTTCATTGCATGGCTGAGCAGAATGCTGTTGTCATATCAAATTCAAGCTTCCGTCAAAATCCAATCCATCTTGGACCCCAGGGGTACATGTTTGTAATGCCTGATCAAAAAGCATGTGACTCCTCTTCTTGCTAATCATAAAATTGTAATACCGTAGTAAAAAAGAAATATGTAGAAATACATATTAGAATACTTAGTTGGATGTCACATTAACAATAAAATGTAAAATTGTTAAATATTTTTATTTAAATATTTATTATTATTGTTATTATTATTAGTCATTTTCATTTTATAATTATAATAGAATAGTTTTCCAGAGGTGAAAGAAAGCGTTTTAGGATCAAGATTTTGATGGAAAGTCTGGAATTTAGCATGACGTTTAGCATTTATTTCCAGCTGTCACTACACATTTTGGGTTATTGGTTGTAAGACTCATGTGTCCCCATCGCATGCGCTTCATAACCGGTGTTTTGCATTCTTTTTTACCCCCTTTTGGCCCCTCCCACTTTTCTCACTCTTTCTCTCTCCCTCATTTGTTCCATTCAGATGTTTCCACCCATGTTTCTGTTTCTCCTTGTGCTTGTGCTCTTCACGTCTCTCTCCTATGCCACCATCTTTAAGTTGGTCTTTCTTTTTGCGCTTTTCTTCATCCTGTAGCCGCTGCCTCTCACTTTCTGTTTTTTTATTTATTTTTTATTTTTTGAAAATTCATAACCATTCTTATGTTTTTGAAGTACAGTGTGTCACACGACCTCACCGACCCTTCTGTACATTTCACACTTTTGAGTTCCACATTGAGTTTTGTTCTCCACTCTTTCTTGTCTCGTGTGTGTTTGTCGTTCACCGGTCCCCACACATCTCCCCCTCTCTCCTCCACTTTCCCGACCCTCCCTCACTCGCAGTACTGGCGAAGGGAAGAGCAGGACTGGTGCCTAGACCGGCAGAGTGGCCCGGAGCCCCAGGGGCAGGTCAGCGCTAAGGGGTCCGCCACACCCAGGGGCGCCCCTGGACACAGTAGATACATCAGGCCACACAGTTTCAGACCCGAGGTCAGTTCCTCGTCCATCTCCCTCTGAATCTCCACATAGAGTTTAATGTATTAGGGAAGGTTGAATTTTTTTTTGAAAGGGCCTTTAAGAGCATGATTGATTTGCTGATTTCTTGGCACAAAGAAATTCACCTTTTTTTGTCAGCTGGACCCCCTTTACCTAAATTATTTACTAGAAGTTAGTGATAGACCGATTAATCGGCCGGCCGATATATCGGGGCAATTTTTGCGAGTTTTATGTGTATCGGCATCGGCCGATACATGGCTGCTGTGTTCGCCGATTTTTTTTTCGGCATTATTTACAGACAGAGTGCTGGAAGCCGCAAGCGAT
Source organism: Misgurnus anguillicaudatus (assembly GCF_027580225.2). Taxonomy (NCBI): domain Eukaryota; kingdom Metazoa; phylum Chordata; class Actinopteri; order Cypriniformes; family Cobitidae; genus Misgurnus; species Misgurnus anguillicaudatus. The sequence goes on along the minus strand of NW_027395276.1, from coordinate 2,518,494 downwards.
TGCAGGTCATATGACTAAAACCAACCAACCTTTCCATGACAACATCGAAAGCTCGGCCTAACAGCTGATCGTAGCTGGACAAAGCGGGTTTTTATTTCTCGTCTCTCTCTCTCTCAGAGTGCAGTTCACGGTTCCATAGCACTCTCACCTGTTTTTACTATTTGTTAAATATAGTGTTTTTAAGTTCAATAAATGTTACTTTTTTAAATTGAGACTTGTAACGTTTGGCATCATCATTGTGTCATTTTTATGATGCAAATTGAGTGAGCAAAAGCAGTATCGGCTCCAAATATCGGCTCAAGAAAATCGGCAGCCTGTATCGGTCATCGGCTAAGGCTGATTAAACAAAAATCGGGATTGGCAATAAAAATCCATATTGGTCGATCCCTACTTGAAGTACCCCCTGAAATTTTTATTATATATTTAAATAGTTAATAGCACAATTGCATATTTAACTTTATTTAGTTTTCATCCGTTTTAAGGTTTTATAAGTTGTGTTTTAAATTTACATTATTATTACCTTCAACTGGTATTTTTGTAGTGTTGTGACATGACATGCAGATTAAATAAGTAAAAGATACAGTGGCGGCTCGTGACTGCTCTTCCGAGGGGCGCAAATTCAAAATATGTCTTTGCAGTGTCATGTGTGTTGCTCGTGTTTTCAAAATATGTGTTTGTTGCGTCATGCGAACCATGCATCACGTATTTTGTGAAAATAAGTGCCTGCTGCACACGTGTCAAAACCGTTTATGATAAAAGACACGCTCACATTTACAAAACACACGCAAGACACTCCCTTAACAGTAAACTCTGATTACGCATAAGATTATGCGAGTATCTGGCAAACGCGAGCATCTTTTTTATCATAAACCCTTTTGACGCGTCTGCAGCAGACACTTATTTTGACAAAACGTGATGCACATAGGTTCTGAACACATATTTTGAAATGAAGAAACTACACACATGACCGGCTACATACATGTTGTGACGAACTTCGCATCATGCGCCCTCGAAAAAAGAAGTCACCAGCGGCCACTGAAAATATATGTTTTGTTAGTAAAAATTAATATATTTAGAAGTTAAACATTTTTTTGCATCTCATGAATTTATTGTAATTATTTAAATGTTTCTATAAACTCACGAACCCCTGCAATTTCCTCGTGAACCACTAGGGGTTTGCGAACCCCAATTTGCAAACCATGCCTTAACATAACACAACACACGTGAACGTAAGGTGAAAACTAGTGTATCACAATACGATGATAGCCAGTGAAGTCACAGGCAAATAAATTAAAAATAGTGTTAATGTAATACTTAGTGTGGGAAAAATGTTAACGTACTTACATTTTACATTTACGCATCTGGCAGACACTTTTATCAGAAGCCATTTACAGTGAATTCAAGGTTTACATTTGGTCAAAATGTGTTGCTTGGGAATTGAAACCTCAACCTTTTGTGCTACATGAACACTTTTATTAAATTAGCATTTTATCCTAAATCTAGAAAGACGACGGTTCAATCAGATCCTAAACATTAGTCATGACTTATTCAGTAGTATGGCTCCAGATTTCAAAATAAAAGTTTTATTCGATTTCAGACAGACTGACGTTTAAGCACAAAAAGGTATGCATGACGTTTGTGGCTTGTAAGTTGCTGTAGGTAAAAGTGCCTGCCAAATGCATTTCAAATATAAATTGATTCGTCTGAAACTAAAAGCAACAAGAGCAGAGTTGTTGGCATGATTAAATTCACCATTCTTTGTTTCACAACAGTTATTTTTGCACTCACAGCCACTGCTGTTTGTTTAAAATCACATTGTTTTTTTTTTCATGAATAGTCGTCGTCCACCATCCACACACAAATCACTTAAAATTTAATGTTGACGTTCTTTACTATTTGTTTCGCAGGTAAAAAGTGTGTCAATCATTGTATGTATTTCTCATGTGTTTGTTTAAGCTAACAGTTAAGCTTAAGATGAGCTATTGTTTAATGTGTACTGTTATAACACCTTCCGGCCAGGGGACAGGTTCATTAGAAACTACATTTGCAGCGTTGTCGTGTAGTCAGTGAAACCAACATGGCTTTACGGTTACCCTGCTGAAAAACCAGCATCAAACCAGCATGGGAATTATGCTGGTTTAGCTGGTCGTAACCAGCATACCAGCACCAAAACACAACATATGCTGGTCTTGCTGGTATGACCAGCATGGGATGCTGGTGCTAATGCTGGTTTAGCTGGTGCTAATGCTGGTTTGGTACTGTTTTAGCTGGTGCTGATGCTGGTTTAGCTGGTGTTCACTAGCAAACCAGCACCAAAACACAACATATGCTGGTCTTGCTGGTATGACCAGCATGGGATGCTGGTGCTAATGCTGGTTTAGCTGGTGCTAATGCTGGTTTGGTGCTGTTTTAGCTGGTGCTGATGCTGGTTTAGCTGGTGTTCACTAGCAAACCAGCACCAAAACACAACATATGCTTGTCTTGCTGGTATGCTGTTTTTTTCAGCAGGATATCGCCATCTGTTGGTTTGTCATGCTGTTCATAGCGGGTTTTTACGTGTTCGTGTGGACGTGGAGATTTATTTAAGGAAGAAGGGAAAAATTCTGTTTATAAAACATTTGTGTACGTGTGGACTAGGCCTCAGTCTGAATACATTTATTTTTGCACAAAATTGATGGTGTCTCTTTTAAAAGTGCTGGGATTTTGAGAGTGCTGTTCTGTGTTCTGGTGGGGTTCAGTTCCGTGACCCGGTGCTACCTGAGGTGGTAACCCCTACCAGAGAAATGCAGTTACGTCTGGACCATGAGAGGAGGATGAGATGTGGACCGGAGGAGAGAGAGAGCTCAACATCAACCGTCCCTCAGGTTACTGACCCTTATTTTGAAAATACAATCTGTACAACAATTGAAAACCCTCCCCATTTATTAAATAAGAGCACATTTACACACATTTAATACCAAAACACACTTGTAGCCAATCAGCAGTAAAGGGCGTGTCTACTAACTGACATCGTTGCCTGGGTTGCATATGTGTGGGGCAGGTCTATCAAATGAAGGTCCAGATTCTATTGGGGTAGGGACGTGTTTGTTTAGGTGATTTCAAATGTCAATATTGGCCTTCAGAGATCATGCACCCCACCTTTAAAATGCAATTGGTAGAAATGACGGGTTTTAAGACATTCAGTAATATTATGTCAGAGTACTGCTGCACAACGTATTGTACATGTATATGTAAGATATTTCTCAGATATTTTAGAGCAATTGATAAAATACACTCGTGCAACTTTCACACGCTCACAAAATGAATCAGAAAGGGTCATTCTACAGAAACGTCTACTTTTGGTATGGCAAGATGTCTTAAAATGTATTTATTTTTCTAACATTTAAACTTAGACCACATTATTAGATTACACTTTGACTTTGAGTACACATAAATGACAGCTTAATTATTATTATTATTATTATTTTTTGTGCATGTACTTAAAGACTGCATACACCATTTTTTGTCACTGGTGTTACCTTACTTCTTTAGCAATATTAAAGGTGTTTATGAATTTTTTTTTCAGCTTTAAAGCTTAATTCTTAAGTGTCGCAGAATTCAGAATTCAGTGAATTTAAAATTATCATCATGTCACATGTAAAAGATTGTATTTAATGTGAAAGGGAAATATCACAGTAACACCACAACAAATTATCACAAGTCACTGGTGTTACTGATCTTTACTGGTGTTACCCATAAGGAAGGTAACACCAGGGACAGTAACACCAGTGACAATTTTCATGAAAACTGCATTTTATAAAATTACTGCTGCAAAGTATAAAATCACATAATGTCAATCATTGTATACCCACTAAATTAAGTAGTTTAATCCATTTGTATTCTAGTTTTTTACAATTCCCAAACGATAAAGGAGGTCATACCAGTGACTTAAACTAAAAGCTTCATATAAAATCATGAGATAAATGAGAAGATTTCTGATAACTGAAAAGAGACGGTGGACTTTCATGGACTTTCTTCATAGATCTTCAGGAAATTGAAAGAAGGAAGTCAAGTGATGTCATCAGTGTAATTTTTATTTAAAAATAAGAGCTTTTTGTTAAACGGTAACACCAGTGACACAACTCCAGGGGACCACTACTTTCATTATATATTTTATAATATTTATTTAGCATTTTGTTTTTTAATGTAATTTACATCATATATTTGATAGTTATGGAAACATTGTTGTATTTTAAATGGAATAAAACACTGTTTTTGATCTCAAAATAAAGTATTTTCCCTCTGTACATGACTGTGGGGATGAGCACTTCTGTGGTTCTTGGAATTCTAATTAATTAATAAAAATCAAATATTGCTACATTGATGGCTCAAGAAAGTGTAATTGTTCAAATAACATATTGTTTCATTTTAAAATATAAAAAAATTGTAACCCTAAAGTGTTTTTCAAGTTTAATATTTCTGTAAAGGCTAGGGACAGAAAAATGAACATTTCCATAGAATGACCCAAATAAAAGAGGTGAAGAGCAGCCACTTTAGTTTTATCAATGATTGTTTTATCAAAGATCGCGCCAAACACTGAGGGTTTATGCTAGAAGTCAGGACCGATGTAAAAACATTGTGCTCGGTACATCACATTAGATCAATAGGCGGAGAGTAGGCAGTCTTTTGTGGCTGCTTGAACACATTTGAACACATGCGCGTCTACAACACAAAAGCAATCCGGTTCTTGTGATTCAATCGACCAAAACACATCTTAATAACAGGTGTAAACAAGGCCCAAGGTGTAACTTGAAATGGAGACAGTATGGCAGTGTATAGCATTAAAAACAAATCAGACTTGTTTGTTTGTTTGCTCCAGGACCAAAACTTCAAATTCAAGCTGGGTCAACATTTCACGTTGCCCTTAAAACTCCAATGTACTCTTTGACTTTTTACCCACAATGCATCTGTGCACCCGTGTTATGCTTCACCTGAGATAATCCTTACCCATATGACTTTTATCTGCCCTGAATTTTCAGGATGAGGAGAGGCGGCGTTCAGAGGCGCGGCGAGGGCTCGAACTGCAGGGGCTTCAATCTCACGAGCCACAAGAAAGAGTCCTGCTCCAACAAGAGGTCAGGTTCTTCAGGCAAAACATGATCATTGTCTACATGAAGCTGCGATGGATCCTCATGCACTGGAGACTCGGCCGCAGGACGGACGCCGCAGAGGAGGGAGCGCATGTAGAGGTGAAGAAACGCAGTTGGAGTAAATATTTAATACTTACTGGATACGTGAATTTTAGAGTTTATCTAAAGTTTTTCGCTGGTTATTTTTCTGCTCGTTTCTTCAGTATGAGAGATTGGAGAACATTCCAGAACTGAGCAGTGTGATTGAGCAGGGGGACACCGAGACAGAAAGAGAAGATAAAGTATGTCACCAGATCACAGGAAGTGACATCACAGAGCCCGCCCCACTTTTGCTTTCTCCAGAGAGATTTCAGTATCAGAAACAGGTACCAGACAAACGTGTACAGAAAAAAAGTTCACCAGGAAAATAAAGATTGAAATACTTTTCCAAACTAAAACTGTGGGGTTATTAAATGTTTTTCAAAGCAGAACAGTTCATATGAAAATATTAGCACTAAATATGGTGCCATGTCTGTCATTTCAAATCTCATTGATTCCTCCATGTCTCCTGAGGTAATATACAATAACTATAAAATTGCAACTTCTGTACAGTAAAATACTCATCTGGACTTGTCTGTCTCTTTCTGTAGGTGGGTGAAAGTCGGCGGGTACTGAACGCCCTGCGCTCCCTGCTGGAAGAGCTGAGGGCGGAGCTTCGCGAGGAGGCCCAGCGGCGCTGGCAGCTGCAACAGACGCTAGCCAATGAGAGAGCAACGTGGGAAATGCAGAGGGCTGAAATGAGGAGCCATGTTGCCAAGGTGCAAAATAAGCGTTTAATCAGGATCGGTACAATGCAAAAAGATAAATGTGACACTTCCTTAGATTTGTGCCCAAACAGGGTTTCTATGAAGCAACATCATTTACTGTTAGAAAGATTCTTTGCATCTGCAAAACTGCAGTTCTAAAGATCGTTGATTTGAGAGGAAGTTTGTTGATTTGAACACGGACTAATATTCCTTAAAGCATTTCAATGTTTGGCTCATTTTCATGCAATCTTTTTTAATATTGAGAGATAGATCCAGATTTTAATAATGAGATAACATGCATTGACTCCATTCATTCATCTTTCAGACTGATAAGAGTGAAGCAGTGCAGTAATATTTGTTTAATTTCTTGTTCAGTTTACTGTATTTATAAAGCTGACTTGCTGTAGGGTATGTTTATGCTCTTTCCTATTAAAAATGATTTGACTATATCACACAGTAATACTCTCACGATGAGCTTAAGATGTCTTGTGTACTGTTTTGGTGCTTGAGAGTTAGGGAACGTCTTTAAATAGACAGCTATATTTATGCAGTGATGCAGTCTGGCCATCGAACACTGTCCTGGTTTATTTAAAGACGGCATAGTCAGATGAGCCCTGCAAACTCAGACTGCAGGTAGATGAACATCTGAATGACAGATGTGGTTTGTAGTACATGACATGAACATGCATGCACAAAATTGCGGTATGCACTGTAGTAGGCTACATGCAAATAGATTTTATTTGTAGTAAAACCATGGTTAATTTTCATAAGGGTACACTGTTTTCTACCTGCTTTTTTAAATATTACAGAATTCATATTTATTCTTGTCTTATTGTTCTCTGCTTAGCTGCAAGGGGTGAGTGGTGAGTCTGCAGGCGCAGCAGATGCGCTGCAGCAGGAACGTGAGGAACAGTGCCGCCTGCTGGCCGACAGTCACAGCCTGACACTGGAGCTGCGCTGGAAACTGCAGCATGGAGAGAAGCGTTGGACCCGCGAACGGAACGAAATGTTGGACCGATTCGAGAAAGAGAGGCACGAATGGGAGCACAGCTTACGAGAAATGCACCGCAAGATGGAGAAGGTCAGAGGTTAAGTTTCAGTTCAGATGCCCTGCCATGTTCATGCCACTTAACTCATTCACCGCCGTTGACGAGATATCTTGTCAATTATGAGTTAATATTTAACTAATAAATATGCCTTTCTGGACGAATTTCAAAGTGAAAGTGTAATACCGCTTTTATCCACTAGATGGCGCCAAACGAATTTATCAAAAACGGAAGTTAAAAAGCTTTAATGATTTATTTTAACTGCCTTTATGTTTGATAGTCATTCTGAGTCTGATCTCTAACATAAATTCCTTTACAAAAACGCAATTTTTTAAGCTTTTTGCTCAAAATGTTGTATTTTTGAAGAGAAATATCCATATTTAAGTGGTTAAATTAAGTGGAAAAAGTAAATATATAATGAAACGTTTTTCCCCATTTTGTTTGTTTGTTTGTTTGTTTGTTTGTTTATTGTTTGTTTGAAAGCAGAGGGTGTGTTCTTTAATTTGATATAATTTGTATGTTTATATATTTATAGAAGATAATTTTTCCTGCAAGGAATTTTGTGAAACTTTTGTTAAAATCACAAAAATGCAGGTGGGCAATTTTTCTCAAAAAGGCTGGCGGTGAATGAGTTAAAGGAATACACCACCGTTTTTCAATATTTTACTATGTTCTTACCTCAACTTAGACAAATTAATACATACCTATCTTTTTTCAATGCGTGCACTTAATCTTTGTACAGCGTGTTGTGAAAGTGTTAGCATTTAGCCTAGCCCCATTCATTCATATGGCTCCGAACTGGGATGAATTTATAAGCCACCAAACACTTCCATGTTTTCCCTATTTAAAGGCTGTTACATGAGTAGTTACACGAGTAAGTATGGTGGCACAAAATAAAACGTGGGGATTTTTTAAGCGGATAAAAAATTAGAACCATAATTGTATGGCGGAATAGCGCTTAGTTTGCAGCACTTCGACCTTAGCATGCTGTAACATCATCACTCCTGACTACTCCCCCTCTCTTCCGTCAATATTACTGCGCCCGAGGTCATAGTGCCGCAAACTAAGCGCTCATGGAAGTGTTTGGTGGCTTCTAAATCATCCCTGTTTGGATCCTAAGGAATGAATGGGGCTAGGCTAAATGCTAACACATTAACGTCACGCTGTACAAAGATTAAGTGTACGCATTGAAAAAAGATAGGTATGCATTAATTTGTCTAAGTTAAGGTAAGAAAAAGTAAAATATTGAAAAACGGTGGTGTTTTCCTTTAAGCCCTTTTCACACAGATATTACGAAAAATACACGGAAAATGCGTCCGGGATCGTTTGATTTTTGGTTCATACTGCCAATTATTTTCCAGGATCTGTGCATGCATTCACACACATACTGTTTCTCTCACGTGCGTGCATTTTTGTTTATGACAAGATCATAAGGAGCATGTGATGCGCTGTTCTGTCATGCTGGTGAATGATCTCACAGAAGCCTTTAGGCAATTTTACGGAAATTTTCTAAGGCCCAAAGTGCTATGTGAATGGGGTTTATCAACATCAATGCTCAGTCAGCTTGTTATAAACAATGCCGATATCTCCCCTTCTCTATTTCAGATGCAGAAAGATCTGCGTCATTCGGAGGGGGCTCACCAGTCAGAAGGAGGTTCAGCGCATGTCTTCTCACCTCAGGAGAGCCCATCGAAGCCTCCCAGATCTCCTCGCTCCCCCTGCACAGCAGCGCACATGCGCTCACACTCCGACTCTGAGGCCACGCTGGATGAGAAGGGCGCAGTGAGCAGACTCAGACCTTGCGAGGGACCTCGGGTCTCAGAGAACCTGTTTTTGGACGCCCTCTCTTTGGACTCCCTAAAAGAGATGGAGGTTCCCCCTCCATCATGTCTGGAGATGGAGAAGCGTTTTCCCTGCATGAAGGAAGTAAGAGACATCGGAATACTGTCATCACAGTCAATGAATTAGCAAGATTATGGCTGGAAAATTCACTGCCGGTTTCTGAAGCCACTATGATTGTGTGCAAACTGCATTTACATTTATGCATTTGGCAGACACTTTGATCCAAAAGGACGTCATTTGCATGGTTATATTTATGATGCTTGCAATCCTTGCTCCTCTCTCACCTGTAGAAGAGGTGTTAATAGTAAAAAACATAAAATAGTACTGTATGCATTTATTTCCGTAATTCACTTACTATAAAAGCAATGTTAATGTTTTGTGCTTTGTTTCAGGCTCTGAATGAGATTTGTGAGACTGTAGAAACGGATGTTTACCCGGATGAGGAGATGGGTGCCGGCAGTCTGCTCAGGTACTGTGTGTGTCTCTGGCTGTATCTCAAACGGAAGGCTGCAACCTCCGGAGGTTGCGTATGCAGGCTGCATACATCATCAAGCCTGGTTTATTTCAGTTATTTCAGCAAGTCATATTGCAACATTTTACGATTAGTAAACTTTATAACGGTTAATATTCTTAAATAAGACGTATGCAGCCTACAAATGCAACCTCTGAAGGCTGCAGCTTTCATTTCGAAAATTGTCTCTGTGTTGAGCTGAACAGACTTTAAAGGTGCAGTGTGTAAATTCTAGCGGCATCTAGTGGTGAGGTTGCGAATTGCAACCAATGTCTCAGTCCACGGCTCACTCCTCGCTTTTGAAAAACATAGAGAAGCTACGGTAGCCGGCACAGGACAAACATGTCATAGTCGGGGACAACTTAGTAAAGAGGTTTGTCTGCTAAGGGCTTCTATAAAAACGTGGCGGCACAAAATGGTGACTTCCATGTAAGGGGACCCTCGGTGGTATGTGCATAAAACTTCTCATTCTTAGGTAATAAAAACATAACGGTTCATTATGAAAGGTCTTTATACACCACTGATATTATAGTTATGTATATTATATTGCATTTCTATCAAGAGATCCTCCTGAAAGTTACACACTGCACCTTTAACATGTTCAACAATAGCAAAATCTTCAAGGTTAGTGTGTAGACCTTGAAGTCCACATGACATAAAAATTGAAGTATGAATATGTTAGCCTTAGGGATATCTATAAACTAGTGCACTCCAAAACTTGACAAAATGTACATTTAGAAGTTGTAAGCATTCACAACTTACAGTCCATGTTGTTTGGTAAACTAAAAACTCTTGGCTATTTTAAAAAAGGGTGGAGCCACTCAACATTCCCAACCCAACTAACTGATTCAGTGGAAATTACGTGAACACATCAAATATAGCTGTGCATTTCGAGGCACTTCAGTGGTTAGGGTTAGAGAGAGAGATAGGCTGCCTCCGAAACCGCCTACTTCCATACAACATAGTAGGTGAAAAGCAGTAGGCGAGGCAAGTAATATGTCCGAATTCATCGTATTCCAAAAATATTACACGAAAATACCTGGATGACCTACAACTTCTGGCAAAATCTCAAATTTGATGGACCATTTGCTGTCTTATAAGCCCCGGGAAATGAGTTATCCAGAAAGAAGAAGAAGTGTTGTTTTATGCAATATATGCAAATACATATATTAAACAGCTGTCCCTTGTGGGTAAATTGCGCTAGTTTAACGTCATTCCAGATAACGACTAACTTGTTGTTATGACAATGTATGTCACGTGATGTATCAACATGGCAGATGTAGGATGTCCAAATTCATTCATACTATCTATATTCATACTATACAGTACTTCATCTAAGTCAAAGAGAGAGTGTGTATATGGTATAAGGCTTTGTTCTCTTCAGGTCAGCTCCTGTGAGTCCAGATTATTGATTCACTGTCCATTTATCACTGTCCAACACAGCGCTTCATTCACCCCAACACTGTTTCAGCTGCAAATAACCTTCAGTATCTTTCCTGACCGCCCCAGTCTGAATCTGTAAAGATGAATCGATCTTGCTCTGCCCTTGTTTGAGTGTAGGTCAGCAACTACGTTTAGATGTTTAATATTGCTGCCATTTCAACAGGCACTAAGGAGAACTACAAAGGCAAAAGAATCTCTTAATCTCAGTCTTTGCTACCTCTTCCTCCACAATTTTGTGTTAACATATACATAGTGTTATTATTTAAGGGATAAGGTATATATAAGGGAATTGTAATTGTTGTTTTGTTGGCAGTATTTTATGGCGTCATGGCAATGTTCCCAACCTTTTTTTTTTTGCATAAAACCGTGTATTTGATTGATTATAAATATGCTAGTAAGTTTAGCAGCATTAATGTTAAGATGCTATGTAACTTCTGACAATATTCCCTCCACAGGGCAAAGTCGGTTTGCTCCATGAGCGAATTCCAGCGATTGATGGACAGCTCCCCCTTCCTACCAGACAAGAGCAAGTCTGGCGAGCACGGGCAGGATGATGTAACTCCTCCCCTTTCACCAGACGACCTCAAGTACATTGAAGAGTTTAATAGTAAGGGCTGGGATCTGCCCACAAGCTCCCTGACGGCTTGCCCCATGCCCGGTACAATAATTCCCCCTCCCGTGACGGAGGCCTGGGCAGAGAGGACAGAATCCCGAAGGGCCGAATCTAGTTCAGAAGCATTCCAGCCAGCCTCTTGGTACCTAACTACCAGCGCTACCCTGACCACCAACACCATGAGTAGTCCCGAGTACTGCCAAAAGCTCCCGCTTAGGACAGCACAGGGGTCAGAACAGTTTGGGGTTCAGATCATTCATAGCCCTGCAAGAGGGGAGCGGTCTGCTATGGGCCCTACTGAGCAGGAGTATTTGTTCTCAAAAATGACCAAAGTAAACACAGGGGAGGTCATAGGAGGTGCAGAGGAGGTGTTTGGAGGCAGATGGCCATGTGAGTTAAGGAGTCATTTGGAGGCAGGACTAAGGCCTGGAGAGCACCCATTGCTTTGTCCTGCCGTAGGGTACAGTTCACCTCTAGAGCTAGAGATGGCACGCAATCTCAGCGATGACATGAAGGAAAAGGCCTTTTCCACCCTCAACACCATCCGATCCTCTGCGTCTGGATCCAGCCCTCCAGAAAGGCAGCTACGAGATATGGCGTGTCAGACGAACGGTTTAACCTCACGGGGCACTCAGACCACCCAGACCATCAGCGTGGGGCTCCAAACAGAGACCATCCGCACCCTCACCAGCAGCCCGCACCGCTGTCTAACACCCAAAGGAGGCTCCACCCCAATCTCATCCCCATCTAGGAGCCTGAGAAAGATGCAGTACTCTCCTGTAGTTCAGGCCAAGTTCGAGCGCCCCTGCTGTTCCCCTAAATACGGCTCACCCAAGCTCCAAAGGAAACCCTCTTCCAATTCTGTCAAAACCGACCAACCTGCTGCCCAAGTCCGTGTTTCTACCCCAACAGCTCAGCAGCAAAAAGGCAACAATGAATCTGCGTGGGCACGCTCCACGACAACCAGGGACAGTCCAGTTCACACCACCATCAACGACGGCCTCTCCAGCCTCTTTAACATCATCGACCACACGCCCATCGCTTACGACCCTGTGCAAAAGTTCAACAAGTCTCCCAGCCGCTCTCGTCCCACGGAGGCAGGGCCTCAGGGGTCGGCGGATTCCAAATCTCCAAGCGTTTGTGCCACACAGGGGCCTTTGAGAAACTCTCGGGGCCGGTCCCCAAGCCCTGTGCAGCTGATCGTAGAAACGCAGGGCGAGAAGAATCCTGAGGTTATTAGCATCAGACAGGATCTGTCCGCTCCGCCGGGTTACACGCTAGCAGAGAACGCCGCACGGCTCTTAAATAAGAAACTGCTGGAGCAGAGCTTCAGAGAGGAGAGGAAACTTTCAACTACAGCTGCTCAGAACAAAGGGGATGCAGAGAAACCAGGATGTCTTGAGGTATGTCAAGAGGGATTTGGATTTTTATACGTGGATGAAAATGTTTTGCTCAGCTGATAATTACTGATTGATCAAATGACTCAGGTTAAGTTCGAATGGCATTTTTTCACGGCGTGGTACGACTTGGATCGCTTTGGTTTTCCACTGCAGATTGGTACTGTTTGAAAGTCGTGGGTTTGGGGTGGTTTCCTGGACAGGGATTAACTTAAACCAGGACTAGGCCTTAGTTTAATTAGGAAATATAGGCAATGCTCAAGGGCGCACGAGAGTACGCTAATCTTGATATTTTAGCAGTCTTAATAGTCAATAATCTTAACTATTAGCAATGACGCTAATAGTGACAATTCTCTCTAACCTATCACACTTTCTCTGCACATCACATTTTAGTATCGCTACGGCTCGCTTAAAACATCAACCGATATGGTCCTAAAAAAAATGAATCAGCTACTAGTGGAAAAACCCCGCAAAAAGTGAGTCATACTGAGACGTACCGAGCCTTACTATGCAGTGGAAAATGGCATTTATTACAGTATATTTCATTTAAGTGTTTACTGTCCCTACTGAAAAATCCAGCTAAGACCAGCATAAGCTGGTTTTAGCTGGTCTCCCAGCTTGGTTTTAGCTGGTATTACTGGTGTAGCAAGCTGGTCAAGCTGTGTTTTGGTCACTTTTTAAGCTGGTCTAGCTGGACTTAGCTGGTCAGACTGGAAGACCACCTGATCCACCAACTTGACCTGCTTTGCCAGGCTGGGAGGACCAGCTTAAACCAGCTACTGCCACCTTAAACCAGCAAAAACCAGCTACCAGCTTATGCTGGTCTTAGCTCGATTTTTCAGTAGGGGTGTCTGAAATGTTTCTCCTAAAATTATTTTTCTCTAAAAAAATATTAGCAAGAATCTTCTGCATCTCCATTTGTTCTGTATTTAATTTAATCTGTCTAGAAGATATTAAAGGTTCATACAGACTCAGTTTGTCTAATGTTTAGTGAGCGTGTCATATTACAGTAAAGGTTTGACTGCTTGATAAATGTTTTGGTACTAAGATAATTCCGTTTCAAGAAGCAAAACTACATTATTGTTTGTCTATGATTTAGTGCTTTGTTTTGAAACGTTGATCAAATGCCACAGACTAAAGCCTGAATGTATTTGAGCCGCATGCTGCAATGCTAATGGTAACTTAATCACGTATGATATTTGCTGCCTGTTGTTTCCTTGTGTTGAAAACTGCTTATTTAAGTACTTTAGATGCGGGATGTTTGTATTCAACGTAATAAAGCTGTGTTAGTGTATGCTGCCTGTCCATTTGAAGATTGATCCCTTATATAAACGCACAAGACCGCTGTCAACACATAGATGAACCAAATCCCAAGGGTACATTTACAGATTTTAACACGGTTGAAGACAGATGGTTCTTTATGTCCAATTGATGTTATTCTGAGTCAATGATTTATTTATTTTTTATATTTATTAATTCAATCTTTAATATATAAAGTGGTTAATAAATAGGAAGAAAATTTTATTAATATCTTAATATATATATAACCATGGTTTTATTATAGCAAAACTGTAGTAACCTTGGATATTTTTGTGTATTAAATACAATTTGTAAACAACAATATTTAGTTACTGTAGCAAAACCGTGGTTAATTTATGTAACTATAATAAGCATGTTTTTTTTTTAATTGCAGTAAAGCCATGGTTATGTTTAGGGTAAAAGTAGATGTCTCTTTTCTGGATTTGTAGAGTAATGTCACTGATGGGTTTTATGTTATATTATATAGTTTTTTATGCAGTGATGCTACTTTTACAGGTCAAAACTTTGGACGCTCCTTGACCTGTCTGGATTTAGCTGCTTCAGTTCAGGGATTCAGCGCTCCTGCTGTGCTTGTGTGATTTTGATGAGTGTGTTTATTCTTGTTTTTCTGGGTTATCTTCAGAACCATACCGTAATACTAACCGCACCCTGGGGACTGTAACACAGCGCTGTAAGTTTCACCGCTCTTCCCTGACCTCTGACCTCACAGTGCTCTCACTTGTGTTCGTCTCTGTGGTTTCAGTGGATTTGTTTCACCGCATGCCACACAATTTTCAGACTCTGTCTCACTGCTATGCATTATGGGAAATAACATACCTGCTTTGTTGTGGTCACACTCTCTCCTCATGTAGGTGTGAGCATGCACATCGTCTGATATTAATTGACATCATTGATAAACAGTTATCCAAAAAGCCATTGGTTTAGGGGAGATCAAGTCATGGACCGTAATTGATTTTTAATCCAAGGTTTGAGTTCCAATTTTTCATACGTTTTTTTTATAAAGTCGCTTCAAAAAGTTCAAAACATCAAACCAGGTTGCATATGAGGTAATATGAGGGTTCATTTACACGTCATTTTCAGTCAAAACAAGTAAAGTTTGTGTGGTTTGGCTGTTCGTTTACATGACAACAGCAGTTTGCGGTCCTGAAAATGCAAAATCTGTTTTTTTAATACAAAGCCCTGTAGTCGTGTCTACATAATTTTAAATATTTTAAATGGCCAAAAATATATGCACTGAAATATATTTTGAAATATGTTTACAAATAAAAATATATATAAAAAAAATATATAGGCTACTTTTGTATATTTTTTAAATATTTTTAAAATAAATATATTTTAAAGCATTTATATTCACTTTGCATTGGAAGAAAAACTTGTAAACTTGTAAAAAAAAACTGTAAACATAGCTTAATATTTTATACATACATATACATTTTATATTAATTTTATACAAATGTATTTACTATTTTATTATAGGAAAAATATATTTTTTGCTGTATGGGTTGGCTGGCATGTGTAATACTCGTAATAATGTGTAATATGCGTAATAATATGTAATATGTGTAATAATGTGTAATATGCGTAATAATTTAGTCATGCTTGTGGATCTGTGTAAACGCAGATTTTATTGTGTCGATGTAAAAAATATCAAAAACACAAAGGAAATTTTTTTTTTTTACTGCATTGCTGTCGTGTAAACGTAGGCTAAAAAAGAGAAGATTTCACAGTAAAGATTTTGACTGATTTGAAATTAGACAAACAGATTGGTTTATAGATAGTTTCAGTAGTAACAACATAAACAAGCGGTTGTCGTGGTCTGCACGTAACTTCCGGTAAACTCCGCTAAGAATAAATAACAACAAACGTAGTTTATTTAACAAGCAAAAAAACAACACATAGTTTATGGATCCGAACTTTACTTACGTTTTTTTTTTATGGACTGACTAGTTGCTAAACTGATCTCTTGAACAAATGCCTCGTCGAAAATAACAAATGTTTTGGTTTCCTAGGTAATCTATGTGTTGTTTTTTGCTTGTTATATAAATAAACCTACCCAGTCTCACAAAGTTTCGTGATATAGTCACATATTTTTTAAATTCTTTTTTCGTGCTATTATCATGAAATTTCGTGTTTTTCCGTGATCGTATAACGAATTCCTGTTTTCGTGTGATTATCACATACTGGTTACTCAACTGTTTTGTCCTATTTTTAAACCATTGTCGCTTCGGTTTAGGGTTAGATTTGGTGCTTGCATTAGAATGTCACTTTATATATTGATCTATAATATTTTTTCTGATTTATTTTTTTAAATGTCGCCTGGCGTTATGGTTAGAGTTGGGTTTGGTTAGGGATGTCATTTTATGTAAATCTAACCCTAAACCGAAGCGACAATGGTAAGAAAATAGGACAAAACAGTCGAGTAACCAATACGTGATAATCACACCAAAACAGGAATTCGTTATACAATCACGAAAAAACACAAAATTTCGTGATAATAGCACGAAAAAAGAATTTAAAAAAATACGTGACTATATAACGAAATTTCGTGAGACTGGGCTGAAATAAACTACGATTAAAGAACTTTGTTGTTATTTATTCTTAGCTGAGTTTACCGGAAGTGTAGAACACGTTACTGGTGAAACCGTCTATACCGTTCAGAATAAAGACCAAAAGTATTTAGATATTTCTATTAAATATTTATGTCTAGATGTTATTAGATTGATAAAATCTAAAGTCTCAAACAAATAATTGATTTTAGAGCAAACATATTCATCTGACTATAAGTTAACACAGGTAAAATCTTAATGATTATGGACAACAACAAGGTCGTCTTCTCAGCTTTAGTGTATCTCTCTGCAGAATTACAGCGCCACATACTGGTCTGGCATGTATACTATGTCAATTTGAAGCCATTTTAATGGTTTTTGTGTATGTTAGGGCTGTCAAAAAATTAATTGCGATTAATCACATACTAAATAAATGTTTGTGTCATATATTTGTGTGTGCATTGTTTGTAATTATAATGCATATATAAATACACACATACACACATATAAATTTAAGAAAAATATTATTTATGTATTTTTTTATATATACAGTAATATAAAATACACACAAATGTAAATGTTTTAGATACATACATGCATGTGTGTGTATTTATATACACAAAGTAATTACACACAGTGCACACATTATGAAAAAAGAAACTTTTATTTTGTATGCTATTAATCGCGAGTAATCTTTTGATAGCCCTAATGTACGCAGATATTTCTTGAGGTGATGCTGTGTTTACAGAGGATAAAAGATTGGATTGGGAAAGCTCTTGCTTAAAACTTTCCCTGTCAGTGGGGTTTTTTGTAAAAAGTTGTCAGCCAGCGCGAGCATTCTTCATAATTTTCACAAAAGTTTAATGCCTTCCAGAAAATGTTCTTTAAATAAACAAGCAATATATCAAATGAAAGAACAGACCATCTGCTTAAAAAAAAAAGTTTCATCCTACCTTCTCTTTTTATCACCTCTCAAATATGCGTAGGTTTCTTCAAAAACACCCAATTTTGAGCAAACAGCTGAAATAATTCAATTTTTGTGAAGGACTTTTGACACGGGCTGTTTCTCAATATGCGTTCTTCAGCGAACTTGCGTCCTCGTGTCCTCGCTCTACGTCATCATTAACGGTCGAAGTTCATTCCAATTCTCAAGAAAGCAAGGACAGAGGACGCATGAAAATACCCGGATGTGTTCTTGATATCGAGGATGCATCGAGTGCAGACTTGCTGAAATCGCTTAACGCCCCAGAAGTCATTGCGGCAAAACTTCCGAGTTCGTTCTTCCAAGGTCGCCTGGCAAGACCGATCTCCACGAGGACGCAAGTCCGTTCTTTGCGTTCTTGGAATTGAGAAACAGCCACGGAGTTCTTTCTCTTTCACGTGAGGCGCTACTTCCGGGTTGTATAAGTTGCGTGACACCCTCTAGTGTATTTTAGCGGTATTGCGGAAAGCCGGAAATTCTCGTCATTGCGTTTTCTCTTAATTGACAAGGCGGGGAAAGAGTTAAAACACCTAAAACGTCTAAAATAAAATGCAACTTGTTTTGATGTTTTGTTCTGACAATGACATTTACAACGAGTGTCCACGTGCCATTTGAGGCATCCGTGTATTAACCTCAGATGTGGCTTTTTGAATGGTGTAACATTTATTAATATATAATCACTTTTTAATTTTTCATAGGTCCTTTGGCTGTTATGTGGGTTTGTACTTCCATGATTTTAGTTGGTTTCAAATTGTCTTTTACAGTCAAACATGCCTTAAGCTCACCAGCAATGCGGATGAAGACCACAGCCTAACATCTTGGGCTCTTTCTGGGGTTTCTGTCCTTTTACCATGTTTACGGTCTCGTGTTAACAGGACTTGCTCAGCATGTTAGTTTGTGTTGGATAATGTGGCTGGTGTCAGTGTTGGCTGTGTATATTAACACCTGCTGCTAATGCTGAATATCATCACATAACATCTAACAGTGTGACGTAATCTCAGTGTTAGTGGTGATAACATAACGCTTGGTTGAGATCTAAACAGGTTAAAGGGCTTTACTTTTTAAGTGTATAAGCAACAATGTCATTGGTGTGTTACTAGCCTTCAATATTAAAGATATCAAGGTTATTTTCACATTATTTAGGTCTACAATCATATTATGATTTTATGTAGAAAACAGTAAACCACAAAAAAATCATCTTTTGACAAAAAGCACACAAAGGGCATTGTTTCATCCTATATGATGTCATTCAGGTGATGGGTAGATGTGTCATGTTTCCATTAGGATGTATTATGTATGAGCTACCAGATGTCTGCATGGGACAATCAACTTAAAGCTTATGGTTTTATTTTCTCAATGTAGGACTTGCCACGTTCGCCAGTTGCCCCGCCTCTGGACTCTCGCTTCCTGCGTCCGGCACGCCCCGCAAACCGACGCCCACCGTCCCGCTGGGCTGCCCACTCGCCGTCATCGTCCCCCAACTACAAAGATACGGAGTTCCGTTTCCCCTCGCCAGTCAGAGCGGTTCAGACCATCCCAGAATCAGAGGAACCCGGTCAGGAGGTTAACCTTTAACCAGTCTGAGCTAATCTACATTACACCGCTGCTTCCTTGCAACTTAGGCATCATTTTGTTTTGGATTTTTTTAAACCAGCTGGTTTATCATTACAGTTTTTCTTTCCTGTCTGGAATAGCGTGATGGATGAAAAAAGCTCAGGGCTGATAACCAGAAGTATGGAGCCAGCACCGTAGTGCCCTTGAGCAAAGCAGGCTGTGTTTGGAATTGAATGCTAGTATACTATTTACTGCACACTATATACTGTATCCTCTATAGCAGTGGTTCCCAAACTTTTTCAGCGTGTGGCCCCCCTTGTGTACGGTGCATTCCTTCGCGGCCCCCCAAAGAAATTTTGTGACAAAAACTGTTCTAAAACTTAACATTTTAATAAAAAAAACATTACATTATACAAAAAAGTAGTGCTTTTGGTTAGTAGCCTTATTTTTTTAGGTTTAATTACACAGAATTCATGATAAATTAATGTATTTAATAAAATGGGGCCATAAAACTGGGGCCCCCCTGCCACCATCTCGCGGCCCCCAGTTTGAAAACCACTGAACTATACTGCCTACTGTCGTTTTCAAATAGTATGTACACTTTCAGAAAAAAATAACAATAATAATCCTTGACTGTCACCGGGGCTGCAGTACACTTTAAGAAAGTACACGTTTGCACCTAAAGAGTTCATATAGTACCTAAAAAAAGTAATGTACACACATCTGTACCTAAGTGGTACATATTAGGACTTTTTTTAAAGGGTACTGCCCCAGTGACAGCTTGGGACTTTTCTTCTGACAGTGTAGTATGTCCCCGTAAACTTTGACTTTGTTACATTAGCACGTTTAAATACGTAGAGCGACATCGAGTTAGCTGGATAAATAAATGAGGTTATTTTGCACCGTTAATCAAATTATGTCTAAAAACAAAGATTTATATTTTTTTGTAAATTATTACTTTCGGTTCAGTGGTCACATTGGAAAGGGTTTAAATGGGTCATATTATGATTTTTTTTTTTTAAAGATGTAGAATAAGTCTTTGGTGTCCCCAGAGTATGTACCGTATATGAGGTTTTAGCTCAAAATATCCCACAGATAATTTATTATAGCATGTTAAAATTGCCACTTTGTAGGTGTGAGCAAAAATTTGTTCTCGGTTTGGCCTTTTAAATGAAAATGAGCTGTTGAAATGCAAACACTGATCACCATAATGGTGTTTGGTTGAAAATTGTGCTGTCAATAATTTTTTTCTCTCTGCACTATGCCGTGGTTGGATAGTGCAGATGAAGGGGCGGTATTATTGTCACAAAACAGGCGAAATCTGAATGACCAAATTGTTCACATGCTTGCAGTTACTGGGTTGTTCTTTTTCACATTTTCTAGGTTAATGCAAGCACTGGGGACCCAATTATAGCACCTAAACATTTTCGTGCTATGACCCCTTTAAAGTCGCCATGAAACAGAAGTAGCAATTGTCAATTTTCCATATCATACACATACACATATATACAAGTGAAACAGCTTTTGACATTAGAAAAGATGTAGGGCGGGACTTGGTTTCATCCGTAAAGAACTGATTGGATTGTAGGAAGTTGGGACGAATTGCTAATCGCTTCGATCTCTTACCGGGACGAAACAAGTCTGTGATAGCCCCGCCCTCGCGCTATTCCTCGTGACAGGAAGTGAAGAGAGGGTTTTTTTGAGAAGGGGAGGAGGATAATGTTTTTGATTTAAAGATTAATAAAAAATGAAGTGCAAAGATAAGTAATTTATAAAAAACTACAATATTTCTTTAAATGTTTTTAATTTCAATTTCATGGTGACTTTAATACATTGCATTGTGGTAAACAGCCATTCTTATGTTCTCCAACTGCACATTTTAACAAATGTTTGTGCACTTTTAAATATTAAGGTGCTACACAAGGCCATAGAGGAACTATTTTTGGTGTTATGGTTCCATAAAGAACCTTTAAAGGTACAGTAAGTAGGGTTTTAAGTGTTTTATTAATCAAAATCAATGTCTTTATTCATAAATATGTCCTCGTTGGTGTCAAATGACCTCTGCCAGTGATCTGACTTTTCTTTGTAAGCTTAGAATTTTTTCACTTTGCTTACATTGATTGGGTAAGTCCAAGGAGGCTTCCATGTTGTTCCGTCGTATTGATAAACTATAATAGTAGAGAGGGACAAAAAGCGACGTGTTTCCACAACGCATTTTCATTCAGAACACGTGAATCAGCTGAAATGGACAAGGAGATCTCTGGGTAAATAACGACTAGTTGCAACATGCATTTGGAAAGGCGAGGCGCTAGAGAGCACTGTTCGTTTGAATGCAAAATACAATTTCACCACTAGATGGGGGTAAATCCTACTTATTGTCCCTTTAAAGGGATAGTACACCCAAAAATGAAAATTCTGTCATCATTTACTCACTCTCATGTTGTTACAAACCTGCATAAATTTCGTTGTTCTGATGAACACAAAGGAAGATATTTTGACAAATGTTTGTAATCAAACCGTTTGTGGACCCCATTTACTTCCATAGTATTCTTTTTTCCCACTATGGAAGTGTATGAGGTCCACAAACGGTTTGATTACAAACATTTGTCAAAATATCTTCCTTTGTGTTCATCAGAACAACGAAATTTATGCAGGTTTGTAACAACATGAGAGTGAGTAAATCATGACCGAATTTTTGTTTTTTTTGGGTGAACTATCCCTTTAATATCCGAAAAACCTTTCAGTTTCACAAATGGTTCCTTTGTAGTAGGGTTTAGGTTTTAAAAAGGTGAGAAAGAAATGGTTCTTTGGGGAACCAAAAAAAAAAAGGTTGTTCTATCGCTGTCATAAGTTCATTATTGTTTTCCATGCATACAGACTACTGCAGGATAAATGGTATGCTAGTATGCTTTTTCAAACATAGCCGAGTTCATGCTGTTTTTGCGAGGAAGCTCCTTCACCATCTCCTGATCCAGTCTGACCACACATACAAGTACGCACACCACCAGAGCGACTGTATCATCAAAAATCTTTCTTAAAACCCGTCCTGCCACTAGGGGGCAGAGTTCTGTGAGCACCAGCTAAACTGACCATTTGGAAACAGAGCTAGAACCTTAAGAGATATCAAGGACCTGGAATGTACGGACACAAAACATCTGAAAGATGCATAAGAGGTGCCTGCACACACGTGACCTCTCAGTGTGTGTGTGTGTCACTGTACATGTATGCAATACATACGATGATTTATGTTATGTGTTCATTAAACAGCTGATGTGTATTTTTTTCAGGTTTTCTGAAAACTTTAACTGGACAGTAATGATATTTGTCGAAAGTTTACACGTATTTATGTATTTTTTCTCTCTTGTTTGGCGGGGTGAATGTCATTTGTTAAATTATGTTATGTGTACAGTATATACTTTATAAAACTATTTTCTTAATTTTAGCCTACTCTTCATCCCATTTCTGTTTGTACCCTTTTATGCTTGAATATAAAAATTTGTTAAGAGAATTAGATATAAAAAAATCTTAACTAGTTCGACAGGGAAGAATGATACATGATGTCAATCATACCAATGTATTTAAAAATCAAATGTAACATTTGAATGTTCAGCTTTGTACACAATGACAAACGGAAAGTTTGACACTAAAGCTGCTTTTCCGCCGTTGTGCCAAACCGTTCTCAACGTGTAATCGTTCAATACTGTGCCGAGCCGCTACGGATATGGTGACTTTTCTGACAAAAGCTTGAAATGTAAAACAAACACATCAGAGAGTTTACCGATGGTATGCAATGTAATTATTGAGCGCGTTATGAAGCATACTCATTTATTTTAGTTTTTAGGACTAGTTTTACCTAATCTCTGTTTATTTCGCTCAAATAATGCACTTTACAAGCTACAGAGAGATACTTGTAGCCAGGCAACAGAGAGTGACCAATCCTGAGTGGCAATGTCACTATACGTATTCTATCAGCACAATTAACTCATTCACCGCCATTGACGAGTTATCTCGTCAATTATGAGTTAATATTTAACTAATAAATATGCCTTTCTGGACGAATTTCAAAGTGAAAGTGTAATACCGCTTTTATCCACTTGATGGCACCAAACCGAATTTATCAAAAACGGAAGTTAAAAAGATTTAATGATTTATTTTAACTGCCTTTATGTTTGATAGTCATTCTGAGTCTGATCTCTAACATAAATTCCTTTATAAAAACACAATTTTTTAAGCTTTTTGCTCAAAATGTTGTATTTTTAAAGAGAAATATCCATATTTCAGTGGTTAAATTAAGTGGGAAAAGTAAATATATAATGAAACGTTTTTTCCCCATTTTGTTTGTTTGTTTGTTTATTGTTTGTTTGAAAGCAGAGGGTGTGTTCTTTAATTTGATATAATTTGTATGTTTATATATTTATAGAAGATAATTTTTCCTGCAAGGAATTTTGTGAAACTTTTGTTAAAATCACAAAAATGCAGGTGGGCAACTTTTCTCAAAAAGGCTGGCGGTGAATGAGTTAAAGCCTGTCGTACACCGAGCGAGATCCGCAACGCCACAAATTTAAAATTCGAACGCATAATTGGCGCCATCTATCCACTGTGCTTCTCACCTATAGTGTGCAGCAGGCTTTAGACAACCGTACTAAGAATTACAGGCCGAGAGAGGTTTCTAATTGTACCGTGATGAACCAGGCACAGGTGAAACATAACTGTAACCGTTCCTTAGCAGTCTACATCGGTTCGACTCGACGGTGGAAAAGCACTACTATCCTTATGCACAATTACCAAGTCAAAAAATACCAACAGGAATCTGTACAGGATTCTAGAAACTATTATTATTATTATTATATGAATATTATTATTATTTTATTAATTCAAATTTCTTTTATTAATAATACTTTTTGATAAAGTTTTAATAGTCAGTGACTGACTTGACGTTTTGTTTTGTTAAACTCGCTGCTATATTCTAACACTGAATTGTTTTAAGGCGGTTTACGTCTGTGCACTGCAATTCAGGGTTAGCCCATAAACGGGTTAAAAGCAGTGCTAAGCTTGGATTTAAACTAAGGGTTAATGTCAACATGAAATCAATATTTTTACATTTTTCCTTTTAAATAGATGATTTAGTCGTCTTGTGCATATTACAACATGAGACTTCATAAATGCACATTTCTTTGGAAAAATAAAGCGTATGAATATATTTTCCTTTTCTGCAAAGATTTTACTTTTTTCTTGTTTTATAAATTCATAAATCAAGTCCCACTTTTAACATTTCTTGTTGAATATCCTGCGATATACAGGATACGGTGCGGTACAGTCCACATATAATAAGTTGTGATGGCTGTTTCATGTTGACACAATGTGAAAGTTTCTAGTTTTCTATTGGTGGAATTAAACAATTCCCATTACGATACTTAAAAAAGAAAATCTCATTCTAACAGGAATCCTTTACACATTCCTATAGGATGTTTTGACTGGGATTGGACAGCTATTGTGCAGATACCATATTTGATATGCATGCCTTTAAACACTAGCACTTTAGTGCATGTATTCGGATGCTGTTGTACTTTGTGATAAAGCTCATATTGTAAGCCAACCCCACATATGTATACACACACATACACACACACCACTGTTTGCGGGTTCTCAAATTGTCTTTTTTTATTTGTCTTGCTATCAACTTTGCATTGAGACAAGAAAACTTTTTAAGTCTATGGTTGTATCTATTAAATCATCTTTGTATAGCTGTTATTATAAATTATAAAGTTTTTTTCTTTGAAATGAGAAATGAAGTTTTAAATGAAGCCCCTGTCTAAAGTCTAATGATAGAGTGTGTGTTCAACTGGTAATAAATTGAATGTGTATTTCCCAAAAAAACTCCTATCTATCTAATCATTTCTTGTGTACTGAGATGTCGTTTACCACAGGCCTAAATTATTGTTATATACAAGCCTGATCTCACAGAAATTTGCATGTTTTACAAGTTGGCTAATTCGTATGAAGTGAATCGAACAAAGCTAACATATTTAAAAATAATATTTTGAAACCTTATCCCCAACACCAGAGAGGCAAAAGCAAATGTAAGAATGTGGTCGTACAAATTAATATGAATTAGCCACCTTATAAAATATGTACAGAGTGCAATGAAATTGTTGATACATACACTCACCTAAAGGATTATTAGGAACACCATACTAATACTGTGTTTGACCCCCTTTCACCTTCAGAACTGCCTTAATTCTACATGGCATTGATTCAACAAGGTGCTGAAAGCATTCTTTAGAAATGTTGGCCTATATTAATAGGATAACATCTTGCAGTTGATGGAGATTTGTGGGATGCACATCCAGGACACGAAGCTCCCATTCCACCACATCCCAAAGATGCTCTATTAGGTTGAGATTTGGTGACTGTGGGGGCCATTTTAGTACAGTGAACTCATTGTCATGTTCAAGAAACCAATTTGAAATGATTCGAGCTTTGTGACATTGTGCATTATCCTGCTGGAAGTAGCCATCAGAGGATGGGTACATGGTGGTCATAAAGGGATGGACATGGTCAGAAACAATGCTCAGGTAGGCCGTGGCATTTAAACAATGCCCAATTGGCACTATGGGGCCTAAAATGTGCCAAGAAAACATCCCTCACACCATTACACCACCACCACCAGCCTGCACAGTGGTAACAAGGCATGATGAATCCATGTTCTCATTCTGTTTACGCCAAATTCTGACTCTACCATCTGAATGTCTCAACAGAAATTGAGATTCATCCGATAGACGGTGGGCCGAGGGGAGATTTCGTGTTATCAGACGATCTCTGGTGATGGATAACCCAGTTTTTTTTATGTAACCGCTACGCTTTTCAACAAAGCAAATAAAAATTGTTGCCACTTACATACCTTGCACATTACTATAATATCGGTAACTTTCTTCAGGTTATTTTCCCGGCGAATAGAGCAAGCAGCTACGTTTGGGGTCCGAAGTTCATGACGTATTTGTTGCCTTCATCCAATAGCGTGCGGGGAAAAGTGATGACGCGTGTCAACACACTGGCGAGTTTCGCATGAAAGATTGAACTTGTTAACTAATTTTAGCCACTAATGCAGTTTTAATATTCAGTTTGACACAAAATGTGAATGTAGAGGTAACGTTCCCCATTCTTACTGTTTTTATTTTATGTAACCATCTTTGTCATGTCCTGTAATCTTTAATAAATACACCGTTCTGATATCTGTTATCGCTTGGAAACACAACGTCATAAAGCAAGACAGACAATTATTTTCCCTGCTTTATCATGTTTACTGGAAAGAAATGTCAAAAAAATGAAGTGCTGCATGCATGTATTTGAGGATAGTGGACCCACCATTCCCTTCACAGGCACAAGTTGGCAGAAATTGATTTAATCAGTGTTTCTGTGGAAAGACCTTGAACGCAGAGAAAGCATTATACAATAATACAGGCATATAAGTTACAAAGCCAGGAACCGAAAAACAAGTTAGTCACACTAGCTACCACAGGCAGTGCTACAGCTATTTTACAAATATCACAAAGATAAAAAGCGAACAAAGGAGAAGAGAGGAAGTTTTTATTGAAGAAACTGCAAAGGAAGGTTGGTAGTATATTGTATACATGCAGTGAAGAAAGTAGCATGTTTACAGTAGTATAAATTAAATATGCAATGTTTTACCAGTAGCCTTTAAATAGCAGAGCAAAATTGCATCAAAGACAAATGGTTTAAGATTATTATAACAGTTACATAGAAAATCGCTGGGGGGTGGCAACATATACAGTGTATATACATACACATGTGCAGTGTAGTAAAAGTATAAGAGTAGTACAAATGTAGATGCAGTGTATTAACAGTAATATAATAAAAACAACCTACAAAATTTTCCTTTTCAATTATGGCATGATGGCATCGTTATTATCAACAAAACCAGACACCTGGGGTCTCATTTATAAATCCTTACTAAAAGTCTACGTACGCACAAAAGCCAAAAATGGCATACGCCAAAAAATACTAAGACAAAACAAAGCACTGTTCCCTTTATA
The DNA here is from genome assembly GCF_027580225.2 of Misgurnus anguillicaudatus. Classification (NCBI taxonomy): domain Eukaryota; kingdom Metazoa; phylum Chordata; class Actinopteri; order Cypriniformes; family Cobitidae; genus Misgurnus; species Misgurnus anguillicaudatus. The sequence continues at coordinate 2,491,272 of NW_027395276.1, read as the reverse complement.
AATCACAGATCACCTGCAAGTGTTCATACATGAATCATCCTCAAGTCCCACCCTGCAAGCCCATCTCCCATTAAGTTTTTTTTTTAATAGATCACAACCTTGGGAACTGGTGTACGCACATTTCCAGCCCCGTTTTGTGCGTACGGCAGTTCCCACACAAAGGTTGTGATCTATAAAAAAAATAATTAATGGGAGATGGGCTTGCAGGGTGGGACCTGAGGATGATTCATGAATGAACTCTTGCAGGTGATCTGTGATTTATAAAGGGAACAGTGCTTTGTTTTATAGGTCTTAATATTTTTTTGGTGTATGCCATTTTTGGCTTTTGTGTGTACGTAGACTTTTAGTAAGGATCCTACACACAGTTTTATAAATAAGACCCCTAAACGATGTGAAATTGGTTTATTACCCATGTTAAGGGAACAGGTGGAACCAATATATGTAGCATGTGTTTTTCCCTGATGAAAGTTAAACCCCATTCACACAGACCTCTGGTCCCAGAAAATACCCGTAAAATTGCCAGACAAGCGTCTGTGTGAACAAAAACTGGTTCCGTTAATCTTCTGGGATCGTTGCCGGAAAGAGGACCTAGTAAGATACGCGGGTAACCCTCTGTGTGAATAAGAAGCCGCAAGAATGCCGTAATGGGCGTGTCGAAGTGAGGACGCGCGCGTCATCATCACAACACAAGTTATGGTTCAGCTCCTTACAACGAGAGATAACATGCATATAAACATTCATCACGAGAAATGTTGCAAACTAGATTGAAGCAGTTATCAGGAAATGATAAAGAGACGCATAAACAATGACGCACGTGCCGTAGTGAGGACGCGTGTGTCATGCCAACATGAAGTTGGTTCAACTCTTTAAAATGAGGGATTTACAACATTCACGACGAGAAATGGCAGCAAACTGGACTGAAGCAGATATCAGGTAAGTTAGCTTATTACTTACTGCGTTGAAACGGAGATCATTCAGCAGCATAAAAGAATATCGCGTCACGTGCTCATTTGAGCTATAATTAACGAAAATACCAGCACGTCAACCCAACAAGATAATATCGTTCAGCTCCTCAAAATGCGGGTTTTAAATGCATATAAACAATCACGATGAGAAATGTCTGAAAACTGTATCAAAGCAGAAATCAGGGAGTTCGTCAAATATCCACTCTGAAGCTGAGATCATTCACCAGAATAGAACTGTGCATTCACGCGCTCCTTTGTAGTCTTATCATAAACAAAAATGCACGCGAGTTGTTTCTGGAGAGAGAAATAATAAATAATATGCAAACTTCAGACACTGCGTAGAAGAGAGGGCGGAACTTTCAACAGGTCACGTGTCTTTCCGGGACCATCACATATGCCGGGTTAACTTGGCAGTGTGAATGAATAAAATATCAAGCGGTCCCGTAAAATTCCAGGATGCTTGTGCCGTGTATCTTACGGAATATCTGTGTGAAAAGGGCTTTACAAATAATTTTTCCTCAATCAGTGATGTGCAGAACCTAAACATATTGTTTAGCACTTTTTTAGTGGTAGAGGCAGAGGATGGAGAGGCAGCGCCAGTAAAAACACAGGCTCTAAGGTCTTAAGCCCATGGTCTTTACACATCCAAGCAGGCCCCACACCTTGCATTATCTGCAAACATAAGAAGTATAAGGTTCAGAAAAACAGCAGTAAAGGGGTTCAAATAAAATTACAGTATAAAAACAAGGTATCACTTCACCTGCCCTTACAAAAATTAACCATTGTTTTTCTACAATTAAAAAATGGTTACTGTAGTAAAACCATGGTAACCACAAAAACCATAGTTAAATCGTGGTTAGTGTAGTAAAACCATAGTTTTGCTGATAGTTATCAATACAACAAAATACCTTGGTTACTACACGTTTACCACAATAAAACCATGGTTAATTTTCGTAAGGGTGCTATCGAGATTATACCCGGTACCTCACCACACAAAAACACGAGAACATTAAATGGGTACAAGCACTTCTGCAAAACAGTCATTGAGGAGAGGCTGTTAACAACGTGAACTTTGACTGTCAAAGCTAAATTTACACTTCAAAAAAACTGTGGAAGAAACAGAGGGAGTGAACATTGCAGCTTATAAAAACTATAATACTGTGAAAAGCATAAAATATATCGTAATGTAAATTTTCGCTGCTCTAGTTGTCTACACCCAAGCAGCTGTCGAAGTGTGGCTTGCCCACCGGTCATTTTCAAGCGCAGTGGGCGCGAACTTTATGAAATATTACTAGAACAACCGGCTGGGGTGTGTCTCTCTTAAACGGAGATGTAAGAGAAATTAAGACGACACATATACATGTTTTGTGTATGATCGATCGGCGGTAAAAGTGAATCTGCACGGAACATCGTTGTTGTACTTAACAGTTAACGTTAGTCTACGCCTACGTAAAACGACACTAACGAGACGCATACATACGTTTGAACAAACCAATGTACACAACAAACATTTTAAATAGATATCAATTAAATCAAATGAATACTTACAATCACACAAAGAATGTCCTTGGCGATGGTCATCCGCTGCAGCTCGTTTATGAATCCGTAACAGCTGTTCTATTAACCTAAAACTGATTGGTTAATAATAATCCTATGTCAGTATCTTGCCGCTCTATTGGTTCGACTGATATAGTAGGCAAAAGCGTTTGCCTGCATATTTACGGGGGCATTTTATCATTTCGGGGGAAAATGTGCAATAAATGCGAGTGGCAACACTTTTCATATCGTTGAGAATAAAACAACCGTCCAAACTTTACAAATTCAGGTTCTCCCTCCATGGGGATCATCCATTTCGAAAAGTAAAGCAGATACGGAGCCTCGGCCCACCGTCTACGACCAGGCAACATTTTTCCAGTCTTCAACTGTCCAATTTTGGTGAGCTTGTGCAAATTGTAGCCACTTTTTGTAGTGGAGATGAGTGGTACCCGGTGGGGTCTTCTGCTGTTGTAGCCCATCCGCCTCAAGGTTGTGCGTGTTGTGGCTTCACAAATGCTTTGCTGCATACTTCGGTTGTAACGAGTGGTTATTTCAGTCAAAGTTGCTCTTCTATCAGCTTGAATCAGTCGGCCCATTCTCCTCTGGCCTTCAGCATCAACAAGGCATTTTCGCCCACAGGACTGCCGCATACTGAATGTTTTTCCCTTTTCACACCATTCTTTGTAAACCCTAGAAATGGTTGTGCGTGAAAATCCCAGTAACTGAGCAGATTGTGAAATACCAGACCGGCACCAACAACCATGCCATGCTCAAAATTGCTTAAATCACCTTTCTTTTCCCATTTTTACATTCAGTTTGGAGTTCAGGATATTGTCTTGACCGGAACCACACCCCTAAATGCATTAAAGCAACTGCCATGTGATTGGTTGATTAGATAATTGCATAAATGAGAAATTGAACAGGTGTTCCTAATAATCCTTTAGGTGAGATTGGTTAAATTTCTATACATATCAAATGGTCTAATCAGATTCAATGGATTGTGCTAATCTATGCTAAAAGTGCTAGTGCCAGACCCGGAGATCAGCTGAATGGATTTCAAACAGGTAAGAATCAAATGTAAACGGTTGTGATAGTTATTTTGTGATGAATATTGAAACTCAGGTTATTTTTTAGCGCAATGCTAATGGTCTAATCAGATTCAATTGATTGTGCTAAGCTATGCTAAAAGTGCTAGTGCCAGACCCAGAGATCGCCTGAATGGATTCCAAACAGGTAAGAATCAAATGTTTAACTCTAGGGGAGCTGGAAAATGAGCATATTTTCAAAAAAAGTGGAATGCCCCTTTAATACGACAAATGTCGAACGTGATATAATTTGGTGCTTTTACAAGGTTTTAAAAACATCCCCTGCTGAAAAAACAGCATACCAGCAAGACCAGCATATGTTGTGTTTTGGTGCTGGTATGCTGGTGACCACCAGCTAAACCAGCATACCAGCATAATTCCCATGCTGGTCTGATGCTGTTTTTTTTTCAGCAGGGTCCTTTTTTCACAAGTGGTGCACTTTGGGCTGTTTTTGTTTTTGTAGGAAACAGACGTGATATTTACATTTTTTGTTTGTTTGTTTTTGATTACCTAAAGAAACGTACCAATTAGGTGCTTTTACAACGTTTTAAAAACGTCCTTTTTCTTGTTTTTAAATTTAGAGTTTGGTTTTAAAACGTTGTGCTGCAAAATTACCTAATTACAATCACAATAGGCCTACAACGTTGTTGTGAAAATGCTGTTAACCCGTTTTGTGTTGCTAGGAAGTCATCAAACAAAGATTGGTTCAAGTCATCATTTGTCACTGAATAGTACTGATTGGATTTCTGGATGAAAATTCTCTAATCCGATTTTTCATTCAAACAGATTTAAAATCTGATTAAAGTCTCTGCTCAGCTCTCATCTAGCGATAAGTGAATTATTATGATCTTGTTTTCTCTTATTTCAATTCATCTAAGTGTCCCATGATCCATGTGTTTTTAGTATAATGGTCAGACAGGATCACGTCTGTGTGAAAGTCACTGGTTAACACTTCACCTGTTTTTCAGCCTAACTTGATCACCATTAGTTAATCCCTGTCTGATCTTTCAAACTCCATGAACATCCTTACATCCCAAAATAATCCAATATTTGTATAAATGAGAATCTGAAGTAGGACAAGCAGGGATTGAATGCTATACAGCACATGCATTTATGAAAGAGCTCCTTTTGAATCATTGAAGAGGAGTTTTTATCTGAGAGTGACATTCAAATGCAGCGTGTCTGCTCTTATCTATCTGTCATGTCTATTACTCATCAAACCGTTTTCACTTTACATTCTTGTGTACTTCATTTTTCTTCACACTTTATTGGATTCACACAAAGGCTGTAAGTTGATGTGAGATGCTGAGGCAGATGGCATAGACATTGATTTAGTTCTGAACTTTTGCACATGTTAAGATAAAGAGGCTTGTCGATATGACTGTTGTCATAGTAACTGCAGTTCGAGGTGATGTCATGATTTCCATATTCAATCTCATCCTGCCATTATACAGCTGCATGTGAACATGTGCTTCCTTATAACAAATGATTGATATAACAAATGCAAATATTATAGAAATCCATGTCATGTGGAAAACTGAATCACTCCAAAGCATCAAATATTTCTGTTAAATAATAATCTTCATCTGACTGTAAACAAACATTGTTACATCTGCAAGTATAAAGACACAAAGAGAGAGTTTATATAGACAATAATAATAATATCAATTAATATCAATTGATCAAATGATAATATCAATTTTTGCTACCAAAGGTAGTGATGCATTTAAATGTCATAGGTTTGATCCTCATGGAAAACACACTGATACAAAAAGCATAGACTGTATGTGACAAATAAACGTGCTTGAATGTAAATATACTATAAGAGGTCAAGAAGTTTATTTTCAGTGTTCCACTGTTGACCACAAGGGGGCGTAAATGTGTTTGAGAGAAAGTGTTTACTGTCATGGTGTACTGGATGTAAACTAGATTTGTTCTTGAAAGAAAATGTAAGTGATTTTTTCCCATGCAAAACAGTCAAATAGTCCAGCCTTAGTCCTCAGTGTTTAATTCTGCTGCTCATATGGCTTGAGTTTACCTGTCTGTAAAGCATACGATTTAAAGGTGCCACATAATGCATCATGCAAATTATATGTTAAATTGTTTTCTGATATCTACAGATATGTGGCTTTATTAAGTGCAAAACTATCCAGAGACAGTTTTACATGTCCATTTACAACCCTATGATATGCCCCCAGAATGAAATGGTCAATTATTACCTTATTTGAAAGGGTCATGAATAATAATGTTGAGCTCTGCTCTGATTGGCTGTTTCACAGAGCAGCTCCTTCAGTAGCTCTGTGTGTGTGTAAACAGACCTTATGTTTGAGCCTGTATCAGATGAAGATACCGATTTTAAGGAATAATCAATTGTTCAAAAACACTAGGGGTGTGGCCATTGTCGGCGTTAAAGCCATGCACACTCGGGGGAAAGCTGCCATCTTAACTTTCAAATACAACCGCTACAACCAAAAAGGATGCTCGCAATTGTGTTGAGCCGTTTCTCAATACCAAGTACGCCAAGTTCGGACTTGTGTCCTTAGTTCGGACTTGCAAGTTCAGACTCGGAAGAACGAACTTCTGACGCGAAATGCATTCTGGGAAACTTCGCTGTCATAAGTCCACACAAGTCTCCTCTGATGCATCCTCTGTAAAATGGGCGGATCAAGAACACATCCGGGGATTTTATGTGAACTTGGGCTTGATGCGAACTTTGAATTGGAACAGTACTTGGGCCGCGACTGATGACGTTTCACAAGTCCACAAGAACGCAAGTACAGACAAGAACGCATATTGAGAAACGGCTCTGGGGTGGGGCCATGCTCATCAAGCCACCGTTTTAGCCCCGCCCAAATAATCCTGAACACACAAATGTGGATAAACTGTTTAAAGGCGGGGTGCATGATCTCTAAAAGCCAATGTTGATATTCGAAATCACCTAAACAAACACGCCCCTACTCCAATAGAATCTGGATCTTCTTTTGATAGACCCGCCCCACACATACGCAACCCAGGCAACGATGTAAATTAGTAGACACGCCCCATACTGCTGATTGACTACAAGTGTGTTTTGGTACTCAGCCCAACTCTCTTTTCCAAAGTGTTTTTATAAATCATGCACCCCACTTTTAATGGTGTAAAGCCGCCTTTTCTTTGTACATGACTGTCGGAGCACTAGTGGCAGTCGTAATGGAGTTTCAGTTTAACATCGTAACATGGAAGAGAAGCTCATTCCAGCTCAAAAGCCTTCCACAAATGGTCATCACCATATGCAGCCCCTTTGCGACTCTCCATAGGGAATTAATGACTTCTGGTTTATCGGCCATCGTTTGTCATGTAGTGGAAAGGGGGCTTAACTCCACAATTCAGTACTACATGGTCCAGTCTTTCTAACATTTACAATGTTTAAATAAATTCTCTGAAATTACTTTGCTTTTCAGAAACTTAAAGTGGTCATATTTTGAAAATATGTCAAATAAGTCTTTGGTGTCCCCAGAGTGTGTGTGTGAAGTTTAAGCTCAAATACCCAAAGATAATTTATTACAGCATGTTAAAATTGTCACTTTGTAGGTGTGAGCAAAAATGTGCCGTTTTTGGGTGCTGATGAAATGCAAACACTGATCACCATAATGGTGGTTTGTTGAAATTGAAACTCAATTGTGCTGTCAATAATTTTTTTCTCTCTCACTTTCTCTCTGCACTAAATGGCAGTTCTGTGGTTGGATAGTGCAGATTAAGGGGCGGTATTATTGTAATTTGACTTGCTACCTACGTCAAAAAACAGGCAAAATCTTTTTACATGCTTGCACAGAATGGTTTACCCAAACTAAGTTACTGTGTCAAGATCCTGCCAAAGAGTCTTGTTTTATATCTAAGTCCTGTCATGATGTCAGGGTTCTGGCAGTCCAATGTTCTTTGTGGAGGCTCATGTGCCTTCGGTGTCTCATCTCTTGTTCCCGCCCCCCTCGTTCTCCTGCCTACTATTAACTCTTTCCCCGCCAGCATTTTTAAAAAAAGTTGCCAGCCAGCGGCAGCATTTTTCATGATTTTCATAGAAGTTTAATGCCTTCCAGAAAATGTTCTTCTTTATAACAGTATATCAAATTAAAGAACAGACCCTCTGCTTTCAAAAAAAAAAAAAGTTTTATCCTACCTTCTTTAGTTTTCTTTTAATCACCTCTCAAATATGGGTAGGTTTCTTCAAAAACACCCAATTTTGAGCAAAAAGCTGAGATAATTCCAATTTTTGTGACGGACTTTTGTTAGATATCAGATGCAGAGCGATCTTTAAAACATACACAGAGTTCTTTCTCTTTCACGTGAGGCGCTACTTCCGGGTTGTATAAGTTGCGGAAGTGCGCCTGGTGGATAATAGCGGTATTGCGGAAAGCGGAAATTCTTGCGAAACACTTGCAAAAGCGTTTTCTCTTAATTGACGAGTTATCTCGTCAATGGCGGCGAAAGAGTTAATTATCAGTTTACTCCCATCACCTGTTCCCTCTCGTTACCTTGTTTAGTTTTTCTTAGGCTATGTTTACACGTACATGGTTATTTTGAAAAACGGAGACATTTACCTTCGTTTGCGCCCTTCGTTTACACGTTAACGTAGATTTCGTCTCTAAAACCTAAAAACTCCGGCCAAAGTGGATATTTTGAAAACCTTTGTTTGCACGCTTGCATGTAAACTGAGACAAACGGATGTTTAGGCGGCCAGAGTCACAGAGTATGCACCAGAGCTAGCACCTACGTCAAAAGTGCGACCTATGTTTACATGTGACTGCTTCTCTGAACGCTTCCATGATCACATTTATGTTCGTGCAAGCTTGTTTCATGTGTTTGTTTTTGCAAACAAGGAGCAGAGACGAGTGCTTGGAGGTCAGCAATTTTACGTATGTTCGACTTCATGCGGCGCTGCAAGAACCGACAGACGGATGATGTCAACATACTGCGACAGCGAGTTGAGAAATCCCACGTACTTTGCTCTCGCGGTACTTTGAAGTCATCTAACACCTACTGCAACAACTCCTCCCTCCAACACAAAGAACCGGTCCGCGTCACCACCAGGGCTTCCGGTGATTGGCTTACGTGGGCTTGAGCTTTTCTCGATGGCAAATATGCACGGGTACGTATAAATTAACACTTTTCTGAAAACTGACATGTGTGCACAATATTATTTTTGAAACCGGAGCGGTTGAAATGTCAGTTTATGAAAATAACCGCCCACGTGTAAACGTAGCCTTATTTAATGTCATTGTTTTCTTAGCCCTGTGCAAGATCATTTTGTGTTTTAGTGTGAATGTTAAGTATCTAGTCTAGTCTAATCCAGACCAGACCAGTCCAGTCCAGTCTTTAGTGTCAGTTGTGTTGTTTAATGTCGTTGCCCCCATGTAGGCTTTTGTTTTGTATTGTCATAAATAAAGTGTTTTCTGTTGTACTCCGACATTGTCTGTGCATGGGTTTACCTGCAATTCCTGACATACTGGGTTGATCTTTTTCACATTTTCTAGGTTGACAGAAGCACTGAGAACCCAGTTATAGCACTTAATCGTGGAAACAATTGAAAGCATGCGCCGGCCGCAGGCATAAAAGTTTTTGTGTGTATCCTCCCTTAATATAGCGCATGCTCACTTACGGTTTTGCTATGACCCGGTTTGTTTTTATTGCTTGGATTAATGATGAATGATATCGTTGTTTAAACTCTTAAAATACTGTCAGAGAGTCACGTTAGCAAGTGGCTAACGTATGCTGCACTTACGGTTTTGTTATGACCCGGTTAGCTTACATAAATGCATAAATGAGTGTAAAATGTTAGTTTCTATCGTCGTTTTTATTGCTTGGATTAATGATGAATGATGTATATTGATGTCGATAATGTCTTCTCGGTAAATCATGTTAGCACTAGGTCAATCCATGTTGCACTATTGTTGGTCTGTGCCACTGATCTGTGGTCTGTGCAGAGACTCTGTCAGTTGACCAATCAGAGCAGAGCAGGCTACTGAAAGGTGGGGTTTAGGCAGTCTGAGTCGTTGAACGGCGAAATTTTAAATGTATATTTTGAGAAAATTACAGTGTTTTTTGACCTTGCATGCATTTAAACCTGTTGTCTCAGACTTATAAACCGTGAAAGGACGCTTAAAATTAGCATCTTACTGGCTCTTTAAGCATTTTTTCTGTTAATAGCACCACGTTTCTAGAGTTTTACACATTCATTCATATGAATCGAGGGGTTTTGAAATGAGCAAAAGATTTATTGGAGATCTGCACAAAATGATCATTTCTAGTAACATATTTCACCATAATAGGCTTCTTTTAATAAGCAATGTAAATAATAAACTGTATCAGATACTGTACTGTATGTGTTTTTTCAAACACTTGTTAATACCCGTAAACTGAACAATCAATCAGTTTTTGTTATTTATAAACTCTTCTGAAAGTGCAGTCAAAGTTAATAATGTCCAACATAATGGAAATCAAGGCATCCTTCATACAGGAAAATATATAAAACACAAATCAAAAAAATAAAACATTTACATAATCTATCTCTTGAAACAATCAACAAAATATGATTGTATTGTAATAAAGTTTAGTGTGCTAGAGGCAAACGTGAGGCGATGTTTTGTTTGATAATTTTGCATTAACACCTTTTCATCTTTATTATGAACTCTAAAAAAAAATTGTGCTAAATTACTAAAAAGCTTGGAATCATAGGGGAACCTTTTTTAGTATTATATAGCACCTCTGTAGAACCATATACATTACACAACATATGGTTTCAATGTAGCACTATATGATTTTACATAGGTGAGGTTTAGTACTAAAAATGGTTCCCTATATGATTATGAGCCAGTGAAGCACTTTTAGCACCATTTTTTCACAAGTTTTACAATCTGATCTAGCAGTACCTGAGCTCACTTTAAGCCCAAACCCAAAGTCTTTAAGCTCAGGTGAGCTCACACATGTGAACGATTCATTGTGATATCAGATTGTCTTCACGCAGCCGCCTCGCACCTTTGACTAAACAGCACATCCACCACTTTAGGGTCAGCCAGGGTCGAGAGGTCACCCAGGTCTTTATCATTGCGAGCGATCTGCCTCAGGACTCGTCGCATGATCTTACCTGAAAAACAGGTGAATGACTTACATTTACATTTAGTCATGCCCAAATGACTACATTGAGCACCATAATTCAGAGAAATCTGACAACATTTAATGAGATTTACACTTAAAGAAGAGGAAAAAACAGAAAAGATTTTTTAGGGATTTTTTTATATTCCACTGACAACAATAAATAGTTTGCATTTTAAGTTTTCAAGTAAATACATTTTGGGGTGGTTTCCCGTACAGCGTTTAGATTAATTAATCCAGGACTAGGCCTTAGTTATATTAGGACAGTTTTGACAAACAAATCTTACAAAAATAATACTTTTGACAAAACAATGGCAGATATGTTAAGATATGGTGTTTTTAAACTATGGCACATCAAACATTCATTTTAATCTGGGATTAGGATAAACCCTGTCTGGGATACTGCCCCATATGTTTAAAAAAAAAAAAGATCTAGAAATAAACAAGATCTTTAGTACATGATCTTCTTATTTATTCTCCTATCAGTTAAAAAAAATAGAAAATGTATAAAAGCTTGCTTGTATTACCCGAGCGAGTTTTGGGCAGGCCAGGTGCATTCTGGATGAAATCTGGGGTGGCTATTGGTCCAATCTTTTCCCTTACTGATAAAAAACAATATACACAAAGGAGATGATCTTAATTTCACAAACGTACATGTGTCAGTGACAAAAACACATTTGGCAAGATGAGAAACTCAAAATCTTAAAAAAAAAAAACTTGTTTTAAAAGCACGCATCATGTTTATTTAAAGGCACGTGTATTTATGTTGATGTTATGCAATAAAACACCATTTTTATGAACGTTAAGACTGAATGGACCTGAAAATGTCAAATGGTGTAACCGCCAATTGCGCCAAAGAATGAGAAATATTAAATATTTTATCCACCTTGATGGCATTTAAGCATAATCATCAAAAACAAAAAATATTTTAAAATATCATTTTATTTATTATTTTTAAATGTAAATTTTAATGCGTTTTTGTAATATTTACCCTGACATATGCTGAAAACAGCTCTGTTTTCTAAATAATCTTGATGTAAAAATGTATGTAAAAAAATCATATTACATTAAACTAGATGCTTATATTTTATTCCACATTTTTTATGAATATATTTACATTTTTATTTAAAAAAAACAACAACTAGTTACACCAATTGACACAGACCAGTTACACCACATTGACATTTTTGCAATATCCCCCAAATATTCTTTAAAAATGAAATAAAACCAGAAAATTTAGACTTGGTACACAAAAAAGAGAAAGTATGCAAGAAATCTGCAAATTTATTTTGAAATTGTAACCCTTTTACATTTAATTAAACCATGCAGACACAAAATAATTAATGTCACTACCCACATATGTAGCTCAGTAAATTATTTGTGATTATGAGTTTTTACCTTTCCTCTTCAGTTCCTCCATTAGTGTGCGGTTAAACTCGATGTGGTCTTTCAGCGTGACGAAACAGTACAGACACTCTCCCTTTACCGCATGAGGACGACTGACCACTGCGGCTTCAGCGACTGACGGATGCTCAGTAAGGGCGGCCTCCACCTCTGATGTACTCAACAGATGACCTTAAAGAAAAGAGACGATCAGACATCTGCACATGCGTGTCAGTATAATGATGACTGTCACTAGCTAAACTTTGGGATCCATGTACAATCCAGTCTTGAATCTTAGAATCTAATGATGAGATTAGAAGCATCATAGTTTGATTGCACATTGATTTCAATCTTTGACATGACCTTTTATCTTTGTATATGTATATATATATATGTATGTATATATGTATGTATATGTATGTATAGTATATATATGTATATATACGAGATAAATCCATTTTTTACATTTTTGTCAAAACATGTTTATTATTATGTTATCATGTTATGATTTTGTTTTATGGTGCTACTTAGCTGTATTTTTTAAGTTATGAAGGTTTAAATCAAAACAAATCAACTGCGGTTTAATTGAAATTAATTGGAATGCACAACGAAAACACAAGATTTCTGAACAATTAAAAAATGGTGGTTATCTCATTTTTCAATGAAACTCTTCACATATATGCATATATACATACATTATATATAAACATACATATATATATTTATAAAACGGTTAGTTCCAATCCTTGATTCTGATTGGTCAATAGGTGTGCTTTATTCACGATAAAACACTGCTATGACCGCTTCACCCAACGGTTCTATTTAATATCACTGCGCCCTTAGCAACACCCTTAGCAACACATAAACATGTAATGAGACAAAGTTTGAGAACAGTTTGTTGTTTTTATTTGAGCTTTCATGTTGTTGTTCGCAGTCAGGGACTATTTTTTCTAGCGGAAGGAATGATTTTATTGATTTAAGTTCATGAAAGTTGCACTAATATTTTTTTACTTTAATATTGTGTGGTAACCGTTTTATAAAAGCAATAAGGTACTCGAGGCAAGTGCTGTATCGTGAATAAGTAACGGCTGAAGGGGTATGTAAGCAATATATATAATGTATATATACATACATATACACATACACACATATACGTATATGCATATATACATATGTGTGTATATGTATATGTAAATGTATATGTATATATGTATGGATGTTTATATGTATATATGTATATGCAGTATGAATGCCATTTATAGCTATATATATATCCATAACCGCTGGGTGTGCTGTATTGAAATCTTAGGGCCTCACCAGAGACATTCAGCATGTCATCGATTCTTCCAGTAATCCAGTAATATCCGTCTTTATCCCGCCGGCAGCCTGAGGACACAAGGACACAATCTCTCAGCACACTGCAATACGATACAGCGATGGGTCAGTCTAAATATAGTAACTGGTTTAGTTTAGTGACACAGCTTTAAACAACCACGTGGTGACCCGTACGGGATTTCACACATGTTACACGAATTTACTGTACATCATAATACCCATGTTATACTTTCATTAGAAATGTTACCTTTATGCATTCGGCAGATGCGTTTTTCAAAGGACCTTTTTAAAACCTTTATTTTTCAAACACTTATTCAGGGTAGGGTGTAGCTCAATTGGTAGAGGATTGCATTAGAGGCGGAAAACTTTTTGCACATCCGAATAATATTTTTAAATGTAAAAGTGCGCTCAAATAAAGAGTGATACTGTTGCAACGCACAGTCGCACATGTGGTTCAATGTGCTCTTTTTTTCCCATGCACGTTAGCACAACGCGATTTTAAAAAAAAACTTTTTAAAATGCCGCGTCGGAAAGTGCATTGGAGAGAAGCATAAAAACGGCATGGTCGCGTTTTTTCTTGCGGTTTTAGGCGCGAAATGTGAACCGCCCCTTAGGAATGCAAAGCTCATAGGTTTGATTCCCAGAAAACACAAATACAATGATAAATATATAAAACTGATAAAAATATAAAACTTGAATGCACTTAAATTCGCTTTGGATTAAAGCCAGATGAATAAAATAAAATAAAATAAAATAAAATAAAATAAAATAAAATAAAATAAAATAAAATAAAATAAAATAAAATAAAATAAAATAAAATAAAATAAAATAAAATAAAATAAAATAAAATAAAATAAAAATCTGAACCTTAAGGTGCAGTGTGTAACTTTTAGAAGGATCTAATGACAGAAATGCAATATAGTATACATAACTATATTACCAGTGGTGTATAAAGACCTTACATAACGAACTGTTATGTGTTTATTACCTTAGAATGAACTGTTTATATCTACGTCCCCTTACATGGAAGTCACCATTTTGGGCCGCCATGTTTCTACAGTAGCCCTAAATGGACAAACTGCTCTACAGAGGGCATTTTGACCCTACGGTATTTTTTTTTGGATATGTTTGTCCTGTGGTGAATACCGTAGCTTCCCTATGCGTTTTGGTAGACGGTGAACTAAGCCGTTGGTTGCAATTCACAATCTCACTGCTAGGTGCCGCTAAAATCTACACACTGCACCTTTAAAGCAACACTAAAGAGTTTTTGCTCTTTGCTCCCTCTACAGGTTGGAAGCGGAATTGTTCATTACCACTGTCGTAAATAATTTAGCCTACTGCAGCAAAGCTGGCTCTGATTGGATTGTAGGTCTGTCGTAAAGCAAGTTTTTGTAGTTTTCACTCGAACTACAGGACCGCGACCCGACGGTTGGAAACTTCTTTAGTGCGGTTTTGGCCGATAGAGGGCTGCAAAGCGAATGTGAAAGTGCTGTTCACCCTGTTTCAAGTGGATGAACAACTGAAACTTTTTTGGCAATGTTATTTGAAGGTAAAAAACTCTTTGGTGTTGCTTTAAGTTTATCAGCTGTTTGTGTCAACATTGCTGTGGTCTGCTAAGATCTGTGCACAGTATTGACAGTCCATAAGGATTTAGTTCAAAAGGTTCATTACAGGTGCAATGTGGGACTTTTAGCGACATGTAGCAGTAAAACTGTGCAAAAAAAATAATTTTTTAAACGCATAAAGAAACTACGATACCCACCACATGACAAACACGTCATCGTCTGAGACAACGTAGTGAGGAAACACGCTATATAGAGCAGTTTGACCATTTAGGGCTACCGTAGAAACATGTAAGGGGACCCGCAGTGTATGTAGATAAAAACGGCTCATTTTAAGGTAATTAAAACATAACAGTTCATCATGTCATGTCTTTATACACCACTGATAATATAGTTAAGAATAATATAATGCATTTCTGTCAAAATATCCTTCTAAAAGTTACAAAATGCACCTTGAAGAGAAACATAATTTAGTATACAAAAATTTGTTAGGAAAAATCCAATTAAAAATTTTAAAACAACAACTGATAGTGTAAAAAATAGCACTAAAGTAACTAATGTGTTGTAAATTTATATAAGACTTAATAATTTGACATTACTAGCCATTTACAAATTTACAAATGTCACATGCTGCAGGATTACCGTCTCCTGTCACATAGAATCCTGGGAATTTTCGGAAGTAGGTGTTTTCGAAGCGTTCCTGATTCCCATACACACCCCTCATGATTCCCGGCCAGGGCTTTCGGAAAACCTGAAACCGAAACATCAAATTAACATTTACATTTGCGCATAGTTGTGCAGTTTCACAAATAAAAAAAACTAAGATATAAATCTCACCAAATAGCCCTCAGCCTCCCCCTCTAATTCTTCTCCGTGCTCATTTAAAATAGCGGGCTGAACTCCAAAAAATGGGAACGTCTGCAAGGTAAAAAAAGGAAAAAATGTAGTCCGACCCATCATTTGACTATTTTTATACAGTAGATGATTTAAGGGGACTCACGGCAGATCCTGGCTTCAGAGGTGTAGCTGCTGGCAAAGGGGTCAAAACATGGCCGCCCTGCCGACACAAAACCCAATTAATCTCATGGTTGAATAGTAAACTAGTTTTATGAAACCTATAATTTAGGTCTGAAACTTGAGCATTTGTTAAACACCGGCCTTAAGTGGCTTGCTGCTTTATTAAACTTGGTTAAACCAGACCTCTGCTGGTCTGTACAGGGGATTACTCGCACTCTGTACAGTTGCCAATGTACATGTAGTTGGTCAGGTTTTGTGGTAATGTAGTGTCAGTGAACTTTAATGTAAAGCTTTAAATGTTTTACCGTCTCTGTTTGCCAAAAGGTGTCGATAACCGGACAACGCTTCTGGCCCACAACATCATAATACCAAAGCCAAGCCTCCGGGTTTATAGGTTCACCAACTGTACCCAACACACGCAAACTGGACAGATCATACCTGAGAGAGATGGAGAGATCCAAGATTACATGATTTACATGTGTGCATGTGGCAGAAGCTTTTATCCCAAACATATATTTTTATAAGTATGCAAGTTCCCGGGAAAACAATTGGGTTGCTAGGACAGCGCTCTACCAGTTGAGCTACAGGAACACAGTTTTTCCTTAAAATAATATGGGAATTTCACTGTTTATTCACTGTCTTTGCATGGAATAATGAATCCACTTGTGGAAGACAAGAGTTTTTTTCTGCCACCAAATCATTTTTGTCCAATAGATGGCGCTTTTAACATTCAAACATCTCTCTAGTGTAAGTACTGACTGTGATTGATAAATGTGAATTCAGCATGTGTCTGTATGGTTATTACGTGTTGTGTGCGTGTTTGTTGCAGGTGTGGTTGTGTTGATTTCTTGTAGGGCGTCTGTTGTTGTGCATCTGTGTGTGTTTTTGTGTCTGGTTGTGTATGTGCACGTTTGGCTGTGTGTGTTTATGTTTGTGTGTGTTGTGTGCGGTGTTGTTGTGTTTGACTGTTGTTGTATGCCGGTTTGTTTGTTATGTGTCTGTTGTTGTGTGTCTGTCTCCGTTGGTTGAGTGCGGGTGTGGTTGTATGTGTTTGTTATTGTGTGCCCAGGAATTGTGTGTGTGTGTATTGTGTGCGGGTGTTGTTGTATTTGACTGTTGTTGTGCCCTACTAAAAAAATCCAGCTAAAACCAGCATAAGCTGGTAGCTGGTTTTAGCTGGTTGTAGCTGGATTAAGGTGGTTTATGCTGGTCCTCCCAGCCTGACAAAGCTGGTCATGCTGGTGGGCCAGCTGGTATTCCAGCTAGACCAGCTTAAAATGTGACCAAAACACAGCTAGACCAGCTTGCTACACCAGCAAAACTAGCTTCCTACACCAGCAAAACCAGCTAAAACCAAGCTGGGGACCAGCTAAAACCAGCTCACCAGCTTATGCTGGTCTTAGCTGGATTTTTCAGTAGGGTGTGCAGTTTTGGTTATGTGTTTGTCTGTATTTGTTGTATGCGGTGTGGTTGTATGTGTTTGTTATCGTGTCCAGGAGTTGTTGTGTGAGTGTGTTGTTGTGTGTCTGTCTCCGTTGATTGTGTGCAGGTGTTGTTGTATGTGTTTGTTATTGTGTGCAGGAGTTGTGTGTGTATGTGTATGTTTGTTGTCTGCCATATTTTATGTATGTTGTTGTGTGCAGGTTTGGTTATGTGTTTGCCTGTATATGTTGTATGCGGGTGTGGTTGTATGTGTTTGTTATTGTGTGCAGGAGTTGTTGGTGTGTGTGTGTGTGTGTGTGTGTGTGTGTGTGTGTGTTTGTTTGTTTGTTGTGTGTGGTGTTGTTGTCTTTAACTGTTGTTGTGTGCAGGTTTGGTTATGTGTTTGTCTGTATATGTTGTATGCGGGTGTGGTTGTATGTGTTTGTTTATTTGTGCAGGAGTTGTTGTGTGTTGTTGTTGTGTTTGAATGTTGTTGTATGCCGGGTTGGTTGTTATGTGTCTGTTGTTGTGTGTCTGTCTCCGTTGGTTGTGTGCAGGGGTGGTTGTATCCCTGCAAGTAATCCTACGATGGCCCTTTATGGGCCCACTTAGGGCTAGTCTCAACATCTGTCTGAAACCTAAAATTGCATTTCACATCTTACTTGTAGAGTCATTTTCTTAACTTATGTTAAGATGTTGGCTGTTTCATTTAAAGTCACCATTATTGTGATCAGTGGTTGTTTTAGTTGGACTTTGACTCTTGACCGTTGGCTTGTAAGTGTTTTCTGGCTGCTATATCTAAGTGTGTTTAAAACACATGTTATAGCAAAGAAAAGGCAATTGTAATTGAATATTGATGGTTGATACATAAACATTGTCAAACATGTAAGGGATAATGTAGAGGCAGCCGGTAGTTATTGGGAAATAAGCCCCGACAGTGTGATCAGGAACCGACGCGAAGCGGAGGGTCTTGTATCACACTGAAGGGGCTTATTTTCCCGATAACTACCGGCTGCCTCTACATTATCCCGCTTATTACACGGCTACTTGTCACATAAGAAAAAAAACTGGACATGAATATGAATTTGAAACATTTTATTGGCATATTTGTTTTAAATTAACATTTTCATCCTTCCGCGAAACTTTGCACAGATGCATGAAATGATCGTAATACCTTATTAAGATCCTCTGCTTCATACTTGTCTGTCTCCATTTTTTTCTCTTTTAGCCAGTCTTTGAGAAGTTTTAATGCCCATTCTGTATTTTTTGTGTGTTGGCTTCGTAGCTGTCATGCTCTATTTTGTCAAGTTCAGTCTCAGTAAGCTCTCTGTGTCTTGTTGTTGTTCGTTCATCTATCCACTGTTTAAATGTTTTGTTTTTTCCGTACATGTTAAAATTAATGTCAAAATTTTCCATTCTTAATTGTGGTTGTCCAGTGTTTGTCAAAAGATGGCGCCAAACAGTAATCTTTATTGGTCTTTATTGGCGCGGAACGATTTTAATCGTACAAGTAGTAGCGGCTATGCGTTATTACTTTGGAGCGGTTATTATTTGAAAAGAATGAACCTGCAAATGTCTCAACTGACCAATCAGAATCAAGCATTCCAGAGAGCCGTGTAATAAAATCATTTAATGAACAGATTTATTAATATAGTTTTCCCCCCTCATCAGAAGCATCCTTTTCCGTTAATAATGAAATACTACAGTGTAAGGTCCAGAACTCTCATAGCAGTTTATCATTCTGAAGGATTTTGATAGTGTGCACATAAACATTAACCACTGCACAATGTAGATGCACAGACATCAAGAATCAGAGTATGAATCTCAACAATGGTGACAAAGAAAATGGTAAAAAAAAGGTCATTATTTATTCATGACGCAGTGCATTCTGGGAGTCCTGGATGAGATTTGTAATTTGTTGATACCCAGCATGCATTGCAGCATGAAGCTTTTCACTTTATTGTCACCATCATTGTGATTCATACTCTGATTCTTGATATTTGTGTGTCTACATTATACAGCGGTTAATTTTGAGTGTCAGTGTTTTAAAATTCTTCAGAAAGACAAACTGCTATGATAGAGCTGGATCTCATACTATAGTATCACATTGTTAGAGAAAGATGCTTCTGATAAGTGTGCAAACAATAAATTAAAACATACGTTTTTATATGATGATGTTTAGACTTTATTTACTGACCTGACCACCACCAAACGATTGCACTCTGCCATAACAAACATGTCTTAAACACACAAAGTTATAGCAATCAAACGATTAAACAATGTAAGGCTGCGTTCACACGGTACCATAATACGGTTGTCAAACCCGTATTTGAGTCCTTAAGACGGTTCCGTTCATACGCAGTTCGGTTATTTACGGGTTTGACAACCGCATTCTATAACCGACTTCACACCCGTAACTTTACGGGTTTCACAACCGTATTTACAGAGAAACTGTGCCGTGTGAACGGAATCGCACTGGACAACCAGTTGTCTGTCACGTCATTCGTTGCTCTTGTGTTAAGATAACGTTACAGTGCATGAAAATGACTGCAAACTACGCACCAGAATTGCTCCATAAGATTAATGTGATATTATATTACCTTCATAGACGCCACAGAACATATTGCATTACGCATAAAATTGCGTGCAGCCAATTAAGTGAGATATATAAAGTTTAAACTTTAAAAGTGGACGATTCATATAATGTTAACTGTATAATAAAAGGGATATAAAAATTAGCTGTTTATTTACTCACCTTTTATCTTCAGTAGAGCAATAAAGAAGATATTTTGCAAAAAAACCATCTGTGATTCAAATAATGCAAGCAAAAGATGCGTCAGTTTGAGAGGTCAAAAAGCAGATATATCCAATACAAAAGTAATCTCCATGACTCCTGGTGACATTTTTTGCTGCTTGTGAAGCAAATCGGTCTTTTTTTGCAGGATATTAAACGTTATTTACAACATTATTAGCGTCCATACAGAACTGTTGCAACATATAAAGTGCGCTTTTTACACTCCCGCTCTTTAGGTGGCGCTAAGAGGCTGGTTTTGCCTGCGGTTGGTAAACCATACTCTCTGCGCCACCTACAGAGCGGGAGCGTAAGCGCACTTCCTATTTGGCTGCGTTAATGGTTTAAATAAAGTTCGATTTCTTGCAAAAACGGATCGATTTGCTTCATTATGATTTGCCTCATTATGCTTCACAAGTCATTATGATTACTTTTGTATTGGATATATCTGCTTTGGTAAAACGTGCAGTTGCTGAAACTGATTTTATGTTCATTCATTTTGGAAATTAAAACTTTAATAAGAAACCACCCTTGTTTATTTTTCTCTGCACAATGGTAAGCGTTACACCAGCCAGCTGTTTTTGTTAATTACATAAATAAAGTTTGCCCATTGCATAAATAATACTTTTTTTAATATATTCGCCCGTAACTATGGTTACAGGCGCCGCGTGTAACTAGAATACGGGTTTGAGGTCGGTTGCTCGTTCATACAGGCAGTGTTCTATTTGTGTCTTTAATTTGCTGTCTGAACAGGACACTTCCAGACTCACACCTGTAAGTAAATACGGTTGTCACTCCCGAAATTTTGTCATGTGAACGCACCCTAAGAGTCAAGAGTCAAGTTTAACTAAATCAAACACTGATCACAATATTGGTGACTTTAAATGAAACAAAATCTCAACCTAAAGTAAGAAAATGACTCTACAAGTAAGAGGTAAAATGCAATTTTAGATTTCAGACAGAGGTGTTGAGAAAGAGGATAACAGAGCTTTTAATTCTGCTTCATTTTTACTTTTTAACACTCTGTAAGATGGGACAATATATACATCCAGCAGTGTTCATTTAACTCTGGGGATTTTGCTGTATGAGGACTTCCTGGGGGCTAAGTGAGGGCTGCCCATGCAGGGCCAGCGCTAAGGGGCCAACGTTTCGCCAGTGAGCGAACCTGCGCGGGGCCCTTAGGCTATGCCCATACAGGGCCATCGTAGGCTTACTTGCAGGGATGTGTTTGTTATTGTGTGCAGGAGTTGTGTGTGGTGTTGTTGTATTTGACTGTTATTGTGTGCAGGTTTGGTTATGTGTTTGTCTGTATATGTTGTATGCGGGTGTGGTTGTATGTGTTTGTTACTGTGTGCAGGAGTTGTTGTGTGTGTGTTGTTTGTTTGTGTGTGTATTTGTTGTGTGTGTGTATTGTGCGCGGGTGTTGTTGTCTTTAACTTTTATTGTGTGCAGGTTTGGTTATGTGTTTGTCTCTATTTATTGTATGTGGGTACGGTTGTAAGTGTTTGTTATTGTATGCAGGAGTTGTTGTTGTGTGTGTCTTTGTTGTGTGCGGTGTTGTTGTATTTGACTGTTTTTGTGTGCAGGTTGGTTATGTGTTTGTTTGTATTGATTGCGCACGTGTGTGGCTGTATGTGTTTGTTATGTGCAGGAGTTGTTGTTGTTGTGTGTGTGTGTGTGTGTGTGTGTGTGTGTGTGTGTGTGTGTGTGTGTGTGTGCGCGTGCGTGCGTGCGTGCGTGCGTGCGTGTGCGTGTGTGTGTGCGTGCGCGTGTGTGCATGTGCGCGTGTGCATGTGTGCGCGCGCGCGTGTGTGTGTGTGTGTGTGTGTGTGTGTGTGTGTGTTGTGTTTGTGCTCACCGTTGTAGTGGTTCTCTGCCATATTTCATCAGCAGTCTGATAGCAGTGGGTGCTGTGTAGAATTTAGAGACTCCATATTTCTCAATGACCTCCCAGCATCTGCCCACATGAGGGTAAACTGGGACACCTTCAAACTACACACACACGCACACGCACACAAACACACACACACACATTCAGGCTAAATTACTAATAATCATAAAGATAACTAATAAAAAAAAACATTATTTAAATGCACTAAAACATGCAACAAATGCTTTTGCATATAAAGTGAGCACAGATCTTACGAGCACGCTTGTTGCTCCATTGGCTAATGGCCCGTACGTGATGTAGGAGTGGCCTGTGATCCATCCAATGTCTGCAGTGCACCAGTACACGTCGTCATGGTGATAATCAAACACATGCTTAAATGTCAGTGATGTATATAGCATGTAGCCAGCAACAGTATGAACAACCCCCTGTAGAGAGAAATGAATGAGTGGAAGAACCTCTTTAAATGAGTACTTGCATACAGCACAATATGTAAAGGCATATATCAACATACTTTGAATTTTCAAATGAATTTTCATTTTTGGGTGAACTATCCCTTTAAGGGTCACTTGCCTTGGGTTTTCCTGTAGAGCCGCTTGTATAAAGTATGAAAAGAGGATCTTCAGAGTCCATCCACTCTGGTTCACACTCATCTGACACCCCATCCAGAAGATCATCCCACCAAATATCACACTCAACGTCCCATGGGGTCTAAAGCACACACAGGTTTATTTCACTGCATTATTAAGGATATCTCATTCACTTCCTCCCATAACACCTGATAATGGTCTATCACATCCATTCATGTCTCAACACTGTTTTATGTCAACAACATGTCAGTACTGTTTTAATGCGTTTCTTTGCACATCATCACACTTTAATGTTATATTTTGCACATTATATTTTTCTATGCTATTACCTTCTGCAGCTAAATTATGTGTAGGGATGTTTACAATCATTCTCTTTTGTAATCAGAGCCATATTGCATTGGTTGGCGCTACTTTATTATTTATTTTATGCATACTGTAGTGTCTTGTACTGTCTTGCATTTGTCTCTTGTCTGGCACTGTTTGCACTAGATTGCACACATACACTTTATGTTGCTAGGCTAAAAATGTACTTTTTCTAGTCTTTTGCTATGTGTTGATTTATGTTGGTCAGTATTGCCATAGTCCTGGAGAAACGCTGTCTCGTTTCACAAGGGCTGTTTCTCAATTCCAACAACGCGAAGAACGGACTTGCATTCTTGTGAAGACTGGTCTTGCTAGGCGACCTCGGAAGAACGAACTCAGAAGGTTGCAAGAACACAAAGTGCACTTGTGAGAATTGAGATGTGTGCGATCTTCCTCTTGGTCACCTGACCTCCCCAGATTTCAGGGTGTAAGTCTGCACTCGATGCATCCTCGATATCAAGAACACATCCAGCTATTTTCATGCATCCTCTGTACTTGTGTTCTTGAGAATTGGAATTGAACTTCGGCCCTGTCCCAAATGGCACACTCCGGACTTGTGGTCCTCCTCAGAGTCCACACTTTGATGACATCATGTAGTGCAGACTTTAGGGCCCCTTGAGGCACTGTCCCAAATGGCACACTCTGGACTTGTGGTCCTCCTCATAGTCCACACTTTGATGACATCATGTAGTGCAGATTTTAGGGACCCTTGAGGCCCTGTCCGAAATGGCACACTCCGGACTTGTGGTCCTCCTTATAGTGCACACTTTGATGACATCATGTAGTGCAGATTTTAGGGCCCCTTGAGGCACTGTCCCAAATGGCACACTCCGGACTTGTGGTCCTCCTCATGGTCCACACTTTGATGACATCATGTAGTGCAGACTTTAGGGACCCTTGAGGCCCTGTCCCAAATGGCACACTCCGGACTTGTGGTCCTCCTCAGGGTCCACACTTTGATGACATCATGTAGTGCAGAATTTAGGGCCCCTTGAGGCCCTGTCCCAAATGGCACACTCCGGACTTGTGGTCCTCCTCAGGGTCCACACTTTGATGACATAATGTAGTGCAGACTTTAGGGACCCTTGAGGCCCTGTCCCAAATGGCACACTCCGGACTTGTGGTCCTCCTCAGGGTCCACACTTTGATGACATCATGTAGTGCAGACTTTAGGGCCCCTTGAGGCCCTGTCCCAAATGGCACACTCCGGACTTGTGGTCCTCCTCAGAGTCCACACTGTGATGACATCATGTAGTGCAGATTTTAGGGCCCCTTGAGGCCCTGTCCCAAATGGCACACTCCGGACTTGTGGTCCTCCTCAGAGTCCACACTGTGATGACATCATGTAGTGCAGATTTTAGGGCCCCTTGAGGCCCTGTCCCAAATGGCACATTCCGGACTTGTGGTCCTCCTCAGAGTCCACACTGTGATGACATCATGTAGTGCAGACTTTAGGGCCCCTTGAGGCCCTGTCCCAAATGGCACACTCTGGACTTGTGGTCCTCCTCAGAGTCCACACTTTGATGACATCATGTGGTGCAGACTTTAGGGCCCCTTGAGGCCCTGTCCCAAATGGCACACTCTGGACTTGTGGTCCTCCTCAGAGTCCACACTGTGATGACATCATGTAGTGCAGACTTTAGGGCCCCTTGAGGCCCTGTCCCAAATGGCACACTCTGGACTTGTCGTCCTCCTCATAGTCCACACTTTGATGACATCATGTAGTGCAGATTTTAGGGACCCTTGAGGCCCTGTCCGAAATGGCACACTCCGGACTTGTGGTCCTCCTCAGAGTTCACACTTTGATGACCTTATGCAGTGCAGACTTTAGGGCCCCTTGAGGCCCTGTCCCAAATGGCACACGCCGGACTTGTGGTCCTCCTCATAGTCCACACTTTGATGACATCATGTAATGCAGACTTTAGGGACCCTTGAGGCCCTGTCCCAAATGGCACACTCCGGACTTGTGGTCCTCCTCAGAGTCCACACTGTGATGACATCATGTAGTGCAGACTTTAGGGACCCTTGAGGCCCTGTTCCAAATGGCACACCCCGGAGTTGTGGTCCTCCTCAGAATCCACACTTTGATGACATCATGTAGTGCAGACTTTAGGGCCCCTTGAGGCCCTGTCCCAAATGGCACACTCCGGACTTGTGGTCCTCCTCAGAGTCCACACTGTGATGACATCATGTAGTACAGACTTTAGGGACCCTTGAGGCCCTGTCCCAAATGGCACACTCCGGACATGTGGTCCTCCTCAGGGTCCACACTTTGATGACATCATGTAGTGCAGACTTTAGGGACCCTTGAGGCCCTGTCCCAAATGGCACACTCCGGACTTGTGGTCCTCCTCAGGGTCCATACTTTGATGACATCATGTAGTGCAGACTTTAGGGACCCTTGAGGCCCTGTCCCAAATGGCACACTCTGGACTTGTGGTCCTCCTCATAGTCCACACTTTGATGATATCATTTAGTGCAGATTTTAGGGCCCCTTGAGGCCCTGTCCCAAATGGCACACTCCGGACTTGTGGTCCTCCTCAGAGTCCACACTTTGATGACATCATGTAGTGCAGACTTTAGGGACCCTTGAGGCCCTGTCCCAAATGGCACACTCTGGACTTGTGGTCCTCCTCATAGTCTACACTTTGATGATATCATTTAGTGCAGATTTTAGGGCCCCTTGAGGCCCTGTCCCAAATGGCACACTCCGGACTTGTGGTCCTCCTCAGAGTCCACCCTTTGATGACATCATGTAGTGCAGACTTTAGGGACCCTTGATGCGAGTCCACGTGGGTGCACCGGAGTCGTATTTTTGGACAGACTCGAGCGTTACACCGGAAATAGGTAGAGAAGTTGCCCGTCAGTGTGAACTCCTCCCTTCCGTCCAGGCACGTGCACACATAGACATCAAAGGGGGCTTGAGCACCTGCCCTTTTTATTCCTGGAGAGAAAGTGCCCTTTTTTTCTGGGGTGCTTTTTAAAAAAAACAATAATATGATCTTTATACATATAACAACTGATGTCTGTCTGTTTCTTGTGTTTTTTACTTGTTGCTTACTTAATTTAACATGAATTTATTCAGGAATCATTTAAATGAGATTTAAACTCTTATATAAAGAAAAATAGCGCTATTTGTGGCACACAAACGGTTAACAGATGAGTCCCGCCTCCAAAATTCACATCGCTAATATGATTGGCTTTACCTTTCCTTAGTCCCGCCTCTCTAACTTACTTTGCTTTATGATTGGCTTGTCTACACTCGTGCTGCATCATTCGCGCTTCAAGCGCCAAAGCGCCTGAACGAGAGACGCGATCATGTGCATGATTATGCAGGCAGCTACCGGTAAGTGTGTGAGGAAGAAAGCATTCTTATATTAACAGTTTTATGCATAAAATATGGGACACGTTGTTACACATAACGATTCAGGGACATTGTTTTCCATGGCAATCCCATATTAACCTGAAGAGTTACAAACTTGTAACAGTGTAGTGTATAGTGTAAACAGACTGCTCATAAAATAATAAAGCACAAACAATAAAATAATTGCTAACTACAGTAGTAAGCTTTTTTTGCGTTTTTTGTAATGTCTGTTAAATAAGTATAATGTGTTATACTGGAGTGCTGGAGTAGATTGGGAAGAAATCTGATGGTTCAGTATTTTACTTGCCCAGTCAGAATTTTCACTGACATCACAAAAAAGTAAAATATAAAATACAAATAAAATAGGCCTAATCTATATTTGTTGTTTCTGACATGTGTAACCCTAATAAATATGAAACCTAAGATTAAAGGTGCCATAGGATGTGTTGTCATAATATGTTAAATTGTTCTTTGACAATTACATAGAAGGTATGTTGCTTTATTAAGTGCAAAAATTATCCAAAAACGTTTTTACATGTCTATTTACAACCCTAGAATTTGTCATTTTAATTAAATCGTCTATTTTTGCCCTATTTGAAAGGGCCATGAATAATAATGTTGAGCTCTGCTCTGCTTGCTCTGCTCTGAGGCTCATGCCAGAAGCTCACATTAGTAAACAGACCTTATATTTTGAGCCCTTATCAGACAAAAATACATTTTGAGTAACAACTAACAACTAATCAGCTAAACGTTAGCATATGATATAGCATTTATTGGCGTGTAGCGCTAACTCAGCTGTCACAACTTTGTTATTAGCATTTTAAATTTGTAATTAATATGTAATTTAATGTTTTCAAAACATGCACATTGTGTAATGGCTTCCTTTGCTGCTCTATAAACATAGACTACTAAGGAGACCATGATGTCTGTGTGAACTGATTATTTTGTAGACATCTTTTGAAAATTAAACAATTGCGTGAGTTTGAGGAAGATAAAATTAATTAACTTTTTAAATATTTTTTAAAAAAGGAAGTCAGAATTGTGTTAATATACTTTTTGTTTAAAAAAAAACATAATTATGAAAGGTGCCCTTTATTTCACTTGAGCCCCTGCCCCTCAAAATGTCTGTGCACGTCCCTGCTTCCGTCGTCTGATTGCTCTTTCGCAATGACTTCTGGGTTTGTAAAGTGCGCGAAGCCTGCTGCAGTGCGGGCTTCGCTGAAGACCGCATCAAGGGGGCAAAAGAGGCACTGATGAGCACACTTCAAAGCGTAAAAATGACAGATGGGACACCCTACAGACTCATAGACTAAGCGAGCACGCGCAATTTAAGGCCACGAGACCGAAAGTCCACATGAAGTGCACAATTTGGGACAGGGCCTTCGACTGTTAATGATGAGGTAGAGCGAGAACACAAGGACGCAAGATCGCTGAAGAACGCATGTTGAGAAACAGCCTATGTACTGCACTGCTATACACTGTAAAAAGTTAACTTAAAAATTAATTAATACCTAAAAAACAATAACAGTAACACCAAAAAATGTAAGTTATTTTAATGTAATTTTTTCATTTAAAGTCTTTTTTTACTTAAACATGTAAGTTGAAACAACTTAATTTTTTAGGTGTTACCAATTAAATATATTTTTTTAAGTTGATCCAACTTTTACCTTTTTTACAGTGTATGGTCGAAATGACAGAAATGCTTCTTGATGTGTGTGTATGATGTACGAGAGCTCTTATTATATATTGTTTTATCAATATTTTATAATAATTTCTGGATGAACTATTGTACCTGTAGTTTGTTGGAAGCGTCAGTGTTTGTGATGAAGGCGTGATGTTTCACCACCACACATTTCTGAACACATATGCTAAGAGAAAAATATCAAAAAGTAAAAATGATCAGATTAACAACAGAAACTGTAGCACATAATGACTCAGATATCTGATGACACATCCAAATGATGAAACCACTCTAAAATCACTTTTATCATTCAACAAGCAAAAATCATAAGTCTGATAGCTTAGATAAGTAATATAACATCTTGGCAGCAGTTTGTCTCTATCAAATATTTTGTCTCTTACACTTCTAATGGATTGATATATCACGTAGTGTGTAAAGTCGTGCAATACATATGCCAAATAAATTTTTTTGAGTGCATACAGTATGATACGCCAGTCCTTCCCCTTCACTTAATACAGCGCATCTTTTGTGTCGTTTTATGAATTGGTTTCTTATTTTTTGGCTGGGTTTTTTTCTGTCGCTTTGGTTTGGGGTTAGATTTAGGATTTGCTTTAGGATGTCATATAAAATATAGGTTTCTCCATGTTTTTGTCTATTTCTAAACTGTGGTCGCTTGGAGTTGGGGTTAGATTTGGGTTAGGGCAGTGGTTCTTGAACTTTTTTGGGGTACGGCCTCCCTTGTGTATGGTGCATCCCTTCATGCCTCCCGAAAGATAATATATGACATAAAACATTCCAAAACTTCCAGAACCACTGAGTTAGGATGTCATATAATGTAACAAAAACCCAAGCGAAAATGAAAAGTAATTAAACGGGAAGGACTGGTGTATCATATGCACTCAAATTTGAAATTTGCCGTTTGTATTGCACGACTTTTCACACTGCGTGCTATTTATATGCAAATCATGAGAATGGGCTGGATTGATTGCCGTTCTTCTTACTTTTTTAAGTCAGTTTGGCTGCCTAAATATAAATAGTAATACTGATGCAACGGCACAAATGATACCTGTGTGTATTCATATCACTGCATTATGTCAATGGTTTGAGTAATAACCATCAACACCTGATGCACAGAAATAATTATCGACAACCATCTGGTGACACGTTGCACAACACGGTCTCATTCTGTAACATGTGTTTTTTTTTTGGCACTCTGATGCTGATGTCTCATTTCACACATCATAATAGCGATATAAAAAGGAGGCTTCCAAACCGTGCTGTTGCCCGGCAACCCTTGATAGATTCCAAATGGGTGACACTGGAACGGGCTGATGGTTTGGTGCAGATTGAGTTAGAGGATTTTAAAGGTATAGTATTCCCATTTACTCACCTTCATGTTGATCTAAACTTTTTTCTTATACATATTGACAACCACAGTATTTGTTTTTCCTACTATGGAAGTCAATGGGTGCAGTCATCTGCATGCTTACGATCTACTGTATGTTTAAAAATATTTTCTTTTGTGTACTAAAAAAAACTCATACAGGTTTAGATCAACATGAAGGTGAGTGAATGATTACAAAATTGTAATTTTTAGGTGAACTATCCTTTTTTAAAAAGAAGAGGATATTAAAAATAAAGATGTACATGTACCTCCCCTTGCAACGCTCCAGAGCTTCATCTGCAATCTTCTTCAGATTGATCAGTTTGTCACCTCTGTAAACGCCATCTGTGGGTCACATACACACAAAGAGAAAGCAAACGCATGAAAAAAGAGAAAGAACAGGTGTTAAAATTAGGGCTGATTTAGATCTCACTGGCCACCCAAAGCATTCTGGGCAAATAATTGACCGAAGCTTTGTTAACATGACAAGCTCCCATGTGACTGCTGGTTTTAAATGATTTACAACAGTGGTTCTCAAACTGGGGGCATGAGATGGTGCAAAAAGTAACTTTAATGTCAATAGTAGAACTTCAGCCTAAATGCTAGCATATAGCATTAATTAGCATATAGCGCTAACTCAGCAGTCATAGCTTGTGTCTGTATTATGTTGAGATTGGCTTGTTTTCCAGCAGTCTTTTGCATGCAGCAGGTTTACATAAAAATTAGGAAACAAACGCGTTTAAGGCTCACAATATTCCATTACTATGTACAGAACGCATCTATGCTGAGGTAAATACAGTTTTTTATTCTATGGCACCTTTAATAAGTAATGCTGCGTTCACACCAGCCGCGGTAGAGGCGTCAAGGGTAAGTGATTTCAATGCGCTTCTGGAGGTCTCGCGGCACGAATGAGGCGTTAAGCGCGCCGTTGTAGACACAATTCCGCCTCATTCGCACGTCTAGTTCATGCAAATTGAGCATTGCTGCGATTTGAAAAATTTGAACTTTGGCGGAAAAACGCGCCATGTTAACCAATCAGGAGATTGCTCTAGTAGTGACATGATTACAGGAAGCGAACGGAGTCGCAAAGCCCCTCCCATGACGCAAATTTCTGCGTGAATGTCTCGATGACTAGAATTTCAAGTGCGGCTTTTACGTGCGAACGAAGCCAATATACTCAAAATGTTTAAGCGGCAAACTAGAAGCGGTAGACGTGAATTTGACACCTCAAATGTGGCTGGTGAAAACCTACAGTAATGCTACGTACACACCAAACAGGGGGCATTGCGTTACTCGCTCTAGATTACTCACGGGATTTAATTTTGTGTCATGCAAATTTTTCGCTCGAGTTGAATATTGTCAACTTGGGCGAAGACGCGTTTAAGGCGAATGGTGCGTGTTTTCATGGCAAACTCGCCACCCATATCACATCATTCGCATCGCCCCACATGAGGATGCGTCTGATCGCGTCTTTGCATTGACTTTGTATGTAATCTACTAACGCAAATCGTTGAACTCACATTTAGTGTGAACCCACAGTAAGGGATTATGTATAGGCAACTGGTTGTTATCACAGAAATAGGCAGGGTTTATTTCGCTATACAAACCTGCTGCCTCTACATTATCCTGCATATTACATTACTATTTACCTCATAAGTAAGGTAAGGAACATTAAATATTGATTTGTAATATTTTATTTGCTAATTTTTAATGAATGCAGACCTTCCACAAGATAGACCTGTTTACTTTCGGGTTTAAGGTAGGACAGGTCTTTGTTTAATCATTTGTAAATATAATGCCGGATATGTTATTAAAAGACATTTTGTGTAATTATTAAACTGTACATGTCAAAATTATTTGCAGCTGTGTGTTATTAGTTTCAGGCGGTTGCCATCTGGAATAGGGAATGTGGAGTTGACGTCACGCTGTGTTGGATTATGTGTAATCCGCCATCTTTGCAGGCACGCGTCCTATCCCGCTGTATTTGAGTTAATGTATTGGAGGTTGTTTTTGTATTTTCTGTCGAGATTTTAATAAACTTCGATATGTTTGGTCAGTACTGCTCGATCAAGCAAGTCACGCGATCGTTCAGGGAGGAAACTGAACAACGGAATACGTTTTTCCAGCTTTTATTCGTGGAAAAAACAAAGGAAGCCGGTGCAGGAGCTGACGAAAAGATCGCGTGGTTTGCATGCTGTAATCAGGAGAAAAACGTTTACTTTTCAAAAAAAATCCCTGCATCAGCGAGAGTGTGTTCGCTGCATTTTCAGTCATTCAGTAATTTGTGATTAATAAAAGCAGAACCACTTAAATTGTCTTGTTTTTATGCTAACACTGTCAAACTAACTTGCAAATGTAAGTTATTGATTGATTCATTCATTCATTTCTGATCACCCTAAACACATGAGTTATAAAAATAAATATTTAGACAATTTTGACGATTGTTACACATATTTTTTATTAAATGCAACTGCTCAAACCAACTGCTTGTGACTCTTTAAATAACAACGTTAGCTAAATGTTTAGCATTTTGTTTGTTTTAATAACTTGGCCAAAACAGAAGTGCCATCTTTTGAACATGTGTTGATTCATCGCGCAGAATACAACGGAGAAATTATTTTATAGAATCATTAAGGTACGTAGGTATTAACACATTGTCAGTAAATAGCTGGTTTGCCAACCATAAAACTCCAAAAGAAGAAGTGTCACTTTACTATAAGCTTGAAGGGATTTATAGCTCTTAAACTCCTGCAAAGTGTAAATAAAGTCCTGCAAAAACAAGGTAATTGACCAGATATGTAAGCGGAGGTCCGTAATCCAGTCTTGGGCTGCTAAATCATATGGATCTATGTTGTTTATTTGTCCAAATAAAGTTTTTTGGCAGTAGCATTTAGTTTATCCCGATAGGGTCCCTTCTCTTGTTCTTTCAACTTCTCGATATCTTCCGTTTTTCTTCAAATTTACCTAGTTTTAGCTTAACATGCCCAGAATTAAATGGCATAGCGGTCGTCGGTGCCTCTAAACATGGCGCCCACGTCCCATAATGCAACACTGCGGTGACGTACATTAACATTCCCTATAATATACCTGGAAATGTCGCAACTGGCCAATTTTTTTAGAGAGCCGTGTAATACAGAGAATTAACAACTTCTTTCTGGTAAGATGATGCTATAGGGTAAAACCATAGTTACCTGCTGTTACCAGTATATTACACCGAGCATCCACGATTCTCTCACACAGGGACTCTGAGGAGAAGCCTGCAAACTGACACAGAAAGACAGGAGAAGAATTTTTAGTATACAAAGTACAAAATTAGTGCATGAAAATAGAGCACTAAGTACAGTATAGAAGTGTACTACTTTTTTACCTGAGTAGATATGGTGCCAATCCCTCCTTCATTAAAACGATTGTGGGATTTTTGTTTGTTATCTAATTGCTTAGAAAGTAAGACGAGTAGTTATACGAGCAAGTTTGGTGGTACAAAATAAAACGTAGCGCTTTTCTAAGCGGATTTAAAAGAGGAACTATATTTTATGGCGTAATAGCACTTTTGGGAGTACTTCAACTCGGCGCAGTAACACCCTCCCTCTCCCATTATGAGAGTGAGAAGGGGAGCGGATTTTTCAGGCGAGTCGAAGTACTCCCAAAAGTGCTATTACGCCATAAAATATAGTTCCTCTTTTAAATCCGCTTAGAAAAGCGCTGCGTTTTATTTTGTACCACCAAACTTGCTCGTATAACTACTCGTCTTAAATAGGAAAAACGTTGATGTGTTTGGTCACTTCTAACTTTATCTCTAAATGGTACATGAATGGGGCTAAGCTAAATGCTATCGAAGCGTCGCAGCGCGCTCCAGCGCTTACGTGCACGCACACAGATGATAGAGGGATTTATCAACAATTCTAGGTTAAGGTAATAACATATTTTAATATTGAAAATGAGTAGACTATTCCTTTAAGATAAAGGAAGTATAAAAGTTTATGAGAAGTAAAGAAGTTTATCTGAATATTGGGCTGTAATAGGAAAAAGCATTTCACATTTGAATATAATTTAGGATAAGGAGAACAATGGGCTGGCTGAAATGGGGTCATCATCTATGCATCAAATAGTTTCAATACTTTAAATACTTGATTAAAAGTGCCTGTGATATTTTTACTTCAGCTATAACCTTTACATGGCAAGAGAGTCTTGGCTGGTAAAAATAGTCATGGTGGGGTAAATGAGGGCACATTCATTAAATACACATTAACAATATTCCTGCTAAAGCTGAGACAAAGTTTAAACCATTTTAAAATCACATACTATACAATTTCAAGAACTGACCCTGATGTTCATAAAAACATAATTAAAAGTCAAAAATGTAGCTAATTTATTCAAAGTCAAATGTCCCCCTTAGATTGGAGAGAAAAAGACCTTATTTAAGCAATAAGGTACGAGAGGCTGTGCTGTATCGTGAATAAGTAACGGCTGAAGGGCGTTGTTAGGCACGACGCGAAGCGGAGTGCCTGCAACCCCTTCAGCCGTTACTTATTCACGATACAGCACTTGCCTCGAGTACCTTATTGCTTTTATAAAACGGTTACCACACAATATTAAAGTAAAAAAAATATTAGTGCAACTTTCATGAAGTTAAATCAATAAAAGCATTCCTTCCGCTAGAAAAAATAGTCCCTGACTGCGAACAACAACATGAAAGCTCAAATAAAAACAACAAACTGTTCTCAGACTTTGTCTCATTATATGTTTATGTGTTGCTAAGGGTGTTGCTAAGGGCGCAGTGATATTAAATAGAACCGTTGGGTGAAGCGGTCATAGCAGTGCTTTATTGTGAATAAAGCACACCTATTGACCAATCAGAATCAAGGATTGGAACTAACCGTTTTATAAAGTATTATAATGTCTGACCAACAATAAATTAAACATTATTTCAACTGTGGCATACTATGGGCAGTATCTATATGTTTTGACCATTTTTACAAGATGTAACATAAGTCTCAGGTGTGCCTAGAATGTGTCTTTGAAGTTTCAGCTCAAAATACCCCACAAATCATTAATTACATCATGTCCAAAATGCCCATATTTGGACGAGAGCGTAAAAGTGCTGTTTTTATGTGTGTACCTTTAAATGCAAATGAGCTAAAGTTTCTCACTTCTTTACCAACTGATAGTGAGCACTTTTGTCACGATCACAAGCTTTTGGCTGAAAATAGATCTGATTCCTGTGAATACAGTCTGGGACAATAGTATCTTTAGCCGCATCAGCGCTGCTAACAAACATATTTAGAATTTTTTTTGGTAAAATTAACCAGTCAGTCAGTGGCCATGGGCGGGGCTTTGTCGCTGTAACATCACATTAACAAAACATTAATCAAAACAGCATGTCTAATGAGACTGCTTTGGTTTTATGGGGATTAAAAAAGTGGGTGTTTTTTTATTGTAGGGTGGTTGCTCACATACTGCTAACATACATTTATGTCTAAACAAACACATTGTAAAGGTTTATTTATGCATAATATGGGTTCTTCAATAAATATATTGACCATTCATTGTAATCACAGATCAAAGATACGTAAACATGTGTGCACTGTTTTATGCTCATATTTAAAAGAAACAATTACTGAGATAATATAGTAAAAAACTGGCTTAAAAAGTTGAACAGTGATATCAATGCCAATGTAATGGGTTTACTTTTCATACTAATGCATTGTATACATTGAATGCACTACAAGTCACTGAATAAATGACAAATACATAAGGGTGAGTGAATGTGATTCAGTTATGCAGTTTAATAAAAATCATAGTTTTGCTTACCACAATAGAGTGAACCGCCCCAATTCTAGCACAGGCCAACATTGTGTACACCAGCTCTGGAATCATGGGAAGGTAAATGGCCACCTTGTCCCCCTTTTTTACACCTGGACCACAGACACAAAACATCAAGATCGGAAAAAACTCAAAAGAGTTCATAGTACGTAAACTGTTTAGTTAAGTTAAAACCACTTGGTTTTGCGAGTCAAATCAACCTATTTTTAGCATGAATCACATTATTATTTCAAGTTTTTACCTGTGATATTTCAACTTGTTTTTATAAGTTAAAGTAACAAAATATATGTTGATTTGACAAAAATGCTGCATTTTTTTACAGTGTATAGTCATGTCCGACTAAAACAAACACTGATCCCCATAATGGCCACTTTAAATGAAGCAGCCAACAATTAAACCTAAGTTAAGACGATAACTCTACAAATAAGATGTAAAATACAATTTTAGGTTTCAAACAGAGATGGTGATAGAGAGGAAAAAGTTACATATTGCAGCTTTTAACTCTGCTTCAATGTTACTTTGTAACAAAGATCACTCACTGATTTCACATTAGTTTCGATCTTTGATATGACCTTACTCAGTCAATATTAAAGATATCAAGGTTATATTTTTACGTTATGCAGGATGATTTTATATTTCAGCTGGGTTTATTTGCAGGTATATTTCCAGATAATGTTATTACCAAGCAGCTTTAGAGCATTAGCACATCGGCACACTTGTCTCAACAGCCGACTGTAGGTGATGGTCAGGTGATGATCAGGTGAGTTACCTTCCCTGGAGAAAACAATGATACTGTCAAAAAAATAATTCATAACAATGCATTTCACCTTATTTGAATGCCTGCATGCACATGTGTCCCATTTTTACTGGAAAAGATAAGGTGTCTTTGGCAGAGCTGCCCGTATTAGACTTGGATGTCTATCAGCTACTGTATGTGTTTGGCCCTGTTTATTGCACAAGCAAAAGAAGAGTCAACTCAGCAGACCGACATATGCCAACCTAAAATGTGAGAAGTGCATGCAAATGTAAGACCTTGTTAAGATGCTATTGTGGTTGGCAGGGCCTGAGACTTTGCACAGTACTGTTTATACCTGCTTTTAGTGGCTAAACCTCTGCACGTGTCCGCTTGTTGGTTAATGTCTTACTGAATTATTTGCTCTGCGTGGTTGCTGTTGTTGTTTTTTTCGCCGGCTATAAGAACAGAACTGTCTGCCAAAAACACCTTATCAAATGTGCCAGAGAAGAAAGTCTAGACTGGATTGTAGGAACTACAGCCAGGAATCTGTCCTGAGAACATGTTTTATGCAAACTTCTATGAGGGTTTTAAATCCAAGTTGAACATATCCCCATCTCACACAATTTATCAAGCATATTACATTGTTATGAGTATTATCTTAAAAATAAAGGTGCTTCAAGATGCCATATAAGACATTTTTGGCTGAATGGATCCATAAAGAACCTTTAAAGGGATAGTTCACCCAAAAATTAAAATGTTGTCATCATTTACTCACACTCATGTTGTCACAAACCTGTATACATTTCTTTGTTCTACTGAACACGAAGGAAGATATTTTGAGGAATGTTTAACCAAACCGATCGGAGGCCCCATTCACTTTCATAGTATTCTCTTTTCCTACTATAGAATTGAACGGGGTTTATGACGAGTTTGAATACAAACATTCCTCAAAATATCTTCCTTTGTGTATATCAAAACAAAGAAAATTTTATACAGGTTTGTAACAATAGAATGAGAAAAATGATGATCGAATTTTCTTTTTTGGGCAAACTATCCCTTTAACATCTGAAGAATCTTCTGTTTCAAAAAAAAAATGGTTCTAAGGACTTTTGACTAAATGGTTCTTTGAGGAACCAAAAATAATTCTATGGCATCACCGTAAAGAACCTTTTAAGCACTTTTATTTTTAAAAACGTGTAACAGTTTTGATCTGAAACCTACTGTTGCAAAGTCTATTTATATTTCAAAGCATCAATTTTGAGATTTATGAACAACATTTCATGCCAAAACAACACGATTACAATAACTTCACTTTTAACTCTTTTCCCGCCATTGACAGGTTATTTCGTCAATTAAGAGAAAACGTTTGCATAAAAAAGTGTTTCTAAAGAATTTTTATGTTAATCTGCAATACCGTGATTATCCACTAGATAATCGCACTTAACCAATTTATGAAAAAAACCCCGTTATTATTCAATTATACAGATCTGGCGCTTAGTCCGTATGTTTTATGTTTGTCTTCATAATTTAATCTAGGAGAATCGTAGAGAAATTATTTGAAAACAGTGCAAAAACGCAGCGTTGACATCTGTGAAAGGAGATGAAGATAAAGCGCTAACCGCTAATATTCAAATCTGGCTGTGTTTATATTTAATTTAAGTGATAATTAAACGGTTTGAGTTTACCAGATACTGACTAAACCTGAACACACAAAACTGTACAACGTCATACATGACAATAAACACAAATATTAAGTGATGTTTGCACACAGTATACCATTTGTACATAATGTATACTGTACTGTTATTTATGCAAAAAAAAAAAAAAAAACTGAAGCCAAACATTATTTACTAATTTTAAACGCTGTGTATGTTTGATAATCATTCTGAATGTAATCTCTAACACAATTTCTTTACAAAAATACAATATATTTTTAAAGAAAAATGCCCATATTTAGGAGTTTATAAGCAGTTTGTTTATTCTTTGTTTGAAAGCAGAGGGTCTGTTCTTTCATTTGATATATTTGTATGTTTATATATTTTTAGAAGAAAATTTTCCTGGAAGGTACTTTTGGTTAAAAGACATTTTTGGTTAAATGGTTCCATAACAGCGAAGAACCTTTCTGTTTCGCAAAAGGTTCTCTGTACTGAAAAAGTTCTTTAGATTATGAACATTTAAGAAAGAAACGGTTCTTTAAGGATCTAAAAAATTGATATTTTATGGCATCGCTGTGATGAACCTTTTAAGCACCTTAAGTTTTAAGAGTCAACCTCTCTTTAGAGTGGTTTGCCTGTAACAAATCAATCAATCTCATGGAGGTAGACTTATTGTTAATTCAAAGTCTTTGATGAATGTCTTTGATGTAAGGGTGATGTAATCTTTATAGGGGCTGTCTTATCACTGTTTACTGTATTCAAATTAAAGGTGCTGTGTGGAGATCATCTAGTGATGAGATTTTGATATGCAACCAATGGCTCAGTCTACAGCTCATCCCTCCTACTCAAAATACATAGAGAAGCTACGGTAGTTGCCATAGGACAAACACGTCATCATCTAAGACAATGTAATGATGAAACGAAACACTCTCTGCAGAGCCGTTTTGGGCTATTGTAGAAACAAGCTAGCCCAAATGGCGACTTCCATGTAAGGGGGCCCACGGTGTATGCAAATAAAAACGGCTTATTCTTAGGTAATAAAAATATAACAGTTCATTATAAGGTCTTTATACACCACTGATAATAATTTTATTTAGTATATTGCATCTCTGTAAAGAGATCCTCCTTAAAGTTACACAGTGCACCTTTAAGCAAATAATAAGAATAGTACACTCATTACCAGTAGTATGCTACTTTGTCTCCAAGGTTCCTCTCATGCACATTTCGGTCAAGAACGTTGTAGCAGATGTTTGTTCTTGCACCCTCCATGAACTTCACATAAATGTTCCCCTTGGTAACATCAAAGTTATACTGTAACATCTGTCCTGAGGCAGGCTTCTTCCAGTAAAACTCTTGTGCCACATCTCCCCAGAATTCTGCAATGCATTTCAAAGAAACACATTTGTGATGCATTTTTGTATTGATCTCATCATAGTCTCTCTGATTCAGATGCACAGTTACAATTCAGCTCCGACTTTCATCATCAGTTGTCATACTGTACCTTCAGGCTCTTCTATAGACTTTTTGTATAGAGAATGATATGCATCAAGGTCTGGCACATGTGCATCCATAAACAGTCCATCGGGTGGATAGTAAATGTTTTCTGCTGGTTCCTGGGGCCCTGGAACAACCATGTTTGAACAGTTTGAAACAGCAATCCCTATGATCTGTGTTGCAAGAGATTCCTCTCTGTATGAAGCAGTTTATTATGGCCTTGCATGTGGTACCCACCCTTTAATCTATCCCAGTCTGCTCAGCACCTCCTCCACCAATCACAGTGCCTTATTCAACACTCCTACTTTTTGATTGGTTAAGCAACAGCTCGGCTGCTGATCCCACTGCAATAGGAGGTGCAGCACGAGCCCAAGGGCTGACCAGCATCAGGCTGCATGTTTACCGAAAAAAGACACGCACGCACGCACGCACGCACGCACGCACACACACACACACAAAAGTTTTCATACTGAAATCCTGATACGTACTAGCTAAACGCCAACCTCATACAAACCCGTTGACCATATTAGATTTATGGGCCTTTCAGATAGTGAGGACGGCTTCAAATGCCCCCGCTAAAAGTCTAAAGTCTAAAACTGGACACACACATTTACCCAAATATGAAAACGAGGACATACCATAGACAAACTCAGAAAGAGTTTTTGTCAGATTTAGCTGGTCTTTAAACTATAGGCTAGCTACGTAAACACACTTGGTCGTGTTTAGCTTAGTCTCAAACCATGTCAAGAACATTTTAACCAAAAACAAAAAATATCCTCTTATATAATAATGTAAATGGGTTCCTGACAGAAGGCTTTGATTCACTTCCCATCTCTCGCAACTCTGGATTTCACTGCCCCCACCCCTTTGTTTGACATTTACTGGAAGTGTGGCCATACAAAGCAATGTTGTTTGCGCAACTTACAAAAGAAGGGAACTTCTTCTACACAAAATGTAGCTTAGCTGCACAAAATGCATTGCATTCACTTGATAAATGCCACTTGCTTTGATTTTTTGTTGTCTACCCTGCTGAAAAAAACTGCATACCAGCAAGACCAGCATATGTTGTGTTTTGGTGCTGGCTTGCTAGTGACCACCAGCTAAACCAGCATAATTCCCATGCTGGTTTGATGCTGTTTTTTCAGCAGGGTAATGCAATGACATGCATACAAATTATAACTTAATTCAAACAGTTGGCCAAATCCCTCAGTTTGGAAACTCTTCAGATTTTAGTTACAAATAGCATTATTAACAATATAAAAATAAGTCTTCAATCCAGTGTACATTGCATACTTGTTGGCTTAGTTATATTTATCACAGAATGTCCAGAACACAATGTGCATCTGTTCTCAGTTGCAGCAAGTAGGTGTAAATCTGACCAACTCTGTGTTCGATTATACAGACTGGGCGCTTAATGTTTGCGAAAACGAGCTCAACCAAGCTCGCTCTGTGATAGATTATAAAGATTCATCGCTGATTGCTTTAGATTCAACGATTCAATATTGAAAAAAAGCTGTACTGCATTGTAAAAATTATATATATATTTACATTACCAAAGATGGAAACATTAAACATGCGTATTTACAAACAAATAAACGTAAAAAACCCAAAGCTTTATTTGCCTGATCTCGCTCTATATTCGATTATACAGATCTGGCGCTCAGTCCGTATCCAGACCAACTCAATCGATATCGCAGTGATTGATGTCCGCCATTGCTGGAGTTTAGTGTGACCGAGCGCGTTTAAAAGATGTTTTCAGCGTTACCTCTGCGCTCTTTGGTGTCTTATGCGGTAGGATTATTTTATGTTTGTCTTTGTAATTTAATCTAGGAGAATCGTAGAGATATTATTCGGAAACAGTGCAAAAACACAGAGTTGACATCTGTGCAAGGACATGAAGCTAAAGCGCTAACCGCTAATATTCATGTCTGGCTGTGTTTATATTTAGTTTAAATGTGAATTAAACGGTTTTAGTTTACAAGATACTGACTAAACCCGAACACACAAAACTGTACAACGACGTACATGACAAAAAACCCAAATATTAAGTGATGTTTGCAAACAGTATACCATTTGTACATAATGTATACTGTAACTGCAGTCTATACTGTATGTACTTAATGCACAGTTATCTGAAAAACTGTATTTTAATTGCGCTTCAAGTCAAACATCTACAAAGGATTTAAGTGTTAATATACAGATGGTTATTGTTAAAATACATATTATATATATATATAAGTTGTAATGTACTTTACATTGCACATCTGTAAAAAAACTGTTAACATAATTTTTCTCTCTATGTATACTGTATGTAAGTAGTTGCAGACAAAATCCATACAGAGTTTCTGGACACACACTTTTCTTGTGTGTGTGCACACTTGGCGAATAAAGCACATTGTATTTTTTCTTACTAAACATTTATTACTGTGTAGTTGTTCATTAATAAAGGTCCCTGTCATATTTGTTTTTCTTCAGGCAAGGCAAGTCCGTAGCCTGCATCAGACATCAGCTCGAGCTGGCGCAGGTGGCATCTTTGTGGTGAGACTTTAGGTTTTGTACATACTGTATACATGGGGATTACCTTAAATGATTACTGCACTTTCATAAAACAAATTTACTCACCCCCATATCATCCAAGATGTTGATGTCTTTCTTTTTTAGTCGAGAAAAAATTACATTTTTGGAGGAAACATTCCCGGATTTTTCTCAATTTAATAGACTTTATTGGACCTCAACAGTTTACAAAGCCCCCTAAATTGGGTCTCATATAGTGAAACATACTTTTGGCCAAGAAAAATAAAACATCCACTTCTAAACCACCACTTCTCATCTTGCACTAGCCATGTCATAATTACATATGTGAAACACACACTTGCAGACCATTTTAAACAAAAAACTGACACAAATACATTATTTTGTATTGTTCCACATACAACAATGGTCTACACACTTTCTACACACTTGTAAACATTGGAGTGGTAGTTTTGCATGTGTCATGCGTGACCTTTTTACGTGATTACATAATATGTAAGGGCACGCTGGATACCCTTGTATGACACGGGGGTGAGTAAATGATCAGGATTTTTTAATGAATGTGGGATATTCCTTTGCCTATATTAAAGCATAATTTCCCCCCAAGGTCCACTTTTCAAATGTTATTCATACACATACTGTACACACACACACACACACACACACACACACACACACACACACACACACACACACACACACACACACACACATATACATATACATGCTAGACATAAAGATTCATATATGTGAGCCTGGACCACAAAACCAGTCTTAATAGCACTGGTATATTTGAAGCAAAAGCCAAATATACATTGAATGGGTCAAAATTCAAAATTTTCCCTTTATGACAAAAATCCTTAGCATATTCTGTAAAGGTCATGTTCCCTAAAGATATTTTGTAAATCTCCCACCATAATTTTTTTTCAAATATTGATCCTAACAAACCATACATCAATGAAAAGTTTATCAATTCCGTCTTCATATAATTTATAATTGTAATTTAAAAAATTGACCTTTATGACTGGTTTTGTGTTCCAGGGTCACTCATTTAAAATGAAATGAATGTCACCCAAAAATGAAAATACTGTCATCATTTTCTTATCCTCATGTTGTTCTAAACCTGTATGAATTAATTTTTTCTGATGAACTGAAGATATTT
The DNA here is from genome assembly GCF_027580225.2 of Misgurnus anguillicaudatus. Lineage (NCBI taxonomy): Eukaryota > Metazoa > Chordata > Actinopteri > Cypriniformes > Cobitidae > Misgurnus > Misgurnus anguillicaudatus. Next base: position 2,448,379 of record NW_027395276.1, on the reverse strand, counting down.
TAATAAATTATGGAATCTACACAGCTGATTGTAACCATTGACTTCCATAGTAGGAAAAACAAATATGATGGAATTCATCATTTATCAAAATATCTTCTTTTGTGTTCATCAAAATAAATAAAGTATTACAGATTTAGAACAACATGAGAATACAAAATTTTTCATTTTTGGGTGAACTTTATTTATTTGAAAATTACATATTTTCATTTTGTTCAATATAAAATTGTCCTTCATAGTGGCTAATGAAGAGTAAAATGTGTTTATTGTGATTTATGTAATGTCTTTATTCCAGCACAGAAACACACCAGACAACAATCCAGATACTCCATTTGATTTTACCCCAGAAAACATGAAGGTGAGGCACCCATTATTCGCAGCAAACATAATAACTAACACTTTCATAGTATTTATTTTCATTGTATCTGTCATATGATCTAGGGTATGTTTTATATTAATATTGTGTATTATTTTTTGCGAAGTGCATTTTGCTTGTGTAGAAAAAACGACCAAAAATGTTGAACAAACAGACATGTGATGTGATTGTTGTTGTTACACAGAGAGTCGAGGCAATAATTAATAATTACCCAGAGGGGCACAAAGCAGCCGCCACTATTCCTGTGCTGGACTTGGCCCAGAGGCAACATGGATGGCTTCCTATTTCGGCAATGAATAAAGTGAGATTTCATGTTTTCCTTAATAAATACAGGGATCCCACTATTGAGAAAACCTGGAAATTGTGATATTCGAACCTTGAAAAAATGATGGGGAAAAGTGTCTCTCTAAATAATAATAATAATAATACAATAAATACTTGGTAATTCTGACCCGCAAATAATAACTTAATGGTATATTGGTGTAATAACATTGTGTCTCCTGCAGGTGGCAGAGGTCCTGGGCATTGCTCCTATGAGAGTGTATGAAGTTGCAACATTTTATACCATGTTCCTCCGCAAGCCAGTGGGAAAGTACCACGTCCAGATCTGTACCACCACGCCGTGTATGCTCTGCGACTCTGACAGCATCCTGGAGGCCATCAAGAACAAACTAGGTAAGCAAGAACTAATCCAGTCCATCGCAGGTGCGTTGCAGAGATTAAAGGAATATTCCATTTTCTTAAAAGAAAAATCCAGATAATTTACTCACCACCATGTCATCCAAAATGTTGATGTCTTTCTTTGTTCAGTCCAGAAGAAATTATGTTTTTTGAAGAAAACATTGCAGAATTTTTTTAATTTTAATGGACTTTAATAGAACCCAACATTTAATACTTAACTCAACACTTAACAGTTTTTTTCAACGGAGTTTCAAAGGACTATAAATGATCACAAACGAGGCATAAGAGTCTTATCTAGCGAAACGATTGTCATTTTTGACAAGAAAAATAAAAAATATATACTTTTAAACCACAACTTTTCGTCAAGGTCCGGTCCAGCGCGACCTAACGTAAATGCGTAGTGACGTAGGGAGGTCACGTGTTACATATATAAAACGCACATTTGCGGACCATTTTAAACAATAAACTGCCACAAAGACATTAATTAGTATCAGTTGACATACAACAACGTCGGAACGGTCCTCTTCTAAGACGCTTGTAAACACTGGGGCAGAGTTTCGCGTTCGTCCTCTGTGACCTCTTGACGTCATGACGTATTGCGGTGACGTAGTGGGGTCAGCTGGCGCATCACGACCGGATCTACACGACGAGAAGTTGTGCTTTAAAAGTGTATATTTGTTATTTTTATTGTCAAAAATGACAATCGTTTCGCTAGATAAGACCCTTATGCCTCGTTTGGGATTGTTTATAGTCCTTTGAAACTCCGTTGAAAAAAACTGTTAAGTGTTGAGTTAAGTATTAAATGTTGGGTTCTATTAAAGTCCATTAAAATTAGAAAAATTCTGCAATGTTTTCTTCGAAAAACATAATTTCTTCTCGACTGAACAAAGAAAGACATCAACATTTTGGATGACATGGTGGTGAGTAAATTATCTGGATTTTTCTTTTTAAAAAATGGACTAATCCTTTAAAGCATAAAGCATACTTTGTTTTTTTTGAGAGTATGTCTTTCAAGTACGCTTCATTCCTAAATTTCTGGTTTTATTTCATTTTGAAATAATATTTGGGGGATAATTGAAAAAATGTCAGTGTGGTGTAACAGTCTGTGTCAATTGGTGTAACTAGTATTTTTCAAAATTAAAATATAAATATATTCATACTTTTTTTGGAATAAAATATAATCATGTTTAGTGTAATATGATTTTTTACATACATTTTTACATAATTTGTCAAAGATTATTTAGAAAACAGAGCTGTTTTCAGCATATATCAGGACAAATATTACAAAAATGCATTAAAATTTACATTTAGAAATAACTAATAAAATGATATTTTAATTTTTTTTATGATTACGCTTATATGCCATCAAGGTGTATAAAATATGTAATATTTCTCATTCTTTGGCGCAATTTGCGGTTACACAATTAGATTTTTTTTAGGTCCATTCCGTCTTAACTTTCATAAAAATGGTGCAAATGTAATTTTTTATTGCATAAAATGAACATAAATACACTATGTGCATAAATATACCTGATGCATGCATGCTTTTAAAACAAGATTTTTTTATTATTATTGAATTTCTCATCTTGCCGAACCATTTTTGCCACTGACCCGCGTAACATTTCTGTAAAGTGAGTTATGTTGCTTGACTGTCAACTAAAAGTTATTTTTTCTTTTAGGTATCAAAGTCGGTGAGACCACAGCTGACCAACTATTCACCCTATCAGAAGTTGAATGCCTTGGTGCTTGTGTGAACGCCCCAATGGTCCAAATCAATGATAACTATTATGTGAGTATGATCACAAACCTTCTTTTTAAAGCTTTCTGTGTGTTGCTACTGTACAAAGTGTCTAGTTTTAATGTGACCTCTAGGGGAGGCACTTTCTCTGGAATGAACAATGTGCCTGTATGAATGTCAATGTGTTGAAGAGTACCGTAACACTGGTGGCAATAGATTGTTACTAGTCTTAATTTAAATGACAGTAAATAACTTTGACTTGATTTAATTAAAATGACTAGTGGGTGATATACAGGATGTGATGTAAAAAGATAAAAATTTATAGAGGAAGTTTATTGTTTTTTACAATTAGTGTTTGCCAATATAAAACGTGGCATTTCTTTGCTGGGACGTTGTGAGTAATACTGCGTGTTTGCATAAAGCTATGTTGTTATGCATTTACCTGGTCAAATTTTTATGAGCTTATAGTTTTCACTTATTTTATCACACGTCTGTCAGGTAAAAAATCTGATTCTTTGAAAGGTGACGTAGAATGTAAAACTGTATTAGGCATAGATGAATAATACGAGCTCTGTACATGGTAATGACATATTGTGATCCTCTAACACTATTGTTCCTCCTTTTAATGTAAACCTCGTGTAGGGCACTACATCTATTTTATTTTTTCCCAAATTCCGTTTTATGATTTTTAAATTCCATGTTTTCCGTTTTTATTTTTCTGGATTCTGGTTTTAATGGTTAAATTAAATTTCAATTATCAAAAAGCATATATTATGCACTGAAAACATAAACTAATACAATTTAACAACAATTCTTTGAAAGTTTTATTTAAAATTAAATATAGGCCGATGTATTTTGGCTGTCACTACAACAATGCAGGACAATACTGAAATAAACACAAACTTACCACTCAGAAACCTCCATTAACAATCTCAGAATAATTGACCTTCGTCTAGGGCTGTCACGATTATGAAATCTGGCTGATGGTTAATTGACTAATAAATTGTGCCGATTATGACGATTATTTCACTGGGCTTTACTGGTTATGACGATTAATTGACTATTTTATTGCTTTGACATTTAATTCTCATACATTTTGTTTGTTCATGAAATAATTTTCACACATTGTTGTGATTATTTAAATGAAATTAAGGTTTTCAAGGTTTACCTAGCAATGAATATTAACACACATAACACATATTTAAAAGTAAGTATTTAATGATAATAGTTCACACTGCTTAAGTTTTGCAGCATTTCTTGCAGCATTTCTTTAAATGTAAAATTTTTTCCACAGTATTGAATGGTTTTGCAATGTATCGCATTACACTGTCAGTTAAAGAACGCCATCTAATATCGTCTCGTTTATACAGGCCCTACAGCTCCCCCTTGTGTTTTTAGAGAGATGTGCAATCATTGCGGTGATCTGAAATCATCACGATGAGGTCAAACAATCGTGATGAGACAATTAAACACACACAGAGCTACTGAAATGAGCTGCTCTGAGAAACAGCCAATCAGACCAGAGCTCTACATTATTATTCATGACCCTTTCAAATAAGTTAATAATTGACCATTTCATTCTGGGGACACATCCTAGGTTTGTAAATGCACATGTAAAACCATCTCTGGATATTGTGTGCACTTAATAAAGCCACATACCTTTTATGTAGATATCAAAGAACAATTTAATCTTTGAAAAGTAACTAAAGAGCATTCGGTTAATATATTAATATATACATTTTTTACACTTTTGCATCTGATCTGAGCTTCTCAATTGGCCATCTCTCTTTGAAATACCTGATGATTTAAGATCATCATTAATATCTGCTGTAAAGTTACACACTTCGATTTGATATTTAAGGGTATTTTCCCAGAGGGACAAACTTTTGATCTCTCTGATGAAGCTAGGGCTGGGATAAACCATTTTTTTTAAATGATTAATCTAGCGATTATTTTTTTCAATGCATCGATTAATGCTACTACTCTACGGCACAGCCATTTTGGGTCTGTCGAATCGACGCACATATTTTGCGTCAACGTATTTTTTGTGACATTGTCGACGTGTTGTCCCAGCCCTAGATCCAAAACGGAAATGACTTAAAATGCAATTCACCGACATGCTGCTAGAGACAGCTCCAAAAGGGAGTCAATACCCATAGACCCCAATGTTAAAATGCCCAACTTTACAGTAGTTTAAATAATATGTATACAGCCTTGCACAAAACGTCTATATAGCTAATTTTGCCTTTCATGACAACTGTGAGCGGTTGAATTTTTTAATTTAAAGGGGGGGTTTAATGGTATTTCAAGCATTCTGACTTATTAACACAGTTATAGAGTTGGTTTCTTCATGCTAAACGTAGGCAAAGTGTCAAAAATGCAGTTGGGCGTGTTTCAGAGTATTTCTGTGCCGAATGCACTTCGCCAGGGTTCGTACAAGTTTCGGCTAATTTTTTTCGATTACGGTTCTAACTGACGTTTCAGGGGTTTTCGATACGTATCACTTCTTTATATGGGCTTCCGCCGGAAAATTTCCCCCGGAAAACCCCGCCCAGCCGTCAGTCAGCGGGAGACGCTAGAGCTGCTAACAGCTTATCACGCCACTCAGCTTTGTTTAATTTCAAAAGTCAACAATTGCACGAAAGAAGAAGTGTGTTTTTGGATGTAAGGAGAAGACATCCAGCCTCATGGAAACAATGGATATAGTTTATTATCCGGATTAGCAGCGGAGTTTTGCGTGTGTGTTTGATGCGGTGGATTTTCAGAACCGGGTCATGACGAGTTACACGTGGTAAGTAAGACTTCTGTCTTATGTTGGAAATAGGCGCGTGTATATTATATAAATGACACGAACATGTAGTGAATCATAAGTTAAAAAAGTGTTGTATAGTGTTGCATGACTCGTACTCGCTCCTCCCGTGTTATAACTCCTCCTTCTTCATTTTTTCGTACGTTATCGGAAAGATTCGGTAAAGCTAATCTTTCTTTTATAAATCTGATTAAACTAAAGACTCTTCGGAGATATAAAGGATGTCATACTACTCTATAGGTACTCCAGATTAATATCAGAAATGCAGAAACAGCGTGTGTTACGTGAGCTTTAAACTCATTTGTTTAAATTATATTAAGCCTTAAAATTCTGCATAATTAAGTGTGTGGCCACTTGGGGTGGGCGTGGTTTCAGCCACTTCAGCTTCACCCAAGTCCCACCTCTTTAACCATTTTTGTTTATCTGCGAGTGATGCGGCCAAGATGGCGACGGCAGACCCCGCCTACTATTGGTTTCAAAAATTGATACTATTGGCTCTTCACAAACCTAGGGGTGACTATATTAAAAGAACAACCTCATGTCACTTAAAGTTAACCAACAAAGGAACTAGGCGAATGTGACCTCAGTCCTTTTGGTGTTCACAATATAGTGGATCAAAAAAGGGCCCAGTTCTTTTTTTTTACTTTTCAGAACTGAAGTGATCTTCGACCCTTCGAGCCATTGATTTTTATGTTAAAATGAAACTCATAGCGGACCTCATTGCTTTCTCATGTCAAAAAGAAATCAAACCACAAAAGAACCCAAAAGCGAACCATACTTTCATACGTGGTCTGAGTACGGTTCACTTTTGGGTCCTTATAGGGGGTCGGAGATCACTTGATTGGTTCACTTATACACACTGAACTGCTCCGAGAGCATTTTGACGGCTCAAATAAACTAGGTGTGAAAACACCCTGGTTTGAGGTTTATTTAAATGCCTTAACTAAGTAATAATAATTGTTTTAGAGAACTGTGCAACCTTTCCTATGCTTTATTTGAATATGGAGATTTCTTTTCCATTCAAAACTCAACCGACAGTGGTGACTTATATACAGAGGCCTGTACCATAAAGTGCATAAAAACACTCAAGGTTACAGGGTTCATTTTGAGTTTACAAACCAAACCAATACGATCAGGCTTTGTTGGTCTAAAATCACATTACACTGTCCTTACGATGTGCAGTACAAGGTATACATTTTTTGGTCTACCACTGACCTGTTAAATTAACCATGTAACATACAGTTATCAGTGTTTGGATTTATTTGTAATAACCACACATTTACCATGGTCTTACTATAGTGTAACAATTGTATTTTTAAAGTATAACATTTTGTAACATTAATAGTAATCAATATACCAAATTACATGCTTAGTACCTTTTACTAATAAAACCATGAGTAATTTTTCTAATAGTTTGCATGTAAGGGTGCACTCATATTATCCAAAACATGCCCCAGCGCGATTGTCACCCCTCCCTACTCCCCCAGATGCACGCACTCACACTGTACTTTATTGATCCGAGCCCGGGCATGATTTCGTCATTAAGATGCGATTTAAAAAAAAAAGTAGGAAATAAAGTGCTCCCTTAAAGGGATAGTTCGGCCAAAAACGATATTAAACCCATGATTTACTCACCCCCAAGCTGTCCGAGTTGCATATGTCCATCGTTTTTCAGACAAACACATTTTCGGATATTTTAGAAAATATTTTAGATCTTTCTTTTGATTAAATGTAATGTTACCGGAAGCTAGTTAATAAAGTTAATAACATTTTAAATATGGATATTTCTACAACAACACCGCACGGATTACCCCCAGAAGACCTTTTTGTTTATCATCCTGGAGCCGTTTGGATTTAATTTGTGAAGGATGGACGCACTTTTTTTGGACTTGAAGGTCGTGGACTATGGCTGGACCCCGTAACATTACATTTATTCAAAAGAAAGATCTAAAATATTTTATAAAATATCCGAAAATGTGTTTGTCTGAAAAACGATGGACATATGCAACTCGGACAGCTTGGGGGTGAGTAAATCATGGGTTTTTGGCCGAACTATCCCTTTAACACTGGAACCCATCTTAATGTTAAGTCTGTTTTTTTCTTCTGAGTCGTTTGTTGCACGATGACACACTGCCCCTTCACATGCCATCATATTGTTTAGTTTATCTCTCACGTGTGCAGTTCGGCACTCACGTAACCCTACTGCGCGCATCAAAAGGCAGATGAAGTTGAGTGGTAGCACAATTGACGTCTCTTATTTTGAATTGGGCTGACACCATAACATTCCTCGTCTGAGCGTAAAGGCCGTTTCACACGGTACGCGGCAACCGCGAGTGTTTAGTTCTTTTTTTCAATAGGAGACGTGCGGGAAAGCGGCAAAACGGTGGCGGTTACAGAGGTAAAGCAGAGATGGTCCACACGTCTTGGTCATGCATCCAAAGTCCTGTCCCTTCTCCGGACATGGCACTTAATGGCAAGCGCTTAATGAAGCCGCGTGGCGATTTTGCCACTTGCCACGTACCGTGTGAAACGGCCTTAAGTGAAACTCGCTCCAGCCCACCTCTGCAACCCAGCCGAGGCGCAATTAACCAAACCTACAGAGAGATCACACTAGTCAAACCAACCAGGATTTGGGGGTCAAACGCGCCCTAGCGCAGTTTGGATAATGTAATAATACTGCACGATATTAAGAAAATTTTCGATTCTACTGTTGAATGTTGCTGTAACTGAATTTCTTGCGATATATTGTTTCCCTAGAGAAATACTATTTTATTAGCTCTTTTTTAATCATTTATATTATGTAATAAATTACTAAATACTTAAATAATACGTTACTAAAATAAACAGGAAATACATATTTTTCTGATTAAATTAAATGTAATTTAGGAAAAAAAAACACAATTTCAAACGTACCGTTCTTTTTTATTATCATCCATCTGCTTTGAGCCGCTAGGTTGACTTTTGCGCAAGCGGTCTTGCCAATAGCATAACAGTATAAGACCTACATGGTGGGTATTTATTAAGGCCCCTTCTGATTGGTTTAATTTGGACAATCTAAGCATGCAACACACATGATAGACACTTTAAAAAAATTTAAGTTATCGCAACTTTCAGTGATATGGATATTATAATTTGTTGATATCGTGCATCCCTAGTACCCAAAACCCATAATTGGCATGAACTAATCCTAAACTTACCTGGCTTGCCAACTAAACCCTCTTCATGGTACAGGCCCCAGGTTGACGAAGTCTCAGTGTAAGCTTGTTTGTGTTAAACAAAGCCCTCAATGACCCGCTAGGTTAATGATGCAATTAGCTGTGGCGCTGGACTGTTTTATAAAGAGTCATCAACCGTGTGTGATTCACCCGTGTGAAATGGGTTAATCCTACGATTAATCATGCACTGAGGTTGTTTGGTGTCACTTTTTTGAGTTTTTGTAGTTTCTAATGTAAAGACTGAAATCTTCCCGGAGGAAACTTGTGTGAGATTTTATCTACGTGACTGTACCGCTTTTAGATTACTCCATACAGACCAAGACAGCTGTGGTTTAGAGATCACTCACATATGCAAATGACTTGCATTGAGTGTCACAAGTGGTGAACTAGGGAGTTTACTTTCTTAGTTATTCTTCTAAGTAATTGTAACACATTCATGTTTCAGTCAGTCTCAAAAGTTGTAGTAGTTCATCTATCTAATACATATGAATGAATCAATCTCAAAACCTGTCAGCATCATTTCACCCCGAAATATAAGTACAGTTATTTTTTAATAGCCAATTTTTGTACCATTTCGATCTTTTATCCGTTGTGTTATTTTATGGCTATTTTCATGAGGTATTATTTACATAAATAATCTTCCCCAGTTTGATAATGTAGAAAATAATTTGTATTTTAATGAAGATTTAAAGGGCACATATTACGAACAATCCACTTTTACAAAATGTTTGGACATAAATGTGTGCGTTTTGATTTTCTTGTGATGTCACACTGAAAAAGCCCCGCCCACAGCCACTGACCAGTTTATTTTACCCGAATGATTTCTAAATGTGTTTGTTGGCACGTTGCAGCGCTAAATATACTATTGTCTCGGACTGTATCACAGAAATCAGATCTATTTTTAATCGAAAGTGTTCACTGTCTGTTGTTAAGGGAGTTATGAGCTGTAGCTCATTTGCATTTAAAGGTACAGATGTGAAAACAGTGCTTTTTTGCATCCACCCAACTAGGGGCATTTTGGACATGCTATAATAAATAATCTGTGGGGTATTTTGAGCCGAAACTTCACAGACACATTCTAAGCAAACCTAAGACTTTAAGTGCATCTTGTAAAATGTGCATTGTAGACCTTTACATTAGGGGTTCCCAACCTTTTGCAACTTACGGCCCACCAATGACTTGTTTATTCGATGTTTATTCTGAGGACCCCCTTTCTAAACATGATAGTGTCAATGCAGAAAAACAAAAAACAACAATGCATTCTGACATGCCTTTCACATTACTAAAGGTACACCTAGTGGTACCCCTGTAGATGAATGGGGAATGTCATCGCTTCCAATGGAAAAACCAAACCACATAGGTGTAATTTTGAGCCGGAAAAAAACATTTAAAGTGGAAGATGTAAAGGTGGACTTTTAGGCTTAGATTTTATTAGTACTCAAGGGTAGTACCTTTGAGAAATTACATCTTTAAAGGTAAAATATACAGCCGCAGAAAACATTAAGAGGCCTTTTTAAGACATTTATCTAAATGTACTATTTAAAGGTATAAGTAAAAATTATTATTTTTTGTTTCATTCTACCAACTACCAAAAACATTTCTGCCAAATTCCTAATAAAAACATACAAACATGTTTTTATTTGCTAAAAATTGAAATATGAGAAAAATTTAAAAGATTCAGATTTTGAATAGGCTTACTGCAAAGAAAACAAGTTCAAATTCATTTTTTTAAGAACACAATGCTATTGTTTTAATATTTATTTTAGGAACAATTCAAAAGTGAATATTTGATAAAATATAATAAAAACATCTTTCACGTGTCCTTTCATGGTCTTAGTCTTGTACATTGCTGTTGTGTTGGGGTGACTTTACGTCACTCCTGACTTTCGCTGTCCGAAGTCAACAGACACTGGACTGAAATGATAACAGTAGGCTACATGTAGACATGATTATAAAAGGCAAAACTGAAGTGGTCTATTCATTTTTTCAGCGGCTGTATTAAAAATGATTTCTACCTCTACACATGCAGGGAATTAAAATTAAAATGCATCTTTATTTGACGCATAAGCCAAACTGAAAGTATCTTGCACGTCTAAAAATTACACGAAAGGGGGAAATCCCGAGCTTCAGAAAGTGATGCAAAATGCACATCAAAAAAGTGGCGCTACAGTAGGGGAAAGTGTGTGCATTTAAAACTGACCTGGCTAGGGGTGAGGATTTTGCTTCCTTTCATGGTATTGTACACTGGAGTGTGCACCGCGGACAGCTATTGTAGATGCCACCTTCTTTTTAATGTGGCACAACGCGGGCATGCTGTTTATGACCCCATTCACATATTGTTACTGCATCTGAATGAACATGCGTTCTATCTGACGTGACTGCTGTTGCGATATTCAAATATGAATGGGCTTTTAGATCATGCATCTTGAATGAGCGTTTTTAATTCATAAGAAAAATCTAATGCGAATATAACAAGATTTATAAAAATCATTTGTACGTAGCATAGACTGTAAAAAAAGATGGACGTAATTGTAATGAATTGAAGCCAAAAATGTCTGACCATGGTCGCCACCATGTTACGTAAAAACTTCAGTTTGGAGCCAAGGCATGCGCAGAAGGAATCGTCCGTGGAGCCAGAGGCAGAGCCGCGGTATCAAACTTTCGTCCAAACGCTCGCGCGACCAATTCAACCGATCATAACGACACGCCACGATTCTATTAGGGATGCACCGATATGGAAATTTTGGCCGATACCGATAACTCTTTAAATTTGGGGGCCGATAACCGATATCTCTAGGCCAATAAATATTCATATTATTTTCACAATGAAAAACTCGCAGACCGCGGACATCTTGTCTTTGCGCTAGACTAGCATACTCTTCTTAAGCCCGCAACACGTGTCATCTTCGTGCTATGTCACAGAAAGCACCAATCAAAAATCCACATGGCCAGCAATGAGCAAGTGAAGTGGTTCAACAAACCAAAATAATCCATCATTTATCGGCTTTCATTTATCGGCCTAATTTTGCTATCAGACCGATAACCGATAATATTAAAAATAAGCACTTATCGGCCGATAACGATATGTCGGCCGATATGTCGTGCATCCCTAGTTTCTATAGCATCAAATTACTAGCTAAAATGAAACTTATCACAAAAATGAACACTTGAACATATATCAGCGTTATAACAACTACTTGAAAGACCAAAACCATCTTTCATAAACTTTTATTGTAAGTGTAAATATTTTTTTATTTAGAGCAGAGTCCCATTCGTTTGAATGGAGAGGGCGGGGTTTATGACTCGTACTGCAGCCAGCCACCAGAGGCTTCACTTTTCAAGACTTATGAGGCACACCCAGTCCGTAGTCTACCACTGCCTACGCGGCCAACCAGATGGCGCTAGAGCAGGGGTCACCAACGTGGTGCCCGCACAGAGTCTGTGAGGTGCCCGCCAAAGCACATTCTATTAATAGTCTCAACTGTAGTATTTATTCATTACATATTTTTTAATATTAGCTTGGCTTGGTTTACGTATGTTAAAATTTTAAACAATACTAAAACATATAAACAAGTCAAATAAAATAAAATAAACAAGTAAAACAAAAAAGTTTTAAGTAGACTATATCAAAAAGTAGCCCTCCAGATTGTTTTATCCATTGTGGTAACCCTTGCTCATAAAAAGGTTGGAGACCCCTGCGCTAGAGGGACCACTGGTGGGCCGTGGCCCACTGGTTGAGAATCACTGCTCAGTCAGAGTTTTTTTGTGATTGTTGCGGACAAAAATCCTTGTTCTTGCGGCACGTTTTCTTAAAAAATGCAATGGAATATGCAGGATAAAATGCAATTTTATGCGATGAAATTGTGGGAACTTGCCAAAATTGCGCAAACTTGCAAAAACTGTGTGAACTTGAAAAAACTGTTTGCAGCTTTTCATTGATGTTCACGTCGTGTAATTACATCACTTCCTAACATTCCCATGACAACTGGGGACATGGCTGCGCATGTGTGAAGTAAATGCAACATTTTTCAACTTTCTGCTAAGATATATATGACTTTTTGCTACGAAAATGCGGGGGCTAAGAAATCGTGCAAGCCCCGCATATTTTGCGAGCAGAAATCTGCAATTTATGCTGTGAAAGTGCGACACATTTAAAAAATGCCCCCCCCCCCATAAATATGCAGACTTTGGCTGATTATACATTGAATCATTCGATCGCATAATTGCGTTTTCTGGAGGGACTGCCTGCTTTAAATTATATTAAAGTATTACAGTAATAAGAACATAATTGGAATCACAATTAAGAATAAAGGTAATTGATAATATTAAAGAAATAAAGACTTTGATGTTATTGATAATTTGGGCAGATCTGCTTTATTTTTCAAAAATAAAATGTTCTCAGTAGGGTATAACTTTCTTGTAGGTTATAAATGCCTTGGCTTATACAACTGATGCTTTGTAAAGGTGGGGTGAAATGAAAGAAAATGGAGGCTTACTTCTTTTGAATGAGTGTTTAATGTGTTCTGTTTGTATTTTTCTTTGATTTGATTTATAGGAGGATCTAAAACCATCAGACATTGAGCAGATCATAGATGAGCTGAAAGCAGGAAGAGTTCCCCCACCTGGTCCTCGGTACGAAGGCCTTTTCCTACTTTCTATCTTCACTTTCTCTTAAAACAGGGCTAGGCAAAAAAAATCTTTATAATTATTTTTTTAATAATATTTGTTTTCTCAATATTATTTATATTTGTCCACAATTATACTCTGAACCTAGATTGTAATTGTGTAAAGTATAGAATTCAATGCAGATAAAATATAAACAAGTGAATAAGTAATAAATAATTGACAACGGGCCGTTAAATAAGTAGAAAATATTCCAAGGTGGTAATGCGGCAGGGATGCATATCAATTAATCTATAGCAGAATAAAAGTTTTTGTTTACATCATATATGTGTTTAAACTGTGTATAATAATTATGTATATATAAATATGCACACATGCATGTATAATTTTAAGAAAAAAATATATTTATATATTAAGTATTTATATTTATATATAATATAAATTATACATAAATATACAAATGTATATACACATGTAAACATTGCTTAAATATATACATGCATGTGTGTGCATTTAACTATACAAAGTTATTATACACAGTACACACACATATATGATGTAAACAAAAACTTTTATTCTGCTATAGATTAATCGCGATTAATTGATATGCATCCCTAGGCATGACGCGAAGTGCCATTACACCGTGGGTGTGCATTATTTTCAAATAATTCAAAGGACCGGAGTCAATACCACAGACTAAGACCTTGCTCTGGCGTTATTTTAAGACATTTGACAGGTCAGATGTGCGTTTATCGAAAAATAATGCATAATTGTGGAAGATTACTCAACCAATCAGAATTAAGCATTTACCATCGTTGTGGTATAAAAATGTATAATACAAATGATGCACTAAACAAAACACACCACATATTTTGTACAGTGGCCCAAATACCAATAAATATTTTCCCAAACATTGGGCCAAGCCCTAGTAAATTAAATGACCCAATTCAAAGGAAAGCATATTTTAGTTTTGAGTTCAAAGTGTTGTACGGGACTACCATTAACACAAGCTTATTAAAGGGATTGACCATTAGACAAAGGTCAAATGTTAGGTATAGGAGGCTGAGCATAAGATTAATTTACAGAGACCCATATTGTTTACACTTTATAAAGATAATATGCATCCCACGTATCTACTCCAAAAATAGCATAATTAAACTGTGATTAAGTACATTATGTGATGTTGGTTAATAAATCATTTAGCACGCCAAGAATATTTTAACTGTATTTAAAACTGTTATTTAATATAATCTCGCTTCCATCAGGAATGGCCGTTTCTCATGTGAACCTGCTGGTGGGTTAACTTCACTGACAGAACCACCTCCTGGACCGGGTGTTGGCGTGAGACCCGACCTATAAGCAAACCGACCCATCGTCCATTATCTGACTTGAGTCCCTGTACACATCGGAGATGCTATGTAAATAAAATGTTATCATTAATTATACCCAACAGGTCCACTGTGATTCTTTGATAGCTTTGAGTTTAATGTTTTGAGCATTATCAAAAAATGACAACCAAACACAAAAAACTGTGTGATACCAGAGTGTTTTACTCGGATAACCCTGTCAGGTCTGTGTGGTCTGTTTGATAGTAAAGAAATATTTGCATTATCAACCCTATTCACAGGGTTTTTTAGTGTTTATTTCAAACAAAAGACATAAACATGTAGGTTTTGGTTTTCTGTTACTTTTATTTGATAATACAAACAAATTTGATTGATAATGAGGAAATCTGGTTTATAAATAACTTAAACAGCGATAGATATTTAAACAAGGTTTGAATCACAAGACACATTACTGGGGTGTGTATTCCAGAAAGCTGGGTTAACTTACCATCAATAAAACCTTGAACTTTCGGTTGATTAAAACGAAACCTGCCAACCCTGATCATGTCGGTTCCAAAACACCTGATAAACGTTAGTTCAATCAACTTTCTACTGGTAACCGAGAGTTTATGCGCACACACAGGGAATACATAAAGACATTTTCAATTTCAAACATACCTGGGTATGTCACACAAGTTTTCTGATATACCCCCCTGCTCCACAACCTTGTGGTTTTTCATTTACTATTACACCACTTGACAATCCTCATAAGAAATGTACTGTGGTTGTACCATGGTTGATGCTTTGGCTTAACCCTTACGAAAATAAACCATGGTTTTACTAGTACAGGTAAAACCAAAATACCATGGTTACTGTAGTAAAACCATGTTTTTTGCTAAAATTAATCAATACACCAAAACCATGGTTACTACAATTTCACCACAATAAAACATGGTTCATTTTCGTAAAGGAAAGATGTGATGGCCAACAATGCTGGTGTGTATGTGTAAAACATGCAATAGCAATTCTTGTGTCCAATGACAGGCTGAAGTTCAATGACACACAACTGCTATTCAGATAAACACAACAAGTGCACTAAACCTTGAATAACTTTGGCAAAATAATTTTAATGTATATATTTAATGTTTTCCTCCATTATACTGCAATAATTTTATGTTTTTGGGGCATTTCTTTGCAAATACTGAAAATCTGCATATCATGTTTACAATTTGTTATTGAACTTGACAAAACGCAATACCAAAACTGTTTTTTATGCCAACCAAGAGCATATGCCATCATAATTCTTTGTGTACTTTCTTGCGAGTGTTCAAACTGTGACCTACTTCTGCACGAGACAGCTGCAATGCCATATTTTTAACAAGATCACCTCTTCAAACCACAACAGTCACGTTTCATGCAACTAACTACACTAGCTGCTCTGTGCACGTGAATAAGCAGCGCCCATCCCCCATATGCGCCGATGTTTTATTCGAGCTCTTTCTGCAACATAATACCAGCCCGTCCACTGCGCATGCGCGAACTGTCCTTTCCTACATCACGTAAATAACCAAACTGCGCCACAACAACAGTGAGCCCGACAAATCACATAGTCTGCGCTTATAATAACAAAATGAATACTTTTAATTTGATCGCGACTCTCAAATACCTGCTTCACCTCTCCGCGCGCCATCTCCGACTTTCTGAACGTTTCCTGAACGTTTGCACTCGCTCTCTCGTCGCTGCGTCGGGCGGAAGGGGTGACGTCACAGTGCGCAGCGTCAGTCCCCAACCCCAAAGAAATAAAGCCAAAACAAAACTTTAAAGCGTGAGATGATGATAAGCACAAAATACAGCGAATGCACTTCATTTGTAAAGTGAATGAAAATCGGAAGGAACTTTTATATTAAGCCAGCAAATGAATGTTATTACCTGTTTGTATTATGGTAAATAAATCTGACCATGAAAAGAGAAAGTGAAACGCACACGAAAATAAACAAATTTAAGTACTTTTAATAACACATACCATATTTCTTTTTCTGCATACAAATCCTACATTAAACTAAATGTAATTGCGATGCTTTATCAAAGTTCAGCTCAGTAAAACTCATGTATTGTGTTACACATTAGAAAATAATTTAAGAACAAAATAAACAAGTTAAATGAAATAAAATAGACAATATAGCAAAGAAACACATGAAACAAATAGACTGTAAAAGATAAAATCTTATATATTACAGAAGATAAAATGATAAAATATAAATAAACAGGGGAAATTATTTAAGAGCGAAATATCAGTGCATGGAAACTCTAGCAGCAGAACGAGAGCTGTATCATGGTCATGCGCAGAAGCCTTCTGAGCGCGGAGGATCACATGACTGCGCCTCAGCCAATGGCTGTCGCGGCTTTGCGTGTTTTTTGCTCGAGCTTTTCTTAGACACGAACTGACGGCGATGTTTTCAAAACCAGTACCGAGAGACGTCACACAGCCGTAGGGTTAATGTTCCGTTTTTACCCGCCGACACGCACATTTCATTTACGTAAACATTATCGATATTCGGTCCTCTGTTCGTGAGTGAATGACGACGAGGAAGTCGAAGAGCTTTGCAACGGTAAGCGGAAAGTTTTCGTTGTTTTGTCTGTGGGCTTGCGATTACAGAAAACGCATTTACTTCATGACCAGCTACGAATACCTTAACCTGCCAGTCAGAAAATTAAACATAAGTGACTAGCGTGGGATTTTAAGCCTTGTGAAATTGTATTCAGCACGTTGAAGCAGCACATACAGGGTTGTGCTCACTAGCGTTTAGTGCGCCGTGCACGAGTCAGTGACAGGCGCGTTTGGTGCGCGCGGGCGTGAAGCCCTGGAGGGGCCCGCATGTCTCATAAACCCACTGCGGGCTCATTGTCTGTGCGTGAGAGGGGTGGCGCAGTCCGCAGCATGATACTGTCTCCTATAGATTTCACATGTTTGAAGTTTAGGTTAGATTTGTATCCGCATTGCATTGGCAGCTTTGCATTATTTGTCATTTGAATTATTACCCCAAGCGCATACACGTTCCTTATTATAAATTCATGTGCACATAAATATTATATTTCCACGTGCATTTAAATCCACGGGGCATGCGAATGTATTTCTGCTTTTGTTGCATTCAGCGCAGTTGCAGCTGTGCATTGTAATATTGTATCCATGCATGCAGCTTGGGGTGTGTGATACCACAAAGCTTTATTTGGTGGTGACCGTCCTTCGCTCACAAACCTTTTGTCTAAAGGACGCGTCGAGGCGTCTTCAGCTGTGCAACACCAGCTTGAAACATTCAGTCGCATTTTATTTGTTTTCTTTTGATGACATAACGCGTTACTACATTGTTTACTATGAGCACAATCTAATTGACACGAATCATGCTTTTACTCCACATCTCATACACTGGCCAAAACAGTTATTTCTGTACTAAATGGACAGGAGATGTGATGGATATCATTCTTAATCTTCCATTGCAGAATGCAAAAATATTAAAAAGATTTTTGCAAGCAGCTGCATCATGAATTATTGTTAAGTAATAATAATAGAAATTCTCAGAATATGTAAAAAAGAGGTGTTCAGCTGTAGTTGACATCTGATTCACATAATCTTGGTTCCTTTGTTTTGAAAAAAACCGAAAGGCACATTTAAGTAGTTAGGGTTAGTTTCCGAATGTTTTTTGGATTATCGTATAAATTTTTTTTGAAGATAGTATTTGCATTGTTTATATAATATAATAATAATAATAATAATTTATAGAAATACACATAATAGTATTCATCTTCGTGTGATCAAGATGCATAGAATTGGTTACTTTTGTAGTCATTGTATGTAAATTAAACCACTATTATAATAATAAAAATTATAAAATGTGAGGCCAATATAGATTTAAAATTCGTACATTTGACACATTAATGGAATTTGTAATATGACCATTTAAATATTTTTAGATGTATTTTTGATGTTTATGTTTAGAGAGGGGAAATTTGATATTCATTTTAGCCTTTTAGTATCGAGTTTAGGTCAGGTGTCTACACCCACTCTTACACCCATTCTTGCTCACGCACTTGCAAAATGACATATTAGGGATTATCCAGAAATCCAATTTTTCTACAGCTGCTGGGCCACCGTCCAACGAGCGCTTGTGGTTCTTGCTGTTTTTCCATTGACCCTCTTTAAAGTCACAGGGTTCGTGCAGTTGATATGATGAACAAAAACAGGCCGTTACTGTTAAGGTTATAGTAGTGTCATTTTGCCTCCCAATGCGATGTTTATGTTAGATGCGCTGGTGCGGATGCAGTGGTGCTGATGCAGTGGCAACTTGCAGGGACTGTCAAGGCAACACGCACATATTCCAGCAAAATAACAAGATGCAGTTGAAAGCGGTTCAAATTGAGCCAAAATACAATGATGCTGACAATAAAATAATGCTCAAATGGTTGAAACCGTAAATGCAAAAAGCAACAGTCGTATTTTTTATTGAGATTTGTTAATTAAGACTTAATTAAGCATTGATTCACTTGATTTGTTTACATTTTAAATGGACACAGAAACAGCCACGCATTTTTAATTTATAAAATATAGTTGCAATATAGGCATGTAAATGACCTTATTTTCTCAGTTTGTTTAAAATTAAATTAAGCTTAATGCTTATTATCTACATGCATCATATTTGTATAATGCGTCTTTATCTACAGCAGAAGCTCTCTCAGTCGTCAAACATCACATTAATTTAAATATTTCCATAATATGCATTTATTGTACAGTGTATTTTGTGTTTTATTTAATGATATAAGCCAATATTTTGGAAATTATATTTCATAATATTATTACGAATTATTTTTAGTATATAATCATTTTGTCACGGGTGAGAACCAGGTAAGACAGGATGAGGCGAAGTACGAATCCAAATGCAGTTTATTCCAATAAATACAGGTAAATAGGTAAAAAACAAGAGCAAGGGAACACACTAGGGACAACGACATCATACAACGAACGACAAAACAAGAATGAACAGGCAGGGTATAAATGCAAGACAATGACCAATGACAGAGCAGAAACAATGAGTAACTATGACAACACACAAGGGGAGAGGCATGAACACAATGAATAACCATGGTTACAAACAAGGGGGCGGAGACACTAATTAACACAGAGAGATACAAATGGGAACAAGGGCATACATGCACACAAGTAAACACAGGTACACAGAGACATGAGTATAAATCAAAACACAGGAATTACAAAACACCAGATAACAGGGACACAGGGGGCACTACGTTACATAGCCCCCCCTCAAAAGGGCGGCTTCCAGACGCCCACCAGAAAAACCCAAAGTTTATAAGTCCAGGTGGGCGGTGGCATGGAGGTGGACCCGGGGGAGGGATGGTGGGCCAAGGCTAAGAAAGTCCAAGTGCCAAGCCCATGAAAGTCTAAGGGCCAGGGCGGAGCCGCAGGCGGAAACAGGGACCAAGGCGGCGCCGCAGGCGGAAACAGGGACCACGGCGGAGCCGCAGGCGGAGACAGGGACCAAGGCGGAGCCACAGGCGGAGACAGGGACCAAGGCGGAGTCGCAGGCGGAGACAGGGACCAAGGAGGAGCCGCAGGCAGAGACAGGGACCAAGGAGGAGCCGCAGGCGGAGACAGGGACCAGGGAGGAGCCGAAGGCGGAGACAGGGACCAGGGAGAAGCCGCAGGCGGAGACAGGGACCAGGGAGGAGCCGACAGAACTGGCAACCAGGGCGGAGCCGGCAGAGCGAGAACCCAGGGCGGAGCCGGCAGAGCAGGAACCCAGGGCGGAGCCGGCAGGGCAGGAAGCCTGGGTAGGTCAGGAACCCAGGGCGGAGCCGGCAGGTCAAGAAGCCTGGGCAGGTCAGGAACCCAGGGCGGAGCCGGCAGAGCCCAGAGAGGGACTGGATACCAGGGTGGTGCTGGTGGTACCAGGAACCTGGGTAGAGGAGAACAGAGAGAGGCCCTCTGGGCCTGGTTAGACGGGGCAGTGAGTACAATAACAGTCATCATGGACCAAACAGTGAGGGCAAGGAGCTTGGGGACAGCCATCTTGGTACAGACGGAGAGTTCAGAACTGGCCATGGTTTTGGTGACCATAGAAAGTCTTTGGAGCTTCGGGATGACCACACTAGCATACCAATGAGGCGCAGGGGACTCAAACGGCACAGAAGACTCACTCGGCTCAGGGGAATCAGAAGACTCACTCGGCTCAGGGGAATCAGAAGACTCACTCGGCTCAGGGGAATCAGAAGACTCACTAGGCTCAGGGGAATCAGAAGACTCACTCGGCTCAGGGGAATCAGAAGACTCAGGGGAATCAGAAGACTCAGGGGAATCCGAAGACTCAGGGGAATCCGAAGACTCAGGGGAATCCGAAGACTCAGGGGAATCCGAAGACTCAGGGGAATCCGAAGACTCAGGGGACTCGGGAGACTTAAAAGATTCATGGGAATCGGGGAACTCAGAAGACTCATGGGAATCGGGGAACTCGGGAGATTCACTCGGCTCAGAGGACTCGGGAGATTCACTCGGCTCGGAGGACTCGGGAGATTCACTCGGCTCGGAGGACTCGGGAGATTCACTCGGCTCGGAGGACTCGGGAGATTCACTCGGCTCGGAGGACTCGGGAGATTCACTCGGCTCGGAGGACTCGGGAGATTCACTCGGCTCGGAGGACTCGGGAGATTCACTCGGCTCGGAGGACTCAAGGGAATCAGAAGTCTCAGGGGACTCGGGAAACTCAGAAGATTCAGTAGACTCAGATGACTCAGTGGGTGTTATGAAGCTGGAGACCACAGGACGAGGGACCCCAGCCACCCGTACAGATACTAATGGGGCATCCAACAGGCTGGCGATGAGACATTGGAACCTTGGCAGTGTTGGAGAGTTCATCAAAGTACTTTGGTGAGGAGGAGTGGGTATGGCAGTCATTATGTGAGACGGTTCGGGTATGGGAGCCATCTTGAAAACGGGTGCAGGTGTTACTACTGCACCTTTAACAGCTGGAACAGTGATGATGTTGGCCTTCTGATAAATCGGAGCTGGTATGGATGTGGGAAACTCGAAAACTGGGGCAGGATTAACAACAGCGAACTGAGGTATG
The DNA here is from genome assembly GCF_027580225.2 of Misgurnus anguillicaudatus. NCBI lineage: Eukaryota > Metazoa > Chordata > Actinopteri > Cypriniformes > Cobitidae > Misgurnus > Misgurnus anguillicaudatus. The sequence continues at coordinate 2,426,482 of NW_027395276.1, read as the reverse complement.
GAGTGGGATGAAGTGACAGCCATCTTGTGCGCGGGCGCTGACACAGGGGAAACAGAACTGGAGAGAACAGCGTCCGTGCTAACAGCGGATTGCTCGGCCTTGGGTCTCTTCCTCCGTCGCCGGTGTCGTGAGCAACGTGAGAGGTTTGCGTTTGTTGGCAAGGGAGACACAATAGTCTTATGCACGGGAGCAGCGGACCGGAACTTAAGTGTCTCTGGGGTGAAACGTGCATACCTCCCGCTACGCTTGTCCACGTACCGGACGAATTCAAAGAACTCCATCTGTTCGAGCTCCGCCATTTTCCACAACGGCAGAGGCTCGTCCAAGCAGTTGTTGAAGGCGTAGTTTATCTCCGTTTCATTGTAGCCCAAACCAGACGCCAAAGTTAAAAATACATGGGCGAGACTACTCACAGGCTGCCCCTGCTGACGGAGAGCGTCTAACGCCACCGCTTTGTCCCATACCTCTTGCTCCGTGGAGGGAGGACAAACCTGAATTTGAATGCTGCCCACACGCTGCATGTTGACACAAGGAATGCTCCAGGGGACTGGGAAAAAACACAGGGGATGAGGAATTGCTGCTGGATCCTGAAGTGGTCGTTCGTTCTGTCACGGGTGAGAACCAGGTAAGACAGGATGAGGCGAAGTACGAATCCAAATGCAGTTTATTCCAATAAATACAGGTAAATAGGTAAAAAACAAGAGCAAGGGAACACACTAGGGACAACGACATCATACAACGAACGACAAAACAAGAATGAACAGGCAGGGTATAAATGCAAGACAATGACCAATGACAGAGCAGAAACAATGAGTAACTATGACAACACACAAGGGGAGAGGCATGAACACAATGAATAACCATGGTTACAAACAAGGGGGCGGAGACACTAATTAACACAGAGAGATACAAATGGGAACAAGGGCATACATGCACACAAGTAAACACAGGTACACAGAGACATGAGTATAAATCAAAACACAGGAATTACAAAACACCAGATAACAGGGACACAGGGGGCACTACGTTACACATTTAGGGCTGCAAGAAAAATGTAAATGGTTGAAAATATTGCAAATGGTCATATTGCAATATGCATATTGTAATTGTATGAATAACTGAATGACTGTAATACTTTAAAAAAAAGTTGATGCAGGGTTTTTTTCATCCCCTGGAGGGTCCGCCACCATTGGCTTAACTTAATACTTTACTGTACGTTACATTATTACTACGCTCGCTTTTCTATGCTTTTCCTATGTCTATTAATGTAAAGCTGCTTTGAAACAATTAACAGTTGTGAAAAGCGCTATATAAATAAAAGTGAATTGAATTGATGCAGACAGTAGAGAGACTGGTGTGATAGAGACAGTGATGCTTTCTTTAAAAAAAAAGAGTGAAAATGTGTTTGTATCATTTTTAATATAACTTAAATGGATATTACAATAGTAAAGCATAGGCAAAACACGCATCGAATACCGTATAGCATTACGCAAGTGCTCAATATTGTGCAACCCTATTATTATCGTAATATTTTATCTTTTAGCTAGACAAATATGTTAATGTGGAAAAATTGTACATGTCAAATAATTTCTTCCACCGCAGGACTTTTCTGTATTTAAAACGAGCTAGTGAAGGCAAAAAGGTGAATCTAAGATCTTATTTGAATTGAAACCCTAAAATCTTAACACATTATGCGTCGGTTAGCAATTAACAGAGCATCTATGTGCAAGAAATCTGGCTGCAACGAGAGCTGCACCACCGCTGCACACTTCACTGCTGTGTTTACAGTCACGTCCTAGTTTTGCTTTCATTTGCGCAGATGACACGGGCACACTGCGACGTTTCTGTCGGGTTCATTCACTGCACGCTGGACGGTTAGTGGAGACGTGTTTCCACAGCGCTCGTGCGAGCATGATTTGTTTGTGCGAGAGGGAGGGAGAGAGAGGAAATAGCACGAGAGAGACAGAAACAGGCGTGCATTAGAGCTGCCTGACTCACTGTCCTACCCATTAAACATTGGCCTTTGTGCTCTGTCTGAAGCTCTCCCATGAGAGTTCCCTCTCCCCACTTCACGTTCAAACTGGATGCCATTTTTATTTCGCCGAGCTTTTTAGTACTGCACAGACCCTCTGCTTTGAAGCGTGAGGATTATTTCACAAAAAATAGGATTTGTGTGTCTTCTTGATGTTGAGAGGGGTTTGGCACATTTTTATTGTAATGTTCTTTTCGCTTGGATCTGTTTTGGTTGAAGGAAAACTGTGTTTGATTAAAGCTCCAAGGTCCTTGTTTAAGATCCAATTTCTTTACAAGTGCTGCCTTTTTCCTTTTTGTGTTTGAAGAGCTCACTGTATCACACTGACCTCTGGATCCATTACGTAAAATAAACACAGACGATTTTGAATTTTGCACAGCACAAGTATAATCTAAAAGCCTTTGCATTGGCTGCCCTATCAGCAGACTCGTGCTAAATATATGCACATGCACAAGTCATTACTTAAGTTAGACACATTATACTTCTGAATGTTCTGAAAATTTCGTAATATTTACAACTATGATAATAGATATTAGGGCTGCCTAATGATTAGTCACGACTATTCATTTGCGGAATAAAAGTTTTTGTTTACATAATTAATATACACAGTACATAAACAAATATTATGTATAAAACACATGTATGTATTATTTTAAGGAAAATATATGTTAATATAATAAATATTTATATATGACATAAATATGTAATAATTATACCATACGTCAGAATGCTGTATTCTGATTGGTTGAGAAATGTTCCATGGGTATGCATTATTTTTCGATTATCCGCACACGTAACTTTTCAAATGTTTTAAAAATAGACACCAGAGCAATGTTTGTGGTAACCGCGGAATAGTGATGCTCCGATCAATGCCGATCTCCACAAAAAATACGTGGCCGATCACTATTCTGTATCGGACAGCCAATTTATTCACAGCTATTTCATGTACTACGGCTTTTATTCAGTAAGTCCTTATCGATCTAAAATCACTGTTAGTTTCATTCGTTTATAACATGCATTTAAAAAAGCAACACTCGTCAAACATAATTATTAAACATATTCTTTATTATCATTAAAATACCTGAAAAGGTTTGAAGAACAGCAATATAAATATATCCTTAAGAAATTTCCTGGAGCTGCGTGTCATCATACCCATAGATATGTATAAAGGCTAGATGGCTCAAGGCGGAGTCCCTAACGGCATCACCTGGCGGCCATCTTACGACAGGGCGCTCGCTCACTCGTAGCATTGAGTTTAATGGTGCAGGTACTTTTAAATGACCATAACTTGCTTAATTTTCTACCGATTTTCAAACGGTTTGGGTTTTTACAAACGTTATTAACGTGGCTATAATTCTGGATGGTTTAACATGTTTCATGAATTTATTTTTTATTTTTAGTATAGGTATGCAGTGCCATAGGTACATCTTTGACGTTTATAACAAACCAAACCGCTTGAAAATCGGTAAAAAATTAAGCAAGTTATGGTCATTTAAAAGTACCTGCATCATTAAAACTCAATGCTACGAGTGAGCGAGCGCCCTGTCGTAAGATGGCCGCCAAAATGCGGACGTTGCACTCCATTGGCCAGCAGCGCGGACGAGCCATCTAGCCTTTATACATATCTATGATCATACCTGCGTGTGTATTGTTCTTCGTCTACAGCGCATTTTGAGTTTCTGCACGAGAGCGCCCCCTGGCTTTTGGATTCATAATTCATTGAGAAGCATAGCAAACATTATCGGCCGATCGATCGGAGCATCCCTACCGCGGAATAATTGCCTCTGGTCCTTTGAATTTTTTGAAAATAATGCACACCCGCGGTGTAACGGCATTCCGCGATGGGTGTGCATTATTTTGTTATAATTCAATGGCCCGTCGTCAATTATTCCTTATTTATAAAAATGTTTATACACATGCAAATATTTTTTAAATATATACATGGATGTGTGTGCATTTATATATACATAATTATTATACACATTACACACACATTTAATATGTAAACAAAAACTTTTATTCTGCAAACGATTAGTTGCGACTAATCGTTAGGTAGCTCTAATAGATAGATATAATTATGTTAAGTATGTAATTTCAGTTAATGGACAGCGATGAGGAGCAGAGAACGCCAGTACATCTTGTATCAAATTAAGTATTTTTAACCAGGCCTATAAAGACATGTACTATATAGACGGTTTTAGCAGTAACAAGTTACAACATAATCAAACAACATTCATGGAACAAACAGAACTTCTGGTAAACTTGCAGAACAATCGGTGCATTCCTATTTATTGTGTAAAATTAATGTATACATTGTTAACTACAGATCAACTGCCAAACCTCATCTCCTCTCGTCTTTAGAAAACTTAAATATCTGTTATTTTCGTCAAGGTTTTTGTTCCAGAGTTCAGTTTAGCCTTTAGCCAGACCATTAAACTGAGACCAGAAGTTAAGTTACGTCCAGATGCGTAACCGCAACATGTTTTTTTTTAACATGGGAACTTTATGCTCTTCATTTTTAATCAAGTTTTAATGTTGAGAATTAGCATTTTAGGGCATTTTTGTTTGATGCCTAATTTCCTTTTTCCCGAAAATTGGGGTGTAATTTGTGAATTTTTGTTGTATTTTTGTATTTGTTGTAATATTGTATTTTTCACAATGCAGGTTCGGTTCAGTTAGGAGGAAGAAATGTAAAACATAAAATTACTTGCCTATTATTATTATTATTATTATTAATATAATTATTACTATGGATGGACATGAGTAATCGATTGCTCAAGTAGTCGAACGTGGCATCGACGATCGATCTCAAAAACGATGACTGTGTGGGTTTATTTATTTATTTCTTGTAGATATGACAACATTTGTATATCAGGTTAGCTTTTCCAATTAGCCTTTCGCCGAGCCCCGCCCCCCTTAGTTACTGTTGCAACTTCCGACAAACAAATGACCAGCGCGACAGATTGCCATGACGGAAAGCGATATACCCGTGCGTGTCAGTGACATTTTTTGGAGCAATACCTCCGCGATTTCCTCCAGATCGAGGCAAAAGGGGTTACAGTATGCAGTGGAGGGATATATTCAAAATATAAAAATATGCAATGAAGGAGACACGACTACTATCGAGGCTAATGCTTACCGGTCTCACGCAAAAAATGAGAAACCACATGACCTGTAACTCAAATGCAATCAGCACAGCCTTGTGGACCAGTCATGCTCTTGCACTGCCGAGTAAGTTATCTTTCATATGGTATAGTCTATTAATGTCTATTGCGAGTAGATATTTTGTTAAAATACAAGGCTATGTTGGCTAGCTAAACCTACGTGTGTTTCAAAGCCATTCAAAGCTAACTAACATTTCTCTGTCTGTTGTTTTGAGGATAGCCGTTTTGAGAATCATACTGTTTTATTTATGGTGATACTCAGATTTCACAAATAGGAAATTGTTTTGTCTTAAAAGTTGCAGGACAGATAATATAATAAATAAAATGTATAATATAATAAAATTGCACAGCATTTACGGGATTGGGAAACTCAGTGGTAGGTTTTCCGTTCATAAAATGCTACATGAAAGATAAAAACAAAGTATTTAAAGTTGATTGTTAAGGGGGCTATGTTCGACTTTGTCGTTAACAGACAAAAAATAAAGTTGGGGAGCTGAAAGTCCCAACACAACAGCAGCTAATGTAGCTAGCGTTAGCTAACATGTTAACTAATGTTGGCAAAATAACTCATAGAGAGCAGGTTAACATTCTGGCAATTATATTCATGGTAATCATAACTTTGGTCCAATTTGTGTTCTTGCCTCTAGTTAGTAGATCTAGACCACACTGTAACTAGTTAGCTGTAAGCCTTACCTTTGTGCAGACGTATTTATGCTTCGTAAATGTTCGACACATTTAACTGAATGGGGCAGTCCACAATGTTTTATCCATTGTATTGGGCAGTCCACACTGTTTTATCCATTGTATGCACCACTCACAAACGTTGCGGGCGTGAATGTTTGTCGGAGGTGCTCGCATAGTAACGGTTGCTGTGATGTGTGATTGGACAATAGCCGTTTTGGGGGAGGGGCCGGCGAAAGGTCAATTGAGCTATGGGAATATTTTATCACTTTTTTTTTAATAAGTGTTATATTGCAAGCCAAAAAGTGTTTAAATCTAAGAATGAAGATTGAATTTAAATCTAAAATCTTAATTGCTTATTAACATGTTAAGGGTCAGCTGCCTATTAAAATTGCACAAAAGTTGCGTGCATAGAGCTTCTAGTCTAAAAAATGCTTTATTGATAAGTCAATTGTGTATGTCACAAATGTCGAACATTTCCCCTGTCGTGTGTTTCTCTTGAACGGCACGCACTTATAATTTAAGTTTCCTCTTTTTATGAGTCCCTTGTAAAAAACATCTTGTGTGGGGAAGCCCCAGTGAAAGAACGTCACATTTTATCCTTAACCCTTCAAATGTCAGGCTTTGACAGCCTACAGTGGGACGACAGCGTAACTTGTGGCTTTATGGGCGTGCAGGACCCAGCTGATGTGGTGACTACTACAGTCTTCCTCCACTGGGGTTTTCACTACAATGGAAAAATCTTTATATACGCTCTTAAAATAAAAGGCTCCTCTGTGTTTCTGTGCATCACAAAAGGTTTAGCAAAGAAATAACTCTCTCAGCTTATCACAAACCATTTTTGGTGGCATGATTGTCTGAACATAAGTTGATTTTTTTCTCTGTTTTGGTCATAGTAAAAGATACAGCTGGAACAGTGACAATATCGTAGCTGATGTGTTGAAATGTTGAGAGTAGGTTTTTTTTACGTCACATTGATGTTTTAATCGCTATCCAATTTGACTCTGATTTACCATCATCACAGTTTTTAAGTGTGTAATTTAATTTTTTATTTTAAAATTTGCAATTTTTGCCGCTAAAGATCGCAAAACAGTAACAAAGGCGTAGCATGATGATGCTTTGAAGATGCTGGGAGAATTGTTGTCTTCACCTTCAGTGTGAATAGAAATCAGTCAAACGGGACTTACAAATCATGTTTATGGATGATGTAATTAAATAAAGGTTAATAACCTTTACGTTATAACATAGGCCAGAATAGTGCTACTTTAAAATGTGTGCACCACTTGGCCATGTGGAAAACCCAGGATAATGCGAAACAACACACCACTGGCTATGTTTACATGCACAAAATTGTATCCATCTGACTGAATTTAATACGATTAAAGGTTACGACAATACAGTTTACATCAGGCTTCCCACAGGTCCTTGAAATCCTTGAAAGTTTGTGAATCTTGGGGAAATAATTCAAGGCCCTTGGAAGTTGTTGAAAATATACTTGGATAGATACATTGAAAGTGCTTGAATCTATTTTATGCAAAATCCATATTCCCTGTGTAGTGTAGGATAATATCATAAAATTTCTAGCCTTTTAAGCACACGTGCTAAACTGTTCGCTTTAAATGCTTATATCTTCTGTATGCGAATGTTGATTCATACCAAAATGCTTTTGTGCATAGTTGTGTTTGACACATGAAAACGTCTCGGGTTACGTATGTAACTGTTGTTCCTTGCCATACTTCCTGCGTCCCTGTAACGCCGTCTTTGGCAATATTTCATATAGTTCCTGGCTCCCGCGTCACCCTGTCTTTGTTGTTAAGCCTCAACATTGGTTGAATTTGATATACACATTCAGACACACTTACCCCTGGAAGTATCCCCAAAGTGTCACCGCAGTGACGCAGCGCGAGTTCCCTCGAAAGGGAACTGTAACAATGTATCTTAAAAGGTAACATGATGTAACCTTGCTCTCACTTGAAATGTGTCCCCACATTTAGTCCTTGAATTTGAGAGTATTGGACCTGGAAAGTCCTTGAAAGGTCCTTGAATGTTAACTAAGGTGTGGGAACCCTGTTACATGCACCCTAAACATTTCAATCTGGTTAAAATGTTTGTTTACGTGTACGTTCTTCTATATACTCCAAACCGAACATCTGCGCAAGCGAACAGCCAGGGTTGCCAGTTTCGCGTATCAAAACAATCCCAATGGACACTCAAAACTATCCAAAAAGAATCCCAATGACTATTCACAGTCCAAATACTAATAACTAATGAACAAAATCCTTTCATATTTAACCTGGAAAAAGCAAACGGCGGAAACAGTTTAAACAGTAGCCCAAATCTGAACTCGAAAAAAAGTAGAGGAGTTTGCAATGCCACCCAACGCACAACATCTGTCATAGGGTTCATGCTTTATCTCTTGATAAATGTACAAAGCTGAGTTGGAGAAAGTTGTTAAGAAGTTTTTAGATCTAGGCAATGGAAACACAATTTTTAAAAGGCACAACACAATTTTATTGCTTTATGTAGCCAAATGTTATGAAAGTACACGTGAACGCTGTAGAATGATCCCATTACCTTAATAATCTGTGTTGCTATTGCCTTGCTATTGTATCTTTCTGTGATGAGAATTATGTGAGACGTAAATATGAGGTAAATATTCTCATGATGATCGGATCACAGTTCTTACTGCACAACTCCCTTCCATATGATCCAAATTTGCTGTCGAATTACAAGTTATTATTCAAGATAATAACTATAAAACACACATTTTTGTCAAAAACACAACTGTTTTAAAGTATTTTAAATCTGTATGTTTTGTATTAAATTTAATAGTTTTCTTTTAAACTTGACTCGCATCGCCCAACCGCTCCAGGAGCTCGGCTGTTTTTGGAAATAAGCAGTACAGCTATATCTGTCTTCTAAAAATGAACGATGCAATACTTCTCTATAGGTACTTAAGATTAACATGAGATTCACTTTGTCACTTTGTGACTGCAGTTAGATATTTGTTGAAAACATTTAAAATAATGCAATTGAATTAAGTTGAATTTAATTGAATATATTAATGCAAGTCTTACATATTGTGCCTTTAAAACAAGGCTGATAAAATGATTTTCAATTTCAGTCTGGGTTCTAGACAATACACAAATAATATCCAATGTTTACCAGTTCATGTGCATAGAAAATCTTGTTCTCAGGATGCTCTGCAAAGCTTGAAGCAACTGTAATCAAGGGGGCGGAGCTTAGATTGAATCTAAACTATTAAGTATTCAATCTCAATTCTTAAACTGATGCTCTGTTTTTTCCTATCATGCTGCTGTGGGCTGTTAGGTTGAATTATGATTGGTATTAGAAACCCTTCAGTCAGGTTTTGTGTGTACTGGTTGCTACACACATCCAGACAGGAAGTATGGTTGCATTTTCCTAATGCCCAAGACAGACTGCTGGACGTATGGAAAATTATTTGTTTCTGTTTTGTTTTTGTCTTGTTTTTTTTTTACATATCGATGACACTTACATGTTATTGGTTTTCAGGAACCAATACCTTTGCATGCATGCAGTCTGTGTTTTGGGCGTGAGGTGAAACAAGCCAGCTTTTTTCAGCTAAGCGCTTTGTTTGCTAGGATAATTCTGCTTTGTTTTATCAGTCCGTAAACGATGCGCCTGGTTGGTGGTTGTGATATTTGTCCCGCCCCTCCTCCCTTGTGATTGGACCGCTGAGTGAGAATTGACTTTAACGAGCTGAAAGTTTCACCCAAAGAAGAAAATCTTTTAACTCTCGCCACTCAGTCAGTACTTAGCACGGAAAAACCGCAGAGCGCCGGAACTCAGACAAAACCCGCCAGCTGCTGGCATTTTTGAAAAGTGCTGCGCTTCCATTGGAAACAATTGAAAACATATGCCGGCCGCCGGCGTAAAAGCTTTGGTGTTCACGCTACTTTACTATTTTTTTCTGTTTTCAAGTGACTTAACAGTCTGTGTTTTATTCACATAAAAGGCTTCAAAAGTATAGATGGCCTGATAATCTATTGAGTCAGTGTGAGAGAGTTGCAGTTCGACTGACTAAACCCTTGTTTCTCAGTCAGGTGTCAGTTCAAAACCACACACAAGAGTGACAGGCAGCCTTCTTTATAATTTTCTATTAAAATGTGTATACTCTATAATCATTGATCTTTACATGTCATAAATTATTTTATATATCTAGGCCGGGACAACTAATCAATTAAGCCGATAATTATTGATTAAGAACATAGTTGTCAACGAATGTCCACGGTTTCCCGCAGCACTTTGCAATTTGGGCGGCTCGCCTAAGCTGGGAAACCCTACAGCCCTAACTAGGCTGTCAAAAAAAAGAATCGTTGCACAAAAGGCAAGCAGGCACTCACGCCACATGGCCGAAATGAGAGAAAGACGTGGTCCCGTCACTGTCTGGAGGACAACTAGCCAGTTGGAAAAACATCTCGGTTTTAAAACATCTGATTTTAATGTGATTTTATTAAAAAAGGCCTTGCCTTGCCTCGGAGAATAGTGCGGACGCATGCGTCACACGGCCGTAATGGTCCGTCATTGTCTGGAGCATAGCCAGTTGATAAAACGCATGTTCGTGAGAACTGTAAGTTGACTTATGTTTTGGGTTTATTTAAGCCTGTTATTGTATTAGTCTATAGTTCTTGCAAATGAAAAGTAAGTTAGCTGGTGATTTTGTTGTTTGAGCAACCTGCTAGCCAAGCCCTACCACCTTAACTAACAATTTTTTTTGCCGGAAACCTTGATGTCATTATCGTTTAGTGGGTCTATTGGTCCTCACCAACACATCCCTATAGATTAAAAGTCAGTACGTTTTGTAAATGTATGTTTTGGACATTTAAAAATGATAAAATGAAAGATTATATTAGTTCAACTTAGAGTACCGTATTTTTCGGTCTATAAGCCTCGTTTTTTTTCCCTAATTTGGTTGGTGCTGCCTGTTATAGTCATGTGCGCCTTGTAAGTCAGTATGAATTAATTTTGACATTTATGAGGCAAGAGACATCATTACCGTCTAAGCCGCAAGAGTCCGCCATATGCTGTTTCTGTATTTTTGTAATTCAATGGATTCAATGTGGAATGACGAGTATGCGAACTTCACGCTTGGCATAAGTGATAATATTACTTTAACGTACATACATCTATTCAGCCTGCTGTTCTGTCTGCTATTGTTTAGTTAAATAACTTGCCTTTCCAGATTAAATAAATGGATTTTGTGAAATAATTTTTCGAAATAAATGAGATGTATAGTCTACTGTGACTTATATATGTTATTTCGTCTTAAAGGTGCTCTAAGCAAATTCACACGTTTTTGGCCATAAAACATTTTTCTAAGCGAATTCACACGTTTTTGGTTTTGGCCATAAAACATTTTTGTTTTATACAGTAAACATCTCCTCACTATCTGCTAGCTGCCTGTCCCCTAAACACACTGCAAAAAACACGGTCTTTGTAGACACTAGACAGCCCAGGCTACACAAACTGAAACAAAAGCAAAGTGGTCAAACCTACCACCACGAAATTTAACAAAGTGTTCCAGCCAATAAACGACAAGAAGGATTTGGGAGTGGGGGTTGGGCGCGTTCATGACTCGTTCAGAAAGCACGGAAGGGAGGGGAGGAGTTAGCTACGCTCCGTTTTGTTTGAAAACACTTCGAACGTCAAGAAGAAGTGACGTTATACAGATTCGCTTAGAGCGCCTTTAATGACGCATTTTTGAAAGATGCGGCTTATACTCCGGTGCGGCTTCTAGTCCGGAAAGTACAGTAGCTTTTGCACTTTTAAAATGCACTTTAAAGGCGGAGTCCACGATGTTTGAAAGCCAATGTTGATATTTGAAATCACCTAAACAAACACGCCCCTACCCCAATAGAATCTGGACCTTCTGTTGATAGACCCGCCCCACACATACGCAACCCGGCAAGGATGTCGGTTAGTAGACACGCTCCTTACTGCTGATTGGCTATAAGTGTGTTTTGGTAGTCGGCCCGTCTCCTTTTCCAAAGCGTTTTTCAAACATTGTGGACTCCGCCTTTAAATATATACATAAATACCCTAATTTATGGTTTTATCCAATTAATTGAAAAATATCATCTGATTAATCAAGTATCAAAATAACTGCAGCCTTACATATATCAGAAGTATAGCTTGCTCACCACATATTGTTCAACATTTTTATGTTGTATGTCCCAATATCAATGTTTGATATTTCCAATCCCTTTAGCCACATTTCTTGCATTTGCTTAATGTCTTGTACCGCTCTAAAATGCTCTGAGCTGCAAGAAGACAGATAATTCATTATTCACGTCCGTGTCAACATACCTGAGAGCCAAGTTGTAAAACTCGATCATTGGGTCTTATGTGTATGTTGTGTTTTCTAACCATTTCCAAACAATGGTCGGGCCGTCTCGCAATGTCAAGTGTCCGACACTTGAGATGAGACAGTCGGCAGCCTCGTGCTCATCACCACATTGTCTGGAGAATTTGAGATGCGCTTGTTTTCTCTTGATGTAACAGTACGATCTCATGGTAGCTTTTGTCAACACTGTAACATACGGCTACACGATTAATAAAAGAGAAAAAAGTTTTTTCCATCAGTTGAGGAGTGAGCTATGCTGTAGTAGAAATTTTAATAATACAATGATATCTGTACATTGCACCCAAATGGTTCTACTTTATTTGACTAAGGTCCAATATTTTGAATGTTTATTTACAATGCTGCTGACTTGCTTGCTAACTGTGCATGCATGCTCAACACTAGTGACTAGTAATGGCAGTCAGAGCAACTTGACCTCGCTCATTCCAATGGAAGCTTGGCAACACAAGTGTCAGTGTCCGCTGGTGACAGGAAGGGGGTGTGTCCAGCTACTCAACAAAGTTAAGAGCAATTCAGTGGAGTTAACGTCATCCGCCCCTCATAATTTACTGCGAGGATGGTAGGCATTTAACAATGGGCTTGTGAGGTGCAATGTAAGCAACATATTGAAAGGTTGTGTAAAAAGCTCCAGGATAAACTAGTTTGACCACTTTGGGAAACGCATGCTGCCTTTTCAAATGCCTGATGGATTTTGGCACCATTTTAAATGTATTTTGTAAAATCACTGTTCGTTGCATGGTCCTGTCATTTCTAGCATACCTGAAGTTTCAGAGCGGATGTAAAACTTTTTTGTTCTCTATATGGCATTAAATGTGCTTTTACTTTGTTGTAGGAGCATAGGATTGTGTCAGTTCATGTGAAGTGAAACCGCCCTGCCTCCCAAATATGAGAACAAAAAAGCCACTTCGACAGCAGCATGGTGATTGTTCACAGTGAGCATGACATGTGCCAAAATGGGCGTAGTGTGCATTTTGCACTACATGTGCTCGGTTGGTACATGAGACGACTTTGTATGTGGGCATGGCTGACAATGTTGGTTGTCAACTGTGTCGGGGTGCTTTACAGTCAGTGGCTACTGCACTTTCATTTCTCACAACAGCTTACAAAATGTTGGCTCAGGCTTGAATCGAGATAATTCCGGTGTGTGAATCAGGAAAATCTGGTTTTCCAAAAATGTTAATCTGTTGGACGGCGAGGAGGTCGTTTTTTGTAATGCAAGATTTGTTGTCCTGCTGAGTGAACACATTCATGTTAAGATTTTTTTTAATTAAGATTTTCTTTTTACTATAAATGTAACCAAAAAAGGAAAGTATTTGATACCCCAGTCCTGGGTCTTGTAAACAACCTACAGTTACATTGTGTTTATACTTGACTTGGAAGACTTATTATAATCACTGAAGTTGTTTACACGTAAACACCAATGTGCAGAATTGAGTGCTGTGCGGACTGCTATTTTTGTTTTGTTTTTTTTTGGGATCAACGTGGCTGATTTTATTGCGGTTATTTCCAGAAATTTGCGAACATTGTAATGTTTTCCTATTTTTTTTTCCTAAAGCAAAAATTAAATCAATAAAATAAGCCAAAAAAGATCTCAGGAAATTATATAACAGGGTTCCCACGGGTCCTTAAAATCCTTGAAAGTTTGTGAATCTGGGGGAAATAATTCAAGGCCCTGGGAGCATTGTTGAAAAGATACATACATAAATATAGGTCATTGAAAGTGCTTGAATCTATTTTATGCAAGAAGTTTTCTGGAAAACAATCCATATTATTCCCTGTGTGGTGTAGGATAATTTCATAAAAAATTCTAGACTTTTTAAGCACACGTACTAAACTGTTCGCTTTAAATGCTTATATCTTCTGTATGCGAATGTTGATTCATACCAAAATGCTTTTTTGCATAATTGTGTCTGACACATGAAAATTTCTCGGGTTACGTATGTAACTTTTGTACCCTGAGAAGGGAACGAGACGCTGCGTCTCCCATGCCATACTTCCTGCGTCCCTGTAACGCTGTCTTTGGCAATATTTCAGATAGCAATATACTTCCTGGCTCCCGCGTCACCCTGTCTTTGTCGTTAAGCTTCTGATGCACTTACCTCTGGAGGCGTCCCCAAAGTGTCACCACATTGATGCAGCGCGAGCTCCCTCAAAAGGGAACTGTAACAATTGCTGCGTCCCAATTCAAGGGCTGCGACATTTTAAGACCGATTGCGTCACAGCAGCGCGACTTAAGGCTGGTAAGGACGTCCCAATTCAAAGGATGCTTAGAATGAAGCCTCAAAATGCGTCCTCATTTCTCCGCGATGTTAAGGATAGAACGAATGGATCCTTAACAGCCGAGGATATCCCAAGATTCATTGCGCGCCTGCAACGGCTGCATATAACGGCTGGATATTCTAAAATAAACAATTAAAACCTTTATTAAAAAAAGTGTATTTTTCAGAAAACATTTTTTCTTGTCACTGTTTTAGTATTATAAGTTATGTTTTGTGTTAATATTATTATTTTTATGATGCATAATCAGGGTCCGAAATTAACTTTTTGGCTCACCTGCCACGGGGACTGGTAGATGAAAAAATCCACCAGCCAAACACATTTTTTACCGGCCAGAATAATAAACAGCCTTTTTTGTCACATGTACATTAATGTAATTTGCTGTATTCATGGCAGGGCTCGCAAAATTTCAAAATCAATAGGGCATCTAACCACAATGTTTAATCTGCTATTCTTGTTGTTGTTTTGATGCTGTTGTTTTTTTAACAAACAAAAAGACTGGATTTCCATGTAAACCAACTTTTCCTGCTCATCCCCACACCAGATATACTCACCATTTAAAAGTGGTTTAGTGGGTCACAAAACTCACAGTTTGGATCATCCAGTTACAGATTGGATCATATTTTCGATCAGAAAAACAGGGGCTACTGTCGCTTTAAGAGTCACTCTCTTCACTGCCAGTACAATCTATACTTTAAAGCTTGCTGCGAGAGATTTAATTTTCTTACGTGAGGATAATGACTGACAGGACGAAGTTGGAGGATTTGCCCAACAAATCATGACGGATTGCTTCCTGTACTGCGTCTTTTCGCGCGATCGCGAAAGTTAAAGTGAAAGTAAAACTCGAGCGCGGGCTCAAACGTAATTTAAATACCCATATGCCTGAATTTCATACACCATTATTACCCATCCAAATCTGTGAAAGAATGCATAAGCATTTAAATATATTTTTCCTCCCTATAAGTCAAGATAGCCCGACGGGCAGGGCGGGGATGTATTTTGATAGCTAATATGCAGCAGATAGCTGCAGACCGCAAGTTACCTGCAGTACTAAACAGACGGTCTCTAGTGCGAGACTTGGAGCGTAGAGACGTTCTGTGGCTAGCTCACCTCGTTCCCAGATTAGTTACTGTCAAACACATTATATTGCATTAATATTTTGGTATGAAAATCACCCGCCAGTGTGGCGGGTAGCCTTTTGAATTTAGTCGCCAAACGGAAAATCTACCCGCATTTGGCGCTTGGCGGGTGTTAATTTCGGACCCTCATGCATATATTTCTAATGTTGATTAATTTAATATACTGTTGAATAGTTTAATCTACATCAACGTGTCATATTTTCTAAACTAAATTAATATTTTTCTGATTTCATATTTATTTTAATAAGTCAGAAACATTTCCGCTATGTCGTGCTGACAGGCGCGTGCAGCAGGTGACGCCAATTATGGGTCGTCCGAAGGTTAGACCGTCTCATTTCAGTTCTCTTCGCGAACTTCTGAGGCTGCCACCTTGAAAGACCGAGTGCTCATCTTTAAGGTCCCATGCTTATAAGGTTGCAGCCCTTGAATTGGGACACAGCTAATGTATCTTAAAAGGTAACACGATGTAACCTTGCTCTCACTTGAAATGTGTCCCCACATTTAGTCCTTGTATTTGAGAGTATTGGATCTGGAAAGTCCTTGAAAGGTCCTTGAATTTGAAGTTTATTAAGTTGTGGGAACCCTGATATAAGCAAGCAAACAATCAGTAATAAAATAAGAACATAGAAACAAATGAAAATAAGATAAATAAATACAGCATAAAGATGTTTTGATTTACATTAAGGGCACGCAGAGCAGCAGGTAGGTGGGTATAAGCAGGTAAGCTATATAGGTAGCCTGTTTTCAATTGTTGCAATTATTTGGTGATAAAATAATAAATTGTGCAGAATCGCAAAAATTTGATGTTTTGTGTATTAAGTGACTCCACAAGTGTGCAAAATCAAAGGGGTTTGGGATTGTCAATTTAATATAACAGCTCGTCACATCAGAAATAAATGAGAATGGATGTGTGAATGAAAGACAGACCGAAAGTTCCTGTTTTCCGAGTTGAAGAAATCTAGGATCATGCTCGGAGTAAAGTCTGTTTTTTATGTGTACGTGAACGTACGTGCATGGTCGAACGCACAGCCTTGCAAAGTATACTTAATTTGACTCGTGCCTGACACAGACGTTCGGCATATTGCGATAAAATGCAATGCATGGACTACTTACTGGTTTTGGGCGATATGCCCCATTTTAAGATTGCCCTATTGGCAGCCTGTCAAATCGCAGATACACAATAGTGTTAATAAATTTATTTATTTGTAAAAAAATTTACTCATTTATGACAAGCCACTTGATTGATGGACAAAAAGAAGCAAGGGCAAGGCTGTCATGACAGCAACCGTCAATGCATCACTAATGCCATTAATCGGAGCGCGGGAAAGCCCAGGCGCTCTAAAATTTCTTGCGAACAAAACACTCGCTGGTTTTAACCCTCTGCGCTCTTACAGCTCTCTAGTACAAGGAAATGTCAGAGCTGCGCGTATTATAAGCTCAGGTGCGAGGAAGAGTCAGAATCATGCGCATTACAGAAGGAGTCCATGCTGCCCTCATTCAGGTTAGAGCAAGAGTGCAAGAAGTGCACATTAAGTCCAGGTGCGTTACAAGCTCTCTTGCACAAAAAGCCCACAAACCCTCTCATTCGGGGACATGTTAATGTGAAACTATGATGATAATAAAAATAATAACCATCACCAACTATCGCCATGAAAGCCGATATGTCTGGCGATAGTCGATGCACGATACTACAGTCTATTGGCACAACCATACTACATACTATTCTCCTGTAGGTGCATGCGGTACCCGTACAGTAAACACGCACTCTTCTGATGACGAAAATTGTTTGATGCGCACTGTACGCGGACCCTTGCATACAAGTAAAATGGACTATACTTTTAACTGAGTCTTGGGGATCTGGAATAAATTGACTGACAGGTCACATTTAAGCATTGAAGTGATGCCGAACAGACTTTTAATGGGAAGAGTCAGGAAGAACAGACGGCAGAAAGCTAAGCTGAAGACATCACAAGCTTAATCCCATTGGTCTGCACAGTCAGGAATGCTGTCTGTTTTACTCATATTAAATAATGAGAGTTTTTCTTAATAGTCTGTCTTTGTTTGATGTGGCTCTGTTGTTGTTGTTTTTTAATCGGTTAAAGAAACGAAGCTGGGTTCTCATGGTCCATATTTCTCTCGTAAAGCATCATTTTATTCCTTTTGGGCTGGAATATTTGCCGTGACAGTTTTTATTGTGGTAGATTTGCAGTGCCATGGCAAAACTATTTATTTTTGCACATATTTATGTATTAACAGTTGGTGTCTGGCTGCACCAATATTTTCAATAACTGTTATGTTTGTGACTATTGTTGGTAAAAGTTTTTGTAAGGTCAAAGCTTTTTAGGCATTGACACTTTTCTTGAATTCTTGAAAATTATTGAATTCAAGTCCAAGTTGATGTATTCCTAATGATTTAGGACCGTCCAGGAATCTGTATCATTCTCATGAGGCTGGTTAGTGCAGGATATCATCTCAGCCCGACGCATACATGGCTACAATTTGGGTGACTCATACTGGCGCATCAATAGACTGAGTCACTGGGTCGGCTAGTGCTGGTGCGAGACTGCATTTCAAATTTTTTTCTGTCAGATGTGTTATGGTTTAGTTACGCTGTCTGTTCATGTTCCCATGTGCAATTAAATGTCCCGTTTGATCTCAGTGGTTGCTTTGAATTTTGCCTTGTACAGAGAATTTTAGCCATCATAAATGTTACTAGTGCACAATCGATTGAAGTTTTGCCTTATATTGAGTATGTATTGTATTAGTGTTTAATATTATATTCAGGGATTTTAGCTGCTTGATTTGGTGGATATTGGAAGCAGATAATATAAGGGCTTATTATTTTGTTTTTTGTTTGAATTGTCTGGTGTCCCTTAAAGTTAATATTTCATTGTAATTTTTCAGTCAGTCAGAGATCCAGAATTATCAGTTTTGCGCCAGGATTTTTTCATCCCTAATATTTAGTTAAGAAAAAATAGTCGATACTGATGTGATAGGCAATTATTTAGACTGATATCTGCCGATGACGAAAGTTTGGTGGTTATATTAACTTAGATTTAGGGGTGCACTGATATATTGGCCGATGATGCTTGCTATGCTTCTCAATGATTTACGGTGAAATGCCGCTACATCCAAAAGCCAGAGGGCGCTCTTGTGCAGAAACTCAATATGCGCTGTAAACGAAGAACCATACACACGCAGCTATGACATGCAGCTCCAGGAAATGGCTTAAGGATATATTTATATTGCTGTTCTTCAAACCTTTTTTCAGGTATTTTCATGATAGTAAAGAATATGTATAATGATTATGTTTGACGAGCTTTTCAAATGAATGTTATAAACGACTCAAACTAACAATGATTTCAGATCGATTTGGACTTACTGATCAAAAGCCGTTGTACATGAAATAGCTGTGAATAAGATCGGCTGTCGATTCAGAATAGTTATCGGCCACACATTATTAGTGTATATCGGCATTTATCGGTGCACGCCTACTTACATTAACTAAATTTTGAAGATTACATTTTCTAAATGTATATAATGTAAATGTAATATAATGACCAATACCTCATTGCCAGCCTTTTTTTTAAAGTTGCCTGCCAGCATTTTTTGTGATTTTTCACACAATGCCTTCCAGGAAAATGTTCTTTTATAAATATATAAACTTACAAATATATCAAATGAAAGAGCAGATCCTCTGCTTTCAATCAATCAAACAAACAAACAAAATGGAAACAAACAAACAAACAAAATGGGAAATAACGTTTCATCCTATCTTAATTTTTTCTCTTTTTATAAACTCTTAAATATGTGTAGGTTTAAAATACCAAAATCTTGAGCAAAAAGCTGAGATAATTGCATTTTTATAAAGGAATTTTGTTAGATGGCAAATTCAAAATGATCATCAAAACATACACAGAGTTTAAAATTAAATTAGTTTTTGCTTCAGGTTTTTTATAAACTGGGTATGATACAGATTATTGACAGATACATTGGTGCATCTCTAGTAAATATGTCAATTATGTATTTGGTTTCCCTTTCTCTTTGAGTTAGTTTCCCGGACAGGGATTAGCTTAAGCCAGGACTAGGCCGTAGTTTAATTAGGAAATTTAACTAGTTTTAACAAACATGACTTACTAAAAACATTACTTGTGTTTTGTGCATTTTGAGTAGATTTCTGAAAAAATAAAAAAAATGTTTTGCAAAGAATATGCACTGACATGGATATGTCGGTGCAAGTTGTTTTCAGTTTGGAGCAAGTTGTTTTCAGTTTGGACAGCTCTTACATTAATTTTAGTCTAGGAACTGTCCGGAAAACCGCCCCTTGGGGTCTTTTCAGAACTGTAGATCGATTGCGTTGTTCTGAAACCGGGGGGTTAACTGGCTACAATGTTGCAATTTTGTGTTAGTTCGGTTTGCATTCAAGGCAATATTTCCAAACGGGCCAGACTTTGTTAATACAAGTCACGTGCGAGTAAACTCTACTTTAATTTGTTAGAGTGCATCTGTTTATTTTCCGTAATTCCGCTGAAAGTTGTCCATTAGGATTGACAGCCAGCAGCTTTGTGGGATTATTGTGTGGGTTTTTTTGGTAACTGTGGTTATATTACTTCATTATCAAATCAAAACTTAAGTGGGACAACATTCTTACCATGTACCTATTGCTAAAGAAGAGCAATTAGAAGACATTTTATAAGTAACAGTTGTGCTTTGGTTTTGAATGGCGCCCACCAGAATTAATCACCAAAGCGCTGGGTATGTTTATGGTTAAAATAAAAATGTTTGTTTGTTTGTTTTGTTGGGTCAGATTGCTTTCACACTTATAACAAACCGCTCCAGAGTTAATTTGCAATCGGAAATCTCATTCAGGCGGCCTCGGAGCAGTTGTTTTGGTCCGGATCTGAGCGCGATTGACGTGTTCACATATGCCTAAAGAACCGAACCAAGGGAGAAAATGCACCAAAACAAAGGTTCAGGTCTAAAAACACCCTTAGTTGTGCGTCTGTCTGATCTGTTAAAATAACTCTGAACTAGCAGAAGCCCGATTATAACCACATAAGAACAACAACCAGACCAACACTTATTTACTAACCTGTGCTCTAGTTTTTTTCTTGCTCTTGTGCTGTCTTTTCTCACTATGCCCTCTTCATTTAGGTCCGCGCCCCCTCGCCCGTTGCTGTATAATCTGCAGTAAATGGCACATTGTTCTGTGCCATGTGGGTATCTGTGGTCATTAACCTAAATACTGAGCGCTCTGCGAGCGTCTTAAAGCTTTCTCGGACAACAGCCGATCAGGAAGTTTAATGCTTTGTTCGAGTCTTTCCATTTACATTGTGCTAAGCTAATAGGCCAAAACACAATACAGGTCTAGGCCTGTTGCTGACATAGATAATGAATCGGTTTCACACACACAACAGCACTACTATCGCCAAGTAAAATGTTTGTAAACAATTGTCACACTTCTTCAGGTTCACAACTTCTCTAACAATATTTATCAATTGAGCGAATGATGACCAAGTAATTAGTGTTGGTAATATGGACAAATGATGAGTAAATTTGGTGTTTTTATTACATGGACAGTGGACAGATTTGAATTTTTGCATTTAAATGTAATATATTTCAGCTGTAAGATGGATATGTGGTGGACCAGTGTTGTGTTTTGAACCATGTTAATAAACAGTCCTTTAGCCTATTTTTGGATTATGACTAGGGATGCTCCAATCAGGGTTTTTGCAGCTGATACTGAGTACCGATTTCTTGTCTTCGTGAATATTCAAGCTGATATGCAAGCTCTTTGATGACTGTAACTGTTAACATTTATTAATGAAGATGTAAATGCTTCACAGTCTTTACTGTATGCATTTGTATGAAGTACAACAGTTCTTAAATAAAGAGCAGAGAGTGATTTTATTGAGAGATGAATTAGGTTACTGTAGCTTTAAAGGGGACATTTCACTAGGCTTTTTTAAAATGTCAAATAAAATTTGGTGTCCCCAGAATACATATGTGAAGTTCTGGCTCAAAATACCCCATAGACCATTTATTATAACATGTTAAAATGTGCCATTTTGGGTGTGTCCTTTTAAATGCAAATGAGCTGATCTCTGCCCTAAATGGCAGTGCTGTGGTTGGATAGTGCAGATTAACTCTTTCCCCACCATTGACGAGATAACTCGTCAATTAAGAGAAAACGCTTCCCTGCCAATGACGAGAATTTCCGGCTTTCAGCATTCAGGAGCCCTATGATGACAAAGGTAAACAGAAAGATTGGTTCATGAGATCTGCAAATTTAGCGAGTACAGATCAAGTCATTTAATGGCGTTATCGGCCGATATCGTTCTGCGGCTGATCGATCGGAGCATCCCTAATTATGACTCAACTAAAACATTTAAATAATTGCGTTTATGTTCATTTTATTTTCACATACATTTTTGCAATTAAATATAGGCAGTGTTTGCGCTAAAACGCGTGGTTCCTCAATGGTGCTTGGCCAGCACAATGACATGTAGTACGTATTTTACTAGGTGGCTAATTCGTAACTACATTTATAAATTTTTGTACAATTTGCTTTTGCCCTATGACGTTGGGGTTAGGAGTGGGGTTTCGTTATTGTTTTATAATCATACTTTTTTATACACTTTGTACAATTTGATTCACTTTGTACAAATTCATTTGACTTAACCAATTGGACTGTGTGTATCGAAAGAATCTGGCTATACGGTATGTATCACTATAGGGTAGTGCTGCACAATTAATCGCATCGCAATCGCAATGTCAGCCTGTGCGATTATATGAAAGCAAAATGTTGCAATTATATTAAATAAATAAATGTGTGGACTTTTAACACAAAATTTCTGATAACTGTTTGATGATTTTCCTTGCTGTTTAAAAAAAGAAAGAAAAACGAACAAAAAAAGGCAGTGCACGTGTGGCATGCACGTGTGTGGTGTGCGTCGTCACTTATACCAGAGCGAAGATGGATACAGAGGAGGTTGACAGTGATCTGGTAGCTAAAAAACACCTCTACGTCTGTTGTATGGCGGTATTTTGGATTTAGGATTACTGACACTGAGCAGTTGCTACATCACGTGGCAATACGAAAACATTTCTAGTTTTACAAATACACATTTTAGCATTAACACTTAACTGTGTGTGGATTTTCCTTAAAACCCATCAGGTTGACTCATGATACTATTTAGTATAATCGCACATCGCAATATTAGCATCAATAACCGCAATGGGAAAAATTACCCAAATCGTGCAGCCCTACTATAGGGGTTGTGCGATACGGTGCAACTATATGATGACCTTAACAAGTGCTTTTTGTCACTCTTTAAGGTAAGAGATGAGAAGACTGCTATCTAGCGGTCGGGATGTAAACTTTAATCGAGACAACTTCCACGAATATTGTATCATTACAAAAAATCGATATACGTTTTTTTTTTTATACATTATTGTCAAACAAAACATCCCATATAAGCACATGTACATGTATTTTCTTACACCCCTATTTGCCAAATCGTAAAATATGTACAAATTCCCGTGAGATCAGCCTGGCTTTACAAGTGAGCGTGTCTTGAATTATTTTATGTGTAGCTTTTGTATGGGCGTAGTCTTTTTCTGTATACTCATGGTCCGTACTTTTGAAGTGTGGATAAAAGGTCAGGAAGAAAACAGAGGAAATATTTTTATGACAGAAAATATTTGGACTGTTGTTGGTTGTGACTCACGGCTCACTTTGTCATCATGGGCTGCCTCTTGGGTCATGCTCGGGGTTGTTGCCCGGTCGGTCAGGGTTTAGTACTGACGTCACGCGAGTGCTGTATGTGTTGTTGTTATGTTTTTAGTGTTTTCAGTGTTTTTGATTTTAGCAGAAGGTTTGGGGGAGGGAGCAGATTTACAGGTCATGGGTTTTAATCGAAGCACAGCCAATGACAGCAGGACGTTTACACAATGTTGTTATAGCGGTTAGGCCTAAGACGAGAGCTGCCAGCAGCCTATTGTTTATGAAAGGTTGTGAGGGGGAGTGTGTGTATTTTACAGTCTTGGTTTCTTGAAAGGCAGATTTAAGCTTTGGGAAATACGTTTGCACAGATCGTACATAGATCGGATTACACAGTCATATGTGGTGAAATAAAGGGACACAGGATATATTTGAAATGTTTGTTTCATATTTCATGCATTCATGTTTTTAGCGGACCTGTTTATACTTGTTTGTGAATGTTTGTGTGTGCTGGTAATGAAAGACTGAGACTTTCTCATAGTTAGAAGCATGACTTTTACATGCGCCTCAACTTATATACACTAATGGCGCTTTTCAAATGCATAGTACACCACGGTTTGAGAGTCGGGTCGACTTAGTTTTGGGGGCTTTTCCACTTTTTTTTTAGTACCACCTCGGTTGGGGTTCCAAGGGATCTGAGCTGATACTAAAAAGTGACGTGGAAACACTGTAGATCACTGATGGTCTGAGAGAATCGTCACTACCAGCGTCATCGCTGTAATGTAAAAGATTAGATTTACCTTTATGCTAGCTTGCGCTGTCTTGAGTAAACTTGTTGTCATCTGTGCTTTGTTGTAAGTTCCCAAACTCTCTTTTAGCTGTAAAAACATCCACAGGCTGAGAGTCAGGAACACCATTCCAGTGTTTTCCTTGCAGTTTCTGGCGGTATGTCCTCAATGTCCATGTTAGCATGTATGCACAGTAGGGCTGTAACGATATATTGCGTGTCCCATTAAAAAGACCTGTCTAAAATCGAATCTGCATCGCTGCATCGCGATTCTGTGTTTCATGCGCAGCTTGTGCATGTACTATGGCGTTTTGGTCAGTAAGAAGTCCGTTATCAATCTAAAATCATTATGAGTCTGAGTCGTTTATAACCTGCATTTAAAAAAGCAACACTCGTTAAACAAAGTCATTCAAAATATTCTTTATTATCATGAAAATACCTGAAACAATTTGAAGAACAGCGATATACATATTCCTGTAGACATTTCCTGGAATAGTGTTTGTAATGCTACTTCTTCTGTGGCACAAGTGGCGTTTCTGCACGAGAGCGCCCCCTGGCTTTTGGATGTGGCGGCATTTCGCCGTAATTCATTCATTGAGAAAACGCGCATTTGCACGATAAATCGTTACAGCCCTAATGCACAGCGTTTTTGCGACTTAGCGGAGCGCATTGACTGACGCAAAGGGTGTTTGTACAGAAACTGTCATGTGAGACAGCGGTAGTGATCGCGATGTGCAAACATCTATTTGTGGTGGTATATTTGGATTTTGTGGCAGACTGATAAATAAATGAATTCATGCATTACAACGACGCTCGCTTCCACGCAGCGTAAACATAACAACACGCCTATAATCCCTCCCACTTTGAAGTGATACTAAACTCAATGGAAAAGCTAACCATGCCAAAGTGAAGTGAGCTGACACGAAGTGACTCGTGGGGTACTATGCATTGGAAAAGCGCTATAACATTCAAGGATTATGGTCATTTCCCAGATTTTAGTATCATAATCTCCTATTGTATCAAACCTACCTAAAAACAGAAATGTAACTTTGGGGATTACAGTACTGTGCAAAACTCTTGGGCCACCTGGGCTGGGCGATACTGACCGAAATTCATATCTCGGTAACTTATTTATTTGTGGATGTATAACGATATATGATTATTATTAATTCATAATTGTGTCATCTTTTTCTGTATATGTTGGAATCGAAAAAGCTACAATGTTGTCATTGAACTTTCAAAAACATCAGGCTTTAAAAATGCCATTCAGGACTAGACAAACATGTGCTTATGATATGACAGACAGGGTGGTTGGGTCAGCATCTACACCACATTAAAATAAATGTTTATGCCATCCACATGTGGTGTGTTTGTTCCCTTCTGTTTGTCCCAACTCATGTTGGGTGATGCCTATAAGTTTAAGTAGTGATTTTGATACAACTATTGGCAAAAGGAATATTAAAGAGAGTTTACAAAAATAAAAAAACATGCTGTTTATTTAATCACTCTCAGTACATACAATACGATACGTTGGTGACATTTTTCTTTAGTAGAACAATAAAGAAGATATTTTGCAGAAACTTTAGTGCTCTGTGATTTCATTTAATTCAAGTAAATGGTTTCTGCCACTTTGAAAGTTAAAAAAGCAGATATATCCAACTCGAAAGTAATCCCCACGATCCCTGGTGACACATTGACGCTATTAGTTGCATTGTTTTTAATGCATGAAATGTGAGTGCATTGTATTTACGCATGAAACAAAAGCCCTGGAAAAACAAAAATAAAATGATATTTGATTTTTTTTATAAAAAATTGAACAACTCTAATCAAGAAAGGAATTTAATTTGCTATTTAAGACCCATGGCAGGGATGGTTTTTGGTGTGGCGGGCCGCCACGGCAGAATGAGTGTAGTGGGAACACTACACTAGGTATGTTTTAATGTTAATGTTTTACTACATTATGTTTTTTTTTTTGCACACCTTTGTTGCAACCATGTTCAGACAGTTGGCATGGAATGTTAAGTAAAGTGATTGTGTGGTGGTTTGACTACATAAAAGCATACCATCCTTGTTGGATACCATGTTTCCTGATTTTTATTGGTAGCAGCTGTCCGGTAATTCATTCAGGGGACTACTAAGACTGTATTGAATAACATTGGTGTAGTGCTCTTGCAGAAGGCCTTATTTTCTTAAGTTTATAGCTAAATCTGCATGAATTCTGCATTGTTAAAATCTGCAGTAATCAACAATGGGGCTTTCCATGGAAATTGTGAGTACTGTAATAGTTTTTTGTTGTAGATTTTAGGCCTGTCACTCACAATAGCTATTTTTCATAAGTCAGTAAATTGCCCCAGAAATAAATGACGATTATCGATATTATTGTCAATTTAAAACCATTGATTATATAATGACAATACAATGGCATAATACAGCCCTTCCAGAAAAACGCTGAGTTTTTTTATGATTGTTGCATGCAAAAATTTTATGATCTTGCGGCTTGCTTTCTTAAAAAATGCGATGGAATATGCGGGATATTTATGCAATGAAATTGCGGGAACTTGCAAAAACAGTTTGCAGCTTTTGCAGCTTTTCAGTGATGTTCGCATCACTTCATAACGTTCCTATGGCAATAATGGGACATGGCTGCGCTTAAGGTAAATGCAACATTTTTCAACTTTTTTGCTATGAAAATGCGGGGATTATGAAATTATGCCAGCATATTTGCACACAGAAGTCTGCAATTTATGCTGCAAAAGTGCGCAGCATTTGAAAAAATGCGTCCCCCGCATAAAGTTGTTGACTTTGGCTGATTATGCGTTGAATCATGTGATCGCATAATCGCGTTTTTCTGGAGGGACTGAAATAATGCAAGTACATCCTTTCTAAAAACAAAACGTTTACTTTTTAGAAATATTAAGACATTGAAATTGAAATGTAAATTTTTTTTAAATAATTAAAACATAAAGAAACATTATAAAAGGTATAGTACCAGTCATTGTTTGAGCTGTATTTTTAATTTTAAACAGCTAATAGTGATTTCCTTGCAGTTTGTGGAGGTATAGACGGTTTCATCAGACCCACGTGATACACGTCTGGATCCGAACTTTACTTCCGGTTTTGTTTTTTTAATGGTCTGACTAGTTGCTAAACTGATCTCTTGAACAAATGCCTCGTCGAAAATAACAAATGTTTTGGTTTCCTAGGTAATCTATGTGTTGTTGTTTTTTGCTTGTTATATAAATAAACTACATTTAAAGTACTTTGTGGTTATTTATTCTTGGCGGAGTTTACCGGAAGTTACGTGCAGACCGCGACAGCGCTTGTTTATGTTGTTACTGCTGAAACGTCTATATCCTCAAGGCCCACTTTCGCATGTATGCACAGCTTTTTTGCAACTTAGCGGAGCACATCCACTGACGCGACGGGCGTTTGTACAGAAACTGTAATGTGAGACAGTGGTAGTGATGAATGTGATGTGCAAACATATATTTGTGGTGGTACATTTTGATTTTGTGGCGGACTGACAAATAAATAAATGAATGCATGCATTACAACGACGCTTAGTCATTGGTTGAGCTGCATTTTAATTTTAAACAGCTAATAGTGATTGTTCAGTGTAAATCCCAGCTTCACAGGGTTTATTGATTTAGACGGGTGTTACTCTGATCACATCTTTGAGTATGCGCCATTACCCGCGGTCATGTTTATAATCGCTACACCTCCAATCTAAACACTGGATATTAAGGTTATGTTTCAGATGACTTTGTATTTGTATAGCTCTTTTCATTGCCTCTGTTTTTGAACAAAGTGGACATGCCGGCTCCTTTACATGAATTTCCTCTCCTCATGTCTCATTTACATCAGAGATGTGGTTTGTAGCTTTGAAACGAATTCCAGTCGGATTTATTCTTTTAAACTGTGTGTATTCTTCATAAAACATGAAATTACAGCTCGAGTAATGCTTTCTCTTTGCTTATCACTGTAGCTAGGTGAGATTTTGGTACAGCAAGAGAGAAGACATTGATGACATGCTTTTCATTTACTGGGCAAAAAAAGGAGAATGTGTATTGCTATCTCTACAGGAACGTGTGTGCCTTTTAGCACACAAAGATTGAACTTGAGGCACACAAAGATTAAACTGAAGAATTGACTTGCATTTATCAAACTGCCAACTTCAATGTAGCTTTAAGCCTTGTTTAAACTCGACGGGTCCACACAAAATGACGTCAACGTGGGCGGTAGTGCGTGTCGAGTGGACACCCCATTTCGCTTGGTGGTGTCCATGTCAAATTTTGTAACTTTGCATGCGGCCCCGCAACCCAAGAAACACGAGTACCAGGCAAATCTAGCCGAGCATGACATCTCATCACGCCAGCACCCAGTCTGTGCGTGGAGTATAAACACCTCCCCAAACGGAGGCTCGCGCTGTGGAGCCATGAGCCAGACGAAAGTATACAAGGGCTGTTTGTCAATATTCGTTCTTCAGCGATGTTACGTCCTCGTGTTCTCGCTCTACGTCATTATTATCCGTCGAAGTTCAATTCCAATTCTCAAGAACGCAAGTACAAAGGACGCATGGAAATACCCGGATGTGTTCTTGATATCGAAGATACATCGAGTGCAGACTTGCGCGCTGAAATTGCTTTACGCCCCAAAAGTCATTGCAGCAAAACAATGGCGGGGGTCAGGTGACCAACAGGAAGATCGCACACATCTCAATTCTCACAAGTGCGTTCTGTGTTCTCGCGACCTGAGTTCGTTCTTCCAAGGTTGCCTGGCAAGACCGATCTCCATGAGAACGTTCTTGGAATTAAGAAACAGCCAAGAGGCCTCAGGTAACATACAGGCACGAGGCTACATTGCGCATACGTCGAACTGTGCACACACACGCTCCGAACCGAGACAAGCGAACCAAACGGTTCAGATGTTTTTTCATGTACCATGCCACCCCTAATATATAGTTTTATTAGGACTGCTCGATTATGGGCAAAATTATAATCACGGTTATTTTGATAAGAATCATAGTCACAGTTATTTAACAAAAGTACCCATTGACTTTGAAAACATGCATTTATTTAACCTTTTTATTAAGTAAGTGCTGCAAAAGTAGTGCCTTACAAACACATCGGTCCAGCAGCACGCAATTTTATATTTTACTCGCACAATAATTGTTTAACCTCAATTATCTTGTTTTTGTAATTTGTTTGCATTAAAAATTGAAATAGAAAATCCAAAACAATTAATTGCACGGCTCGTTGGAATGCTTGATTCTGATTAGTAGGGCCAGGGCTCGAAATTGCGACCATTTTGGTCGCATATGCGACCGAAATTTAATCTGTGCGACCTTAAAATATGTTTGGGAGCATTTGTGCGACTGCCCATTTTGTTGTGAAGCGAGTTGATTGTGATCCTGCGTGCTGGGGCTGTCCCAGGTTCAGTGTTCTCTCCAACGATACATAACCAATCAAATTTCACCATTAAGTTCTTGCGTTTAATGAAGACCGCAGATTGGCTAATATGAGTGTCAGTCATTCCTTGTTGCCGTGAAGCGCGGAAATGTGAAAAGACGAACGCGTCGCGAGCATGACGAGAGCGAGCCGATTACAGCCAAGGTTATTACTGTATTTTTTGACGACGATCCGGATTCAAATGTAACTCCACCACCGGAAAATACGAGTTGACGTTAAACCTTTCAGAGAGAGTGGCTTAAAGATTTCGAGTGTCTCCGCTATGGAAATGTAACTTACTGTGTTTACTGTAAATCCTGTAAAACGGCGTTAATGGCGGAATCAAAACATTTTAAGCGCCAGACGTACCTTGCTTAAACATGGCGAAAGTGCCAAAAATACAAGACGTGTCATGACAAATGTGTTCATTATTGATGGAGACACCGAGCTGTCTGTCAAAGTGTGTTTGATGGTGTATGTGCGCATGCGCTGGTGAATGGACATTCGACAAACATCCTTGTGGTCCATGTTGCTGTGGAATACGACAATGCTGATGGTATGTTTTTGTTGTTTTTTTTAAAACATTGCCTATTTAGTAGTAAAAGCATCCTGGTTATGCAGTTATCAATACCAATATATATTAGCCTTCTATATTAGGGTCACTTTTGTAATGTCACAATTAATCAGTGTTTTACGTGTTTGCTAGATTTTCTATGTAATCTTAATCATGTTACCTGTAATTGTTAAATTATTATTGCTGCAATACTATTTCAACAGCATTTGGGTATTAATTTAGGAATTTATGCAGCAAAAAATAAAATAAAATAAAATAAAATAGAAGACCAACTTTTAAATGCTGGCCATAGGACGTGTAAAGCCTGGTGGTGGTGTTTTATTTTTAATAAAATAAATCTATTAACATTTACATTGTAGTTGTGGTGCTTTTAAATTTTTTGATGGATGCGCCTAAATTTTTGCTGGTGCTCCTAACTCTTTAAAGTTGGGAGCACCAGTGCTACCAAATAAAAAAGTTAATTTTGAGCCCTGAGTAGGGCCCTATAATTTCCGCGATCACGGAATCGCGGAATTGGCTAATTAACACGGAATCTATATATACGCAGAATTTTGCGGAATTTTACATATTTTGAATAAAATTATGTTTTTGTGTGGGAGACGAACGTATGTCTGGGGGAAATGCAGACCGGGGGAAGTAAATCTGGGCGACATGCCCCCTCCCGTCGTTTCAGACCCCCTCCAAAACACTGAAACCATGGCGAAGCGGCTCTCCACGACTCTGATTTCGTCAGCGAAAAATTAAGAAATTCGACGCTAAGCACTTAGTTCCGAGCAGGTCTCACATGACTTTTATGTGACCGGAGAACTGTTATTTTGGAAGTTTTGTCAACACTCTGTTCACGGTGAGCGCAAAGATACATGCACTCTCTCATCCACGTCTGTCTCACTGTACCTCTCTCACGTGCACACGCTCACGCATCTGTCCGAAGTGCGAACACAAATCCTCATGTATTTGTTCAGTTTTATGCATTTCAAGCGAGCTGAGGCAAACTAACTATCCCTCGCATTTAAAATATAATCAACTGCATCATGGCGCCGCTCTCTGTCTCTCTTTCGCTCGCACGTGCAAAGAGCTGCGTGCTCATGCTGTCCTAAGTCAGATCACTATCCTGTGTATGTTTGTAAAGTTATATGCATTTCAAGCGATTGTGTATAAAATATGGATCGCGTTCCGCTGGATTGATGTGTTTAAGGCACTTCTGAATGCACCACTGCTTTGACACCTTGTTGTAGCCTCCTGCAACAACACTAAACAATGCATTGAATTGAGTTGTGTGAGTGTGCGCGCGCGTGTGTATGTGCGTGTGTAAATGCATCTTTTATAGTCATTAAGTAATCCCGTTATCCAGTTTTTCCCCAAATCATTTACATTTTAATCATTAACATTAAAGGCACACTCTTTTTATGACTAAAATAAAAGTAAAGGGTAAAAAATATAATTGCCAAAAATTTAAACAGATAAAACGGAATTTGCAAAAATTTAAACGGATAAAACGGAATTTGGGAAAAAATAAAACGGAATTTGGGAAAAAATAAAACTGATTTTATAGGGCCCTAGATTAGCCATGTAGTAAGCAGGTCTGGACAGGCAGATTGTTGTTATAGTGAAATAAGGCTCTTTCAGTGTGATATAAAACTGATCACAACCAGCTCTCTATACATTATCCCTTATTTATTAGCTGCCTTCTCTTCATTATTCACTCTTATTCATCAAATTTTTTTTTTTTTTAATTTTTAAAGGTTTGCCTTGTAATGAAACATGTATTTTTTTCTAAACTAATTTCATCGTGTAGGCTATTAAACTGAAACTAATTTCAACAATTCAAACGTAGCCTATGTTTTTAGTTCAAAAGGTTTTCAAGATGATGAGGTCAAGGAAATAAAGAGCACTTTGCCCTGTAATGGTACTCTAATGTATGAATCTGGCCCGCATGGTCAGCCTGTTTTTGTGTCTCTCTTCCAGTAATATCACAATTAATACAAGACATTCTGGGAAGGACATTTCTGGATCTACTCTTCTTGTTGTGAATATAGAGTAATCATGTAGTACATTACAGTATTTATAGATGGACAAACAGCAGTTTCATCATAAATTAACAGACTGCATCACAGAGATTTGTCTGTCGCTGATTACTTCCATGTGGTTCTCAGTTCTGTATTACATTTAGACTGTGTGCTTACTGTGTAAGACAAAAGCAAAAAATTCATAACGTTGTCCCCGGTACATAAAATATTCTATCAAGCGAAGCTCTACTGGGACAATGGCACTTCATTCGTTTGATTAGTAAGATGTTTTACACAATAATGTGTGTGTTTATTTTTCTTATTGTGTAATAACTGTTTAGAATCTGAGAGATTCGAGATTAGACACTGTATGCTTTGCTGTATTTGGATTTTAGGCTATGATGTAAAGTCTACTGTAATGCCTTTTCATCATGTATTTGTGACTGAAATCACAATATAGATGCACCAAATGTTTGGCAACCAAAACTAAAGTTGTGGTTTAAAAGTACATATATTTTTTGTTTTTCTTGTCAAAAATGACAATCGTTTAGCTAGATAAGACCCTTATGCCTCGTTTGGGATTGTTTATAGTCCTTTGAAATTCCGTTGAAAAAAAAACTGTTAAGTGTTGAGTTAAGTATTAATTGTTGGTGTCTATTAAAGTCCATTAAAATGAGAAAAATCCTGCAATGTTTTCCTCAAAAAACATAATTTCTTCTGGACTGAACAAAGAAAGACATCAACATTTTGGATGACATGGTGGTGAGTAAATTATCTGGATTTTTCTTTTAAGAAAATGGAATATTCCTTTAAAAAAAGCCTAACCAGGGACTGGGGCTGCAAATTAGCCTTTGGCTAGAAGCCTATATGTAGAGCATCGGCTGCTTGGAAGTGTAGCAATGTTTACTGCATTGTCCCTGTTAAATAAACCAATAAATAAAAAAATTAAATGAATTCAGCACCACGGACATTGCAGTGGAAAATTTGGGGTGTGTAATCCCAGCAAACGAAGCCATAGTATACTAAAAGGTTTACAAGAAATTTTGAAACGTCTGGTATTTTGTGACTTCTCCTGGTGATTTCTTTTTTATTCACTTCAGCAAATAATAAATAACATGGCTTGGCAAACAATATTTTGAATAATACGTTTCTCTGGCGTTCCAAATAAACTGTTACGTGTTAAAAAATCCTCTGCCTTGTATCACACGCTCTCTGATTTCTTTGCAGCCGTTTTAAGTGCAAAATGATTTAAGACATGCTTTTTTAGTGATAAATAAAGGCGCAAATACCAGTAATATCACTAGTGATAGACCGATATATCGGTCGGCCGATATATCGGTCGGCCGATATTTGCGGGTTTTATGTGTATCGGCATCGGCCGATATGTGGCTGCTGTGTTCGCCGATTTTTTCCGGCATTATTTATAGACAGAGTGCTGGAAGCCGCAAGCGATTGCAGGTCATGTGACTAAAAACAACCAACCTTTCCATGACAACATCGAAAGCTCGGCCTAACAGCTGATCATAGCTGCACAAAGCGGGTTTTTATTTCTCATCTCTATATATATTTGTAGTAGTAAAGTGCTAGAAATCAGTATCCTTTGCTGATAGTTCCTCGTCATTGTGGAGAGTGCAGTTCATGGTTTCATAGCACCCTCACCCGTTTTTACTATTTTTTAAATATAGCTTTTTTATTAAGTTCAATAATTTTTTTAATTGAGACATATGGTGTCATCGTGCCATTTTTATGATGTAAATTGAGTGAGCAAAAGCAGTATCGGCTCCAAATATCGGCTCAAGAAAATCGGTAGCCTGTATCGGTCATCGGCTAAGGCTGATGAAACAAAAATCGGTATCGGCATCGGCACAAAAAAAATCCATATCGGTCGATCCCTAAATATCACCCGCACAAACATTTGTAAATCGCATTGTGTGAATCATTTAAATTATCTCCTCCCATAATCTGAAAGGGAAACTTCTAGAAATGCAATAAAGTCAATCACAAAAAGAACTAGACCACACCTTTTTTATCGGTAATTATCCACTGCGCGTTTTTAGTAAATTTCGACAGTCGTTATTTAAAGGTTTGTGCTGGCGCAAGCTGTTAGTAAATCTGTCCCTTTTTTTCCTAATATAAATTAGCATATTTGCATCTTTAAGATTTTTATCAAGAAGAAACTGAATAAGAAAGCAATAAGGCTTTCAAGGCTGTGCTATATTGTAAATATATTACAATGCACAAAACTAATACCACCTTGTTGCCATGACTACGGTATTTTCAGTGTTGCACATCCTCTCTTACCTTTTTTTTTATATAATTTAAGTTAGCTGATGTGTGGTCTGTGTATCACCTGCTTTACGAGAGATTCATATGTGGCTTGTCTATTCTCGAAGTATCCGTCTTATTATCCTTTTCAACCATTTTTTGGTTTTCCTGTTTTTCATTTTCCTCCATGGCCATAGTTGTTGCTGTCATCCCGGGGTCAAGAGTTTGCACCGAGCCATAATGGTGATGTGGTGATGCCACACAGGACGACCTGCTGGTCCATCTGATGGCAGAATAAATGAGGCCCGTCAATAGTTTCACTGCTGGTGTCCCAGAAGAGACGGCAGACCGGGGTCACGCTGAAGGGTTTATAGCACACTGTTTGTGTTTCCACTCCCTGGCGTCGGCCCCTGCCTTTCTCAAGAGCCTCTGCCTGTCTTCAGTCTCACAGGCAGGAATACACCCAGTCATTTACCCACCAGGCTTTGCTGAAATCTTGTTGGCAGAATGCATCCACGTGCTGCTTCTGGAATAACCTTGAATGTTATTTCGTGACTTAATGTAAACAGCGTATTGTAAGCATAACGGCAACGTCTCTTCCAGCACGTTCTTCTGGGTTTTGATGTAATGACTCTGGATGTGAGGTTTTAGGGACAACTTCAGAGGGAGTAAACTAATGAAATATTAATGTTGTGCACTACGGAGCGCACCCTAAACAGTCAGCTTTGTTTATTGATGTGGAATTTTTTATTTTTGGATTTTGGTGCGCAGTTGAGTGAAATGTCAAACTGATGAATTTAGTCAAGCAATAGACTTACATTTATATTTTATCCAAAGCAACTTCATTGTGCATTGAATCAGTACATTTTTATCCGTGTTTGTGTTCTGGGAATCGAACCCTCGTCCTTTTGCGCTGTTAATGCAATGACCTGCCATTTAAGCTGAAGAAATAACCAATTGCACCATGTTAAGACACTATCATGGTTTTATTCTCTCTTAATCATTAGCGCATTTCCCCTTTTTTATTTTTTTATTATGTATGAACATTAATATCCTAATTTAGTGCCTTATCTAATCTAATTGAGTAAACATTTTTCGATTAATCGTTTTTTTCCGTGGTCGATTTAAAATCGATTTTCCAAAACCACAAATACATTTTTTTCATATTTATTTCCGCAAACATTGAACGTAAGATTAACTTTAATCTAATTAGTCTTCTCCACTAGACTGTTCTGACTTTTTTCAGCATACATTTTTCATCTTGCATCAAAATTGTATTGTATTTAACATAATTGTATGACTTTGAAAATTAGAGATGGGTTCTGTTTTAATTTACCCAGGTGTAGCTAAAATAAAAGAGTTTAATATACGGGTTTGTGGTTCTTAAAGGAACACTCCACCTTTTTTTGAAAATATGCTCATTTTCAGCTCCTCTTGGGTTAAACATTTGATTCTTACCGTTTTGGAATCCATTCAGATGATCTCCGGGTCTGGCGCTACCACTTTTAGCATAGCTTAGCACAATCCATTGAATCTGGTTAGACCATTAGCATTGCGCTAAAAATAACCAAAGAGTTTCGATAATTACTTAATTTAGGTTAAAAAGTGTGGTGTATTTAATAAAATGTGCATTAAGGTTGTCCCTGAGGGCTTGCCATTGTTTTAGTCGGTGTGCCTTCCGCGCATGTCATAACAAAAAAGTTGAGATTGATATACCCGATTGTCGATTAAAATTGAATGTATATGATATTTTAACAGCATGACTTGTTAGTTACCTTTAAAAAATATTAGCGTGATGAGCCTTCACGTGCCACTTGAGGTTGGTGGTATTCTTTCCACCTAGTTTGTGGCCACATTTACCGTCGTCTCCCAATATGCATTCCGTTTTTCTTTCTGATGGATTATACTGAAAGCCATTATTGGCATCACCACCACGGTCCTTTGAACTCGCCACAGCCGCAGGTGTGTTGTGTGAAATCTGGTGCGCGTGCGCGGCCTGGCGGCAGCCGGGTGGTGGGCGTACCCAAAACAAGGATAGGAAGCGGCAGCATTGCTGATACTTTTTAGCTAAAAACAGATTTCACGCAAAATATGCAGAAATGACATGCATTGTGAACGTTAGACTTATAATCATTTTCATTCTGTCTCGTCAACAAAAACTCGAAAG
This sequence comes from Misgurnus anguillicaudatus, assembly GCF_027580225.2. Taxonomy (NCBI): domain Eukaryota; kingdom Metazoa; phylum Chordata; class Actinopteri; order Cypriniformes; family Cobitidae; genus Misgurnus; species Misgurnus anguillicaudatus. The sequence goes on along the minus strand of NW_027395276.1, from coordinate 2,389,817 downwards.
CGTCTTGTCATGTTTTCGTCACCTTAGAGTCATTTTTAGCTAGTCATCGTCGCGGTAGCGTCATAAAAAAGGTGCATCAAGGAAATCATTTCGTTATCGTCATCGTTGACGAAAACAACACATTGGCAGGTGATCTGTGATTTAAAAAGGGAACATTGTTAATGTAATAAATTTTAAGGCGTATGCCATTTTTTGGCTTTTGTGCATACGTAGACTTTTAGTAAGTATCCTACGCACAATTTTATAAATAAGACTCATGATCTTTTATGGGCGGATGATCACGTCTGACTGGAGCTGGACCGGACACATTCAACCGCACGTGCGTCTGTGCATAGTGAAAGCTGTTTACTGTAGCGCCTTTTTGCTTTTAAAGTCACCTGAGTGTTAACATTTGCAAGCCTTTGAAACACATGCAAATGATAAACTTCCCTATTTAAGTTTGTGAATTAATCCGCAAGTTGCATGTGAGCAGAACCGTGGGTCATGATCTGTACCGATCAACTCCGATCTTGTACACCACTAGTTATAAGGTTTAAAAGGCTGTGTTTGTACAGTTAGAAAACAGTACAAATGCTTTCACTGGGACAGTATACTCTTTAAGAAGGTCTCAATAAAGATATGTATACATTTGGTACCATCTGTGACTTTTTTGTGTAGCACATGCTGGTACACCTGATGCAGGAAATCTTGTGGTGAAGTTGTAACACATTTGTCCCACACACAGAAGATGCGTTTGGACAGTGTTGCTTGTTTCTCATCACTGTCGTCTTTTTCTCAGAGCGAGTGACTCAGCTCATTTTCGTGCAGTTCCACTGGGTGCCAGGTGTCGTGGAAATGTTATTTCCCAGACGTCTTTGCTCTGTGTCATCTGCTTGCATCACTGAGGGAGAGCGAGGGGTTGATATTGTTTAGTTCTGTGGGTCTCTGTAGACTTGTTTCTTTTGTTGATCCAAAACTACCACAGTCTCTTTTTTGCCTAAATAAATTGGAGATATTTAAGGATTTAGGTTTGTGCAAAACTTATTTTTTAAATAAAACCATGCATTCAAGTACCATCATGTTTCCATTTGGAACCATCACCACCATATCGGGGGTTTTTTTTAGGAGGAGCTTTCGTACAGGTTATAAAGTATGTGTAACGTCCTTGTACAGTAATCTGTTGAAATAGTTTTGTTACGGTGGTGTGAGTGAAACACAAGTCAAGGGCTGTAGTAGATTTCAACATCAGGCACATTCTCACGGAAAGAAGAAAATAATAGGCCTGAGCCGATCAATCGCTATGGTTAAATGGTTCCAGCATTATGTGATTCATTTTGGCAAAGTGGTTTAAAATGCACTGAGCAAAATATGAATGTACTTTTAGTTTCGTATTCACAACTGACAAAGCTGCAGATGTCTCAGATCCATGTTTTCTTGGAAAGCTGAATTATATAAAACCATTAACATGATGAACATGATAAACACAAATTCTTGCTTTCAAATAGACCACAAACCAGTCACGAAAAGTTAATTATGTCTACCCTGTTTCGCTCTGATATTTCTTTGTTAAATATGTGTAATAACTACTGAATTGTGATTGGGTGTCAGCAAAATGTTTCTCAGAACATGACTAAATGACATTTACATGCAAAGTCATTACAATTATGGTCAATACACTGATAACATGTAAGGCAGGGGTCTTTAACTAATTTTCTTCGAAGGCCCGATTTTAAAAATGGAAATCTGATGCGTGTGTATGTGTTACATGCAAGTGTAAATAATCAACACATGTATGCACTGTAACTGTAATGCAGAGCTCTTTTTAACTTGTTTATAGCTGTTTAAATTTCACTTAAAGGCTCTCTAAGCGAATAATGTGCGACGTCACTTCCTGTTGATGTTTGAACTGTTTTCAAACAAACGGAGCGTAGCTAACGCCTCCCTTCCCTCTCCGTCCGTGCTTTCATGAACGTGCCCAAACCCCACCCCCAAATTCTTCTTGTCGTTTATTGGCTGGAACACTTTGTTATGTTTTGTTGTGCTAGGTTTGGCCACTATGTTGATATTGCCGTTTGTCGAGCCTGAGCTGTCTACAGAGATCGAATTTTTTTACAGTTTGATCAGCGGTCAGGTAGGAAGCAGATAGTGAGGAGATGTTTGCTGTATGTAACAAAAAAAATGTTATGGTCTAAAACGCGTGAATTCGCTTAGAGAACCTTAAAAAATTATATAGGCTATAAACCACTGTACACGACATTTGGACACAACTGTCGGAGTTCGCCCCCTAGTGGCAGTCATAATGAAGTTTCAGTTTAATCATAAATTCGTGCCAAAATGGGAGAAAAGCTCATTCCAGCGCAAGAGCCTTCAATCTACGAATATTCACCATATTGGAGTAAATAAATTAATGCAAATGAATGAAACCATAAACAGCTATGCATATATGCCAAGGGATACTAATAAAGTTAAACAAAAAAATGATTAATAATTATAGTTTTCACCTCACACACAGTGTTTTGATTGGAACACACTGAAATTAATCACTTCCGGTCGGCGTGTCACATGCGGTCACACACGTTTTTTTTATGCATCCAAAGCTTAAAATGGATCAGAAAATTAAATGGTTGGCAACCCTCACAGCCCTTTTGTGACTCTCCTTTCGGATTGTTTGGTTAATTTGTCCTATACAGTATTAAGGTGGCTTTTAAGTAACCATGCTGATTTTATATCCGACAAAGATGACTATAAATGACTAGATAAAGATGATTGGTGGGCCGCATTTGGCCCACGGGCCGCTAGTTGACTAGCCCTGATGTAAGGTAAAGCAGTAAAACCATTTTGTTTTTATCAGGAAAAGGTCATAAACGGCTAAAGCTAAATCCGATCGGCCAAGGTAAAATTTTCTTCTGATTTTGTGGCGCTTGTAAACACCTTAACCGGCTTTCTTGCGGTTCTGATCATGTGCACATGTCTATGCATGTAAAATATAAATGCCACAAATGTTTATAATCTCTGAAGCCCATGTAAACTCAGTTTTTTGCGTAGCTGGTTTATTGGTTTGCATGTAAACGGATGAAATCAGATTTCTATAATAAGCTGATTTTGATAGAATTCCACTTATTTTGCCCAGCACTTGTATTGTGAAGCGTATCGTATCGCAAGATGCTTGCAGATAGACAGCCTTATTATTTTATGCATGTAAACAATGGGGGTGTGACGAGATTAAAAGTGTTTTGCGAGTTTTGTCACAAGATTTCTTGTAGAGGTGAAATGCTGCGTTTCTCAAACAAAAGGCTGCATCCTTTGGAGGTCGCATATGTAGACTGCATAATGCATATTGCATATTTGTCTTATTACAAAATATTAACAATTGTAAAGTTTACTATTAGATTTAGTAAGCATAATGTAATATGCTTATAACTTGAGAATGTAATGCTCAGTTAACTGAAATAAACCAGGCTTGATGACGTATGCAGCCTGCATAAGTGACCTTGGAGGATGCAGCTTCTGTTTGAGAAACGGCCACAATCTTCTGATATAAAGATGAGTTTGTCACAAAACCAGCCTTTTATATGTTTTTATTTTCTGTCTTTCACTGCTGGTGCTTTTTTGTTTGGTTTCCAATATTGTTCATTTGGGAACTTGTATAACATCTGAGACGTGTTGTGATTGTCTGTTGATCAGTGTCAGATGTGAAGTGTTTTAGCAGATTAAAGCCTCACTTGGAGTTTACATGATTTAATGTCTGCATGTTCTTGCTCAAGAATAACAGTGGCTGTATCATTTCTATTTTAAAGAATTTGACAAATATTAAGTATTTAAACGGATTTAAATGTTGTTTCGCTGAAAGTAAGTGTTTTCTCAATCTAAAGTGAAAGTAAAGATAACATCCATGAGACGAGTCCACTTGCATCCTCTGCAGGCTTTTGTTATAATACATTATGCTGTTTTTTATTACATAGGCTGTATATTAATGTGATGTGTTTACTTGGTTTTGCTTTATTTGAACCAATTATTATTGCATCGTCAATCTTATGTAATTTTAAAGGTTTTTTTGCTAACTTGCGTCTATTTTTATTAACAAAAAAAATCAAATACTTCATTAACAAATTAATTGCTAGTGACAGTCCTAGATTAGTTAAAAATTTCCCATTCATATTTTTTATTTTAGACGTTTTTTTAATGTAAAAAAAGTGTCTTGTCTCGTCTCATGAAGTAAGTGTCTAGTTACACCCCTAGTAAACACTAGGCATGGGCTGGTTACCAGTTTCAAGGTATACCGAGGTTTTAAAGAGTTATGGTTTCAAAACAACTAAAATTTTATGTGAAACCAAGGTAATAATAATAATAATAATAATAATAATTATTATTATTATTATTAATAATAATAATAATAATAATAATAATAATTATTATTATTATTTTCAAGGTATAATGTATGTTTACACAAAATTAATTTAAATAATTAAGTCACGTAATTGACTTGATGTTTACATTTAATATTATTAATATTAATACATTTTAAATTGTATAATTTTTCAAAAGAATATTATAATTTAAGGCCTTATTTTTTTCGCCTGGCATGTTACATGTTGTATGTTGCTTAAAAATAAAATGTATTGTGTCCAGTTGAAAAGTTGTGGTTTGTATATGCAGACATTTGGAAATAACACATTTTAGTGTTGCAATGGCAATACTGCACTACTGTGTATATTTGCTTAATATACACAGTACCACCAAAATCTCATATCGGCCCATGCCTAGTAAACACATTTGATGGTTGCAAAAGTTTTTGTGCATTAAGTAGGTTATTTTTTGTGGATTTGTTTAGATCGGACAAATGGATACAATAAAAACACATATCCTTCCATTAGTTTGTGTTTTGTGATTGTGAAACCTAGTGATGCACCGATGTATCGGCCGCCGATATTTATCGGCCGATTTTTAATGAATTTGAAACCATCGGCATATCGGCAATAGCACAAGAAAGGCAGATACCGATTGTTAATTAATTAACTGCATAAAGAAATCCCAATCCCAAAAAAATGAGTTTATGTTGTTGATAAAATAAATGCTGAATAGCAAAAACCACCATTGAAAGTTGTCATGCTGTCTTATTATATTTGTTTTAGCTTAATTTGTGCCTCTCTTATTATGTTGGTCAGTTGAATGTTAATTAGATCCAATCCATGTTCAGTGAAAATAATTTGATGCAGAAATAAACTAGCTAATAGACCAACTGTGTAGCATTGTATACAAGTGTTTAATATCGGTATCGGCCAGAAGTTGTCTGTTTAAATCGGTATCGGCCCAAAAAATTGTGGCAGTGAGATTAGCTCCTATAAAAATGTACAAAATCTGTTTTTCTTGTGTGTCGCTGAATTATAGACTTTGTTTCCTGGAAGTTCATTTTATCCTAATTACTTTTGTGCTTGAAATGTGTTTCTGACATGTCAAAAAGGATCAGAATGGTGCTGATTTGTCTAAACAGTTTCAGATGTAAAGTTTTGGTGTGATTGACGGTTTCTGGTTCACAGATGTTTCACCTTCCATACCGAGAGTTCAGCTTTGATTGATCGTCTTTGAATGTATTTTTGGACCTGGAGCTTGCAGGTGTATTAGACCTTATAGTTGAAGGTTTTCTCTGGTTGCTCAAGTGTGATATTTTCTACATTGCTGTCAAGCTTTGGATCTTTTTTTATTTTCAATGTTTTTGTGCATTGGGGAAGTAAATGAGTTTCATTGTAACAGCAAATATGATGTGGCCAACAGACAAGTACATTATTATTAGCATCGGTTTTAGTCTTTATATTATTTTGTTGCTTTTTATTAGTTTTCGTAAAAGTAAGTGTGGTACGGTACCATGTTTTGTTATATGGGACTTTGACTTGACTCTATGTTACCACCTTACAATAAGTTTCTGTTTTAATTCATGACTGCGAGACTTAACAGTGCGGGAAACACTTTTAAAAATAACCTTAAGTTTGACAAATGCAATTAAAACATCCATTTAACTGTGTTTAATAGTTGTAAATCCATGAGGTTTTAGCATCGTTATGCATCGAATCTAGGTATTTTTTAGTATTGTTATGCATCTGATGTTGTTTTTTTTAGCATCGTTATGCATCTGATGTAGTTTTTTTAGTATTGTTATGCATCTGATGTAGTTTTTTTTTTTTTGTATCGTTATGCATCTGATGTAGTTTTTTAAGCATCGTTATGCATCTAATGTAGGGATGCATAACGACTAATCGCGATTAATCTATAGTAGAATAAAAGTTTTTGTTTACACCGTGTGTGTGTGTGTGTGTGTGTGTGTGTGTGTGTGTGTGTGTGTGTGTGTGTGTGTGTGTGTGTGTGTGTGTGTGTGTGTGTATGTGTGTGTGTAATAACTTGTGTATAGGTAAATGCACACACATGCATGTATATATTTAAGAAATGTTTACATGTGTATATATATTTGTATATTTATTATGTATAATTTATATGATATATAAATATATTTTTAAAAAATCTTAAAATTATGCATGCATGTGTGCATATTTATAAATACAAAATTATTATACACAATTCACACACATATATGATGTAAACAAAAACTTTTATTTTGCTATAGATTAATAGCGATTAATCGTTATGCATCCCTAGTCTGGTGATACAGACATAGAAATAGGACAGTTTATTGTATTTTACATGAACAAATCTGTCAGTTTAAAAAGATAAGTTCGATATGTGTAAAAATGTGCTTAAATATATGAGATGATGGATGATAATAGATAAAATGCCTGATATTATAAATCTAAAACTCTTTGCATTTCTTATATTTCAAAGATGTGGAGCAGTGTCGAATCTTGTATGGGTTTTATATCAGTGGTATGTTTATGTTTCAGTCCCATGATGAAATCTGCAAGCCGTAGCTGTCACAGCTAGTCAGAAGATGCACCATGGCCAAACCGGGATCAGACCGCGATGGAGCCATGGTGGAGAAGACGGCGGGGAAGAAGGTGAGATGACAGCTTTTAAACTCTGCAGCACCTGTTAAATGATGTATACGCATTGAATATATATTAGTTAAAGGGAAATTACAGAAAAAAAAAACATGTTGGGAACCATCTGAAATATTTATAGTTTTTTTTTTTTGGAAAAACAAAATTTTTAGAAGAATTAATGATTTACTAGATGTGTTCAAGTTAAGGTTATGTTTTGTATATTAATTGCGTATCCAAACTCTTATGGTTTATATTCTCTTCTCTCTCTCAGAGTAAAGAGAAAATCTCTCCTTTTGTCAAAACTCCGAAGCTGGATCGGAGCGAAATCCTGGGGAAAGAGGGGAAGTCAAAGTCTTCCATGAAACGGAAGCTATCCTTCACCGTCAGTCCACAGAGGAACGAGGAGCGAGACTCTGACACGGGTCAGTTTTATATTTTGTGTGAAAGTGTTCTAGTATGTTCTCGCATCTGTGCCTCGTTGCTGCCTCCTTTTGGTTAATGATAAAACATGTTTTATTACTGATGAACAGATAAGTCAGCTATAGGACATCTATACAAGTGAGCAGAAATATGCTAAGTGAATGACTGAAAAAGTCTCTGATCTTAAGGTTTTTAAGTATTTAAAGGAATATTCCATTTTCTTAAAAGAAAAATCCAGATAATTTACTCACCACCATGTCATCCAAAATGTTGATGTCTTTCTTTGTTCAGTCCAGAAGAAATTATGTTTTTTGAAGAAAACATTGCAGAATTTTTCTAATTTTAATGGACTTTAATAGAACCCAACATTTAATACTTAACTCAACACTTAACAGTTTTTTTCAACGGAGTTTCAAAGGACTATAAACAATCCCAAACGAGGCATAAGGGTCTTATCTAGCGAAACGATTGTCATTTTTGACAAGAAAAATAAAAAATATATACTTTTAAACCACAACTTTTCGTCAAGGTCCGGTCCAGCGCGACCTAACGTAAATGCGTAGTGACGTAGGGAGGTCACGTGTTACATATATAAAACGCACATTTGCGGACCATTGTAAACAATAAACTGCCACAAAGACATTAATTAGTATCATTCAACATACAACAATGTAGGAACGGCCCTCTTTCAACACACTTGTAAACACTGGGGCGGAGTTTCGCATTCGTCCTTTGTGACCTCTTGACGTCATGACGTATTGCGGTGATGTAGCGCATCACGACCGGATCTACACGACGAGAAGTTGTGCTTTAAAAGTGTATATTTGTTTTTTTCTTGTCAAAAATGACAATCGTTTCGCTTGATAAGACCCTTATGCCTCGTTTGGGATTGTTTATAGTTCTTTGAAACTCTGTTGAAAAAAACTGTTAAGTGTTGAGTTAAGTATTAAATGTTGGGTTCTATTAAAGTCCATTAAAATTTGAAAAATTCTGCAATGTTTTCCTCAAAAAACATAATTTCTTCTCGACTGAAAAAAGAAAGACATCAACATTTTGGATGACATGGTGGTGAGTAAATTATCTGGATTATTCTTTTAAGAAAATGGACTAATCCTTTAAGTATTTCAACTTGTTTTCTTATGTTCTCACAAGTCCAATATTAAAAAAGTAGGTTGAATTGGGTTGCATAATTAAGAAATAATTGTTTATGATTCTTGTAAACAATAATGTTTTTAAATAATTGTTTTATTTAAAAAAAAATATTATTAAATGAAAATAATCATCTGTAGCCCCCATAGTCCTCTAAATATTGTACAGTATTTCAAGAACTTTTAGACAAGTTAGCAGGCAGTAATAAAATAAAAACTAAGAAACAGCTTGCAAGTGCTAGACTAACAGGAAAACATTCTGAAATTTACAAAAAAAATTGGTCAACAGGGGTAGTGCACTTTAATGAACATTTCTGTAAATGTGCCAGAGTTTGCAAAAAAGGCTATTTTCACATTAGTGTTATAAAGCAGTGGTTCTGAAACTTTTTCAGCGTGAGGCCCCCTTTGTGAATGGTGCATTCCTTCGCAGCCGACCCAAAGAAAATGTATGACAAAAAAAAAACAGTTCTAAAACTTCACATTTTAATTAAACAAAACAGTAGTAGTGCTGCCTTATTTTTTTTTAGATTTAATTTCACAGAATTCACGATAAATTAATGTATTTTATAAAAATGTCATAAAAGTGGGGCCCCCTGGCACCATCTCGCGGCCCCCCTGGGGGCCCCGGACCCCAGTTTGAAAACCACTGTTATAAAGTCACCCTAAAAACAAAACATTTTATATTATAGGATTACTTCACTTCCATAAAAAAATCCTAATAATTTACTCACCCCCATGTCATTCAAGATGTTTATGTTTTTCTTTGTTCAGTCGAGAAGAAATTAAGTTGTTGTTTTTGTTGTTGTTTTGTTTTTGAGGAAAACATTCCAAGATTTTTGGTGGACTTTTTTGTAGACTTTAGTGGACCTCAACAGTTTGCAATTTCAGCGCAGCTTCAAAGGGCTCTAAACGATCCCAACTCTAGGAAAATGATCATAATTTTCGCAAAAAAAAAGAAATGTACTTTTAATGCACTACTTCTCCTCTTGCACAGGCCATGTGACGCACCAGCGCGACTGTACGTATTATGTAATCCCGTGGAAAGTAACACTTTACATATGTAAAATGCACATTGCGCACCATTTTAAACAATAAACTGACACAAAGACATTAATAAGTATCATTTCACATACAACAACGTCTGAACGCTCTTCTTTCTTCACACTTGTAAACACTAAAGGCATACGTCATGTGTGACCTTTTGACTTGATTATGTAATACGTAAGGTCATGCTGCCGCATCATGCTAGTGCAAGACGAAAAGCTGTGGTATAATAGTACGTATACCACGGGTCTCTTGAATGCTGTATTCTGATTGGTTGAAAATTTTTCCACGGATATGCATTATTTTTGCAATAACCGCACACCTAGCTTGTCAAATGTCTTAAAAATTAAGAGTCCTTTAAAGCTGCATTGAAACTGTAAACTCTTGAGGACCAATAAAGTCCAGGAATTTTTTCCTCTAAAAACATACTTTCTTTTCGACTGAACAAAGAAAGACATAAACATCTTCCATGACATGGGGGTGAGTAAATTACCAGGATTTGTTTTTAAATGAAAGTGAAATATTCCTTTTATACGTTCAAATTCCACACAGCAATCCTACTAAATGACAGACATGGGACATTTTATCTGAACATATATTTTATTACAAAGAAGATAAAAGCGATCAGATGGAAGAAAGAAAATGGGTAGGAAAAACGGATAAAAGAATATTGTAAAATTAGGGCTGTCAATAGATTAAAAAAATTAATCTAGATTAATTGCATGATTTCATGAGTTAACTCGCGATTAATCGCAAATTAATCTCACATTTGTATCCGTTCTAAATTTACCCTAATTTAACACTCTTCAGGTTTTTAATACTCTAATCATATATACATATATAGATGCTTTATGCAAATGTATGTTAACAACAGCCTGTTTACATTTTAACAGAACCATCAAGCCATTGTTTTGTATATGCATTTTCCTTTCAGAAGAATTTTCTTTCTCCATTTTTGTTTGCAGCTGCATCATTTGTGACATGTGCTGGCAAATTGATTCCGAATTAGCAAATTTAAAAAAAATAGTTGTTCACATTTTGACATTCTCTTTTAAAACATAGAACAATGCATGATTTGTTGGAATATAACAAAATATGACAGAACTACACCTGTTTGAAGTTGAAAGAGTCAGCAAAGTTAATAACCACAAAAATTACCACATCCATACCTTAAAATCACTGGTAAAACTAATAGATTTAGCACACAAAAAGCACAAACATCAATATATGCTAAAATTTTTTGTTCTTTTATTTTTTGATTGACATTGAGACAGACTGCTTAAAATCTAAGTGATCTAATATAATGTGACACATCAGATATTTTTACCCAACAGTTAACCAAACATTTACTTACGACATAACAAATTATAGATTCTACCTGCGTGAATTCTTATCAAAACAGATATTTTTAAAACTTTAATTTTGTGTAGATGTCTATATATCCGGGTCGTGCACTCGCGCGTCTGTGTGCACGCGCTTCAGATGTCAGTCAGTCAGCGTGAGGAGATCGCTTTTGAGTCTTTTCGCTCTTAATAACTCTTTAAAGCCCCACTGTGTAGGATCTACTCCCATCTAGCGGTAAAACTGTATATGACAACCAACTGATTATTAGTTTCTAGCCCCCCCCATTCGGAACGCGTTTTAACTAGTACGGTGGCCCTGTCATGCCAAGGTTAACATGGCTTCCAGTAGCTAAAGCAAAAGCAATGAAAAAAAATGAACAATTTGCATTGTCCTTTGCCTGTGATCCGTCAAAGCACACAGATTTATGTTAAACATGTAAAAAGTCTGATTGTCATGATATGTCCGCTTAAAATCACATAAGTTACAAAAAGCAATCATAAACGTAGCTTAGGCACTCCTTTTTCATCCACGCGAGGAAAAATATCACAGGGGCTGTTAAACTTGGTATTAAGATGTGTTTTCATCGATCAGATCACAAGTGGACGAGAGAGAGACATACACTTGGTGTTTAAATCCGTCTCTTTTTGTCCATTTTCGACCGCTTCTCTCCAGATTACTGAGGAGATGGTCTGTGGACCAGTTCCTCTCCTGTCATTTACTCATGAGCTGGAGTAATGACAGGTTTAAATGGACGCAAAACTAATATGTCAGAGTCCAATGCTTATGTTTTAAGTAAACGTTACATGTCCGTGTATATGTAAGCGCTTCCTCTGATATTGGTGAAATAAGATCGCACAACTTTCACACGCTTGTAAAATGAAACGAAAGACGCGCAGATCAGCGGCGTTTTATCAATGAAAGACTAAAAATAGGGCTGTCACCGTGTGTTTGTGCTAGAGGTCAGAAAATATGAAAAATATTTATCTCAGTACCTCAGATTACATAAATGGGCGGAGAGACGGCGTGTGGCTGTTCGAACCACATGCGTGTATACACTAACTGCATAATATGCTATAGTTAGCCAAAGAACTATAAAACGTCAAGTTTACAACATAGACTGTATAGATGTAAACGAATATGCTGAATTACCTGTGGTGAAAATAGAATGTAGCAACTTCATTGTCCATTGAGGCTCATCTTGGAAAACTAACTCCAATATGACTTTGGTCTTGATGTTTTCCCGTCCCGTTGTCGTTTAAAATCCCCGTTTCGCTTCCTTGGCGACTTGTTTTAATGTCCTCGACAATATGTCTTCAACAGGCTTTCAAATCAAAGCATTAGATCGCGGGATCATCACGGTGTGCGGCTGTTGTAAAATCCGAAGGATTCAGTCTACGCAGGTTGCATATCCGGGCTGCATACGTCATCAAGCCTGGTTTATTTAAATTAACTGAGCATTACATTCGCAAGTCATAAGCATATTACATCAATTTACAATTAACTAAGAATAATTGTCAGCTTTATAATTGTTAATATTCTGAAATAAGACTGTCTTGATGACATATACCGCCTACACATGCAACCTCCGTAAGCTTCAGCTCGCGGCCAGCTTGAGTGTAGTGTGAAAGCGCGAAATGCGGAGCTTGAATTTCAGGAATGTCCCTCGTCGGCGAATGTATTTCAAAGATGGAGGCACAACATGGATTCAGCCAGAGAGCGACTCGATCGTATGTATTTTAAATAGCAGATTCTACACTTACGAGAATACTTTGATTAGTGGGGTGGGCGTAATTACACATGAATGAGCACATACTTTTGAAAGAAAACATGGGTTTTTGCTTAGAATTAACTAAAATTAGTACACAGTGTAGCTTTAACATTAATCAGGTACCGAACATTATCTCTCTTAATGACTCTTTTAACATCAAGCAAGTCCTGCAGTCTATTTTCTAAGTCATGCATAAAAGCGAAACCAAAATGAATTGAGACGCATCTTTGCATTAGATTAAGCATTAGGAGGACGGTAACCTCTCAGACATATAAATAAAGATCATTTAAGATGTCCAACGAGCATTTAGAGCATTGGATTTGATAGACGATTTGCTTAATGTTTTTATTTCTATGAAAACCTTTGACTCATTTAGACAGGGTCACATTTGTCTGCGTCTCTGTTCATTCAACTATGGGCTGGACCAAGGGTCAAACAGAAATTGCGTTAATAAAATTAGTGCCGTTAAAATGAATTTGCGTTAACGCGTTATTAACGTGTTAATTTTGACAGCCCTATGTAAAATACAAAAAAAAAATGGAGCAATCACTACGTTATATACATTTGTCTCAGATTTACTTTTTATAAATTTTTTGCCTCCACAGCAAACAAAGCAATTTTGCCTTTATTGTCCCAATTTTATGGAGGGCACTGTACGTATCCAGTCGTCTTTGCATTTATTACGCATATACACTAGTCAACATTTATTTAGCAGGCAGTAATAAAATAAAAACTAAGAAACAGCTTGCAAGTGCTAGACTAACAGGTAAACATTCTGAAATTTACAAAAAAAAAGGTCAACAGGGGTAGTGCACTTTAATGAACATTTCTGTAAATGTGCCAGAGTTACGTTAGTTACATGCTACTAATAACCAATGATTGTATTATGTAGCCTATGGGGTTCCCATACTTTTAATTTTGCAACCCACTTAAATGGTTATAATCTAAGCCGGGACCCACTAACATAACATTTTTAAATGGAAATATAAGGGAAACATGCATTATTTTCTCTTTTGTAGTTTTAGTTGTTTTTTATTTTCCTTGTCATTTAAGTTTAATTGCAATATCAAAATACCTTATGGATATCATATCAAAATCATTGTCATTGTTTGTCATTAGTTGGACTAAATTGTTTTCCCCGCAACAGCCAAGCGACTTTGCGCAACCCACCTTATCCCACTGTGCGACCCACAGGTGGGTCCCTACACACAGTTTGAAAACCGCTGGTGTAGCCAACTCACTGAGGAAATAACATAATTTTGCTCATTTTAGATATTACCGAAATGTCAGGTTTTTACTGACCTGCCAGGTTTAACCCTTTGCTGACACTCTGAGTTGAAAGGCACCTAAAAATATAAAAAGGTCTTAAAATATTTTACAGCTTCTTCAATGTGACTGAGCTTTTTGTGACTGAATCAATTTAGTATATACTTATGTCAGAAGTGGGGAATCACACTTCATTGATCCAATGTTGCATCCTAGGATTGGGGTGCATGGTCTTACCTCATGAGGAAAATGGTCTTAACTTTGTGACGTCATTTGTGACTCTTAATTAGTTTCACGAAGCATTTAAATCCTGTGCTGTGATATGAGAAGCAGAGCCTGTAAGTATAATCACTGCTCTGCTTTTTCGACCCCTGACCCTCCCCACCTCTCTGCTTTTGCACTGTAGATGACTCTGACCCCGGGCAGTCGAGTGATGCGTGGGGAGAAAGATTACTTCCTACCTGCAGGATATATGCAGGTAACTGCCTCCGCAAAATCCTCCCCACAGCAGACCCTTGCTGTGTCGCACAATCAGTCGTAAACAGTCCGAAAAGGCCTCGGATGCGTCACCGTCCTTGTATTTACAAGCATGGGGCTCATATAAAATGAATCCTGTTTACCAAAGGGTTACACTAACCTCTGCAGCATGACCTAGTCCGTCTGCTAGCGGTTTTGCGTCACGCTCTGTGCTTCACTTTGTGTTACAAGAGCAGGGATTTGTACTTATTTGTATTTATTTATCTTTTTTAATACCCAATATTCTTCGATTCGTGTTCAAGGAAGCACACACATGCATTTTTCAGGTTTATCTTCTGCATCTGTTTTAATCGCATGCCTTTCAATACTGATGGGATTAAATGGGTAATGCATGTGTCTGTAAGGCTGGAAATAGTTTCATCTCTGTTTTTCACCTTTTGCCACTTCTTTAAAGTGGACAATTGTAGAAATTAAGATGTACGAAATCCAGGAGGAAGCATACTGATGAGCTTTTCGTCGTTCTTCTTGTTTGCTGTAGACAAAGATGGTCCGGATAAGAAGAAAGTTAAGAAGGAGTCGTGCACTAAGAAATCTACCCCTGTGAATATTTTGTTCGGTTACCCTTTGTCGGAGCGTAAGCAGATGGCTCTTCTGATGCAAATGACAGCGAGAGACAACAGTCCAGGTAGGAAACATTGACCACTGAGCGATTGTTGGTATTTATTCTACGTTGCACATCGTTTTTGATGTGTCAGCCTGGGAACATACGTAACCCTGTCTGTAAAATCCATGTTAAAGTCTCATTTATCTAATTATTAGGTTAGGAGTATCAAAGTTTGATAGATTTGACATTCGTTTCGAACTTTGACCTTTCTTAGTCAATATTAAAGGATAACCACTTTCATAAAAAATCCTGATGACCCCGTGTCATCCAAGATGCTAATGTATTTCTATGTTCAGTCGAGAATACATTTTGAGAAAAACATTCAGTTTAATTGACTTTAGTGGACCTCTACAGTCAATGCAGCTTCAAAGGGCTGTAAACAATCCCAACCGACGCATAAGGATCTTATCTAGCGAAACGATAGTCATCTTGCAAAATAAAATTAATTTGCCTTTAACCACTACTTCTCGTCTTGCACTAGCCGTGTGATGCCCCAGTTTGACCTTATGTATTGCGTAGTCACGTCGAAGTCACACATTACATATGTAAAAATCACACTTGCGGACCACTTAAAACTGACACAAAGACATTAATTAGTATCATTTCACATACAACAACATCTGAACAGTCCTCTTTCTTTACACTTGTAAACACTGGAGCGTTAGTTTCGCATACGTTATGCGTGACCTTTCAAGGTGATTACGTAGTACGCAAGATGACACTAGCGCGTCACACAGCTAGTAAAAGACGAGAAGTTGTGGTTTTAAAGTACGTATTTTTTATTTTCTTAGCGAAAATGACGATCGTTTCACAAGACAAGACCCTTATGATCATTTAGAGGCCTTTAAAGCTGCATTGAAACTGCAAACTGTTGAAGTCCACTATAGGGATCCCGTCAGTAAAGCTGGTTCCTTGATTAGTTATAAATCGCCATCAGCGGCTTTCAAATGGAGTGGCATTTACTACACAAAGCCGTAGTTCGCTTACAATTGGGGCAATTTCGCATAAATTATCGCGGACTTATCGCCTGCGAAATGTATGCGATATGGCCCAGCTTGTCAGTGAACTACGGCTTTGTGTAGTAAATGCCACTCCATTTGAAAGCTACTGATGCCGATTTATTACTAATGCAGGAACCGGCTTTACACACGAGATGCGCATGATATTGCATGCAAATTATTGTCCACCACTAGTCCACTATATGGAGAAAAATCCTGGAATGTTTTCCACAAAAAACGTTTTTTTCTCAACTAAACATAGAAAGATATAAACATCTTGGATGACATGGGGGTGAATAAATTATCAGGATTTTTTAATGAAAGTGGAGTAATTCTTTAAGGTTATATTTTCACAGAATGTGTTTTACATGATGTAGGATGATTTTGAGATTCTTGTTATTATGGTTTGTGATCTTAGATACTACGCCGAGCCACCCTTCTCAAACTCCAACAATGCAGAAGAAGATCACTAGCAGCTCGTCCACGCGGCAGAAGGACAAAGTCAACAAGAGGAATGAGAGGGGGGAGACGCCCCTACATATGGCTGCCATCAGGGGCGATGTCAAACAGGTGAAGGAGCTCATCGGCCTTGGAGCGGATGTTAATGTCAAAGATTTTGCAGGTAAGACTGTGTGCTCAATAAACATTTATATGACCCAGTAATAAGAGGAAATGTGACGCTCCTTACCATGTTTGAAAGATTCACTAACAATCCATAGTCTCTTAAACTCATACATGATTTCTTTTCCCAGGTTGGACACCACTCCATGAAGCGTGTAACCTTGGTTACTATGATGTAGCGAAGGTTCTGATTGGTGCAGGAGCAGAAGTGAACACGCAGGGATTGGACGACGACACGCCGCTTCATGATGCCTCCAGCAGTGGGCACAAAGATGTGAGTTTTGCACTAACATCGAAAATGGTCTAAACCAGAGGTTTTCAAAATGTGGGTCAGGACTCGCTTGTGCAGGGGTGTGCAAACTTGGTCCTGGAGGGCCGTGTCTGGCAGAGTTTAGCTGAAATTTCCTTAGCACACCTTCCTGAAAGTTTCTAGTCTGCGTAGTAAGACCTTGGACACCCCTGAACATGTTGGTCGCATAGTGGGAAAAGGTGGGTCTCACAAAGTTGCTTGCCTGTAGCTGTAAATGACACAAAAAACGGTTTAGTCCAACTAATGACGAGCAATGACAATATAGTGCTGTATTTTGATAATGCAATTAATCTTACACTTCATTAATAAAATTACAAAAATATTAGATTATACACATTTAAGTCAGTTAACAATTTGGGAATATGTTGCATCTTTAT
Source organism: Misgurnus anguillicaudatus (assembly GCF_027580225.2). Lineage (NCBI taxonomy): Eukaryota > Metazoa > Chordata > Actinopteri > Cypriniformes > Cobitidae > Misgurnus > Misgurnus anguillicaudatus. The sequence goes on along the minus strand of NW_027395276.1, from coordinate 2,372,412 downwards.
AAAACCATAGTGCTTAAGATAATATGATGAATCCATTTTCATGTATGGTTGCTTGCTGACCTTAAAGTGTAAGTTGTACATCAAGTTCATTTAGCCTAGTTAGACAAATTAATTATATCATTTGGCCGAGGAATTAGGCATTGGAGCAGTTATCAGCAAAAATCTAACTAGACTCGAGACTCGAATCAGCAACCTTTTGGGTTACATGCCCAACTTTCTATTATACCACAACTACCTCTACCATAATCACTTATCTTTGTTAAAATCACAACAGACAGACAGTCTCGCATTGCTCATTTCTTGGCTATACTTACTGAACAGTGCGTAATGACATCTGTTACAAGAGTACCGGTACCTTTAGTAAGAGTCTTGCACTTTAATTTATCTGTGTTTATGCTGCCTCCTATTGCTCCCATGACAAATTTTTGCCAATGTTCATAGATTGTGAAGCTGCTTTTGCGTCATGGTGGCAACGCCTTCCAGCTCAACAAGAGAGGAGAGAGACCCGTTGATGTGGCTGATTCTCAGGAACTTGAGCAGTTACTAAAGGGAGAGATCCCACTTTCAGACGTAGAGGAGAGTTCTTCAGGTACAGAGGTTTTTGTCTGTGCTGTTAATTTGGTCTTCATTATCCTTATTTTTTGACTGTACCTATCAAAGAAATAAACTTGACTTGAATGATTGTATTTAAGTTTGCACAAATGTATGTATTTATTCATGAATAATTATTCGATTGGGATTTCATATGAACCGTTTCTTTTTTGTAATCCTTGTATGTCACAGACTCAGAGGACCCACCTTCAGTTAATCCATCCAGTGTAGACGAGAACATGGAGTACTCTGATGCTGAGAAGGACTCCACCACAGTGAAGGCGTCATCGTCCATGTCAGGACTGGACGAATATGAATTTAAAGATGAGGAAGAGGAGGAGGATCTTAGTAAGGCACTTAACGAAAGACACCTCTTAAGAAGAGAGCTACGGCAAAAGGAGAAAGAAGAGAAGGAAAGGAACCACTATGCTTCCAAACAGGGCAGCAAAAGCGAGCAGCTGACTTGCAAAACTAAGAAAACTAAAGCATCGCGTGTGTACTGCACTTCGGATAGTTCAAGCGATGAAGCTGAGGTGCCGTCGGAAAGAAGAAGCTCCCCGACAAGGTCGGTCAGTGTGGATAGTCATAAAACGGAGAGTAAATCAAAAAAAGAAAGCCTCAATCTCACTCCATCTGAGCAGAAAGAAAAGTGTAAACAGAAGAAAAAGAACAAGAGCCAAAGCAAAAACAAAGAGAACCAGGAAGTTCGAGAGGAAGTGAAAGAGAACGGCAAATCTCTTCTGTTTTCTGCAGCGACTGTGTCTGATAATTCTGAAAAGACCGTCAGAGAAGAGGACTCCTTCAAAATGTCGTTCAGCGCAAAAGATGACACCTCTGTCCACCTATTTCACCTATCTGTGGTCAAGTCCCCAAAGCTGAACCACAGCCAAACTGACAAGCAAACAACCCCACTGAAACAGGAAAACACTAAGACCTGTGTTTCGATTGGAGATGGATCCTGCCCAGGTGAAAACGTCAAATACAATCACTACATCGAGTCAGACTTCTGCACAGAAGGCTCTAGCAGTAAAAGTTGCAAACACAAGGAGAAAAGCAAGCATCACCATAAGGAGCTCAGCTTGGAAGATGACGGCAGCTCTAGTCCATTCAAAGACAGTAGTTTAAGCAACAGTATGGACAGTTCTGAGGGTGTCTTCAGGAAGACGGACAAAGATGGCAAAGTTGTTAAGAAGCACAAGCTAAAACACAAGGAGAAAGACAAATACAGGAAGGAATACGAGGCTGAGAGAAACCGTCACCGGCAAAAAGAGGCACGCAAGGACGGGCATAGGAATATGGAGTTTGACCGGGAGTTTTGGAAGGAGAACTTTTTCAAAAGCGATGAGAATGAGGAGACCACAGGTAAAGGCGAGGTGCTCCATGGCGGATCTCCTCTGAAATCTTCAGAATCGTCACCTGCTAAAGAGGAAAAAGGTGTGTCAAGGGACAAATATTCAAGTAGTAGTAGCAGCAAGGACAGGAGGCCAAAAGAGGAGAGGGAAAAGGACAAGCCTATAAAAAAAGAGAAAAGAGAGATGGGCTCCAAAGATGAGCGAGGAAGAGATGAACTCGATGACCGGACTGAGGGTTCACTGCACATTTCAGGAGTTAAAGAAGAAGCGGATGACAAACCAATCACTGGTAATTCAGCAGACCTAGATCAACTGGAGTCTGCAGAGAAAATCCCTCGAGAGAAAAACGATAAGCGACTGCCAACAAAAGATCGGGAGTCTGAAAAGTCTGAGAAAAAGCATGCAGATAAAGATAAGAAAGTGAAATCTGAGCACTTAGCTGACAAGTCGGAAATGCACATCTCCACAGATCGATGGAAAGAAAAGGAGAAACTAACAAGCACTTCACATTCACCCAATGATAAGAGCCATAATAAAGAGATTGAAAAACTCAAAGCGATGTCTGCAATGAAAAAGCATGAAGAAAACAAGAAGAATAAAGACAAGCTTGACAAAAGAGCAGAGAAAGATCATTCTTCTGGTGACCACAGAGAGAAAGATAAAACCAATTCGGAAAAGAAAGTGAAGACCACTGATCATGGCAAATCTGACCGCACTAAAGAAAAGGAACGAGAGAAAGACTCAGATAAGAGGAAAAAAGAAAAATCTAAAGAAACCACCCCATCTTCCTCATCCTACTCCAATCTTAAGTTGTTACTAGAGGAGAAGAAAGGCTATATTTGTGAAAACAATAAGATTGCCTCATCTAAATCAAAGGAAGAGGGTACAAAGGCTACGGAGAAAGACAGGGATAGACGAGAGAGGGACCGGGATTCGGAAAGACATCGAGACCGCGAGCGAGATCGACACAAGGAAAAGGACAAAGATAAAGACAGATCGCAGCTGAATAGAGATGGCAAAATAAGCAAGACGAAACCAAGTGAAGCCGAATTCAAATCTAAGGTTGCACCAAGTCCAAAGGATGCTCGTCCAAAAGAAAAGAGGTTGGTAAATGATGACCTCATGCAGACCAGCTTCGAACGCATGCTCAGTCTCAAAGACCGGGAAATTGAACAGTGGCACAGAAAGCACTTAGAAAAAATCAAGCAGAAGGAACGAGAACGACTAAAGCAGCGCCCGGGAATCGATCTGGGGAAGCAGAAAAGCAAAGACAAAGCCAACACAAAAACATCCACTTCGTCCGGTGAACCTTGTTTAACGAAGGAATTGATGCGCTCCAAGAGCTCCGAGGTTTCAGATGGACACCGCGAAAAAAGCTTGAAAGATGCCACTAGTGCAAGAACGCTCTCGCTAGATGCGAAACATCTCCCTTCTTCTGGGAAGAACGGACCCTTATTAGAAAACAGTCTTAGCCGATCTCCAAGACCAGAGAGTGAAAAGTCTGGTCTTATGTCAAGATCAATATCCATGATCTCTGTGGCAAGTTCAGAAGATTCTTGTCATGCCACCATACTAACACCCAGACCAACTGAATATGATTCGGACCACAATGTGGAACCTTCAGATTCCCAGACACCTTTGCTGCAGTCACCTATGGTTCATGACAAGGATACCGTCAGTCTTCCGGATACGGCTCTCTCCAATCGTACGCCGCTACCAAACAGGCATGCATCACCATGCTTAAGGGCTATTTTGGATGAAGAAGCCAAGGCTCTGCCAGTTGAAATTAAACTGAATGAAGACCCACAGAGAATTGGCGTTGCGTTACACCCAAGCAATGAACAAGCTGCTGAGATTAGCGCAACCCCTGTCCTAGAGACTTGCAGTAGTCAAAGCTCCACTGTTCTGTCGGATGGTTTAAATCAAAATTGTAATGATGGTGAAGGCATTACTCTTGTTTGTCAAGTTCAACCTTCGTCATATGTGCACGAGTCTACTACTAAAGACCTTAGTTGCCAACTGGCTAACAATGTGTCTTGCAACCCTGGTAGTCAAAAAGAGCACTTAAGTCTGGGTCAGCTTGAAATCCCTGGTGCAGCAATGCCAGAGGGTTCTTTATTAGATATTGTTTTCCAAAGTGCATCATGTCAGCCTTTACAGACACAAAAATCATCTGACAACCATGCACCTGTGCATTCTGGAAGCCACCAATGGGAAACTGCCCCCAATTCTAGTAGTGAGCAGACTATAAGAGAAGACTCTACGGAGCAAAAAGAGAAAACCTCAGTTGATGCCGAAAACATAATCGACAAGAGTGGGGAAATCATTAACCCCACAGAAAGCAACCAAAATTCATCTGTTGTTTCATGTAGTGCTGAGAATATTAAACCAATGTTGAAAACAGCCCATGTCCAAGAAGATACGGTCAAGGGCACAAGTGTGCAGGAAGAATGTACATCCAGGTTCTCCACAGACTCACTGAGTTCAATTGATGCTCAACCAGAGAAACACGAGCCGGAGTCTGTGACAAATACGTCTCACTCCACTAGTCCAGAAAGGGTCCCTGAGGAGCCGATGGAGTTGTCTGAAGAGGTTTCAGACAAGAACCGAATTGCAGAGACAAATGGTGCCAAAATCTCATCCTCAGAAGAAGGTGTGAAATCTTGCTCTCTATCCGAAACTAAAACCGTTGTAGACCGATCAGACCAGCTTGCTGTCGAGGACAAGCCTCCAAAATCGGACCTTCCAGCTAATGAAGAACCAACTGAGAACAGTGCACAAATCCAGCACAATGCTCATCCAGAGTCGTCCAGCGGAGGAACCTCAGGAAGCTCCTCTCCATCGTCCGTCACGGAGAGAGATTCCGACACATCTGGGGCCAGGTCCAAAGTCCGGCTCTCAGATGAAGACGTTGACATGCAGGCAACCCATCCGAGGAAACGAAAGATGTCTAGGGTTTCTCCCACAGCACAATCTAGCCTTACGGCTCAGCAGGTCAGAGAGAAGACCCAGCAGTCTTTAGCTGCGATTGTAGACGCACTGAAACTCGAAGAGATCCAGCCTTACCAGACGGAGCGAGCAAATCCATATTATGAGTACTTGCACATTCGTAAGAAGATCGAGGAGAAGAGGAAAGTACTTTGTAGTGTCATTCCTCAAGCTCCCCAGTACTATGACGAGTATGTGACTTTCAATGGATCCTACCTGCTGGATGGAAACCCACTCAGCAAGCTTTGCATCCCAACAGTAAGTTTTTGTAAATGCTTGAACTACCGTATTGTCCCGTATATAAGACAACATTTTTCAAACAACATTTTTCGAACTCATGACTATTACGTCAATCATGCTGTACACCCGTAAAAATGTGGTAGGTGGTGCCAAACACTTAATAAAATAAAATATATTATTAGGCTACATGTTTTTTCACAATGAGATGGACAGCTTGGGCCAATTGTTATTAAATCTAGATAGACTGCAGGTTATATATGGTACTGTATGCCATATGAAAAGTATTAAATAATGTGGGGAACCAAACTGGTCCACTTTGACTTATAAAAGTATTTTGAAATTAAACCATTTTCTTTATAAAAGACAAGAGTTGGTCTTCAAAAAGCATTTTTCCAAAACGTACACGGGTCGTCTTATATTCGGGACAATACGGTAATTTTATTTAGGTCTATTTATTTAGGTTCTTCGTTTGAACGGAAAGGAAGCCAATATCTAAAGTCTGAGTGTTGTATTTACTGCTGTTGTTTTTGTAGATAACGCCACCTCCTTCACTACCTGAACCACTGAAGGAGATGTTCAAACAGCAAGAGATGGTCAGGATGAAACTAAGACTGCAGCACAGCATTGAGAGGGTAAATAGATGCATACTTTTTTATATTTTTCAGGAGACCTCTAGGACTTTGTGATTTAATTTTAAGGATACTGTAATGAAGTGACTTATTTTAGCCCATTGCTTTTTCAGGAAAAGCTGATTGTATCAAACGAGCAGGAGGTTTTGAGAGTTCATTTCCGTGCTGCAAGAACACTAGCCAATCAGACGCTTCCATTTAGTGCCTGCACAGTTCTGCTGGATGCTGAAGTATACAACATGCCCCAAGAAGTCCAGGCAAGTGACACATTTGTGGATCACAAAAAGTAGCACGGTTATATTTGTGGAAATAGCCAACAATACATTGTATGGGTCAAAATATTGTTTTTTTATTTTTCTTTTTTTTCAAAAATCATTAGAATACTATGTAAAGATCATGTTCCATGAAGATATTTTGTAAATATATCAAAACTTTTTATTTATTGTGAGTGATAAGGACTTAATTTGGACAACTTTAATGGCGGTTTTTTTAGTATTTTGATTTTTTGCACCCTCAGATTCCAGAATTCAAATCGTTGTGTCTCAGCCAAATATTGTCCTAACAAACCATACATCAATGGAAAGCTTATTTATTGAATTAAAATGAAATATCCTAGGGAACACACCCATGAATCAATAAATCAAGCTACGGTCACAGTTTCAGCATGCAAAATTTATATTTCTTCTATAAAGTGTTGTTGTTTTTAATTTTGACATGCTTGCTCCTAAATGTTTGCTTTTATTATTATTGCACAAAATAGGAATGCGCAATTTAATGTTATTCCTGTGCGTTCACATCAGACATGATAAACAAATAATTTGCGCTTTTTACACGTAGTTGTACACTTGAACGTTTTGAGTTAACTCGCATTATTGGTCGTGATCAATTTGTGTCATTTGCGCATGATAATTTAGTAAACACTCAACTTCTTCCTAGCAAGATTATTTTTATTTCTGTTTCTATAAAAGTATGAAGATGTGTCGTACAGCTCCGGTTTGTCCACATACAGCGATAATAATTTTGTCCTCAATTGTTGTTTTGAATTTCTGCTACAGCTCGCTACGTCACTCCTGGAGCACTACTAGAGCAATCTCCCTGCCAAATATCCGCCAAAGTTCAGTGTTTTCAACTCGCGCGTCATTCGCGTCGCATCATTCTCGCAGATCGCGCCACCGGATCTCTATCGCGTCTTTGCATTGACTTAACATGTAAATCACTCACGCTTAATGCTTTATTCGCGTCTGGTGTGAACGCACCATAAGTCACTTACTGGATAAAAGCGTCTGCCAAATGGTTAAATGTGAATCAAATCATATAATCTTGATTTAAACTACTTCTCTAATCTCTGTAATAAGGAGGTGGTATCTAGTCTCAAAAGAATAAAAATGCTTAAGTTATTTTTGATTTGTAGGTTTTTACAAATCTGTTTTGTGTTTCAGGGGGACGATGGGAAGACCTCTGTTAGAGATCGCTTCAATGCAAGACAGTTTATGTCTTGGCTTCAGGATGTGGATGACAAGTTTGACAAGTTAAAGGTAAAAAACGTATTATATAAAATTAAACAAAGCATCTGTGGACTACGTCATGTGCAGTGCACCGCAACTATATTTGCACACTTAAGAATGTTTGAATTTTTTTGAGACAAAAAACAAGCATTTTATTGAGTTGCTGTCAGTGTAATTTTGTATTAGTAAGACATTTTACCTCAACACTGTTAGATTAGATGTAAATGTGATGCCTGTGCATACTCTCTTAAAGGGATAGTTGACCGAAAAATGAAAAATATGTCATAATTTACTCCCCCTCAAGTTGTTACAAACTGTGTTCACAAAGAAAGACAAAGCAGATCTGGGGCACCATTGACTTTCATAATAGGAAGAGAATGCATGTGAATGGTGCCCCCAGATCTATTTGATTAGTAACTTTTTTGATTAAAAAAAATTGAATTTGAGGGGGAGTAAATTATGACAGGATTTGCATTTTTGGGTGAACTTTCCCTTTAAGGCACCTTTGCAAACTTCAGTGGATCTTCATACATCCGCTCTGATGTTGTGTAAAATTAGTCTATATATTATATCATTTTAATGCGATGACATTGACCAAAATCTGTGTTTCTCGCAGACGTGTCTGTTGATGCGTCAGCAGCATGAAGCGGCGGCGTTAAATGCGGTTCAGCGTCTGGAGTGGCAGCTAAAACTGCAGGAACTGGATCCCGCTACTTACAAGTCCACCAGCATATTCGAGATTCCCGAATTCTACATCCCACTCGTGGAAGTCAACGATGACTTTGACCTGACACCGATATGACACCACGGTGACTGGCCCGATACGAAGATGACAGTGATGATGTCAAGAAAATAACAAAGCACTTGATTCGGCGGGGTTCAGTTGGTGTGTCTGTATGTGTGCGTGCATGTACAGTATGTTGTGTCTCACGGTGCACAAACGTACCATATTTCCAGAGCTATAAAATCAAATACAGCAAGCCGCTTGTAGTCCATCACAGCGCTGCACATCAAGGCTATCGTCTTGGTTCGGTCCGTGTTTTCTGTTCCAGTTCTGGTTAGGCCGCATGCACGCTCTCCATATGGGCACTTACAAACTGCGAGCGTAAATAAAATGCACTTAAGCTTGTGGTCCACCATCCAAACAGTCGACCGAGGGTCGGCGCAGAGGAGTAATGAAAAACCAGCCTTGAGAAGGTAAAGACCACCGTCGGAAAGAACGAATTCTCCGTTAAAGAAGGAGATCTCGATCCGACATGTTTCTACAGCGAGTGTTTATAGATTATGTATAGATTGTGCTCCTCATTTTTTAACTTATTTTATACATACTGATTTGTAAATAGCCATGTAATTATTGTTTTTAACTTGTAAAAAAAATGAAAAGGAAACTGAGAGGAAAGAAACGTTAAAGTAATAAATATTTTGATTGTTTTGTCTAATGTTCAATGGACCAAAGTTGTTTTTACATTGCAGTTCTTTGTTGTTGTGTTTGTTGATGTTTGCTTAACTCTAAGCATGTGTTTTTGAATTACCTTTTCGTTCGGTTTATTTTCGTTTCATATTTTACTGCTCTTTTTCCCTTTGACATTCATCAAAGCTGGTGTTTCCTGACTTGTGGTTTCTATAATGTGCATGCTTTCACAGGTTTGTCTCTCTCTCTCTCTGAACAGTTGTACCGTGGTGAGGTTTACTGAAGTGGTCCTGGTTTCTTTCTGCCATTGTTGTGTCTATTAGTAACATCCATTTCTTGTGTGTTGTCCCTTGTGTCTTGCGCATATTTAAAAAAAAAAAAAAGAGGAAAAGTTTGTTGTGGTTTCTCCATAGGACAAACAATGCCCTTACTTTTACAGTTTTAATGTGAGATCACAGCAAAACCTATTTTTTACAGACGTAATGCCTTTTGAACGATGGTTCTAAAAATATGTCTATTTTAATATTTACTTGTTACATGAGGATGTACATATTTGTAATATATAATTGAATAAATTTTATTTGTTGTGAAATCAAACACTTTTGCAGTCCCGTTTTTTTTATACTTCAAATGCTGTAGTCGATCATTTTATCACTTAACTTTATCTTTGAGCACCATAATAGCACATGTACATTTTCTTCCTGTGACTGTTATTTCTTCATGCTTTAAAACTGCTTGAATGTAATTCCCCCATTTAGTATATGCAGATCTTTGTATATGCAAATTAGTCTCCACCTCTACTCAGTTGCACAGCTCAGATAATATATAAGAATATGTGAATTAGTCCTCGCCTTCATCCTTTTGTATGTGTAAATAGTTGCTAATTTCATTTGCAGCACTAATAGTATAAGGTCTGATGTGCCAGTAACCTACTAAACATGAGACGTCTGATGGACGTGCAGATTATGTCTTTATTGCGTCCGTTTGTCCAAGACAAATTTTGGATGTTACACAACATGCAAACTAGGACCGCTATTTGGACATCTATCCATGACCTCACTTGGATGTCATTATTCAGTTCAACATTTGAACATCAGCTTTAAAAATAATTTTGTGGTGTTGCAACTTAATTTTTTTTTATTTATCAATTTCCGAGTTCTTGTTCATTCAACTTAAAAATGTTTTCCTTGTCGGAGCCAGTGGGGTAGTGGACAATGGTGCAGATGCATTTCCAGGGACCCCAGTTTGAATCCCGGCTTGAGGTCCTATGCCGATCCCATACCTCTCTCTCCACCCTGTACTTTCCTGACGTCTCTTAATTACTGGCTATCAAATTAAGGCAAAATGACCCAAAAAATACTTGTGAAAATGTTGTCCTTAATCCAAATAAAAAAATTAGGGTAATGGTTCACATCTATATTTTATAACTTAAGCAAATTAAAAATAAACAACTTGCGCTAAACAATATTTTCTCAATGAAAACCTGCCAATTTTTTGTTGTTGTTGAATAAAGTCTATTAAATGTAATTATAGTCCAGTTTTTATGTTTTAAGAACATTTGTTGGTTGTCTGAACGTTACACTTTAAAATTTTCAAACTATTTCTGAATGTTCTGTAAAATATTGCTGTAGAACAGTGTTTCCCAATCCTGGTCCTCGGGCACCCCCTCCCAGAAAGTTTTAGATGTCTCCTTATTTAAAACACCTGATTCAACTCATCAGCCTCCTTCTAAAATGGTACACATGTGTCCCTAACAAGCTGATGAGTTAAATCAGGTGTGTTTAATAAGGAGACATCTAAAACTTTCTGGGAGGGGGTGCCCGAGGACCAGGGTTGGGAAACACTGCTGTAGAAAACAAACACAATTAACTTCTTATGTTTAGATGCTGGCTTTGTTTCATTTAAATTCGCAATTATGGTGACCAGTGTTTGTTTAAGTTGAACTCTTGACTCAGAGTTTGCTAGCTTCTCCTCTGGCTGCTACAACTTTGTGCTTAAAACATGTTTGTTGTTGTTAAAAGAAACCAATAATGTAATAATCACAGTGGTGGTTAGTATCGAATGCTTAAGATCATCATCTAGTGCAGGGTTCCCCAAATCTTACCCTTGAGGGCCGGAGCAAAACACAGTTTAGGTCCAACCCTAATCAAACTTCTTCTTTCTTTTAATGGCGGGTGGCACCAACTTAAACGCTGCGTCCGAAAACTCAAGGCAGTGACTCGTTGCCTCACTGCCTCATGAGGAAATGACTTCGGAGGTATGAAGGCAGCTCAGAGAAAGACTTTCGAACACACTTCAATGCCAGCGTGTTTGAAATATAAACAGAGAGTGCCTTTGTGATAACTAATCACATATTTGAAAACTACAATACTAATTTCTCGCTAGAAATGCAATTAAAAAGTGTAAAAAGTGAAAATCTACCTTTATTTATTTACACTAAATTGGTGGTCCAGTCGCGTCCTTGGTCGCCATTTTATTTTTTCGAACTCGACCGGGCTCGACCAATCACATTCTTAATATACGCTCACGCATAGGTATCTCAGGAGACAGGAAGAAACCTAACATTGAATTCGGACATGCCTTGATGCCTTCCTGCCTTGGAAAGCTGCCTCAGAAGGCAGCAAGTTAGAGTTTTCGGACGAAGCCTTAGGTGCATCCTAATCAAATTTACACACCTGTGATTTTTTTTTAGTGATCATGAAGACCTTGATTAGCTTGCTAAGGTGTGTTTGATTAGGGTTGAAGCTAAACTCTGCAGTGCTCTGCCCTCCAGGGTAAGATTTGAGGAACCCTTCTAGTGCATTGATTCTCAACCGGTGGGCAGCGGCCCACAAATGCTTCCCGGAGTGCCATTTGGTGGTCCACGTAGACAAATAATTTTTTATATTTTGCATCAGATTTTTCTTATGATTTTTTTATTATTTAAACACTCATTCAAGATGCATGATCTAAAAGCCCGTTTATGTTGTTATATAGAACGTATGTTCATTCAGATGCAGTAACACTATAGCTGTGTCCCAATTCAAGGGCTGCGACCTTATAAGCATGGGACCTTAAATATGAGCACTCGGTCTTTCAAGGTGGCAGCCTCAGAAGTTCGCGAAGAGAACTGAAATGAGACGGTCTAACCTTCGGACGACCCATAATTGGCGTCACCTGCTGCACGCGCCTGTCAGCAGGACATAGCGGAAACGTTTCTGACTTATTAAAATAAATATGAAATCAGAAAAATATTAATTTAGTTTAGAAAATATGACATGTTGATGTAGATTAAGTCTTTCACCGCCATTGACGAGATATCTCGTCAATTAAGAGAAAACGCTTCCCCGCCAATGAAGAGATTTTCCATCTTTCCGCAATACCGCTATTATCCACCAGGTGGAGCCCTTCCGCAACTTTTTAAAACCGGAAGTATTGCCCTATGGTAAGCAGCTGCATGTCCGTGTCTGTTTTAAAGATCGCTCTGAATGGGATCTCTATGAAAAGTCCGTCACAAAAATGGAATTATTTCTGCTTTTTACTCAAAATGTGATGTTTTTGCAGAAACCTACCCATCTTCAAAAGCTGATTACTAAAGAACCACTGAAGGTAGGATGAAATGGGTTTTTTTGTTTGAAAGCAGAGGGTCTGTTCTTTCATTTGGTATATTGTATGTTTATATATTTAAAGAAGAACATTTTCTGGAAGGCATTAAACTTTGGTGAAAATTATGAAAAACGCTGCCGCTGGCTGGCAACTTTTTTTTAAAACGCTGGTGAGGAAAGAGTTAAACTATTCAGCAGTATATTAAATTAATCAACATTAATATATGCATCATAAAAATAATAATATTAACACAAAACATAACTTATCATACTAACAGTGACAAACTTTTTTTGATAAATACACACTTTTATTTAATGAAGGTTTTAATTGTTTATTTTAGAATATCCAGCCGTTATATGCAGCCGTTGCAGGCGCGCAATGAATCTTGGGATATCCTCGGCTGTTATGGATCCATTCGTTCTATCCTTAACATCGCGGAGAAATGAGGACGCATTTTGAGGCTTCATTCTAAGCATCCTTTGAATTGGGACGGCCTTACCAGCCTCAAGTTGCGCTGCTGTGACGCAATCGGTCTTAAAATACGTCCTTAGAAGGTCGCAGCCTTTGAATTGGGACACAGCCTTTGTGAAGGGGGCCACAAACAGCACCTCCGCGTTGTGCCACATTAAAAAGTCGAACACACTAGCTGTGTCCCAATTCAGGGGCTGCGACCTTCTAAGCATGCGACCTTAAATATGAGCACTCGGTCTTTCAAGGTGGCAGCCTCAGAAGTCCGTGAAGAGAACTGAAATGAGACGGTCTAACCTTCGGACGACCCATAATTGGCGTCACCTGCTGCACGCGCCTGTCAGCAGGACATAGCGGAAACGTTTCTGACTTATTAAAATAAATATTAAATCAGAAAAATATTAATTTAGTTTAGAAAATATGACACGTTGATGTAGATTAAACTATTCAACAGTATATTAAATTAAATTAATCAACCTTAGAAATATATGCATCATAAAAATAATAATATTAACACAAAACATAACTTATAATAAACAGTGACAAACTTTTTTTGATAAATACACACTTTTATTTAATGAAGGTTTTAATTGTTTATTTTAGAATATCCAGCTGCCGTTGCAGGCGCGCAATGAATCTTGGGATATCCTCGGCTGTTAAGGATCCATTCGTTCTATCCTTAACATCGCGGAGAAATGAGGACGCATTTTGAGGCTTCATTCTAAGCATCCTTCGAATTGGGACGGCCTTACCAGCCTCAAGTCGGGCTGCTGTGACGCAATCGGTCTTAAAATACGTCCTTAGAAGGTCGCAGCCCCTGAATTGGGACACAGCTAAGCCCGGAGACTGCAAGTGGGAGGAGCTTATGGCGCAAGTGGGAGGAGCTTATGCAGCAAGTGGGAGGAGCTTATGCCGCAAGAAGGAGGAATTTCAGAAATGTGCAAGAAGGAGGAGTTTACGCCAAATGGGACCATCTCCGACGCTCTGCTATGACTCAGGTGTGCGATATCCTGAAAGGAAGCAAAATCCTCACCCCAGGTCAGTTTTAAACGTACTCAGGGTATTCCTTACTTTTGCGCCATTTTTTGACATGCAAGATACTTTTAGTTGTTTGGCTTATTTAATTCACTGCATGTGTACAAGTAGAAATCTTTTTTAATACAGCCGCCCAAAAAATGAATAGATATAAAGCCTTTTTGTGGCAAAATGCTGCATTGCATCACACATTCTAATAATAGCCTCAATTTTAATATTTATAAGAAAAATATATTAGCTTGGCTAATATGGGAAAATGCCAAAAACTTTAGAAATGAATGTTGCATAACTTTTCTTTTTTGTTTTTGATCACTTGAGACACATTTTGCTTTTCTGAACCAGGAAACAAATTCAGTATTTAAGTTCTGGGAAAACAAGACTTCAAGCTGTTTTAAGCTGTTGCCTACAGTATCTGTAATGTCTGTGCAGTGAAATGGCAGAAGCAAATCTTTCAGTGTCTCAGGTTCATTTCATCTGTTCAATCTACTGAAGGATCCAGTGACCATTCCCTGTGGACACTTACTGTAGGAGACTGAAATCTAGTGGACTTGTTTATTATACGACTGACACACCTGTTTGCACACGTTACATAAACACAACCAGGAAATTCAGGAGTTCAGGGAAACTGAAACTGTTGCGCTGTTGTTTGTTTCGTCGTCTTTCTGTGAGTACATACAGTGAAATGGCAGAATCCAGTATTTCAGTGATTCAGGATCAGTTCATCTGTTCAATCTGTCTGGATTTACTGAAGGATCCAGTGACCATTCCCTGTGGACACAGTTACTGTATGAGCTGTATTACAAACTGCTGGAATCAAGACGATCAGAAGAGAAACTACAGCTGCCCTCAATGCAGACAGACCTTCAATACAAGACCTGATTTAAATAAAAGCACCATGCTGGCTGAAGTGGTGGAGATGCTGAAGAAGACAAAAATACAACCTGCTCGTCCTGATCACAGTTATGTTGAAGCTGAAGATGTGAAGTGTGACGTCTGTACTGAGAGAAAACACAAAGCTATCAAGTCCTGTCTGGTGTGTCTGAACTCTTACTGTCAAAATCACTTTGAACAACATGAAGAACTTCAATCTGATAGACGACACAAAGTGATTGATGCCACTAGACGACTTCAGCAGATGATTTGCCCAAAACATGATAAACAAATGGAAATCTACTGCCGCAATGACCAACACTGTATTTGTTATCTGTGTACAATTGATGAACATAAAAATCACGACACTGTATCAGCTGCAACGGAGAGAACTGAAAAACAGGTATGAACAAATGCAAAATATATAAAATATATAGAAAAGATTATAAATTATAGAATTGTGTAATTAGCCTACTATTATGTTGAATATTGATTATGATAATAAAGTAAGCACTGGCCACACCTTAATGTTTTATCTGCCTAAACAAACCAGCTGTTTAGAGCCCCTGCAGCCACCTGGGGGCCCAAAGAGTACATGAAATGACATCCAAATGTGAAGAAATGTGAATTAGGTTTTTCCATCAAGTTGTTAGAGCATTGGTAACCAATTAACCAACAGTAAATAAAACAAGCCACACTTGATAAATGGAGACAGTACTGCATGTAGTCACGATGGGACAAGTCATTAATTTATTAGCAATGCAGCTGTGAATGCTGTGCACAGAAGAAGAAATGCAGAATTTTTTAAGCAGGCACTAGCAGCAAGGGCATTGTGATGACGTTGAGCCCATATATGGTAAAGACAACTTCAATAGAAACAGCTAGACGATCAATCACATGGGTTAAATGTTCACTATGTCAGCATTTATTAGGCAAAATATCTCCTATTACTAGCATTTACATTCTTAGAATGGATGTGTTAAAAACAACACATTAGTGTTGATTCTGGGACAACACACTAAATGCATTGTCCCAGAATCCACCCATATCTGTGTTATTATTGAAACAACACATTTTGTGTTACTTTTAACACAACATGTGTTTTATTTTAACAAAAAATTAACACAAAATGACACGTAATGTGTTACACATAATGTGTTAAAAGCTTAACGCACAAAGATGTGTAAATCCTTTCTAAGATTATAGGGGTGAGCGGGGCACAAACTAACAATTGTAACTCAGCTACTTTGTATATTTCTACAGTGTCGAGCAATCTGTGCTTTTGTTCTTTTTCTCTTACTGTCAGAAGATCTCCTGTGAATTTGTGAAAAGTTTTGATGTGTTTTGGTTAAGATATTGAACAAAGAGTGTTTTGGAGGCATGAACCTCCACACACACTGTGCAAGTCACCAAATCCAACCTTATATTATTTGAATCACTTGTTACCTAAAACAGCCCCATTTTAAAACATGTCAGCAACTCCTAGTAACTGATAGCTGGGATTGAAAACCTTTTTACAGTGGGGTTAGTTTTAACACAGTGTTACAATTAAGCCTCAGGTATACAATGAAATGAAATGAAAACAATGTACACTCTTAGAAAGGATGTGTTAAGTTGTACACATCTTTTTGTGTTAAGCTTTTAACAAATTATGTGTAATTTTAACACATTGTGTCATTTTGTGTTGATTTTGTGTTAAAATAAAACGCAAGTTGTGTTAAAAGTAACACAAAATGTGTTGTTTCAATAATAACACAGTGATGGGTGGATTCTGGGATTTAGTGTGTTGTCCCAGAATCAACACTAATGTGTTGTTTTTAACACATCCGTTCTAAGAGTGTAAATATCAAAATGATAACTGTTAATATAATATCAGAAGAAATAACTCAAAATTATAATTTTTTGTCTTTATTTAATTGTGAAGCCCTTTCAAAAAAATCCATTGATAAGCATTAATGCTCAATACAAACATGGTTAGATGAAGGATCATGGATGGATGAATGTGTGGATATCTATCTATTATAGGCAGATATAGAAACAATATCCACCTTTAGTATATAGACAGAAGGTTTGGGTGTTTGTCAGTGTATGCACGGGTGGCAGGATCTATGGTTCTTACCATAGCCGTAAACATAGCCATAGCGGTATCCATTATATTATCCTGCAGTTTAAATCTTTGTAACATGCTAATCCTACAGTTAATGAACAGCATTATTCAAAGGATATTGGAGTGTGGAGTGGACATTGTTTATTCCAATTCCAGCTACGAGTGAAGAACACCTTACCACCCTGCCAAGGCTTATACAGTAGGAAAGCCTATACACGGTAGATCCCACAAACAAACTTTAAGTGTTCATTTATAGCAGAGATGTGTGTGTTGATTGAGTTAAAAAAATTATTCATCTAACTTAAATCTTTTTTTGACTAATAGAGCCAAAGTCAAAAAGTGTTAGGTTGTGCCCCGCTCTCTCCTACTTTTTCTCGCTTAAGTCAAAAACCACCTCAAGCGAGCTTAAAAACGTTTTTTTGTAAATTAAGGTATTTTTATATTCGAAAATCAATTGTTTTTGATGATGTACTTCAAATTTTGCATACAATCATGCTGATGGAAACTAATGACTATTGTAAAACAGAAAGTAGTTTTAAAGATTACTCACTCAACCCTACCTGACCAGTTGAGTTATCTGTTATAAATCTGTTCAACAGAGATTACTGGAGGACAAGCAGAGAAAACTCCATCAGAGAATCCAGGAGAAAGAGAAGAAGCTTCAGGATCTAAGAGAGTCTGTGAAGATTCACACGGTGAGTTTTGATGAATAGAGAAACATAAATACTGAAAGAAGTGTTTGAGATTGAGTTGAATGTTTCTCTCTGTGTGTGTTAACAGATCTCTGCACAGACAGCAGTGGACGACACCGAGAGGATCTTTACTCAACTGATCACATCCATTGAGAGAAGACGATCTGAGGTGATACAACTGATCAGAGATCAGGAAAGGGCAGAAGTGAGTCGAGCTGAAGATCTCTTGAAGAAACTGAAGCAGGAGATTGATGATCTGAGGAGGAGAAATAATATGATGGACAAACTTTTACAAACAAAAGATCACATCAGTTTCCTTCAGGTATCTCAACACCCCCAACACTGTCACTCATGAGCAGAAGTCAAGACTAAACCAATTCACCAGTTCACCCCAAAAAACATTGAAGACCCTTGCTCTATATAGTATTTTGAGCTAAAACTTCACTTACACACTCTGGAGACACCAAAGACTTATAACTCTACAAGTAAGATATAAAATGCAATTTTAGGTTTTAAAAAGAAGATGGTGATAAAAAGGATAAAGTTACAGATTGCAGCTTTTAACTCTGCTACAGTGTTACTTTTAACTCTCTGTAAGATCGGGACAATATATACACCCAGCAGTGTTCATTTAACTCTGGGGATATTGGTGTGTATCTTTAAAATGTACAGCATGTGGGACTGACACACTTAAATAAAATAAATGAACACAAATCTGATTGTTGTGTATTGTAGTTTTGAAGTTTTTGTCATTGTGTTGTGTTCATGTAGAGTTTTCAGTCTCTCTCTTCATCTCCTGGATCTTCAGACAACATCATTTTTAGTTCTCAAACGTTTGATGATGTGAGCAGTTCTGTCACTAAACTGAAAGAAAATATGGAGGATTTATGCAAAGTAGAGATTGAAAAGATATCTGAGAAAGGTAAAGAACTTTGATTTACTTTCAGAAATGAGTCTTACATTACCATATATCAGAATGCAGAGCATATTAAAATGAGTATGACTTTACATAAGAAATAAACTAATTATGTCACTTTATTTCATAGTTGCATGCATTGAAATTATTCCCACCAATTTACCGAAGACCAGACAGGAGCTTCTACAAAGTAAGACACATTATTTGAAAATTAAAAAATTGAGAGCTTTTTAACACAGTTTAACACATTATCTGAAAATATTTATTTGAAATGGTATATTTCAGCAAAAAAAACCTTAATGGAAACAAGCTTTGATGTTTAATAAGAATCACTGAACAGTTTAGACATGTGTCACTGGTTTAACCATTATGCATCGGACAACCGGGTTGGGTGTTAGTAACATAAACACATCATGTGCCTAAAACACTGTTTTACTAGTTATTTATTTAAAATAATGACAGGTGCTCATCCAGAGTATCACTCTGTGAAGCGTTAAAAGCGTTTTGAATCTGACAGGAGGTGACGTTCATTCTAAAATCCCAGATATGGGAACATCTTATTTTCAAAACAATAACGAAAGTAAAGCTTGATGACACTATGAAGAAGAGTGGAATGATGTAAGACGACATTTTCACCATCCAGAGATTTATGGAATTCACTAATCATGTTTACACATGAACATGATTCATTAAAGAAAATGTTTTTTGGACTTTCTGTACTCTGTATTGTGACCCATGAAGACTAAACGACAAAATATGTTTATTTTAAAATATCCAACCATAATGTTCAGCCATTACAGGTGAACAATAAATCTTAGGATAACCAAGGCTGTGATGAATCCACTTCTTCACAGCCTGGAGAAAGAAGGATACATTTTGAGGATGCATTTTAAGCTTGTTTAGCCTTCAGTTGTGCTGCTGTGACACAATTGGTCTTGAAATGCAGCCTTCAAATTGGGACAAAGGGCGAGCCATTATTTAATTGTACAGTGCCACATGTGGGATTTTTCTTTCCGTGCCTCAGAGAGTGGCTGGCAGACTATACTACGAACTATCAGCCTGCACCTCTAGATTTTCATGACTGAACTTCTGTAGGTCACAGATACCATGTTAACTTTGGTACCTTGTTGTATATATTTATGTACAGGCATTGTATATACTGTACCTGCTCTTCTCTTTGCCCTATACAAACAAATGCTCATAGAAACATGATTTAATGCAAAAAATGAAGCTAGTTTAAATTAAGCATTTTATCTTCCTCAGATTTCACTCTCTTCTCTCTGGATCCAAACACAGCACATAGAGAAATCTATCTGTCTGAGAAGAACAGAGCGGTTACTCGCACTTCCACAGATCAGCAGTATCCTGATCATTCAGACAGATTTGATGGTTGGCCTCAGGTGTTGTGTAAAGAGAGTTTGTGTGGACGCTGTTACTGGGAGATTGAGTTGAGTGGGAGTAATGGTGTGTATATATCAGTGTCATATAAGAGCATCAGCAGGAAGGGAGACACATATAAGAGTTTATTGGGATTTAATGATCAGCCCTGTCGTTTGTTCTGCTCTTCATCTCAATGCTCTTTCTTTTACAATGGCATAACAACAAATCTCCCTGTAGTGTCCAGTTCTTCTAGAATAGGAGTTTATGTGGATCACAGTGCAGGAATTTTGTCTTTCTACAGCGTTTCTGACACAATGACCCTCATCCACAGAGTCAACACCACATTCACTCAACCGCTCTATCCTGGGTTTATGTTAGGTACGAGCTCAACAGTGAAACTATGTGATCTAGCATTATAAATGATATACATTATGCACCATACACTATAACACACAAATACTAACAATAAAAAACAGCATGCTGATTCCCACCCAACATTTCATGGTGGGGCCAATGTAGGCACTATATGGGCTTGAAGTATGGGTCCTAAGTGGGATTGTCCTTGGGTTCCATGCTGGCCCCATGTGACTTAGCCCACGTGAACCTTATGTAGAAACTGAAGCCAATGTTGACTAAACCAATACCAAGTATGAGTGTGGTTAGGTTGAAGAAGTGATAAAAATAATGAAGATATGAATTAAGTGATGATTGACCTTTACTGTTAAACACCTGCTGTTAATAAACAGAATTACTAAAGAAAGATGAACAAGAAGAGTAGAAAACATAAACTTCTGCTATGTGTATTTCATATGTGTATAAACAATCTTATAACACAGAAATAACAGAGGTTTAGCTCTAGTTCAGGGATGGGGAACCCTGGTCCTAGAGGGCCACTGTCCTGCAGAGTTTAGTTCCAACCCTAATTAAACACACTTGGAAATGAAATTAAGGTGTGTTTGATTAGGGTTGGAACTAAATTGCAGGACAGTGGCCCTCTGGGACCCAGGGTCCCCCACTTCTGCTTTAGTTCATGTTGATGTTTTATTGTTTCATTTAAAGCTGTCATTATGGTGATCAATGTTTGTTTTAGCTCAACTCTTGATTTTTAGCTTGTTTGCCTTTTTTCTGGCTGCATAACTTTGTGTGTTGTATTTGTTAGAATATTTGTATATTTCTATGTCTATGAAAACCTGGCAAAAATATATTTTCTTTGATGAAGAATGTCCATTAAATGTTAATGGTAATCCAGTTTTTTTGTGTTTTAAGAATGTTTGTTGTTTGTGTGAATGTTAGAGGAATGTTACATTTTATTCAAACTGCTATAAAAGATTTCTGAATGTTCTGTAAAATGTCGCTGTAGAAAACACTATTTACTTATTAGGTTTAGATGTTGGCTGTTTCATTTAAAGTCACCATCATTGCGATTAGTGTTTGCATTTTTTATCAGCTCATTTACTTTTTAAGCAATACAGAGATACTATAGTTAATCTGTCTCGACAACAACGTATCCTTTCTGATTAACTAGATAGTTAGGTTTACTTTTCTTAATCTATCCAGTTTCAGGTCACGTGGTTTTATGTCTGCACTGAGGGTTAGCAGTTAACACTTGATATAATAAAATAATATCTGAACTTATTTAAAATGCCATTCAAAGATTAACTTTATTATATTTAACAAATAAACTTTTGATTATTTATAACGTTTTTATTCATTCTATTTAGGATTACATAAAATATTTTGGCACAATTGTGCCCCCCTAGTGCGGTGCCACTATGCACTGCATATACTGCATACTGCATTTTTGCACCACTGGATGAAATACTCAGGAACTCGGCAATGGTTTTGAATTATGAAGACTTTAAGAATTTTAACTAGAAGTAGTAATGACATCCAGAACACTTTTAAAGGAATAGTTCACCTAAAAATGAAAAATCGGTCATAATTTTTTCATCCTCGTGTTTTTCTAAACCATTGACTTCCATCGTAGGAAAACAAATATTATGTAAGCATTGTGATAAATGATGGTAAGTACACAATTGATGGTAGAGCTGTAATCGGGCCTTAAAAGTTAGGCCCGAAATGTCCGGAGCCCGACAGAATGCAGCCCGAACCCGAACATACATTTAGATTGACAGCTTTTTAAAAGCCCGAACCCGTTTACAGCCCGACATTATTTAAATGTGCGCACACACACAGCTTTTGTCAAGAATGAGAAATTTACACAGGTTTTAACATTATTTATTCATGACTAATAATCTACACACCACTTGGAAGTTGAAACAAAGAAATAAGTAGTCTGTAACATTGTAACATCTCATTCTAAATAGGCTTATGCAATACACTATAAATATGCCAATAAAATTATTATTTCTTAACGAATTAAATTAAGATAATACATTCTGAATTAAGATGGGTATTTGGCAATAACGAAATTAAGAGGCAGGCTCCGCGGGATTTGCGTAGGCACTTCTCTCCATTACTGCCAACATTAGTCTATATCCTTTGTCTAAATTATGTAAGACTCGATTCATATTTAGTTATACATTGAAAAACCTACTCACCAAGATTAGGCTACATGTTTTTGATGAGGAAAATCATTAAATCCACTGTAAATGAATTCAGCGCGATCCTGCGCTACTGATTTGAACTTGACCGCTCATTTACCTCACAAAGCCGGAGCGGAAGCCCGAGCCCGCCCCGAGCCCGTGTAAAATGTTAGAAATGAAGCCCGAACCCGCCCGAGCCCGTCGGGTCCCGACGGGTCCCGTCGGGTTCGGGCAAAGATCTTCAGCTCTAATTGATGGTAGCCATTGAACTCCACCATATTTGTTGTTCCTATATGAAAGTCAGTGGTTACAATCAGCTGTGTGCTTACCATCATTCCTCAAAATATCTTCCTTTGTGTTTATCAGGAAAAAATAAATTTATACAGCTTTGTAACCACACGAGAGTGAGTAAATGATGACAGAATTTTCATTTTTGGGCGAACTATCTCTTTAAATATACAATTAGTAGAATCCACCGCTAGAGGGCTCAAGATCAAAACAATAACAATGACGATAGATTAATGATGCCATGAAGCAGCGTGGAATGATGGGATTTGTTGTTTCATAACTCAACCGCTGATGGCCATCAATCAGACAGGATGAGAAATCATGTTAACGGGTGAGGTAAAGCAAGCAAGTTTTATAAATGTTGTGTTTGATGACATGGTTTTATTTCATTAATGTTCAAAACTAAATTGTTAGTCATGTTACATTATTAGTCCAATACGATGGTGTGTTAACACAGCACAGATTTAATTAGTGTTCAGATCAACAAACTTACCATAAACAAGCAAGCAGCCTGGCAGATGCTATACAATAATGCATAGTTTTTAATGCATTTGTCCACGACACTGTTGTCATGTGGTTTCGACATTAATAAAGGCGGTAACATGGATATTAACGTCATTGACAGACAACCGTGTCACTGTTTAGAATGGAAATTCTCTTATAATTTACAAGTACTTGAAAACAGTAGCGGTATTGTTATTAACCAACTGGACAAATATATTTAACACTGGCCTTGTAATTTTTTGATATTTTACCGCAAATATCTTACAAATTGTACCTTTAAGGACATTTAGGTTCAGATGGAGTGTCCCTGTTGTTCCTGTCATGTCCAGCAGATGGCGCACTGAACAAAGTCAAGTGCAACGTCAAACTGGATCATTTAAAATAAAATTAATTTGTTTACAACGTCTATCATTGCAAATAATAATTTTGAATGATAAAAACTAGAAATATTTCTAAATCCTGCAGGAATGAATTAGATTTACATAATTACATAAGTCTCTGTAATGAAATTCCAGACATGATTACAGGTTAGGCCTAATAAAGTTCAGTTTCTTGAACAGATCGATTGATCTCAATATATCGTCAGGACTCAGAGATATATATTTTCTGTTGCCTGTATTTGTTTTTTTTACTCTCAGAATTCTGGCACCTGAGGGCTTGCATTTTTAAGAATAATTGTGGATGATGATTTAAAATGTTCATTACTGTCTCACCAAAGAAAAATGTCCCCCATCTTTTGGCCTAAGCGTGAGGTTTTTATCCATTTTAGAGTAAAATGTCTCTTTAAGGTTCCATGCACCTGATAAATGTCATCCATTCTGATATCAAGACTGTACATCAGTTTGTAAGTGAAGCTACTGTACATAAACAGTGGTTTCTCCGGGGGTTCATTCAATAATCTCAAACCTAATGCATGTTGATTTGTTAAACCCACCTGGTTTAATCCACCAGGTTAATATCCTGCTTATACTGGGACTGCTGGTGTGTCTTTAAGAGAACTGTATGTTGATCTCAAGCCCTAGAATGGCAAACGTTACTTTCTAATATTTTCCTACAGGGGCGCTGTTCAGCCCATAAATTTCACATGAACACATACTAGATACTAGTATTTATGAACATTAATATAGTTAGTATTAAAGGGGACATTTCACAATACTTTTTTTTTTATAAATCTTTGGTGTCCCCAGGAAAACATATGTGAAGTTCTAGCTTAAAATACCCCACAGATAATTTATTATAGCATGATAAAATTGCCGCTTTGTTCGTGTGAGCAAAAATGTGCAGTTTTGGGGATGTCCTTTAAAATGCAAATGAGCTGTACTAAATGCTTGTGCCGTGGTTGGATAGTACAGATTAAGGGGCAGTGTTATCCCCTTTTGACATCACAAGGGGAGGCAAATTTTAATCACCCATTTCACATACTTGCAGAGAATGGTTTACCAAAACTAAGTTACTGGGTTGATCTTTTTCACATTTTCTAGGTTGATAGAAACACTGGGGACCCAATTATAGCACTTAGATTTGACATGTCACATTTAAAGTATACTACATTATTTACTATCAATTCACTACAATTATAACTGCAAAATAGCATCCTTATTATTATAATATACTACAGCAATTACTAGAGTTTACTATATTTAATACTAAATATAGCATTTAGCGCTTTTTACAAGTTTGCATTTATAGAAAATACCTTTCAGTCATCTGTTTTGGGACTGTCTTTTTATGTTAATGACATGAATTTATGTTAATGCAAGCTTTGATTTCTTCAATAGAATTGAATTTATACTTTGATAGAATTTCGATATCTAAGAAAGCTATTAAAACTATCACAATTTGTAACATATTCAATATTTTACTTTAATTTGCTTCTAAATGTATTTATGCCGTCTCTCCTTTTATTTATTGATTTTTTTTCCCTTTATCTTATGTCCTTAAGTTTATCATCTTGTGAAAATTACTGATCCTCTGGAAAGCTGTTTATTTGTTGCTGTATTGTATATCTAATTTTGATTGCCAAATAATCCCCACCAGAACAAACATTAGAGGCATTAGAAAACTACTGTATAAAAAAGAAGAAAGACGTAAAAAAATTTTAAATATATAAAATGAATAGTATTATAGCAAATAACGAAAATATTATATAATAAATACTGATTTATATAATAAATACTGATTTACATAATATATATGTCCTGTCTTCCTGCCGTACCAGCGCTATCACGTGACAATGCCACGCCCACTAGAGGACACACTTTTTAAATATTTGCCATTCTACCCGCTTTTATTCAGTGGCCATGAATCAAACCCGGTCCTGTTTCTGTTCAGACTAAACGGGAATAAGACAAGACATCTGCATCAGAGAAAGTCAAAAACCAAAGGAAAGTTGTGAAGTAAGTATGCACGCTTTCTTACGTAATCTGAGGCTATGACGCACGTGAGAGCTGTGACGTTATAATCCATTTGGATATTTTTGCGTCACTTTTACAGTAACAGAGGCACGTATTTTGCGTTTTTGTGACGTTAATGTGTGTTTCGTGCGTCTGTTATTAGTTAATGGGACATTTTTGCATTCAACAATTCAACTTTTTTTCTTTTGTTCTGCATTTGAAGTCTGTAGTTAATTTACGTGAAGTGTAATGTGACGTCACTGGAGTTATTTTCTGGTTTAGCTATGCATACGTTTTACCTCTATTTGCAAGCATACTTTTCTAATTTGTATCACATTCACCATAGCACCAAAGTTTTGTTTATTATTTTTTATGCCATAGGGAGTATTTATGTTTATTCAGAGTCTTGGAATTGTATGATTGTCATACGCATGCAATAATAATAATAACAGCAGTATTCATTGTTTATACATTATTGCATAATATGGATCATTTATATTTGTTTTACTAAAAAGTTGACATAATTAAGCTTAACTTAATTTTGTAAGTTAAAGTAACACAAAATGTTTATTTAATTATTGTTATCATCATTACAGCAACAGCCCCAAACATATAAATCATGCAGAGTCAAAAGATGCAGATGATGATGTTTAATGTTTCAGGTTTTGGTCAGGATGCGGCCGGGTCTGTTCATCTGTCCTGTGCTGCTGATCTCTGTATTATTTTTTCTTTCTGGATTGACCATCATCAGTGCCTGTAACAAAGCCTTGTGTGCCAGTGATGTGAGCAAATGTCTGTTACAGGTAAGACACCGCCAGATGTTCCTCTAATGTATAACACAATAGCTGACCTGAATAAGTTGGAAATATTTTGGAATTCTTTAATGTTTTTAAATAAACATTTTTACAAAATTTTCATGGTTCATAAAGTCTTTCTGTCAGGGTTTGCATGCTCTTGGGGAACTTGGAAATAGCATGAAAATGAAAAATGACATTTTCCAGCTTGACATTTTCCAGGATTGCAAGGAATGATTCAAATCCATTTGGCCCAGAGTGGCCTATTTCTCTGTAACACACTATCAAAATGCAATTCAAAGTTGAAGTTCTTGCTAGCAGAAAATCCTAACAGTGTGATAATATTCTTGTTTAATGCAATCTGAGTATGTTTTTGCATTATTCGTCATTCATTGCTTGTTCACCACGGCAGAAACATTCAGTATACCCAGTGTTTGGGGGCAACTGGGTGTAACAAATGTTATATTGAATCATATTTTCCCTGGAGCGTAATGACTGCTTTAAACAGACTGTGTCTGTGTGTATGCCCGTCAGTGTAGCCTCTTTGTGTTTGTGGCATTTTTGTTGTGCATGTGGGTCCAGTATTACTAATTATAAATTTAGATCCAGACCTGTTACCTTCACCACCAACAAAAATACCTGTTTATTTATTTGTATAGGCCGAGCTTGCGGGATAAATGGATATTTAAAGACTATGTTCAATAAAGATATTCATTTAGGTTATTATACATTTTAAAATGTTACTTTGTACGACCATTAATAACCTGGTCATAAAATTTGCATTTATTAAAACGCCATGTCACCATTTATCCAGCAATCCAATCACCATGGAGGAGAGGTGGGACAAATACAACACCTACCAATCAGAACATCCTGCCTTTACTACAACAGCATAAAAGTTAATATAGCTTGATGATTATATATGTCAAGAAACGGCTATGAATATAGGTATCAAAGTTTTTAAACATATACCACAGGGATGCATGTTTCTGGCAATGAACCGTAAGTTTTTCCGATATTTTTTTTTCTAGTTTATTTTTTCTTTCTGGTTTTGCGTCTGATGTTTGCTCTGATTAGATCTCTGTTTACTTCTCACTTCCACCCTGAAATGGACACAGATTTTCTCTGTGTTTACTCTAGTCTGTATATCCAGAGAGAGAGAGAGAGAGAGAGAGAGAGAGAGAGAGAGAGAGAGAGAGAGAGAGAGAGTAACCATGTTTTGATGGTCTTTATCTGGGTAATAAACACAGGAGGTTAATGGAGGTTACTGTGTTGTTTCTGTGATGTCACTGGATGACCTCTAGGATGGGTGGTTGCTTTTACAAATGCATTATATTTTAGCCTTTTTAAAGGGGTCATATTATGAGATTTATTTAAGATGTAAAATAAGTCGTTGGTGTCCCCAGAGTGCTTATGTGAACTTTTAGCTCAAAATACCCTACAGATAATTTATTATAGCATCATTTTTGGCTGTTTCCTTTAAAATGCAAATGAGCTGATGAAAAGCAAATACTGATCACCATAATGGTGGTTTTTTGAAATTGTTGAAAACTCAATTGTGCTGTCAATAATGTTTTCTCTTTCTTTCTCTCTGCACTCAATGGCAGTGCTGTGGTTGAATAGTTAAGATTAAGAGGTGATATTATTGTAAGAAGACTCGTAACCTACATCACAAAACAGGCGAAATCAAATTTTTCACATGCTTACAGAGAATGGTTCTTTTTAACATTTTCTAGGTTAATAAAAGCCCCAGTGAACCCAATTATAGTACTTATAGTACTACCATTGAAAAAGTCAGAATTTCACGCTATGACCCCTTTAAACATTGAATATTATAATTGCCATGTTAATGATAAGAATTTAGCGAGCTCATGAAAGTTTGTGTCTCTATTCTTGCATGTGGAAGATGTTGATTTAAAAAGCTTGCTCTTCTTTGCTCAAAATAGGCAACTCGAGTTTTTGTCTCTGGATATTCAAGGTGGTGACTGCGTTTTTTGTTGCTCAATGTATGAAGGTCTGAGTGGTTGCTTGGTCATTGGTAGACTTCTCTAGATGTTTCTTTTGGCGATCTCTCAACTAGAATATGTCTGCGTATGTGTGCAGATACAGTCAGCTGTATGTCTGTGGGTGTGGCGTCTGCAGTCGATTCATACACAGATGAATGTTTTGTGACATCCACACATGCACACGCTAACTGAACTAAATACTTAACCTGCTTGTGCTTTTATAAGTCTGTCTGTCTCTCGTCCTCGCTGCTGTTAGATGTATTAATGTCAATCCCAGCTGATGTCCCAAGTGAGACATAAATAAGTCATTTAGATGGGATATAGTGGCTTGGAGGGATTGATGTAGACACCAGTTATGTCATATAGGGATATAGTAGCCTCCAAGCTACTATATTCCTTCTAAATGACTTACTTTTTATAGGATTGAAAAGTTGATAAACCTGTTGGGTCATTTTAAGAGGATATTTCACCCAAATGGGCAGTTTAAAGTGAATGGCGACTTAGGCTTGGGCTACATTTAGCAGACGCGTTTTCTAAAGTGACATTTTTGTCCGCATGTGTGTTCCCTGGGTTCAAACCCATGACCTTTCGTGTTGCTATCACTATGCTCTATATACCACTGCGATATAGAGGAGCACAAACTCATAAAGGAGTTGAATGAATCATTATATATTTCAAATTGCAAAATTATTCTTTCTTTAAAAGTCTATGCTGGTTGTGTGCCATTGTATATAGCATAATATATAATTATGTTTCTTCTTGTTGCCTGACGTGTGTAGGCAAGATAGGCTGTGTGTTATAAATGCTTTCCTGTGAATACAGGTCACTGTCACGCATGTTATTGCATACCTGACATTTAAACAGATCACAAGCGACTAACATGACTCATATCCTTTGAGTTTTAACGTTTGTGCCCGAACACGATAGTGAGAATGGATATCTGTATGTCATGCATAATCAGATTTACATCAAAAGGCAGATGTGATTTGTCAGTATATGTGTAAATGTGTGTTAGCAAGACAAAGGCCATGGGTTCGACACAAATGTATTGATTGAATGCACCGTAAATCACTTTGGATTGAAGTGTCTGCCAAACGCATGGATGCAAATGTGTGGACTGACATCTGTGTAACAGGTTCACTACAAGGCATGACATGAACTGTACTTAAAGCATTGGCAACACATTTGAAGCGCAGCTGGATAAAAAAATAGTGCATGGAGATGTTCATATTGACCGGTTAACCGAAGTTAAGAATTTATTACCAATTAATATTATCAGTTAAAAGAAAAATATATTTTTTAACGCATGGTCCCTCCCAGTAACACATGTTCTAAGAACAATCCTTGAAAGTTCCCAACGTTCCCAAAAATGTTCTGCCAACATAAAAAGTATCAATTTTTTACGAACGTGTTTTACGAATGGTTCTTGTTACATTTTACCATTTTCAATGTTATTACAATGTCATGTTTTAATGTTCACACAATGTTTAAAACAACTTTAGTTACTTAAAGCTCACGTAACACATGCTGTTTCTGCATTTCTGATGTTAATCTGGAGTACCTATAGAGTAGTATGACATCCTTTATATCTCTGAAGAGTCTTTAGTTTAATCAGATTTATAAAAGAAAGATTAGCTTTACCGAATCTTTCCGATAACGTACGAAAAAATGAAGAAGGAGGAGTTACTGCCGCGGGTGGAGCGAGTACGAGTCATTCAACACTATACAACACTGTTTAACTTATGATTCACTACATGTTTGTGTCATTTATATAATATGCATGCGACTATTTCCAACAAGAGACAGAAGTCTTACTTACCGCGTGCAACTCATGACCCGGTTGGGAAAATCCAGCGCATCAAACACACACGCAAAACTCCGCTGCTACCCCGGATAATAAACTATATCCGTTGTTTTCATAAGGCTGACTTTCTTCCCCTTACATCCAAAAACACACTTCATCTTTCGTGCCATTGTTGAGTTTTGAAATTAAACAAAGCTGTGTCGCATGATAAGATGTTTGCAAGCTCTAGCGTCTCCCGCTGATTGACGAGTGGGCGGGGTTTTCCGGGGGAAGTGCCCATATAAAGAAGTGATACGTATAGAAAACCCCTGAAACGTCAGTTGGACCTGTAATCGAAAAAAACTTTCCGAAACTTGTACGAACCCTGGCGAAGTGCATTCGGCAAAGAAATACTCTGTAACAAGCCCAAATGCTTTTTTGACACTTTGCCTACGTTAAGCATGAGGAAATAACTCTATAACTGTCTTAATAAGTCAGAATGCTTGAAATACCATTGAACCCCCCCCTTTAAAACATGTATGTTTACTTTATATTTACTTTTTGTTTGTTATTATTTTAAAACTATTATAAAACATTATTTCTGAATGCTTTGTAAAAATATTGCTGTAGAAAACACAATTTGCTTATTAGTTTTCCATTTTGATGTTTAGTTTCAGTTGAAGCTGACATTATGGTGATCAGTGTTTGTTTTAGTTGGACTCTTGTTTCTAGTTTTTCTTGGTTGCATAAATTTTCTGTATATAAAACACATTTGTTATGATAATGTTCAAGTTAATTTTATTTATAAGGGACTTTAAAGAAGGTAGAAACCTACCAAAGTGCTGTAGAGGGTAAAAAATACAATAAGTAAACATAAAATATCACTGCAGTAAAACAATAGGATAATACATCAAAATTCAATTAAAAGCCAGTGAATTTTTTTTTTGTAAAAAAAACGTTTTTCCTATTTAAGACGAGTAGTTATACGAGCAAGTTTGGTGGTACAAAATAAAACGTAGCGCTTTTCTAATCGGATTTAAAAGAGGAACTATATTTTATGGCGTAATAGCACTTTTGTGAGTACTCGACTCGGCGCAGTAACACCCTTCCTCTCCCATTATGAGAGGGAGAAGGGGAGCGGACTTTTCAGGCGAGTCGAAGTACTCCCAAAAGTGCTATTACGCCATAAAATATAGTTCCTCTTTTAAATCCGCTTAGAAAAGCGCTACGTTTTATTTTGTACCACCAAACTTGCTCGTATAACTACTCGTCTTAAATAGGAAAAACGTTGATGTGTTTGGTCACTTCTAACTTTATCTCTAAATGGTACCATTGAATGAATGGGGCTAAGCTAAATGCTATCGAAGCGTCGCAGCGCGCTCCAGCGCTTACGTGCACGCACACAGATGATAGAGGGATGTATCAACAATTCTTAGTTAAGGTAATAACATATTTTAATATTGAAAATGAGTAGACTATTCCTTAAATATTGCAATTATGTGATGGTTGGTACATAATGGTAAAGATCATCATCTAATTACTTGATTTACCCACTTACCAAACGTTTATTTTCTGTCAAAATGAGATCCAGCACTCTCACAGCAGTTTGTCATTAAGGATTTTTAGAAATTATGGACAAAAAATGAACCACTGTGTATTTGGGATGCACAAACATCAAGAATCAAAGTATGAATTTCAACAGTGGTGACAATTAAATGAAAAACTCTATTTTCACCAGGTCACATACAACCATCAAGGACTCAATGACAATTTAATATTAAAATCTTATCAGTTAATGATTAATGGGTTAACAAGCTCCGGTTGTCGGTTGGGAAAATTAACTAAAATGAACATCCCTAAAATGTATTAAAATTGCATTAAAAGCTCATGAAGGAGTTAACTAACTTTAATAAGATTTGATTTCATGTCATTCATAACAAATAAAATGAAATAACTACATAAAATTAACGTACAGTAATTATTATAAACAGTACATGTTTTCATCTCTTTTTCTTTCCTTCGGTTTTAACCAAGTATTTATTGTATTTACTCGGTACAAAATACCAAAGCATATTAAATTGTGATTGGTTATGAGACATTACAGTCAATTTTTCTGTTTTCCAATATCTTGTGTTGAATTATTGTCGACCTTTGTGTTGTTTGGCTCAGTGATGCTTTGAAGGAATGCATGAAAATCACAAACACAAAACCTTGAACTAAGAAGAACTAGATGGGATCAGGAATTGTCTGGGCTTGTTTCTCTTAGAAGAAGAATCTGGCCCACGTGTTTTCCTGGGATTGGACTTTCTATAGTCACTTTGTTGCAATTTTGTTGTAACTCTCTTTCTCTTTGTTCCCCTGAAGTTTTAGTGGCACACACACACACACACACATCTGGAAATTGACCTCTTCCTCACAACTGCTGGCAAAACACGAGAGACAGTGAGCCAAATTCTGCATGAGGCTCTGCTGCCCTTTATTCATCTGGCCTGATGTTTTCTCTGTAATTTTAAAGCTAAAAGTGGCCCAGGTTTTGATCTCCACTGGTCGATTTGACATATTTTCCATTGTGTAACAGCTCTGAGTCAGTCCTGCCCGCTGTTATTTCTCTTTAAATGTTTCCTTCAGGCGCGCTCACGCTACTCTCTATAGCACGTGTGTTCTCACTTCAGCCCCGGTGTGTATGTATGGTGTTTATGTAAGCTAGACTTCCTCCATATTGGATATTTTTTCCCCTGTATGTTTACTTTTTTAAATGTATATTTTGTGTGTATGTGTGTAGGGGCTTTGCCAGTGCCGACCATCAGAGGGGAACTGTTCGTGTTGTAAAGAGTGTATGTTGTGTTTGAGTACTCTGTGGGAGGAATGCTGCGACTGTGTAGGTGAGTTTATAATAATCTATATAACCAAAGCACAAACAATCAACACACATTCAGTACTCTTGAGTACATTTGTAGTACTAACAACTAACTACAAGCAATGATTACACATCACTAAAAATTAAGGTTCCTTAGAAGGCCTTTGTTGGGCTGTATGATAAAAAACCTTTAACATCCAAACAACTTTTTGTTGTTTGGTGGCACAGTTTTATACATAAGAAATAATGTATAGACAGCAGGTTGTTATCGCAGAAATAAGCCCTAACAGTGTAGACGCGACGCGGAGAGTCTTGTATCACACTAAAGTGGCTTATGTAAGGAATAATTGACGACGGGCCATTGAATTATAAGAAAATAATGCACACCAAGGTGGTAATGCGGCACGACGCGAAGCGGAGGTGTGCATTATTTTCAAATAATTCAAAGGACCGGAGTCAATTATTCCGCTTATACCACGGTTACCACAAACATTGCTCTGGTGCCTATTTTTAAGACATTTAGACATTTGAAAAGATAGGTGTGCGGTTTACAGAAAAATAATCAACACCCATAGAACATTTCTCAGCCAATCAGAATGCAGCATTCAACAGACCCGTGGTATAATTCACGATAACAATCGGCTGCTTGTACATTGTCCTGTGTATTACATGGCTATTTACCTCATAAGTAAAGTAAGGAACATTAAATATTGATTTAAAATATTTTATTTCCTAATTTTTATTACCTTACCAGACCCTCCATGAGGAAAACACGTTTACTTTCAGTTTTAAGATAAAGCGTTAAAATGTCACAAACACACAATTTGGTGTAATCATTTGTAAATATAATATAATATATGCTATTAAAAGACAATATTTATATAGAATTTTAGTGTAATCTTAAAGTCTACCTGTCAAAATTATTTGCAGCATCCGGGTTACCGTGTTTTATTATTTATTAGAATAACAAACCAGCAAATGTCGTGACTGGCCAATCAGAATCAAGCATTCCAATGAGTTGTGTAATAAAAAATACTTTTGACTGAAGAGTTCTTTGGAGAACAAAAAAAAGTGTTTCTTTTATCATCACTAGAAGAGCCCATAGAGATCTTCTATGGTGGTCTGGGGGTCTGTGGTGGTATTACTGGGGGTCCTTCAACTATTGTTTGAATTCAGAATATTATTTTGGGATGCATGAAATTAGGCATCAATCTTTAATATGTTAATAATAAAATAAGATTAAAATGAAGAGCATAACGTTCCCAAGATAAAATCTGTTTAGGTTTTTTTTTAATTTAGAACTCCACCTGCCACAGTGACTTTTCACCAGCCAGTTTTTTTTTTTGCCTGAATGGTGAATGATAACACTGTCTTTATTGTATGAATTAAATATAATTATTTTTTAGAGCTACAAAAGTTATTTTCTCTTTGTCTTGGGTTGTTTGATTAACATTAATGACACAGACTTAAGTAGGTTAATTGAGGTTACTGTCTCTTTAAGACCAAAGCACAGACTGGTTTTTGACTCTAATCTATACATAAACTTAAGACATAAAGAAATGTTTTATTAAAAAAGAATACTCTGAAGATCAATTTGTTTATATGTGCCCTGTCAAGAACAGAAAGATTTTATGTACGCTTGCTTTTTGAAACGCGTCTCTCCGTATGTGCACTATTGAGTGCACTTAAACCCGCGCGAATTCCAAACTGCGGACATTAACAGTCGTCTCACATACGTTGTTTTCATTACTCTATTCGCAAAATGTATGTTAATGTACTACAGTGTAAGACACAGTAGCGCAACTCTCTCTAAAGTTTACACATCAAGAGTTCTGATCCGTCACAGCACTACACATCTGTGCAACTGTGGTTGTATTGTAGCCTATGTCACTGTCAGCATTGCATTCTCATCCCATCTCAGCAACAGTTTAATACTTACTCGCACATCCAAATGAAGTCAGAGAAGTGCCTCATCTTCTTTCCGATCGCATGAACGTTGCGAAACAACAGTCGCATCTTCTCAATGGTTCACTCATTACGCATTGCGAAACAGCAGTCGCATCCTCTCAATGAATTACTCAATTCGCATTGGCTACCCGCCAATGTGGCCTGTAGATTGACAGTGCTACCCGCCAATTGCAAAATTCACCTGCATTTGCCACGTGGTCGGGTGTTAATTTCAAGCCCTGTTCCCATCTATTCGTTTATTCTATATTTGGAAAACAAAACATTACAATATACTGTATTGAACCTACTGTTTATATTTCCCTAAACAGCAGAAAAATATCTATACTCATGTTTTTTATTTTAGGTGAGGAAAAAAATGCATGCATTATGGATGTGACAAAAAATGACTCCAAAAATAAAAGTTTTAGGGAGACAACATACTTTGTAGGAATTTTTCGAATTGAAATGCACAAACCAGAAGAACAAATGAAGATATTATGTATGTGACATTTCTCTATTGTGGACGTGACAACTGTAAGATTTGCACTTACTTAAAGGAATAGTCTACTCATTTTCAATATTAAAATATGTTTTTACCTTAACTAAGAATTGTTGATACATCCCTCTATCATCTGTGTGCGTGCACGTAAGCGCTGGAGCGCGCTGCGACGCTTCGATAGCATTTAGCTTAGCCCCATTCATTCAATGGTACCATTTAGAGATAAAGTTAGAAGTGACCAAACACATCAACGTTTTTCCTATTTTAGACGAGTTATACGAGCAAGTTTGGTGGTACAAAATAAAACGTAGCGCTTTTCTAAGCGGATTTAAAAGAGGAACTATATTTTATGGCGTAATAGCACTTTTGGGAGTACTTCGACTCGGCGCACTAACACCCTCCCTCTCCCATTATGAGAGTGAGAAGGGGAGCGGACTTTTCAGGCGAGTCGAAGTACTCCCAAAAGTGCTATTACGCCATAAAATATAGTTCCTCTTTTAAATCCGCTTAGAAAAGCGCTACGTTTTATTTTGTACCACCAAACTTGCTCGTATAACTACTCGTCTTAAATAGGAAAAACGTTGATGTGTTTGGTCACTTCTAACTTTATCTCTAAATGGTACCATTGAATGAATGGGGCTAAGCTAAATGCTATCGAAGTGTCGCAGCGCGCTCCAGCGCTTACGTGCACGCACACAGATGATAGAGGGATGTATCAACAATTCTTAGTTAAGGTAATAACATATTTTAATATTGAAAATGAGTAGACTATTCCTTTAACAATGAATATAATAAAAATTCCTTAAAAACTTTAACAGAGACTTTGCATGGGTATTTAAACCACCAAATATTGACATCTGAGACGTGTGGTTAAAAACTTACTTAAAAAAATACTTTTCATGATAAGGTTGACATTTGCATGGACTTGCTCATATTACAATGTTTAAAAATTGACCTGAAACTTTTAAGCTAACAGACTCGGGTTAGGTTTGACTGTCTTGTAAATATTAGGACTGTGTTGTAGGGTGCTGGCAGCAGAATTAAGTGTGAAGTGAGATGATCCAGATCTTTGTGCGTTACCTCTGACTCGGTATCAGATAGAATCAAGAGAGAGAGAATTGAAACGTACCATACCTAAACACAATAAACAACACGAGGTTTACACAGAAGTAAATGAAAGGGAATGTTCGGTCTGGAAAATCAAAGCATGATTTAGATGCCGCCTCTGTGCTTGATTTTTCTTTGTAAATAACCTGTTTAATTCAATCCATACCACACACACACATGTGATGCATGAAGCGTCCGTTATTTAATATTACGATCTAAGAAAGCACATTCTGGAGATTTTTGTGTTCCAAACACTCATTTATTGGCAGAGAGGGAATAAAAGAGAATAATATACTGCTCATGGTGCTTGGTTATTCCTCAGGGCTAGAACCTGCTGTGGTACTCAGATAATCAGATCCAGCTGTTTCAGTCCAGAGCTAATATGAAACACAAGACCTCTACTGCGTTCTGTTACTTATTAAATCTTTCATCGGTTATCTGATTATCATCACCACCAATTTATCTCTCAAACTGTAGCTCCTGTTGACAGTCATGTGTCGAAGTTAAACATTCTGCCATTGTTATCACATTTGATTGTATATCTTGTAAATATGCTTGTGATGACATGCCTGTAAAGTCATTTTTTAAACAGATTTTTTTTAACTCTTACTACAGTTTGCGTTGTGGGATACTCCCTGGCTGCACTGTTAACCCAGATATTGTCTTTACTTAAACAATCAAGTAAACATCACTTAATATTTTCTGTTTTGAAGCCAAAGCTTAAAAAGTTTAGTTGATTCAACTTTTAAGCTTACAAAATCCATTAAACTAAAACATTCAAGTAAAATGAACTTAAAATTATTAGTTCATGTTGTGAGGAATACCCATAATCCTTTGCACCTGAATATTTTGATTATTTTCTGCTTTTTCACAGAATAAAAACTGATAAGAACTTAAACTACTCAAATATTCGTTAATAAAATGTCATATAGATTCAA
Organism: Misgurnus anguillicaudatus; assembly: GCF_027580225.2. NCBI lineage: Eukaryota > Metazoa > Chordata > Actinopteri > Cypriniformes > Cobitidae > Misgurnus > Misgurnus anguillicaudatus. The sequence goes on along the minus strand of NW_027395276.1, from coordinate 2,334,981 downwards.
GCTCTTATATTATTGATGTTGTTTTGTTGTAAATTATAATTTTGTGAAGTCACCGTTCAGGTGATCAGTGTTTCCGTACATGAACCCTGTTCAGAACATTTCATTGTGTTTCTCTCCACAGTACTAACAATATGGGCCCTATTTTAACGATCTAAGCGCATTGTCTAAAGCGCACAGTGCAACGTCTACACTGAAAAAAATGATTCATTGAATTTAATCAATTTTTTTAAGGTAAGTGGTTGCAATCAATTTATTTAAGCTACATTTAAACAAAAAAGATTAGTAAAGTAAAGTAAAATATAAAACTTTTGTTTAAATGTAGCTTAAATAAATTGATTGCAACCACTTACCTTAAAAAAATGTATTAAATTCAATGAATCATTTTTTTCAGTGTAAATGGGCGTGTCCGAATCCACTTTTGCTAATTTAACGACGGGAAAAATGGTTTGTGCGCCGAGCGCATGGTCGAAAAGGGTTGGTCCTCTTGTAATGGGAGTATTTTGGGCGATACGTGCAGTAAACCAATGAGAGTCACAGCTCTCATCCCCTTTAAAAGCAAGTTGCGCTGGCGCTATGTCTAATCCCTATTTAGATGACGGACTTTATAAACCGAAAAACTAAGCGGAGGAAGACGATCCCCAGTTTAAGATTAATGTTAAATAATTGTGTTGTTTTTCACTTGTATTGAAATTGTTATTTTTTTATTAAAACCTTTAAAACCCGTTTTCTTTTAGTCATGGAAGTAAAAAAGCAGGCTTGTAATTGCTTTAAATGTATGGCTATCCAATATCATCAAAAAATAATTTACAAGTATGTAAGATAAGGTTTGTACTCTAAAAATACTTTATTTGTAACAAACAGGAGATAAATAATTTACAAACGGCTCTCCTCACGTTTCAGCACTTTGGACAACGGTTTTTTAGCAAAGAGTTTTTTTAAGCATTACCTAAAAATGTTTCTCATATCCGCAGGTACAGAGTCAATACAATAAATCTGTGAGGTAGCATTAAAAAAAACATTTAAAAACAGATGCATTTGTTTAAAGCAAAGCATTTATTTTCTTACCAGGCTGCAGGTGAAGCAGCTCTTTGCGCCTTCTAACGTCTCATAATTGGTCCTAATTTATGTCCAAGAGACTCAATAATAATCTTTTACATTCAATCCTTAAATCTTTCATATTTAAAAGCATTTTTGTGCTGCTGAGCATTCATGTACTTTGTGATAAGCAAACCCGCGTTGTCCTCCCGTTTATAGGCGCATATTACTAATGCGCTCTTTAAATAACATAAAACACATTGCGCCATTGACTTTAGACTTTAGAGCAGGTTTTAGTTGGTCAATGGCGTAGTCTATTTTAGTTGCCTCAAAATAGCAACGCGCCAACAATGCGCCTGAACACACCTCATTTTCAGACCAGAACGCCCATGGGCGCAAAAGGGGGCGCAAATGCATTTGCTATTTAAACAACGCGACGCTAAACGTGAAAATTAGGGTGGAAACTAGCGAAAGACACTTGCGTCGCGCATTGCGCTGCATTGCGCTGCATTGCGCCGGGTGTAAGATAGAGCCCTAAATGTCAAAAACACAGTGTTGTGTGTGTTTCTGTAGAGAATCACATTTATTCAATGATTGACTTAAAGTCAGTCGTTAATTTTGTGTTATAATACCATTTATAACATTAAAAGTAATATAAAGTGATAAAAACTCACAAATTTCTAGTAATGTCAACTAATACGGGTTTAAGAGTGCAGGAATACTGGAAGAAATTAAAACATTAAGTCTATTCAACTTAAAATTGTTGTTAGAACAACTTATATGTTTAAGTAAACTTCACTTAAAGTTTTTAAGTAATCATTACTTAATTTTTTTAGGGTGACGAGTTACCTTCATTTTTTTAAGTAAACTCAACTTATCCAGGCTTACAGTGTGTGCTGTATTTAGGAGTTCATTAATTGGTGTTCAAAAGCAGGTTTTAACACCACATCTAGAGTTAAATGTTGAGAAAGTGCACCATGACAAGGTCCTGGTTCAGCAGCACAAAGCAGTGTTGCCAACTGGCGAATTTGTCACTAGATTTAGCGACTTTCAAGACGTTGGCAACTTTCTCCCCAAAAAGCAACTAGCGACAAATGTAGCGACTTTTCCTGGTATTGTTGGAGAATTTTAGAGACTCAATGTCAATGTAAAACCCATTGAATCAATATCATGTTTGCACCATCCTTTAAAGGAACAGTATGTAGGATTGTGGCCAAAACTGGTATTGCAGTCACACAACTGGTGGTCAATACACAAAATGACAACATAAACATCAGTTGAGGGCTGCAACTCCACTTAAATCGCTTTGGAAAAGGAGACGGGCCGACTACCAAAACACACTTATAGCCAATCAGCAGTAAGGAGCGTGTCTACTAACCGGGTTGCGTATGTGTGGGGCGGGTTTATCAACAGAAGGTCCAGATTCTATTGGGGTAGGGGCGTGTTTGTTTAGGTGATTTCAAATATCAACATTGGCTTTCAAACATCGTGGACTCCGCCTTTAAATTACATTATCCTGGCCAAACCACTGTTGTGTGTGAGTGGTATAAGTATTTGAAATGAACATGATTTCTTAATGTCTGGTGACATATCAGGGCCATTTTATGATTAATTGATATAAATTTCTTACATGCTGTTCCTTTAATATTGAACAAATATTGAAATTTCATCAAACCACCATTATGGTGATCCGTGTGAGCTTTAGTTAAGCCCTTGACGCTTGACTTTCACTCAGTTAAAGCTGTCCTTTTTTTTTCAGTGTTTGTAATATAACATTCATATGTTTATATTGACTGAGTAAGATCATGTCAAAGATTGAAATCAATGTGAAATTTGATTTTCCTAATCTCAAAATAATATGATGGGACTTTAACCTGGATTTCACAGACTGGGTCACAAATGTACACCGTTGTAAAAGTAGCATCTGTTTAGTAAATTAATCTGGATTCATCATTCACCAATGAGGACCTAGTATGCATTAGCAGCACAGGTGGAACATGTATTTGATGTTTGCCACAGGTCTATGAAATCTGTGATAAACACTTTGATTTCTCCTGTCCAATAGGAATGTGTAACCCCAAAAATTACAACGACAGTCCTGCCACCTCCAAAAGCACTGTAGAAGAGCTGTACCGACCAATCCCGTCACTCTTCAGAGCCCTGACCGAAGGCGACGCCCCCATTAACATGATGGTCGTGTCATTCCCTGTCGCCGATGAACTGTCTCACCACGAGAACCTCGTGTCTTTCCTGGAGACGCTCGACAGCCAGAGCCTCAACGTTTCTCTGCCGAGTAGCAGTGTCCATGAAGGTAACAATTCTTATTTACTATAGTAAATATACTGTCATGAAGACATTAAAAGGAAATATGTCTCAGAATTCTGAACATTATATTCATAAACTGTGTACCTGAATAGAGCTCAGATACAAAAAGCCGCCAAATGCCACCTGAGTCAAAAAATAAGATAATTATATTTTCGAACGTGCAAGACGTCTGTTTCAATAGCCGGACGATATAAAACAGTGTATTGGGAGCACGTATAACACATGATTTAAACAATTATAGTAAATATTTGCTACATCTGCCGTGTAGGACCCGGTGTGAGGATGTCACAACTGTCCCTATATGGTGTGAGGTTTTTTTAAATAGCAATTTTTAATTGACTTTTTATGGTGACATATCAAGCTTCATGTGCTTCAACAGCAGGATCTTTCTCATTTAACACATTTTAAGTTATTTGAACAAACCATAATAAACATATTAAACTATTACATTTATTCAGTATTGTTTTTGTTTTATGAAAATGTTATTACATCGCTTCTTACGCACGAGATAGAGACATTAACTTATGAAATTATTTTGCTTATTTTAAAAGATTTGTTTTTTCATTTAAAACATAACAAAAGTATGCGCACCAGCCCAGTCACATGTAATTACATACCTATAGTCACATAATTTTTTGATTCTTTTTCGTGATATTGTCACAAATTTCCGTGTTTTTTTGTGATCGTATCACGAATTTCTGTTTATGTGTCATTGTCACGTATTCCGTTTTTTCCTATTTTCTTACCATTTTCGCTTCGGGTTAGATTTACATAAAATGACATCCTTACCCAAACCCAACTCCAACCCTAACGCCAGGCGACAATGTTTTAAAATTTTAGAAAATATAAAAAAAGAAATCAGAAAAAATAGTATCAACCAATACTTAGTGACATCCTAATGCAAACACCAAATCTAACCCTAAACCGAAGCGAAAATGGTTTGAAAATAGGAAAAAGCAGTTGAGTAACCAATATGTGACAATGACACATAAACAGTAATTCGTGATAGTATTTTGAAAAAGAATTAAAAAAAAACGTAACTATAGGTACATAATTTTGTGATACTGGGTAGCAAACACATAAATAACAGTTATAAACATTAACTAATAAGCATTATAAAACGGCCAGTTCTGGTTCTTCATTCTGATTGGTTGAAACGCGTTCTCAGCTGTGATAAAACTCACCGGTAAACCCACGGCTCAAACCGTATTACATAGCTTGTATCACTGCGCCACTGTTGTTGTGTACTGTAGAAAATAACTGTCAAAATGTCGGATTTTGTTGTCAATTTTGATTTATTGGGTGGGCTAATTATACTATATTGTATTAATTATAATCCTCAACAAATGAACAATTAATGGCGATATCCAGATAAGTGTCAATAAATATTGTTGAGTTTTCTTGTTGATTAATGCTTCCGTGAGGAGTAGTTGTACCGTATATTATCCACTGGGTGGCGATCTTACACAAACACTGATGCTTTCACTCAACACTTTAAAACTCAAGTGTATTTTTTGATCAGCGATCTGAATCGGATCTCTAACAAAAGTCATTCACAGAAATGGAATTATCCCAACATTTTGCTCAAAATTTGAGAGGATAAAAGAACAATTGAAGGTAGGGTGAAACGTTTTTATTTTGTTGTTTGAAAGCAGAGGGTCTGTTCTTTCATTTGATATATTGTATGTTTATATATCTAAAGAAGAACATTTTTCTGGAAGGCATTAATGTTTAACTAAAGCTGGGTGGCAACTCTTTTAAAAAACGCTGGCAGGGAAAGTGTTAAGCATGCTTCCAAGCATATTTGATCTACACGTCAACAGTTGCACGGTATAAATGTTAATGTATAAATTAGATGAATGTTAATTTATGAAAATAAACACCACAGTCTTAATGAATCATATTTTCATTGTGTCTTTGCTCCGTCTGTTTTGCTTGGGAACCGCTCTGTTGCAGACACACTTGAGTCTGAGGAACTACTTTGTTTGGCGGAAGACTAATATCTGTACTAATATAATTACAACTTATTTGCTGTGTTTTATTATATGAAATCCTGCTATACATAATTTGAAGCAACCGTTTTATAAACGCAATAAGCCCCGCGAAGCAGTGGGTTACCAGTGCATTTTATAACGGCTAAGGGAGTTTTAGGCACTCCGCTTCGCGTCGTGCCTAACAACGCCCCTTAGCCGTTATAAAATGCACTGGTAACCCACTGCTTCTTGGGGCTTATTGCTTTAGTTTATGCCATATACAGTGCATGGAAGAAGAATTGAATAAATACCATGTGTACATCACAGTCCAAGACTTTTTAATCCGGTTAAAGGAGGTTTACCTAATTTATTATAAGGATATTTACAGAATTGTGAGTTTTTAACATTTTACCTTTAACAGCGAGTGATTTTTACTTAGAGGGTTTTGCAGTGAAAAAAGTCAAATTTCTTAAATACCAATGAAATTACTAAAATAACATGTAGGAAAATAAGTAATTTCAGTTACTGCCAATTTTTTTTTAGTGCCATTAAAGTCAAAATACTGAACCTAAACATACTCTGTAAAAACTAAAAAGTAAAGGTTATTGGATCAACTTAAAAAATTACTTCAATTGGTAGCGCCTAAAAATGTTAATTTTGCACTGCAGGGATGCAGTGAAATTTAATAGTTTTTTCAAACTAAATTTTCTCACCTTGGGATGAAAAGTTTAAGTTAAAAATGTTTAAATATTTTAGGTGTTAATAATTGTCATTTAAAAAAAATTCAACTAAATTTTCACTTATGTGAGAAAATTTAGGTTAGTTCATTATTAGTTCATTGTGCATCAACTAATGTTAACAGTTGTTAAAAATCATTAGTAAATGCTGAAATTAACACAAACTGTGATTAGTTCACATCAGTCTTTCTTCCTCTCTCTCTCATTCCTCAGACGCCATGTGTACGGTGGTCTACTTTGATGACTGCTTGTCCATTCGACAGTGTAAGCAATACTGTGAGTCAATAGGTGGATCAAAGTATCGCTGGTTTCATAACGCCTGCTGTGAGTGCATAGGACCCGAATGTTTGGACTACGGCAGCAAAACGGTCAAATGTATGAACTGCCTGATCTGAGATCACTGCCCTCCCTCCACCATCACTGCACTGAGGAGCTTACGCTATCACTTGTGTTATTTGTATAAAACACTTTTTCTGTTGTGCTTTTTATGAGAAAATGTTTTTTAATAAATTAAATCAATATTGCTTGTTAATTATTACACAGTCACACAGGAGTTGCTTTTCATCCGGTGCACAATCCATAGGTTTTGTATATAGTCTTCATTTCATACATTGTTTTCTATTATAAAGCAAAGCAAATTTTTTTCTTTTAAATGTTTTTTTTTTATATATAAATTAATTGTTAAGTAATTGATGTGCAAGGTTTTAGTTTGTGTCCTTACCTTTGGAGTCAGCACAAGAATTATGATGAAAGATGTTTAAATGGCATGAAAAGTACACAATGGTTATATCTGCCCTATTTAGTGTCAATCCCACAAACTACTTCAGAGGTTTTTCTATGTAAATACAAACTATGAGTGATTTCACCGCATTCCAAAGGTTTTTATTCACAGATGGTCTGTTGATTAAAATACCATATAGGGACTGTACTGTGTTTCCACAGCTGGTTTGGAGGCAATGAAGAAAATGAAATGGTTAAATTGTTCACTGCAGCTCTGCCAAAGTCTGAATTTAACTTGGCATTTATTTTATCATGACAACTAGAAAGAGTTACCATCAATCAGACCTCATTCACAGCCCATCTGACAGGTGTTTGTTTGGCTTTTTGTGTGTCTGTTGTGACACATGGAATTTCTTCGACTTTCACCATACTTCTTTAATATTTGAAAGAAATATGTAGAGAAGTTTAAACATCTCTTATATTTTTGTATAAGCACCTTAATAATGAAATAAAATAAAGTTTAATAACAAAAAGTCATAAAATGAATATGCAGATTTTGCTTGTGTTTAACAGAATGCATTGCTACAATTTAAACAAAACCTTTACAGTAATTTTATACTTTTGTATCTCATGATGCTTAAACTATCAGTAACCTAGTGGTTTTAGTTGTTTTAAGTACAACAGCACCCTCTGCTGGAGGAAGCACATACTTAAAATATATATATTTTACATCTGTTTATCTGTACATTAAATTAGTACATTACATTGTTTACATTACGTAATTGTCTAAGTTGTTAAATGTTTAACCTTATTAAGTTGCTTTTATGAGATGGAGAAATATCACTTACAGTTTGCATCCTATCTTTCTTATATGGAGGTCAATGGCTACAATCAGATGTGTGCTTACCATCATTTATCAAAATCGTTTAAATCTGTTTTATGTATCTTCTTTTGTGATCATCAAAAAAAAAAATCATACAGGTTTAGAAAAACACTAGGATGAGGAAATGATGACAGAATTTTTATTTTTGGGTGAACTTTCCCACTTCTCCACTAGGTGCCCCACTCGTGCTAAAGTACGGTAGTTGTATCTTAAAGGGGCCATGGCACAAGACATTTTTAAGATGTCAAATACATCTTTGGTCTCCCAGCCCAGAGCACATATGTGAAGTTTTAACTCAAAATACCATATAAATAATTTATTATAGTATGTTAAAATTGCCACTTTGTAGGTGTGTGCAAAAATGTGCCGTTTTAGGCGTGTCCTTTAAAATGCAAATGAGCGGTTTGTTCCAATTGAAACTCAATTGTGCTGTGAATTATTTTCTCTCTCTCTCGTTTTCTCTGCATAAAATGGCAGTAATGTGATTGGATAGTGCAGATTAAATATTCCCAGCTAAGGAAATTTGACATATTTTGCCCTCTTTTAAAAATATAATTTAAAATGTATTAAAAATTGTTTAAATGTTGTGTAGTTAAAAATATGTATACATTTTTAACAAGAAACACGAGAAAGATTATGTTTAAAATATAAATACTTTGATTCGTCAGTTATTTCCTCCATTTTACCAAACGCGTTCGATGACAGCGTAACATTAATGTACCGTCCGGGCTGCCGTACTTCGCCTCGTTCTCGCTTTCAGTCGGTCCCGCAGTGAAGATGGCGGAAGCTCCCCTGCGGCCCGGCGGCTTCTTCTGTCACCAGTGTTCGGCAGAGATCAGCCCGCGACTCCCGGTAAGACATCACTAACTTAACGGGCCTCGTTTGAGTTCTGTACTTTTGTATACAAGCATTTAACAGGCCTAACAGGGTCGTTTATGACGCGTTTTTCTGCGCTAACAGTGCTAAAGGCTAACAGGCTGCTGGTTGCCAATAGCAACAACTGGGCTTAAAACGAGGATTTAATAAAGTTGTATTGAATTTAAGGGGTGCGAGTTAATTCAGATAGACTCTGACAGGTCTGATCTTAGATTAAAGTGCTCTTCGAAGCCTGTGTGATGGTTTAATCTTGCTCTGTGTAGAAGGATAAACACAAGGCTAGGATGGTTATTAGACCATCTGGTTAGTTTTACTGACAAGTATTGGGTTTTGGGAGGACGTTGTTTGTTGTTATGAGCTTGTCAGGTATGGTTTAGTTGTCTAGTTTGTGATTCTCGTGGTTTACAGTGGGCTGGTTATTTGTTTAGCTGTTTTTTGTTTATTATTTAATGGCTATTATTTGTGTGGTTATGTATTAAGTCTGTCGTTTTATATTGGGGTTGTGTGTGTGTTTATAATTCATGTATTTTAATTTACTGTAAAAAAGATTTTGAGATCATCTAGAATAGTTGGTTTTAGTCCTTGTTACATTGTAAAATTTGTAAATCTTAATTATAAACATTAAGAGTGTTGGTTATGTTGATAAGGTAATCAGATGTGCTGGTTGTTATGGGATCAGCTGGTTGGTTTTGCTAAAGGAATTCAATTATTTAGAGACATGGTTATGTTTATTAGCTGATCAGTTGTTAGCCTTTGTATTATGCCTAATTTTGGTGTCTCATCTGTGTAGTTGGCTACGTAGTATTTGCCTGACTATAAAAGAAATCAATAAATTAATCAATCAATCACTGACTTCCATCGTATTTTTTCCTATAGTCAATGGGGGCCGTCAACTGTATGGTTACCAATATTTATCAAAACATCTTCTTTGTGTTTAATAGAGTAAAGAAACTCAAACAGGTTTAGATCAAAATGAGAGTGAGTAAATGATGACATTTTTGGGTGAACTTTCACTTTGAAGGGCATGTAAGGGTCATTCATAGTAGTTGACAAAGCACACAGTGTATGTCAGTGGAGGTCAAACTGTTATCACAACCTCACTTACAGTAAATTTAATTAGAGGTCGACTGATAGTACATTTTACAGATAGCCGGGTTTCCCGCAGCACTTTTTAGTTCGGGCGGCCCACCTAAGGAAACCCTACCGCCTTAACTAGGTCGTTCAAGATAAAGAAAAAATTCGCTGCAAAAAATGCCGCCAAGTGCATCTCGGAGAATAGCGCAGACGCGCTTCACAGGTTGCACGTGCCTGTTGATTTGATATAATTGTTGCTGTTGCTCACATTATTGATGTGCATTATTTAGATACTACAGTAGTTACACTCCTTTAAGATAATGTAATTAATAGTGGGAAATAATCCGTCTTTAAAATTTTTGCGCTATCTATCATCGTTCGCCAGACGTTCTACAACAACTGCTTCAGTTTGTATTTATTAACCCTTAGTTTCACTTCATAACGCAGCTATTCTCGTTAGAGGTAAAAAACATTTAATTCATTAATAATCTAGTATGTGTTCCTTTTCTGTCAATGTTTTTTCAAAATTAAGTTTTATTTGAGTGTTTTAAATAAAAATATTTAAAGTCGCAATGAAATTGACATGAAAAACTACATATTTTTTTTTAATATTGTGGTATTATTAACAAATGACTTATCTGTGAGCTTCATTGCTTTTAAAAAAATTTGTGTGTGCTTATAATCTTTAATCAAAAGTGCAAATCTCCCCCCCTCCTCAAAACGATCTCTCTTCACTTCCGGTCAAAAGTATGGCAGGTGGGCGGGGTCCGGGAGAAGATCGCAGCGATTAGCAATTAGCAACACGACCCAACTTCAAATGATCCAATCAGATCTCGATGGACAAATTCAAATCCAGCCCTGCCTTATTTCATCTCAAAAGCCGTTTCATTCGGATATACGTCACCACGGGGAAAATAAGGCAATCGCTACTTCCGTTTCATGGCGACTTTAAATTTTCATTATAACGTGATTGCCACGCCCCCAGTACCGCCCCCCGCCCAATCCTACCACCTTAACTAACAAATTTTCTGCGGGAAACCCTGGATAGCGATAACTAGGTTGGTCCGTATTTGCCAATAACGATTAATCAACCGATATTATGCACAGCTATTTCCTGTACTACAGCTTTTGATCAGTAATTACTTTTCAATCTGAAACACTGCTAGTTTGAGTCGTTTATAACATGTTTTTGAAAAAGTAACACTCATCAAACATAATCATTATAAATATTCTTTACTATCATGAAAATACCTGAAAAGGTTTGAAGAACAGCAATATAAATGTATGCTTAAGCCATTTCAGGGAGATGTATGTGTTAATGGTTCTTCTTCTGTGGCCCATATTGAGTTTCTGCACGAGAGCGCTCTCTGGCTTTTGGATGTAGCGGCATTTCACCCTTATTCATTATGAAGCATAGCAAGCATCATCGGCTTGATTTACTTGATTAACCGATACTTGATAAAAACAACTATAACCCAACAGTAACAAAATTTATAACAAAAGTAATAAAACAACACAACAGTACTGAACCATGAAAACGTGCTTAATGAAAAAAAAATATAATTAAAATATATTAATAATATTAATAAGGATTGAAGTTAATTATTCTGTGAAATAGTCTCACTGGTAACATTGAAATTACATAAATGTATATTAAATGTGTGTAGTCTTGTAGTAGGTATGGGAGTAAAATTTTCAGCATTGTAAAAGCTAACTATTTTCAGATAGTAAAAACTTGAAAGTTTTGGCAAAATTGGCAAAGTCACGATAGTTAGCTGTATCGATATTTTTGCACATCCCTACAATGTAGTTAATTTGCTTCTGTTTTAACTAGGGATGCACCGAATCCAGGATTCGGTTTCGGATTCGGCCGAATACTGGGCTTTTTGGCGGGGTTCGGGTTCGGCCGAATCCTAGATTTTTTTCCACCGAACCGAACCCTAGGCTTGCGCTACGCTGGTCGACGTCACGCAGCCGTTGATTCCACACATCGGGTGCTGACGTGGAGATGAGCTTTTTCTTTCGGTCAGCTGGACACACCAAAACTTTTAAACACCGCTGAAAACGCCTTGAGGACCCCAAATGCCAGCTGTTTTTCAGCCGAGCGCTTGGTAGTTGTGATGCTTCAGCTGTGAGCCGGTTGGTTGCTGTGGTAATGTCCTGCCCCTCCTCCACTGTAATTGGACGGCCGTGTGAAGACTGACATTGACGAGCGGAGCTTCTCACTCAAAGTTAAATATAGTTTTCAGCGCGGAGCTGCTTGCTTATTGGAAAAACGAGCGTGTCGCAACGCATCGCTTTCATTATGCATAGGCTTATGGTAATTGTCAAAATAGTTTTTCCAACTTGTCATCCTGGCATAATGTACAGTTAAAATTAAATAAAATGAAAAATACACTGCTGTGGACGTTTTTTACTTCATTAATGTGTTTTACTGTGTTGGAATAAGGATGCGAGTAGGATTCGGTATTCGGTTTCGGATTCGGCCGAATCTTAAACGGTGGATTCGGGATTCGGCCGAACCTAAAAAATCTGGATTCGGTGCATCCCTAGTTTTAACACAAATCAAATTAACAAAAGATTTATTGCAGTGATGATGAAAAAGAACTGAAATCAGATTTTTCTTTATTTGGTATGTTAATGTAGCTGACAGCTGCATAGTTTGCTTTCTCTCTTTATTGACTTAAAATATGCTAAATCATGAATAAAAGTAACCAGCTGGATCAGCTAATGTAAATAGATGTTAATAATCATGACATTAAACATTTGGATTGGATTTTTCTGCGTATTTTTGTTTGAGGTACTACTAACATTAATGTCCTGTCAGCCTTGACGACAAACTACCGGATCCTGCTGTTTTTCCTCTGCTAATGCAGCATCTAGTCGGCAAATTCATTACTTTCTAAGCAACAGACACAACTCAGAACAACTATCGGCATGGATTTTTGCCAATAGGCGATCGTTCCACCAATGAACTATCGGTGCCGATTAATCGGTAAAACCGATTAATTGTCTACCTCCAAACTTAAGTATATACAGTTAAGCAAAGATATGTGGTCTGTTAAACTGTAGCCTTTTGTTACGGTCAGCTTTCCTACTGTTGACTCGGAGGGCCACATCAGGAATCAATCCTTCCTAAACCATAGACTAAGTATTAACTGTATGTCATTGTAAGGTTTCACTGGGGAACAGGACGTTGAATGGATGCTTTCACACAGTTCGGTGCTATTGTTGTCTCCTGTTATTGTGCAGAGCCTCTAGAAAGAGCAAAAACAGGGCACAACGTCAGCTAGATGTCATCATACAGACTGCAGAGGTCACAGCACTTCTGTATGTCATCAGTCAAGTTCTTCATTCTTATGCAGATAATTTCAGGACATCAGACAGCCAGTCAAGGAAATACATTGTGCTGTATTTCTATTAGTTTTCTTATTGTATCCCTCAAACTCTAGGGCTGGACCAGAATATTTGATTGTTTTTTTAACAACATTATTAGCGTTACTGCACAGCCTCTGCCAAGCAGGTAGTGCCCTTTACCCTCCCGCTCTATAGGGGGCGCTGAGAGAGAGTTTGCGCTCATGTTTGGTCAGTTGCTGTTGGCAGAGGCTCTGCTAATAATGTTGTAAATGAAGTTCAATTTCTCAATCCAGTTATCAAAATCTGATCTGTTTGCTTCACAAGAAGTATGTATGTCACCAGGTCTCATGGGAATTACTTTTGTATTTGATATATCTGCTTTTGAGCTTTTTAAAGTTGTGGCTTCGTTGACTCAATGCAACAAGTTAATGCAAAGTCCTGAATAAACGCTAACTCACGCAAGACAATGGGAGTGATGCAAATTGGGTGGTGCGATTGCAGCGAAAACATGCACTATTTCGTACTAGGCTAAAAAATTGTAATCAACTTAAATTTCGGATGCATAACGATTAATTGCAATTAATCTATAGCACAATAAAAGTTTTTGTTTACATCATATATATGATGTGTATAATAACGTTGTATAGACCCCTTCAAGGTTTGTAAACATTGAATTACTATCGGGTGCGGGCAACATGGGGTCAAACTTTTCATACCATCCAGGCTTTCTAGTTTAATCTAACAGGGCTAAAAATGATGACTTACCTGAAATGAAGTGAGCGCTACAAACACAAGCCTCTTTGATCTGTGCATTGTCCCAGTCTGCCCACAGATGTTGTATTTTTTTGAGATTCGGCAGGAATCCCAAAAAACTTAACGGCAGACCTGGTGCGATTTTCACAGCCCACGACGCAAGTAGGCATTTTTGACGATACCGAATAATACGCAACTTAATCTGCTGTAATGACTTTTCTGACCCCGACATGCGCAGTGGGAACCGCCTGTGAGGTGAACTGTGAAGGGGTGTATAGATAAATGCACACACTAGGGCTGTCAATCTTCCTCTATTATTCCATTAGAATTTCATTCATTATTTTTTTTAATATTCGATTTATAATCGATTATTTAATGCTCAAATTTGACTTATTAATATTTACTATACCTATCTACACACGTTGTAAAAACGGGCTTATGCATTGCCAATGCCACTATGAGCTCGTATAGTTGACTTGTTTTAAATTATGTCCACTAGAAGACATTGCAGTATTACTAATAAACATGTAATTATTTAATAACAGGTGATAGCTTTCTTGCTAATTAATGATTAAGCTTAGACACAAAATTAACAAAGTTGTCAACTTTAATGAAACATTTCATTATCAACGCAGTTCTCTTTGTTCACGTATGAGGGCTGCGTAGATCGCATCATTAGTTATACAATACTTACACACAGCACACACATCCCCTGGCCTCCAATTTCACTATTCTTTTTTCATTTAAACACACCTTAGAGGAAGTGTGATCTTGAACAAGTATTTTGTCACTGGTCGAAAAGACAAACTTATCCAAACAAATTAGCATTAAAGACATTCCCAAAACGGTCGTCCATAGCACTTCCGTCATAACCTTCCTCCGCAATCGCTATCAGCTCCGCTTTCTCTTTCTCACGTACCTCCTGCTGCTGGTCTTGTTTCAAATGAATTAGCCGATGGAAATGCGGGTCGAGGTAGCTAGCGGTATTTAACAGCATAAATGCGTTAGATAGTGAACACATAAAAAAATATTTTTAAATAAATTTTTTTTTAAAATCCCATTCGAATAGTAGTTTTAACATTCGATTAGTATTATTTTTTTAATATTCGAATTATATTCGATTACTGAAATTCGTTTCAACAGCCCTAGCACACACATGCATGTATATATTTAAGAGATGTTTACATGTACATTTGTACATTTATGTATAATTTATATTATATAAATATAAATACTTAATAGGGCTGGGCAAAAAAATTGATGATTTTTTTTTTTTAAACGTGGTAGATTAAAAATCGATTCTCAAAGAGCAGAATCGATTTTTTTCTTTCATATTTATTTCCGCAAACATTGAACGTAAGATTAACTTGAATCTAATTACTAGTCTTCTTCACTAGATGTCACCCTCTTTTTTGCCTTGCACGATGTTACCAAGGAGCAAGAAGTAAGCCTGTCATTCACTCATTTAGTGCTTAAAATGGCGGTTTTAGGTGCTTCATCGACATTGATGCCACCTTCACATAAAAAGTCAGAGGTTTGGAAGCATTTTAGATTTCGTATTCAAGACGACAACGATAGTGTTGTGGGTTTTAATTTCTTTTTAATCAATAACCCACTTGTAAACTGTTGTTCACTGTTTTTTTATTAATATAGTATTTGTATTAAATCTCTATTCATTGAGTTGAATCGAGAATCGGGTATAAAAACCTACCCGAGAACCGGAATCGAAAATTGACTCGAGACTCGAAATCGAATCGATCTGGAACATCTGAATCGATACCCAGCCCTAATACTTAATATATAAACATATATATTTTTCTTAAAATGATACATGCATGTGCATATTTATATATACATAATTACCATATTTTCTGGACTATAAGTCACACCGGAGTATAAGTCGCATCAACCAAAAATGCATCATTAAGACGAAATAACATAAATAAGTCGCAGTGGACTATACGTGGCATTTATTTATACAATTATTTCACAAAATCCGTGCCGACGAACACACATTTCATCTGGATAGGCAAGTTATTCAACTAAACAATAGCACACAGAACAGCAGGCTGAATAGATGCCTGTACGTAATCGTAACATTATCAGTTATTTACCGTTATTATCGTAATGCACCCCTAACTTGAATATAAAATTCATTTAAACTTTCTTGACTAGTAAGGAGTTGATTTACATATAAAAATGAAGTTAAATTACTTTGTTATTAAGTTTATTAAACTTAAAAATTTTAGTGCAACAAGGAATGTTGTACAATGTATGCGTTTTGATATTTTTATAGATCTGTATTGTTTTTAAATATTTGCTGTCCTTTACAAATACATGTTGCATCATGAGTATACTTGTTAGCTCCCATGCAGGACCTTCAAGGACCTGATTGAGAACGTGACTCTAGTCTTTTTGGATTGTGTGTATTAAAATGGAGTTGTTACTTTTGTTGTAGGAGTACATCTGCCCGCGCTGTGAGTCTGGATTTATCGAGGAGTTACCTGATCAGGGAAGGTACAGTACTAAATTACTTCAGACACAAACTCAAAGGCTGTTTTGTGCTTCTGCCAAAGTTAAGATCTATTTCTGTGTGAGAGATTTCGTTATCTAAAAACCCGTCTGTCATATTTGTACACGTATATGGGCATTTTCTCAACTACGTAATTGCCTTTTTGCTTTGATTACATTACAAACTGTATGGTCTATCCAGGGCAGAGAATGGTTCCACGTCGACGTCCTCTACTGAAGAGAACCGACCCCCATTCGAGGTGAGATCGTTTTTCTCAATTACAATAAAAGTTTCAGTATTTTATGACATCATCATCATTTTTACGTCCTACATGGTCTCTGTGCTTATTTGCCATGCCTCAATGTAACTATACGTTCACATCGCTGCCGCCAAGAGCGCCAAAATATGCTCTGGCTGCCCTGCCAACGTCCAATTGGTTGCAACCAAGCCGTGTCATAGCTCATTACCATAAAGTTAAGTTAATTTCAACTGGCCTTGATGCTCACATCGCCCTCTCACATCGCTGGAGCTCGCGGCCGGCTCTCATTGAAAATGAATGACTTCCGGCCACTTTGTCGCTCTTGCCGGGGGCGGTGTGAATGCACAGAAAGGGTTCATCTGACAAAGTTTTTTTTCGAAACATAAAGAAGAACTACTAGATGCCACTCGATGACTAAAACATTGGACTTTAAAGGCTTTAAATCGGTTTGATTTAAGGTCATCTTAAACTTGAAAGGAAAGTCAAGAAGATAAAAATAAATACTTATGTTTTTAAAGGGATCATTAATCTGTTGTACTGTATAAACTAATGGGCAGTGTTCAAAATCGCCCCAAGTATTGAATCTGCATTAGGGAAATCATCTGTGCGAGAATGCCGAAGGGTGTTTAAAGCTCTTGTATTAACCCTTACCTGCTCTCTATCCTCCTCCAGAATGTGGACCAACACTTGTTTACGTTCCCACATGGTTACGGACAGTTTGCTTTGGGAATCTTCGACGAGGGCTTTGACTTCAGGGCGGGATTGCCCGCGGAGGATAACCGTGACACAGAGAACCGCAGAGAACGGGAAATGGCATCACGACAGCGGTACAGTGCGAGACAACCACGGGGACGCCACGTTCCCCGGAGACAAGGGGTGCGGCATGAGGGTGTGCCAACTTTAGAAGGGTGAGATCTCAGGATGAGCCTGTATTATTGAATAATTCTGTCTGTTTTACATTTTGCTTTTGCAAATGAAATATTCTATTCAAATAAACAGGTTTTTTTAGAGATCTCACAGTCCCACGGATATGGTTATAGTGTATGTATACATACAATCTAAAATGTGTATCGTAATCCGTAAACATAATATTAAAGAGCCCCTATTATGTTGCTGGAAAAAGTTATTTTGTGTATTTGGTGTAATGCAGTTTTCACGTAGTTTGTTTCATAAGACGCACTATTTTCCACATACCATACATTTTTGTTGCTCCTCTATGCCCCACCTTTCTGAAATGCGTAAATTTTTATAAAGCTCATCGTTCTGAAAAGCACATTGTGCTCTGATTGGTCAGCCATTCAGTGCATTGAGATTGGCCGAAATATCTCAAACGTAACAGATTGGTAAGGTAAGGATACTAAAACATAAAACCATGTCTGCATTTGTAATCATAGAAACAACAAGCTTTAGTCTAAAATCTTTAAATATGAAAACATTGACTTCTTACAGGCTGTGAGTCAGAATTATGTAATTATGATAATGACCGTCGTGCCCTCGTCAACTCACAGGGGAAGTAAACAGTGCGTACAATCCTTGCGTTCATTGTAGTCCAAGGAAAGAGATTTCAGTTGGAGACGACTCGTGTCATCGTAGACTTTAAGATTTGTTACTTTGCAGATTAGTAACATGCGCTAACACACACTTGCACACCAAAAGACACGTTACATTATGAAACAGAAAATAGGGGCTCTTTAATAAAATACTGTAGTCACAAATTCATTGGGTTAGACCTATAGGAATCTTGCTTATTACTATAGACTTAAACACATAGATGCAAAAGCCGCAAAATGCCACCGCCTTAAATAAGATACTCTCGACACATATTATATGTTTATC
This sequence comes from Misgurnus anguillicaudatus, assembly GCF_027580225.2. Lineage (NCBI taxonomy): Eukaryota > Metazoa > Chordata > Actinopteri > Cypriniformes > Cobitidae > Misgurnus > Misgurnus anguillicaudatus. Next base: position 2,316,641 of record NW_027395276.1, on the reverse strand, counting down.
AAATACTTTCATTTAAAATCAGCCTAATTCTGGCCTCAGGCCATTTAGAAATACCACTTTGTTAGCAGAATCTGTTAAATACAATTTGATAGATTTTCCAGCAAAGTCCTCTAAGTGCACAGAGAAAAGAATTGCATGGACATCGGATGGCAGGCCAGAGCTTGACATTTTTGTGATGGAAATATGCAATTTCTAAATGCAGAACAGACCTGAAAGAGTTAATGCCTCAGCCAAGTAAGAAAAAGTAACACAAAAGTAACTTAGTTACTTTTTTTGGGGAGTAACATAATATTGTAATGCATTACTTTTAAAAGTGACTTTCCCCAACACTGGTAATAACATATCATGAGCCTTAAACACGATTGTTATGGTTATGTAAACCTTGTGCATGCAAAAGACTGCTAAAAAACAGGCCAATCTCAACATAACACAGACAGTGACATTACAGTTGAGATGTACGCCCCCGACATTAAATTACATTGGTCTTACAATACTAAAAACAAAGTTGTGACTGCAAAGTTAGCGCTACAGTCTTGTTCAAAATAATAGCAGTACAATGTGACTAACCAGAATAATCAAGGTTTTTAGTATATTTTTTTATTGCTACGTGGCAAACAAGTTACCAGTAGGTTCAGTAGATTCTCAGAAAACAAATGAGACCCGGCATTCATGATATGCACGCTCTTAAGGCTGTGCAATTGGGCAATTAGTTGAATTAGTTGAAAGGGGTGTGTTCAAAAAAATAGCAGTGTGGCATTCAATCACTGAGGTCATCAATTTTTTGAAGAAACAGGTGTGAATCAGGTGGCCCCTATTTAAGGATGAAGCAACACTTGTTGAACATGCATTTGAAAGCTGAGGAAAATGGGTCGTTCAAGACATTGTTCAGAAGAACAGCGTACTTTGATTAAAAAGTTGATTGGAGAGGGGAAAACCTATAAAGAGGTGCAAAAAATGATAGGCTGTTCAGCTAAAATGATCTCCAATGCCTTAAAATGGAGAGCAAAACCAGAGAGACGTGGAAGAAAACGGAAGACAACCATCAAAATGGATAGAAGAATAACCAGAATGGCAAAGGCTCAGCCAATGATCACCTCCAGGATGATCAAAGACAGTCTGGAGTTACCTGTAAGTACTGTGACAGTTAGAAGACGTCTGTGTGAAGCTAATCTATTTTCAAGAATCCCCCGCAAAGTCCTTCTGTTAAAAAAAGGCATGTGCAGAAGAGGTTACAATTTGCCAAAGAACACATCAACTGGCCTAAAGAGAAATGGAGGAACATTTTGTGGACTGATGAGAGTAAAATTGTTCTTTTTGGGTCCAAGGGCCACAGGCAGTTTGTGAGACGACCCCCAAACTCTGAATTCAAGCCACAGTACACAGTGAAGACAGTGAAGCATGGAGAGGTGCAAGCATCATGATATGGGCATGTTTCTCCTACTATGGTGTTGGGCCTATTTATCGCATACCAGGGATCATGGATCAGTTTGCATATGTTAAAATACTTGAAGAGGTCATGTTGCCCTATGCTGAAGAGGACATGCCCTTGAAATGGTTGTTTCAACAAGACAATGACCCAAAACACACTAGTAAACGGGCAAAGTCTTGGTTCCAAACCAACAAAATTAATGTTATGGAGTGGCCAGCCCAATCTCCAGACCTTAATCCAATTGAGAACTTGTGGGGTGATATCAAAAATGCTGTTTCTGAAGCAAAACCAAGAAATGTGAATGAATTGTGGAATGTTGTTAAAGAATCATGGAGTGGAATAGCAGCTGAGAGGTGCCACAAGTTGGTTGACTCCATGCCACACAGATGTCAAGCAGTTTTAAAAAACTGTGGTCATACAAATAATATTAGTTTAGTGATTCACAGGATTGCTAAATCCCAGAAAAAAAAATGTTTGTACAAAATAGTTTTGAGTTTGTACAGTCAAAGGTAGACACTGCTATTTTTTTGAACACACCCCTTTCAACTAATTGCCCAATTGCACAGCCTTAAGAGCGTGCATATCATGAATGCTGGGTCTTGTTTGTTTTCTGAGAATCTACTGAACCTACTGGTAACTTGTTTGCCACGTAGCAATAAAAAATATACTAAAAACCTTGATTATTCTAGTTAGTCACATTGTACTGCTATTATTTTGAACAATACTGTATATGCTAGTTAATGCTATATGCTAGCGTTTAGGCTGAAGTTCTATTATTGACGTTACAGTTATATTTTGAAGGTCCATACTGAAAAAAACACAAACTTACCATTCAGAAACATCCATTAAAAATTTCCTAATGATTGATTTTTCCTTAAAATCTGTATCTTCATCTGATACAGACTCAAACATAAGGTCTGTTTACACACACACAGAGCTACTGAAGGGGCTGCTCTGAGAAACAGCCAATCGGAGCAGAGCGCAACATTATTATTCATGACCCTTTTTAAATAATGTAATAATAGACCATTTCATTCTAAGAGCAAATCCTAGGATTGTAAATGATCGTGAAAAACTGCCTCTATATCATTTTTGCACTTAACCCGTTAATTGGCGCTGTCCCGTGAGCGGGACACCTACGTTTATTTCAATATTTTCTATGTAAATGTTAATCTATCACGACAAACTATATATTGTTGGAAAGGTCTAAGAATGTAGTTTTCATATTTCAAAACCTTTTAGCAGTAATAATAATGCAGTAACTGTAATTTATTCATTTGTGACACAAGTATGCAGCAAACCTCAAAGCAAACCAGCACAAACCTCAGTTTTTTGACAATTTTATGTATTAAAAATAATACTATATTGCATTTTTATTTATTACAAATAAATGTAAACTGCTTTAAAAAAAAGAATATTTTCACCTCTAGACAATTCCCTAAAAAACGTTGAAGTGTCTTCTTTAAAACCAAAAATTACCAAAATTAAAACCAAAATTAGGCTTCAAGACCAAAAAAAAAAAAAAAAATGCCAGAGTTATATTAATTTAAAGGTGTATTTCACCTTTTCACCAACCCCCCACTCAAAAAGGGCTGCGCCAGTTAAAGGGTCTTCATATGTTCCTAAGAATATTTAAATTTTTAATGCATGGAATAAAGCAAACGATTGTGTTTTTTACAGAATAATTCAGCAGTTAGTGAATGGGATCATTGCTCCGACAGCTATGCCAAACATGGGCATGGGGCCATGGTAAGTCACCATGAAATTGTTGTGTCTTTACATCATTGCCATGTGATTGTGTACGACTGAACAGTAAACTCTGTGCTGCAGGGGAATGCTGCATTCAAACCCAATGGACTATGCATGGGGTGCCAATGGATTAGACACCATCATAACACAGGTATACTACACAACACACTTTCTGACTCAGAGCTGTGACACTATTGAAAGTAACCAAGGGAACTATTTTCGGCTGCGTAATATCATTGCACCTCCTGGGCATTGTACGGCGGCAAAGTCTTTGATTATTACGCCAGAATGAGAAATAGTTCCTAGACATATCGGCCTAGAAAATCACAACTTTTAATTTTCTGTCGGCCTTAGTACACGATGTAACTACACAAGAGTCAAGTTTTAAATAGGTTAAATATAGAAACTAGGGCTGTCCTCGACTAAGGATTTACATATTCGAATCAGAATTGTCGAATCTTTTCATAGTCGACCGATAGTCAAATCATCTATGTGTGTGTGTGCATGGGTGGGAGGGGGTCAGACCAGGTACAAATTGATAACTTTTATTTTCTTTCACAAGCAGCACACATAAACAACTTTCTGATAAAGTTACCAAAAACTGTCTTTCAAGTGATGAACGAAGACAAAACTGACGATGCATTTATATATTTTTAAGGTAAAATGTAAGGCAACATTTGTTTAATTATTCCTCATAACATTTTAAAGCCACGATCTACAGAACATCACACGAAAAACATTTTGATAACTAAACCTAAAAATATAACAAAGGTGATCCTGCCTTGGAAACCTCGGCTAATTCAGTGTTTTTATTTAATTTGGAGATTTAGTGCGTCAAAGCAGTCATGACCAAAAAAACGACAAATGAGAAATAGCAAATAATTTGTGATTGTTACTGCAAATTATAAAAACTAAGCTTTATATACAATTCATAAAAACACTGAAATTAATGATTTTATAGACACTACGCGTTATTAGCACATAAATACCTGCTTGCTTTCACTTTGATCATCTCCATTCACTTTAGATACAGAAACAACTGATGAAATTATTTATTTCAGGAATCTCTTTTCTATTATTTGAAAGTTAATATTAAATCACAAGAAAGACAGTCGTGTCAGGCATAAATATAGGTTCGGTGCAGATATTTTCCGTTTCATCACGGAAATTTAAAGAAACAGCTTACCTGTTTTGTAGTTCAACTTTTGACAAGATAATCACTCTGTTTTAAATACATTTTAAAAACGTATACCCGTCGAAAACATCCGTTTTTTGATGAACTTCTAAATATGAGACGCAGAGCACCTAGCCCGTTCGGCTAAATTGCATGCGCAAGCATGGCCAGCACGCAATAGTGCAAAATCTATACAACGAAAAGTAATCCAAAATCTACAGACTTAAATTAGATCAGAATTTACGTTTATAATAAATAATTTTTTTTTTATAAAATAAGGTCAGAAGTAACAATGTGCAGAACAAATGTGCAAAATGCCTCAAGTGCACGGAAACAAAACACAAGCCAAATATAACCCAGAGTGATTTATAAATAAAATAAAATAAAATGAAGAAATTATTAAAAGAATGAAAGTATAGCCAGAATTGCCATCTTTTTCTTTTAAATGTAGAAACAAAGAGGCAATGGTTTATTAACATAGGAACCTCTTATGGACGTGTAGCCCGGTCACAGGGGTTGCTGGATTTATTAACGCATTTTAAAAATATTTATTGAAAGCTGATACTTCACATATTATTTGCTGAATTATAATAATATGCTGTATATTAATATATTGGGAGAAAGCTGTTATATGTGAAATCAGAGTTGTGCACAGTGCACCCATATATGGCCAAAATTAAAGGATCCTCATTTCATAACACATCTGCGATGATTCGACTGTGAGATTGGTAGTCGAATCAGGCTTCTCCTATCGATGCATCGAATCTTCGACTATTCGGAGTCACCCCAATAGAAACTCTTTGGTTATTTTTGAGCGCGATGCTAATGGTCTAATCAGATTCAATGTATTATGCTAAGCTATGCTAAAAGTGCTAGCGCCAGACCCGGAGATCAGCTGAATGGATTCCAAAACAGTAAAAATCAAATGTTTAACTCTAGGGGAGCTCGAAAATTACCATATTGTCAAAAAAAGTGGAGGGTCCCTTTAAAGTTGACTCGTTTTGTGGTCCACGGTCACATTTGTGTTTTTGTCCCTGTAGTTATTAAATCAGTTTGAAAACACGGGTCCCCCTCCAGCAGATAAAGAGAAGATTAAGAGTCTCCCTACAGTTCACATCACAGAAGAGCACGTGGGTAAGATCATAAACATCATCCCTGCAAGTCTGATCTGTCACTGCACGCTGTACCAAAAACATGTAATGTAGTCGAATGATATGTTTGTGTGTCAGGTGCTGGTTTAGAGTGTCCTGTCTGTAAAGAAGACTACAGCACAGGAGAAACCGTCAGACAGCTTCCCTGCAATCATCTCTTTCATAATGACTGTATAGTGCCCTGGCTTGAACAGGTGACTTTACCATTCAACATTTTATTGAATTTATTCGAAATGTGTTTAGGTGCTAAAACATAAACATGTAAATGTTCTGCATAGTAGATTTGGTGGTGTGACCAATTCACCGGCATGGGCGAGCTACATATGTCTTCACATCTCTCTCTCTTCCTGTTTTCCAGCATGACACGTGTCCAGTCTGCAGGAAGAGCTTGAGTGGGCAGAACACAGCCACGGATCCACCCGGCCTATCAGGGATGAACTTCTCTCCCATTTCCTCCTCCTCTTCATCCTCCAGCTCTCCAAGCAATGAGAATTCCACCAACAACTCGTAAGACCTCAGCCCACATCCCAAACACCACATCATCATCATCTCAGCCTGACGCTGCAAACCACTCGACCCGTCTCACCTCCACCAGTAATGCAGCTCGGAGCTGATCTAGAACTCTGTGGAACCAGAGCCGAACCTTAACCTTTGAACCCGACCATCACTAACACGCATTTTAGCGCATTTCACAAACCGGCCTCAAAACGAGGGCCAGAGAGGACCGCCAAAACCCCTTCGAGAAAAATTACTCAACAGCTTTGTTTTTTAAGATTGAGAGCCACTGTTCTTCATAATTTCATTGCACACGGCAGGTGGATGGAAGCAACCGTTTGTGTGACATGATTTTAATCGGCAGAATGCACGATAAGAAGAAAAATGATAACGTGAAGCGGACGTGAAGAGACGTACCAAACTGCATTTTAGATTAAGACATTGTGTTTCTCAAGAGAAGGACGTGTCCAAATAGAACCTTTCGTTTTTTTATTATTTGATGTTTATTTTTCAGATAAAAGTGGCTACTAGTAGGTGAACGTGCATCCCACAAGGCTCTGTCTTGAGACCATTAAGTTTTTTTAATGCAGAATTCCCCTTCCAATTCTCCTTGTAGTGAGTACAAATTATTATTTAAATTGAACTTGAATACAAGTTGGTAGTATGTGTTCACTGCCTGCGAGTGTATGATGATTTACACTTTTACATTTTCTTTTGATTTTTTTTAGATGAATGTGACCTGTACCCATGTACTCATATTTATTGAAAAACATTTCAAGAACAATCGAGCGTCATTGTTAAAAGCCAACTGATCGAAAATATCAGAACGACGAACTACTAACCCCATTATGTTTTTTGCACGGTGTTTTTATTTTTTTCTGCGAACATTGAACAAATGGAAAAGTGTGACTTTCTACATTTAGTATCATCCTTAAAACATGCATTTTTGGGACATTGCCTAATAACACAAGAAGACCTCTCTCGCTCACCTTTCTCTTATTCTGTCTGTTTTTGGTTACTTTCTCCACACACATTTCAATTCAAGGCAACTTTTTTAACTTATTTTAAGTGAATGATTTGTTTTTGTAAATCATAATAAAAGAAAAGGATGCATCTCTGCTTGTGGTGAAACATTTCATAAAAACCAATGCCATAGCATATATTTTAACCTGTTTTTTTTGTAAAACATGCTAACAAGTGGCATGTACCTAGCAACCCCATGTAGATATTTTAAAAGTTAATTGTTGCGTTTAAAATGAATGATATGTGATTTTGGTAACAATCTTTACTATACGTTTGTATTAACGCATTAGCTATCATAAACTAACAATGAATAATGCTTTACAACATTTATTAATCATAGTTCATGAGAATTATTAAAGGGCTCATAACGCAAAATTCAGACTTTTTCCATATTTAAGTGCTATATCTGGGTCCCCAGTGCTTCTATTAACCTAGAAAGCGTCAAAAAGAATGTGATGTAGGTTGCGAGGCCAATTACAATTACGCACCTTCATCTGCACTATCCAATAGAGTGAAAGAGAGAGAAAAAAAATTATATTTGTCAGAAAAATTGAGTTTTAATTTCAAGAAACCACCATTATGGTGATCAGTGTTTGCTGAAGTGTTTGCATTTCTTGAGCTCATTTGCATTTTAAAGGACACACCCAAAAACTGCTAATTTTTTATCACACCTTCAAAGGGTCAATTTTAACATGTTATAATAATTATCTATATGTTTTTTTTTTAGCTAAAACTTCACATGCATGCTATTTGAAAATCTAAAGGTGCAAATATTGAGAAAATCACCTTTTAAAGTTGTCCAAATTAAGTCCTTAGCAACACATATTACTAATAATACATTTTAAATATATACAGTATCTTCATGGAACATGATCTTTACTTAATATCCTAATGATTTTTGGCATAAAAAATCAATAATTTTGACCCATACAATGTATTGTTGGCAACTGCTACAAATATACCCGTGCTACTTATGACTGGTTTTGTGGTCCAGGGTGATAAATATGCAAGCAGAATAGTTTACTTTAGCTAATACTATTAATTTTAATTATTGTTTTTTCCTTACAAACTGGGACCAGGGAGATTTACTTGACTGTTGCATAAAAACAGCTCAAGTGCTTTATCAGTCTTTTTGAAGGATCAAAACATATGTCAGGTGTCAGAATCCTGTTGTAATCTGTGTATCGTTTTTTTAAAGATGAATCAGAAACCTTTTCCTTTCTTGGAACTTTGCCTTTTATGCAAATGAACCCTAAAGCATCATATTTAAATGTGTCATACCAGGAAGTGAATGCCGGCTCACTTCTATCCCGCATAGAGAGAGAGAGAGAGAGAGAGAGAGAGAGAGAGAGAGAGAGAGAGAGAGAGAGAGAGAGAGAGAGAGAGAGAGAGAGAGAGAGAGAGAGAGAGAGAGAGATTGCTAGTCAGTATAACCACTTTCCCAAGAGTGAAGCACAGTGTGCGGTAGGGAACATGGTGACCTCGCTGACCTCCAGAGGATAAAGCCCCGTCGCTGAAGGGATCCCATTCGCATCCCATTTTCCTCCTTGGCTTTAACAACCTTTCAATGTCATTGCTTCAGGTTTTCTCAAGGTAGGTCTTTCTCTCTGCACCATACTGCTTTGTATTTTCATCACACATCAGCGTCGGGCAGGAGGATGACAGATCTTAGCTGGTTTGTCTTCTTGAGAATGATGACAGGCTGCTGAGCTTTGGGGGTGGGCATCTAAAACAATGACTGGAATAAACCAGGTGAGCATCAATGATATTCAAGGTAGATGATATGCTTTTTGTATGTTTATGTTGTTTAAAGTATGATTCTGCAGCTGTGGTTTTATAGTTATGTAAAAAGCTTTGATGCTGATGATATGACCTCATTATCTATTTATTTTTCTTAATGCATTTATCTGTTTTTTTGGAATTTAATGTTTTCAAACATTTCTGTGCTCTTTTTTACACATATATCTTTGATGTAGGTGAGAATGATTGTATGATCAGTTTGAGAGCTCTTTTGGGCTGACAAGATTAGACTTTAGTGGCAGGGTGTTTCCTTCAAATTGCACTGGACATTGACTTACATCTCTAATTTAGACTCATCTGTTTCTTAAAGACGTTCAACAAGTTCTTGTAAATGTGTTAACCCAACAAAACTCTCTGTTTGTTGCTGTACTGCAGTGTATTTTGCCACTAGGTGGCAGCACACTGCAGTCTGATTTGACTTTTGAAAATGTCATTGACAGCATCCTCTACCTTTACTGCTGTGACGTCACACTGCTATGACGACATTTGCATTTTTAGGCAAATGCTACACATGGTTGACAATATGTGACTTCAGTCGTATGTTTACATCTATGATTTGTGAATGAGGGTGAATGCTATTACTGTGATGCCAGCAAATGAATACGTTTTGTGAAATATTGGCTACATGAATGAATTAATTAAATTGAATATGTTAGTAATAGTGACCTTAACAATACATTAGGGCTGTCAAAAGATTAATCGCGATTAATCACCTACAAAATAAAAGTATACAATAAAATTACTCGCAGTGCACACACATAAATTATGCAAATTATTTTTTATGCGATTAAACTTTTGACAGCCCTACAATAAATAGTTAAAGGGCACCTATTATAGCCTTTTAACAAGATGTAATATATAAGTCTCAGATGTGCCCAGAATGTATCTGTGAAGTTTCAGCTCAAAATTCCCTACAGATCATTAATTACAGCATGCCCAAAATGCCCCTATTTGGGTGGAAGCAAAAACGTGCGGTTTTAATATCTGTACCTTTAAATGCAAATGAGCTACAGCTCCTTACTTACTTACATACAGAAAATGAGCGCTTTCAGTTCAAATAGATCTGATTAATACAGTCTGAGACAATAGTATCTAGTGGACAGAGTACAAATCGCTGAGGGTGGAAACTATGGTAATGCAGGACTGTAAGTGGGCGGGGCTTTATCAATTTGACCTCACATTGATAAGAGAATCAAAACGGCATTTCTTATGAGACTGCTTTGGTTTAATGGGGATTAAAAAACAAGGAACAGGTGGATTTTTTACCTCATTAGAATGTTGTATTTAGAAATAAGAAAAGAAAGCTATTTTTATGACTTCAATATTTTTGCTTTTGTGTTGCTTTCGAGCAGTGTCACTCAACCAGGGGGCTGGACAGACTTGTAAGGGGGTCCTCAAGATTTCAAAGATTTAAAATCTATGTCAAGTTTTTTCAATTTGCGAGTAGAGGGACATTCAAATGTTGTTGACCTTGAAGTCAAAAGATTGAGTCACTTTCAAAATATTTAGTATGCTTTTAGGTTTGCCAGAATGGGGCAATACGTTGTCAACCTTGTATACATGATTTGTATGTAAACTGGATAAACAAACAACAGAGAAAGGTAATTTTTTAAGTTTTATGACCTTGACCACAAAAAAACTGCACTGTTGAACTTGTCAACACTACTAATTTCCCAAACCCATAATTATATCACAACATATACAGTACTGGCCAAAAGTAAAGTCTGAAAGGGATATTTGAACAATATTTGCCTTTTATAACTCTACGGGGCGGTTTCCCGGACAGGGATTAGACTAGTCCTAGACTTAAACACTTTTAAGAGCTCTCCAAACTGAAAACAACTTGCACTGACATATCTTAAAATACATCAGTGCACTTTGTTTTACCTCAAAATGCACACAGGTAATGTTTTTAGTAAGGCATGTTTGTTAAAACTAGTTATATTTCCTAATTAAACTAAAGCCTAGTCCTGGATTAAGCTAATCCTGGTCCGGGAAACTGCCCCTATAAATTTGAGTAAATCATAAAATATGATGAGTATTGTACAAAATTGAGAACTTTTAACTTGATTATGGTATTTAGTTTACTGATAATTTGGCAGGAGGGCAAACTATATGGGGTTTATTTTAATATGCAAAAAATGCATAGAAAACCAAAAGCTTACAGCAAATATTAAGCATACATTGAATACAGTTTCATCAGTTACTTACTGTATATTCTGTTAATCCTTTTTTGTATTTGTTTAAAAAGCAGAATTGGCCTTGACCCTTTAGGCTTTGCGCATGCGTTGTGTTGTAAAGTTTGCCCAAAGCACAACTACATTACATGTATACAAAATATTCAATACATTTTATTATAGTGCGAGCATCACTTTTGGTCACAACAGTATATAGCCTTTAAAAGTTAACCTTTTACTTTTGAAGACTGACAGGTAACAAACTAAGAGTTGTTTCATTTTGTTGGCAAAAAATGTCACGTAGGTCTCTATCTCTCTTATTATCCCCGCCATCTCTGATTGGTTTCCCAAAGGTAATTACACGTCAAATCCGATACACTGGATGACATGGACCGGAACGAGCTTTCACCCGGGTCGGATGTTGCCATGAAAAACACAGCGGCCCATTACAACACAGCCGAACACAAATGCTCCAGTAACAGCAGCGCAAAGGGTTGCATAGAGTCCAACTCTGAGGCGCTCTTGAAAGGCACTCACTTAGCCATGCAAGGGGCTGATGAAGAAGACACTAAGTTTCAGCACCCTCGGCTGAGGAGAGCCGGTGGTGGTGGAGGAGGAGGAGGAGGGGGCAGCATCCGGATAAAAAACTGCACACCGGGAGGAGGAGCCGCGTCAAGGAGCGCCGCGCACCATGAGCAGTCCAGTGCCACAGATGCGCGCCCGGCTGATGCTGATGCTGCGGGTCGCCACACCGTCAAAGGAGGTAAAGCGTCTACCGTAGTAGTGGCCAGCGTGACAGTAGAGGCTTGTGATGTTGCAAGTGAAGCCGAAGGCAATAATACCCCAACACCGGTTTCCAGCATGAAATGCAACAAGAACGGGGAATGCAGGCGAGACTCCGGTACGGGGAGCCTGCGGTCAGTCTTGTCCAAATCGGATAAACGGGCAGCGTGCAATTCAACGACAAGCATGGACGGTATCACCACTCCCGTCGGCTCCCTAACTCAGGGAAACGATGCCTCGAATCCCGGTACGACACCAGTCCCGGAGAAGAAGGAATCGAAAGTGTCCTTTTCCAACGCCCCGAGTCGGAAAACCTCTTCCTCCATCCACGGCACCCAGCAGCCCCGGAACTCGGTGACATTTCTCAAATCCGAGGACGCTTCTCAGAACGGGGCCGAGGATGGCGAAACCCAGGGCAGCCAGGCGAGCTTCATGCAGCGGCAGATCAGCAGCATGCTGCAGCCGGGGGTCAACAAATTCTCGTTACGCATGTACGGGAGCCAGAAAGAGGTGGAGAAAGAGCAGGAACGCGTGAAATCTGCGGGCAACTGGATCATTCATCCATACAGTGACTTCAGGTAAGAGCTCAGGGTGGCACAGGGCACAGCCTGCTGAAAGTTTTCTTTGAGTTTGAACAAGAATATACATTTGCACATGCTTGCATTTTAATATAGCTTTATTACAGATGATATGGAATTGTTTTAAACTGCGTTTGCATTTAAAAACTTTTCTGTTCATCTCAATATTCAAATTAGATTTGGCTTTACAGTAGTGACATTTTAGTTCCAACCAATAATAAGGAAGCGTTGTCATGCCCTCATAAACATTTTTGCCTATTTAAGCATGTCATAGATTCATAGATGACATTGTCGGGTAATGCAGGTTTACCAGGTATTCCTTTAAGGTTTAAAGGAAAGCACAACGCGATCTTAAGCCATGGGTTAGACTTTTTTAATCACATACTTGCTAAATTAATCCACAAATAATAAATATATCTTAACAGTTACCCAAAATACAAAACCATTAAAACAAAGTGACTGCTATGAAGGCAACTGAAGTGTCTTGGCAAACTACTGTGTGTTGTTGAACAGATTGGTGTCACAGTGTTTTCATGCAGTCTGTATCAGTGAGTTCCGTCATTTCAGCACCACAGTAAGCGGACAGCGACACGTTTACATTTTTTCATCCAGCAGACGCTTTTATCCAATGACATTTATAAATCACAATTTAATAAAAAAAAAATTAAGTCTGGGTTTGAATGTTTTGCATGTTCAATCTATGTCTGAACTGGATGACTTCCAATGTTTTTATCATATCACTGCTGTGCTGATTCTCTCTCTCTGTTGTCTATCATTAAGTATCGTAACTACATTTGACCTAAATCACCAAATGTCTGATAATTTCCCACACCGGATACGATATCGTAAACATATATTGCGCATGGCACTTCCCTTTAGTCTCTTTTGACATTCAGACATGGTAATATCTTGAGTTAAACATGTTTATCGATCGAAATCCGCAAGCAATACGTCTGCACAGTCATGCAATCAATCTCCATCAGAGAGCTGTCGCCATACAGAAAGTGAAACCCGTGCATATTTTACGCGAATCTAATGTCCCCTTTACAATGTAAAGACCATAATGAAGCTAACTAGGGACGTTTGGCCACCAGTGCAAATGCAAACTTCTCCTGGCATTCTGCACGAGGTGCATCACACTCCAGATATGAGTCAGCAGCACCTTGGCGCGCGCCGCTGTGACCTTGAGTTGTACATGCGTGTGAGCGCCACGCGGAAACGGATCATTTCCGGTCTACGCAGACCTTCATTTTAAACCCTCAGGAGTTGCGCCATTCGTGGTCTTTCGTGTCTGGAAGTTTTTAATAGTCTTGTCCTTCCTACAAGGTCAACATTAACCCTTATTAGACTGGAAATGATTGCATTACGCATTTTAAATATATATACCACTCATTAAAATGATCATTTTACAAGACATATATCACTGAAGTAGCAGGTGTCTTTAGAAATATGCATTGTCTGTCTGTGGCATACTAACATAAGTATATGGAATGTTTGCTGTGCATAGTATGCACTGTGTTTAGCAAATAAATTGATGTTTTTAATCCATGAGTAAAGCTACATAGCAAACTGTTGACTTGTAAGACAGCGCCTTACAAAAATTAACCATGGTTTTATTGTGGTAAAATGTAGTAACCATGCCATGCTGAAAAAAACAATAAAACCATTATAGAAAATTCTAATGGTTTCCATGAAAATACCAATAGGAACCATTAGCTTTTACTATTAAAAACACTACACTGAAGTGTGTTTTGGACCATATTCCATTAGAACTAATAAAATTCCCAATAAAACCAATAGAATTTCTGTGATGATGTCTATTGTATTTTTTAGCAGGATGGTTTCTTGGTGTATTGATTACTATCAGCAAAACCATGGTTTTACTGTACTACACTAACCATGGTTTAACTATATGTTTTGAAAACCTTGGTTTGGACAACCATGGTTTTCAAAATCCACACCCCCCAAATTTTGTGCTAAAAGCTCGTAATCGTAGGGGAACCATTTTTAGTGCTATAGAGCACCTGTAAAGGACCTATGAAGAACCATCCGGGGGTGATATAGCACCACTGTAACACCAGATATGGTTCTATATAGCACAATATGGTTCTACTCAGGTGGTACATAGGTGCTATATATGGCTCTTAAAATGGTTCAGTGAACCACTTCTTTTGCTATTTAGCACCATTTGTTTGAGTGCATAGTTAAACCATGGTAACAATGCAGTGTTTTGGTTATTTCGTGGTTACCATGGTTTTACTACAGTAAACCATTTTTTTTGTTTGTTTTTATTGTAGTAACTGTAGTGGTTAATTTTCATAAGGGACTTGTGATGTTTTGTCAATTTGGAGAGCAAGAGGAGTTTATTATGCTATGACACATCCAATGTTCCCTTATGGAAATTAACCATGTTTTTGGTGTATTGATAACTATAAGCAGTGGCAGCTAATGACTTCTCTTCCAAGGGGCGCGATTTCAAAATAAGTGTTCCGAGTGTCAATTGCGATGCTTGTCATGTCAAAATATGTGTTTGTTGTGTCGTGTGAACCATGTGCATCACGTGTCTTGTCAAAATAAGTGCCTGCTGCACACACGTCGAAACGGTTTATGATAAAAGAGACGCTCAGGTTTACAAAATACTCGCAAGACACTCCCTTGATTACACAAGAGCAGTGTTGGGTGTAACTAGTTACTAAGTAATTAGTTACTGTAATTTAATTACTTTTCCCTTGAAAAAGTAAAGTAAGGGATTACTCTTATTTTTCTTGTAATCTAATTACAGTTACTTCTGATGTAACTAAATGCTGTGTATGGACTCTAAAGCAGTTATGTATGCTATAATACAATAGTAGATTAAACATGGTTTAAGTTTACAATTCTCACTATTAACTGGTTGATTATTAGCATTAATAAGATGCTGGCTGTTTATTAATACTTAATAGCACATATTAATTCCTGATTCTGCAAAATCTTATTCTACTTCCTTAACCCTCCCCATTTCTACCAATACTTAAAAGTAACAACTTCTTTAGTATTAATAAGCAGTAGTTGGAGTATATTAAGGCAAACGTAGTTAATAGTTAGTTAATAGAGAGAATTGGACCCTAAAGTGGGACCAGAATAATGGATGTACTTTTACTTTATTTTTTCGAGCCATTTCAAGCCTATCCTTGTATCATGTACTAAATAGGATTTAGAAAGTAATAAGTAATTGAATAATTTTTGGAGAGAGTAATTTGTAAAGTAATCTAATTACATGATTGAAGATGTAATTAGTAACTAATAATTAATAACTTTTTTTGAGTAACTTACCCAGCACTGCACATGAGAATAACATAAGTGAGTATCTGGCAAACGCGAGAGTCTCTTTTATCATAAACCCCTTTGAAGCGTCTGCCGCAGGCGCTTATTTTGACATGACGCATGATACACATGGTTAACATGACGCATCGAGCACATATTTTGAAATGACGAAGCACAGACATGACGGCCTAACAATACTTCTCATCATGCGCCCTCAAAAAAGAAGTCACCGGTCTCCACTAAATATTTGCAAAACCATGGTTTTATGCTACACAGAAAAATCCAGATAAAACCAGCATAAGCTGGTTTTAGCTGGTTTAAGGTGCCAGTAGCTGGTTTAAAATGGTCCTTCCAGCCTGACCAGCTTAAAAGTGACCAAAACACAGCTAGACCAGCTTGCTACACCAGCAAAACCAGCTAAACCAAACTGGGAGATCAGCTAAAACCAGCTTATGCTGGATTTTTCAGTAGGGTACTACACTAACCATGGTTTAACTATGGTTTTTAGAAACCATGGTCATCCAAACCATTGTTATTTTGATGTTACCATGGTTTTTTCCACAGTAACCATGTTTTTTAACTGTAGTAAAACCATTGTTATTGTTTTTTTTATTTTAAAAAATGTGAAAAGTACATTTCTCTCTCTTCTCTCTCTCTCTCTTTGGTTTCTTGCAGATTCTATTGGGATTTTACAATGCTCCTCTTTATGGTGGGCAACCTGATCATTATACCTGTCGGCATCACCTTCTTCAAAGAGGAGACCACCACACCCTGGATCATCTTCAACGTGATCTCCGACACCTTCTTCCTCATGGACCTGGTGCTAAACTTCCGTACAGGCATCATAATCGAGGACAATTCAGACATTATCCTGGATCCCAGTACCATCAAGGTGAAGTACCTGAGGACCTGGTTTATTGTAGACTTTGTCTCGTCCATTCCGGTGGATTATATCTTCCTGATTGTGGAGAAGGGCATCGACTCGGAGGTGTATAAGACAGCTCGTGCCCTAAGGATTGTGCGTTTCACCAAGATCCTGAGTTTGCTGAGGCTGCTGCGTCTCTCTCGTCTGATTCGATACATTCATCAGTGGGAAGAGGTACTTCACGTCTGCATTTATACAGTCTCAGAAATAAATCTACAAAAGCTTTAAAAATGTCCTTATATGTATGATGTATACATTTGGCACATATATATTTACCTTTGAGGAACTCTATAGATACAAAGGTGTACTTTTCGAAAGGGTACCGCCTCAGTGACAGCTTTTGTATTTTTATTTCTGATACTTCATCTAACTCAGTGCTTCTCAATTATTTTCTGTCACGCCCCCCCTAGGAAGAAGTAAACATTTCGCGCCTCCCCAACTCTCCGCCGCGACTGTAAATAGTATAATTTGTCTATAAAATTACACATCTGCAAAACATTGTATCCTTATTAACATTAAAGAAAAATAAATATCGATCAACTTACAACAAAGAATAACTTTATTAACATTGTTTTTTAGTCTGTAACAGAAAAGACTTAAAATGCATCAATTTGCCTGAAATAAAAAAAATCAATCCTTATTTAAAGTATAATATTTTTTGACTATTTGATACTGAACATTTTTATTAAATATAATCAATAAATAATAATAAAAAACTCAAGCGGCTTATCAGCGTGATTGGGGTGTAATGTCTTTAAGTGACGGCGCAAAAACAATCACTTTCTGAAAAGTATTTTCCCCGGGGTCTCACGCGCCCCCCCTGGTGTCGCTTCGAGCCCCCCCTGGGGGTCCCGCCCCACTATTTGAGAAGCACTGATCTAACTGCATGTATTGTGTTTGTCGTCATATAGACAAGGTTGGCATAAATAGAAACACCGTATGGTAACACATAGCCACTGCCATCTTTATATGCCCACTGGTGACTAATTTATTTAGCTGTCAGATGATGTATAAATCTTAGTTTAAAAACATTTACCTTTATGACTGGTTTTGTGGTCACATTTTAGGTTTAAACATATACCACAGGTTTTATCCAGTAAGGTGTGTTGCATTAAACGGCTTACTTTACCGGCCCCAGTGTGAACTCAATGTGCTCTATTAAAATGTGAATGAAATATGAATATGAGCGTCAGAGGAGGGGGGGGGGGGTTCCTGGTAGACATAAATGGAGATTGAGCCTTGATAAACGTTTGATGGAGGTAAAGGGCGTGATGGTGACGGAAATGCGTCAGTCCCGTAGGCAGAGCAAAACCACCCAGAGTGAAGTTTTATTGCTTTGAGGTTTCTCTTTTATATACTCTAAATTCTGCTTGGTTATTTTTAACCCAATGCTGGGTACATTTTGGACAGAACACATGTTGGGTTAATAAATAAACATATGCTGGATTGTTGTTAACCCGCCCATGGGTTGAAACAACCCAGCATAGGTTTATTTATTGCCCCTGATACGTGTTCTGTCCAATATTTAACAAGCATTGGGTTAAAATTACCCAGCGCAATTGAGAGTGATAGCTCATGGAGTTTTCAGTTATGCTTTATCATCACTATAGAGTTTAGGGGCTGTCCACACAGAGACGCGTATTACTGACTACGTATAAATTTGTTATCGTATTGGCGTTTCATCCACACGGATCCGGCGTTTTGGGAGACTGAATCCGCCATTTTTTGAAACCGGGTCCTAAAGTTGATAAATCTGAGACCGACACCCTTGCGGTTTCGTCTGTACAGCCAATCCGTATATTTTGTGAAGCGAAAACGTCATCACATCACGTGTCGGAAGCGTCACACGTAACAGCAACAACAATAACGGCGGACTACGTGATTGTGTTCATGCTACAGAAGCTACTAAAGCCTACTAGCTTTATTACAGCAAAATCTATTGCTTTTATGCAATTGTGGTGACCAACAAGCGATAATGGACAACACCATACGTTGGTTATGCGCATGCTCAAAGTCTTCTTCCTCCTCGTGTATAGTGTATATCTGTGGCAGAATTACAGCACCCCATACTGGTCCGGCATATATACTACACCGCTTTCTGTCGGTTTCAGTGGTTTCGTGTTTACGGATTATTTTTTTAGAGCAAGGAAAAAAATGATCGGATAGGGAATGCACCGGCTTCGTCTGGACATAGCCTTAGTTTCGTGTGTGCACGTGAAACTATCGCGTGCTCACGTGAAACTTTTGCGTGCGCATGTGAAACTTTTGCTTTCACGTGCGTGCACGAAACTAAACTTTTAAAAAAAGTTCTGCACATGAAGGTTTCGCGTGAGCACATGAAAGTTTCACATGATGAGCACATGAAACTAAACTTTTGATTTTTTTTACTCCAATGTCATCTGAGGGGCTCGGTATTTAAGACACATTTACATGTGTATATATTTTTTAAATTATTTAGATTTTTATATATTTTATATAATAAATCTTCAATTTATACATGTTGTTATTTATATATTTATGCAAACACAAACTTTTTTTATTTGATTAATCGTGATTAATCTTTTGACAGCCCTAATGCCTATAGACCCCTTAATCGCCCACGTCACTGTGACGTCAACGCTCTAGCTGGAGGCAAAAAATAAGTAGGAACTCATAGCCGGCGCGCTAAAAGTTTGAGTTTTTGACTTTAAAATGTCATCTTGTTGTGTTATTGGCTGCCAGATTAGAAGGAACAGCACTTTAGGTTCAAAAATAAAGTTTTACCGGATCCCGGCAGACATTCCTTCACAGAAATCAAGAAGACAATTGTGGTTGAATGCAAACGGCGTACAGACTAGACGGACACAATCATAAATAATGCTCGTGTTTGCAGTGCACGCTTCATATCAGGTAAAATAATCTATGCATATGTACTGGTGTGTTGGTTTTATCTAGTACAAATCAGCAAGTTTCTGTTTTATAGGTGAAAAGTCGCCAATCGCGCTATTGTTTAACTTAAATGTTAAACAAACATACAGCGATAGATGTGTGTGCCATCCTTTGAATGGTCTCTTAAAATAATCCACATTGCTAATCATAGTTAGCCCAGCGATAGGTTACATAAGACAGTAAGCCTAGACAAAATTACCCAAACCACCTGAAAGTAATTCATATGTTGTCTAGGAAATATCTAAAACCTGGTTAAAATCGCAAGAGTTAATTTACAAAAATAGCTGAATCAGTGACTGTACATATTCGGACACTTCCAAAACTGCTTCTGCATCCATGTTTAATAAATCCCTCCTAAAACGTGCTATCTTAAGCTTGTCAACATTGCCTCCGCGGCTCTTTTTGCCTCCAGCTAAGCCCCGCCCACACAAATACGTCACAATGTTTACCAACTGTAAAAGGGTCTATATAAACATATTTAACTTTCAAAACCTGATGTGTCCACATATGTGGACATCACATGTTTTGTTGTTTGCACCATAATACTTAATTCTGTGTAACTGGAACCTGTTGTACCCAAACGTGGACAATTACACTGCTTCATCTTCAAAGACAAATATTTGGTTATTATATTTATTGGTTCTTCCTAACCCCAAATATCTAAAAGAAATCTAAAATGCAAGCCAAACCAAAGCTTGGTTGAGGTTAACGTTGAAAGGCAATTAAAATGAGAAACTGTAATTTGTTTTTGAATATTGTGGTATTTTTACAAATGCCTTATCTGTGAGCTTCATTATTTTTTAAAAAACGCAAATGTCCTCCCCTCCTCGAAACGATCTCTCTTTATTTCTGGTCATATGGTATGGCAGGTGGGCGGAGTCTGGGAAACGATGGCAGCAACTTCAAACGATCCAGTCAATTCTCGATGGACCTGTTTTCCATTTTGAAAAAGTTTCACTCATGTATATATGTCACCACGGGGACAAATGACACAATCACTACTTCCGTTTCATGGCGACTTTAAATAAAGTTATTAGAGGAATGCATTTTCCATCGTATTTGACCAAAGTCTCAGAGCCCATGAACATGTGATTGCACACCCCCCCTAGGGGTGAATCCAGATATAAACATAAAAAATGGAGTTTGAACCTTCATCTTTGTACTCAAGTAGGGTAAACGTTGCGGTAGGTGCTGCATTTAAAAAGTGTTGCGAGTGTTTGTGATGGTGTTTTTAATTTGATCAGATAATAAAATGCAGCACCAGCAGAAACGTGTCCACGGCCGCGCACAATGATGTCACCAGCGCTGTTCTGTTGCATCTGGATTTGTATAATTCCTTAATAATTCATTGAAGCACGTGACTAAAACAGCAAACATTTCAGAGTGAAGTGAAGAACTGCTCATATGTTGCCTATAAAACAAAGTAACAGATGACAAGATGCTTCATTGATTTTAAGGTTGCATGTAAAATCCACTGATGGGGCACGTCCCCTCTCAGTGCGAATGGGCATGACGCCTCTGGCCCAAAACACTTGGTCTTTGTAGATCTCAAAGAAATTTTAACACTGAGGTCTTTGTTGTAGACTTTGGCATCTTGATCAAGTCTAAGCTCAGTTTATGACGATGTGAGATCACTTAGGGGACCTAAACAAAAGTATCCTATTTGATCTCTTTGTCGTTTAGAAGAAAGCATAGAGATTTAAAGAGATTTCAGTTGTGATGTTTCTTTCCTGTGGGTGCAGAACCCAACAAAGAGCAGGTGGTGAGTTTGACACAGCTTCAATGATCACAGAGATTGCGTTGGTTCTGTTGTCAAAGCCCAGAAAAAGATCCAGACACACTCAAACTGAGATCTGATGGGTCCTATAAATGATGCCTTCACGCTTCTGTCTCTAAAGCACACATGAGTCTATGGCTGTGTTTGGAATAGCATACTAATCATGCATGCGTTCTGTGCAGATTGTCCACACTCAGAAGATCCACCACATTTGCTAAAGTTTGCAGTATATAACAGAACACTCGGTTGCATTTCGAGTGTAAAAAATAAACTGGAATAATTGCAGAACTTAGATGCAAAAGCCCCTAAATGCCAGATCTGTCAAAATATGACATAATGCTATTAACAGAACGCTCTCGGCACTCATTCCATTGAGAAGGAAATAAAGGTTTGTGATAAATTAAGGCCGCTTTTACACTGCCTGTTTGAAGTGACTCAATTCCCTCATGCGGCACAGATCGGATATAACCCAAGGATGTGTAAGCAGGAAAAAACACATAGATTCCGATATTCTCCGATCGGTTTCAGGCCTCATTTATATGTGGAAATAAATCTGATATGCATTTGCATACTCAATGTAAGCTGACAAATCTGATCTTCCCATGTCAAGACGTGTCATGCGTCATTGAAACTGCGACGCTGGCAAATGACGTCAACTCAGGAAGACACCACACGCGATCACATGACTCTTCTTAGCAGCGCAGTGGAGGATGAAGGGTCCACTTATTGGAGTAATGTTGACATTTTATGTCTTGTTACAGAAATAAAGCTTTATAATCATCAATTGCATATCGCAACATTTTACTTCCTCTGTGGTTTAAGCTGTTCCGGTGTCGTGAGCAATTCAGTCCCCCCGAGCAATTCGGTCTCCCCTAGGACCCCGATTGGTATCTAGCACTAATGCCTGCTCAAAAATTTGTCATTGCAATATCTCGTCTGCATACGCGGCTAGTAAGTTAATTATGTTGTACAAAATAGAAGCATAAAATTTGAAAAAAATAAAAGTTAACTAAAAAAAATATATAATAAACTAATATTCATGTTGCAGACACGTCAGTACTTTTGTGTCATCATCTGCTTTACAAAAACAATACTTTTATTTTTTGTAAATTATTAACATACCTTACGGAATATATTTTTTAATAGTAAAAGTGTAGTAATCATGGCTTATAATTATAATTTAAATGTGTGATTAAACTATGTAGTAATCATGTTTTGTATAAGTAATTAATGAGTAAGTAATTGTATAAGTAGACAGTCAAAAGTGGAAATGGTACAGTATAATAATCTAAATAATAAAATGACACAAGCAATGTGTAGATCTCCCACCTATAGCCTCATTTATACTACTATACTACTATATGAAACATATCATTTAAAAGACATCAATTGTAAGTTTAACAACGTTAACTACATAAATCATAACGCGATTTTGTAGGAATTGTAATAAGGCGCTAAGAAAACTATGAGGAGTTTTTTCAGTCAATGGAATCACGCGGGGTCCTAGGGGAGACCGAATTGCCCGGGGGGACCGAATTGCTCATGACACCGGGTCAGTATGTCCACCTTAAATTGTTTCGTCAAATGTTTAGTGTAATTACTGATATCATACACGAGTCGCTTTTAAAAGATGATGTAAACAGGTCGGCAAAAAGATCAGATAAAAGCAACTAATTAGAATTGGGCACCAGGATCTTCAATGTAAATCCATCCTTAATAAGGGATTATGTATAGCAGATATACCAACTCTTAGCTTCAGGTCCTAATCACACTGAAAGGGCTTTTTGGTGATACACTGCAAAAAATGACTTTCTAACTTACTACACTGCAAAAAATGATTTTCAAGAAAAAAAAGGTCTTGTTTTCAATAAAAATATCTAAAAATTCTTAAATTAAGATGCTTTATCTTGATAAGCAAAACGACCCAAGAAAATAAGTCTAGTTTTTAGACAAAAACTATAAACTTTAAGTAAATTAGTGCATAGAACAAGCAAAGAAAATGTGCCAATGGGGTAAGCAAAAAAATCTTGAACATATTTCTTAAACACTAAATTCAAGAAAAATTCAAGAAAAAATTGCTTACCCCATTAGCAGATTTTTCGCTTGTTTTATGCACAAAATCACGTAAATTTGAAATTTTTGGTCTAGAAACTAGACTTAGTTTCTTATGTCGTTTTGCTCATCAAGAAAAAGTATCTAAATTTAAGAATTTTTAGATATTTTTACTGAAAACAAGACAAAAATACTAAGATTTTTTTTTTTTGAAAATCATTTTTTGCAGTGTATTTTTGTCATGTTTTCAGTAGAAATATCTAAAAATCCTTAAATCAAGATGTATATTCTTAATGAGCAAAATTACCTAAGGAAATAAGTGTAGTTTTAAGACCAAAAATATACAATTTAAGTGAATTTGTGCTTAAAACAAGCAAAAATATCTGCCAATGGGGTAAGAAAATTTTGTTTGAATTATGAAAAAAGAAAACTTAATTAAAGATTTTTTTTCTCACCCCATTGGCAGATAATTTTGCTTGTTTTAAGCACAAATTCACTTAAATTGTATATTTTTGGTCTAAAAAGTAGACTTATTTTCTTAGGTCATTTTGCTCATCAAGAAAATACAACTTGATTTAAGAACTTTTAGATATTTCTACTGAAAACAAGACAAAAATACTAAGTTAGAAAGTCATTTTTTGCAGTGTGTAATAATCTGTTTTAAGACAAGGAATGACTTATAATTAACTTTGACAGCTCAGTGGCATTTAAATCCCTTAATACTTTGCTTAATTAACATTTAATGTTTCCAGTATGATAATTTGCCCACTAAAACATGAGGGTATTTTGCTGTGGGGCATTTTTGAATTACCATAATGAAATGGCCTTTAAAGATACCTGTTCTCAAATAGATATTCCAAAATAATTTTAATAAGTCAGATCTATCAGAATAAACTCCTAATATATACTCAGGCAGGTCACAATGTACAGTTAAGAGTGACTGCTTTGCATAGTAATAAGGTTGTGATTGGTAAATTTGCTTGAAATATTCAATATTCCTTGATAGCTTTCTGTTCAGCTTTTGTAAAAACTGTAGGAAATGTTGAGACAAAGTGTTCTGTAATCCTGCATCTGTATTCCCAACATGCAATAGAGATCATTTTAAAACCACAGCGCGTACCACTCGCCCAAATGACCTCTTATCAGATCAAAAGCTATAGGCTACAGTTTATCCCTGCTAGTAAGTATACTTTTCTCCTTTATCTCACCAATTTATATACAGCACAGTATATATATATTTATATGCAGTGTGTCTTGTTGCACATATATTACATACAGAACATTTGCATAGTATGCACAGTATTGCAACATGTGCACAGTTGAGTCTGTCTGGACCGATTGCTGAGCCTTGACAAGAAAAACGTCAGTATGCCTATTTTTTGTAGGCACTTTAATGAGTGTTGAACTGTGTAAGGTTATCCATTGTTAAGATACTTTCTCCCATCCCTGTTTCACATTCAGAGACAAGTAAACCATTCACAGAATTGCTCTCCAGAAATGAATATATGAAATACTGTAATAAAACATTGCTCGTTTTTTTCAAGAAATTCGACCAGCCTATCAGCAACATTGGCTCAAACCGAAACAAAGCTATTAATGTCACCTGTAATACACACTCTAAACAATCATGAGTCATCATGGATGATTCACTGCAAAAAAAAAACCTTTCTTACTTAGTATTTTGTCTTGTTTTCCGTACACTGCAAAAAATGATTTTCAAGAAAACATTTTCTTAGTATTTTTGGAAAAGCAACTAGTCTATACAGCAAAAAACTCAAGTTGTGTACATTTATTGTTTTTATTTTAGTCATGAATACAGTATGGAAGTTGCTTTTATCCAAAGTTACTTAACAGTGCATTCATCCATTCCCAGTGCTTTACCTGGAGAATTAAACTCATGACATTGATATTGCCATTTTATCCATTCCAAACTGAGCTACAGCTCATTGCTTTTAAAATATAAATGGTTTTAGAAAGCTGTAGACCACAATAAAACAATAAAAAATATCTACCAATGGGGTAAGACATTTTTTCTTGAATTAAGTGATTAAGAAAAAGGTAATCTTACTTGAGATTTTTTTTCTCACCCCATTGACAGATAGTTTTGCTTGTTTTAAGCACAACTTCACTTAAATTGTATATTTTTTGGTCTAAAAACTAGATTTTTGTCTTAGGTCAATTTACTCATCAAGTAAATGCATCTTGATTTAAAAAAATGCTAAGTAAAAAATAAATTTTTGCACACTGCAAAAAAAAAAAATGTTTTCAGTAAAAAGATCTAAAAATTCTTAAATTAAGATGGTTTTTCTTGATGAGCAAAACAACCCAAGAAAATAAGTTTAGTTTTAAGACCAAACATTTCAAATTTAAGTGATTTTGTGCATAAAACAAGCAAAAAAATCTGCCAATGGGGTAAGCAAAAAATCTTGAACATTTTTCTTAAACACTAAATTCAAGAAAAATTCAAGAAAAAAAATGCTTTTTAGATTTTTTTTATTGTTTTATGCAAAAAATCACTTAAATTTGATATTTATGGTCTAAAACTAGACTTATTTTCTTGGGACGTTTTGTACATCAAGAAAAAGCATCTTAATTTAAAAATGTTCGATATTTTACTGAAAACAAACTGTATAAAAATCCGTAGAAATTGCAGCTGGGTTGCCGGTAACTTACCGTAGATTTAAATGTATGTTTTTTACTGGCAACATTTTGTGCAAAGTTAAATGAACATTAAACATTTACACGTCTTTGTCTTTACAGAATAAAACTAAAAAAACAGCATCAAGCAAAACATTCTGGGAAACAAAATCTGAAGCAAAAA
Organism: Misgurnus anguillicaudatus; assembly: GCF_027580225.2. NCBI lineage: Eukaryota > Metazoa > Chordata > Actinopteri > Cypriniformes > Cobitidae > Misgurnus > Misgurnus anguillicaudatus. The sequence goes on along the minus strand of NW_027395276.1, from coordinate 2,290,476 downwards.
ACAGAAAAAGGTTGATGATGATTTCTGGTTCCCAGAATGCTTTGCATGAGGCTGTTATTGTATAGTTTTATTCTATAAAGATAAAGACTTGTTAATATTTTTAAATTTATTTAACTTTGAACAAACTCTTGCCAGTAAATAACATTTAAATCTACGGTAAATTACCGGCAACCCAGCTGCAATAACATTGTAATTTCTACGGATTATTTTTACAGTGCAAGGCAAAAATACTAAGAATTTTTTTTCTTGAAAATCATTTTTTGCAGTGCAGTGTTCCTGCCATGGCTTAGAGTATAATCATTGGTGGACAGTGTTCCCTAGCAACCGTTTAGCAAGACCTATTTCTTGGTGTCAAAACATGCTAGAGACACAGGGGTGGTGTCATTTCCCATGTGGCTTGGAGTATATTAAATAATGTATGCCATTTCACTCCCTTGCAACCGATAAGAATACCCAGCAAGCATTTAGCAAGACCTATATCTCTGCATCAGAACATCGTTGAGACATGAGCTCTTTTGACTCGTTAACACTATTGTAACATTTTGTGACTCGAGTTTTGCAACTACAACCACCTTTTCTTCAGTGTTCTAGTTGTCCATACAAGAAGGTTGGGAGAGATTTCAGTGAACAAGAATACAGCTTTTCTGCTCATAACTTTTGCATTCTTTCATCTGAAATCATGAGGTTTTCCTACGTTCTTTAAACTGCTCACCCAAACTCAACTTAATTTCCTTTTGTGCCCTTATTCAGCTTTACCCCGCTATTGCTGCTTGCAGCTATATTTATGTTTGCTTTTCTTAGTTTTTAAACATAAACTCATAACTTTTTTCAGAAAACAAGACTAAATAGCTTGGGTCAATTTACAAAGTATTCTTAAGTATCTTGATTTAATAATTTTGAAATATTTATACTGGAAAACAAGACAAAAATGCTAAGTAAGATTCTGATTTCAGACTTCTAAAAATGATATACTTTAAGGCGTGTTTTCCCAAACAGGGTTTAGATTAACCCCGAACTAGGCCATAGTTACTGCATAGGACATTTAAGTAGTTTTTACAAAGATATCTTGCAAAAAGACATTATTGGTGTGCATCTTGAGACCAAACAATAGCTCTGATTTATTTTAAGAAATGGCAGTGAAAGCTGTTTTCAGTTAAGGTCGCTGTAGTGCTTCGCTATAATTGTGTTGTTTTTCATTCACCTGAAAGACCTAGTTAATAAAATATGTTGGTAAGGAAATAACTGTAGTTTATGTTCAAAGTAAATGCAACATTTCAGGCACACTATGGCAGTAAACATGAAGGACCAAACCTCTGTAAATCTCTAGGATTGAGCACTATACTTCCACAATTTAGACTGTTAGTAAAACATTGGTCATAAAGCTGATTTACTTCCAACGCAGTATCTTGCGATAATCAGATTAGGTTGTGTGTTGGTTTGTATAAATGTGATTTATGAAGACTTATGCTAATATAAACTGATTGTGTGACACTCGCAGCATCTGGTATGTTGTGTGGCATGCATTGTACTTTGATCACTGTCTCATTGAGCGGTTATACCTCTCTGATAGTCATTTGATACCAAAGATGTTGGCTTTGTCTTATTCATCATACTAGTTTTTCAGGACCTGAATCAATATTTTTACACTATGTAAGTCAATAGAAAACCCTACAGAAGATTCATGCCCAACTCTACACTGTCAGAAAAAAAGATATGTTGGTTTAAAAGTAAGTTACCTGGTTGCCTTAACCCTTGTACATTGTTCCAATTCATTACCGCTTTTGTGTTGTTAGTGGCCACTAAATTAAAGGCTGTAAAAATGTATCAGATTAATATTTTTGCATAAATCTGTTAATCAACCTCAGCACTGATCAAAACTACCAAATGTTTCCAAAAATGTCATGATTTTAACTCTTTAATTGCCAAGCTCATAAGTGATGCCACTGATTTGAGGGAAAAAAACACACAAAATGACTGATTTTCAATATAAAAAGTGATTGTGGACTGGATTTTTTTCACCTTTTTCACAGTCTTAGGCATGCCAAAGATTAGTAAGAACATTGGCTTTGATGCATTTTTAGTTTTTGTGCAGCATCAGATTTTATTTTTTTCTCCCTCATTTATGGTTTGTGGCCATTTTTGCCCCATTGACTTCCATTATAACACATTTTTTTGTTTGCAGAGCCATGACATCTTATTATCATCCATTCTTGATTCTTTGTGGCTTTGCAAATAAGTAAAAAGTAATTTTTTTCTATTGATCACCATGTGACACCATTAACCCTTTAGGAGGCCTTTGCAAAAAACAGAGCTTAAATTCTGGCTTGTACATAGAGTAATATTGAGTATTACTCTTCTATAGAACAAATTCATCATCTGTTCCTGTATAAAATAGATTCATACTTGACTTTACTTCAGTTTGTGTGTTGACTGTGGGTGGGCTGTCTGAGACTTGTTGGAATGAATTTATAGACTATTTGTCTTTCTCTGCTTTGAAACTCTGTAGACACATAGAAAAGGAAAACATAAGAAAGAGGACAGAAAGGTAAAAGTTTCTGTTTCCCTTTACACTCAACTCAGGAGAATTTGGATAAGCAACCATAAATTTATTTATCTTCTATTTATCAGAAAGATACATGACTCAAACATCATAGTCATGTTTGAACAATATAGCTTTGTAGATATATTCTGTTTTAAAGATCACATAACACACACAGTTTATGTCAATCTAATGTTATTTCGGGGTACCTTGTATTTCATCCTTTATATGCCCTTCTTTCGTGTTGTCAGATTTATAAAAGACAGAACAACTATTCCGTGTTAATCCGAAAAAGGCAGAACTTATGGAAGAGTTAAAGAGAGATAAAGAGTTACGAGTACAGCACAACTGTATGTTAATTTTGTTAACATTACTGTATATGCACTTATGTGCTGATTACAAACAAAACACTTGATATTAGATTTTGATTTACTTACCGTCTGTGGTTCTGACTCCTGAATAGGATCTTTTAACGTTGGGACCTAAACAATTGGCAAATTGGGGCCCTGTTTGTAAAGTTGTCTCCGAAATGTGTCTTAACTTAAGACTGTGTTACTTGGAAAGCTGAATAAGGTTTCTTTTCCTTACACTGCAAAAAATGATTTTCAAGAAAAAAATTTGTAGTATTTTTGTCTTGTTTTCAGTAAAAAGATCTAAAAATTCTTAAATCAAGATGCTTTTTCTTGATGAGCAAAACGACCCAAGAAAAAATTCTATTTTTTAGCCCAAAAAATATAAAATTTAAGCCAATTTGTGCTTACAACAAGCAAAAGAAAATCTGCCAATGCAACAAGAAAAATTTTCTTGAAATAAGTGTTTATGAAAAAATGCAACTTATTTCAAGAAAATTGTTCTTCCATTGGCAATTTTTTTTTGCTTGTTTTAAGCACTAATTTACTTAAAGGTATTATCTAAAAAGTAGATAAAATTACTAGGTAATTTTGCTTAGCAAGAAAATACATCTTAATTTAAGACTTTTTAGATATTTTTTACTGAAAACAAGACAAAAATATTAAGTAAGAAGGTCTTTTTTTCAGTGTATATAACAAAGTTGTTGTGTGCTAATGCTAATGCTAAGCGTTCTCGCGCTCAATTTAATTGACGTGTGGGCGTGATTTTCCAGGGGAAGTGCCCATAAAAGGAATAAGGGGTCCATGATGCGTAACTGTTAGCTATGTTCGAAAAAATTTTTTCTGAAAATTGTATGAAAGAGCAGGAGTGAGTTTGACCCAGAAATCCTGCGTCACATGCTCAAATTTTTTTTTGACACACTGCCTTTGTTTAGCATGAAAAATACAACTCTTAAACTTTGTTAATAAAGCAATTAACTGTTATAAAATGCACTGTAACACCACTGCTTCACGGGGCTTATTGCTTTTATAAAACAGTTACTTCATATGCATAACAGGATATCATAAAATAAAACACAAATAAGTTTTAATTATATTAATACAAATATTACTCTTCCACCAAACAAAGTAGTTCCTCAGAATCAAGTGTGTCCGCAACAGAGCGCAGTTCCCAAGCAACATAGATGCAGCAAAGACACAATGAAAGACTGTGATGTTTGTTTTCATAAATCAACATTCATCTAATTTATACATTAACATTTATATTGTGCTGTTGTATATAACTGTTGAAGTGATGATCAAATATGCTTGGAAGCATATTTGGAAATTTCCCGGTCAGCGTTTTTTTTAAGTTGCCACCCAGAAAAATTATCTTCTTTAAATAAACATAAAATATAAAATGAAAGAACAGACCCTCCACTTAAAAAAAATCCTGTTTCAACCTACCTTCATTTGTTCTCTTATCACCTCTCAAATTTTCAGCTAAAAGTGGAGATAATTCCATTTTTGTGAAGAACTTTAATAAGAGATCAGATTCAGAGCCTGATCAAAACTTGACAAAGTGCGTCAGTGTTTAAGTTGGGTAAGATTGCCACCCAGTGGATAATAGCGGAAATATGAATTTGAGGTAGAAACTCCTTAGGGAACATTTTCTCTTTATTGACGAGATGACTCAAACAATATTTATTGACATTTATCTGGAAATCGCCATTGATTGTGCCATTGAAGACAAATTAAATATATGATTAAAGACTGTGGTGTGTTTTCATAAATCAATATGCCGCAACAGTGGCGCAGTGATACTTATGTAATGCGGTCTGAACCGTGGGGTTACCAGGGTATTTTATCACGGCATAGAACGCGTTCCAACCAATCAGAATGAAGAACCAGAATGGGCCGTTTTAGGAAATCTCTTTTTATATTTTGTATCTTTTATAAACTTTTACTAACTGTTTATTCTTCCCTCACAGATCTTTCATATGACCTATGACATGGCGAGTGCAGTGATGCGGATATTCAACTTGATAGCGATGATGTTGTTGCTGTGTCACTGGGACGGCTGTCTACAGTTTCTGGTGCCCATGTTGCAGGATTTCCCCTCTGACTGCTGGGTTTCCCTCAACAAGATGGTGGTACGTTTTGAATTTCCATTTTGTCCCTCATTATCATAGACATCAACATCAAAAGACATTTCATGCAACAACAGGTATGAAATCAGACTCCAGACCAAATAATCTCAGCGTGTAATATCAGAACAATACATGCCGCTGAGCTAATATTCAGAAAATTGGTTCCCAACAGTCACACGGTGAATATAGAAGTGCAGTCATTGAATTGAATGAAATTTTAATTTTGTTTTACCAGTGTATTGATTTTTATGTAACCTGATTCTTATAGACAAGATGAAAAACTGTTGGTTTCATACATGTAGTATTTTTCCATACACTGCGTGTGTAACAATAAGATAAATGTTATCGCTTCGAGGTTGCTCTTTCATAGCTCAGGAGACTTAATGGTGTACGTAGTCATGCTTTATGTCATTTCTTTATCAGATTTGTCTCATTTGTGTCAGTTTACTTCTAAGTAATTTTAGGAGAACATCTGAGTCAATTCTTGGCGCATAGTAAAGATATCTAAAAATACACTGTCAGGAAAAATAGTTTCCAAGCTGTCACTGGGGGAGTACCCTTTAAAAACCTCCATTTAGGTACAGATATACATTTGGTATCAACATGAGCCTTTAAGGTACTAATATATGCACCCCTTATGTATTTTTTACACCACAGTGACAATTTTAGGGACAGTGTAGATAGCAAAACATTGCAAACTTGGATATCTTGGGAGAGTTTGAAACAAAGGCTCTTCATAGGAGACTCATGTGAGAGTGCTGCGGTCTGAAAAGCAATAGACTTTAAAGGGGTCATATTGTGAGATTTTTTTTAAGATGTAAAATAAATCTTTGGTGTCCTCAAAGTGCGTTTTAGCTCAATTTTTGGGCGTCTCCTTTAAAATGCAAAAGAGCTGATGAAATGCAAACACTGATCGCCATAATGGTGGTTTGTTGAAATTGAAACTCAGTTGTGCTGTCAATTATTTTCTCTCTTTCTTTCTTTCTTTCTCTCTGGACTAAATGGCAGTGCAGTCATTGGATAGTGCAGATTAAGGGCGCAGAATTATTTTAATTGGCCCTTCTACCTATGTCACAAAACAGGCGAAATCTAAATTACTTGTTTTTTCACATGCTTGCAGAGAATGGTTTACCAAAACTAAGTTACTGGGTTTTTCAAGCTTTTTCACGCTTTCTTGGTTGATATAAGCACTGGGGACCCAATTATAGCAACATGGAAAAACTAAATTTTCATGCTTTGACCCCTTTAAAAAGTCAAATTTTTTCTGCAAGGGATAGTTCACCCTAAAATGAACTTACTCTCATGTTGTTCTCATATGAGTTTTTTTATTCTGTTAAATGAAAAGTAAGATGTTTTGATAAATGATGGTAAGCACACACCTGCCATAACCATTGACTTCCATAGTAGGAAAACAAATATGATAGAATTCAATGGGTGACGTCAACTGTGTGCTTACCATCATTTATCAAAAAATCTTCTTCCATTGACTTCCATTGTATTAGCTTTTCCTCAAATGGAAGTCAATGTGTACCATCAATTGTGCGCTTACCATCAGAAATGTCAGTAATGACAGAATTTTTATCTTTGGTTGAACTATCCCTTTAAATCTTATTTCTGTCTAAGAGAAACAAGTGAACTATTAAAAAGATTTTATGTGTGTTTTTGTTGTCTTTGGGTAAACAGTGAAGAATTCATGAGTTGGACTCCAAAATATCTTCAGAATATTACCTCGAAGATTTTTTCGCCATATTTTTGGATCTTTCAGTCATTTTCCACATAGCCACAGACTTGTAGTGTGTGAAGCATCTGTCTTTTAAAGTGTGTGAAAGAACTTCTTGTAAGAGTCTGTGATGTGCCTCAGTTTTAGGATGTTTGGTGTTGGTGAGAGATGAGATGATGTGATGGCAGTGCAGATAAAAGTGTGTGTGTGTGTGTGTGTGTGTGTGTGCAAACATTCAGGTTTAGAGACGCCAACGCAGCTGTGCCCTTTGTGTACCTCTCACATACAGACATAAAAGAACCTGTTTAGAGGACCGGACACCACACACACAGACATCACATGATACGCACACACACACACACACAAACACGCACGCGCGCACTCACACACACAAACACAAACAAACACACACTGCCATTGCATTAACTCTCACCAGAAATGTGCAAAACCTGCTGGATAAACTAGCATACCACCAAGACCAGCATAATTGTGTTTTGGTACTGGTTTGCTGGTGACCACCATCATAGACCAGAATAATTCCCACGCTGGTCCATGCTGGTTTGGTGGTGGTTTAGATGGCGGTCATCAGCATACTAGCACCAGCATCTCATGTTGGTCATACCACCAAGACCAGCATATGTTATGTTTTGGTGCTGGTATGCTGATGACCACCAGCTAAACCACCACCAAACCAGCATGGGAATGATGCTGGTCTATGCTGGTCTTTTTTTATTGAGTTTCTGACTGGCTAGGACAAGGGGCTCTTTTTTTGCTGTTTGTGGAGTGTTGAGCTGTCACAGAGACTGATGTGACACCTATTTTGGTGATAAATGTCAACTGTCTGTTATTTTATGTGTAGTTTATGCTAAAATATAATTTATTTCATCATTTATTTATGTCGCATTAAACTTTTATGAATCACAATGTAAATTTCCTGGATGCCCGTATTTGTATAATTCACCAGAATGATGACAAGATTCTAATATAGCACAGGAATATTTTGGACCATTTTTATAATACTTTAATGCTGATTTGTTTTCACACTTGACAGCTCTAACCCTCATTATATGGACAATAATTGCCAGGATATCTATAAAACCTTCACAGTTTGCGTGAAACAGAAGTCACGTGGTTTGGGACTACATAATGGAGCTACTGTTGCTTTCATGTAATGTAATATTAAGCTCTTATGATGTTTGAAAATGGTACTGTAATGGAAGCGATGGGTGTATTAGCTCAGTTGCTCTGGGTACAGTCGCTTTCGTTCACTTTCGTGCTGATGTCACTCGTGACATTAAGGTCACAAAGCCTCCAGAGATCAGAGAAAGAGTAAATAGAGAAGAGAGATTCACTTTCATGAGGGGTATTTTAAACAGATGGGCCATTCTACTAGATTGATGCAATTTGATCATTTATACACTCTAACAATGCTGGGTTATTTTTAACCCAGTGTTGGGTCAAAAAGGAGCAAACACAACCTGTTGGGTTGCAATTTAACCTATGCTGGGTGGTTTTAACCCATTGTTGGGTCAAATATAAACATTTTCCGTGTAGATTTAACAGCAGAGTTCATCCGTTTTTGACCCAACACTGGGTAGAAACCCAGCAGCAGCCGATTCCGGGCCGGATCCACACCGAAACTGCTGACTTCGGCATGGATCTAGTGCGGATCCGGCTAAGAGTCAACCCAGTATTTTTTACTTGTGTATTTTTTTTATTAAATAGCTGATGTTATTTAACAAAAACAAAAAATTTTTTTTCTGGATTATACTGTATGTATATTTTGATAAAAACAAATGTAGTTCAAATTAAATACAAAATTACTTTATACACTGCAAAAAAAAATTCAAGTATTTTTGTCTTGTTTTCAGTAAAAATATCTAAAAATTCTTAAATCAATATGCCTTTTCTTGATGAGCAAAACGACCCAAGAAAATAAGTCTAGTTTTTAGACCAAAAATATCAAATGTAAGTGATTGTGTGCATAAAACAAGCAAAAAAATCTGCCAATGGGGTAAGCAAAAAATCTTGAAAATTTTAAACACTAAATCCAAGAAAAATGCAAGAAAAATTAGCTTACCCCATTGGCTGATTTTTTTGCTTGTTTTTATGCACAAAAAAATCTATTAAATGTGATATTTTTGGTCTAAAAACTAGACTTATTTTCTTGGGTCGTTTTGCTCATCAAGAAAAAGCATCTTAATTTCTGATTTTTTAGATATTTTTACTGAAAACAAGACAAAAATATTTTCTTGAAAATTTTTTTTGCAGTGCATGCACTGACCTAATTTCCACTTAACATTAAGTAAGAAGGGGGCATATAGCGTTTAGTTTATCTCACAGCCTGGAACCTGATGAGAAGCTGGAGTGCAGAATGGTGTCATAAAATCACTGATCCATTTTAGCAGAAGTGACAAACTGTACGTTTTGAATGCCTTTATCCTGTACATGCAAATTTGGTCAGTGTTAGAACACATATGGACAAATTAATAATTGCATACCAGTTAATCAACAAACCTTTACAATTGTGATGTTCACACCAAGAGCAGACCTGGCAGGGTAGAGGAACCTATCACAGGGGGGTCGAGGGAAATAAAACAGAAGTTGGAATAGCTGCAGGGTTGAACCTCTGGAGAGCTCTGTATATCGAGTGCTTGACAACTCATATCATTAGTGTGCGCATACAACAAGAGACCATCCATCTTCACTGCAGACAGCTGATCCTAAAGGATATCATCTATCTTTTTGCTACCATACACACTGAATATTTCCTGGAGTGTGTACAGGCATGAATGCTTTTTGGCACTTGTTTACAGGAAGAGTTTTATGATAGATATTCAAACCAGTCATGGAGAAAAAAATCATGTTTTTGCGGTGATGTAGTGGTTAAGACTCGGGGATGGCAAATAGATGACAAGAGGTTGCTGGATTGATCCCTACATAAGGAAAAGATATTGGATATAACAACATTAAACATTTGTATTACTATACTGTAAAGATAACTTGTTGCACTTACATTTTTAAGCTTAATCAACCTGAATATACAATTCATTTAAACTTTCCTGAATAGTAAGCAGTTGCTATAAATTATATAAAAATTTATTTGAAGTTATTTCAACTTTATTTTTTATAATTTATAACAACTCCTCACTAAAAAGTTGAAATTAATGTTAATTTTAAGTTGATAAAACTCAAAAATGTAAATGCAACAAGGAATTTTTTACAGTGTAAGAATGGGGAGAATGCAGGACTTAATATCCTGCCTTCCAGTTAAAAGTCCCGCCTTCCAGTTAAAAGTCCTGCCTTCCAGTTAAAAGTCCTACCTTCCAGTTAAAAGTCCCGCCTTCCAGTTAAAAGTCCTGCCTTCCAGTTAAAAGTCCTACCTTCCAGTTAAAAGTCCTGCCTTCCAGTTAAAAGTCTTACCTTCCTGCCTTTCAGTTAAAAGTCCCACCTTCCAGTTAAAAGTCCCACCTTCCAGTTAAAAGTCCCACCTTCCAGATAAAAGTCTCACCTTCCAGTTAAAAGTCCCACCTTCCAGATAAAAGTATCACCTTCCAGTTAAAAGTCCTGCCTTCCAGTTAAAAGTCCTGCTTTCCAGTTAAAAGTCCTGCCTTCCAGTTAAAAGTCCTGCCTTCCAATTAAAAGTCCTGCCTTCCTGTTAAAAGTCCTACATTCCAGTTAAAAGTCCTGCCTTCCAGTTAAAAGTCCCACCTTCCCACCTTTCAGTTAAAAGTCCCACCTTCCAGTTAAAAGTCCCACCTTCCAGATAAAAGTATCACCTTCCAGTTAAAAGTCCTGCCTTCCAGTTAAAAGTCTTACCTTCCTGCCTTTCAGTTAAAAGTCCCACCTTCCAGTTAAAAGTCCCACCTTCCAGTTAAAAGTCCCACCTTCCAGATAAAAGTCTCACCTTCCAGTTAAAAGTCCCACCTTCCAGATAAAAGTATCACCTTCCAGTTAAAAGTCCTGCCTTCCAGTTAAAAGTCCTGCTTTCCAGTTAAAAGTCCTGCCTTCCAGTTAAAAGTCCTGCCTTCCAATTAAAAGTCCTGCCTTCCTGTTAAAAGTCCTACATTCCAGTTAAAAGTCCTGCCTTCCAGTTAAAAGTCCCACCTTCCCACCTTTCAGTTAAAAGTCCCACCTTCCAGTTAAAAGTCCCACCTTCCAGATAAAAGTATCACCTTCCAGTTAAAAGTCCTACCTTCCAGTTAAAAGTCTTACCTTCCTGCCTTTCAGTTAAAAGTCCCACCTTCCAGTTAAAAGTCCCACCTTCCAGTTAAAAGTCCCACCTTCCAGATAAAAGTCTCACCTTCCAGTTAAAAGTCCCACCTTCCAGATAAAAGTATCACCTTCCAGTTAAAAGTCCTGCCTTCCAGTTAAAAGTCCTGCTTTCCAGTTAAAAGTCCTGCCTTCCAGTTAAAAGTCCTGCCTTCCAATTAAAAGTCCTGCCTTCCTGTTAAAAGTCCTACATTCCAGTTAAAAGTCCTGCCTTCCAGTTAAAAGTCCCACCTTCCCACCTTTCAGTTAAAAGTCCCACCTTCCAGTTAAAAGTCCCACCTTCCAGATAAAAGTCCCACCTTCCAGATAAAAGTCTCACCTTCCAGTTAAAAGTCCCACCTTCCAGATAAAAGTATCACCTTCCAGTTAAAAGTCCTGCCTTCCAGTTAAAAGTCCTGCCTTCCAGTTAAAAGTCCTGCCTTCCAGTTAAAAGTCCTGCCTTCCAGTTAAAAGTCCTACCTTCCAGTTAAAAGTCCTGCCTTCCAGTTAAAAATCCTGCCTTCCAGTTAAAAGTCCTGCCTTCCAGTTAAAAGTCCTGCCTTCCAGTTAAAATTCCTACCTTCCAGTTAAAAGTCCTGCCTTCCAGTTAAAAGTCCTGCCTTCCAGTTAAAAGTCCTGCCTTCCAGTTAAAAGTCCTGCCTTCCAGTTAAAAGTCCTGCCTTCCAGTTAAAAGTCCTGCCTTCCAGTTAAAAGTCCTGCCTTCCAGTTAAAAGTCCTGCCTTCCAGTTAAAAGTCCTGCCTTAAAGTTAAAAGTCCTGCCTTCCAGTTAAAAGTCCTACCTTCCAGTTAAAAGTCCCACCTTCCCACCTTTCAGTTAAAAGTCCCGCCTTCCAGTTAAAAGTCCTGCCTCCAGTTAAAAGTCCTACATTCCAGTTAAAAGTCCTGCCTTCCAGTTAAAAGTCCCACCTTCCCACCTTTCAGTTAAAAGTCCCACCTTCCAGTTAAAAGTCCCACCTTCCAGATAAAAGTCCTGCCTTCCAGTTAAAAGTCCTGCTTTCCAGTTAAAAGTCCTGCCTTCCAGTTAAAAGTCCTGCCTTCCAATTAAAAGTCCTGCTTTCCAGTTAAAAGTCCTGCCTTCCAGTTAAAAGTCCTGCCTTCCAATTAAAAGTCCTGCCTTCCTGTTAAAAGTCCTACATTCCAGTTAAAAGTCCTGCCTTCCAGTTAAAAGTCCCACCTTCCCACCTTTCAGTTAAAAGTCCCACCTTCCAGTTAAAAGTCCCACCTTCCAGATAAAAGTATCACCTTCCAGTTAAAAGTCCTGCCTTCCAGTTAAAAGTCTTACCTTCCTGCCTTTCAGTTAAAAGTCCCACCTTCCAGTTAAAAGTCCCACCTTCCAGTTAAAAGTCCCACCTTCCAGATAAAAGTCTCACCTTCCAGTTAAAAGTCCCACCTTCCAGATAAAAGTATCACCTTCCAGTTAAAAGTCCTGCCTTCCAGTTAAAAGTCCTGCTTTCCAGTTAAAAGTCCTGCCTTCCAGTTAAAAGTCCTGCCTTCCAATTAAAAGTCCTGCCTTCCTGTTAAAAGTCCTACATTCCAGTTAAAAGTCCTGCCTTCCAGTTAAAAGTCCCACCTTCCCACCTTTCAGTTAAAAGTCCCACCTTCCAGTTAAAAGTCCCACCTTCCAGATAAAAGTATCACCTTCCAGTTAAAAGTCCTGCCTTCCAGTTAAAAGTCTTACCTTCCTGCCTTTCAGTTAAAAGTCCCACCTTCCAGTTAAAAGTCCCACCTTCCAGTTAAAAGTCCCACCTTCCAGATAAAAGTCTCACCTTCCAGTTAAAAGTCCCACCTTCCAGATAAAAGTATCACCTTCCAGTTAAAAGTCCTGCCTTCCAGTTAAAAGTCCTGCTTTCCAGTTAAAAGTCCTGCCTTCCAGTTAAAAGTCCTGCCTTCCAATTAAAAGTCCTGCCTTCCTGTTAAAAGTCCTACATTCCAGTTAAAAGTCCTGCCTTCCAGTTAAAAGTCCCACCTTCCCACCTTTCAGTTAAAAGTCCCACCTTCCAGTTAAAAGTCCCACCTTCCAGATAAAAGTATCACCTTCCAGTTAAAAGTCCTGCCTTCCAGTTAAAAGTCTTACCTTCCTGCCTTTCAGTTAAAAGTCCCACCTTCCAGTTAAAAGTCCCACCTTCCAGTTAAAAGTCCCACCTTCCAGATAAAAGTCTCACCTTCCAGTTAAAAGTCCCACCTTCCAGATAAAAGTATCACCTTCCAGTTAAAAGTCCTGCCTTCCAGTTAAAAGTCCTGCTTTCCAGTTAAAAGTCCTGCCTTCCAGTTAAAAGTCCTGCCTTCCAATTAAAAGTCCTGCCTTCCTGTTAAAAGTCCTACATTCCAGTTAAAAGTCCTGCCTTCCAGTTAAAAGTCCCACCTTCCCACCTTTCAGTTAAAAGTCCCACCTTCCAGTTAAAAGTCCCACCTTCCAGATAAAAGTCCCACCTTCCAGATAAAAGTCTCACCTTCCAGTTAAAAGTCCCACCTTCCAGATAAAAGTATCACCTTCCAGTTAAAAGTCCTGCCTTCCAGTTAAAAGTCCTGCCTTCCAGTTAAAAGTCCTGCCTTCCAGTTAAAAGTCCTGCCTTCCAGTTAAAAGTCCTACCTTCCAGTTAAAAGTCCTGCCTTCCAGTTAAAAATCCTGCCTTCCAGTTAAAAGTCCTGCCTTCCAGTTAAAAGTCCTGCCTTCCAGTTAAAATTCCTACCTTCCAGTTAAAAGTCCTGCCTTCCAGTTAAAAGTCCTGCCTTCCAGTTAAAAGTCCTGCCTTCCAGTTAAAAGTCCTGCCTTCCAGTTAAAAGTCCTGCCTTCCAGTTAAAAGTCCTGCCTTCCAGTTAAAAGTCCTGCCTTCCAGTTAAAAGTCCTGCCTTCCAGTTAAAAGTCCTGCCTTCCAGTTAAAAGTCCTGCCTTAAAGTTAAAAGTCCTGCCTTCCAGTTAAAAGTCCTACCTTCCAGTTAAAAGTCCCACCTTCCCACCTTTCAGTTAAAAATCCCGCCTTCCAGTTAAAAGTCCTGCCTCCAGTTAAAAGTCCCAACTTCCCGCCTTCCAGTTAAAATTCCAGCCTTCCAGTTAAAATTCCAGCCATCCCGCCTTCCAGTTGAAAGTCCCGCCTTCCAGTTAAAAGTCCCGCCTTCCAGTTAAAAGTCCCGCTTTCCAGTTAAAAGTCCTGCCTTCCAGGTAAAAGTCCCACCTTCCCGCCTTACAATTAAATTCTTGCCTTCCAGTTAAAAGTCCCTGCTTCCAGTTAAATGTCCCACCTTCCAGTTAAAAGTCTTGCCTTCCAGTTAAAGTCCCACCATCCCGGCTTTCAGTTAAAAGTCTCGGCTTCCAGTTAAAAGTCCCGCCTTCCAGGTAAAAGACCCGCCTTCCAGTTAAAAGGCCCACCTTCCAGTTAAAAATCTTGCTTTCCAGTTAAAAGTCCTGCCTTCCAATTAAAAATCCTGCCTTCCAATTAAAAATCCTGCCTTCCAGTTAAAAGTCCCACCTTCCCGCTTAAAGGGGTCTCACTTCCAGTTAAAAGTCCGATCTTCCAGTTAAAAGTATCTGAGAGAGGGGCTCTATACAGAGTCATGTAAAACAACCAGTGCGCATGTGCAGTATCAACCTCAATAAAATGTGTTTTAGCGCAACTTGAGCTTAAGAAACAAAAGTTATGGTACAGTTAATGTCAGTTTTAATTGTTGATCAGAAATATGTTGTTTAATTGTGATTTTAGAGATATTTGTCATTCTCCATTTAGTTTAATAGGACTTTAGTCTTGGATGACTTAAATAACAGCCCAGACACTGACATCATGTGAAAGTAACTAACTGTTACTTGTGGTAATCCTGTTTAACTTCAGTTGTTTGTTTTTATCGGAAATCAAATGCATGTCTCCATTGATTACGATTTGGATTACTGTAAACTGAGCAAAATAACCAGCCGTTGATGAATTTTGAAAATTCATAAAACTACATAAAGATATATTAGAGGTTTGTCAAACATTTGTAGATATGTTTGAATATTGCATACAAAACACTTGAGGTAATATTTTAATCATTTGTGCATCGGCTTCCTTCTCAGTGAGGTTTATAACAGTGATAAATCACACCATATCAAGACAACAGAGTTGCACACGCTGTGAATCATCCGTAAACAAACACTTGCACATTGCGGTGTTTGTCTGTGTGTGTGTGTGTTTCTCAGTGCTAACACAAATTTATTAGGACAGCAGGAGGTTGTGTGCATGCAAACTTCAGCAGAGACACACACAGCTGCAGGGTTTACACTAAAATAACTTAACATTGTAGGAAATGCATAAATCTGTGTGATGTGTACATAAAATCTGTTTTGTGTTAGCCTGTTGGATAATCACTAATTTCTAATGTTGTGCGCATGCTTATTTTTATTTAAAACACTAATATAGTCCTATAACTAAGTACATACGTATCTCCCATTTTTAAAGATTATAAAAAACGCAAGGCATGAATACGTTAAAAACTTTTCTCCAGCAAGTTTTTTAAGCTCATTGGATCAACAGAAACAGGATTTATTTCTAAATTTCAAAACTAAATAACACTTGTACACAACTTTGGGGGTTCATATGGGGTTTTACCTTTAAAAATACTTGCACAAAAAAAAACTATCACGTAAATAGCTTGTTATCAACTCAATGTTTTCAAGGTCTTGAAAAAACATAACAGAGATAATACATGAGACAAACTCTTATGATCTATACAAACTGGAGATGTATACTTACTTGTGGTCATAAAATATTGTATTGTTGCACTATATTGGCGTTTTAAAGAAAAGTAAACATGCCTACAACATGAGAAATTAGCGATTAGCAAAAAGGCTAATATCCAAAACAGATATTATGTACACAATGCGCTATACTCATCTCAAATTAGGTCCCTTCTCATTTTAACAATCCACGTTTTCTGAGGTTCTTTGTCCTGTGGAAATTTGTAAAAAGATGTTTTCTGTGTCTTGATGGCTGAATGACCAGCATCCTGATACAAAACAATGAATTTAAAGTGCATGCTTTGAACTTCCATCCTGAATAAGTCATATGGAGATTAGATGTGCACACTAGTAGGGATTAAATGCATTATGTTATTTCTTATCCCCTGAGCAAAAGCTCTCCTGAGACACAGAGATGTTCTCAATTCTTTTACTTT
The DNA here is from genome assembly GCF_027580225.2 of Misgurnus anguillicaudatus. NCBI lineage: Eukaryota > Metazoa > Chordata > Actinopteri > Cypriniformes > Cobitidae > Misgurnus > Misgurnus anguillicaudatus. Next base: position 2,274,324 of record NW_027395276.1, on the reverse strand, counting down.
GCATGCATTCAGCTCTCCTGGGAAAACACTGACATTAAAATGGACACAAACATTTCTGTGCCATCGCAATCTAGCTTATGGTATACATTTTTTGTCCCTCATTCATGTTTAATATTCTATTATACATCAAAATATATAATTTTTAGATATTCACCTATTTGACTGTTCAGATTTCCTGTAGAAATGAAAATCATCTGTCTTAATGACGCTAATATCTTTGATGCCAAAATCTCAAGTCATCCTGGACACTAACATTTTAATGATTCATTAAAGATTAATCGCTTTATCGTCATGAGACTTCAGAATCATTGAAACGATCATGATTTTTTTATAGGTTTAAATCTTTGTGAGTGCGTATCAAGGTTATTATAGTTTTGCTTTTTTTAATTAGTTTTTATTTTAGTATCGTTTTCAATTTTGCTTTAAATTTAAGTTTAGTTTTAGTTAGTTTCATGAATGGTTTTGTTAGTTTTAGTTTAGTTTTTATTTTGCAAACACATTTCTATTTAGTTTTTATTTTATTTAGTTTCAGTTATAGTTTTAGTAATTATAGTTTAGCAGCTAACAGCAGCTAGACTGTCTGACATATTTATCAGTTAACTGATGTTGCTGTCAGCCTCAGCTAACCTCAAATGCATAAAGCGCCATCTACAAGTAAAGACTCCTTAAAAGTTTGTAAACATTGCAACGTCTCCGGGTGGGCGGGGATTAGTTGGAGGCAAAAAGAGGCGCGGACGCAATGCTGACAAGCGTAAGCTAGGACGTTTTAGGAGGGATTTATTAAACATAGATGCAGAAGAAGGTTCGGAACTGTCCGAATATGTAAAGTTACTGACTCTGCGTGACAGCTATTTTTATTAAATTAACTCTGTAACAGTTCGTTTTTGTATCTTGTTCTCATTGGAAACATTTTAACCAGGTTTTGGATATTTCCTACATATAAAGTATTTTCGGCATATAAAGTATTTTAAGAGATCATTCAAAGGATGGCACACACATCTATCGCTGTTTGTTTGTTTAACATTTAAGCTAGCTAGTGCACTGACGGTTGACTTATCATCACCTATAAAACAGAAACTTTCTGATTTGTACTAGATAAGACCAATACATATGATATATTATTTTACCTGATATGAAGTGCGCGCTGCAAACACGAGCATTATTTGCGATCGTCTCCGTCCATTCAACCACAATTGTCTTCTTTGTTTCTGTGAAGGAATGTCTGCCGGGATCCGGTAAAACTTTAGTTTTGAATGAAAAGTGTTGTTACTTCTATTTTGGCAGCCAAAAACACAAGACGACGTCAATTTAAAGTCAAAACCTCAAACTTTTAGCGCGCCTGCTATGAGTTCTTCATGTTTTGCCTCCAGCTAGAGCGGTGACGTCACAGTGACGTAGGCGATTAAGGGGTCTATTATAAAGCCTGTTCAGATTTTCCGCCACGGGATGAGAGCTTATTAATTACGAAAACGAATACTTATTTTTGATAATTATTATTTTATTTCAGTTAGTTTTTCAATAACTGTTACTCGTTTCGTTTCGTTTTAGTTTTTCATTTATTATGAATTTTAAATTTTATTTCAGTTAACGAAAATGTTTTTTAGCTGATAGTTTTAGTCTTAGTTTCAGTTTTCGTTTACGAAAATAACCTTGGTGCGTATTAGTATTTTTTGCTGTTTGCTTAACATTTGATAGAGAGTTTAAACCTGGAAGAGGTGTCGCGTGACGTCAGACCTAACAACACTGCAAAAAATGACTTTCTCACTTAGTATTTTTGTCTTGTTTTCAGTAGAAATATCTAAAAATTCTTAAATTAAGATGTTTTTTCTCGATAAGCAAAACGACCTAAGTAAATAAGTCTAGTTTTAAGACAAATAATATAAAATTTAAGTGAAATTGTCCTTAAAACAAGCAAAATTATCTGCCAATGGGGTGAGAAAAAAAATTGTGAAATAAGATTTCTTTTTTCTTAAACACTTAATTCAAGTAAAATTTTCTCACCCCATTGGCAGTTATTTTTGCTTGTTTTAAGCACAAATTCACTTAAATTGTATATTTTTTGTCTAAAAACTAGTATTATTTTCTTAGGTCATTTTGCTCATCAAGAAAATACATCTTGATTTAAGAATTTTTAGATATTTCTACTGAAAACAAGACAAAAATACTAAGTAAGAAAGTCATTTTTTGCAGTGAAGCAGATTGACAGTTGCGGTCTTTCCCCCATTCATAGCATCTTGGGTAAAATATATTTCACGGCTGTCAGTAGATTCAGCCGTACACTGCAAAAAATGATTTTCAAGAAAAACATTTTTTATTTTTGTCTTGTTTCCAGTAAAAATATAAATACATTCTTAAATTAAGATGCTTTTTCCTTGATGCATTGAACATTTTTCTTAAACACTAAATTCAGGAAAAAATCTAGAAAAATTTGCTTACCCCATTGGCAGATTTTATGCAGTTTTATGCACAAAATCACTTAAATGTGCTATTTTTGGTCTAAAAACTAGACTTATTTTCTTGGGTCGTTTTGCTCATTAAGAAGAAGCATCTTATTTTAAATTTTTTAGATATTTTTTACTGAAAACAAGACAAAAATACTACGAATTTTTTTCTTGAAAATCATTTTTTTTGCAGTGATACACATCAAAAAACTTTCTTAATATTTTGGTCTCGTTTTAAGTACAAATATCTAAAAATTCTTAAATCAAGATACATTTTCTTGATGAGCAAAATAAGTAAATAAGTTAAAAAAATACCAAATTTAAGTGAATTTGTGCATAAAACAAGCAAAAAAAAAAAAAAAAATCTGCCAATGGTGTAAGAAAAAAACGTACCTTTTATCTCAAACACTTATTTCAATAAAAATTGAAGAAAAATCGTCGTACCCCATTGGTAGATTTTTTTTGCTTGTAATTGTATTTGTCTAAAAACTAGACTTATTTTTTTAAGGTAATTTTGCTCATCAAGAAAATACGTATTGATTTAAGAATTTTGAGATATTTGTACTAAAAACAGTGCAAAAATACTAAGTAAGAAAGTATTTTTTTGCCGTGTACAGCTGAGTCTCTCATCAGTTCAAAGGTCAACCGGGGCAAATAATCTCTTTATCTCATGTAAATCGAACATCTAAAGATTTTAGCTTTCTTGCATAATTCACTCCTCGTCTTCTGTAAAATTATTCAATATGAGGAGCAGAGTATCTTATAGACGGTTTCAGCAGTAACAACATAAACAAGCGTCTGCACATAACTTCCGGTAAACTCCGCTAATAATAAATAACCACAAAGTACTTTAAACGTAGTTTATTTATATAACAAGCAAAAAAACAACACATAGATTACAGAGGAAACCAAAACATTTGTTCTTTTCGACGAGGCATTTGTTCAAGAGATCAGTTTAGCAACTAGTCAGACCATAAAAAAAAACGAAACCGGAAATAAAGTTCGGATCCAGACGTGTATCACGTGAGTCCGGTGAAACGGTCTATACAGTATTCCAGTAAGCTTTTCTGCCTGACTGAAGTGCATTCATTTCAAAAATGAAAAACCCAACGCGTCCCCTCTCGGTTAAACACGGAGAAGAATGTATCCGTGAGAAGATGTTCGATTGTCTCGGCTGAGATTAAAAACATATATTAAATGTCATTTGTTGGCTCAGGGCCAAAGTGGGGTACTTGCATTTCTGGAAGAGGACACGAGAAGTGCTGTACGTTTAGATAAGATGCCGTAAACCGAGTCAGAATAGGATAGCGTTTCTAGCTGTAGTGTTAAAGGCAGAATTCAAGTGTATGATAGTCACAGGGCTTATCAGCCTCAGTGCACACAAGTCTGTAAGGTTAATGAATGTCTTACCATACCGAATCTATCACAGCAGACCAGAGCGGGAATGAATGAACGAGAGAGAGAGAGAGAGAGAGAGAGAGAGAGAGAGAGAGAGAGAGAGAGAGAGAGATGAGTGTCTCGCATCTCCGGTTTCATTTGCCCTCTCTTTAAATCACATTCTCTTGCCACATTACTTCTCATTTCTTTAACAGTTTGAAATCAAGCCACTGTTAGACTCCATATTGCTACATCAAGCATGAAGTTTCTATATGTGACCTATGAAATCCAGACTAAAGTTATCTGAGATTAGGAGTATCACAGTTTGATTTCACTCATTTGATTTTAATCTTTGACGTGAGCTTAGTCAATATTAAAGATCACATAACACATGCACAGTTTCTGCCAATCTCATGTTAATCTTGGATACTTGTAGAGTAGTATTTCATCCTTCATATATCCAAAAAGTGTTGTCAGATTTTTAAAAGGCCAAACTCTTGGAAGCATACGGTTGGGAGTACAGTAGATAAAAGTACAGCACAGCTGTATGTTTGTGTTGTTAACATTATATGCACTTATGTGCTGATTACAAACAAAGCACTTAAAGCAACACTATGTAGTTTTTATATATTTAAATAATGTTTCAAAAATTATTTCAGTGATAGAACAACTTTTAACTGGACAAATTGTACTGTTGCTGCAACCTGAGCAGCCTCCTAGCTGCTACAAGCACACTCTGAAAGTGGCGGGTGGAGGGTAGAGCACCCAGCCCCGCCTCTCCCCCTGCCTGCAGAAGAGTGTCTGATACCAGGCACTGTTGCGCTTTTCAACCACATGGGGGAGCTGTAAGTCATTTTTACATGGAAACTACATAGTGTTGCTTTAAGATTAGATTTTAATTTACTTATCGCCTATGGTTCTGACTCCTGAATGGGGTCTTTTAACGTTGGAACCGCATCATCAATCAGTTGCAAACAATTGGCAAAATCCGGGCCTTTTCACCATTTTATGCTGGTCTTAGCTGGATTTTTCAGTAGGGGAATCCATTCCAGGGTATATGCAGGAATCATAGAGATGAATTTACTACCTTTTACTACCTTTTTTACCACCTTATTTTTTACTACCAACACGACATCAAACAGCAGCCCATTTTTTGGGTGTGTGGGAGGGATATGCAAAGCACCACTTACTATACACTGCAAAAATGATTTTCAAGAAAAAATTCTTAATATTTTTGTCTTGTTTTCAGTAAAAATATCTAAAAAATTCTTAAATTAAGATGCTTTTTCTTGATGAACAAAACGACCCAAGAAAATAATTCTAGTTTTTAGACCAAAAATATCAAATTTAAGTGATTTTGTGCATAAAACAAGCAAAAAATCTGCCAATGGGGTAAACAAAAAATCTAGAACATTTTTCTTAAAAACTAAATTAAAAAAAGATTCAAGAAAATTTGCTTTTAAAATTTGATTAACATGACTGACAGACAGGAGCAAAATTTGGTAACTTCCCCTTTAAGACACATGCATTTTCTCCGAGGGGCAAACTTTCGATCTCTCTGATGAAGCCAATACGGAAGTGACTTAAACTGCAATTCATCGACTGGCCGCTTGAGGCTGGCTCCAAAAGGGAGTCAATTCCCATAGACTACCATGTTAAAAATGGCCAACTTTACAGTAGAAAATAATATGTTTATAGCCTGGTAAAAAAGTGTTTTTTGGTCTATATAGCTAATTTTGCCCTTCATTACTGTGAGGGGGGTGAATTTTTTTGTAACTCATCCATTGAAATTATATTAAGCCTTAAACTTCTGCATAATTAAGGGCGTGGCCACTTGAGTGACAGTTGAACAGCCACTGCTGTCACTAGACTCGCGCTAGGCGGGCGTGGTTTCACCTCGTCTTCACCCACGTCACACCTCTTTACCCATTTTCGTTTTTCCGTGAGTGATTCGCGGTGACACACGGCCAAGATGGTGACGGCAGGCAAAGCCTACTTTAAGCTTCAAAAATTATCTTTACAAACCAACAGGTGATGTCACAGACAATACGTCCAAATTTTTTACGGTCTATGGTTTTCTCTTTTAGCTGTTTACTTTCTCTTAAGATCTAAATGGTCGCATTTATGAGGAAACTTGTAAAAGCCAGTAATTTTGATGCATTTAAAGGTGTAGCGGAGGATTTTCTCGAATTTTAGAAAGAACCACCTTTTCCACTTTTAAAAAAATGCAATTGCGCAACACTCCTGATTGACAACTAGGAGGACCAATAGTCTTGATGATCCACCTGGAAAAAAAAATCCTCCGCAATACATTTAAAGCTAATACAGTTGCAAAAATACTCACTAGCACAATGAGAAGCAGATGAGCGGCTTAAACGCTCCTTTCAAACAGAAACAGCGCGCATATAGCACCGTTGTTTGTGTTTCAATGGCTTAAAATCACTTAATTTAAAACTGCAGTGCTTAAATACGTGTACAAATGTTAAGGCTTTGTCACCACGCGCGCTACACCTTGACGTGGGCCCGTAACCTCGAATGAGAAATACTACAAGTTAAGTGTGTGCGCTCAATCTACACAGACTTCGGCTGCAAATAAAGTGACTATATTTGCTATCTACTCTGACTCACTCAGGTCCTGTTAGCACCGTATCTATTTTTTAACTATGCTAGATGAAGTTAAAACATGGAGACACAAATATTAAGCAATAAATTACTACCAGGTCAAATTGCGTTTGTTACCTTTTCCTACCTTTCAAGGGCCTTAATTGTGGTAGATTTTTTTACTACCTTTTACTGCAGGACACCTGGCATTTGCAATTACCTTGCTGTTTCGGAAAAAACAAACAAGACTTTTTTAAGATGTCAAATAAATCTTTGGTGTCCCCAGAGTACATATGAGAAGTTTTAGCTCAAAATAACATATAGATAATTTATTCTAGCATGATAAAATTGACGCTTTCTAGGTGTGTGCAAAAATTTGCCCGTTATGGGTGTGTCCTTTTAAATGCAAATGAGTTTATTTCTCAGTGCCGTGGTTGGATAGTGCAGATTAAGGGATGGTATTATCCCCTTCTGACATCACAAGGGGAGCCAAATTTCAGTGACCATTTTTTTCCTATGCTTACCAAAACTAAGTTACTGGGAAGTTTATTTTGACATTTTCTAGGGTTATAGAAGCACTGGGGACCCAATTATAGCACTTATAGCACTTTCGTTTACAAAGACGTGAAACTAACCGAGTGGTCAGGGGTGTTCACTGAAATGCTCATACAAAGGTGTTTTAGCATTTGTTGTAAACTTGTGGACCTATTTTTCCAAACGCCTCACGCCCGTACATTCTTCCGTTGAGAGCTTGAATAATAAACACTCCAGCCCAGTTACATGAAAAGCTGTGTAAGTTTTTTTCTCCTTACTTCCAGAAATACACTTCTTTTGTCGTGCAATTTTTGCTTATTGATATATAACAAAGTTATCGTGTGCTAATGCTAATGATGAGCGTTCTTGCTCTCACTTGTGAGCGTGCTTTTCCAGGGGAAGTGCCCATAAAACGAATAAGGGGTCCATGAAATATAACAGTTAACAATGTTCAAAAAAAAGAAACTTGTAGGTAAGAGGAGTCTGGCCCAGAAATATTCTGTCACACGCTCAACTGCTTTTTTGACACATTGCCTTTGGTTAGCATGGCAAATACAACTCTTTAACTGTGTTAATAAGTCAGAATGCACAAAATACTGTTAATCCTCTCTTTAAAAATATATAGGTTATATTTTCAACGTTTTCTTTTCATTATGTGGGACTATTTTATGTAGAAAATAAACAGCGTGTAGTATGCAGTAAGCTCGTATTGCATTGGCATGTATTATGTATAGATTTATATATACAGGCTGCTGTTGAATGTGTTTCTATCCCCAGTTTTTATTAGATGTGTATACAAACATAATGCTTAGTGGTTGCGCTTGGGGTCTGTGTGTCCAGAATATGGACACTCTACCCCTGCTGTTTTCAAGACAAAGTGCTTTTGACTCATCTATAATTCAAATCTCTTCACTCCAATGTTTTAACAGCAATCTGCTATCTGACGTCATCACTCTCTCTTTGCATCGCTTTTAATACTTTTCTTCTGTTTCACTTTACCTTCCAACCCAGTGACTTGGCAAACACTTAGGAATGTACACTAGTAATACTTGCATACACTAGTATGCAGTACATTATAATCATGTGACATCACTTAAAGGCAGGATAGGCAGGAATTATCTAAAAAACTTTATTACAAATTTGTTTAAACTGTCTTTATATACAAATACATAATTAAAATATAAGTACTCTGAAAAAGAGAGTATAAAACTCGAGTGTCTGTAGACCTCTCACGACTGTTTTAAACACAGCTAATTATTTCCATTCGGGACAAAAAACAAATGATTGGCTTGCGCTGTCACTCTCTCTCGCGACCATGGCACCACCCCTGTTGCTATGGGATCTGCCCACACATGCGCACACTGCTTGATTTGAACGTGCACGAGGCACTCTAGGAAGAGCAAAAGTATGGCAGAGAAAGAGCATTCAGGACTCACAGTACCTGCATATGCAGTCAGCGAAGGCAAACAAGGCAAAAAAAAGGAATAAACAAAGAAATCAAACAAGAGTAAATATCGCGTAGCTTTTCCTCGAGTCGACGATGTGTATTGTCTTCGGAGTGTAGTCCTCATCAGAGTCAACAATGCTTTCATCACGGAAACTCTTACATGCAAAACACTGTAACGTTGTATGTTATGAATCTTCCACGAAATTCACCTTCATCACAGTGTAACTAATGGTAATAAAAAACGTTTGTTACCGAATCAAACAAAATATATTTTAAACTTTAACAGTATCAATATGCTAGCTTAATAGTGAGTACTAAGCCATCCTATTTGTTTATATTCATAGTGATAAAGTTAGATGTATTATTACATGTGATTGTGACATGATGTTACTACATGCACCGCGCTCCTTCCTCTCCGCTCGTCTGAGGTAAATCCTTCTCCCAGCCAGGGTTGCCAGGTCCAAGAAAAATTTCCAGCCCAATGACAAACTTAAAACCCGCCCAAAAAGAATGAAAACTAGCCCAATTTTTACATTTGTCCAATCACAGTTGAAAACTGCGGGATTACAAAAGAAGGCTGTAAAATAAACCCTTACATTACTTTTAATGTACTTTCCAGATGAAAATATTCTTAATGCACTTAAAGTGCTTTATTTTCACACACTATTCTGTTCTAAATATACAAAAAATATACTTTAGTACTTCTTAAGATTATCTTAAGAACATGTAAGTGTACCCAACCGTGCCATTTTGAGACCGAGTATGATCTGCCCTTTTAACATGCTACCTCGGCACATTATAAAACTAGCCCAAAAAAAACGCAACCCGTGGCTCCGAAATTTTTCCCGCAACTCTATTTTCAAAATAGCCCAATTGTGCGGGAAAACCGCAAACCTGGCAACACTGCTCCCAGCAAAGCTGTCGGCGTCGCGCGTTCATGTGTTTTGGGGGCGTGGCTTTAGGAGAAACCCAGAAGGGAGGGGGTGGAGTGAATGGAAAAATGAACTGTGTTTAAAACAGCCGTGAGAAGTCTACAGACACTCGATTTTTATACTCTCTTTTTCAGAGTACTTACATTTTACTTATGTATTGGTATATAAAGACAGTTTAAACAAATTTGTAAAAAAGTTTTTTAAGATAATTCCTGCCTATCCTGCCTTTAATTCCTTTATGAAAATTAACCATGGTTTTTTGTGATAAATGTGTATAACCATGTTTTTTATTTTTGATGTATTGATTACTACATTAGTCAGCTTTTGAGGTGAATCTGAAAAGTTCATCAAAGTTCACCAAAGACAAGAATGTGTATTGGGAATTAGTGTTTAGACAACTTTTATAAGAGGTTTTGAGCCACTTCAAATGTTGACTAGTATATTAGCCAAACCATGGTTTTACTACAATAAAAATAGTAAATTTTCGTAAGGGTTAACTGTTATATTCAGTGTTATCATCTCAGAAATATTTATAATTATTTTGTATCTACCTCCGTTCACTGGGTTATTTTCTACCCAGCTTTGGGCCTACCCAAAACGGATAAACACAACCCATTGGGTTGTTATTTTTACCTATGCTGGATTGTTTTAACTCGTTAAAGGTGCATTGTGTAACCTTTACAAGGATCTCTTGACAGAAATGCACTATAATATACACAACTATATTATCCGTGGTGTATAAAGACCTTACATAATGAACTGTTTTTGTTGTTTCTTTTACCTTAGAATGAGACATTTATATCTCCAAGCACCGTAGGCCCCCTTACATGGAAGTCGCCGTCATGTTTCTACAGTAGCCCTACGTACATCCTACGGAGCTGTTTCGTCCCTAAGTTGTCTCAGACAACAACATGCTTGTCCTGTGACGACTTCCATATGCGTTTTGAAATTGAGGGGTGGGCTGTTGATTGCAATTCCCAATTTACTTATCTCTATACTGCTGTTTTCATTGTCCTAAAAACGGGCTGATGTCTTCCTTGTTCTATGAAGATCCTCCTTCAGAAATACGTAACAAGTTCTGATTGTGTAGCTGGTTTGGTGTGTTGTGATTTGGCAGCAGCTTAGCTTAGCTGGTGACTCATGTATTCATGTGGGCGGAGCTTAAACTCTTATATTGACGCCATATATCCAGGAAGTAGAGGGCTCTTTAGTCCTTGAAAAGTGAATTCTGTTAAAGAAAATATATCGCTTGGCATTAAACTTTGTGCCTTAAAATTTTGCAGGCATTATTATGCTCTAACAGCAACTTTACACTAACTAAAGTTTTAAAAAATGGGAACACAAAAATGGCCGCTTTAATTGTTTTATGTCTGTGGTAAATGTAGTAGGTTACCCAACACTCTAAAAAATGCTGGGTATTGTGAACCTGATGTTGGGTCAAAAAGGGACAAACCCAGCTGTTGGGTTAAATAAACCCAGAAAATGTTAATATTTGACCAAACAATGGGTTAAAACAACCCAGCATGGGTTAAATTACAACCCAATAGCTGGGTTTGTCCCTTTTTGACCCAACACCAGGTTGAAAATAACCCAGCTGTTTTCATATTAGAAAGTATGGTCCTCAAAATTTGAAACATTTATTATAAGATGTAAAAATATAACGTTTAATTAGAGATATGCAGAATACAAAGATTTATGGTTTTTCAATGGGGTGCTGTAGATTCAGTTTCCAGTCGTCAGTTTGTCAGTTTGAGCAGATGAGTGCAGGACAGCAGCAGTAATTAATCTTGCCTTGGGAATTAGCCGGATGTCAGCACAAGTCAGTCTGGAGAAGCATTTTTAAAAGGGCACATTTAATGACTTCTTATTTATGACTGTTGGTAGGTCCTCATTCCCTGATCCCTGTCATCGAGGAGATATCCGACAGCTTCAACTCTTTTCTATACAAAAGGTCTTTCTTACAAAAACAGAATGGTTAGGACATATTGGTCATAATAAAAACTGCATTCAGGATATAAAATATGCGTCTAAATATGCTTTTTCAAAGCTCAGGAATTCTCAGTTGTGTTTCATATTTTCATTTCATTTCATTTATTTATTTATAATGGGACCATGCACAATTTTTAACATAAAATTTTCATCTCATGTATTGTAAAATTTTCATCTCATGTATTGTACCGGATTTAGCCGTGGGCTAATTTTCATCCGTAGTCCCCCAGGCAGGTCAATACTAACATAACATTACACAAACAATACCTATGTTCACATATAATAAATACACACACACATACTGTCAGGGCCATAAATAAATTAATCAATCAGTTTAACTACAACAGTCTTAATGAATACATAATTGGTTCATTTTTAAAAAAGATTTTAACTTCAATTTAAAAGAAACATGAGCTTTACACCCTTTAATGTCCTCTGGTAGGGCATTCCACTGTTTAGTGGCTTTTGATGCGAAAGATGATAGTCCAAATGCGGAACGACTATCATAAGTGATAGTCTGGTAGATCTCACAGAGGTTTCACAGCGAAGATGAATAAAGTCACGTAATACAGAAGGAGCCAGACCATTGAGGATTTTATGAACCATACACAAACTTGAATAAAGTCTAAAATTATCAAAATTTAAAAAAATTTTGTTTCTCTATGATCCTACAGGAATGAAAATTATTAGTTTTTTTTATCTAAATTTTTTAATGTCTGTTTATATAAGGACTTCAAAGCTTTCTCCGGCTTGACCCCAACATGTCAAACAGTAGGACATATGAGAAAAAATTGTAGCATGCATAAGAGCTTTAGCTACATCAAAAGACAGACATTGTCTAATTTGTCTAAAATTTGCCATATTGTGTTTAATAGTCCTCACCACTTTCTTTACATGTTTTTTAAAATTGAGATTCGAGTCCAGTATAATACCAAGATAATTGAACTCATTTACTATTTCTATCTTTTCACCATTGATAGATATGTCAACATCAGGAGATTTAACATTTGGTTTTGAGAAAAAAAATTCCTTTTGTTTTACTGATGTTTAAGCTAAGACATGACTGTTCCAGCCACTGTGTAATCCTTTCAATAGCAACTTTTAACTTCTCAGCTGCTAATTCTACTGTTTTTGCGTGTGTAAAAATAACGGTGTCATCAGCATACATTTGTACTTGTATCCCTTCACACTGTTGCGGGAGATCATTGATATACAAACTAAATAGTAAGGGACCAAGTACTGATCCTTGGGGTACACCCATTGTATAATGCAAATTACAGGACTTAACCCCTTTAATTTTTACACATTGTTCTCTATTTGATAAGTATGAGGATATCCATGCTAAAGCTTCAGGTGAAAATTGAAATGTAGACAATTTAGAAAGGAGAACCGCATGATTAACGGTATCGAAGGCTTTACGTAAATCTAAAAATATAGCTCCAACAAATCCTCCTTTGTCAATTTTAGATTTTATTTGCTCTATTAAATGTAAAGTAGCTGTTTCAGAAGAATGGTTTACTCTGAAGCCAAATTGCATACAATGTAAGCCATACTCAATGGTGTTAAGATAGAATGTCATCTGTAAATATCATATAAATATAAATATCAGCTTACTCTCAAATGTTTTAAAAATGCTAAGAAATAAAATAAATAAAAATAAATAAGATCCAGGCTAAAGTCACATAATTGTATTATGAAATCAAAGTCAATTACCTTATTCAGTCAATATTACAGATATTAAGGTTATATTTTCACAGAATATTCTTTACATCATGTAGGGTGATTTTTTGTAGAAAACAATAAATCACAAAAATGGCTCTTGTTGGGTGTTTAACAGGAAGGGTCACAAGACAATTGTAAAAATACTTTGAGTATGGAGTGGACCTGTAGATGTTTAACTAAAACAATCTTGATTTGTTTAAATTTGATGAGATGGCTTAAAGATAATATCTTCAATAATATTGACTTTTGATTACAGACTTGACAACTTGACTCTTTATCTCAGGAGAAATATCTAAAACAAAGGAAACTTAAGCAAAAGTGTCCGTTTACTCTCCTTTTAATCCTCTCATTGATGTCTAATAATTGAAATATACACAGATATCAGCTGCAATTATATGCTTTTGTCTTTCTCTCTTTCTTTCCCCGCAGAACGACACATGGGGTGAGTTGTATTCCTTTGCTGTGTTTAAAGCCATGAGCCACATGTTGTGTATAGGTTATGGACGACAAGCTCCGGAGAGTCTCTCTGATATCTGGTTGACGATGCTCAGCATGATTGTCGGAGCCACCTGCTACGCCGTCTTTATCGGACATGCCACGGCCCTCATCCAATCCCTGGACTCATCACGACGCCAATACCAGGAAAAGGTAAAGCAAACATCTAGTCGTGTATGAGTAAGATGTATAGGAATGTTTTGCTTTACTGCGGAAGTTACTGTACACAGCAAAATCCCCAGTGTTGAATTAAAAAAAAAACTGTACGCAGTGTTAAAATCTGTGACTTTATCCTCTGCTATCACCATCTTTGTTTGAAACCTAAAATTGCCAGAAAAAAACAACCAAGAGTTCAACTAAAACAAACACTAATCACCATAATGGTCTTAGCCAACATATAAACCTAAGTTAATAAATAACTCTACAAGTAAGATTTAAAATGCAATTTTAGGTTTTAAACAAATATGGTGATAGAGAGGATAAAGTCACAGATTGCAGCTTTCAACACTGCTTTTGTGTTACTGTAGTGTGGACATGTATAAACACTGCCCAGTGTTACTTGAACACTGAGGGTTTTGCTGTGTATAGTACTATCCAAATATTTTTTATACATTTTCTGCACATACTTCTACTTTGCATCGTACAGTATGTACTTGGCTGGTGAAGGGAATGTACAAGTATGTAATGTGATAAGAGTATTGATTACCTCGCATAATAACTTTGACTCGTTGCTAAGTGTGTAAAGCACATAGCGCTGAGACTGCTGTGAATCACTTACCAAGCCTGAATATATCCAAACATTCAATTTATTTTATATGCGGATAAGTTTACTTTCGATTGTTTTCCGGGTGTGGATATCAGGAAGTGACTTCACATAACTTCCTGTATGGTTCTTCCACCAATTGTTGCATTTTTCTTATGCTTTTAGCCAAAGTGATGTATGGCACATATATTTAATCAGTTTGTGTTTTCCCTGGGTATCAAACCCCCATACCTTGCTGTTTTTAGCTTAATAGCAGCAAAAGAGAAGACTTTTAAACTCGCATAACACTTAAATACACATTTTTTTACACTGGTTTAAAAGTATCACCACATCACTAAGGGGCTGGACACACCAAAACTTTTAAACGCAGCTGAAAACGCCTTGTGGAAGCCGAATGCCAGCTGTTTTTCAGCTGAGTGCCAGCTTTCTTCAGCTAAGCGCTTTGGTAGCTCTGATACGTCAGCTGTGAGACGGTTGGTTGCTGTGATACTTGTCCCGCCCCACCTACACTGTGATTGGACGGCCGCGTGAGAACTGACATTGACGAGCGGAGCTTTTCTTCCAAAGTTGAACATTTCTCAACTCTCAGCGCCGGTTTTCAGTGCGGAAAAAAAAACGCTAGCTGCTGGCTTATTTGAAAAACGCTGAGCTTCCATTGAAAACAATTGAAAACATGCGCCGGCCGCGGGCGTAAAAGCGTTGGTGTGCACGCCCCCTAAATCATCACAATTAATACGCTCAGCTTGTCAATGTCACTTCTCACTCAGCCATCCAATCACAGTGGGGGAGTGTGGGACAAATATCACAACAACCAACCGGTGCATTGTTCAGCGACTGATATACAGTCAAAAGTATCAGTAGAAGTATTATAGCAACCAAAGCGCTTAGCTTAAAAAAAGCTGGCAAGCACCTTCAGTCGCTGTCCACCTGGCATTTTCAGCAGCGTTTAAATGCTTTGGTGTACACGCCCCCTTATTCTTAACCCATTACAATTTTATTCTGACAGTACAGTTAATGATTGTATATAATTTTACACAAAATCCACGTTCCTGCACTCTAAAAATGCTGGATTGTTTCTAAAAAAAAGTGTTGAAAACCCCCTATAAAGCAAGCCAACCAACTTAGGGAGGTTTTATCTGGGGTTTTTTTCTGCAAGGTTAAACATGCACTACAAAAAAAGGATTTTCAAGAAAAAAATTTGAAGTATTTTTGTCTTGTTTTCAGTAAAAACATCTAAAAATTCTTAAATTAAGATGCTTTTTCTTGATGAGCAAAATGACCCAAGAAAATAAGTCTAGTTTTAGACCAAACATGTTAAATTTAAGTGATTTTGTGCATAAAACAAGCAAAAAAAATCTGCTATTGAAATTTTCTTGAATTAAGTGTTTAAGAAAAATGTTCAAGATTTTTTTGCTTACCCCATTGACAGATTTTTTTGCTTGTTTTATGCACAAAATCACTTAAATTTGATATTTTTGGTCTAAAAAATAGACTTATTTTCTTGGGTCGTTTTGCTCAAATAAATGACTTCTTGCTTAGTATTTTTGTCTTGTTTTCAGTAGAAATATCTATAAATTCTTAAATTAAGATGTATTTTCTTAAAGCTCACGAAACACACGCTGTTTCTGCATTTCTGATGTTAATCTGGAGTACCTATAGAGTAGTATGACATCCTTTATATCTCTGAAGAGTCTTTAGTTTAATCAGATTTATAAAAGAAAGATTAGCTTTACCAAATCTTTCCGATAACGTACGAAAAAATGAAGAAGGAGGAGTTACTACCGCAGGAGGAGCGAGTACGAGTCATGCAACACTATACAACACTGTTTTAACTTATGATTCACTACATGTTCGTGTCATTTATATAATATACACGCGCCTATTTCCAACATAAGACAGAAGTCTTACTTACCACGTGTAACTCGTCATGACCCGGTTCTGAAAATCCACAGCATCAAACACACACGCAAAACTCCGCTGCTAATCCGGATAATAAACTATATCCATTGTTTCCATAAGGCTGGATGTCTTCTCCTTACATCCTAAAACACACTTCTTGTTGTGCCATTGTTGACTTTTGAAATTAAACAAAGCTGAGTGGCGTGATAAGCTGTTAGCAGCTCTAGCGTCTCCCGCTGATTGACGGGTGGGCGGGGTTTTCTGGGGGAAGTTTTCCGGGGGAAGCCCATATAAAGAAGTGATACGTATCGAAAACCCCTGAAACGTCAGTTAGAACCGTAATCGAAAAAAAATAGCCGAAACTTGTACGAACCCTGGCGAAGTGCATTCGGCACAGAAATACTCTGTAACACGCCCAACTGCTGATTTGACACTTTGCCTACGTTTAGCATGAGGAAACAACTCTATAACTGTGTTAATAAGTCAGAATGCTTGAAATACCATTAAACCCCCCCTTTAATGAGCAAAATGACCTTCGAAAATAAATCTAGTTTTTATACCAAAAATCTACAATTTAAGTGAATGTGTGCTTAAAACAAGCAAAAATATCTGCAAAAGTTTTTTTTCTCACGCCATTGGCAGATATTTTTTCACTTAAATTGTTTTGGTCTAAAAACTAGACTCGTTTCTTAGGTAATTCTGTTCATCAAGAAAATGCATTTTAAGAATTTTTAGATATTTCTACTGAAAACAAGACAAAAATACTAAGTAAGAAAGTCATTTTTGCAGTGTTACTGTCCCAGCACTACATATTTTGGATGTCTTCATTTTCTGAATGTTTAGGCCCTGCAGTGCTTTACTGACATGCTGTTATATCAGTTGTGTTTCTTTATGACATTATGAAGACATCCAAATGTACAGGTTTGAGGGCATTGAGTTAAAGCGTAACTAAACCCCTGGTCAGAGCCTGACTCCACCCACTGTCAATATTTGAAAAATGCAAGAAAAGTGGGCAGACCCCAACAAAGATAGAGGGGATGAACTAAGCTTGTACCAAGTGTGTGGTGAGATCGTAACAAGGGCGTGGTGAGCTTGATCCTGCTTACGTCATGTAGTACCGCAACATTCAATAGGAAAATTCAACTGCAATAGCCATCGTTCAACCTGAAGAGGGCAGCACTCAGATGTTTTTACCCCAAATATTGTAGCATTGAAACACTTTATACCCAAATATCCAAAAAGTTACTCAAATCAACGAACAGCACTAATAAAGACCCATTCTTACAGGTCATTAACTAAAAAAAGTTGGTTTAGGGTTTAGTTACCCTTTAAACTGATGATGTCAACTTATGTCAACACTTCCTGGTCTTTAAAAGCTCAAAATACCATTACGATCCAGCTACCCAAATCATTCATGTTCATGAAAGCGGTTATTGTTTTAGCAGGTTGCACAGCTGACGTTTGTTCAGCTGTTTGTTTTTTGTTATGTTGTGTCAGCATCTCTTCAAATGAAGTTGCTATGATTGGATAATCACTGATAATGCGACAGATATGTGTTTGCTTTTCCGACTCTGTTTGTTTTCACTGAAAGCTCTATTAGCCGAAAGACGGTCAGCGAGTGTACTACAGCACCTACCGCAGTGCTGACTTTGGTCGTGGCTGTCATTTTTCTGTGCTTTGTGTTTGTTACCTGGAGTGGCTTTCAGCTCATCTGTGCCGGTGAGCTCAGCCAATCATTCATCAGCTCTGTTACCATGCAGAATGCTTTGTATGGAGAACGACGCCCTCTGATTGGGTGCTTTGCCAGAGTGGGATTGCCAGTCATTCGAATCGGGTGTATCTTCAAGCAGATGACAGACAGCAGAGACTCGTTGTGTTTTGGTGGTTGTCTATTCGATTTATGTGTTTGTGTGTGTGCACAATATTGCAATGTCTCTGTGGACGAGGTAAAATTGACGAGGCGGCAGATTAGTGTCCCGGCAGAGTCCTTGTGAAGTTGACATGGGTGTGTGCTGTGATTCTGTCATTGAGAGCACATAATGAAGTGATGTGTATGGGATGGGTGTTTGGTTTGGTAGAGAGAGAGAGAGAGAGCGAGAGAGAGAGAGAGAGAGAGAGAGAGAGAGAGAGAGAGAGAGAGAGAGAGAGAGAGAGAGAGAGAGAGAGAGAGAGAGAGAGAGAGAGAGAGAGAGAGAGAGAGGGAGTGTGTCGGTGGAGAGAAAGAAAAGACCTGTAGGGGTCAGGGACGAGCGACCTGTTCTTCTGCACTCATTTTAGAAAATTGTCCACTTGACGCCATAATTCAGTTTAAAAGAGACAGTTCAACTGGATTCTGTCATTATGTTATCGCCCCTACGTTCTTAAAAATAAAGGTGGTACACGATGCCCATTTATAGCTGTTTGATTCCATACAAAACATCCAAAATGTTACATAGAAAATTAATCATAACTGTATTAAACGACATCCTGAAGAGATAGGAGTTTTATTTTTTGGTGAATTATAGCATTACATTGATTATTCCGTATGTTTAGACAAAATCACACAGGACAATACTTAGACAGGAAAACATTTGGCTTTATAACGTGGTATATTCTGTTTAAATTTGTTTAGAAGTTATGGGCCAATGTAATAAAAGGGTTTGGATGGTACGTTTCCCCACTGAATGCCTCTAGCTCAAACTTCAGAGAGTTATGAGATATCATCAGTGCTTTATGAAGAAGTGAACAGATTACATCTCTGAGAGAAAGAGCTCCATTGATTATCTATTTGTGCAAGCACCAGATTACGACATCAAGGTACGTGTAAGGGATTAGTGTCCTCTCAGTGGTTCCCAAACTTTTTCAGCATGTGGCCCCCCTTGTGTACGGTGCATTCCTTCGCGGCCCCCCAAAGAAAATTTGTGACAAAAAACTGTTCTAAAACATTAAATAATACAAAACGTAGTGCTGTTGGTTAGTAGCCTTATTTTTTTAGGTTTAATTACACAGAATTCATGATAAATTAATGTATTTCATAAAATGACTTAAAACTGCCCCCCCCCCCCCCCGGCACCATCTCGCGGCCCCCAGTTTGAAAACCACTGCTCTAGCTTATACAACCTGTGGTTACATTTGAAGAATTTGTTGCCTTACACGTCAGATTAGAGCATTTAATTTTTTGCATTTGTATATGTAAAAGTAGTTTCATAAATATGTATGGTTTTAAAGATATTTTGGAGCATCTAACACCACCCTTACCCTAAACCCAATCAGTTGTCAACCATATAAAACACAACACACAAAGAAAGGTACAGTTACAGGTATTTATTGCATAAATTGAACCCCCCCCCAAAAAAAACAGTATTAATGCATTATAAACTATTTGCATTGCAAACCTTTGCTTACTGAAGCCATATGATCACTTTTTCACTAGTTCGCCTGCGCATTCAGGTCTTAATGATTAACTCTTTCCCCGCCATTGACGAGATATCTCGTCAATCAAGAGAAAACGCTTCCCCGCCAATTACGAGTATTTCCATCTTTCCGCAATATTTTAAACCCGGAAGTATTGCCCTATGGCAAGCAGCTGCATGTCCGTGTCTGTTTTAAAGATCGCTCTGAATGGGATCTCTATGAAAAGTCCGTCACAAAAATGGAATTATATCAGCTTTTTGCTCAAAATGTGGTGTTTTTGCAGAAACCTACCCATATTCAAAAGCTGATTACAAAAGAACTACTCAAGGTAGGATGAAACGTTTTTTTTTTTTTTTTGAAAGCAGAGGGTCTGTTCTTTCATTTGGTATATTGTATGTTTATATATCTGAAGAAGAACATTTTCTGGAAGGCATTAAACTTTGGTGAAAATCATGAAAAACGCTGGCGCTGGCTGGCAACTTTTTAAAAAAATGCTGGCGGTGAAACAGTTAATGGTAAATGAACTTGGCTTGCTGTCCTCAAATGGCGCTACACTCCAAAAAATTATTTTCAAGAAAAAAAAAATCTTAGTATTTTTGTCTTGTTTTCAGTAATAATATCTAAAAATTCTTAAATTAAGATGCTTTTTCTTAAAGACCAAAACGACCGAAGAAAATAAGTCTAGTTTTAAGACCAAAAATTTCAAATTTAAGTGATTTTGTGCATAAAACAAGCAAAAATATATGCCAGAGAGGTGAGCAAAAAAATCTTTAAAATTTTTCTTAAATACTACGTTTAAGAAAAATTCAAGAAAAAATAGCTTACCCCATTGGCAGATTTTTTGCTTGTTTTATCCACAAAATCACTTAAATTTGATAATTTTGGTCCAGTGGCGGAGTGGGACCAAAAAATCTACCAGGAAATTTCGTATAGGCCTACCATTGGCGCTCCATGATAAAGAAAAGGTCTCGTATTTGTAGTAAAACTAGGATAATACACATCGTAATCAATCTGCCAAAAAAAATAAAATAAATAATAATAATAATAAAATCATTAAATCATGGCTAATTTTCCTAAATGAGTAACTATACAAAATGATACCTCTTTGAAAGACGGAGATGCACACCTGTCAATCAGCTATTACATACGGAGCGAGACCAGAGACGAACGTGCTCATAAACAGGACTAATATGGAATAATTTGTGCTTCTTTGAATAACTGTACGAATACATTTCCTTTAAATATAATTTTTGTCATATAAAGTTTCAAGAGAAAATAATGTTTTTCCACTGTTATTGCTAATTTTTGTTACAGCATGTTTGGCGCATTTACCTCAGAGTTTATTTTAGTAATATTGCTGTTTTCCGGTAATAATAATACAATGTTCATGTCAAATCCTGCTTCCTTGTCTGTTTATTAATTTCATTATGGTGTAATGTTAAGTTATATGTGGATATTTATTGCCATATGAGACGTTCATTGCCGTTATATGAATACACTCAACTAATATTCAAATCATATGCGAAATAATGTGTGCATCTTTGAAAAACTGTAATAATACAGTTCCTTTGATATATTATATATTATTGATATAAATAATTTTGGCAAAGTTTTGAGAAATAATAATGATGTAAGGATATTTATTGCCATATTGCAGTTAAATACTCTCGTATATGGTTGCCGCCACAGGACTAACATGTCATCGTCTGAGATAACGTAGGGACGAAATACGCTCTGTTGAACAGTTTGTCCGTTTCTTACTGTAGAAACATGACGGCGACTATGTAAAGGGACCCACAGTGTATGTAGATAAAAACAGCTCATTCTAAGGTAATAAAAACAATACATTTTGTTTTGTAAGGTCTTTATACACCACTGATAATATATCTTATATTGCATTTCTGTCAAGAGATTATTTTAAAAGTTACACAACACACCTTTAATTTCACCTGCTGCCCGTTAAGATGCTAATTTAGTAAACACATCTGTGGGTCATATTTTGGGGAATGGACAAATTACAATCGTATGGGTTGGAGGATAGGTTGGTTTTGGACACAAAGACTCCTTTGGAAATGTCTTACTGTATAGTCACACTAAAACTCTCTCACACACAAACCCACCTATCCCATGGGATCAGCTGAACGTATCCACTGAATGTTGGGCAGCTCGCAGCTATGATCAAATGAAACAGCATGGTTCCATGTAACATATGTGTCATACTGTATTTCTTCTTTAAGAACACACTGTGTGTGTGTGTGTGTGTGTTTGTGTGTGCGCGCGTGTGTTTGTGTCTGTGATGTGTGTTTGCTCGCATTACTTATTTTTATCTCTGCTATAAAAGTGTGTTGACTGTGTGCTAAATCTGTAAGGTTGGCAAGCAGTCCGCATACTTAAAGAGATTGACAGTGCTGGTTAGATCAGAACAAGTAGAGGAAGAAACCATCCTCCATCTTGGCTTTTCACAATTCATGGTAATTTATAAATAATATTTATTTTTTGATTATTATTTATTTTTTTACGTATGTTATTCTATATTTATGTTGTCTTCACAGATGGTGTCAACCAACACTGCCTACTGACTTTTATTCGTGGCGGTCTGTTATTGTAGTGTAAACGTGAAAACAAAAACGAATTATAATTAGACATGTTACATTTATGGGGCGTGTACACCAAAGCGTTAAAATGCGGCTGAAAACACTGTTGCTACACATCCTCATTTTAATTTAAGTTTCTGCATTTCGGCATAACCTAAAACACATTTGTCCTTGTACATATCGCTGCATCATCTGGTTGGAGTATTCACTAGAGGCACTGCAGGCGCTTGATTTGTAGGCGCTTGATTTTTGTTGTTGTTGTGCGTGTTCATTCAAGGTTACAAAGCAGATGATACTGAACATTAACGGCGTATATTCTTCAGTTTATGCTTCTCTGACTGTGGCATCTGATAATTGTCTGATGTCTTTACTGCCAGTATTGATAGTGTTCTGCCGAGGTATGTCAAGAACTTGTTGTTTACAGGAAGCATAGTGGTGACTTACTAATGAATAATCAAATACATCTGTACATTAGAGTCGGTTGTGATTTATAAAAAAATTACCACAAGGACAGCGTAAGTCAAGGCATACAAATGGCAAAAATCTACTTAAAGGTGCACTGTGTAGGATTTTTGTTGCATGTGAATTGCAACCAATAGCTCAGTTCACAACTCACTCCTCCCTTTCGAAACGCATAGAGAAGCTACAGTAGCCACCACGGGACAAATGTCATCATCTGAGACATGGTAGTTGTAGAGCAATTTGTCTGTTTAGGGTTACTAAAGAAACATGGTGATGCAAAATGGAGACTTTCATGTAAGGGGACCCCATGTGTATGTCATTCTAAGACAATAAAACATTTTCATTATGTTATCATTATGCACCACTGATAATATAGATGTACATTGTATTGCATTTCTGTCAATAGATCATCCTAAAATTTACACATTGCACCTTTAACAAAAACGAGCATGTTGAAATGTGTGTATGTGCTTCATAACTTTTTACAATCTCGCTTCAAAACAGAGAAAAAGCAAACACTTCTAGTGGACATCCATTGAATTATGCAGTGAAATGTAGCTGCATTTTAGCTTTAGAAGAGGTACATATGGAGCCTGGATTTAACAATTTCCATGTAGGTCAGCTACTCTCTTTTTGTCTAGGTGGGCAGTTCTTACCCAGAAAAGGCCTCGGTGGGCTCCAGACTTTATAGGGATCTTCCGCACCGATAAAATCACTGCCTAGGTTGTAGATCCCCGGAGTGTTGCATTTATAGTGCTTCTGGGTGGGCCTGAAATATTTTGGAGAAAGTAACAAGTGAAGAATTTCAATTAGACCCAATGCCCTCGTCTGCTGTTGTCACGAAATGGGCTTTTCATTGGGCTTTCAGATAAAGTACAATCCTCTCCTGCCGTCAGCAGCCGGCTCTTGCCTGACAACTACACCAAACCGTATCTCTCGGGTTTCGCCGAGCTGTCTCACCACCCGCTTTGGCACAGAACAGCCTGAGGACACAGGCATAAAAAATAACTGTAGATCTTCTCTCTTCTCCATGCACTAACCTCCTCGTATTATCCATCTTCTCCCTGTAGAACCTCTTAATCCGTAATCACCTGGATTTCTTCCACTGCATTTATTACTCTGATCTTGAAATGCACTCGAACAGCATCTTCCCCAAAAGACTTTTGACACACAAACACTGAGACACTGCTTAATTAACGTAGCACTTCAGCTATGAGAGGAGCTGCGTCTTCCATGAATGATTTATTTAGTGATCCCTAAGGATAAGGCACATATTATGCCCTCAGGTGTCCCTAGAATGTGTCTGCAACATTTCAGCTCAAATACCCCACAGATCATTTGTTATATCATGTGCAAAATGCCCCCATTTGGGTGGGAGCAAAAAGTGCTTTTTTCATGTCTGTACCTTTAAATGCAAATGAGCTACAGCTCCTTACTCCCTGACCAATAGACAATGAGCACTTTCAGTTAAAATAGACCTGATTCATGTGAGACAGTCTAAGACAGTAGTATCTTTAGTCAAATTAGTGCTAACAAAAAATTTAAAAAAAGGTTTTGGGTAAAATTAACCAGTCAATCAGTGGCCGTAGGCGGGGCTTTGTTTGTGTGATGTCACATTAAAACTGCTGCTAATGGGGATTATAAAAGAAGTAGAGGGTGATTTTTTTTTTTATTGTAGGGTTGTTGTGTTCACACACTGCCAACACACATTTATGTCCAAACATCTTGTAATAGTGGATTTTGCACAATATGTGACCTTTAAAGGGCACATTTCACAAGACTTTTTAGGATGTCAAATAAGTCGTTGGTGTGTCCCCAGTGTACGTATGTGAAGTGTTAACTTAAAATACTATACAGATAATTCATTATTACATGCTTGCATGGTTAGAATGGTTAACCAAAACTAAGTTACTGGGTTGATCTTTTTAACATTTTCGAAGTTGATAGAAGCACTGGGGTCCCAATGCTAGCACTTAAACATGGAAAAAGTCCGATTTTCATTATATGTCCCACTTTAAGGATAACTTTTATATCAAGACTTTCATATCAAGTTTTTAACAATGCTACAATGCAAGGTTGGTAAGATCTGGAGTCAAATTCTGCTTCCTCCACATAACTTTACATCAAAAATGGTTTGTTTGTGTCTTTTATTGTATGTGTATTGTATTGGATATAGATTTGATCTTTGGATATTTGATTTGATGTACGTTACATTAATGTATTCATGCATTTGACAAACACATTTATCCAAAATGACTTACAGAATGACCTACAAAAAACAAAGAAAAAGCATTTTTCTACTAATGGCCAAGTTGAGGTGGCACTGAATGATACCATCACTTTACCATGTACAACAATGTACTATTTTACCGTACGAAGGTAATCAGAGTCCTCGGGTTATATATGGTAGTTGGGGCATTAGTTACATGGGGTAATACATGACAAAGTGACAACCAAAATGAGATCAGAGGGACTTGTTTTCTCAAAGTGTGTATTTTTGTGTCACAGTGACTTTAGTTTAAGCTTACAACCAGGATTAGCTTAACCATTGTTTTCCACTTATCATTTTCCTCTGATTTTAGTGTTCCATTATGGTTAGAGTTGGGGTTAGTACACAATGCTAGTACATTTTACAGCAGTTTTCTGGGAATCACATCTGCATTTTACCATCAAAAGAAGAGTTTCTTAACAGTTCAAATCATTAAAAGAAATTCTCTATAAAGCTAAGATTTGTAAAATTTACAACATTTCACAGTGATGCATAAAACTTTGTTGTTGTTTTTTAAAAAAAACATATTTGGTTGCCAGTATTTTATTTTGTATTAAAATACAGTGTATTATCTGCTCTCATCTTATTCTCTCACCCCCTCTTCTTCTCTGCTCTCACCTTCTTTCCTCATCTTATTCTCTCACCTCATCTTATTCTCTCGTCTCCTCTTATTCTGTCCTCTCTTCTTATTCTCTCACCTCCTCTTGTCCTTTTCTCTTATCTTCTTTCCTCGTCTTATTCTTTCACCTCCTCGTATTCTCTTCTCTAATCTTATTCTTTCACCTCCTCTTATTCTCTCCTCTCATCTTCTTCTCTCACCTCCTCTTTTTCTGTCCTCTCATCTTCTTCTCTCACCTCCTCTTATTCTGTCCTCTTATCTTATTCTCTCACCTCCTCTTTTTCTGTCCTCTCATCTTCTTCTCTCACCTCCTCTTATTCTCTCATCTCATCTTCTTCTCTCACCTCCTCTTATTCTGTCCTCTTATCTTATTCTCTCACCTCCTCTTTTTCTGTCCTCTCATCTTCTTCTCTCACCTCCTCTTATTCTCTCATCTCATCTTCTTCTCTCACCTCCTCTTTTTTTGTCCTCTCATCTCTTCTTATTCTCTCACCTCCTCTTTTCTCTCCTTCTCTTATTCTCTCCTCTCATCTTCTTCTCTCACCTCCTCTTTTTCTGTTCTCTCATCTTCTTCTCTCACCCCCTTTTATTCTGTCCTATTATCTTATTCTCTCACCTCCTCTTATTCTCTCATCTCATCTTCTTCTCTCACCTTCTCTTTTTTGTCCTCTCATCTCCTCTTATTCTCTCACCTCCTCTTTTTCTCTCCTCCTCTTATTCTCTCCTCTCATCTTCTTCTCTCACCCTTTTTCTGTCCTCTCATCTTCTTCTCTCACCTCCTCTTATTCTGTCCTCTTATCTTATTCTCTCACCTCCTCTTATTCTCTCATCTCGTCTTCTTCTCTCACCTCCTCTTTTTTTGTTCTCTCATCTCCTCTTATTCTCTCACCTCCTCTTTTTCTCTCCTCCTCTTATTCTCTCCTCTCATCTTCTTCTCTCACCTCCTCTTTTTCTGTCCTCTCATCTTCTTCTCTCACCCCCTTTTATTCTGTCCTATTATCTTATTCTCTCACCTCCTCTTATTCAGTCCTCTTATCTTATTCTCTCACCTCCTCTTATTCTCTCATCTCGTCTTCTTCTCTCACCTCCTCTTTTTTGTCCTCTCATCTCCTCTTATTCTCTCACCTCCTCTTTTTCTCTCCTCCTCTTATTCTCTCATCTCATCTTCTTCTCTCACCTCCTCTTTTTTTGTCCTCTCATCTCTTCTTATTCTCTCACCTCCTCTTTTCTCTCCTTCTCTTATTCTCTCCTCTCATCTTCTTCTCTCACCTCCTCTTTTTCTGTTCTCTCATCTTCTTCTCTCACCCCCTTTTATTCTGTCCTATTATCTTATTCTCTCACCTCCTCTTATTCTCTCATCTCATCTTCTTCTCTCACCTTCTCTTTTTTGTCCTCTCATCTCCTCTTATTCTCTCACCTCCTCTTTTTCTCTCCTCCTCTTATTCTCTCCTCTCATCTTCTTCTCTCACCCTTTTTCTGTCCTCTCATCTTCTTCTCTCACCTCCTCTTATTCTGTCCTCTTATCTTATTCTCTCACCTCCTCTTATTCTCTCATCTCGTCTTCTTCTCTCACCTCCTCTTTTTTTGTTCTCTCATCTCCTCTTATTCTCTCACCTCCTCTTTTTCTCTCCTCCTCTTATTCTCTCCTCTCATCTTCTTCTCTCACCTCCTCTTTTTCTGTCCTCTCATCTTCTTCTCTCACCCCCTTTTATTCTGTCCTATTATCTTATTCTCTCACCTCCTCTTATTCAGTCCTCTTATCTTATTCTCTCACCTCCTCTTATTCTCTCATCTCGTCTTCTTCTCTCACCTCCTCTTTTTTGTCCTCTCATCTCCTCTTATTCTCTCACCTCCTCTTTTTCTCTCCTCCTCTTATTCTCTCCTCTCATCTTCTTCTCTCACCTCCTCTTTTTCTGTCCTCTTATCTCCTCTTATTCTCTCACCTCCTCTTTTTCTCTCCTCCTCTTATTCTCTCCTCTCATCTTCTTCTCTCACCTCCTCTTTTTTGTCCTCTCATCTCCTCTTATTCTCTCACCTCCTCTTTTTCTCTCCTCCTCTTATTCTCTCCTCTCATCTTCTTCTCTCACCTCCTCTTTTTCTGTCCTCTCATCTTCTTCTCTCACCTCCTCTTATTCTGTCCTCTTATCTTATTTTCTCTCCTCCTCTTATTCTATCATCTCATCTTCTTCTCTCACCTCCTCTTTTTTTGTCCTCTCATCTCCTCTTATTCTCTCACCTCCTCTTTTTCTCTCCTCCTCTTATTCTCTCCTCTCATCTTCTTCTCTCACCTCCTCTTTTTCTGTCCTCTCATCTTCTTCTCTCACCCCCTTTTATTCTGTCCTATTATC
Organism: Misgurnus anguillicaudatus; assembly: GCF_027580225.2. Classification (NCBI taxonomy): domain Eukaryota; kingdom Metazoa; phylum Chordata; class Actinopteri; order Cypriniformes; family Cobitidae; genus Misgurnus; species Misgurnus anguillicaudatus. Next base: position 2,246,439 of record NW_027395276.1, on the reverse strand, counting down.
TTATTCTCTCACCTCCTCTTATTCAGTCCTCTTATCTTATTCTCTCACCTTCTCTTATTCTCTCATCTCATCTTCTTCTCTCACCTCCTTTTTTTGTCCTCTCATCTCCTCTTATTCTCTCACCTCCTCTTTTTCTCTCCTCCTCTTATTCTCTCCTCTCATCTTCTTCTCTCACCTCCTCTTTTTCTGTCCTCTCATCTTCTTCTCTCACCTCCTCTTATTCTGTCCTCTTATCTTATTTTCTCTCCTCCTCTTATTCTCTCATCTCATCTTCTTCTCTCACCTCCTCTTTTTTGTCCTCTCATCTCCTCTTATTCTCTCACCTCCTCTTTTTTTCTCCTCCTCTTATTCTCTCCTCTCAACTTCTTCTCTCACCTCCTCTTTTTCTGTCCTCTCATCTTCTTCTCTCACCTCCTCTTATTCTGTCCTCTTATCTTCTTTTCTCTTCTCCTCTTATTCTCTGATCTCATCTTCTTCTTTCACCTCCTCTTTTTTGTCCTCTCATCTCCTCTTATTCTCTCATCTCCACTTTTTCTCTCCTCCTCTTATTCTCGCCTCTCATCTTCTTCTCTCACCTCCTCTTTTTCTGTCCTCTCATCTTCTTCTCTCACGTCCTCTTATTCAGTCCTCTTATCTTATTCTCTCACCTCCTCTTATTCTCTCATCTCATCTTATTCTCTCACCTCCTCTTTTTCTCTCTTCCTCTTATTCTCTCCTCTCATCTTCTTCTCTCACCTCCTCTTTTTCTATCCTCTCATCTTATTCTCTCACCTCCTCTTATTCTCTCATCTCATCTTCTTCTCTCACCTCCTCTTTTTTGTCCGCTCATCTTCTTCTCTCACCTTCTCTTATTCTCCTCTCTTCCTTCCACTCATTTTCTCAAACCCTCTCATCTCATTCTATTCCCCCGCCCCTTCCCCTCCTCGTATTATGTCCTTTCTCCTCTCATTTTCACCTGTCATTCTATTCTGTGAGTAGGTTGACTTGAAATGCACCACAATACAAGATCTTTCTCTAATAAGGATGTGATGTCTATGTGTGCAGAGAGAGAGAGAGAGAGAGAGAGAGAGAGAGAGAGAGAGAGAGAGAGAGAGAGAGAGAGAGAGAGAGTGTGTGTGTGTGTGTGTGTGCGTGTGCGTGTGCATGTGCATGTATGCATAAACAGGCATTCTGTTAGATATGCTTTAAATCTGTGTGTACTGAGTCCTTCTAACTGGCTGCTGTCTGCGTACCCGTATCTATACATATCTTAGTCTGTGGCAGGACAGTGACCAACCTTTTATGGGATTTATTTGACAAAATAATTCGGCAAAAAGGCAAATGACAGCGCATTTAAGATTCTGGGTTTTATTCAAACATACAAACAATTGCATTGTTAAACAAAAAGCCCATGGGTAATAAAGCGTACACTGAGTCTGACTACAATTTAATCTGTTGTTAAAGGTATAGTGAAAGATTATCCAGAATTGTTTAAAACAACCGCCCCTCCACTTTCTTAAAAAATGTACATGTGCAACACTCTACCTGCTCCTGAGAGGGAACGCCTATTAACGTGTGCACGAGAGAGCATGCACAAGCCTAGTTCTTCTCTTCGCTCTGTTTACAAGTTCCTGCCGTTATGGCTCATACATTGAGATGTTGACAGTGTCTGCACGGATCGTGACTTGTGCCAGGGCTAGCATAGCTAATCATAGCTTACATCAACTTTTACTAGCCGTGATTTTAAATGGATTTCTCCAAATTGCATGCCAAACTTTACCTGTTGGGAAGAAACTTTGTGACTGAGGCATCAGTGGCAAGACCAACCTGTGCTTTTAGCGCACGCCAGCGTGTGAAATATTCTCCCCAAAACACTCTGGTCTTGTTTCTTTCTTCAGAGGCTTTTCTCTTCTTGTCATACAATTCGTAAAAAAATTTCTCTTTCGACCCTCAGACATTTCGAAAAAACACGGTGAAAACGCGAGCTTCAATGAATGGCTGAAACCGTAGCTCACCACACATATACAACTGAAAGTGCGCATGCGCAGAAAGTGAACCTAGGGACGAGCACGTACGACGGCCTTACATATCACCAGAATGATTGACAACTGGAATGACTAATAGTCTTTAATCCACCCCGTAAAAAGAAAATCTTCCGCTATACCTTTAATATTTGCTGATCCCCTTTTGTAGTCATCATCCTTTATAAACGTTGCACATGTGTTGTGTCATTTTTTTTTGTCAAGCCTCTTTAACATGTTCTGAAAGATTCTGAAAGATGTTCCGAAAGCTTCAGTTTATTCTCCAAACAAACCAATGCAACATGCATAAACAATTTTAACACATTTTATATAAAATATTTGAATAAAAAGATGTCAATTGTTAATCGTTAAACTTCACTTATGGTCACTATACTGATCACTGAAGGACCGATCTGAGTCATATCTAGAGACCAACATATTATATACATGTAGACTTTGATTCGGCATCCTGGCAACGACCCACAACATCCTAGCAACATGGTGGTTTACACAGGCTTCTTGTCTTGTATTATCTTTTTCTCGTTTATTGCATTCTCATGAGTCATGATACAATTAAGGTTTACAGTATGTCATAAAGTATTTATTGGGAGCCATTGGCCAGTTAACTATTTTGTATAGCTTTAGAGGATCTACAGTATTTCCTGACACATCGTGTTTTTTTCCAGCACATTATTGATCGGTGAAGATCTCTTAGTTACTCAATTAATGAACCAGCTGTGTTGATCTAAATGGTTCACTGATAGGCCGATAAAGCAAATTGTGTTTCATGGTCAAGTCAGGAGAAAGCACTAGTGTGAAGATAGTCCTGTGAATGACGTCAACGACTCAAACCGCGTCTTTTATTGCCTCAATTAGAGCCAAACTGAATGAAAACTGAGCCGTCAGTGATCGAGTCATGTACTCATCAGTGTTAGACATGTCATGACCGCTGGTTTGAGTGACTTTTTAGAAAGATTGTTGACGTCTGAATATTCATAGTGCTGGTAAACTGCTAAATATTAGACCTAAATGATCAGGAAGCTTAAAACAAATTTGTGTTTCTTTTTTAATAACTTTATTAATTTTAGCCAAGACCTGAGGTGCCATCATACAGTATGTCTTTCATGTAGATTGCAATCTTATAACAAAAAAAGATATCTATCCATTATTCGCTTGTTAAGTCATGACTTAAGGAATACCATTTCCAGCTCCAAGCCACCACATTTAAACAGCCATTTATAAGCACAATTTATTCATAGCACACATTTAAGGGAAAATTTTATAAACTCATGTGTAAACTGCAGTCTCAGGCTCCCAGAATCAAAGACAGCAATATATTAATAATTCATAAAAAATCCACATCCATAAATCCATGTCTGGTCATCTCAGATTTTATTATGGAGATAAAAATTAGGATTGGGTGTTTTTGGTGTTTTTTCCATGATACGAGTGTATTATAGCCGTGATTTTTGTTATTTCTTAATGACATCTGTGAGCGGTTGGATCCGGAAGCGGCACATGATGCCAGACTTAACAATTGGATAGACAGATGTACAAACAATATCCATCTCTGGTATATAGACAAAATAGTATTGTATTATTTGTGTTTAAACAGAATTTTCTAGCAAGTGTTACAGCAAACCCTCACACTATCAAACCTATCACATTGTCTGGGCTTATTTCGTGACAACAACAGGCTGCCTATACATTATCCTGCTTATTACATGGCTATTTACCTCATACCGGAAATAAGGTAAAGAACATTAAATATTGATTTGAAATATTTTATTTGCGAATTTTTAATGAATTCAGACCCTCCATGAGAAAAACTTGGTTTTATAAAAAGGTAAGACAAGACGTTCAAATGTCACAAACACATTATTTGGTTGAATTATTTTGTAAATAAAATGTCATATATGTTATTAAAAGACATTTATATAATTTTTTGTGTAATATTAGCCTATACCTGTCAAAATGATTTGTAGCATCTGGGTTACCATGTGTTATTAGCTTTGAGCGGTTGTTATCTGGGATTATTACACGGCTCTCTGGAATGCTTGATTCTGATTGGTCAGTTGAGACATTTGCAGGTTCGTTCTTTTCAAATAATAACCGCTCCAAAGTAATAACGCATAGCCGGACTACTTGTATGGCAAGGCAAGGCAAGTTTATTTGTATAGCACATTTCATACACAAAGGTCATTCAAAGTGCTTTACATAGAAATGAGAAAACAAAAAATCAAATATACATGAATTTTAAATATCAATTAAAAGAAAATAAATGTGATTTTAATAAAAACTGTTTAAATGTATGAAAAAGAATAAAACAGGAATACAAGTATAAAACTTTTAAAAATAAAAATAAGAATAAAAACAAGAGAAATAAAAATAATTAAAATAGTGCATATAAAATATAGTGCAATCAGTTCGGACGCAGCATAGTGCTCATTCAGTAAATGCATAGCTAAACAGATGTGTTTTGAGTCTGGATTTGAATGTGACTACTGTTGGAGCACATCTGATCTCTTCTGGAAGCTGGTTCCAGCTGCGACTGGCATAATAGCTAAAAGCTGACTCTCCTTGCTTTGAGTGAACCCTTGGTATTTCTAGCTGATGTGATCCTAATGATCTGAGTGACCTGTTGGGTTTATATTCAATGAGCATATCAACAATGTATTGAGGTCCTAGTCCATTGAGTGATTTATATACCATTAATAATACTTTAAAATCAATCCTAAATGTAACTGGTAGCCAGTGTAGCGACCTGAGGACCGGTGTGATATGTTCATATTTTCTGGTTCTGCTCAGAATTCTGGCAGCAGCGTTCTGAATGAGCTGGAGCTGTCTAATAGTCTTTTTGGGAAGGCCAGTGAGGAGGCCATTACAATAATCCACCCTGCTGGTGATAAAAGCATGCACAAGTTTCTCTAAGTCTTGTCTGGAAACAAAGCATCTAATTCTTGCGATATTTTTGAGATGATAATATGCTGATTTAGTTATTGCTTTGACATGACTACTGAAACTAAGGTCCGACTCCAGAATCACACCAAGATTCCTGACTTGATTTTTAGTTGTTTGACCCCTAGCGTCAAGGTATGCATTCACCTTGAGAACTTCATCTTTGTTTCCAAACGCAATGACTTCAGTTTTCTCTTTGTTTAACTGAAGAAAGTTTTGGCACATCCAACTGTTAACTTCATCAATGCATTTGCACAGGGAGTCAATGGGGCTATAGTCGTTAGGGGATAGAGCTAAGTAGATCTGAGTGTCATCTGCATAACTGTGATAGGCAATTTGGTTCTCTCTCATTATTTGGCTTAGTGGGAGCATATACAGGTTGAACAGGAGTGGCGCTAGAATTGAGCCTTGCGGGACTCCGCATGTCATGGATGTCCACTCAGATTTATGGCCACCTATACTTACATAATAACCTCTCCCTTCTAAGTATGACCTGAACCATTTTAGGACCATCCCAGAAAGCCCGACCCAGTTTTCCAGCCTGTCAAGAAGTATGTTGTGATCGACAGTGTCAAAAGCAGCACTGAGGTCGAGTAGCACCAGCACTGATAGTTTGCCTGTGTCTGTATTGAGGCGAATATCATTTATTATCTTTATGAGCGCTGTCTCTGTACTGTGGTGTGGTCTGAAACCAGATTGAAAAATGTCAAAGTAACCATTAGAAATTAAGAATTTGTTCAGCTGATTGAAAACAACTTTTTCAATGATCTTGCCTATGAAAGGAAGATTTGAGATTGGTCTGTAGTTGCTCAATACAGTGTTATCTAGGTTGCTCTTTTTCAGGAGGGGCTTAACAACTGCAGTTTTAAGGGACTTTGGAAAAGTGCCAGAGTTAAGTGATGAATTTACCACTTTTAGGAGATCTGCTTCTAAACAGTTAAGGACACTTTTGAAAAAAGATGTTGGGAGTGTGTCAAGGGCGCAGGTTGATGTTTTAAGATGCTGTACTATTTCTTCCAAAATTTTACCATCAACTGCTTCGAAATCAGACATCGTAACTACTTTCTGATGTTGTGATCTGACTTGTCCGACCCCGGCGCAGCTCAAGGATGTGCTGATCACCTTTCTGATATTATTGATTTTCTCAGAGAAGAAGTTAGCAAACTCACTGCATTTGCTGTCTGAGAGCATTTCACTAGGAATGTGACTTGGGGGGGTTGTTAGTCTCTCTATAGTAGCAAAAAGAGTGCGTGTGTTATTTATGTTGTTGTTTATAATATTTGAAAAGAATGTCTGTCTAGCTTTGCCTAGTTCCACACTGAAAGCACGAAGGCTGTCTTTATAGATATGATAATGGACTACAAGTTTTGTCTTCCGCCACATGCGCTCAGCTTTTCTGCATTGTCTCTTCATATTCTGCACCTCTGTTGAGTTTCTCCAAGGTGATTTTTGCCTGCCATTCTTCTTCCTGACTTTCACAGGAGCAATATCATCGATTACACTCTTAACTTTCGAATTAAAGGAATCAAGGAGAAAATCAACAGAGTCTGCAGATATGCTTGGTGTTAAAGATATAGCCTTCATAAATAGCACACTGGTGTTCTCATTTAAGCATCTCTTTTTGACAGACACAGATTTAGTTTCAATAGTAGGAGAGATTATTATATCAAAGAAAATACAGAAATGATCAGACAGTGCTACATCCTTAATAACAATTGATGAAATGTTAAACTTGTATGTTTAAAATCCCTCCGCGCCAACAAAGATTACTGTTTGGCGCCATCTTGTGACAAACACTTGACAACCACAATTAAGAATGGAACATTTTGACATTAATTTTAACATGTACGGAAAAAACAAAACCTTTAAACGGTAAATAGACGACAAGACACAGAGAGCTGACTGAGACTGAACTTGACAAAATAGAGCATGACAGCTACGAAGCCAACACAAAAAAAAAAAACAGAATGGGCATTAAAACTTCTCAAAGACTGGCTAAAAGAGAAAAAAATGGAGACAGACAAGTATGAAGCAGAGGATCTTAATAAGGTATTACGATCATTTTATACATCTGTGCAAAGTTTCGCGGAAGGATAAAAATGTTAATTTAAAACAAATATGCCAATAAAATGTTTCAAATTCATATTCATGTCCAGTTTTTTTTCTTATGTGGCAAGTAGCCGTGTAATAAGCGGGATAATGTAGAGGCAGCCGGTAGTTATTGGGAAATAAGCCCAGACAGTGTAATAAGGACCCGACGTGAAGCCCGACATTATCCCTTACATAACAAACCTGCAAATGTCACAACTGGCCAATCAGAATCAAGCATTCCAACGAGTCGTGTAATAACATTATGCAATGCACAATAAAATAAACAAACCAGCATTAACATCTGTTTTGGCATTAGAAATAATGCTGAAAAACTATATTGCTCATTGTTAATGTTAGCTGCATTTACTAATGCTAACAAATACAACTTTACTGTAATCAGTATGATACAATTTATCATACAAGACCCCTTTAAAATATTCTTGGAATACAGTTCACTTGCTGATTCTGAAATCTGCAGCCTACTTTTTTGTACACGTGAAATTTGGCACAAGAGTAATGGTGAGACCTTTAAAAAGCCCAACATGTGGCCAACTATTCTCACAAGTGGTTCACAGACATTACAGGTGCTACAGAAACACCTCTGTCAGCAGAGTCTACCAAGCAATAGGGATGCAATGCTAATGTATCATAGTCTGACCTGTTTTCAGTAAATCACTCCATCATTGCCGTTCTCTTTCTGTCTCCGTAAATAACACAGTTTGAGGAATGCTGGCTTGTTAACTGTAACTAACGCTCCTCCAAGGCTCGGACTTGGGGACGTACCTTGCCGTAGGCAACATATTGATATCATAGACCTGGATACAAGAGAGATACTCTTCTACACAGCAAAATCCCCAGAGTTAAATGAACACTGCTGGGTGTATATATTATCCCAATCTTACAGAGAGTTAAAAAGTAACACCGAAGCAGAATTAAAAGCGGATATACGTAATTTTATCCTCTTTATCACAATCTCTGTTTGAAACCTAAAATTGCATTTACATCTTAATTTTACAGTTATGTTCTTAACTTGGGTTTAGACGTTGGCTGTTCCATTTAAAGTCACCATTATGGTGATCAGTGTTTGTTTTAGTTGGACTAGACTCTTACAGCCAGCAGTGTTCATTTAACTCTGGGGATTTTGCTATGTAAACAGGCACTAACTGATCTTTGTCAAATATCTGATATTTTATTATTTTTCTAAACAAAATGTCAATTAGCATGTTTAATAATAAATGTGATTCTAAACTTATTCGTAGCAGAAGCCAAAAATACATTGCATGAGTCAAAATTATTGATTTTGTTATGTCAAAATAATATTTTGTAAAGACAGTGAAGATTTTTGTAAATTTCGTACTGTAAAAACTTTATTTTTGTGAGTACATGCAATTCCTAAGGACTTTAATCTAAGGACAACATTAAAGGCGATTTTTTCAAAGTTTTTATTTTTTGCACCCTCAGATTCCACATTAAGTGGCCAAAAGAGGTGCCGGTACTCTATTTTTTTTGCTGACTCGACTCCTATATTGAAGGGGTTTTATATTCAGCAGTCAACAGACGACCTTGTAAAAAATAATTAATCCTTTTATAAGTTTGTGGATTTGCTTGAGCTAGAAATAGCTACTGAACATAAATAAAATGTGCAAAAGGATTTTGAAAAAATACCATTAGAAAGAGCTACTGTAGAGCTTTTGAACATAAATAAAATGTGCAAAAGGTAAATATGTGAGCTTTCAGCATGGTTAAATGCTAAAACTAGTTGTTCAGATAGAAAGAGCTTGAAAAAAAAACATTAAAATGACACCAAGACCATGTCTATGGGTTCAAGAATAACAATATACTTGCCATTTGAAACTCGAAAGTCATTTATTTTGTCCCATTGTTTTCCATTTTGCGGTTGGTAAAACTATACTGTGCAAGTCAATCAAATTCATTGAAATTTAATTCACTTGTAGTTTAGCTATTAAACTAAATGTATATTACAATTTCAAGAATGTTTTCTGCACATCACCTGAGGAAATCCGAAGTTGGCTCGAGGGGAACCAAATTGACAGCCGCCACAGCGGAGATTATCACGTACCTACAAAAGGGTATTGAATAAGGCTTGCGTCTGACCTGCAGCTATCATTCTGGCTTGGTGGGATGTCAGCCAGCGAGTCCTCTGATTCTGACCTTGTTCTTTTACTACTCAGAGTCTAAAACAAGGAGGGCATATTAAGTGTTCATTGTATTTTCTTTTTAATCGAGCAGCTATGGTTGCGCGTTTCACACACAAACACACACCTCTCCAGTCCAGAGCATGTTGACACTGACTGACCGACGCATGCGCTTTTAACTTGTAAACGTAAGGGTGTAATGTAGTCTCTGCGCTCAGTGGGACGAATTAGGAAGTGTACATTAAGGGCGCTCTGAAAAGCCGCAGCGCAGCCAAAGTATTAAATTAAACCTCAGATTTTTAAACAGATGTGCAAATGAGCGTTCTGGTATGCTAAAAGCACGTTCTGGGCGCACGGAGAGGTGGTGGTACGCTCAAGAGCTATTTTTGGAAGTGGCGGTACTGAGTACCGGGCGTTTCGGCCCACTTAAAGCACTGTTTGTATCTGTATTTGTATTCGGATGGAACCGGAAGTGGAGTGGGTCTTAAGCCAGAAGTTTGTCAAATTACATGAAAATGGCATTTTAATTGCTTTATATTATAATTATAACTTAAATACATATAAATATATATTAAAATGTTTTTAAAAACAATAATACAAAATGTTAATCGAAAAGACAAACTTGATTCTAGTTACCTATAGCCTATGCATGAAAAACAAACTTCTTATTTTCAAAGCCACATACAGCTTGCTCTTATGTGCTATGCATCACTGTATTGTAGCATTAAACTAACAAACTTGAGAGCGCAGACAATACTGTACATCACCTTTATTGTGTCTGTCAGCACCAGGTCAGCACAGTTTTGTAAAAAAAACGTAACCTTGATGTCTATAATATTGACAGAGTAAGATTATGTCAAAGATGTGAAATCAAACTTTGATGTTCATAATCTCTTACTTTTTAGCCTGGATTTCACAGACAAGGTTCAAGACATTACATTGCCACACATTTTTCATGCCTGATTTTCTCTCTCTGCAGTACAAACAAGTGGAGCAGTACATGTCTTTCCACAAACTTCCAGCAGATTTCCGACAGAAGATTCACGATTATTACGAGCACCGTTACCAGGGCAAGATGTTTGATGAAGAGAGTATCCTTGAGGAACTCAATGAGCCGCTCAGAGAGGTGAGTGTTCACAGAAGTGTGTTAGTTTAGTTGCAAAGTGTCCTTGCAAAGGTTTGTCTGTATCTGTAAACATGTATGGAAAAATCTCCCAGAAGGCTCCGCTGTTGTCTCAGAGCTTTCCAAAACAATAAAACCGTGCTGAACTGGAAACAGCTTTCAAAATATATCAATGTCACAGCAAACGGCTAAATCCCTTCTGTGTGCATTCCAGCTTTTACTACATTTACTGTTGTTTTAAGAGAAGACAACAGAGTCAAACAAACAGAGCTCTTTGTGTCTACTGTAGGTTTTCTATTGTTTGCATTAGAGATGCACGGATATTACCTTTTTCCGCCAATAATATAGGCGATAATTCAGACCGATATCTGCCAAAACCGATAGTTTGGTGGTATATTAATTTATATTAACTAAATTCTGAAGATAAAATTTTCTGAATGTTATTTATTCATATAACGATCATTAATACTGAACATTAAACTAGTGATGTTTCCTGACATTTTCTATACACAGAGCTCAAATTCATTGCATTTTCGATGGCGAATAGTGTGAAAAATTGCTTTCATTGACCGATACTGATTATTGACCGATATATCGGCGCATCTTTAGTTTGGATGTTATTGCTTTGTGTGTGAATCTCATCCCCGATGTTACATTTCACAGCAAAAATGAAAAGGAATAAAATATGAAATTATAAACATGAAGCCTATTTTTAGGACAATTTTTCAACAAAAAAATTAAAGTTCAACATTCACTTACTCTCATGCCATTCCAGGTGTATACGAGTTTTTAAATAATCATGTCCCTTGAATATTCTTTTAAGGTTTTTCTATATCAATATAAATTAGGCACTTTTCCAAATTGTCATCACTGTAATGTTCTAAGATAATAATATATAATTTTATTTAATGAAATTCACTCAAAACATGCCAGTTTTAACAAATACACACCCTTTTCCACAAGGAAAATTCATTTACTTTTGGTTTTGAGATAAGACAAGGCATTCAAATGTCCCGAACACAGTATTTGGTTGAATTATTTTGTAAATAAATGTCATGTGTTACTAAAAAAACTAGTGATGCACCGATGTATCGGCCGCCGATATTTATCAGCCGATTTTTGATGAATTTGAAACCATCGGCATATCAGCAATAGCATGAGAAAGGAAGATACCGATTGTTTATTAATTAACTTCATAAAGAAATCCATTATATGTAAAAAAAAAAGAGTTAATGTTGTTAATAAAATAAATGCTGAATAGCAAAAACCACCTTTGAAGGTTGTCATGCTGTCTTATTATATTTGTTTTAGCTTAATTTGTGCCTCTCTTAGTATGTTGGTCAGTTGAATGTTAATTAGATCCAATCCATGTTCAGTAAAAATAATTTGATGCAGAAATAAACTAGCTAATAGACCAACAGTATAGTATTGTATACAAGTGTTTAATATCGGTGTCGGCCAGAAGTTGTCTGTTTAAATCTGTATCGGCCCAAAAAAAATTACTATCGCTGCATCCCTAAAAAAAAACATTTATTTACATTTGTGTAATATAACACTATACCTGCCAAAATGATTTGCAGCATCCGGATTACCTTGTGTTATTAGTTTTGAGCTGTTGTCTGATAATTACAAACATGCAAATGTTGCAACTGGCCAATTAGAATCAAGCATTTCAACAAGACGTGTAATAACATTAGTTAATGCACAACGAAATAAACAAACTAGCATGAACACCTGTTTTGGCATTAGAATGAATGCTGAAAAACTTTGCTCATTGTTATTGTTAGCTAATGCATTTACTAAATTTAACAAATACAACTTTACTGTAAGAAAATGTTATTTATTGTTATTCGGTGAACCACATAAATTTCCTGTAAAGCTGCGGGATTGGCAACCGTGAAGTAAAACATTGATAGTGACAAAAAAGGTCAAATTCCTCTGCTTTATGAAAATAAGACACACAAAACGGTGAGCACTTGCAAATCTCTGATAACAAGTTTGTGTCATATGTTTCTGACAGTGCAATATTGGAGTCGATTCAGAGCGGTGTGTTTTACCTTTAGTACTCTCACATGCACTAATGCTACAGCGCTCAGGCATTGTGAGAAGAATAAAGTTTATTTAAGAAGGCGGTTGTGAAAATGCATGGTGTGAATAGATGCGCGGAAATAACTTGCTGTATACTTTTACTTGCCAGATGTTTTGTCTCTCAATACTGCTCCTTTTTTGAAAACGTTAAATGCATTTGGATATCCTACAGACTTCGTTGTTCATCGTTTATGGTACGAAGTCAAAGTTTCATGTCAATTGTTTACATAAAGTCTTGCGAAATAATCATAATTTGATTTCTGGCTACACACCGAATGCAAAACTAAAAATAAACATGAAAACAACGTCACGTTCTTCTAAACTTCGCTTCAAATGTTTTAGTAAATATAATTTATCATTTTGTCAAGTAAAATATGATTTCAGCTAAACTATTGAATGTAAATATTGTGCTTATTAAGTTTGTCAAGGCCTCATTTATTTTCCCCTCTTAAGTCCAGATATGTCTGTATCATCTCACAGGAAATAGTGAACTTCAATTGCCGAAAGCTGGTGGCCTCCATGCCCATGTTTGCCAACGCCGAACCCAACTTTGTGACAGCCATGTTGACAAAGCTCCGTTTCGAGGTCTTCCAGCCGGGCGATTACATCATCCGTGAGGGAACCATCGGCAAGAAGATGTACTTCATTCAACATGGCGTTGTGAATGTTATCACCAAAGGAACTGTTGGGTTAAAACTTTCTGATGGCTCCTACTTTGGAGGTACAATCGCACTTTAATGAACCTTGTTTCTTTCTGTGTAAATTAGATGTAATTAGTTCTTAATTAAAGAGTTCAAATCCTAAATTAACCTCTAAACATATAATTTAAGGACTCGATGTAACAAATTGGTACATGAATTGAACTTAAATTACTGATCTGCTTAGGGTTTAAAGTCAGTCCTTCCAGAAAAAGAGTTTTTTGTGATTGTTGCGGGCAAAAATCCTCGATTTTGCGGCACGTTTTCTTAAAAAATGCGATGGAATATGCGGGATATTTATGCAATTTATGCGATGGAATTGCGGGAATTTGCAAAAGCTGCAATGATGTTCACGTCACATAATCACGTCACTTCATAACGTTCCCATGGCAACAGAGGACACGGCTGCGCTTGTGTGAAGTAAATGCAACATTTTTCAACTTTCTGCTAATATATATGTGACTTTTTGCTACGAAAATGCGGGGAGTATGAAATCATGCAAGCCCCGCATATTTTGTGCGCGGAAATCTGTAATTAATGCGGCGAAAGTGCGTCGTATTTGGAAAAAATTCAGCCGCGCGTAAATATGCGGACTTTGGCTGATTATGGAATAAATCGTGCGATCGCACAATCGCGTTTTTCTGGAGGGACTGTAAGTGCTGCCTAATTCAATTTAATTTGGTTCAATTGTATGTATATAGCACTTTTCACAATTGTTTAATTGTTCCAAAGCAGCTTTACATTAATAAAAACAAGAGAAAACATAAAAATCATAGGACAGCAAAGTAGCAAAGTACAGCGGCTAAGATTAAACCTTACTAGTGAGCGGAGTAATAATGTAACGCATATGTAATGTAACATAGCTCAAAGTTAAGCTAATCTTAGCTGACTCCTAAGTGGTTGAAAAAAACTCATAAGAAAAAACCTTTATGGGGAAAAGTCCATGGAAGAAAAAAAACCTTGCAGACTAATCCTATAGAAGATATACTATGTTATACAATTTTATAGGAATTAAAGGTTTTAATAATTTAAATGAAAAGTTAAAGGAAGCGGTTGGTTGTCGTTGGGAAAATTTAGGTGATCAAGTAGAAAAAAAGTTATTGCTTTGTGTGTGAATCTCATCCCCGATGTAACATTTCACAGCAAAAATGAAAAGGAATAAAATATGAAATTATAAACATGAAGCCTATTTTTAGGACCATTTTTCAACAAAAAAATTAAAGTTCAACATTCACTTACTCTCATGCTATAGAAGATATACTATGTTATACAATTTTATAGGAATTAAAGGTTTTAATAATTTAAATGAAAAGTTAAAGGAAGCGGTTGGTTGTCGTTGGGAAAATTTAGGTGATCAAGTAGAAAAAAAGATATAAGATTTGTTAAAATTAAACAAATTTAATAAAGGGAAGCGGTCAGTGGTATTTTAAGATGTTTATGTCTAAGTTGTCTATGTCGGCTATTCAAAAGAACTTTATAAAAAACTTTGCGGGTTTTGTACCCGGGTCTACAGTGCCGCACGATATGCCAACAGTCAAATTTTATGGATCCAAAAGGTTCTTTAGACCATACAAAGAAAGAAATTGTTCTTATAAGAACTAAAAGGTTTGTTAGGAAATCAAAAATGGTTACACTGTAAAAAAAATTCTGTAGAAATTACAGTATTACTGGGTATTACACTGAAAAAAAAACAACTTGTAAAATGTACTTAAAAAAATCCTCGTAACAATTTGCACGAACTTTTTTTAAGTAAAATGTACTGCTTTTTTATAAGTAAAACTTACCTACTAAAATCAAATAAAATGTACTTAAATTGCATGATAAAACATATGTTAAATAATTAATTAAATGTTACTTAATTATTTATTTAGATGTTAGATTTATTTTAATCGTTTAGGTAAAGTCTATTAGGTTTTTTTTTTTGAAAATTGAAGCATTGCTGTCCTAATAATATTAAATAAATCATATTTTCTGTTTGTTATTTTCTTTAACATATTCCTATGGACCTAGTTATTTTTAGTGTTATAAATGGCATTATAACACAAAATTCATGACTGACAACAAGTCAGTCATTGAATAAACTTGATTCGGAACAGAAACGCACACAAACTGTGTTTCTGACATGCATTATCAGCACTGTGGAGAGAATTACAATACAATGTTCTGAACAGGGTTCATGTAAAGAAACACTGATCACCTGAACGGTGACTTCACAAAATTATTATTTACAACAAAACAACATCAATAATATAAGAGCTTAAACCTTTATGACATTTTGCTAACAAATATTTAAGTAGTTAAAGTTCTTATCAGTTCTTATTCTGTGATAAAGCTTAAAAAATAAAAATATTCAGCCGCAAAGAATTGTGGGTATTCCTTACAACATGTGCAAATAAATGTAAGTAAATTTTACTTAGATTTTTTTAGTTTAATGGATTTAATATTTTTAAGTGAAATTAACTAAGATTTTTTACTTGAATCTGCTAAAGTTTTTGATTAAATTTACTTAATTATTTTAGGACTATGTGCAGTGACTATAAAACAGTTAAATAATACAAGAAAATATCTAATAAGACTTACTATTCCCACACAGTTCATTTTTTACAACTAGCTGCCAGTAACTTACTGTAGATTTTACATTTATGTTATTTACTGTCAACAGTTTGTTCTAAGTTAAATGAACATGAAACATTTTCAGTCTTTACCTTCTACAGTACGTTACTGGCAACCAGCTGCATAATTACAGCTAATTTTTTTACAGTGTATTTAATGGCATCCCTACAAAGTACCCTACTGAGAACCTTTATTTTTGTGGTTGGAGAGTCATAAGACCTCAGAAGGTAGTTATAAAAATCTCAAGAGACTTTGGGAGGTGCTGATAGCTTTTTAGATACCAAATATCTATCTCTAAATGTAAACCAAAATGTTGGAAATCCATTATCATGTCTGTTCGCTGGCAGAGAAGCCCAGAGTCGTGGTGAATTTTAGAAGAGTTTGTGGTGAGATGTGTGTTGCTGAGGACCGGAACGTGATCTCTCTGCAGCCCTAAATTCACATGAGTCAGCTGTTTTTAGCTGCAGAGGGTTTGGACGAGCTCTCAGTGCATGACCTTGGAAAGGTTAGAAACAAACTAATGACTTGTGTAGCCTCAGATGAAAAGGATCTGCATCTCAGTATTACACAGAGGATAATGTTAATGCTTTTTTGTAGCCCATGAGAGCGAATAGAATTTTCATTGAGGTTTCATGTTGGGAATACAAATAGCTTTGGTTTACATCAGTGGTCTCCAACATGGTGCCTGTACAGAGTCTGTGAGTTGCCTGCCAATGCACATTCTATTAATAGCCTAAATTTTAGTATTTATTTATGACATATTTTTTATATTAGCTTGGCATCTTTTATGCATGTTCATTTTTAAACAATGATAAAACATATCAACAAGTAAAATAAAATAGTTTTGAGTAGACTATTCAAAAAAGTAGCCCTCCAGATTGTTTTATCCATTGTGGTAGCCCTCACAAAAACTTTTAAAACTTTTAAAAATTAAGGTGCTGCACTGCAAAAAATGATTTTTAAGAAAACATTTTCTTAGTATTTTTGTCTTGTTTTCAGTAAAAATATCAAAAAATTCTTAAATTAAGATGCTTTTTCTTGATTAGCAAAACGAAAATAAAAACTATATAGAAAATAAGTCTAGTTTTTAGGCCAAAAATATCAAATTTAAGTGATTTTGTGCATAAAACAAGCAACCAATGGGGTAAGCACATTTTTCTTGAATTTTAGTGTTCACTAATGTTCAAGATTTTTTTGCTTACCCCATTGGCAGATTTTTTGCTTGTTTTATGCACAAAATTACTTTAATTTGATATTTTTGATCTAAAAACTAGACTTATTTTCTAAGGTCGTTTTGCTCATCAAGAAAAAGCATCTTAATTTAAGAATTTTTAGATATTTTTTACTGAAAACAAGACAAAAAAACTAAGTAAAATGTTTTCTTGAAAATATTTTTTTCAGTGTGTACAGTAAGGTGTTCTTAAAGGGGTCACAGTGCGAAAATCTGACTTTTTTATGTTTAAGTGCTATGATTGGGTCCCCAAAACTATATCAACCTAGAAAATGTGAAAAAAGATCAACCCAGTAACTTAGTTTTGGTAAGCCATTCTGTGCAACCTTTGAAAAATTTGGTCGTTCAGATTTCGTCTGTTTTGTGAGGTACGTAGCAAGCCTTATTACAATAATACCGCCCCTTAATTTGCACTGTCCAACCACGACACTGCCATTTAGTGCAGAGATAAAGAGAGAAAAATTAATTGACAGCACAACTGAGTTTCAATTGTGATTAGTGTTTCCATTTCATCCACTAATTTGCAATTTAAAGGACACACCCAAAAATGTTACATTTTTGCTCAGGCCTACAAAGGAGCAATTTTAACATGCTACAATTAATTATCTGTAGTGTTTTTCACATAAGCACTCTGGGGTCACCAATTACTTATATATGACCCCTTTAACACTGATGCCATAGAAGAACTATTTTTGTTCCATAAAGAACCATTCAGTCAAGGTTCATAACTGAACCGTTTCTTTCTTACATTTATGCAGTCTCTAGAATCACAAAGAGCTGTTTGTAAAACAGAAAAGTTCTGCAAATGTTAAAGGTTTGTGACCACAAACCTACCCATATTTGAGAGGTAGGGCTGTCACAATGATTAAATAATCGTCTCATCGCGATTGTTTGACCTCATCGCGATGATTTCAGATCACCACAATGATTGCACATTTCTTTAAAAACACAAGGGGGAGCTGCAGCACCTGTATAAACGAGACAGTATCAGATGTCTCCTGATTGATGTCTATCAGATTGGCTACTATTTAAGGCCTGTTCTGTTATAGTAAGTTTATTTTGATTGCATTTTTATTTTCAGTTATTTTTCAGACACTTTATTAGGTTTTTTTCTTATGAAGAATTTTCAATTTTTGAAAGATATATATTTGCGTAAAAATATTTCATAAACAAACAAAAAAATGCATGAAAATGAAACGTCAAAGCAATAAAACAGACAATTAATCGTCATAACCGTCATAATTCACTAGACAATTAACCGTCAGCCAAATTTCATAATCGTGACAGCTCTATTGAGAGGTGATAAAAAGAGAACAAATTAAGATAAGGTGAAATGTTTTTTTTTAAAGCAGATGGTCTGTTCTTTCATTTGATATACTTATATATTTAAAGAAAAAAAAATCTTAAAGACATTAAACTTCATAAAAATGCTGGTGCTGACTGGTAACAAAAAAAAAAAAAAAAACACTAACAGGGAATTAAGTAGTGGCTGTTTTTGGAAATTTTGTATGTGGATTGTGATAGTTTATAATCAAAAGACAATTTTGATTATAAATTTGCAAATTAGATGCAAATGAAGTATTGTGCTTATGTGTACCTCCACAAAAGAGTGTTTGGACCTACATGGTTGCATGTGTATTTAGCGTGACATTTTTACCCTTGATTGTGGTTTTGATGTGCTAGCTCTTGGTTTGACGAATGACGCTCCAATGACGAGGTTCTATGAAATTAGCTAAGCCTTCCAAGGTTGTGTATTGGATTTTTGGATTGATTTGGGGAGCTGACGGAGAAATGGAGCAAATGCAAAATCCTGATGGATGGGTCAGGATTTAATACAGAGGTTGACGCACAACACATAGGATGAATGGTTTTTATTATCCATGGAGACTCTTGCGGGACATTTCTCTCCTGTCCCGAAGAGCTACATGTTTCATCATTTCAAATGAAATTCGATATTATATAAGAATGTGTGTCTATATATAAACCTAAAATAACCTTGAAGATTTACTGTGAAACTATCCCTTGTGGGTATATATTTATGTCACCGGTAGTGAGGAGTGATAAGTAAGTTTGTAAGTTCATACAGTACGAAGTGAATCGCACAAAAAATATGATTATTAGAAAAAAATAATACCTCACCCCTTACCCCACCTTAAACTTAGTGACACAGGGGCAAAGGCAAATCACCAAAATATACATATTTGGTAGTACGAATTCATACAATTTAGCCACCTCGTAAAATACGTAAGAATTGCTAGGATATTATGTTGGAAAATGTCCCAAACAAGTCAAGCAGGGTAACAAAATGAGGTGTTGTTATAGATATTGAACCTGTGTAAATGAGAGGTTTCATTGCTCTCGTAATAACATTGCACAAAAGGTTCCCAAATCAATATTTCACCGGCTTACAACGGGTGCGTTTGCATGAATTGTTCTTACAAAATGAGATGCATTGATCTGTATGTGACTTTAACTGACCTCTTCTCCATTAGAGATTTGTCTGCTGACCAGAGGTCGACGTACAGCGAGCGTACGAGCAGACACCTACTGTCGCCTGTACTCTCTCTCTGTGGACAATTTTAATGAGGTGTTGGAGGAATACCCCATGATGAGGAGGGCATTTGAGACTGTAGCCATTGATCGACTGGACCGATTGGGTAAGAAAAACAAGCATCATCTCTGAATATTTTAAAGGAACTCTCGCATTTGCAGTTAAAGACGTAAAGGATTTTTCAGGGCTTAAGCGATCATCAATATCATCACAGTCCTCCTGTCAAATACCAAAGCACGTAATATTGATCTGTCGATAATGTCAAGCTTGTATAAACGAACAGGAAACATGTTTACAGTAATACACTTACAGTGGAAGTCAACACCGGCAGAACCCGCTTAATCTCCTTATCCGTTTCAATGTGTGTGTATATATATATATATATATATATATCTTCCAAGGGTTTTTCCCTCCTAGGACTTTTTTTACTTCCCCGGCTAAAAAGTCCGGGGTTTTTTTCTCCTAGGGGTTTTTTCAACCCGGGGAGGCAGCCTTCTTGGGCTTAACTTCTATAAGTTACATTAGTAATACATTCGCTTTAATGTTAATTTATAGCCGCAGCAAATTTAGCTGCTTTTGCTATCGTGTATTATGTCGTGCTATCTGTCGATTTTCTGTGCTTTTCACTGCTTCTATTAATGTAAAGCTGCTTTGATACAATTACCAAATTGTGAAAAGCGCTATATAAATAAAATTGAATTGAATTGAATAGGGTGAGCAAAGCAAAAATGTGAAGGTCAGTGTCCACACCTTCTGTAAATTAATTCTTAAAGGGACAATATTCTGTTGCTTTAAAGCACATTATTTTGTATATTCAGTGTAATGCAATGTGTTTGCGTGGTTTATGGTTAAAAAAGCAATATTGTCCACACAACGTACATTATTGTAGCTCCTCTATGCCACGCCTTTCTAAAACGCGTTGATTTGTACAAACCTCAACATTCTGAGAAAGCACGGTGTGATCCGATTGGCCAGCTATCCAGTGCATTGGCCGAATACCTCAAGTGCGTAAACAGAAATGTGATGCTCCTTATCAAGTTTGAAAGATCAGCTTCCAAAGCAATAATGAAAGCCAAGAGATAATATCGTCTTTACTACGTTAACAATATGAGGCGAGTCCGAATCTGACCTTGATTGGTAAGGTAAGGATACTAAAATATAAAATCATGGCTGCGTCCTATACCACATACTGTTCAGTAGGTACTGAATGAGATGAAGACTGTTAAAACAGTAGGTACTGTTTAGTATCCTAGTAGTATGAATACGTTTCGGACATACTACATCCGCCATGTTGATACATCACGTGACATACGGCGTCATCACGTCATGTCATACCAGTGTGAAAACGACCGCATCGCTGCTTTCGCCTTTCTTCTTCGTTGCATAACTCCGCTCCTGGGGCATCATGGGATAGTGAAGTGTCCATCGTATGCACGCTTCGAAATCTTACAGGAAGTAGTAGGTCATCCGGGTACGTTTCGCATACTGTTTTTGGAATACTACGTATTCGGGCATACTACTCGCCTTGCCTACTGCTTTTCGCCTACTATATAGTATGGAAGTAGACGGTTTTGGATGCAGCACATGTCTGCATTTGTGATCGTAGAAATAACAAACAACAAGCGTTACTTAACACTGCTCAAATCAAGACAAAAATACTTAGTTAGAAAGTCATTTTTTGCAGTGTACAGATCTTCTACTGTATATGCAAAAACATGTTTTAACACTAAAGACAAAGGAAAACACGAAATTAGGTCATATGACTCCTTAAAGGAAATGTTTATTTTAGTTGTGAGTTCGTCTAAATCGCCTTTTTAAGGTAAGAATAGTTCTTGTTGAAGTCTACATACTAAAATGCTGTTCTGCACACTTGCCTGTTACTGTAAGTGCACTACTGTAAATGCATTCCCATTTCATTTTCATAAACTGATGGATTTTTGTGGTAACAAGATGCTGTAAATTGTATACGTGTCAAAGTATTGCTCTAAACTAGTCAATATGATACGTTTTTGGGGATCATAATGCAAAATATTACTTTTCAGGAGTCATGATCAAAGTTGTTTTTGTCATCAAACGCTGCTTTAGTATCTTTTCTTTTTAAAAGGGGTCATAACCTTTATTTCAAAAAAGGCTCAAAAAGGTACTTCTAATGGCTCTTTTTTATTGCATAGTACCCCACGGTTTGGTTTGGGTCAGGTGAGCTCACCTCACTTTGGCTTGGTTAGGAGGCTCCGCTGAGCCTCATTTAAGTTGCATTTAAGAGTATATGAGGACGTGCGTATCGCTAATGTGCCACCACAAACTGCAAATTTGGAAAAAATTTGGTATGGTGTTACTGATTCTCAACCTGTGGATGTTTTTCATCGCTAAAAGGGAGTTTGGGAGCTTATAGCAGAGCACAGAAGACAACATGTTTGCTTGAGACAGTGCAAGCTAGCATAAAGGTAAAGCTAATCTTTTACATTATAGTGATTATACTGGTAGTGACGATTCTCCAGGACCAATCAGTGATCAACAGTGTTTTCGCATCACGTTCTGGTATCAGCCTGGGTCAGTTGGAACCCCAACCTAAGTGGTACTAATAAAAGTATTTGACTATGTACTGCACCCAGTGGAAAAGCCTCCAAAAATAAGCTGACCTGACCCAAACCAAACCAAACCAAACCGTGGGGTACTATGCAATGGAAAAGCACCATAAATGGTCTTTTTAGTATATTAAATTGCTTTTAGGACTGGTATACTTTATAGTATGCTCTTTATAATACATGAGAATTTCTCTTCATCTTTGAAGTATGACCCCTTGAATGATTCACTGCTCCTTAAAGGTCAAGTTAAATGTGAATGGAGGACCCTCATGCATGTTTTGAATGTGTAATTTTATCTGAAAATACAAATAACTCTCTCTCTCACCTTTACAGGAAAAAAGAATTCCATCCTGATGAACAAAGTACAGCACGACTTAAACTCTGGCATCCTAAACAACCAAGAGAACGAGATGATCCAAGAGATCGTGAAGTATGACCGCGAGATGGTAAAACGAATAGATCCGCAGCGTCCGCGTGCCATGTCCATGACGCCATCAATTCCTGGGGGGATCTTTGCTCCACCTGGGCAATCGCAGGGCAACTCTGCCATTGCCACACTCCAGCAGGCAGTGGCTATGAGCTTCTGTCCACAGTTTGGCCCTATGGTGGGCCCGAGCACCATGCAGTCACCCAGGATGGTACGACGGTTTCAGGTGGTACAAAACATTTCCAGCCCAGCAGCCGTTTCTCCTCAGCAGATGCAGCCTTCGGGTTCGGTACCGTTCGGGGCGCTTGCTGCCATAGCCATGGCCAGTACTCCGATGCAGAGTCCACTAGTGGCGGCAGGAAGCCGGACATTTCAGTATGGGACGGGTCCAATGGGTGGGCGCTCTGGCTCTCAGCTGTCACTCATTCAACAGCACGTCCCCAGTCCAACACGGCCCACCCTGCTCAAGGGCACCCATCCTTTGCACCAAACGGGCAGCTTGACGCAGGATGCCAGGTCCTTGTCTGCTTCCCAACCTTCTCTCCCCCAAGATGGAGCTCAACCTGTCGGACCAAGCCCTTCACCCTCCACCAATGCTTCCTCGACATCAATTGGCCCACCTCAGGCACCTCACCCCGCCATTCCCGGGCCCTCTGGGGTCAGGATTGCTGTATCACAGAGAATAGCCCCAACCCTTCAGGCATCAGGGGCTGCAATTGGGAATTACCCATCCACTCCACCTGCTACAGGCACTCCACCTGGCGTGGTGGGACCAGCACCTTTGGACTCTGCTATACGCAAGAAAGATTCCATAGTAAGCCTACCCGAAACAGACTTCACAGCTAGATCCAGGCTATCGTCCAACCTCTGACGAGAACTTTGGACTCTTCTACTTTCTTGGTCACTGTTTGCTCTTATTGCCCGAGTCTGGGCCTTCTGTAGAGTAGGTAAGCTCGTGGCTTTTCATAAGATCCCAAGTGTGGACAATGGGACAGATTTATCGCTAGATTTAAAGTCTCTGCTACAAATAGATTGTCGAGGTTGGATGCCTCTGTTCCACTTGCTTGTGTAGTTACTGCAGTCCTCTGTACAGCTTCAGATGCCTCTCAATATATTTGTCTTTATTATCCCGAATGAAGGGAAGATCATGTTGTGTGTGGCTTGGTGTGTTAAGTAAAGCTCATATGATGCAATGGGGCCTGGGTGACAAGAAAATCAGGGACTTGCAAGAGACGACAATGATGAGATTTACCGCTTCGCAAAAGTGTTTCGAAACGCCTTCGTTCTTTCTGTATAAGCTCTCTGTGTAGCAATCAAATTACCTGTCTTTCACAATGTTGTTATATATTAATGAAAAAAGTATTATGGACCGCTGGCCGATCTTATATCCACTTGTACATACAGTAGGAGGGAAAAAGGGAAAGAAGTTATAATGAAAAAACTAACAATTGTATTTACTCAAAAACCAAAGTTGAGCTTGAACACAAATTTTGGTTGTGTCTGTGTCAACTAAGAAAAAAACCTCCTATATTTAACTGCCTTGATTTGAAGTTTAGAAGCCATATACATGGTTTGTGTGTGTGCGCGCGTGTGTGTGTGTGTGTGTGTGTTAGTTTGCGCAGTTGATCATATATGCTTATTAATAGAGTTTAGTTTATAAATCAGTTTCATCAAAACGAAGTGTAAAGTTCACGTATGTAGTGGAACGCTTGTATTTTTATGTCGTTTCGTCGGCCATGTCAAGAGACTTTGTTGACCAAGGCAATACTTTACTGCAGTTGCACTGAGCGTTAAGACTTGAATTTTTGGGGTTTTCTGCGAAGCCCGTTAAATTAGCAGACAGAAAATGAAGAGAAGCCAAAAGATTTATCTTTACGTGACTCATGCTGTATTTGTGATCCGTGTTGATCTGCACATGCAATATAATTCTGCAATATTCTTGCCCTGCCTTTTATAAAACCTGTCATAGCAGCATAAGCAATTAAATCAGCGCCATTCAAAGAATGTTTCAAACCTCCTCTTTTAATGCACTGAATGAGGCGATGCAGCTGTTGAAATATATATATGTTTTGATATTGGTCTTCAGTCTATAGCATTTATCTGTTAAAGTAACTATTGTATGTTTGAAATTGTTTCCAGTTTCAGCATATTTCAGTGATAGAAGCGGGTTTCAAAAAGTAAAGCTTGATTTATACTTCTGCATAGAACCTACGCTGTAGCCAAGCGTCAGTTTTTTATTTATACTTTGCTTCGTTCTTCACATCAATGTGTAGACCACATGCAGATCGCTACTACGCAATGTCCACGGGCATGTTACAGTATCAAGGTAGCAGCTTGATGTGTACTGTATGTTGTTAAAGAAGCATCAGCAGTAATAGAGGTAAATATATATCGCTAGAGTTGTTAAAGAGGTCCTAGCATGAAAAACTTTTCCATGTTTAAGTGTTATAATTGGGTCCCCAGTGCTTAAATCAATCTAGAAAACGTGAAAAAGAACAACCCAGTAACTCAAATGCAAGCATGTGAAAAATTAGGTCATTCAGATTTCGCCTGTTTTGTGACGTAGGTAGCAAGCCTTATTACAATAATACCACGCCATAACCAGCACTATCCAACCACGGCACTGTCACTTAGTGCAGAGAGAAAGAGAGAGAGGGAAAATAAACAACAACTAACAGCACAATTGAGTTTCAATTTCAGCAAACCACCATTATGGTGATCAGTGTTTGCATTTCTTCAGCTAATTTGCATTTTAAAGGACACACCCAAAAAACAGCACATTTTTGCTCACACCTACAAACTGGCAATTATAACATGCTGTAATACATTATCTGTGGGGTATTCTAAGCTAAAACCTTACAAACACTTTTTGGGGACACCAAAGACTTATTTTACATCTTTTAAAAAATCTCATAATATGACCCCTTTAAAGGGAATGTTCACCCAAAAATGAAAATTCTGTCATCATTTACTCACTCTCATGTTGTTCTAAACGTGAATTAATTTCTTTTTGATGAACACAAAAGATGATATTTTGATAAATGATGGTAAGCACACAGCTGATTGTAACCATTGACTTATACCATCATAACCATTGATATTTCCCTTTTATTTATATCAGGAAATGTGACGCAGATTTTTTGAGCTAAGGGAGCAGAACAATCGCACGTTTGCGATCTGCATAAAACTGACCAGTTGTTACATTTTTGGAGAGGCGTGCATTAGGCTACTTACAGCCTACAGCGGAGGTCTGACGCAGAACTATAAATCACGCTTACAGTAATATGGTTGACTGTGTTGATTAAATCGTTTTCTCTCTGTTGTCCGGAAGACTTACAGTAACAATAAAGTGTTTATTGAAGGTTGAAGAGGTGGATTGTTCCATTTAGACCTTAAAATTATATTATTTGTTTATGATAATATAAAATATATGATTAAAAACATATTATTGTAAAAATGTGACATATATATTTACCTATTTATTTATTCTATATTTTAAAATATTTATAATGTTACATGTTTGTAAAAATATATCATAATTTGCACAAATGAATAAGTATCTCAAACATGCTGCATTTAAATTGTCAATGGTCTCAGATTGCAGGCTGTTAAATGATGGCCGATTGGTTTCTTTGTTAATTTATTGTCAATAGATATAAAGTTGCTGGCTGATTTATAGATTTGTCTCTTTATAAGAATGTAGCTGTCTGTTTCATTGTCAACTGCTGCAGTTTTTTCTCACTTGAACTTTGAAATTGTAAATACTGTATGACGCTGTAAATTATTTTATGTGCAAGACTGGGCGGTATCACTTCAGAAAATATAATCGGGTGCATAATAGGATTTTGAATGTATGTCAGCCAGCATTCATGAGTGATCTGAATATTAATACTGTAACTGCCATGTAAATAGATCAGTAACAATGCAGAATGGACAACTGTGTGTGTATTTGCTGAGTGTTTGTAGTAATCACATCTGAACAGATACGGTTTTATTTTTTTTATCTTAATTCGTTGCCAGTGGTCGTACAGAACCTAATTATTGTAGCGCAAAGCACACTGCGTCCACATTAGCGCTGTCCAGAGGACAGGAAAAATCGTCACATTCCCAATGGCTAAACGTTTTTTTGCACGCAATTGTGCCGGCTCATTCAACTGACAAAAAAAAAGCATGTTATATCGGCTTCAACAGTTTATTCACTTTTGATTGTGTTCGCTATTGATTTCTTTGTAATTTATTGGTAGATCTTGACACCAGTTTCATTCAGTAGATCACACCTGTTAACAGAGCTGATATACACACTGCAGTTTAGTATTTCTGGGTGGACAACATGAAGCCAATGGTTAAAGGATAATTCCGGTATTTAACACTTTGAGTCTCATTTCTGGTTTGTTTTGGATGAACTACAGTGATGGACACAGAAATGTTGACAATGGGTCGTGTCTTGAGTTTTCGACTCATTTAGAAGCGTCTCTTGACTGCTTCAGAATGGAAGTCAATGACCATGCACAAAATGTCATTAAAACAACACTTAACGTTCATTTTCAAAACTGTACTACTCACCGAGTGGTTTGTGGTGTTCGTTGATGATTAAAAACAAATATATTGGCGCAATGTATGATTTCAATCCGTGTTATTTGCTATAGTGGAACTATTTTTTCAGATACCTCACAACCGCGTGTATACTTTCGCTCTATATTTGAGTCTGAAGCATGAATGAACGTAGTCCAACAAACTGTAATAAAACGGTAGCATACTTTCAAAATCAAGTTTATTTATAACACTTACACCATCCAATATGTTTTTTTCATCAGCAGAACAATAAAGAAGATATTTTGCAGAAACCCCAGTGCTCCGTCGTGCAAGTCAACAGATCCGCACACTTTAAGAGCTAAAGCATATATATCCAATACAACAGTAATCCCCCATAACTCCGTGTGACATATTGACGTCTTGTGAAGCAAATCAATCAGTTTTTGCAAGAAACTGAACGTTATTTACAACATTATTAGTGTGAATGCCAAAGCAGGAAGCGCGTTTTCCGTTTGAGGCGATCTCTTTCACACTGGTGTCGTTTGGTGGCTGTTGGCTATGGATGTTGGTCTCTCTGCGCCACCTATAGAGCGGGAGCGTGAAGCGCACTTCCTGCTTGGCCAAAGCTCTGCATTTACGCTGTAAAATATTTATATATATATTCGAATCTTAAAACTGAAAATCGAATGTCAACCCACGGAACGAATATTCGAATATTCTGGTCCAGCCCTACAAATATGGAAAAATTTATTCTGAGAGAAACCGAGCGAAAAAACTACAACCACATGTAAACAGTCCCTTTTCTGTTTCCCGGTGGCGGAGTGATATATCAGCGAGCAATGAGTCTTCCAAGAGAAGTCAATGGAATTTTACAAAATGCCAAATAAAACACGACAGAAACTGTATTTCGCTACACAACTTGTTTTTAATCATCAACGAACACCACGAACCACTCGGTGAGTAGCACAGTTTTGAAAATGAACGTTAAGTGTTGTTTTAATGACATGTTTGTGCATGGCCATTGACTTCCATTCTGAAGCAGTCAAGAGACGCTTCTAAACGAGTCAAAAACTCAAGACACGACCCATTGTCAACATTTCTGTGTCCATCACTGTAGTTCATCCAAAACAAACCAGAAATGAGACTCAAAGTGTTAAATACCGGAATTATCCTTTAAAATAAAAGTATATGTTTTAAACAAGCCCGGTAAAAGAGCCAAGCATCCACATCCACACCTCCTAAAACAGTTTGAAGATATCAATCCAGCAAAGAAAGTCGCAGTTCAATGGAACCATATCGTAATTTGCAATGTAATCTCCCTCATTGGGTTTCTAAGTGCAGGCACATTTAGTACCTTTCTGTTTCGTGCGTGCAATAAACCTTTCTGTTTTTCTTACCTAAGGACACCAATTTTTTTTGTCATATGTAGCATGTTCCCCAGCTATTCTGGGTATAGGTAGCAAATGTATATAAATATTTTTATTTAAATATGAACCTTTTTTTGCACATGTAATAGATTAAGCCCGAATTAAGCTGCTGTCTGATTGTTTGAATGGAGATCGCAGGCCATGTGATTATTTTAGCATCCTTTCAAAGCAGACTCATACAGTGTGCCTTGCATGCTACAACTCATCCGTGTGGAAAATATGATTTTTTTTCCGCCTTT
This sequence comes from Misgurnus anguillicaudatus, assembly GCF_027580225.2. Taxonomy (NCBI): domain Eukaryota; kingdom Metazoa; phylum Chordata; class Actinopteri; order Cypriniformes; family Cobitidae; genus Misgurnus; species Misgurnus anguillicaudatus. The sequence goes on along the minus strand of NW_027395276.1, from coordinate 2,217,719 downwards.
CCAGCTCGGATGAGCTGGCAGATGTGATGGAGGCACTCATTCCCCCCAAAAAAATGCTTTGAGGGAATTTGGTCAGATTGCCGTAACATTCCCTTATGTTTTCCAGTGCATATGTAAATCAGGGTACTTTATTTGTTTATTTACGTGAACCGTAGTTTCTTTTCTGTTTTAACAATGCACGACGTACTGTAAATACCTAGTGCCTAGTATACTGTATCTATTTCCAAATAGTCTATTTCAGTGGTTAGTGGCTCTTTGAAAGAGAAAATGCAAAGTTTATACGTGTCTTTTGCTTTTTAAAGGAACAGTTTAGCCGAATATGTAAATTCTGTTGTTATTTACATCCTCCTCATGTTTGTTTGCGAGACAGGAGGATGAGTAAATAATGTCATAATTCTCATTTTTGGGCGACCTGTTTCTTTAACCTCGCAATATATGTACAGTAGCTGCTAATTAGTGTTAGCGAAACAATTAACCCAGCATAACCCCGTGTGGGGAAAGCGACTTGCACATTTTGATTTGTTTGGAACCGTGAGCCGCATATCCGGATGCGTGATCATTTAAATAGGATTGTGGTTAAGGATCAACCCCAAGCTGGGTATTACTTTAGCAAAGGTCCAGTTAGACATCACATCAGAGAGACAAACATCTGTAGCGGTTAAATTAAGACTTTATAGCACACAGAAGAAATAAAAAGACTTCTCAGGTTGTCTTGATAACCATAGATTATTTGTAAAGCATGACCTTACAATGTTAGAAAGACATCAATATCTCTTACAAAATATACTGTAGGAAAACGTCAATCATGTCGGTTACTAATTTATTATCACTGTATCCGAGATGTTTAAAGTCAACAAGAAATTGAATTTTACTTGTGAAATGTTGTTTTGAATGACACCAGATGTTGGAAATGATCATTTAATCATGTTAAGTGGGAATTGGGCCATACTAAAACAAAGTCGGCGCTGAATGTGGATTGTATAAAGTCAGCGAAGAGTTGAAGAGGTTCACCAGGTTTAGTGCTTGTTTTCAATTTGTATCTGATGCATTACAATTGTTCTTTTAACACTGTCAGTGGGTAAAACAGCAGCAAAGCCTTAAAGGAACACGCCCACATTTTGGGAATTTAGCTTATTCACCGTATCCCCCAGAGTTAGATAAGTCCATACATACCTCTCTCATCTCCGTGCGTGCTGTAACTCTGTCTGACGTAGCCCCCGCTAGCTTAGCTTAGCACAAAGACTGGAAATGCATGGCTCCAGCTAGTATACTGCTCCCAATAAGTGACAAAATAACGCGATCATTTTCCTATTTATGTGTTGTGATTTGTATTGTCAAACCGTGTACAAATAACAAGGTGATATGAGACACAGCGATCTTTTAACAGTATACATACTGAGAACTATATTCTCTGAAGACGAAGTATATTCTCCGCCCATGCGGCAGTGCTTCGTCTTCAGAGAATATAGTTCTCAGTATGTATACTGTTAAAAGATCGCTGTGTCTCATATCACCTTGTTATTTGTACACGGTTTGACTATACAAATCACAACACATAAATAGGAAAATGATCGCGTTATTTTGTCACTTATTGGGAGCAGTATACTAGCTGGAGCCATGCATTTCCAGTCTTTGTGCTAAGCTAAGCTAGCGGGGGCTGCGTCAGACAGAGTTACAGCACGCACGGAGATGAGAGAGGTATGTATGGACTTATCTAACTCTGGGGGATACGGTGAATAAGCTAAATTCCCAAAATGTGGGCGTGTTCCTTTAAAGGGCACCTATTATGAAATCCATTTTTACAAGGTGTTTGGACATAAATGTGTGTTGGCAGTGTGCGAACACAACAACCACAATAAAAAAATCGACCTTCTACTTCTTTTTAATCCCCATTAAACCAAAGCAGTCTTATTAGACATGCTGTTTTGATTCTCTCAATGTGACATCACACAAACAAATCCCCGCCCACAGCCACTGACTGACTGGTTAATTTTACCTAAAAGCTTTTCTAAATGTGTTTGTTAGCAGCGCTAATGTGGCTAAAGATATTGTCTCAGACTGTATTAATCAGATCTATTTTTGACCAAAAGTGCTTGTTGTCTGTTGGTAAAGGCGTGAGGAGCTTTAGCTCATTTGCATTCAAAGGTACACACATGAAAACAGTGCGTTTTTGCTCCCACCCAAATAGGGGCTTGTTGAAAATGCTATAACAAATGATCTGTAGGTTATTTTGAGATGAAACTTTAAAGACACATTCTGGGCACACCTAAGACTTATATTACATCTTGTGAAAATGGGCATAATAGATGCCCTTGAACGCCTATTTTGTTTTCTATCATTATCATACAGGCATCAATCTGTTTTGAGACACAATCTTAAAATAAAAAGATGACGGTTTTGTTTGAATATTCATGTGAGACCTTCAAGTTTTGTCTAAGTGTAAGTAGCATCAAAAAGTGTTTTAACAAGAACAAACTGACTTTGATAGTGCAAATATATCTGTAGTACGGTGTCCCTGTCTTTCTTCTCAATATTGTCTTACTGTCTTAGTATTTTCTGCCTCGCTGTCATTTTCCCTAAACTCTTGCAAGCCATCCAATTAAATTGGATTCAATGAAACGTCAGATTAGCCATTTGACTCGTCTGCAGTACACTAAATGGATCCGGATTTGTGTCAGATTTTGCTGACCCGAACCCAGCTAAGCCTCTCATGTGGCTATGCTAGTGCTGCTATGTCCTCAGGTTGGTATGCTTCGGGTCTTCAGGTGTCACTGTTTTCATGTGTTATTTACAAATTATTCATCTTCATGTTGGTCCAAACCTGTATGAATTGCGTTTGTAGACCAGATGAATTATGTTTATGTTCTGATTAATGCACAGCATGTAAGTACTTGTATGGGTACTTTTAATTTATTGTACATTCTCAGAAAAAGATACAAAAGTTGTCATTGGGGTGGTACGCTTTCAAAAAGTACAACTTTGTACCTAAATGGTGCATATGAGTACCTTGGAGGTACAAATTGGCACCTAAACGATATACAACTTTGTACCTAAAGGGTGCATATTCGTACCAACGGGGTACAAACTGGCACCTAAACGATATACAACTTTGTACCTTAAGGGTGCATATAAGTACCTCAGGGGTACAAACAGGCACCTAAATAATATACAACTTGGTACCTAAAGGGTGCATATAAGTAGCCTGGTCCAACCAGACTCTCATACATTCATTTCTTTTGTACAGAGTCTGGCCACGCTCCATTGCAAAGCGTTACTTCCGTTAAGGAGGGTCCTCTGTTGAAGTTTAAAACTATTGGATCTGCCCAGAGTCACTCTGAATCTGCCATAACCAATCGCTAACGAATCAAACTTTTCCCAAACCCCGTGGGGAGGAGGGCCATAACGTGTCTGGCGCACGACCTCAACGTCATCGTTCTTAGCCACTCCCCTCTGTTCGCTGATTGGACCTGCAGATTTTTGCAGGAGAAAATGAAACTCTACAGAGCAGTCCCAGACGTTGTAATGAAGCGAAATGAAAATTAAGCGGAAGCACGTAGGAGGTCGGAGCCAGGCTAGCAAATAAGTACCTCGGAGGTACAAAACTGGCACCTAAATGATATACAACTTTGTACCTAAAGGGTCCGTATTAGTAGCTCGGAGGTACAAAATTGGCACCTAAACGATGTACAACTTTGTACCTAAAGGGTGCATATTAGTACCTCCGAGGTACAAACTGGCACCTAAACGATATACAACTTTGTACCTAAAGGGTGCATATAGGTACCTCCGAGGTACAAATTGGCACCTAAACGATATACAACTTTGAGGTACCTATTTGTACCTCCAAGGTACTTATATGCACCCTTTAAGTACAGAGATATACAACTTTGTACCTAAAGGTTGCATATAAGTACCTCGAAGGAACAAAACTGGCACCAAAACGATATACAACTTTGTACCTAAAGGGTGCATGTAAGTACCTCGAGGTACAAATTGGCACCTAAACGATATACAACTTTGTACCTAAAGGGTGTATATAAGTACCTTGGAGGTACAAATTGGCACCTAAACAATATACAAATTTGAGGTACCAATTTGTACCTCAAAGGTACTTAAATGCACCCTTTAGGTACAGAGATATACAACTTCTAAAGGTTGCATATAAGTACCTCGAAGGAACAAAACTGGCACCTAAACGATATACAACTTTGTACCTAAAGGGTGTATATAAGTACCTCGGAGGTACAAATTGGCACCTAAACGATATACAACTTTGTACCTAAAGGTTGCATATAAGTACCTCGAAGGAACAAAACTGGGACCTAAACGATATACAACTTTGTACCTAAAGGGTGCATGTAAGTACCTCGAGGTACAAATTGGCACCTAAATGATATACAACTTTGTACCTAAAGGGTGTATATAAGTACCACAGAGGTACAAATTGGCACCTAAACGATATACAAATTTGAGGTACCAATTTGTACCTGATGTAAATGATCTTTAGATACCACAGCATTGTTTATTCACAATACATACTATGCTATGTACAGTAGTGGCCAAAAGTGATGTCCGCCCTGGGACAGATGCCTTCAACCAACATATTTATAAAGATATATTAAAGATTTGTTATGGATGTTGTATAGCTGAGCTTGGAGTGTAAACTGAAGATCAGATTTAAAAAGGAGTTTTTGACATAATATTATGCACAACTCTGTAAATCAATAGTGATAGACCGATACACTGCAGTGGCCAAAAAAAGACCAAAATTTGATATTTTATTTTATTATTAGCACAAAATGTTTTATTATTTTTCAATAAACTAGAAAAAAACTGTAGTCAAAACTTGTGCTTTATTATTTATTATTTATTTATTTTTGCATATAAGAATAAAAACTATTTATGATAAGCTATAGGTTGCCCTTTAGACAAATATTTTTTGTCAAATATTAACCAAGTTTAGTGTTATTTATTTTGTACCACACTCATATTTTGATGCTTTACTTAAACCTCTTTAGTCATTAAAACCAAAATTGTCCAAATATCCCCTCCGGACATTACTTTTGGCCAATACGGTAGTAATACACTGATGTAGTTCAATTAAGAATAAGGTATCCCCATCACAGAAGTGTCCATCTATATACTTCATACTGCACTTATCATGGTTCTTATTTGATCTTGGATGTGGCTTTGCTGCTATACCCCTACTGATGGTGAGACTAAACATCGACATGTACTCTCTGCAAGGGCCCAAAGCCTTAATCACTGTTTGCGGTGTGTGATCTTCTCCCCTGAATGCACTCTCACACACTTCATTGTGTAGATATTAGTCAGCTGTCCCCTTTGAAGGTCACATGTGGTGCACTGGGCTAGAACAGTTTTGGTCCAATTGGCAGCAAACTCAGTTTCCTGGCACCCTCTTCTTCACTCACCGGTCCAGAATTGTTTTTGCCCCAAACCCCGACATTAAGCTATAATGGTTTCATGTTTTCTCATTTCCTTGTGACCTTTCTGTCTTTCGGAGGGTTGTGATAATTGTGATAGCTCCATCCTTTTCAGTTCCACTTCTTTACATTTTCTCTTTAGAGGAGATGGACTTTTTTGAACCTCCCCACAGAAGCTCAACACGAAAGTCAGCATGTAACTCAATTACCCATGGTGGTTTTGTGCCAAGACCCTCAACCGTTGAGCCTTTAGGGTGGCTGTTTGTAATGCCTGATTAAAAAGGCCTTTGGCATTATTCGATTGTAGCTTATTATGTAAATACGATCATAATTAAGCATTTAAGCAAATCTAAGGTGGTTATTTAGTCTAACAACATAGTCGAGATGATTAGACCGGGCTCGTTTGATTTCTTTAAGGGTTTTGCCACTTGTCTGTCAAGCTAATATCCTGTCTTAAACTCCTCTAATGCTGCGTACACACAGTCAATCGCATTGTGCAAGTTCGTGTCTATTCGTGTCTATAGTACATTAGAAGCTACAAATGGTCAAATTATATTTTTCTTTCTTTGTGTTAAGACATGCAAGCTTTCTAAAGCCTGTTTGTGTCTATTTGCTTCTATTCGCGTCTTTGCATTGACTTTGTATTTAATGTACTCATGCAAATCGTTAGATTCGCGTTTGGTGTGTACACCAGGGGCGTAGCCATGAGGGGGCCTGGGTGGGTCTTGGCCCCTCCATTTACATGTCCAGCCCCCTCAGATTTCCAATTGCTTAAAATAAAGTAAGAAAATGTTGATTTCTTAGTCTGATTGATAGATTGACCAATCAAAATGCTGCGCGGTAAAATGCAGCTATTTTCAAACTTGATTGGATTAGCTCATGTCACGCGTTGTTGTGTGTAATTTACGCTGTCATCTTCGCATTAGAGTTCATTAATATTCGGTGACAATGTGCCATCTACATCATATATATATATATATATATATATATATATATATATATATATATATATATATATATATATATATATATATATATATATATTGAGTTGCTCCCTCATTTTAGGATAGGACCATTTAAACGTGGCTTATAAAAGGCTGCCGAATGTCGTCTGTGGGCACAGTGTTTTTCTTTTTGTTGATATGATACTTTTGTTTATCAGTTGATGCATGATGCGCCGGTTGGTTGGTGTGGTATTTGTCACGCCCCTCCTTCACTGTGATTGTAGAAAATGTCGTTGTGAAAAGTGACATTGATGACCTCAGCATTTCCCCCAAAGTTAAATATTTTTCAACTCTCTGTGCTTCACCTCAGAAAAAAACGCCACTGATGTTGTTTTTGGAAACAAAAACATGACGGCCGCAGGAAAAACGCTCCAGTGAACACAGGGCCTAATACTGAGCACACAAAAGGTTTGCGAGTACTGATACAACACAACGTGCACGCTTTAGGCAGAAGTATGGTCCAATGTTTAAGCGTACGTAAGGGTCTGCTTACAGGGCGTGTGACGCAATTTACATCATCAGAAGAGTACTGTACACACACCGCCGATTTTTGAAACCCTGCGTACATTGAACACATACGCGCATGTGCCTAACGTCAAACATCTGTGTACACGTACGAGTCAAATAAACTATACTTTGCAAGGATGTGCATTAAACTGTGCACATACATTCACTTCAAAAACAGACTTAACCTGGCTTTAGAAAGCTTGCACAAAGAAAGAAAAATATAATTTGACCATTTGTAGCTTTCAAGTTACTATGTCATGAAAAACAACAATTTAGGCATTTTAATGGGTAAGAGTACATAGTTCAACAAGTTATATTTTAGGAGATAAAATGGCGGTCAATAAAACACCCAAGGTTTTTCAGCCAATAGAATCCTTTTGGGATTAAAGGGGGTTTGAATTTAGCAGGAACCGCTGTCATAGAAAGATATACGATTACAGGCCTGTGGTTCTTGGTATCTGATATATTTATACTATGAATCCAACAGTTCAATGGCTCTGTGATACGCCAAGACTCCCTCTACTGAATATTATGACCCTTGTCTTTTTCAGTAATCTGATAAAGCAGTGACAATGTTGTTAAAGCGTTCCTTACAAATGATAACTTGTTGTGCAATAAAGAGATGACATTGGCATATAAAATGAAGTTGTGTCACTGGTTTTATTTCCTTCCTGAATCATTCTGACCCCTTTCAGGATTTATTCAGGTTACGCGCTCTTAGCATCCTCCCTAAAGTCACGCCAACCAACGAAATCACAGTGATTCACTCTGCAGGATGTCAAGCGACACACAACTCACTCGAAAACATTCATCTTCAGTTCATTTGCATTTAATATTCTGCTTACTGGCGTGTCGTTCCCGCAGGAGTGTTTATTCAAAGTACAGATTCGACCTGATACACCAGCTGAACTTTTCTATTCAGGATGCATCTCTCTCAGAAAGCTTTGGTGTCAGATTACTTTCTCTCTCCCATCCAGACACACACACACACACATCAACAAACAGCACTGAAGAGACACCTACTAATGCGGTTAGATGAGAGTAAACCAATACTGCTTCTCTCTCTCTGTAAAAAACCTAGTGAACTGATAAGCGCTATAATTATGCAGCCTATATGGTACAACAGCGTTCTGCATCAGAGTTCACCTGTAATACCTTAAAGGTTGGCTATGTATGCGGCTGACTTGGTTTTGGGACAGAGTGTCCCCCCCTCTCTTTTCTCTCTCTCTCTCTTTCTGTAGACAGTGGCTCTGCTGCATCCCTGATGAGGTGTCTGTGTCTCAAATCCTCCCAGTGGTGCTGAGGTCAGCCCAAGGACTCCACTGGCATAACCACCCACATACACGGATGTGAACAATAACACTCATACTGACTTCATTCGAAAGAGTACACTACCCTTAGCAGTATGTGGGTGATTCTCACGAAAACTTGGTTTTAAAAATGTCAAGCATGAAAATGTAAAAATTGCTTACATTTACTTTTTTTCCCACCAGACATTGAAAAACAAAGTCTGGAGTAAATGGGAACATTAATTTAAAAACTTTTACTTATCATTTAACACTAATTTAAAAATGAGTCCTAAAAAATCTCATTACCGCAACAGTCAGAAAACATCAACACTGACATATTTTCAAAATGACATGACAAACCTGAAAGAACATAATTTGGAGATTCTGCACATGCATTTAAAATCAAAGTATTATGCTTCTATTAATTAAATTAACATTTAATAAGCATCTGTTGCGGTAATGATAATCAAAATGTCGTGTAAGCATTCTGACAAGACAATATTTCAAATTAACTGTAAAAAAAATGATCTTACCTGGTAGCCATCTTGAAGTAACTGGTCCATGTGCTTGGTCACTCAAAATCAAACTTTATTACAATTCTGTATGTGTGCTTAAACTGTTCTCAAAAAGTGTTGCGGAGGATGAGAACATCAGGCATGGACACATCATTTTCCTAATTTTTCTTCATTATTATTATACATGAATATTCAGTAAATATTTTTTCTGTCATCTAAAGTAGTCTAGCAAAACATCCATTTTTTTTTCTTAATATTTTTGTGTTAATTTGATTAAATTACAACATAACGCATGTTCAAACACAGCCGAACACATTGCGGTAATGAGAATTTCAGCAGAAAATGAGATAAAATTTCCAATTATAAATTCTTATGTTGAAATCACACATTGTGCAAGGTAGAACACAGTATTGTGTTAATTCTGATGCTTTTTAATGTTACTATATTACACATTTTAAAGCTAAAATCATTAGTGCCGTGGTGTTTCAATGGTTTCGTGAGAATCACCCATGTACTGTATGCTGTGTAGTAAGCAAATTTTGTGTGCCAATACTGTATCCAAATGACCAACCGTTATTGCCAAAATGTGCATAAACATTTGTTAACACTTTACAATGAGGTTGTATTTTTTTACTTTATTAATGCATATACTAACAGTAAGCAATATGGGTTTTTTTATTTTGCATGTTTTTATGTTTGTTTTAACGTTACCCTGTAAAAAAAATAGGGATGCACCGAAATGAAAATTCTTGCCCGAAACCGAAAAAGAGGGAACCAAGGCCGAAAACCGAAACACCGAAAGAAATTATTATGCCAATTATGTGTACCATTGCATTTATGGCTATCAGTGTGTCCTAACTTTACTAGGGGTGTGATGGATTACAAAACTCACGGATCACATTACAGTTTTTGAGGCACGGATCAGATATTTTTTTTCGGATAAGCAAAAAGGGGGTGGAAAAATCTAATAACAAATAAAGAAATTGCAAACATTTATAAAAAATAATTATTATTTTTTAGAGCTTCAGATTTTTCTTTGTCTTTGGTTGTTTGATTAACATTAATGACACAGACTTAAGAGCTGAGGTTACCGTCTCTTTAAGACCAAATATAAGCACAGACTTTCTGACAGTAATCTATACAAGACATAAAAAAATGTTTTTATTAGAAAAAGAATACTGTGGAGATCATTTTGCTTGTATGTGCCCTGTCAAGAACAGAAAGATTTTATGTTCGCCAGCTTTGTGAAACGCATCTCCGTTTATGCACTACTGAGTGCCCTTAACGCCGCGCACACATACAAACGTTACATCGTTTTTTATTGCTCTATTCGCCAAATGTATGTTAATGGACTACAGTATGGGACACAGTAGCGCAACTCTCTCTAAAGTTGACACATCAAGAGTTCTGATCTTTGAAGGGCATAGAAAGCTGCTCACTTTAGCGCCTTTTTGCGATTAAATAGATCCACACCGCAGACATGTTGCTTCAGACAAGCACGTGCAGGTCGCGGTTTCTGTTTGCGTCATCACAACATTTCGACCGTGTTGTTTCGGTGATAAAAGTCTTTTGGTAGCAGAATATTCGGTGCATCACGAAAAATATTTTTGCACTTACATTTTTAAGTTTAATCAACTTGGATTTACAAGTCATTTTAAATGTATTGACTAGTGATGAGTTACTGTAACTTATAAAAAAGTGTAGCAAATTCAACTTGATTTATTAAGTTACAGCAACTCGCCATTTGTCAAGATACAGTAGTTGAAATGACTTGTAAATCCTAGTTGATTAAACTTAAAGTGCTAAGATTTTTTTACAGTGTAGTTAAATGGCAAAAAAATTCACGTTAGTACTTTGTGCATTAACAAACGGTAATTGATCAAATGTATTAGTAAATAGAAACTAGGGGTGGGCCAATACGATATTATCGATATTGGCGGAAATGGGCAGATCAAATATTGTAGAAGTCTGGGAGGACAATCCGATCCAATACCAAGACAGACCTTGTCATGGCAACTTGGGGTAAAGCGCGACTTGCTGAGCAACATGAAGTTGCACAAAGATGTACTTTAAATTGTCCAAAGTTACACCTTAAATTTCATTTTACATTTTTTAACTAAAAATGTTGCTACTAGTCTGTTTGAAACATTTAAATAAAAATGAAGCAGCAGTATTGCACAATGCTTCATTGAGTCTTGAATTCTGTAGCTCTGTTTAAGCTTTTTGTATGGTTAACAAATGTGTTATTTGCAGCTTAATTGATTAAAAGGGCAATAGATATGTTATTGGATCGGTATCGACAGATACTCAAGGTTGTGGTATCATGGTATCAGACATGAAAACGTGGTATTGACCCAGCCCTAATGGAAACTAGCAAGAACTAACATGAAGAGGAATAAATGCTCTAGAAGTGTTGCTCATTGTTAGTTCACTTTAGCTAATATATTAAGTAATCTTACTTTAAATTAGGGTTACTGTTTTATATACGTTATTTAATCCCACTGAAGTTTAAAATAAAAAATACTGGACTTTTAGTGTGTTAGCATTAAAGAAAGTTATAACACTGACAGAATTAACCTTAAGCAGATTTATTCATTTTTAATTTCTCTTTTGGGAAAAGGTCATGTGGCAAATGATGTGACAACATGTGAACATACGACACTATAAAAAACTGGGTTGTTTCAGCCTACACTGTAAAAAATACTTTGCTGCCTTAAACATTTTTGTTGAATCAACTCGGATTTACAAGTCATTTCAACTTACTATTATTTATCTTGACTAAAGATGAGTTGTTATAACTACAGGTGAGTTGTTATAACTTATAAATTTAAGTTGACTTTTCTCAACTATATTTTATAAGTTGTGACAACTAATTTGACATGACTTGTAAATCTGAGTTGATTCAACAAAATATTTTAAGGCAGCAAATTTTTTTTACAGTGTACACTGTAAAAAGAGTCAAAGTTAAATGAACATTAAGCATGAACAAGTCTTTATCTTTACAGATTAAAACTATAAAATAACAGCCTCATGCAAAGCATTCTGGGAACCAGAAATCCACATCAACCTTTTTCTATTTTTTCCCTTCAGATTTTGTTTCCAAAATGCTTTGCACGAGGCTGTTATTTTAGTTTTATTCTGTAAATATAAACACTTGTTCATGCTTAATGTTTAAAGAGCACCTATTGTCCGATTCAGGTTTTTAAATTTCCTTTGGTGTGTAAGTGTGTATTAGTACATGTTAACAATATGCAAAATGTACAAATATGTGCGTTTCAGGAAGAGAGTGAAATTTGGAGCTACAAAAATGTAAGGTATGTGGAAAACTTTAACCATAAACCACGCAAACACATTGCATTATAGCAAATACACAAAATAACATTGTTTTTTAGCAATGAAATAGGTGCTCTTTAATGTTCAATTAACTTTAAACAAACTGTTGCCAGTAAATAACATCAATTTAACACAGTGGCCCCAACTGAAAATTTTAGAGGCGCAACCAGAAAATTTAGGGGCACACACCGTAAATCAACATGCTAAGCAAATATTCACATTTCTACTACTGTATTACTAATAAATACTTTAATGATAGATGCAGAAACTATAATGTGCTGTTTTCAAATTCACAAAAAAAGGTCAAATTTACTGGTCGCACATGTACGACTGGATGTAAAATTCAGTGGCACACTCTTAATTTTTGGTGGCAAAATGCCACCATTTGATGGCAGTCTGGAGCCCTGAGCAAACTAGTCTACACTACACTACACAACACTTTAATGTATATACATTTATTTTCAACCCAGCATTGGGTCAAAAAAAGGAAAGAGAGCTCATTTATAAAATCCTGTATAGAAAACGTCCTAAATTTGAACTTCAATCATTTCGCAAAAGTGCGTATGTGTGATTCATAATACGAATATGCGCAGAGAAAACGCGGGTATAGATGTGAAATCTATAAATCGCAAATTGTGCGCAGATAAATAGTTTCAAATCTCTGCATTTAAACAATGCCTAAATAATGTTATTGACATATAAAAGAGCACCTGTCAATGTTTAAATTCGTTCAAGAATGGCTTATATTTCCAAAAACCTGCAGCAATCGGACAAACAAAAGTGCGTACGTCTGCTCAGACCCTGAAATGGCGCTAAGCACTTTTGCATGTCAAAGTTTCTGTAATTATGGACTTTGTCGTGGATTTTTGTGTACGCACACTTTACAATCAAATATGTGTCCATGCACGCTTTATAAATGAGGCCCCAGCCACTGGGTTCAATTAACCTAGAAAATGTTTATACTGTATTTGACCCAACAATGGGTTAAAACAACCTAGCATAGGTTAAATTAAAACCCAGCGGGCTGGGCTCATCCCTTTTTGATCCAACGCTGGATTAAAAAAATAACCCAGCATTTTTAAAGTGTACTCATATATGCAGGTTTGCAAATTTATGTTGGGTTCTTGGCTGTTAGTTGTACAGTTGCGTGAAAGAGAGAAACTAGGCCAATTTTAACATCTTGGACAGCATGATGAATTAGAGATTTGATGTTTATCATGCTTGAAAACAAGGGCTAATTTATTGGTTAGTTTACTTTCTCAAGAAAACAACCCTCCCTCCCCTGAATCTCACTCATTTCTGATGTTTTTTATTTCCTGTTGGCCTATTTCCATATATCATCTTACCCAGCAAGCAAAAACCGACAGAGTGAATTGACGGCTAACTATAGACCCAATATAGTTCGGCTATGAGTAACCCACTTCTACCCTAAATAACCTTGAATTTGGTTACATGTGTTTGCTTTCATTTCTTTTACAATTTCTAAACATATACACATCGTCTATCCGGGGGCTATGGCTAGACGTCTGTTAGACTTTCACTGAAAGCCCAAATTATGCCTTGTTTTGGGCAAAATTGCTTGATGGGCACTCTTCTTGTTTCGTTCAGACTACTTTTTCTTCTCTTTGGCTTCTTATTGATAAATAACGAACAGATTTTTCAGAGAGATTCAAATGGCAGTGTTCATCTTGGACGGACCCTTTCTCATTTATTACAGGACCACTCCGGCTCTGAGTGGAGTTCTGCCCATTTCTGAATGTCAAGATTTACATTTCATCCCTCTGAAAAATTGTGAGAAGGTGCACTGAGGAAAAGCAGGGGACAAAATGTGCAATGGATGGGGCAAATAATTATTAAAGCTCACATAACACACAGTTTTTGCCAATCTAATGTTAATCTTGGTTACCTATAGAGTACACTGTAAAAAATACTTTGCTGCCTTAAAATTTTTTGTTGAATCTACTCGGATTTACAAGTCATTTCAACTTATTTATCTTGACTAGAGATGAGTTGTTATAACTACAGGTGAGTTGTTATAACTTATAAAATTAAGTTGACTTTTCTCAACTATATTTTATAAGTTGTGACAACTCATCTCTGTTGACATGACTTGTAAATCTGTGTTGATTCAACAAAAATTTTTAAGGCAGCAAAGTATTTTTTACAGTGTAGTATTTCATCCTTCATATGTCCAAAGAGTCTTTCGTGTTGTCAGGTTATTAGAGGTCAGAACTGCCTTTCCCTTTTTTTCTGGAGAAAGACAAACAATGGAAGGCGGGCGGAGATAAAGAATTATGAATACACGCAGCCTTTAGTAATCTAACAGCTGTGACATCGATAGAAATCAAACTTAAATAAAAACTTTTTTCCAATAACTATGGCTTACAGTCAGATACAGCCTTACACATATGATCCAGAATCGGATTGATCAACAGGAATAACAGCAGCAACGATTATAGCAGAACATCTCTATCTTGTTTGTTTATCCGCTATTTTAATTAAGAAATGCGATGTAAATCTTGATGTGTTTTTTCTGCATTTGCCTGTTTAAAAGGTGTAAATGTCGTAAGTGCAATACAACTGAGGTGGAAAATGTTTGCTGTTGTTGGTGTTACATTAAATGCATGTATGCGCCGTCTGCAAACAAAACAGGTGAGATTTTGATTTACTTACGACTGTAGTTGGCACTCTTAAACAGGGTCTTCTAAAGGTGGGACCCCTCCATCAGTTGTAAACAAGTGGCAAATTCGGGATCAAACTGAGCCTTGTTTGTAAAGCAATCCCTCCTGGGAACATACATAAACCCATTCGCAATTACATTGCTGTCCGGGAAAAACAAACTGCATCCATTGATGTCTTCAGACAGCGAACGCTAATTAAGGTTTTCTTCTCCTTACATCCAAAACACACTTTTATCGAACCATCTTGATAAAACAAAGTTGTTCCAACTTCACTTTTTACAGTGGGAAAGCACATCAAAGGTGCCCAAGAATGTTAAACTGTATTTATCTCGTCATAGCTGAATTATTAGAGATCTGTATATGGTAATGACATATGGTGAGCCTCAAACAGTAATGTTTCCTCATTCTTAAATCTCATGCATTCAAAAGTCTACTAAAAACAGGCCAATCTCAACATAACACCGACTGTGACGTAACAGTCGAGTTGTACGCCCCAACATTTCTATATACCCACCCATATTCTAGGCCAGCCGGAAAAAGGGGTAAGTACTGATTTTATTACTGTTGATTTCCGTTTAAATTTAATGTTTCTTAGTGAGCAAACAACAATAACGATAATGTAACATTGTCAAGATTGAACACATGCATTTTGAGGCAAAACAAAGGGCACTGTTGTATTTTAAGATATGTCAGTGCAAGTTGTTTTCAGTTTGGACAGCGCTTACATTTATTTTAGTCTAGGACTCGTCTAATCCCGGTCTGGGAAACCGCCCCTTAAGGTTGGATGCCTAAACTTTCCATCATTCACGCTGCAATCTATTTACTATGACAGGTGACGTGACCCTCGTTGGCAAACAGACAATCAGAGCGCAGCTCATTATTATTATTTATACCACGGGTCTGTTGAATGCTGCATTCTGATTGGCTGAGAAATGTTCTATGGGTGTTGATTATTTTTCTGTAAACCGCACACCTAACTTTTCAAATGTCTTAAAAATAGGCACCAGAGCAATGTTTGTGGTAACCGTGGTATAAGAGGAATAATTGACTCCGGTCCTTTGAATTATTTGAAAATAATGCACACCTGCGGTGTAACGGCACTCCGCTTCGCGTCATGCCGCATTACCACCTTGGTGTGCATTATTTTCTTATAATTCAATGGCCCGTCGTCAATTATTCCTTACTGATTACCCTTCCAAAAAATGTAATAACAGACCATTTCATTCTGAGGGCAAATCCTAGGGTTGTAAACAGACATGTAAAACCATCCCTGGATCATTTTTTCACTTAAAAAAGCCACATACCTTATATTTAGACATCAAAGAACAATGTAACATTATTTCAATGCATTCTTGGTCACCTTTAAGATCTCGTTTCATCTCATTTTTATCATCATTGAATACATCATTTGTTATTTTGATTAATGTGCTCTTAAGGCATTATGAGAAATCACAGGACTCGACTGTGCAATCGTTTTTTTGTCATAAGGTTGCGTGGTGTCTTTTTATACAACACAA
The DNA here is from genome assembly GCF_027580225.2 of Misgurnus anguillicaudatus. Lineage (NCBI taxonomy): Eukaryota > Metazoa > Chordata > Actinopteri > Cypriniformes > Cobitidae > Misgurnus > Misgurnus anguillicaudatus. Next base: position 2,201,429 of record NW_027395276.1, on the reverse strand, counting down.
GCTGCACAGATACGCTGTTTCTTTATACATATATATAGTATAGTCAGACGGGCATGAACTGCGTGTCCTCTTTACACAGCGCAAGCCAGTCTAATCTGTACAGTGCAAGTTTTTTACCATTTTATGATAGCTACACACAGCAGAGTATAGTCAAACAGACATAGCATGCTTTAGTTTTATTGTAAACCTCTCAAGGTAACATGCCCGACCAAAATTTACGTACTGACGTCATTTAATTTGTAATTTTTTACAACAGTTCATGCTATGCTATTTATGCTCAAAATACAATGCAAATGAGCTGATGAAATGCAAACACTGATCACAATGATGGTGGTTTGCTGAAATTGAAACTCAATTGTGCTGTCAATTATTTTTTCCCGCTTTCTTTCTCTTTAGTGCCGTGGTTCCTTTTCACATTTTCTAGGTTAATAGAAGCACTGGGGACCCAATTATAGTACGGCGGCAGTGGCTCAGTGGTTCATGTAGGTTGTCTACAAACCGGAAGGTTGGTGGTTCAATCCCCGACTCCACTGGACCAAGTGTCGAGGTGTCCTTGAGCAAGACACTTAACCCCAGTTGCTCCCGACGAGCTGGCTGGCGCCTTGCATGGCTGACACCGCCGTCGGAGTATGAATGTGGGAGTGAATGGGTGAATGTGAGGCAAATTGTAAAGCACTTTGAATGGCCATAGGTCTGTCAAAAGTGCTATATAAATGCAGTCCATTTACATAAAAATGGAAAAAGTCAGATTTTCATGTTATGTCTCCTTTAAAAGTACAAATTATTTTGTCAATTCTTTATTCTAATAAAGTTCAACGTTATGTTTGAGCTCAGTGAATGAGTAATGAGTGTTGTGTTTGAAATCATTAAACGGTCAAAAACTATCCATTAATTTATCGGTTATCGCAGTTAGTGTTCACCTTGGTTAAAGATAGATAAAGTCCAATATCGGTCGACCTCTAATCATCACTCATCCTACAAATCTAAACAATGGTGACAATCATCAAACTAATTCAGATAAAACGATCAACTGCAATGCATGCTGGGAGTCATGGATTAGATTAGTATTATGTTGATACCCAGCATGCATTGCAGCATAAAGCTTTCATTTGTTAATCGTCACCATCGATGAGCTTTATAGACGAATTCATCATGTCAAAGATTGATTCAGTAGTTTAAAGCAACACTATGTAGTTTTTTTTACCTTTAAATAATGTCTCTAAAATTATTTTAGTGATAGAACAACTTTTAACTGGACAAATTGTACTGTTGCTGCAACCTGAGCAGCCTCCTAGCTGCTACAAGCACACTCTGAAAGTGGCGGTGGCGGGTAGAGCACACAGCCCCGCCCTCCCCCTGCCTGCAGAAGAGTGTCTGATACCTGGCACTGTTGCGCTTTTCAACCACATGGGGGAGCTGTAAGTCATTTTTACATGGAAACTACATAGTGTTGCTTTAACCTTCTACGGGGCTAATCACACCTAAACGCATTTAAGACATTTGGAAGGCGTGCCGCACTACCTTTTTTGTCACTTTGAAAAAAGAGCATTGCGGGGCTGCTTTTTGTATTGCTAGGCAACCGCTGAGTCAGCTGTCTTGTCAATCAAATATTAAAGCGTGAGCGCTCTTTTGCTGTTAAATTTCATATTAGCTTTTAACTTTTAAAAGACTTTTCTGCTCTCAGCGTTCCTTCAAAAGTGCGTGCTGCAGCCGGCAGCAAAAAAAGCAAAGCACGCATAACGCTCACTGACCATAGAAAATCATTCAAAAAAGGCGCCTGCAACTGCCATAAATGCATTTCGTGTGATACTTCCAGCTAGCACTGTAATATCACCCATTTTTTACACATCATGAACACCGCATACACATACACAAAAGAATATTACTTAGGTAAAGCTACATTACTTAAATTACTTGATCACAGTAGATCTAAGTTTTCTTTGCAATAGCAGATATATCTTACAACATGCTTCAAAAGCCAAAGAAATTAAACATTAAAACACAAGAGTCAGGGGCCCAGCTAAAGCAAACACTGATCATCATAATGGTGGTTTGTTGAAATTTAAATATTCTTTCTATATTAATTGAAGGTGCAAATGTGATACTGATTCAATGGGATTAACATTGACAAATCAACAATTTTTAACAATGTTTCAATGGCTATCTGGGTACACTTTAAAGATTTTGCAGCTTTAAAATTTAATTTTGTGTGTAAAAATGTTTCACCAATAAAATGAAGTAGATAATAGTGAAAAGTTTTTAGAGTGTATGGCATTATGTAGCATCCTTATTTTAACAGTGAAGAATGTTTCGAATAAATGACTTCCTGTCGCTTCATTGGCGTTTTTCATGAATACCTCGTCTAATCATTTCCGTGACTTTGAAAGAAAACATCAAGGACAAATAAACTTAAGAATAATTTATTTTAACAGATTAGTTTTGATGACATCACGAGGCTCTGATAAATTGTGGTAGATTAGTTTTATGTGCACAAGAGGTGTCTGACTCATAGCTGACGTCACAAGACCTTCATGCTGAACATTTAACAGCTCAGTACTGGAGACATAAACACACACACACACACACACACACACACACACACGCACGCACGCACGCACGCACGCACACACACGCACACACCTATTCATTTTCTCACTCACACACATCTACTTCACAGCCGGGTTTTGTTTCAAAGTAATTACTGTAGCCAAGCGAAACGCATCAGTCAGATCTTTAAACAGACAGTGAAGAGGTCAGACTCTAGAATGAAGCATGATTTATTCAGACGTTCAGTGGATTGTCAGTGAATTTTGTGAGGCTGGGCCTTTAAAGAGAAACCCTAGGGAAAACAGCACCACTCTCTCATTAAGTGTAACTCTCATCTGGAACTGTGGTGAGACATTCAAGTGACACTTGATTACAGTCTAGTGATCTTCCTCTAGGTTACACTTAGACATTTACAACAACATCTACAGACTTTTCACACACGGTTCCAACACTCAATTACTGCTTTTTCAATTAACTGATTATGGGTGGGAATCTTTGCATGTCAAAATGACACAGGCTTCCATTCCAGTTGTATCTCAATGTTATAAAGGTCACATAACACAGTGTTTTTGCTAATCTCGTCTTAATCGTGAGTTACCTAGAGAGGAGGTTTCCATCCCTCTCATTTCCGAAGAGTCTTTAGTTTTACCAGATTTATAAACAACAGATCTGCTGTAATGCTACTTTACTTTACAAGCAACACACACAAAACATTATCCCACTATCTCTAAACGTTCCTGTCGTTTATATTATATGTACTTACGCAACAAGTAGGGCCCTATAATTTCCGCGATCACGGAATCGCGGAATTGGCAGATTAACACGGAATCTAGTATTAACGCGGAATTTCGCGGAATTTTACATATTTTGAATAAAATTATGTTTTTGTGTGGGAGACGAACGTATGTCTAAGGGAAATGCAGACCGAGGGAAGTAAATCTGGGCAACACACCCCCTCCCGTAGTTTCAGACCCCCTCCAAAACACTGAAACCGTGTGGAAGCGGCTCTCCACGATCTGCTTTCGTCAGCGAAAAAAATAAGAAATTTGACGCTAAGCATTTAGTTCTGAGCAGTTCTCACATGACTTTTATGTGACCGGAGAACTGTTATTTTGTAAGTTTTGTCAACATTCTGTTCACGGTGAGCGCAAAGATACATGCACTCTCTAATCCACGTCTGTCTCACTGCACTTCTCTCACGTGCACGCGCTCTCGCATCTGTCTGAAGTCCGAACACAAATCCTCGTGCATTTGTTCAGTTTTATACATTTCAAGCGAGTTGAGGCAAACTAACTATCCCTCGCATTTAAAATATAATCATCTGCATCATGACGCCGCTCTCTGTTTCTATTTCGCTCGCACGTGCAAAGAGCTGCACGCTCACGCTGTCCTAAGTCATATCAGTAATCCTGTGTATGTTTGTAAAGTTATATGCATTTCAAGCGATCGTGTATAAAATATGTATCGCGTTCCGCTGGACCGATGTGTTTAAGGCACTTCTGAAGGCACCACTGCTTTGACACCTTGTTGTAGCCTTCTGCAACAACACTAAAAAATGCATTGAATTGAATTGAATTGAGTTGTGTGTGTGTGTGTGTGTGTGCGCGGGCGGGCGCGCGCGCGCGCGCGTGTGTGTGCATGTGTATGTACGTGTGTGTGTAAATGCATGTTTTACAGTCATTAAGTAATCGTGTTATCCAGTTTTCCCCCAAATCATTTACATTTTAATCATTAACATTAAAGGCACACTCTTTGTATGACTAAAATAACAGTAAAGGGTAAATGAAAATAATTGCCAAAAATTAAAACAGATAAAACGGAATTTGCAAAAATTAAAACAGATAAAACGGAATTTGCAAAAATTAAAATGGAGAAAACGGAATTTGGGAAAAAATAAAACGGAATTTGGGAAAAAATAAAACGGATTTTATAGGGCCCTAAACAAGTGCCAACAAAACACAGACATTTGATGCAGATTTACTTACCGTCTGTGACTCATGACCCAGTTGGGACCACCCAAATTCAACGAAATCCTGTTTTAAACAAACACACACGCACGCATGCACAACTCTGCTGCTACCCTGGATAAACAAACTATATTCATCGTTTAATGCTGGGTTTATTGGAAAGTTAATCAAGCTTTTTCCCTTACAAACAAAAACACACTTTTCTGGTGATGTTGATTTCGTGTCAGCTCTTGGTTGGAGTTTGCGTGCGCTATTCCGGTTGAAGGTCTTCCAATGTACTTTCAGCACTTAATTTTCCCATATAAGAAATAAAAGCAAAATCGTTATGAATGAATATTTAATGCTCGAATAAAACTCTCCAAAACTTGTATGAACAACTGCTTTTTTGACACTATGTCTATGTTTAGCATAACGAATCCAACCCTTAAACAGTGTTATTACACGGGGCTGTTGAATGCTTTATTCTGACTGATTGAGAAATGTTCAACGGGTGTTGATTATTTTTCAATAACCGCACACCTAACCTTTAAAAAGTCTTAAAAATAGGCACCAGAGCAATATTTTTGGTATCCGTGCGGAATAATTGACTCCGGTCCTTTGAATTATTTGAAAATAATGCACTCCCGCATAACCACCTTGAGTGTGCATTATTTTCTTATAATTCAACGGCCCGTTATTAATTATTCCTTACTTATTACAATGAACTCTAAAATACTTAATTCTGATTGGCCAGTCACAACAGTCCAAGGTTCTTTTCAGATTCAGATTCTTTTCAAAAATAATAACACACAGTAACCCGAATGCTGCAAATCATTTTGACAGGTACAGTTTAATATTACACAAAAATTAAATATAAATGTCTTTTAATAAAGCACATATTTTCAAATGATTAAACACTGCACTACGGGTCCTGATTACACTGTCGGGGGCTTATTTCTGCGATAACAACCTGCTCTCTATACATTATACCTTTTAAAAAGAAAGAATGCATGAAATAGCTTTAGACCCACCTTTAAACAAATATATACGTTAACATTTTCGAGTTATGCATTTGGCAGACACTTATATCCAAAGCGGCTTACAATGCATTCAAACTGCATTTTTCTGTATATAAAATACATTTATTCAGCCGTATTTTATATAATGTCTCCTCAGGGAGGGCTTGGTACATGCTGCTCTCCCAGCAGACCGAAGCTGATGGAGCACCTTACATTTGTTCTGGCTTTTTGTGCCATTTCTAAAAACCATGAATGCTGCCAATGGGGCTAATTAGACAAAAGGTTCAGCATAAATCTGCCAGTGACTCTTTATGGCGGATGAGGGTTTCATCTATGGAAGTGTGGCCTGCATTTGGCCGTCGGCTTTTTAATAAATTGGAGCACTTGTGCTGAATTATGTTGTTCTGATTACAGTAATGGAATGAATACAGGGTTTTATTTTATTTGAACATGCGGTAATGACCCAATATTTCTGAACTGAGATTCATAGTAGCGCCTTTACAAAACACGACATCCAGAGGATGGGGTTGGACCCAGATCCAGGGGTGGTGCTGGATCGCCTCCCACTGCATTTTAATTGGTTGGCAGCAGTGGTGTAGTGCAGGGTATACGCAGGTATATGGAGTATACCCACCTCTTTATTTGAGGGCAGGGGGTATACCCACTTCTACTGGGGGCATAAATTAAGAGTATATCCACTTCTCCAGACACCACTACACCACTGGTTGGCAGCATTGGTTTTTACCACAAAACACATCATACTCGTGTTGTGCATTACCATTGCTGCATTGAGTCAATAGGTGTGTTTGAGATCATCCGGCGCTGCGCAGACCGATCGAGGGAGGAACTGAAGACGGTGCCGTCAAGCCGGACACCTGCTGCTTGCCGTAGCCCGTAGTGACGTGTGTGCCGTGTTTCCTTGTTTTTAATCGCAAATGAAGTGAATTAGATGCTGAATTTGATAAAAACAAACCTTTTAATAAAAAGTTGCAACCAGAAACATTTTACATCAAATTTTTTAATTGCTGCTTATACTGTATACCCGAAAATAACGGGAAACAAGCCTATTTTATTAAAATACCAATAGAGTTTGTTATTTTCATTTTTATTTTATTACACGACACAATTTAACATATTTAAGCATATTAAAGTGTTTTTTCCTGTTTCAAAACATGAATTTATAATGTTTATTAGTTGGATTAAACTTGAAACGCACGTGATTGTTGTCATCAGTGAGGCGACCAATCATGTAAAGCTGTTACGTCATCTCAACTCCGGGCAGCCGCTCCGGGCTAGCCGGCTACTCTCGAAACGCTCTCGCGGTACTTAAAAACCATATGACACAGTCACGTGCCTGCAGCGCCAGCTGAAGTCGAACAAAATTACTAACCGGAATGCACTGCTTCAAGTCAGCCGCCGATCGGTCTGCGCAGCGCCGCATGAAGTCGAACACACCTATTACTAAACTAAGTTATTCTTCTGTTGAAAAAAAACAAACTTTGTATACTCCAGTATTACGCCAATAAAAGTAATGCCTACACTGCCTTCAATTTTTTGTTGAATCAACCCAGAGTCATTTCAACTAACTATTATTTATCTTGACTAGAGATGAGTTGTTAAAACTATTCAATTTCAATTAAATTTTATTTATATAGCACTTTTTACAATTGGTAATTGGTTCAAAGCAGCTTTACATTAATAGAAGCAGAGGAAAACACAGAAAAATCGACAGACAACATAAGTAGCAAAATATAGCGGCTATGAATAAACTTTACAAGCGAGCGTATTAATAATGTATCTTAAACAAGAGGGTGCTAAGTTAAGCCAATGTCGGCTGACTCCCCGGGGTTGAAAAAAACCCCAGGAGAAAAACCTCCTGACCTTTTAAGCCTAGGAGGGAAAAAAGTCCTAGGAGGGAAAAAAAACCTTGGGCGTGGTTATATATATATATATATATATATCCACTGTGTATATATATATATATATATATATATATATATATATATATATATATATATATATATATATATATATATATATATATATATATATATATATTTATGTGTGTGTGGGTATATGTGTAAATCATATGTGTATATGTTTAAATCAAAACAAACCAACTGCAGTTGCATTGAAATTAATTGTAATGCACAATCAAAAAACGAGATTTCTGAACAATTAAAAAAAACGGTGGTTATCTCGTTTTGCAACGAAACTCTTCATATATATATATGTAGAGATTAACTACAGATGAGTTGTTATAACTTATAAAATTAAGTTGACTTTTGTCAAGATAAATAATAGTAAGTTGACATGACTTGTAAATCTGAGTTGATTCAACAAAAACAATAAGGCAGTAAAGATTTTTTACAGTGTACAAGGTGAAATGTAAGTTTTTTTGTTTTGATGTTTTGGAGTAAAGGTAAACAATAACACTAAGCCTCATCTAGGTACTATCAGTCATCTTAACAGGTGCAGTTTAATGATTTAATATGGTATAGATATGCATAATTAATAACATATATGAGAAATGAATAAACTGAATGCTCATCTTTTTTGGATTTTAACTTGTTTTAGTCTTTGCTTACAAAAAAGAAAAAAAACACACTGAAACAAGAACTTTTTTCTGTTAGCTGAGACAGAAGATTTAAATGAACTCAGTCAAAGCAACAAGATGACTCCGTTTAGACGATTCAACAGAGGCAAGATAAGCAAACAAATCTTTTTTACAATGCCGTAATAAATTTACCACTTTCATTTAATAGTCACTGGACTATATGGGCCACACTCATCATTCTACTTACACTAGGAAATTGGTGTGTGGGCCAGATCAGGACAAAAGAACCAGGCATATATCTGCCACAACTTCACTTTGCTACCCATCAATAAATCTCAATCAGCATTCAGTTCCAAAAGGGACAAACCCAACACATTGGGTTGTAATCTGCTGCATTGTTTCAATCCAAAACGCTGGGTTTTTAAACACAGTCTATGTTTTGACGGAGGTCATGCACTCACTTTTGTGCAAAAGAAAGGTTCTTTATGGAATCCCTTTGTTTTTTTATCGTATCATAAAACACCTTTATTTTTAAGAGTGTATAAAAACATGTTGCTTTCCAGATTGATATTTTTTAGTTGAATGAAAGATGTTCTGTGGTCAGATTACAATGTCTGTTTTTTACCAGCAATAAAACTCAGTAATACTGATGATCTCAGGTCTTCTTGACACATCAGGATTCCACCCTCACAAATCATCTCGCCATGACGTCTTCTCCATACTAATCGTTTCCTCCTGCATGCTGTTTGCATATATTTGATTTAACATTTGACACTTTATATATTTATATATTCAAATTGTAGTGTGATATATATTCGGTGCAATGTCTGACATTAAAGCAAAGGTCATAAACTTTTCTGACAGCTGAGATGCTTTTTCACATACTGGTAAGAAAAGAGTTGTAATGCCTCAGCAGTTATTCTTTCGTAAGCTTGAAAAGCCAAAGTCTAAAACCTTTAGCCTAATACTGCATTTGAAAGCAGAGTCAGTATGAATAGTATGCATAATAAGATGTCCCAAATTATAGTGTGCAAAAGGCGACAAAATAGTGAATCAAGACCGGGTCTATGGAGTACTAGGTGGGAATTCTTCTGCCCCCCCCCAAAAAAAAATGTCTAGCCAACCATAAAAAAACGAGTGTCTCTTTACACAAGTGTCCCTTGTTAATAAACGCTATTTATATTAGCTCCCGCCCACCTAGGTCTGGTTGTCTTACACAAAGCTCAGAGACCTCTTCAGCAATATGTAACTAACAGGAAAAGTACCACTGTGTAGGATCTACTCCCATCTAGCGGTGAAAGTCTATATGACAACCAACTGAATATTACTTTCTAGCCCCCCCCCCATTCGGAACGCGTTTTAACTCGTACAGTGGCCCGGCCGTGTCATGCCAAGGTTAACATGGCTTCCAGTAGCTACAAAGCAAAAGCAATGAAAAAAATGAACAATTTGCAATGTCCTTTGCCTGTGATCCATCAAAGCACACAGATTTATGTTTAACATGGAAAAAGTCTGATTGTCATGATATGTCCGCTTAAAATCACATACAAAAAGCAACCATAAACGTAGCTTAGACACTCCTTTTTCATCCACGCGAGGAAAAATATCACAAGGGCTGTTAAACTTGGTATTAAGATGTGGTTTCGTCGATCAGATCACAAGTGGACGAGAGAGACACATTACGTTTACACTTGGTGTTTAAATCCGTCTCTTTTTGTCCATTTTCGACCGCTTCTCTCCAGATTACTGAGGAGATGGTCTGTGGACGAGTCCCTCTCCTGTCATTTAATCATGAGCGGGAGTAATGACGAGTTTAAATGGACGCAAACTAATATTATGTCAGAGTCCAATGCTTATGTTTTAAGTAAACGTTACATGTCTGTGTATATGTAAGAGCTTTAATCTCTGATATTGGTGAAATAAGATCGCTCAACTTTCACACGCTTGTAAAATGAAACGAAAGACGCGCAGATCAGACGCTTTTATCAATGGAAGGCTAAAAATAGGGCTGTCACCGTGTGTTTGTGTTAGAGGTCAGAAAAGATGAAAAACATTTATCTCAGTACCTCAGATTACATACATGGGCGGAGAGATGGCGTGTGGCTGCTCAAACACATTAAACCACATGCGTGGTTACACTAACAAGTGTTATGCATAACCATGCTATAGTTAGCCAAAGAACTACAAAACTTCAAGTTTACAACATAGACTGTATATAGATGTAAACGAATATGCTGAATTACCTGTGGAGAAGATAGAAAGTATGCAACTTCTGTGTCCCTTGAGCCTCATGATCTTGGTAAACTAACATTAACTTACTCCAATATTGACTTTGGTCTTGATGTTTTTCCTGTCGCGTTGTCGTTTAAAATCCCCGTTTAGCTTCCTTGGCGACGTGTCCTCGAGAATAGTTCTTCAACAGGCTTTCAAATCTGCCTCAAATCAAAGCAATAGATCGCGGGATCATCACGGTGTGCGGCTGTTGTAAAATCCGAAGGATTCAGTCTACGCAGGTCACATATCCGGGCTGCATACGTCATCAAGCCTGGTTTATTTAAATTAACTGAGCATTACATTCGCAAGATGTAAGCATCAGTGGCGTAGCAAGTCAGTCCCGGGCCCATATGCAAAAAAATGTACGGGCCCCCTTAAGCCAAAGCGCCACCAACTTTGCCCGTTGGCACTGTTAACTGTGGCGCGCAGGTCTGTTAACAACATATACTTTTAATAAGGTAGTCAAATATTTTTACTGTACTTTTTTACTTTAAAGGGTAGATTTAAGTAAAGAAAAACGAAATGTTTTAGGTAGTTTTTGACTCGTGACTAACTTCTCCGCCTTCTCTTTTCTCTTTAAGGCCTCACTTTTATGTTTATATTTGTCCATCCTTAATGTTCATGTAGATTGCCACTATATTAACCTCTCACACTGTGTTTTCTTTTTTATTTGGCGATGCGTCATGTAAAAAATGATAGCGTAGTAGTCTACGGCAGCCGCGGAGTGCAAAAAAAATAATAAACGCAAACAAGAAATGACGGAGAAATTAGACATTATGGAGAAATAAGAAATCACTACACATCATATGCATACAAAAATATATTTATTGCAGCCAGAAATAAAAATTAAATTGAAAAAAGAATGTTTTAATTAAAAGCTGGGGCGGGCCCCCTATTGGCCTGGGCCCATTTGCACATGCATACCCTGCATGCCCAGACGCTACGCCACTGGTAAGCATATTACATCAATTTACAATTAACTTAGAATAATTGTCAGTTTTATAATTGTTAATATTCTGAAATAAGACTGTCTTGATGACGTATACCGCCTACACATGCAACCTCCGGAGGCTTCAGCTAGCGGCCAGCGTGAGTGTATTCTGAAAGCGCGAAAGGCGGAGCTTGAATTTCAGGAATGTCCCTCGTCGGCGAATGTATTTCAAAGATGGAGGCACAACATGGATGCGCCAGTCGAGCGACTCGACCGTATGTATTTTAAATAGCAGATTCTACACTTACGAGAATACTTTGATTAGTGGGATGGAAGTAATTACACATGAATGAGCACATACTTTTGAAAGAAAACATAGGTTTTTGCTAAGAATTAACTCAAAAAAGTACACAGTGGAGCTTTAAAGAAAACGCATCTTTAAAATATATATCAGAAGAAATGCAATTCACCATTAACACAACATATATTAATATTAAACTATTACATTTATAGTAAAACATCCCCAAAATAGCCCCTAATCCTTTCTTAGACTCACCTCATTATTTTTTCAAATACAACAGCCAATGCCACGTCTTCAGCAGCTTTCAATATGTTTGTTTAAGAAGAAGTTCTGTTTATTAAAATTAGAATATGCAGTTTGGTTGCAGCATGATATATAGTAGATATAAACTATAAACTATGGTTACACAGTAAATATACAGTATTGCAACAGCTGCACATTGTGTGCAGTTTAAAAATCTAATATTGTTGGTTTTGTCATCATCGTCAGCTCATTCAGGTCATATTAGAGAAAACTTCACACGCACAAATTTACCGATTTTTAAGTTCAGAAAGAGCTTTCACTCCGCAAGGTCATCGTAAGGTAAACATGGTGTTTTATAATGTTATGATGTATTATAATATCTAATTTGCATGTCTTATGAAAAAAATATTTACCTTATATCCTCTATAGCTATGTCTGGCTCTCCCTCAAGGGTGTTTTTTTTCTTCCTAGGACTTTTTCCTCCTTACTAAAAAGCCAGGAGGTTTTTTCCTCCTAGGAGTTTTTTCAACCCCTAGAGAGTCAGCTGCATTGGCTTAACTTAGCACTCTCTTCTATGCTTTACATTATACGCTCACTAGTACGGTTTAATCTAGCTTCTGCTTATGTTGTCTACTGATTCTTATGTTTTCTCCTGCATTTATTAATGTAAAGCTGCTTTTTTCACAATTGTGAAAAGCCCTATATAAATAAAATTGAATTAATAATCAATATCTCTTTGGACTCTTCGCAACTCACACATACATTATTTTAGGGCTTGTGCTTTTGTCTGGTGCCGTATTTGTCATGCATATACATTTGTCAAATTGCTTCCATGATATTCTCATCAATAAATTATTTAAGGATTGTGCTTGTAATATTTCAGCATGTATAATAGGGTCAGCATATTAATGAAAATATAACCTACTGTTACGTCGAGGTAGTAAGATTGAATGACGTCACCAAAGCGGCTTTATGTGAATTGACGCCACATATTGAACGTCGTTACTGCATTATCATAATAGAATGTTGTCATAATTTTTTTTCGACATTAAATTCAGTCTGTGCCAGCTACTCTGCAAAATATCTTCAGAAAAAGTCTTCTATAGCCTTTTATCCCCTCTGCATTTGTTGACATTGAGAAGACACAGAATATGAATTATGCATTTTCGGTTTGAGGGAGACAAACCTTCAGATCTGTTTTATATATTTTACATTGAGTGTTATGGCTGCAGCAAGCCTAGTACCGGGCCTGCAGTGAATTAACATCTCGCAGACACTTTTAATGTTTACCAGGCAAGTTAAAGTCCATTCATTACATACATTTTATTACTGTATGTGTGTTTCTAGGAAACGAGCCAGTCAGCTTCACAAAGGCGTTTAGATGCAAATGTTCTAGCTGTTAGTTTCTATGATGTCGGTGGCTCAGTTCAGAGCAAAACGCTAACACCGCTGCAATAGCGGTTGACAAGATGGAGCGTTTTATATTCCCGGCTTTCTCTCCCTCGCTGTGTACTTCTCTGAGCTGACGTGATATTACATTTCATATTCACAGCTGAGCTCCTGATGTTTTCGCTGTCTCAGACTAATGAGTTTTGGGACGGGTTTTTGGCCCTGGATTCATCTAATTTATTTTGCTGAATCAAGCTTTGTGCTCCAGACACCATCTCTGTTTACACGAGAACGATCCTGTCTTCCTCTAGTCTCAGCATACAAACAGTTCATAGATCGTCTGATGCATACTGAACAGAAAACTGGCAATAGTCAGGTACAATTTCTGGGAATCACAGAGAAGTTTGTTTCGAAACGTTTCACTAGGTTTGCAAAGGTTTGTGAGGCATGCTTTATCCAACAGTTACTTAACATATTAAGATGTTTCATCAGTTTGTCTTCATGGAATGCTTCAATGTTGCATCATCGCAACAAAATAGTGATTATTTTAAGATGATTAAAACAGATGTTTTTGACCACCAGAGCCATGGACCAGAAAGCTCTGCATCTGTGAGCTTTCTGTTCATGGAGAACAACCAAGGAATCTGAAAGCTGAGCTGGGTGATTCTCACGAAACCATTGAAACACCACGGCACTAATGATTTTAGCTTTAAAATGTGTAATATAGTAACATTAAAAAGCATCAGAATTAACACAATACTGTGTTCTACCTTGCACAATGTGTGATTTCAACATAAGAATTTATAATTGGAAATTTTATCTCATTTTCTGCTGAAATTCTCATTACTGCAATGTGTCCGGCTGTGTTTGAACATGCGTTATGTTGTAATTTAATCAAATTAACACAAAAATATTAAAAAAAAAATAAATGGATGTTTTGCTAGACTACTTTAGATGACAGAAAAAATATTTACTGAATATTCATGTATAATAATAATGAAGAAAAATTAGGAAAATGATGTGTCCATGCCTGATGTTCTCATCCTCCGCAACACTTTTTGAGAACAGTTTAAGCACACATACAGAATTTTAATAAAGTTTGATTTTGAGTGACCAAGCACATGGACCAGTTACTTCAAGATGGCTACCAGGCAAGATCATTTTTTTTTACAGTTAATTTGAAATATTGTCTTGTCAGAATGCTTACACGACATTTTGATTATCATTACCGCAACAGATGCTTATTAAATGTTAATTTTATTAATAGAAGCATAAATGCATGTGCAGAATCTCCAAATTATGTTCTTTCAGGTTTATCATGTCATTTTGAAAATATGTCAGTGTTGATGTTTTCTGACTGTTGCGGTAATGAGATTTTTTAGGACTAATTTTTTTAATTATGTTACAAAAAGTGTTAAATGATAAGTAAAAGTTTTTAAATTAATGTTCCCATTTACTCCAGACTTTGTTTTTCAATGTCTGGTGGGAAGAAAATTTAAGCAATTTTTACATTTTCATGCTTGACATTTTTAAAACCAAGTTTTCGTGAGAATCACCCAGCTACAGAAAACAAAAGAGGATGAGAAAGTTATACAAAAGCTGCATGGTAAACTTGAGTTTAGGGTTCAGCTCAGTATCTCATGATGACTGACAGCTGACTCATTCATCAGACACTCAGGCTGTTTTCAATGAGGAAAAATCTCACTGTGAGGATGTTTATCCCAGAAATGAAATGTGAATTACATTTTCATTCCTCAAAATATTGGTCATTTGTTTTTCTTATCAGAATGGGAGTTGTACTTCCGCCTGTCTGGATGCAAATGTGCGGTGAGTGAATTGTTTGGGTTTTTAATGTTTGCTTATCAGGCCAATTTGGTCAGTCAAGTCCATTTGCAATGTCTAATTCAAATTCTTATTGATGTTTTTTGGTCTATTTTTATTGTCGCATTGTGTAAACCTTACATTTTAAAGAATTTGATGTAAAGTTTGTAAGTCACATGGGTATATTTGTAGAAAAAGCCAAAAATACATTGCATGGGTCAAAACCTATTTCTTTTATGCCAAAAATCATGTAAAGATAATGTTTCATGAGGAAATTTTGTATAATTCCTACCGTAAATATAAAAAAAAATATTTTGCCAGTGGATGCAGCAAAATCAAGATTAAAATTGGTCAAAAACTCAAACTTTGCGTACACTGTCAAAAATAAAGGTACAAAGCTGTCACTGGGGCAGTACCCTTTAAAAAATGTTCTAATATGTACCATTTAGGTACAAATATGTATCTTTGAACTGCCAATATGTACCTTTGAAGTACTAATATGCACTTTTTTGGTACAAAGATGTACCTTTTTGAGAGGGTACTGTCCCAGTGACAACTTTTCTACCTTTCTTTCTGAGAGTGTAGTTTACTGTTTCTTGGGGATTCCCATTAAATTTAGTTTTTTTTCTAGGTAAAAGCTTTCACCATTTAGTCAACAACATCATGACAGTGGTAAGCCAGTAGGGAGCGCTGAAACGAACCTTTTCATTATTAACATGCATTGCTGGAATTAATTTGGACTTTGAATTTTAAAAGACAATTTTCTCTATATTTAGTTTTTTTTAATCGTTGCATCTCGGCCAAATATAGCTTTTGTATAAATCTTAATTATAAAAAAAGACACTTACGACCCCAGGGTCACAAATTATAAAATGTTTCGCTTTAAATAGGCAGCCAGCAACAATGACGTCATTGAAACATTTGCTTAACATTAAAGGGGACATTTCACAAGACTTTAAGATTACAGAGTTCATATAAAAAGTTAGATAATTTATTATAACATCTTGAAACTGCCACTTTGTATGTGTGAGCAAAAATTTTGGTTTGTCCTTTAAAATGCAAATGAGCTGATGAAATGCAAACACTGATCACCATAATGGTGGTTTGTTGAAATTTAAAACGCAATTGTGTTGTATTTTTTTCTCTTTCTCTCTCCTTGTCTCTACACTAAATGGCAGTGCCGTGGTTGGATAATGCAGAATAAGGGGCGGTTTTATTGTAAATAAGATCCCCTTTTGACATCACAAGGAGAGCCACATTTCTTGCAGAAAATGATTTACCAAAAGTTACTGGGTTGTTCTTTATCATATTTTCTAGGTTGATAGAAGCACTGAGGACCCAATTATATCACTTAAACATGATAAAGTGAGATTTTCATGATAAGTCCCCTTAAACAAAGTTATTTATCATAAATAGATTGCCCAACGTAGACTATCAAAATAAAGTGTAATTGTTTTTTCTTTTATCAATTTAAATACTGAGTTGTGATTGGTTCTTTCTTTCCGTTCATTTAACCATCATTTTCATGAAAACAGCTGTTTCTGATGCTAAAAGACTAAATCTTTCAGTACAGGTAAGCCTATATTTCATATTTTCAGTCTTTTACATATTGCATTCAAATCTAATTATTTTTTGCTTATAATTAATAAATCTAATTACTTATTAGACATGGGTTTGTTTAATTATATGGGTGACGATGATATCTGACGATGATTTAGTTTCAGGTGTGTGTTTTAGTTGTTTACACCAGAACATAACATAATTACCAACATGTCCAATCTGTTATTATGTCCATTTTAATTACGAGATCCTGGGTCTTTGTAAGACATCCCGAGGATTATTTAATTAAGATCCCCTTTTGACATCACAAGGATTTAATTAAGCAATATCGCTCGAGTAGGAGTGTGATATAGCTCTATATCATCACGGCAATCACAGCCGTGATGATATAGAGCTATATCACACGACTCCGAGAGCGATATTGCTTTTATACAACAGTTCGACGGCACACGTTTGAAAAACGAAAACTAGAAAACAACAACGGAGTTATTTTAAAAGCCTCTTTGTTTGAGAACTACTTCTTCCGCCACGGATTTGAGGGCGGCCAGAATGACAGGTAAAACTTTCGGCTGCTTTGAAGCTCATAACAACTCAATGGACAGAAAAGCCGTTACTTTATATTACCGTTTCTTGGTCACAAAGTGTAGTTTTAAGATTAGTTCAGTCGAGAATGTATATGTATTATATTTAAATCTACAGTCGATTAGTAAAGATAGCGCCTGTTTGAACGTTTGCTTAGTGAGATTCGGTACGAATGAGAACCAAAGCATGAGCGGACATCAGTGTTCACTCGCCCCGCTGACCACCGCCCTCTCTGGGCTACATTTCTGAAAGAGATACCCTGGCTCTCATGTTGGCCTTGTTTGTTTATGATCGTCAAAATGAGATCAAATCAGCAGTATTTGGTGTCATGATCAAACTATTACTTGTTTTTTAATTCATATTTAGTGTCTTTTGTGTTGTTATTGTTTTGGCGCGAGGTAAAAGTTAATAAAACTATTTGTATAACGTTACTATTGCGTTCTCATTTATTCTTAACGTGATACGAGCACTCGATTATTATTATTAAACTTTGTTCTTGTCAGTACTATATAAAACTGTTTTTTATAAGTGTCAGAGAGATGTTTTTGCATGCTGCTTATAAATATATCAGTGGCGATATCTCATAACATGTTTTAATAGTCAGGTCACGATAAAGTAAATGATCAATGTCCACATTTAAAAGCTGCGGTGCTTACCTGCAGTTCCACGGTGTTTTCGCGTTCTGATAAGAAATATAGCTCCAGAAAAAAAACGAGTGTTTATATTCCTCTTTCCAAGTGTTAATCATCCACACGATGTGACAAGACATTACTCCCATTAACTGTAACGTAACATCCAAGAGCGCTGATCTTTGACGGAATAATACTTCTGATTGGGGATTCAGACTGATTTATGAGCCAACTAATGAGACACACGGAGCGTGATTCAAACAGCGCGTCTGTGTTTTTCCATTCAGAGATGAGCCTGCTTAGGACCTCCATTCACTAGGTGGCGGAATAATACGAAAGGTGAAGAGGTTACAGTGCTGTTATCAGCACAATATCGTATGGCTCTTAGCCAATCAGATTCGAGAACCAGAAAGAACTGTTGTATAATCAGATATATATAACACAGCATGCCGTTAAAAGCAGGATCGAGATGTCCACACCATGTGTCCACATCAGTGAATTTTTAATCTGGTTTCACACATGGGTCAATGACATGAATTGCATATTTGTGTGTCCGGGGGCATATACAAATAACTTGATGGATTTATGATATGTGTCACTATTCTAGAGTTTAAATACATTTTCAGTATTTTTGACAGAATTCAGTCATTTCTGTTTTGCTCTCTCAAAATGGTGTTTAAAATGACATTATTTTACGCTCAAAACCTTTCCTATAAACAAATCACGAATCTTAGATGTTGGGGTTTTAGGATAATTTAAAAACCCTTTTCCCACAATTTCAAATGTCAAGGTAGTACAACTGCAATCATGGGCCTTTTATTAGGAATTATTCTCTCAAATACTGCAAAAATATCATCTTTAAAGTAATGGGTAGGCTGGTATACTCTGTGTGTCAGGTGGTACATTCATTTTTTAGAAGCTTGTTTATTCATTGACCCACATATTGTTCAACAATCAACATGAATGCTTATCTGGCACTGTGGATATGTTCAGAGTAACCCACTAACTTATATTTGTATTTTTCTATCCTAAAATGTATTGCAAAATGCAATACGCTCGATCTTCAAGATGACCCAGTATTGTATTCCTCATTTGTAAGTCGCTTTGGATAAAAGCGTCTGCTAAATAAGTAAATGTGATATTTATTGGAGTGACAAAAACATTTTTTACGTTTAAAAATGCAAAACGTCTAGTTTTATTTTGGAGATGATAACTGGAAACTTCTTGTTAATTTAATTTAAACACGCAATGTAATTTACTACTATTTTAAACACTCAGAATTACATACTGCATACTGCTTTATACAGTAAAGGCTAGGATACGTTTTCTGCCGTATGCACACGTGTATTTCCTCTTGAACACAGGCCCTAAATGACAAAGCTAAAATGTTCTTGTAAAATGTACAAAATGACTATTATAATCAATGTGTCTCTTATATTTTTCATATACACTTACATTTATAAAATCTATTCTTGTACTTTGAAATGAGTCTGGAATAAAAACCACGAAGCCACAAAATGATTATTTAATTTCCAAATTTAGTATCTTTTGTATTACCAGTCATTTTGTGTCTCTATGTCCAATGGCTGAAAAGTAAACTACCGGTTCCTATAATCCAGTGCTTCTCAAATAGTGGGGCGGGACTCCCAGGGGGGGGGCTCGAAGCGACACCAGGGGGGGCGCGCGAGACCCCGGGGAAAATACTTTTTCAGGAAGTGATTTTTTTTACATTAAAGACATTACACACCAATCACGCTGATAAGCCGCTTGAGTTTTTTTTATTATTTATTAATTCTTTTTTAATTTTTCAGTATCAAATGGTCAAAAAATATTATACTTTAAATAAGGATTGTTTTTTTTTTCAGGCAAATTTATGCATTTTAATTCTTTTTTGTTACAGACTAAAAAACAATGTTAATAAAGTTATTCTTTGTTGTAAGTTGATCGATATTTCTATTTTTGTGTTTTCTTTCATGTTAATAAGGATACAATGTTTTGCAGATGTGTCATTTTATAGACAAATTATACTATTTACAGTCGCGGCGGAGAGTTGGGGGGCGCGAAATGTTTACTTCTTCCTAGGGGGGGGGCGTGACAGAAAATAATTGAGAAGCACTGCTATAATCACATACTTTTGCAGTGGTGGCTGGTGACTTCTATTATTTGGAAAGTACAAATCCAATATGTGGAAAATATATTATATTGCATAGCATCATATTTTTTCATTGCATCATACAGCATTGAATGACATTGTGTTGAACCGAATCGAAAGGACCGCCGTGCATCGTAATGGGGTGAACCGCATCATATCGCAAATGTAGCTGCTTCATATGTATCTTTAATGTGTGGTTGTACAAATTAACAACAATTAGCCACCCGGTAAAATATGTACTACTGTAATTGCAATGAGAATGTGTTGGACACGAAGCTGCTGTAAACTATCAGCTATATAAGATGTTTGTGCTAATACAACTACAGTATATTCACTAAAGTTATTTACAGACTACGGTCCAAAAATGCTTGCGACTTAAAAAATTGTTGCTAGGTTGTTGCTTTGGATTTTTATAGGCTTTTCTGTATTGTTGCTATGGCTGTGAGTGGTTGCCAGGGCAGTTTTATGCGGTTGCTAAGGTTATTCAAGTGCTTTGCATATTACCAGTGGTTTCCAGGGTGTACCTTCTGGTTAATATTGTGCCTGCATCTGTGCACTCTTTGTTTTGATAAACATGACATGCCCTGTCAGTTGGGCCTTTAGCATTTAGAGCTGACTCATACTGGACTTTGACAGAAATACCCCCATCATTGACTGCCCGCTGTAGTGCACACTACAAAGGCTGCACCCTGGGGCATTCTATTTACAGAACAGCTTTGTTCCAGCTCTGAAGAGCTGCGGTCTATTGTGTGATGTCATTATGGGTCTCTCTGTGGTATTGAATTGTTCTAGATCTCCACAGAGATTTATGGCACTAAATGGAGCTTTAAATGAAGTCAAACTTTTGCAATTTTTCAATGACAGGATCCAAGAAAGAACATGCTTAACCTTAGTTTGATATTTATATTATTCCTCTTGTCTTTCTATCTGTCTGACTGTCTGTTTGTCCATCTGTCCATCCAATAATCAATCAATCAATCCACCCAACCATCCAATCCCACCATCTACACTAAATAAATGCTGGGTTGTACCCATGGTTGGTAACTTGCTTAAAATATAAATATCAGTTCAGTTCAGTTCAGTTTATTTATTTGTCATTGTTTCAGAAACAACGAAATATTGATGGAGCAAAAACAGACAGACACATGCTTCAAGTTGTTCACCCATTCACTCCATCACATCCCCCCTTTTAAAACCCATCATGCAACTTAATCTACACGTACCCCTAGAAACCCTTAAAGTGCTATGTCCAATAAAGTGCTTGGTGCAATAATTAATAAGTCCAAAAATAAATAAATCTAATGCAGAGTCCAGATCATAGGTATTTAGACCTCATCACAAAGGGATGCCAATAGGTGGAGGGTGGATAGACTGTCCATTTAGTAGCCTGACTGCCTGGGGGTAAAGGCTTTTGGCCAGCCTACTGGTTTTGGCCCTGATGGATCTGTACCTTCTCCCAGAAGGCAGTGGTTGAAAAAGGTGGTGTGCTGGATGTAAGTAGTCCTGGAGGATTTTGTTCACTCGATTCATGCAACGGGAGGTATACACAGCTGAAATGTCTGGGAGAGTGACCCCAATGATCTTTCCTGCAGTTCTCACCACTCTGTGTAGGGCCTCCTTCTCTGCGCTGGTGCAGGACGCAAACCACACTAGAAACCCATAGGTCAGCACACTCTCCACTGCACAATGGTAGAAGTTAACCATGAGTTCCCGGGGCAGTTTTGCCCACCTTAGTTTTCTGAGGAAGAAGAGCCGCTGTTGGGCCTTCGCTGTTACAGAGGCAACGGTTTTCGCCCACGACAGATCCTCAGTCACAATCACACCTAAAAATTTAAAACTAGAAACCCTCTCCACCAGCTCGTTCCCAATGGAGAGTGGATAGTGATTTAGCTGTCCAGTCTTGCGGAAATCCACAATGATTTCTTTAGTTTTCTTTGTGTTGAGGATCAGGTTATTACCGCTACACCATGCCGTTAATAGTTGGATCTCTTTCCTATATGCAGTCTCATTGTTCTCAGTGATGAGGCCGAGCACTGTTGTGTCGTCGGCAAATTTTATTACATAGTTGGATGGGAAGGAAGAGGTGCAATCGTATGTAAAAAGTGTGTAAAGAAGTGGGCTAAGCACACAACCTTGGGGGGCCCCTGTGTTGATGGTTAGGGTGGGGGGTGTGTGCTTGCCCATTCTAACATGTTGTGTACGGTTTGTTAAAAAGTCCAGTGTCCAATTGCATAATGTGGTACCTAGTCCAAGTTCATGTAATTTATTTCGTAGTTTGTTTGGCAGAATTGTATTAAACGCTGAACTAAAATCAACAAACAGAAGCCGTGCATATGTGTTCTTATGCTCTAGATGTTCCAGCACAGTATGTAGCACCATAGCTATGGCATCCTCTGTTGACCTGTTCCTCCTGTAAGCAAACTGGTATTGATCCAACGAAGACGGTATTGCAGTTTTTATGTGCGTAATGACCAATCTTTCGAAACATTTTGCAACGATAGGAGTAAGTGCCACTGGCCTATAATCGTTAAGGCTTGTAATGTTCGACTGCTTAGGGACTGGGACTATTGTGGCCGATTTCAGACATGCAGGGAACCATGAGGTCGCCAGAGACAGGTTAAAAATGGTAGTGAAGACTGGTGTTAGCTCAGCTGCACAATCTCTAAGCACCCGACCCTGTACTCCATCTGGTCCCGCTGCTTTCCTCGGGTTGATATTGCGTAGGCAACGTCTGACTTCATGGGTGTACAAAACTAGTGCCGTATCGTTGGGTGGGAGAGGGGGTAACACAGCGTCTTTATTATCTCTGTCAAAGCGGGCATAAAAGATGTTTAATTCCTCAGCTAGGGTAGCACAACTATTGACAGGGGTAGTTAACATCCCCTTATAATCTGTGATTGCCCTAATGCCCTCCCACACTTGCCGGGGGTCTGAGGAGCTGTAAAAGTGTGCCTCAACACGGTTTTTATATGCCAGTTTGGCATGTCTGATGCCTCTTCTGAGAGCTGCCCTAGCTGCACTGTATACCTCAATGTCCCCTGATCTATATGCTATATCCCTAGCCTTAATTAATGATTTTAGCCTTGGTGTCATCCAGGGTTTTTGGTTTGGAGCTACACATACCTGCTTTGAAGATGTAACAATATCCACACAGAAGGTGATATAATACAGAACTGATTCAGTGAATTCATCCAAAGAGCCATGTGTCAACACCTCTTCTTGGCCCCTGAAAATGTCCCAATTAGTAGAATCAAAGCAATCCTGAAGTCTTACGATTGCATCTTCAGGCCATATCCTGACAGACCT
Source organism: Misgurnus anguillicaudatus (assembly GCF_027580225.2). Lineage (NCBI taxonomy): Eukaryota > Metazoa > Chordata > Actinopteri > Cypriniformes > Cobitidae > Misgurnus > Misgurnus anguillicaudatus. Next base: position 2,178,172 of record NW_027395276.1, on the reverse strand, counting down.
GACTACAGGCCTGGTGGTTTTGGCCTTTGGGGTATAATAGGGGTGTAAGAGGAGTGAAACATGATCAGAGAGACCCAGGTGGGGGTACGCCTGAGCTCTATATGCGTGCGCTATGTTAGTATATACCTGATCTAGTATATTGTTCCCTCTGGTTGCACATTTCACATTACGATGGAACGTGTGAAGCACAGATTTTAAGTTGACATGATTAAAATCCCCTGCCGCAATAAAGGCACTATCGGGGTGTGCAGCCAGATATTTATATATACAATCATATATGGTTGGTTTGTTACAGTAAATTAAACCAACAGTTGGATTTGTTTATGTTTTACCCAACCATGGGTTCAAACAACCCAGCTTCTTTAGAAAGCAGCCACAACAGCTTAATTTAGCAATAATTAAAGGAACAGTATGTAGGATTGTGACCAAAACTGGTATTGCAATAACAAAACTTGTGGCTAAAACTGGTACTGCAATCGCACAACTGGTGGCCGATACACAACATGACAACATAAACATCAGTTGAGGGCTGCAACTCCACTTTTTAAATGTCAATATCTTGGCCAGACCACTGTTGTCAGTGATATAAGTATTTGAAATGAAAATGATTTCTTAATGTCTAGTGACATATCAGGGACATTTTATGATTAATTGATATAAATTTATTACATACTGTTCCTTTAAGCCTTATTAAAAATAAGCAATAACAAGTAAAAAACAACAGGATGAAAATAAAATACCAGAATAGGTTCTGGGGATCTTTTACTTATTCTGGTATTTTTAAATTATGTTTTTAATTTTAGATTTAGCATAAATGAGTCGCTCTAAAAAAGCTGGGTTGTTTCAACTCATGGTTGGAACTGTTCAACCCACTGGTTGAAATTAATCTAGACAATGTCCATATTTGACCTCACCATGGGTTGAAACATCCCAGAATACACTGTATAAAATGACTTCAAATCAACATATATTTTTGTGTTACTTTAACTAAAAGTTATGCCTATTAAGCCAGTCTTCTCCTAATGACTAATATTGCAATTCATGTAGGGCTGGGCGATATGGCCCAAAAAATTATCAAGAAACTGTTTTCCATATCAGTCGATATATCGATAATTTGACGAACCCTGTTTGCGTGTCCAACATTACACAAAAGGAAAATGTTTCTGTGCATTTGGATTCCGTCCGTGTTATCCGCATCGCGAAAATCATAGGTCTCTCCTAATAAATAAATAATGAAATAGAAATGAAAATGTGCAAACATTATCGATTACTCATCGAACTGTCGTTACTGTTTTATCGAGGAATTTTATATTTGTAAAATTATCTTTATCGAATTATCATCCAGCACTAAATTCATGTTTTCTTTCATCAATGTTTTAAAGATATATAGGAAACATTTCCCTTTCCATTGTACACTACATTCCGATGCGACTGTCAGAGTTCGCCCCCTAGTGGCAGTCGTGATGAAATTTCAGTTTAATCGTCAACAGGGGTGAGAAGCTGATTCAAGCGCAAGACCCGTTAATCTATGAATATATTTATAGTTAATAATTTACTTATCAGTAATCAATAGTTTTTAAAGGATTCAAATGTTACAGATAACTTAAACAAATAATAATTTTTTACCTTGCACAGTGTTTTGATTGGAACACACTGAAATACATCACTTCCGGTCGGTGTGTAACGTGGTTTAGTTGCACAAGGTTTTTTTAAGCATCCAAAGCTCAAATTGGATCTGATAATTATGCACCCTCAGATGGTTGGCACCCCACGCAGCCCCAGTTGACTATAGTATAACAATAAATTGGCATCTGTAGGCTTATGTTGTATAATAAATCAGTGCTTTTTGCAGTTACCGAAGTTGCCGTTTATAGTACCAGTGGAACAGAATGTTTCATTTAAATCCCAAAGTGCAAAGCTGTTCTTTGCCATTTTCAGCATCTGTGTCTCTGTGGAGGAATGCAGCTCATTGCTTTTCTCTAAGTTCACCTCTGACGTCAATACTACATCAGTGCCTCTGTTCCTGAATCATAAGTCTTTGTTTTGATTATGCAGCATTCACACCAGACACACGCGCACGCACACACATGCTTGGCTTGACCTTGTCATGACTGAATGTGACTTGCTTTGTTTGAGACCGGTCAGCCATGTTAAATGGATGATGCCAGCTATGCGAAAGCAACCTCTATCAGATAAAGTAAGACTTCCCTTCAAATTAAACATAAAACCATCAGTTGATGAAGAATTACAGAGGCAACGCCGCGAGCAATCCGGATTCTCGGTAAATAACCTGCAGAAATATCTGCAGTGCCAGATGGCCTTCTGTTCTTATGAGGTTCGACTGAGAGCATGAGAAATGGAGATTGTGAGCAAATGTGTCTGTCTGTGCAGTCGTTTTCGCTAAAGGTGCTTTATGAAGTCAGTCAGTCAAAGAAAAAGAGGAAGTAGTCATCTGTCTAATACATCATTTCCTCTCCCTGCAGGTGAATGAACTCACTGAACCAAAGCTGAAGATAATTGAGTCTTTGCTAATTGTTTCTGAGCGATCTTTAGCAACTGTTGCCATCTGCCATATTATCAGACAACCCAGCTAACAGAGAAAAGTTTTTGTTTTTAGGCCTGTCACGATAGCTACTTTTCATAGGTCGGTTAATTGCCCCAGAAAAATGGCGATAATCGATTTTATGACCATGTCACTGATTAGATAGGACAATAAAATAGCATAATAATACAAGAGCAACCTGTCTAAGAACACAACTTTGATTTTTAAGAATATTAAGATGAAAAATATGAAATATCAAAGGCGCTCTATAAGCTAATCTGTGCGACGTCACTTTTTGTTGATGTTTGAACTGTTACAACCCCCACCCTCAAATCCTTCTTGTCGTTTATTGGCTGGAACACTTTGTTATGGTTTCTGTTTGTAGGTTTGGCCACTTTGTTTTTATTGCAGTTTGTGGAGCCTGGGCTGTCTACAGAGATCGCGTTTTTTACAGTTTGATCAGCGGACAGGCAGCAAGCAGATAGTGAGGAGATGCTTGCTGTATTTTTATGGTCTAAAACGTGTGAATTCCCTTAAAGCGCCTTTAATATAAAATTGGAATGTAAGAAAAAATAATATTCGAAATATTTCAAATATAAAAAATGATAAAATATGCATTTCAATTTTAAAGAGCTAATTGATTGTTCGGTATAAATCCCAGCTTCACAGGGTTAATTGCTTTAGACGAGTGTTTACTCTGATTGCATCTATGAGTAGCTTTTGCGCCATTACGTGCAGCCATGTTTATAATATTATCTACACCTCAGATCTAAACACTGGATGTTATGGTCATGTTTCAGATGACTTTTAATTTGTATAGCCATTTTCATCGTCTCCGAGTAGAGATGCTGGCTTGTTTATGTTAATTTCCTCTCCTCACGTCTTTCAGCTTGAGTAACTTTCTCTTCGCCTGTCACTTTCCGCTCTTTCTCTTTCTCTCTGTGTGTGTGTGTGTGTGTGTGCATGCGAAACTCAGGGTCCACATGTGCGCACGTGTGCGTCCACTCTTCTGAGACAGACAGGAGGCAGAAATAACAGAGGCAATCGTGATTGTCTAAAATGCTAATGATATAAATAATTTTTGCAAACAAACACACATGTAAACATTTATTGCCTCCAAAAAACTACCGACGTCATGTTCACCTATCGCTCTATAAGTCGATATAGTCATTATCGCGCCTACTTGTTTTCATGTGAACTTTATACATACAAAGTTAATGCAAGGATGGAAAAACGTCAAGGGTCAAGTGTCCAACTAAAACAAACACTGATCACCATAATAGTGACTGTAAATCGGGTGTGCCTCATACGTCTTGAATAGTGAAGCCGTTGGCTCTTTGATAGCCCCCTGGTGGCTGGCTGCAGTACAAGTCATAAACCCCGCCCTCTCTATTCAAACGAATGAGAATCTGCTCTAAATAAAGAAATATTTACATTTCTAATAAAAGTTTCCAAAAGATGGTTTTGGTCCTTTCAAGCAGTTGTTATAACGCTGATATGTTCAAGTGTTAATTTTTGTTATAAGTTTTATTTTAGCTAGTAATTTGATGCTATAGTAACGAGGCGTGTCGTTGTGATTGGCGTGGTTGAATTGGTCGCGGGAGCGTGTGGGCGGAAGTTTGATACCGCGGCTCCGCCTCTGGCTCCACGGACGATTCCTTCTGCGCATGCCTTGGTTCCAAACTGACGTTTTTACGTAACATGGCGGCAACCATGGTCGGACATTTTTTGCTTCAATTCATTACAATGGAGGGAGGCGACGTTGCGTCGTCCATCTTTTTTTACAGTCTATGCTTTAAATTAAACAAAACATTAATATCTAAGCCTAATAAGTGAATTGTGTTTTCTACAGCAATATTTTTACAGAACACAGAAATGATGTTTTATAACATTTTTTAAATAATAAAATGCAATGTTTCCTTATCATTTACATAAGCAAAACAGTGAATATAGAAAACAGTTTTTTTAAACATTGTAAGAGTAGTAAAACAAAATGTTTGAAAATGATAGAATGTAACATTACTCTAAAGTTCAGAAAACCAAGAAACGTTCTTAAAATAAAAGAAACTGGACACTTTTAATGTTGGCGTAATGTTAAAACTGCTATCAAACACGTAACTGGAAAGGAGAAAAGCTTTCCCAGCTAACAGCGAAAATGTCTAAGAACGTTCCTTTAAATGAAATTTTACTATACATCCACAGGTAAAAAAAACCTTTTGCTATTACTTAGACTCCCAAAAATAAGGTACAAAAGTGGCACTGGGACGCTATACCCTAAAAGGTCCTAATGACCTAATTGTGGGTTAAAACATCCCAGCAATTTTCTATGCTATTATCATGCATATTTAGGATTAGCAATAAATATGCTGATCAACCTTTACACGGAGAAAGCTGTAATTTGCATTTTATTATTTGCATATAACACAGTTTCCCCCTGTTGTCTGGCCCTCACCAGCTGCAAACTATTGCTTACAGACACAACATAATCCCAAAAAATATTTTAATAACTGCAGAATGCATACAGATTCATTGTTTTTGAGGCTTTGTTTAAGGATATGTCTTCTAAACAGCTGCTGCCTTCCACGTGACTGATAATGTGTGATGTGCTCTTTAGGTTCCCCGGGAAAGAACGGTAGGGCCTTAGATCAGGGAGATGTTCCTCTGTAGAAAACACAGCTGACTGCAGGAGTCACAACCCACCGAATCAATCACAGGACAACTACTGTAACGCAGATGCTTACAGAGGGAGCGTGTAACCCACAGCAGGTGTGTGGAAAAACACCTGGGCTGAAGTTGACCCACAACCCTGATGTAAGGGAAATCTTCTCCTTGTCTAAAAAAGTCCTGGGCTATCACACAAATTCAGATCAGCCTAGTCCAGCATCGCAAGACTTTTTACTGTGGCATAAAATATGATGTGTTTGGCATCATATTATCTTTCTGTCTGTCTGTCTACACATTGGGCAGGTACAGTCATCTGAAGCTTGACTTTGCACTTTTTTGTAGGTTGTTTTGGATAAAAGTTGGATAAAAGTTGGATGAAAAGACATTCCTGATATTTCACCACAGACAGTAAGATTTATGTGCCAAAAAAGTTAGTTGGGGCAGCATTTAAAAGTGCTGGATTTCATATAAATTTGAAATTTGACGTTTTATCCAACGTGACTTACTGCGCATTTTATTTATTTATTTATTTATTGAGAATGTGTGTGTGACTTCTAGTGGTTGAACTTGGTACCACAGTCTAAATTTAAAATATTGGAGAGTTTCATCACTGCCCCCCTCTTGGGTTGGCAGACACAAAGGGAGCTCATCTGCTCATTTTTATTTTTGCAATGTTTTTTTGTTGTCTGCAAATTATACAAACCTGCTCATGGATTGTTTTTTTAACTCAATCTATGGCTCATTTGGGAGGGCGCGTCCTCCCGAGGTCGCATGCGGTCTCATTTAAGCAACCGTGATAACTGGCAATCGATCTGTCGAAACTGGGTAAACTGGCAGTGGGCAGGATCACACAGACCAAAGCTGAAACAGACATTTTGCAATGAAACAAGCATTCTAAAAAGTGAATAACTGGCTACAGCATTGTTTTTTAGATAACCAGAGTTAAGAAGTTAGCATGTTTTCCAAATAATCTGCAATTATTGGGTTTTATTATAGGTTAAAACCTAGAAAAACATGAAAGTAGCGATTGTCTACAACAGTGGTTCTCAAACTGGGGTCCGGGGCCCCCAGGGGGTCCGCGAGATGGTGCCAGAGGGGCCCCAGTTTTATGACATTTTATAAAATACATTAATTTATCATGAATTCTGTGAAATTAAAACCAACAGCACTACTTTGTATAACTTAATATGTTTTGTTTAATTAAAATGTTAAATTTTAGAACAGTTTTTTGTCATAAATTTTCTTTGGGGGGGGCGCGAAGGAATGCACCATACACAAGGGGGGCCGCATGCAGAAAAAGTTTGAGAACCACTGGTCTACAAAACGGAAGTAGCGGTTGTCTTATTTCCCATTGTGACCTATATTTGAGTGAAAAGGCTTCTGAAATGAAAAAAAGGTAGTGCGGGACTTGAATTCGTCTATTGAGAATTAATTGCATTGTTGGAAGTTGGTTCATGTTCCTGTTTGCTTATCGCTGTAATCCTTTTCCAGGCCTTGCCCACCCACCATACATTGTGACCAGAAGTAAAGAGAGATCGTTTTGAGAAAGGGATGAAGATTATGATGGCACAATTTTTTTTTTAAATAATGAAGTGAACATACATGTTATTTAAATTATATAGTAAATTTAAGGTGCTACTGTATAAAAGGTTCTTCACGATGATCCCGTTTTTAGTTCCCCAAGGAACCATGCATTCAAAGGTTCAAACAAAGAATCATTTCGAAAGAACATTTCCCCACTAAAATGTACCTTATTTTTTTGTGAAACAGAAATGTTAAAGGGGCCATGGCATGAAAATCTGACTTTTTCCATGTTTAAGTGCTATGATTGGGTCCCCAGTGCTTCTATCAACCTAGAAAATGTGAAAAAGATCAACCCAGTAACTTAGTTTTGGTAAACCATTCTCTACAAGCACGTGAAAAAATAGGTCGTTGAAATTTGGCTCTCCTTATGATGTCATAAGGAGCTCTTATTATAATAATACCACCCCTTAATCTGCACTATCCAACCACAGCACTGCCATTTAGTGCAGAGAAAAGCACAATTGAGTTTTAATTGCAACAAACCACCATCATTGTGATCAGTGTATGCATTTAATCAGCTCATTTGCATGTTAAAGGACACACCCAAAACGGCACATTTTTGCACACACCTACAAATTGGCAATTTTAACATGCTATGATAAATTAGTTATATGATATTTTGAGCTAAAACTTCACATATGTGCTCTGAGGACAGTAAAGATTGATTTGACATCTTAAAACAGTCTTGTGCCATGGCCCCTTTAATCAGATTTTAAAGGTTATTTATAAAATTCTAAAGCTTCCTCACTTGCATTTATAAAACATTAGAGAAATACTAACCAAGTACTGCCCTCTACTGCTAAGATAAGCACCTCTCTCTCTCTCTCTCTCTCTCTCTCTCTCTCTCTCTCTCTCAATGAGATGTGAGCCATCATAACAGAAGCAGGCTCTACATAAACGTCCCAGGTCTTCATTTATCAGTGACAGTCTTGGTGGCTGGATTGGGAGGGTGAAGTGAGTATATTTTTAAAGCTGAAACCTGTAAGAATAAATGTGTTCTGTGAGAGACCAGTAGAGCGAAAGAGAGAGATGACAGATGCTGGCACAGCAGTCGCAGATGCAGCCAGTGATTCAGCATTTGTGTTTGAAGTAAAAAATTATGTTTTGGAAGAGAGTTCAGCTGACGTTGTTTATGGGGATATACTCCACTAAAAGTGGTTCAATGGCTCGTGATCATAGGGGTACCGCACTTTAGAACCGGTGGTGCTACGGTCAAGCTACACCTTTATTTTTAACAGTTTATTTAGTTTTGACAAACCTTTAACATCTGATAAACCTTTCTGTTTCGAGCCATCCGAGCATTTAGCCCAAAATGGTTCTACTGTGGCATTATGAGGCACAGTTTATGTCAGGGGTCTTCAACCTTTTTTGGGTTGGGGACCCCTTAGATGAGAGAGGCATGAAGCAGGGACCCCCTAATACTAAATGTGTAAAACAGAGATATTTAAGTAAGCAGTAAAGTACGAGAGGCTGCCTTTTCACGCGCGCGTTTCATTCATTTTTAAATGCGAGCGATAGTTTTGTCACAGTTTAAAATGCAGACGCGGTGTGGTGTCATTTGCCTGTTGAATTAGCGCTTTAAAACTGAACCACGTGAAACAGCCGTTTGTTTGTCGCACTGATTCTAAAATGACATTCTGAAAGAAAGACACACATATGATTTACCTGTTTTATGATTACTTTTCTGTCACTACTGCTGCTTCCTGAGTGGACATTTATAATCTTTAGATATTTTATTTTGGTCCGCTGGCTAAACTGAACGCGCGCCTTCAAACCTATGCGGCCACGCACGTGCACAACTTAAAGGGGACGTAACGTTTTGTACATATATTTTACGTTTTAAGCAAAAAATAGCTTGTTGTTAAACATCATTTGGCGGACCCCCTGCAGTTCCGTCACGGACCCGCTGGGGGCCGCGGACCCCCCGGTTGAAGACCCATGGTTTATGTAGTTCGCTTTGTGGACTTCAGAGGCTGCTGCCTTTAAATACAGAGTCTTGCTTTCAAAGTTCGCGTCCTTAGAAGGATCAGCCCCTGAACTGGGATGCACCTATTGAGCTGTCATAATAAAAAAGTCCCTTTGTCATTTTAAAGAGGAATGTAGACAGATAATTAAAGTGAATGTCTAGAAATCATCCAATATTAATCTCTGTCATTTCTCTCAGATCTCTGACTGGGTGGCAGAGTGGCTCAGTGCAAGGACAATTTTGAATTTGACATTGGTGAGAATGTAAATAATGTCATTAACTTGATCTTAGGTGTCATATTTATTAAAGTGTCCATTTTTCGTGATCCAATTTTTCAAAGTTTAGTTAGTGTGCTATTAGAGCATAAATAATGCCTGCAAAATTATAAAGCTTAAAGTTCAATGCCAAGCGATATATATTTTCTTTAACAGAATTCCCCTTTCAAAGCCTACAGAGAACGACCAGTTTGGACTACAGCCTTCTTCTTCCCAGATTTATGACGTAAATATAAGAGTTTTTAACAACCTCCACCCACAGTTTTTTACACACAAATCATGAACACATTATACTGCGCACCATAAACAGTCAAAGATTTCCGCTGGAGTAGTTTTTACCATGAAGCTCGACGTCATTGCAATGCGGCCCTTGCTGTTAGTGCCTGCATCAAAATTGCTGCATTCCTTCTTGCACAGCATTCAGTTTGGCAACTACAAGCTGCAAGCTCTTACTTTTTTTATCTTGACAAGAGTTGCTACAACTTATAAAATGACTTATTTTTCAGTTAGCCTATATTTTATAAGTTATAACAACTCATCTCTAGTCAAGATAAATAATAATAAGTTAAAATAAATTGATTAAACAAAAAATATTGTACAGTGTGTAGAGACATGTCCCTAGCATCCCTACCCAAATGGATGCCCTTGGCTCGGTGCGTAGCATTGTTACCTCACAGCAAGATGGTCCCTGGTTCAAGCCCCTGCTAGGGGGTCTGTGTAGAGTTGGCATGTTCTCCTTTTGTCACCGTGGGTTTACATCAGGTACTCCGGTTTCCTTGAACAGGATACCAAATTGCCCTTTCACGTGTGTGTGTGTGTGTGTGTGTGTGTGTGTGTGTGTGTGTGTGTGTGTGTGTGTGTGTGTGTGTGTGTGTGTGTGTGTGTGTGTGTGTGTGTGTGTGTGTGTGTGTGTGTGTGTGTGTGTGTGTGTGTGTGTGTTAATTTTGTATGGATGAACCGGTTCTCACCATGACTATAGCTAAAGATGCTGGAATGACATTAGGAATAAATAAAGATATGAACAAACACTTCTTACCACATTACAATCGTTCATAACAACCATAAATAAAGTAATGTACAGTGCATTAATCAACCTATTAATAATCATGTTGCATGTTTATGATCATTTGTTTAAAACAGTCATATTGGATGAATTGCCACATTTTTGATAAAAGCAATGCTTTAAAAACCTATTTTTTAATGACCACATCACTATCTCTCAAACACACATGCACACACAGTCTCATTTAAAGACATACGACATAATCCCAGACTTTGCTTAATTAGTTTTACACATGACTGCCTAAACATCCCCTGAGCTTTTGTTACACATTAAATCACCTGTATAAAGATGCAGAAGACCATAAGAGCTAATAATGAACTTAGGCACAGAAGTGTAAGAAGGTTGCTGAATATACCAAATGAATGTAATTACAAGGACTTCTAAAGCACCAGCACAGGTGGACCAGTCCATGAAAATGAAAGGTAATGATAAATGATTTACATGCTCAATGTTAAAGGGATAGTTCAGGCAAAAACTTGTAAGAGTTTATTTTTTTAGTGGAACACAAAAGAAGATATTTGGATAAATAATGGTAAGCACACAGCTGAGAGTACCCATTGACTTCTAACTTCATTGACAAAAATGTAAGTCATTGGGTATCTATGTCAACTATGTGCTTCATAAATGAAAATAATTGGTTCTCATACTTAAACTTTTTGGGGTGGTTTCCCAGAACGGGATTAAGCCTAGTCTGAAACCAACTTAAATGTTAGTGTTGTCTTGATCGAAAACAACTTGCTTGGACATATCTTAAAATATATCGTGCAAGTGTTGTGTTTTAAGATGCACACCAGTAATGTTTATTCATAAATTATTCATTATATTATATGGGATCAATATCCCAATTTAACTAAGGCCTAGTCCTGGTTTAAACTAAACCCTGTCTGGGAAACCGGCCTTTTGTTACAGACATAAATGATACATCAAAGACTCCTTCATCTTAAGGAGAGAAGTGATCAGATTTTCTGGTGGATGATAAAACAGGCAAGGAATTTAGACTGACTCAAACCATCCCAAGTCATATCAGGGAACAGTTTCAATTACATTGACGGGAGCTTTTTGAGTTGGCCAAATACCAAATTCCAACAGTTCCCCAAGCACTGTGGTTTGCAGTCTATCTTTAAGGTTCATTATTCATTTGATCATTTAACATGCAAGTGACCTGGATGTTTAAAGGCAAACTGTGTGCAGGATTTCAGGATTTAGAATAGTTTCTGTGCTGACCGCTTCATAGAAAAGTGTTGGATGTAAAAACATTTACAGAGATAATTACAGACTTGTGAAGAGAAGGAGAAATAACCTCAATTTAGCACCAACACCTACTGTGGAGTGAGAGAGAGAGAGAAAGAGAGAGAGAGAGAGAGAGAGAGAGAGAGAGAGAGAGAGAGAGAGAGAGAGAGAGAGAGAGAGAGAGATGAAGTTCATTCAATCTTAATTTTGTGTTTTTTTAAATAATATGTGATGTCAGCCTGCTGCAAATAAACAAAGATGTGTATATTTAAACAACTACATCCAGCTCAATCTTTTGCTTGTTTCACGTACTACTGTCAAAATTTATTTAGAGCATGGGTCTGGGGACCCTTGAGGGTCCATGATGGTGGTATTACTGGTGGTCCTTCAAATAAGTTAAGTGAACTTTTAAGTGAATTTTTGGTTGCACTTTATTTTACAGTATGTGTACTTACCTTGTACATATATGGTAAATAAGTTGTACTTACCGACAAATGTATGATACTTACTTTTAGGTATCTACATGGTAAATAATTGGTATCATTACTGTACTTACCAGTAGTACATACTTGGTAGTTATCATGTAACTGTAGGTAAGTACTGGGTAATAACATATACATACTTATAGTGTAGGTATACTGTAACTAACAAGAAACATTACTGTACTTACAAATAATGTACAATATAAGTATTTAGTATTTACAGGCAAGTTATGGTAAATGACAGGTATTTATAGTGTACATATATGATAACTAATATCAAACACTACCGTACTTACAAATTGTATATACACAATAAGTGTGTACTAGTGAATGTACCCAGTAGTTAAAGCGTCCGGCAAACCCAACCATTGACTATCATACGCATTAACTACTGGATACATTCACTAGTACATCCATGGTAACTGCATGGAAACAGGACTCTAAAATAAAGTGTTGCTTTTTACACAGTTATTACATAGGACCTACCACCTAAGATATAGCATCATATACATGTCACTGTCCGGCAAACCCAACCATTGACTATCATACGCATTAACTACTGGGTACATTCACTAGTACGTCCATGGTAACTGCATGGAAACAGGACTCTAAAATAAAGTGTTGCTTTTTACACAGTTATTACATAGGACCTACCACCTAAGATATAGCATCATATACATGTCACTGTCCGGCAAACCCAACCATTGACTATCATACGCATTAACTACTGGGTACATTCACTAGTACGTCCATGGTAACTGCATGGAAACAGGACTGTAAAATAAAGTGTTGCTTTTTACACAGTTATTACATAGGACCTACCACCTAAGATATGGTATCATATACATGTCACTGTGAGGCAAACCCAACCATTGACTGTCATACGTATTAACTACTGGGTACATTCACTAGTACACACTTATTGTGTATATACAATTTGTAAGTACAGTAGTGTTTGATATTAGTTATCATATATGTACACTAAAAATACCTGTCATCAACCCTAACTTGCCTGTAAATACTAAATATTTAAATTGTACATTTATTTGTAAGTACAGTAATGTTTCTCGTTAGTTACAGTATACCTACACTATAAGTATGTATCTGTTATTACCCAGTTATCTAGAGTTACATAATAACTACCAAGTATGTACCACTGGTAAGTACAGTAATGATACCAGTTAATTACCATGTAGATACCTAAAAGTAAGTACCACACATTTGTCGGTAAGTACAACTTATTTACCATATATGTACAAGGTAAGTACACATACTGTAAAATAAAGTGATACCGAATTTTTACTTGTAAGTACAACCCCCCGGCTTATGTTCATATAAATCAGTTTAATTGTGTGGAAATAGGTGTCATAATTTGATTAAGTTAAATCAAACAAGCTGTTTTAAATGTTATTATATTCCTTGTGAAGTCAAATAAACATCATTCATTTCTGTTAGTAGAGTTAAATGCAAAGGATGTTTTTTAATATTTAGCTTTTTGTTGTTAGTTTTTATTGCAGTTTTTCCTGTTCAAACCTGACGGCCTTCAGTCCGAAACAATTACACACAAGTTTACTGAACAATGGTGATTGTCATGTGATCATAAGTGCTTACCATCATTTATCCAAATATGTTCTTTTGTGTTCAACAGAAGAAATAAACTAAATTTTAGATAAATATGAGGGTGAGTAAATGATGACAAATTTTTTTTGGCTGAAATACTGTACACAATTTATTACAGCAGAATGGCATACTATTACAAACTACTGTACAACGCTCCATTTTTGGTCTAGCGTATTCTTTAATGTGTCCAGTGTACCTCAGTAAGAAAAGTGACCGTGGGAATCTGGATCAGATCTCCTGAGAAATGTTTCCTTTCCCATCCAATTAATCACACGACTCATCCTCCTGTATGCATCCCAAAGAGAAAGCATGTGTGTCCTGTTTTACAGAAGACAAACCCATGCAATGTTTTATTAATCATTCTACAGTGAGCCAGATACATGAAACAACCTATAAGGATGATCCAATGGGAAGCAAATCCCTTCTACAACCATAGACAAAAATGGCACAGGAGAAAGGGAGAGAGAGTAAAGAGGGGTGGTCTATTTCTGTCCTGAGCATCTCAGGAGATAATGCATTTGTATGGGCTCTCCTAGACACATGACCCTGTCCCAACCTTGGAATGGGAAGAGAGATGGAAAGGAAAATATGGATCAGTTTCTGGATCTTGTTTTCTTTCATTAAGTAAAGCCAGAAAAATGAATTATACTTTTCCACTTCTGTAGAATCTGCAATAGCTTCTCAAAGCTAATTATCAAAGCAGATTAATACTGTAGATTTAGTTCTATTAAAAATAAAGATGCTACATGATGCACGATTTTTTTTGTCAGTGACATCACTGTGAAAAACCTTTAACCCACATTAATTTTAAAGAGTGTAATTGCTCATATGTAGAGATGTTTTTAATTTAGTCTAACATGTCCATCAGTTAGAAGGACCATATGCTATTTGATGAACAACCTCAGTCAGTTCGCAGCCAAGCCAGCTGTCCACGGTTTGTAAATAGCTTTCAGTGCGATGCATTTCTCCAGCGGGGAAAGGTTTTTATGTAGGATATAGCCTGGACAGTACTTTTAGGCCTGGTGGAACGTTTGTAAGGCAGCGTTTACAACACAGCTTTTTGCACAAATGTATACTCTTAAGATGAGGTTTGGTTTTAACACGGTTGCTGTGACAACTGCATCCACAGCTGCCCTTAAGCTCTGAGTAACCTCATGAAGAGCAGACACTCGACTGCTAGTGAAAAACTCAGATAAGCAACAAGCAATAGTACTGTAGGTGAGTGATAAAATACAGGACTGGAAGAAACTGTAACCGATATTAGATGAAAGAAGAGTTGAAGTTAAAACTAGGATATATATGCACACCTGTGACCGCATTTTAATTAAATTATTAATGTGGCATGCCTGCAATTCTACAATGCAGGGTTATGTGCCATTAAAAATGAATATTGAATGCATTTTAAAGTCCAGTTTAGGTCATAATTTTTGAAATGTTGAGATTTATACTCTGATTCTTGGTGTTTGGGGGTCCCAAATACACAGGAGTTAAAGGCGGAGTCCACGATGTTTGAAAAACGCGTTGGAAAAGGAGACGGGCCGACTACCAAAACACACTTATAGCCAATCAAATAAAAATCAAATGCCGGGTTGCGTATGTGTGGGGCGGGTCTATCAACAGAAGGTCCAGATTCTATTGGGGTAGGGGCGTGTTTGTTTGGGTGATTTCAAATGTCAACATTGGCTTTCAAACATCGTGGACTCCGCCTTTAATTTTTGTCCATAAAAATCCTTATTGACAAATTGCTGTGAGAGTGCTGGATCTCATTTTAATAGAAAAGAAAATTGTAACGAGTAAGTAAATCAATTAATTAACCAGAGAATTGAACTAACTTTACATTACTATAACAAATGTGTTTTATACACACAATGTTAATGCAACCAGGAAAAAAATAGCAAGCAAAATGTCAATGGTCAAGAGTCCAACTAAAACAAACACTGATCACCATAATATTGACTTTAAATGAACATCTAAAGTGAACTGTGTTTTTTACAGCAATATTTTTATCGAACATTCAGAAATAATGTCTAGTTTTAAAATAATAAAATGCAATGTTTCTCTATCATTTACATAACAAGCCAAAAAGTAAATATAGTAAACAGTTGTTTTAAACATTGTGTGAACATTAAAAGATGACATTGTCATAACGTTTGGAAATGGTAGAATGTAACATTCCTCTAAAGTTCAGACAACCCAGAAATGTTCTTAAAATGTAAAAAAACTGGACACTTTTTATGTTGGCAGAACGTTTTTGGGAATTTTGAGAACTTTCAAGGAACTTTTCTCTGTTGGCTGGGAATATGCAGGATAAATTCAATTTTAATTGGAATAAAATGTAGCAAATTAATATATTTATATTGTTAACAAAAACATTAATGGGATTTATAATTTTATTATTAATACCATTTTATTGTATATTAATAATAAGTCAATTGTATTTTAGGGGTTCATCTATCCACACGTCTCTGGGACCATATGTTTCCAATAGCGTCAGCAAAATTACTTAGCAAAATAAGTAGACAAAAATAAAATAATAGTCGAAAACACATGAATACACATGTTATTTAGTTAAGCTGGTTATTTTTTTGTTCTGGTGGTCTTAAATTGCCTCTTGAAAGGCGAAATAGATCTTGACTTTGAGAATCACCTCAAAAATGGCCATTCAATTGACTATACCCTTTAAAAAAGATGAAGAAAACAGCATAAAATGAGAGCTTAGTCAGGGCTGTCTGGAGTATTTTGAGTTATAAATTGCACAAGGCCTGTAAACATGCCTGAGTCATTTAATAAGACCAATAAGACAACCTTCAAATGTCAGCGGATCCTCAATCAAAGACGTCAGGACCTGACGGTACGGAAATGAAAAACAGAACAGCATGTTGCATGTCACATTTATCGTTGCAAAGAAAATCAAAGAGCATTAGTGATGTCAATCACTTTGTGTACACTATAAAAAGTAAAAGATGCTCTACTTAAAAAACATACAATTTGAAAACTAATTTTAAAACAAACAAACAAGTTAATAAAAATAAAAGTCATACAAAATGCTTAAAAAATGATTAAATATTTGCTATTTATTTATTTGTGAAAATATTTAGTATATATTTTAACAGCTGCCTTTGATAACCATCAACTTTTGTTTTAGAGTTTGTTGTCTTAACTTTATGTTGCTATAGACAAAGCCTTTTCACCTTGTTTTCCATTTCCTGGAACAGTTCCTAAAAATAGTACCAAATCAGTCCTGATTGTCCCTTTTCTAAACCAAGAGGGCCATCTGATTCAATTTAAAGCTGCCATGTTATTCAAAATACATCTATGTGCTTTATGCATTTGGCAGGCACTTTTATGCAAATTACTTACAGTGCATTCAAACTCCACTGGGGTATTAGTAGACTCAACCCACAACCTTTGCACTGCGAACGCAATGCTCCACCAATTGAGCTACAGAAGCAAGTTCAGGCCATTGAGGAGCTTTGTTGTTTAAGAGACATGAATACATGCTGTCATTGCTAAATGCAAAATGGGAGTCATGCAAATGACAATTTGAATGAATGAAAAGTAAAACATCAGAAGCTTTGTTTTAAACGATTCACATGGGTTGTTCTAGTTTGAATCACATTTGATTCAATGTATTTTATTGTAGGCTACAGTTTTTTGGAGGATAACACGGTCTTTTTACTCACACACACTGTGTTTTTATGTGTTCTCTATGAAATGTTGTTGATCCATTCAGTCCCACTAAACCTGTGGGTGGTAATACATCTGTTTATTCCTACAAATCCTATAAAAGCATCTTACAAAAGCATCATGGTATTAATTACTTTCGTAGAATTGTTGACAGTCATGTTCTGAGAATAGATCACTTGAGCCCTCTTGTGGGAAATTTTAGAAACTGCATTGCAGTCTATGTGCAAATATAAAACGAAATTTGGATCTTGACTTGTACATTCTAATAAAATGCTTTGTTGTTTTTAACCCATAGGCCTACTGGGTAAATATTTGGCAGCACAAACCGCTGAATTTAAAAAGTACCTAATGCTGGTTTGTTGTTACCCAACCATGCACAACACTTGGACTACGCAATACTTTGCAATTTACTTATTTTAGAATATTAGTATCCTGTAGTGTTTTAGTTTATATTTTATATATTAGCACACTAAGGTTTATTCACACACAGACGGATGACATCACAGTATCGCGATAGCGATTCGAAATCAGATTCTTACCAAAGATATCTCGCGGTACTTTGATGTCATCCGCTTCTTGGTTCTTGCGGCGCCGCATGAAGTCAAGCCTACTGGCTTTTTAGAGGCCTCAAAAGAGGAATAGGGAAAACTATTTGCATCTTGGGATATGTAGTGAAGCGTAACTAAAAGAAGTAAATATTAATCGTCTCGTGAGACTGACTATCCATATATAGGCTAAAGACCGATCCATAGATAACTAGGATCTAATATTTTTTTATTAAGGTTTTTGTTGATTATTCCTAACATAACTAGCTTAAAGTTTCGAATGTACACAATGCTAAAATATTAGGCACAGGAAGAATGCGTGTACGCCCCTTTTCAAGTTCACACACTCCGAAGACTACATTTCCCTGAATGCTCTGTAAAGTATTTACTGGACTCCTTGGGGCAAGGCATTCTGGGAGTTGTCGTTTAACCTCTCCGTGCCTGGTTTTCAGATGACGTCTGGACGAGCGATATACACGAGTGTCTCTGCAGAGGGAAGTCCATCATAGAAATGAAAATAGAGGCCAGGTAATCCCACTTTCATAACAATTTCTGACAAAAACACACTCGCACATGAATCTAATAGGCATTTGGGTGAAGGATAACGACAATAAAGCATATTTCGCCGGTTGCGCATATGTGAAAGACTCCGTGTTTATAGCAGCAGCGTTCGTTGTTTTCAAGTGAAGCAGCAAAACGATCCTGTTTCATGTCGTAAATGCACATTTATCTTCATTAGCGATTTCTGGCTGGTTATTTGTGATGGGAAGGTTAGATATACGAGCTTGAATTCGGCAGAATTAAGCAAGTTGACGGATAAATGACAACAATTGAACGGCCTTTAATTTGCCGCAGTGTGTTCTGGGAGGATTTAACGCAAACTTTTGCATCATAATCATTTACAAACGCATAAACATACGCCACAGATTTAATGTAATTATGCAATATGGGCGAAGTTGACATCCGGCAAAGGAGTCATTGACCAATCACAGACAAGATTAATGTGTGCAATGCTAAAAAATAACAACAGACAACGTGTCGTTTCATATGCAACAATGCTGTTGATATAATCAATGCATCATTTGTTACATCAAAACTTAAAATCTCATAGCATTTAAACTTAAAACATGACTGGAGCTGTCAAAATCATGTGGTGTGCCATATGTTGACACTCCTCCAGTTTCTTTCTGCTGAAATTAAAGTAACGTGTATTTTAGTGTGTATTGTTATTCTTATTTTTCATATTTCTCTTTTTCTTCTTGTAGACTTGTTTGAGGTTTTGGAAACATGTCCAAGAAAAGGGGCAGGTAGGTCAAATTTCAAGTAAACATGTTTTTACGGTGATGTAGTTTGGCTTCCAACTTTTATGGATTGGCCGACACTTTTTATCCACGCAACATTGCATTCAAGATATATATTTTAAGTATGCATGTTCACAGGGATCGGACCCATGACTTTTGCGCTGCTAATGCAATGCTAGTGAGCTACAATAACTTAAACATCTTTTTCAATGTCTTTATGGATGTTTTTGCTTTAATCTCTCTTACTGTGGTGCTTTTAAATGACAGTACCACGTCATATGCTTTTACCGTCATGTATTTGCCAGACAAACCCACAACCTCTGAGTTGCTAAAGCAATGCTCTACCGGTTGATATATAAGGTACCGTGGTAAATTATAACAATATTCAAAAATCCATGGTGTTCACATGTTGAATTGAAAGCTTTGCTCCTGGCCTTCAAAACCACCACTGGGTCAGCACCTCCTGACAATCACTCACTTATTCAGACTTATATGGGTGATTCTCACGAAAACTTGGTTTTAAAAATGTCAAGCATGAAAATGTAAAAATTGCTTAAATTTACTTTTTTTTCCCACCAGACATTGAAAAACAAAGTCTGGAGTAAATGGGAACATTAATTTAAAAACTTTTACTTATCATTTAACACTTTTTGTAACATAATTTAAAAAATTTATCCTAAAAACATCAACACTGACATATTTTCAAAATGACGTGACAAACCTGAAAGAACAAAATTTGGAGGAGATTCTGCACATGCATTTAAAATCAAAGTATTATGCTTCTATTAATTAAATTAACATTTAATAAGCATCTGTTGCGGTAATGATAATCAAAATGTCGTGTAAGCATTCTGACAAGACAATATTTCAAATTAACTGTAAAAAAATGATCTTACCTGGTAGCCATCTTGAAGTAACTGGTCCATGTGCTTGGTCACTCAAAATCAAACTTTATTAAAATTCTGTATGTGTACTTAAACTCTTCTCAAAAAGTGTTGCGGAGGATGAGAACATCAGGCATGGACACATCATTTTCCTAATTTTTCTTCATTATTATTATACATGAATATTCAGTAAATATTTTTTCTGTCATCTAAAGTAGTCTAGCAAAACATCCATTTATTTTTTTCTTAATATTTTTGTGTTAATTTGATTAAATTACAACATAACGCATGTTCAAACACAGCCAGACACATTGCGGTAATGAGAATTTCAGCAGAAAATGTGATAAAATTTCCAATTATAAATTCTTATGTTGAAATCACACATTGTGCAAGGTAGAACACAGTATTGTGTTAATTCTGATGCTTTTTATTGTTACTATATTACACATTTTAAAGCTAAAATCATTAGTGCCGTGGTGTTTCAATGGTTTCGTGAGAATCACCCATATATCCTCTAGATCCATGCGCTCTGCCAACAAGCAAAGTCATGTGGTGCCATCCCAAAAAGGGAAAAAAATACACTTTTGCATACCTTCTCTGGATCGGTCTCACATCTGTGTAATGATCTGCCTGTTGCGAAAATATCTGATTCTGTGGCCATCTTTAAGAATCAACTAAAAACCCATCTCTTCCACAAACACCTGGCTTACTAACACAGAGTTCAATATTTTTCTATTTTCCTATATTTTTGGGATATATATTTTTTTTCCTCCCCGAGCTTCAACAGGAGGATGATTCACCCTACTATGACCTTGTTTACCACCGAAATAACTTTGAAGCTGTTATAATAAGGTAAAATAACTGCATAGTGTGTCTTTAAAGGCGATTCTCTCAATATTTTGAGTTTTGGCACCCTTAGATTCCAGATTTTTTAAAATAGTTAAATATCAACAATCAATGAAATGCTTATTTATTCAACTGTTAGATTATCTATAAGTATTAATTAAAAAAAATACCCATACGACCAGGGTCACATATGGTTTAGTCTCTAGGGACTTTTTGTTTTACAACATTGGATTCGAAACTGAAAATCATATCCGACAAGCAGAATCCGAAATTGGATTCGATAAAATTTGAATAATAGCCAACCTTAGGTGGAAATCAGTAGTGACCTACCCTGTTATATTAATATCAATTATTATTATTATTATTATTATATTAGTATCAAATGTTGTTATGCTTTGTGTATTTTCCCGACCGTAGTTTGTTATCCGAACATTAACCGTTGAAAGTAACCCATACTTGGAATGTGACCTCTGCATTTAACCCATCCAGTAAATAGTGAACACACGAACTGCAACACACACACACACACACACACACACACACACACACACACACACACACACACACACACACACACACACAGCGCCCAGGCAGCAATTAGGGTTAAACTGCCTTGCTCAAGGGCACCCTAGTCGCAACCTACAGGACATGAGACTTAAACCGACAACTCTCGGGTTACAAGATAAGATTTTAGTATTAAATTGTCATTGAGTAAAAATACAGTTGAAGGTTGTCTGTGACCTGGTAAAAACAATACAAACATTTTATTTAATTTTAATGTGCAAAGAGCAGCAACAGATCAACAACTGAACCAGGATTCATACACATCAAATTTTCATGCAACATTACATTATCAAAGAGCACGCGATCAGTCCAGAGGATTAATTTCTAAAGATGGCCGACTGTCTCTCTTTTTATCTACCACAGTGGCCATATCTAAAGCAAGGCACATTACAAAAAGTGTTACTTTTGTGTCTTCTTTGTTTGTTTGTTCAAAAAGGCCAGGGTCTAGGAAAGAGGCGATTAGCGAAGGTCTGTCCGGATGTGTGCGAGACTGGCTGCTCACACCATACTCAAGCATGGACAAATGATTTCTCATACAAATGATTACTTTATCAGACTGTCAGGGCAGCAATAATTCACATCATTTACAGGCCATTCACAAATTAAGGATAAAACAGTGGTGAAATGTCTGTAGACACATGTCCACACACACACCATGCGTTTACAAGTATTTTTTTCTTTTAACTGATAATATTAAACGGTGGTCATATCTCTAATGTGTAGATGTTTATTTATTTATTTAAAATAAAAATCAAGTATGTATTATTGACTTGAATATCGAAGTGCCAAACATATTGATTCTTGGGATAAGAGGATTGATCGAGTATCACAAAGCAAAATATTGTAACACTTTAAAATATATATTTTTTAAAGGTGTATATAAGCATGAGCTAAGTTGCCAAACTTTCATTTCAATCTGTGCTAATAAGAATATGAATGCAACAGGCCAGAATATGTTGTGAATCTGTTTTAACCATAGACTGTAAAAATATGGACGTAGTGTCAGTGACATCACCCATTGGTTTGTGAAGAGCTTTTTTGAAGCCAATAGTTGGCGGGCCTGCCGTTGCCATCTTGGCATCTCGCAGATAACCGAAACATGGGGTTTCTGAAACCATGCCCACCTAGCTCGAAGGTAGTGAAAGCAGTGGCATTCACCTGTCACTCATGTGGCCACACCCTTAATTATGCAGAACTTTAAGGCTTAATAAAATTTAAAGGGCACCTATTGTGCGATTCACGATTTTACATTTCCTTTGGTGTGTAAGTGTATTAGTACATGCTAACGATATGCAAAAGGTACAAACCCAAAGTAAACTGATGCGAGTTATCGTCTCCAATGTAAATCTCTTTTCTTGGACTACAACAAACACATGGATTGTAGGCAACAGTTTACTTACTAGGATTGGTGATGTAGACAAGATCCAATTTATCATAATTTCTCCTGCTTCTGACTTGCAGCCTATAAGTTAACTCCAGTTACCGAATCTTTCAAACATGCTAAGAAGTGTCACATTTCCGGCTGTAGTCAGAGGTATTCAGGCCAATCACAACGTACAGCTGGCCAATCAGAGACACAGCGCTTTTCAAATCGATGAGTTTTGTACCAAATCTGTGCATTTCAGGAAGAGAGTCAAATCAGGAGCTACAAAAATGTACGGTATGTGGAAAATAATGTGTTTTTTTACCAAAAACCACACAAAACAGATTGTATTATACCAAATACACAACATAACATTGTTTTTTAGCAATAAAATAGGTGCTCTTTAAATGGATGAGTTACAAAAAAGTCACCCCCTCACAGATGTCTTGAAGGGAAAAATTTGCTATATAGACCAAAAACACTTTTCGTACCAGGCTATAAACAGTATTTTCTGCTGTAAAGTTGGGCATTTTAAGATGAGGGTCTATGGGAATTGACTCCTATTTGGAGTCAGCCTCTTGCGGCCAGTCGATGAATTGCAGTTTAAGTCACTACCGTGTTGTCTTTACGATAGAGACCGAAAGGTTGCCCATTGGTTTTAACATTAGAAATGTTCAGTGACAGTTTCACTCCAGTGACACGTGAATGATTAAACTGAGATGTCATGCACACTTCAATGCAAGTACTGTACATGTTGCATTGTCTTTAGGGGTGCACCGAAATTTCGGTCGCCGAAAATTTCGGCCGAAAATGGCATTATCGGTTTCGGGCCGAAATAAAAAATCCAGCCGAAAATGAATGTCAACCGCGCCCCTTTCATCTGTGCGCTAGCGCTTGGGTTTCACTCACGGTGATCAGTCGTCTCCCACCCCTCCCCTTCGTGCTCAAGCAGGTTTCACTCAGGGTCCAGCTGTTTGCACGCGTCTGCAAAGATTAAGAATGTCTTGATGTGTAAACTTTAGAGAGAGTCGCGCTATGTGTCTCTTACTGTAATCCATTAACGTACATTTGGCGAATAAAGCAATGAAACACAACGTAACGTTTTTATGTGGAGCGACTGTTGCGCTGTTTGGGATTCACCATCAGTCGCTGTATATGCATGCGTTTAAGTGCCCTTAAAGCCGAAAGTATACTAGGGACGTCCGCGTATGCGCGCCATCTATTTCGTCATCAGGAGGGTCCGCGCGTCCGCGTGCAGCCCAAAATTTGAGACCGCACGGACAGTGCGCGTACAGTCAGCGTACAACATCGCATGCGCGTGAAAATATTTAGACAGGACCCTCCACTACAAACAATTATACAAAGGAAATAGACAGCATTTGCACACATACTATCGTTTTTCTTCTTTAATTTTATTTCATCCATAAACAGAAAGCTGTGGAGCATGTTTGTTACCATATTGTTTGATTCCTGTTCTTTGTTGTCTTCTTGTTTGTTCTAAACTGTGTTTGCAATGGTGGATCAGTTTCTTTTCTTCACCTATCCTAATGTTTTAATGTACTGTAAATGTCTCCAAATCAGTGCTGCACTCGAGTAATAATTTGAATAGAGACGCGTTTAAAAAAAAAACAAGCAAACATAAATTCTCTCTGTTATTGACAGGGCACATATAAACAAAATTCTCTCCACAGTATTCTTTTTCTAATAAAAACATTTGTTTATGTCTGTATAGATTACAGTCAGATTAACCTACTGAAGTCTGTGTCATTAATGTTGATCAAACAACCCATGACAAAGAGACAAATAGCTCTAAAAATAATAATATATTTAATTTATTGTGTTATGATTAATTTAATTTGATTTCTGTACCTAATGCTAATTTCAGACCTTATTAATGTACAACTTTGTTCTCTTTTATAAATGTTTGCAATTTCTTTATTGTTTATTAGATTTTTCCCACATGCTTTTTGCTGATCCGAAAAATAATCTGATCTGTGCCTCAAAAACTGTAATGTGATCCGAACTGTGAGTTTTTTTATCCGTCACACACCCCTAGTAAAGTTAGCACACAGTGATAGCCATAAATGCAATTGTACTAATAATTGGCATAATAATTTATTTCGGTGTTTCGGTTTCGGTTTTTCGGCCTTGGTTTCCTTTTTTCGGTTTCGGCCAAGAATTTTCATTTCGGTGCATCACTAATTGTCTTCCTAATCACATTTTGTCTTTCAAAGCATATATTGTAATGTTGGATCAACAATGTAAAAAGGGTCTTTTTATGTTCTCTGTCATGCAGAATATAATACATTTTGTAGCAAACAAGAGTTGTTAAAGGATTAGTCCATTTTCATTTTTTTTTCATTTTAATAGAATGGACCCCAATTAGGGGTGCACGATTCAGAAAATTTCACGATTCGATTCCGATTTTTAGGCTCAAGATTCGATTCAGAATCGATTTTCGATTCAAAAACGATTCACATTATGTAAATGTACTTTTTCCTATGTGACTGATTGTAGTAGATATACAATTTTAAAGAAAATAAACACAACAAATTAAATGTAGTTTGATATTACTTTATGTCTTTATGCAAAAATAAAAACGGATATGAAGCAATTAGATTACCCCTTTTATCAAACTCTATTAAATACAATAATATAGTATATTAATGATAGACAGTGCAGGTCTATAGGTTATAAATGTGACTGGTGTTATAATGGTTATTATTTCTATTAGATAGAGCAGAAGCAGGAAAAGTGCCTCTCTTTCTATTTCTCTCTTGCCGATTAAAAAAAGCTAAATCCACTCATTATTTCAGATTCAAAAGTCTACTTGCTGTCCCAGTGACAGGGGACTTTACATTACAGCTTTGCGTTTTGTGAATCTTGAGCTTGAGCTTTGCTCGTTCATTCCAAGTGGTTTTAGAAAATATATGGTTTATTAATAATAATAGAAAAGAGCTAGCTTTAGTGCGGTAGCGCTCACGGCCACTCTCCGTTCGACTCGGGTTTTACACACAATATTAATCAGACTCGGGACCCGGAGTAATTAACTATGACTGACCCGGACCCGACTGACCATTTCAAATACAAATCCGGAACCATATGGGCCGCGGGTGCTCCGTGAAGTCCTCTAATGGTAAAACTTTGCTCAAGTTCAGAAACATGAAGGATACAATGTGACACAAGCTTGTTCGCGTCGCATCCCAATTCATTGAGAAACAGAGCACGTGAACGCACACCGAACTCATTATGTCGCACACAAAATGTCATTATTAAAGAGTGTCATCATCACGGAAAAACAAAAAAGACCAAATTTGATGCCAGATATACTTGGGCACTTGTTAACCTGGGCAGCGCTGCACACAGCAATGTGTGGGGAAACACTGTGAAAAGAGTGTGCAGGCGTCAGTGTGACTTCGACGCGCCATCTATGGGAATACTGAGATAAACTCATTTCAGGACGATAGTAACACGGCGTTAAATATATATATATATATATATTAATTGATTTTTGGAATTCTATGAATCGATTCTGAATCGGCAATTCTTGAATCGCGATTCAAATGTGAATCGATTTTTTTGCACACCCCTAACCCCAATACTTAACAGGTTTAATGCAGTTTAAAAATGTTGTTTCAAAGGACTCTAAACAATCTCAAACAAGGCATAAGGGTCTTATCTAGCGAAACAATTGTCATTTTTGACAAGAAAAACTTTAAACCACAACTTCTCGTCTTCCTTCGGTCCTGTCTCGTCCTCGACCCTGAGGACAATGAGACAAACAGACCCAGTTCCTGCAACCGTGAAGGTCATCACATCGTTGATCTACTGACCGTCCTTCTAAGAGATGCCCAGCTGATGCCTGACCAGCGACCACCGGCGGAACCAGTTTAATTTGCTTACACGTTCACATACCCCGATAGTATTTATATATATATATATATATATAAATATATATGTATCTCTCTCAAGGGTTTTTTCCCTCCTAGGAGTTTTCCCCCTGGACTAGCCAGGAGGGTTTTTCTCCTAGGGTTTTTTTTTCATCCCCTGGAGAGTCCCCCCTTTGGCTTAACTTAGTACTTTACTGTATACGTTACATTATTACTATTCTCGTTTTTCTATGCTTTTCATAGATCTATTAATGTAAAGCTGCTTTGAAACAATTAACTATTGTGAAAAGCGCTATATAAATAAAATTGAATTCAATTGAATTGAACTGTGATGCTCCAGCACGACCTCACATAATTGCATAATGACGTCGAAAGGTCACGTGTTACATATATGAAACGCACATTTGCGGACCATTTTAAACAATAAACTGACACAAAGACATTAATTAGTATCAACGTCGAAACGGTCCTCTTTCTTCACACTTGTAAACACTGGGGCGTAGTTTCGATACGTCATCCGTGACCTCTTGACGTGATGACATATTGCGTGAGGTCATGCTGGCCGTCAAAGGAACGAAGGAAGACGAGAAGATGTGGTTTAAAAGTGCATATTTTTATTTTTCTTGCCAAAAATGTCAATCGTTTCGCTAGATAAGACCCTTATGCGTCGTTTGAGATCGTTTAGAGTCCTCTGAAACTGCAATTTTAAACTGCACAAAACTGTTAAGTGTTGGGGTCCATTAAAGTAATTTCTTAATTTTCGTAATTTCTAAACATAATTTCTTCTCGACTGAACAAAGAAAGACATCAACATTTTGGATGACATGGTGGTGAGTAAATTATCTAGATTAGGACTCATCCTTTAACAATAAACGTCTAAACCAGAAATACGAAGGCACATTGGGACATAGGATTGATTTCATGTTTCCTTTAATATCTACAATTTTTGTGACCCTTGATACAAACTTGAATATTATTTATAGTAAGGTGGAAATCATTCCTTGTGTATAGCCATATATGGTACTCTTGATTCATTTGATAGCATACTGTAGAGAATATGCAGCACAAAATCCATAAAATAATATATCATGATTTAAGACGGAAAATGATAATCTGGTTCGCTTAATAGGAAACGCAGCAGCGGAGAGCTGAGCGACAGTCTCACTCCGGATCCCAACAACCTGCTGGGTCGACGGATCCAGCACAGCTGGAGAGAGAAGGGCGCCTTGACCAAGTGGAAGGGCACCGTTTTGGACCGGCTCACCGTCAACTCTTCCTTATTCATGGTCAAGTACGACGGCTTCGATTGCGTCTATGGCATCGAGCTCTTTAAGGACGACAGGGTCTCGAACCTGCAGGTCCTCACTGAAAAAGTGGGTGAGTAGGAAACTCTGTCACTCTGCACACAGGAAACAAAGCAACGACAGGAAGTAGCACATGTGCAGGGATGAGCTCTCATACTGTTGTTTATACTATAGGACATAAACATTATAGTGCTGAAAGGTAAACATGCTGTGCTACTGAGAATGGCACTTTTTTCATGTCTTTTTGTATAGTGGTAATGATACATATCATTATGAAGATATATATCATTATCAAACTAGATTTTTTTTGTTTTATTGGGAAATTTGTGCAAATCTGTATTATTTTTCACAGCAAATGAATGCTAAATCTTGCATGTTCACTAGGTAGCTCTTAGGTTCAAAGCAAATATGGTTATTAAATCACATCATGTTGAGTATAAATTCTTTTATGAGCTAGATTGAATCCATTGTAAAACTTGGTTAGCCACAGAGGGTTTGTTAAAAATGAAGGCAAGTTTACTGCAGACATTGCCTCATTCTGCAGTGTTATTAGATTTTTTCCTGTATGCACACATCTGTTCCTTAATATAGTGCCACAGGGATGACGTATTTTTGTAGGCCAACATGCAAGTTAGTGGTGCACTGATTCCCTCGCCAAAAGCCCGTTATTTTTTCCCAAACTTCATTAATTTCAATTTACTTATATTTATATAGCACGTTTAATTATTTTTCATCATACCAAAGCAGCTTCAGATAAAATAGAAACAAACAAACAAACAAAAAAACGCACAGAAAAGCAAACCAGACAGCAGACGACTCCGAGACAGATCTGCAGCAGAGCTACTGACCTCTACGTAGATCTGGAGTAGATCCGGCCCAGAGTCGTCTTATGCTGCGTTTACAGTGTAAACTTTACACCAACCGCGTTTGATGCGTCAAAATCACATCTACCACGCTAGGGCTACAGCTATCGATTCTTTTTGTAATCGATTAATCTAGAACTAAATCGATCGATTAATCAAGTAATCAGATAAAAATTTTGTATGTGTTTTTAAACAACCAAAACAAATAATGCATAACGAAAATTACGTGGCTGTAAAATGTTCAAGCATTTGGCTTTTATTTTTAAAAATAAACAGAGGTATTTGGCTCCAAAAAATAAGCCTATTTATTTCAATATTTAGTGTTTATAAATGCCAGTGCCAACAATTAAACACTTTAATTTATTAATATGCACAACAGGTTTCATGATGTAATCTAGCCCTGACATCAAAGTAAATATCTGGTTTATGTACATTTCTACACCTGCAGCATTTACCATTAGGCTACTAACATATAATATATCATTTCTGGGGTGAGCCTATTTGCTATGGTAACAACCTGTGTGTGTGCGCACACGTGCACCTGTGTTTGTGTGTGCACGCGTGCTGTGCGTGAGGAAGAGTGACACCCCAGTCAGACATTCAGTTGCTTCATTGCATTTTGGTACGGCAGAAATAAATAATTTCCTTTTCAATAGAACGCTGCATTTGGTTTGCATCACTTGCATTGCGGTCCGTTCGAAATCCATTCGAAAAATCACAACATCACGTCCCGCTGTATACAGTGAATGCATGCTGAAATTATTGTTGCGTGGCTACATAAAAGTTTAAGCATATGTGATGCATTGCGCGATGCGCGATCGGTCTGACTCGCGTGCAAGAGAATAACTTATGCTAAACTCCAATAAGACAGAGATCATTATTATGGAACAAAATATGTCAGATTACAAGTTGCCCATATATGATTGCACTGTGGTGCCGTTTTTTGGTACACACACCTGTAAAGTGCATGCGTGTGTGTGAAGGGGTTATTTTTTAAGCTATACTCTCCTGCAATTGAACGTGAATACGTTTACTACTTAAAAACAACAAAGCTAAACATCATATCTAGTCAAACCGCATAACGACATCGCTACAAATACAGTATGGGATTAAAATCAGCAGAAGCTACGTTACCTTGTTTCATCGACGCTTGGTGAAACAGCAGTGGATGTTTTCGGTTCAGATGCTGAATGTAATGATAATGTAATGATCCCAAACTTTAGACATTCTCTCTCTGCCGTTTATGGACATATTCGCTCCGCCATCGCGCCAATTAAATTCAAAATGTACCACGCGCTATGATGTGCTTCCTGAACATTAAACAACGGTCCGTGTGAATCAGATCTCGGCGCCTGTAGTGCGCGTCATAGGAATTTAACGAGGCTTCGAGGCAGAATTTTTGCCTCGAGGAATTTTTTGAATCGAGTAAATCGAGTAACTCGATGAATCGTTTCAGCCCTATACCACGCCTAGTTTGCCGCATGCAGTTTGAATGCAAAGCAAGCATTTGACGCGCATCAGAAGCAAAATCCGCTTCTTGTGGGAGGAGCAAGTGCTATGAGATTGTCTGTTTGCAAGATGGCTGATGTTGTGCCTTTATCGAGAGAGTTACCTGTTTGTATTTGGTCACCTTACTATAGGGGGAAAATAAACAGTGCGGGTCGATAAACGTCACGTGACTCAAAAGTTAAATGTAGCGAAAATCCACCAAAGTTCAAAATTTTGCACAAAAACACCATTCGCGTGTACTGCACCAGATGCACAATTTGCGCCAGTCGCACGAACCAGATGCGCGAGCGGGAATTGCGTCAACCGTGCCGTGCCAAACGCCTCATTCGCGCCGCGAGAACGTGTCTTCACATTGACTTAACATTGAAATCACTCGCACTTGACGCCTCCACCGTGGCTGGTGTAAACGTAGCATTAGAACAACATATCATGGCAGTTTTTAAGAATAGTTTAGGATACAGTCGTTTCTAATAAATAATGCATAAAGTAGTACTCCATTCCAGGCTATATTATGAGTATAGTACGTATGAGTATTACTAATATCACCCGTAACATTCACTCTTCTTTGAATGTTCTTTGAATAAAAACCCATTTTAATGTGACTGCATTTTAATTTTATACATTTCGATTACCCTTCAAGTGAACAACAAGATCAAGGTTCCACACGATGCAGAAGAGCTGGTGGGAAAAGCGGTGGAGCATCTGTTTGAAAAGGAAGATGGCGAGAAGAACGAGTGGAGGGGGATGGTGTTGTCTCGCGCTCCCATCATGACTAACTGGTATTATATCACCTATGAGAAAGACCCGGTACTGTACATGTATCAGCTCTGGGACGACTACAAAGACGGAGATCTGCGGATCTTACCTGAAGCAGGTAAATGAGTACAAAAATCTTTTTGAAAATCATTTTACTTGGAGGCATTATTGATCATTTCGCATTGATGAATTTTGACCTTAGTATTACCATGGTAACTTCAACTGGTTGTTCCGCTTACAGAGCACTATTTAAAATCTTCAAAAAAAAATTGCCACTGGGTCGGGTCGGACTTGGGTTTCATTTTCTTGGGTTTGTCTCGGGTCGGGTCTTTCTTTAAAAAACAAGATTTATGCACGTCTGGTAAAAAGTGATTCGGGTCATTTTGGGTCGGTACATTTCTTTAGACCCGTGCCCTCTAGTGTAAAGCAGTGGTTCCCATTGTATAATTTAAAGGGGACAGAGAATGAAAAAACATTTTTACCTTGTCTTTGTTGAATAATGGTAGTCTACCCACATTCACAAACATACAAAAAGTGCTAAACATCTCAGTCTCACAGAAATTCCTCTTTTAGAAATGTCAGCCAGAAAACAGCCCAATCTGAAAAACTGATGCTTATGACATCACAGGCATCTAACTGCCCTTCCACTTTAAAATAATTGGCTACATTTTTTGAGTGGCAGCAAAGTCAGCCAATCAGTAATGAGATTGCAAGTTAAGCCAGTAGGGGGAGCCAAATAGGTGCAAAACCACTTGTTTAAATTCCCCCACCCTAATAGAGCTATTTGAGAGAGGTTTTTAGGAAGCTTCTAAGGCATTACAGACCCAAACAAAAACATTTTTTGTCTACATGTCACATCACAGAACAAGGATAAATACCCCATTCAATCATTCTATGTCACCTTTAATATGTTTTGTTTAATTCAAATTCTAAGAAAGTCAGTGGACTGATATTTGCTCCAGTATTAAACGCCCCAAAAACCATGTCTTAAATACATTTATATTCGTCATTATGGAAATGAGATTTTGCACCTGTGTTCTTTAATGTGGTCCTTGTCAGTAAATCATCCGTAGAAAGGTTCGCTCCCATTAAAGTTAAAAACCGCAAGAAACTCCCACTCAAATTTTTGGAATTGCTCTCCTGTTTAGTAAATCTTGCTCATAGTCTTATCACAGAATGCAAGATAAATCAGGGCTGTAACCACAATAGACATTGAGGGGGGACATGTCCCCCCAATAATCCGAAACTTTGATATTTTTAATATACAAATGTATAGCCTTGAACTAGGGATGCTTAACGATTAATCGCAATTAATCTATAGCAGAATAAAAGTTTTTCGTTTACGTCATATATGTGTGTGTGAACTGTGTATAATAACTATGTATATATTAGGGATGCACGATATATCAGCCGATAACTGCTTATTTTTAATATTATCGGTTATCGGTCTGATAGCAAAATTAAGCAGATAAATGAAAGCCGATAAATGATGGATTATTTTGGTTTGCTGAACCACTTCACTTGCTCATTGCTGGCCATGTGAAGTTTTGATTGGTGCTTTCTGTGACATAGCACAAAGATGACACGTGTTGCGGGCTTAAGAAGAGTATGCTAGTCTAGCGCAAAGACAAGATGTCCGCGGTCTGGGAGTTTTTCATTGTGAAAATAAGATGAATATTTATCGATCTATATATATAGGTTATCGGCCCCCAAATATAAAGAGTTATTGGTTATCGGTAACGGCCAAAATTTCCATATCGGTGCATCCCTAGTATATATGAATATTAGGGCTGCAACAACGCATCGATTAAATCGATAAAAATCGATTACTAAAAGAGTTGGCAACGAATTTCATAAAAAAAGATATATAAATAAAGTATTTGTATTTATATATAATATAGGGCTGCAACTAAAGATTATTTTAATAATCGATTAACCTATCAATAATTTTTTCGGACCCGTGAAGACCTCAACAAAAATCAAGACGATGTTTATTCAACAAAAGGGCACTAACTGTATGTTGGGCCGGGCACGCGCGTGTCCTTGCTCGGCATGAGCTGGAGCATGCAGTACAGAGCAGCAGGAGAGTGACGGTGCGATGATTTAACCTACAGGTCCATGACGGGGAAAAGTGTTCACAAAACTCTCTCTCAAAGTTTGATTTTTTTTGTTTAATATCATTGGAGTTTGTCATTGGACTTTTTTATTGGTTCTAGAAAGTTTTTTTTCCCCGCTGACGTCGCTCCATAAAGCAGAGCGGGTCGTCTTTGATTGTTTACCTCTTTGCTGGCTAACTTCCAGGTGATGTACGTTTGGGTGGAGAAAAAGACTGACATGTGGTTTTCCTCTACCTCCGCTCGTTTTTTTTTATCTTTGCTCCGCCCTGTCTATGAAGCACCGAACGCTGCAAGCAACAGTGCGCGAGAAAGACCAAGCGTGTTCACGCTTAACTAAAGTTTTTCTTTTTTTTAATAATTAAACGTCTCTGCGTCACGCGACACACCGAATCGATTATGAAATTCTTTGCCAACTCTTTTAGTAATCGATTTTTATCGATTTAATCGATTCATTGTTGCAGCTCTAATATAATATAAATTATACATGAATATACAAATGTATATACACATGTAAACATTTCTTAAATATATACATGCATGTGTGTGCATTTACCTATACAAAGTTATTATACACAGTACACACACATATAGAATGTGAACAAAAACTTTTATTCTGCTATAAATAAATCACGATTACTCATTAAGCATCCCTACCTTGAATGTTTTGGTCCCTCCGAATGTTGTGTTTATGGCCTTTAGATGAATTAAATTAAATTAAATTCACTAGAAAATAATTAAATGCAAGATAAACCTTTTTGAGTCTCTATGATATTCTTGCTTGGGTTCCTTCTGTGTTTTGTTTTATTGTCAGCATCTTAAAAAACTCCAGTTGTGGAAAATAATAGTACACTTCTTGAAAAGCAACATAATTTGAGGTGGCTACCCAGATAGCAATCAACCATTAAAACGATG
Source organism: Misgurnus anguillicaudatus (assembly GCF_027580225.2). Lineage (NCBI taxonomy): Eukaryota > Metazoa > Chordata > Actinopteri > Cypriniformes > Cobitidae > Misgurnus > Misgurnus anguillicaudatus. The sequence continues at coordinate 2,144,205 of NW_027395276.1, read as the reverse complement.
GCAAATCAAAAAAAATTTTACAATGTTAATCCCTTTAAATCAATATCATGTTTGCACCCTTCATTAATATTGAACGAATATTGAAATTTTAACAAAACCTATAGTGGCAAAAAGCCTTATCTTGAATCTTCATAAGAAAAATACTCAGGAGACAAATGTTCCAGTTGCCAAACAAAAATTACTTTTTTTTTGCTCGAGCCAACAAAGTGAGAAAATCAACATTCCTCAAAGAGATGCTCAAAGATCATCTGCCCTCCCAACATCTGAATCCATTTTTATACACTAAGATCAAACACGTCTTATCTGAGATGACATACATTCGTCTCGGCCTGCCACAATTAACTTACTTGTTTGAGTGCAGCTGAATCCTTTCTCATATCTAAAATGATGTATTCTGCTGATAAGTTCTCATGGCCTTGGCCTAGCTTGCACAGATTCCTTAGTGTTAATATAGCAAAGTACAACTAGACATCTCCTCAAATCTTAAAATGACGTACTCTGTTTATTACTTCGATTGGCCTTGGCTTTCCCAAGCACAACTAACTTATTGTTAATGTAGCGAAGTACAGCTGGATGACTTCTCTAATCTAAAATGACGTACTCTTGTTTATCGGTTGTTTCGACCTTGTTTCTCATAATAATCGTGGCGAGAACAATCGTGGCATAGTGGCAGTATCGCACCTGGGGCCTTTTAATTATGAAACGAAAGTTAACTGGGAAAACGAAAGTTTAACCAGGTGTCATCATCATAACCTTGTGTAGAAACAACAGGCCTATTATAATATTAATACTGTGTATGATCAGTAATAAACCCAACAGGAAAAAAATATTATGGTGATCAATGTTTGCTTTAGTTGGGCTTGTGTTTGCTTGTGTTAATGTTAAAAAAAATTCGACTGATGAAGCATGTTTTAATTTAGATCTGCTATTGCAAAGAAAACTTAGATCTAATGTGACCAAGTAATTTAGTTGTAGACTTACCTAAATATTATTTCTTGTGTATGCACGTACAGTGTTAATGATGTGTACAAAATGGGTGATATTATAGTGCTAGTTGGAAGCAGTTTCTGTTATTTTCAGAATGATAAAAACATACTTAGAAGGTTAAACTACTAAATCAATCTCTGCCATCATAAATCAGTCTATGAAGCTCATCAATGTTGACGATTAACAAAAGAAGGCTTCATGCTGCAATGCATGCTGGGTATAAACATAGTACTAATCTAATCCATGACTCTAATCCAAGTTAATTGTTTTATATGAATTAGTTTGATGATTGTCACCATTGTTAAGATTTGTAGGATGAGTGATGAGTTCTAAATGTGTCAGTATTATTTCTGTTCAAACCAGAACAATTATAACGGTCATAAAAGAATCAACATCATCATGTCAAGCAGCTTAATTTAATATCATCTTAATGTCTTTTCAAAAAGCAACCAATTTCAGATTACTTTGAAAAACATCTTTCTGTTTCAATGCACATGTGTTTCTACATAAACGCATACAAACACAGAGAAATCTATGCATCTCTATGCCAAAGCCGCTCTATGCATTTTCGGCGTTTTTGTCAAACAGCGACCCCTAGAGTCGCTGGAGAATACTTGCAACTGTCGTAATTTCCCACTCCGAAGATAATGACCAGGTAATGTTTCACAATTTCATACAAATATTAGGCTACTGCATAGTCTACTAAACTACAGATGATGCTAATAGGATAATAAGAAGTTTATTCCAAGTGTAGAGTGCATATAATAATAAAGTAGCCCACCGCGTTTGCTGGCTTATAACGTTTTTACATGATTGCAGCTAAATCACAAGTAAACATTACAAAATGCCACGACAAAGTTACAAAGTTAATTGTGTACGTTGCATTATTTCATTGTTCGTTTTAATGTCACTATACATGATTATTGCTATTTATCATAATAGTTTGCAAATTGTGCATGTTTACACTATTTACAACCTCTAGGCTTATTTATGTCCTGATAATTATGTGAGATATTGACAACTGTTGTCATGATAATCGCATGACATACTACAAGCAAGCGCAACAACATACAACATAGACCGCAAACAAGTTAACAAATAAGAGATTTACTTACTAGTCCATCAACAAGATCGCCAGATCAGCATCCCATCCAGTGCTGTCTTTTAGCTCACGCCAACAAGTAAAAACCTGACCTAGTGGGACTTTTGTCCGGTTCCTAACATGGTCAGATTCTCTTTTACTTTTCCTACTCTCTTCCGAACGTGCTTTCTTAGCTTTTAAATTGTTTAGCCTCACGTCTCAAATTCGCGCGTGCACTTGTTGTTATAGGCTTGATTGACTTCATGCAGCGCTGCAAGAACCGACAGCCGGATGACGTCAAAGTGCCGTCTCGGATCATTCTCGCGGTACTTTGACGTCATCCGGCGGTTGGTTCTTGCAGCGCCGCACCAAGTCGAACAAGCCTAACGTGTGTGACGTCGTTGCCGTAAAGCAAGTCGTGATTCTTGCGAGATTTGTCAAGGGCGGTTCTCTCAAGCTTGCATTGCTGGTTTTGCTAGCAGCGTCCTCCTCGAGCTTCAACAGGAGGATGATTCGCCATACTATGACTTTGTTATATTAACTCTTTCACCGCCAGCGTTTTTTAAAAAAAGTTGCCAGCCAGCGCCAGCGTTTTTCATGATTTTCACAAAAGTTTAATGCCTTCCAGAAAATGTTCTTTTTCAAATATATAAACATACAATATACCAAATGAAAGAACAGACCCTCTGCTTTCAAACAAAAAAATCTTTTGTAATCAGCTTTTAAATATGGGTAGGTTTCTGCAAAAACACCACATTTTGAGCAAAAAGCAGAGATAATTCCATTTTTGTGACGGACTTTTCATAGAGATCCCATTCAGAGCGATCTTTAAAACAGACACGGACATGCAGCAGCTTGCCATAGGGCAATACTTCCGGATTTAAAAAGTTGCGGAAGGTTGCCACCTAGTGGATAATAGCGGTATTGCAGAAAGACGGAAATACTCGTCATTGGCGGGGAAGCGTTTTCTCTTGATTGACGAGATATCTCGTCAATGGCGGGGAAAAAGTTAGGGTAAAATAACTGCATAGTATGTCTTTAAACTTCGTGAAAGTCAAGGGCTTAACTAAACAAACAAAGCAAACACTGATCACCATAATGATGTTTTTTAATGAGGGTGCAAGCCTGATATTGATTCAATGGGATTACCATTGACAAATCAACAATTTTTAACATTCAAAATAATTGAATTTCCTTGTTTCTTCCACAGAGAATAAACACCTGCTCCCGGCAGACAGAAAGCCCGGAGAGGAAACCGAGAGCCTTGTGGGTAAGCAGGTGGAGTACGTCACTGATAAAGGGGTGAAGAGAACTGGCCTGGTCATCTATCAAGTTCCCGCTAAGCCGTCCGTTTATTACATCAAATATGATGACGATTTCCACATTCACGTGTATGACCTGGTGAAGACCACCTAAACGAAACAGACGAAAACAAAACAGTCCCACTGTCTGACCTTTTCATAGCTTAAGTATCATCGCATTGTACCTTCTCATACAGTTTGCCTTGCTGTGAAGGGCTGGCGGAGGTATGAAACGTTCAGGGTTTGTTCATTTGTGTTGATGTTGTTATTGACAGGTTAGGAAGACACTTTAATGTTTATATGCCCGTTAAACAGGTCATTTTAATGTACTAAGGCCGGGGTACTTTTTATTTAGCTTTAATGCCACGGCAAAGGTCAGTCTCATTTGAGATTCGTTTATGAACGTGCGCTCGTTGCTTCTTTTGAATTGTAAATAGTTTGCATTTCAGTAATGCATACGTGATGTGAGCGAGACACTTAATATTAAAAGAAACAGGAGGAGGGCTTTATCTGAAATTTTAAGTAACTGACACAGTTGAAACCTATTTATTATATAAAAAGCTTATAATTGCTGTACAAACGCTTATTGGGACTTCTTGTCGGCTTTAGGTGCCGAATTAAAAAATACAATCGGCTTGCTTAAAATGGTAGGTATGTTCTGTGAAAGATGTAGCTTACATCTTAGTCCAAAGGTGGTTTTATGGATTATATGTACCTTTACCTGTGTCTAGGTAAGTTGGGTGACATCATCACGACATCACCAGGCCCTATTTGTAGCACTGTAACAATCCAAGAAACATTTGTCTGTTTTACCTGTGTAAAAAAGCAGATGCGCACTTAATGTCATGCATATCGCCAAAGGATTTTTTGCTTAGATTAAAATTTTCTGTTGTAAAAAATGAATGCCGTTTCGCGAGATAATATACACGACAGTATATATATGTTCATTTAATAATACTAACAACAATCTCACAATCACTTAGATGGTTAAAACGTTCAATGCATGTAGCCCAGTTCTGTGACAGCAGTTTAATAGTTTGACTTGTAAAGTTTACTAGTCCTCAGTTTAGTCCAATCCAGCAGGCTGGATAAACCAGTTCGATTTCCTCAAAACTACTTTGCCTTACTGTGAATTAAAGGCGATGCCTGTGTATGCTTATGTTATTATAGCTTATTAACAGATTTGACCATCATAGCTGACCCGAGCACAGCTCTAAAACATTTTACGATTTCATTTTCTCGACGTCTGACGGGTTTCACTTGTGCACTGGTGTAGCTCTGAAAGTGATAAAACAGCAAATCTGTTTCACATGACATTCACATTTTGTATGTAAATAATGCACATACGTGTTGTAATTGGCCATCTGTTCGTGTAGCTGATGTGGGTCTTTTTTTGCTTGTAGCATTTGCACTTTAAGCTTTTGAGTGTACAGTAGCTCTCACCTGTCTCACAGAAACATTAAAAACACTGCAAATGTGAGTTGCATAAGAAAAGAAACCATATGAAGTGTCTTACCTGATTAGCATCACCAAAATCAAAAATAAACAAATGAGGCTCAAAACATTGTAAATTGAAATGATTTGACCTTGCGGACTGTTAAAACAATCCTAATGCCAAATTAAAGGCTAGTCTGCGTTCTGTTATAAATATCTTAATAGTTTGTAGTTTTTTGGTGCCCAATAAATTTCATCACCAAAATGATTTTGTTATTGACCTGCACATGAAGGGATTTATGTAAATGTAATGCAAAGCAGTGTTCTCTGAAGGGATGTGTGTTTTTTTCTGCTATCATTTGCATGTGGCTCAGTCGTAGACAGACTGAAGGTTTTTGAATCTCTTCAGTAGTGCGCCACCGACTCCTCATTGGTTTATTGTGTAGTTTTCTACTTTGATATTTGAAATACACAGCACGTGTCATTTATTTTGAGAAAAGTGCTCAAAAGATCAGATGATTGTAAGCTCTGGTTGTTCATTTGGATAGCTCATTGTAGGTAATGGGGGGAATAAATCACATTATCTAAATATGAATTGTCAACCTTTCAGCTGTGGACATAGTTTTAGCTTTTTCTGTGCCAGTATATTGAGCAGACTGAAAATCTGTATTTGGTTTCATCACATTTGTACTATATTTCAAATGGTTTGACTTTAAGCTGTTAAAAGTTGGTTTCATGATTCTCAAGCTTTTGCTGTTTTTTTTCTTCTGTCTGTGTACAAGTAATCTCTTGCTTCTTTGTAGCGGTGTTTTATTGTGCAGCCCGCAAGCTTCCGCCGAAACCTCTGGTTGTATTTATCTTTTCTTTTGAAAATTTAAGTTACTTTATCAGTAGCTTCGTCCGTTTGTGTAATGATGTTATCATAATTAAAAAGAGATATTTTTTGCACTGAGCCTTGTTGTCATTGTAAGCAAAGTCTTATTGTTTTTATATTTTTATAAATGAGGACCTCGGGTGCAAAAGCCGTCAAACGCCACCTCCGTCAAAAATGAGATAATGATATTAAAGGGGTCATATTATGAGATTTTTTTAGAGATGTAAAATAAGTCTTTGGTGTCCCTAGAGTGCATATGTGAAGTTTTAGCACAAAATACCACACAGATGATTTATTATAACATGTTAAAATTGTCCCTTTGTAGATGTGCTGTTTTGGGGTGTGAAAACTTTCTTAAAGCAACACTAAAGAGTTTTTTTCTTTGCTCCCCCTACAGGTTGGAAGCGGAATTGTCCATTACCACTGTCGTAAATAATTTAGCCTACTGCAGCAAAGCTGTCTCTGACTGGATTGTAGGCCTGCCGTAAAGCAAGTTTTTGTAGTTTTTACTCGAACTACGACGGTTGGAAACTTGTTTAGTGCGGTTTTGGCCGATAGAGGGCTCCAAAGTGAATGTGAAAGTGCCGTTCACCCTGTTTCGAGTGGATGAACAATTGAAACGTTATTTTAAGGTAAAAAAACTCTTTGGTGTTGCTTTAAAATCTGCTTAATCCTGCCCACAGGTTATTCAGAAATACGGGCTTGTTAACGTAGAGTCTGATAAAAAAATGCTAATTTAAAAGAAAATACGTTACGCATTTCAAATGTCAGTTCTTTAACTCTTTCGCCGCCATTGACAAGTTATCTCGTCAATTAAGAAAAAACCCTTCCCTGCCAATGACGAGAATTTCCGGATTTCGCAATACCGCAATTATCCACCAGGTGGTGCACTTCTGCAAGTTATACAACCCGGAAGTAACGCCTCACATGAAAGAGAAAGAACTCTGTGTATGTTTTAAAGAACGCTCTGCATCTGATCTCTATCAAAAATCCTTTATAAAAATTAAATGGAATGTATGCATATGCAATAAACATCATGTGACCAAAAGACGATTAAAGTGAACAAACAGTGAAGATTGTATGTCAGACGCATGAAAGAGTCTTTAAAAAAATACATTTGTAGTGGTTAAGTTAAAGTTAGTATTTTATGAATAATCAATATTGTTCCTGATGGAGAGCACGGGATCAGCATACACTGTTTCTATGGTAACATTTTCATCCAAACTATCTGGTATGTATTTAAGGAAATGTTTCTTATGCAATGCAACAAATTAGCAGTGTTTAGTACATTATTGTATTAGTATTATTGTTTTCATGCACACATATGAGTCTGTTCGGGGGTGCGAGTACTCATCACAGGGGCCTGTAGGGGCATTAGGGAGCAGATGGCCTACCATTACGCCCAGTTCGGTTCGCAGATTGTCATCACTGCGAGAGGGGAGGTCAACTGTTTTGTCCTGAATCCACTTACAATCGTCTTAAAATTGTTTGTTTGAAAATGAAAATACAATCGAAAAAATCCTAGGTTATTTTTTAACTAGAAAATGTCAATATGATTTAACCATAGGTTGAAATAACCCTATTTAAAACCTAATGTTTGGTTTTTCACCATGTACCAAGATTTTGGCAAATATCACATGATCATTTAATGCTACCTTGTAAATATTGTGCTAAATGAACAGGAACCCTTAAAAAAACACTGTGTCAGCATGGTAACAGGTTGGCACAGGTTATTAAACTCTTCACCAGACCCCTTATCTTTAAACACACAGAGACATGCTTAAAAGTATACAGCTACACATTATATAGATATTAATTTAATGATTAAAGCATCACATATCCATGGAAATATACAGAACAACATGATAAGCTTAAATACGGAGGCTCATAGATAAAGCATGAGCCAATGAGATTTGACACTATCGACATGCCACCATATTTGACAAGAGGGAGTTGAGTTTTAAGGAGTAAATTTAGGGTCAAGAAAAGTCAGAGAGAGTTCATTGAAATGTAAGCAGAAACTGAATGTACTGTAAATGATATGAGGCTGGTGTCACTGTTGGCAGGAGTTATGTTCAGATGAGTACAGGAGCTCTTCTTATGCTGGAGAAATCTGGCTGGTCCATCATTGTAGTGTCATCTCTAACAACACATTCAATATTAATAAAGGAAAAATAAAACATGCATAGTAATAATGATACAATTGACCCCTACATTGGCTATGAACACTAGGGCTGTGCGATTAATCGTTTTTAATTTTCAATTTTTATTTTTGATTCAAACAATTCAAAAACAAGTTAATCGAGGTAAAACTATTATTGTGTGATTAAAATAATTATGTGCTGCTGGACTGATGTGTTTGTAAGGCACTTCGAAGGCACTACTGTTTTGACACGTGTAGCCAATTGCACTTACTTAATAAAAAGGTTAATAAATGTATTTTTTTTTTAGTCAAGTGATTATGATTTTGCCCATAATCGAGTAGCCCTAAAGAACACACAGCAAAATACCCAGAGTTAAATGAACACTGCTGGGTGTATGACTTCATCTTACAGACTTAAAAAGTTTTGAAGGAGTCATAGCATGAAAATTGACTTTTTCCATATTTAAAGGAATATTCCATTTTCTTAAAAGAAAAATCCAGATAATTTACTCACCACCATGTCATCCAAAATGTTGATGTCTTTCTTTGTTCAGTCAAGAAGAAATTATGTTTTTTGAAGAAAACATTGCAGGATTTTTCTCATTTTAATGGACTTTAATAGACACCAACAATTAATACCTAACTCAACACTTAACAGTTTTTTCAATGGAGTTTCAAAGGACTATAAACAATCCTAAACGAGGCATAAGGGTCTTATCTAGCAAAACGATTGTTATTTTTGACAAGAAAAATAAAAAATATGCTCTTTTAAACCACAACGTTTCGTCTAGGTCCAGTCCTGCGCGACCTAACGTAAATGCGTAGCGACGTATGGAGGTCACATGTTACATATATAAAACGCACATTTGCGGACCATTGTAAACAATAAACTGACACAAAGACATTAATTAGTATCAGTTGACATACAACAACGTAGGAACAGTCCTCTTTCTCAACACTTGTAAACACTGGGGCGGAGTTTCGCGTTCGTCCTCTGTGACCTCTTGACGTCATGACGTATTGTGTCGGGTCACGCTAGCGCATCACGACCGGATCTACATGACGAGAAGTTGTGCTTTAAAAGTGTATATTTGTTATTTTTATTGTCAAAAATGACAATCGTTTTGCTAGATAAGACCCTTATGCCTCGTTTGGGATTGTTTATAGTCCTTTGAAACTCTGTTGAAAAAAACTGTTAAGTGTTGAGTTAAGTATTAATTGTTGGTGTCTATTAAAGTCCATTAAAATGATAAAAATCCTGCAGTGTTTTCCTCAAAAAACATAATTTCTTCTCGACTGAACAAAGAAAGACAACAACATTTTGGATGACATGGTGGTGAGTAAATTATCTGGATTTTTCTTTTAAGAAAATGGAATATTCCTTTAAGTGCTATAATTGGGTCCCCAGTGCTTCTATTAACCTATAAAACATGAAAAAGAAAAAATCACTAGCTTTTGGTAAACCGTTCTTTGCAAGCATGTGAAAAATTAGGTTGTTCAGATTTTGCCTGTTTTTGATGTAGATAGCAAGTCTTATTACAATAATACCGCCCCTTAATCTGCAATATCCAACCACAGCACTGCCGTTTAGTGTAATGAAAAGAGAGAGAGAGAGAGAGAGAGAGAGAAAAAAAATTGACATCACAAATGAGTTTCAATTTCAACAAACCACCATTATGGTGATCAGTGTTTGCATTTCATCAGCTCATTTGCATTTTAAAGGACACTCCCAAAACAGCACATATTTGCACCTACAAAGTGGCGATTTTAACATGATCTGTGGGGTATTTTGAGCTAAAAGTTCACATACACACTCTGGGGACACCAAAGACTTATTCTACATCTTTAAAAAATCTCATAATATGACCACTTTAACAATGAGGATCTCTCAGTCCTTTCTGCACTCTAAACAATTCAGGGTTATTTTCAACCCATGGTCAGGTTAAAAAGTGACAAATTCAATGGTTGGGTTATAAATTAACCTATAATGGGTTGTTTTAGCCCAAAATGCTGGGTCGTTTTAACCCATGGATGGGTTAAATGTAGGGCATCATCCTAAACTCACTGGTAAATGTGCATTGGCTGCTACTGGGTGTAAACTAGTTATTATAGTTATAAAGTTAAAGAGAAAAAGGCAAAATCAGACTACTGACCTAATGCAATCCGATGTTTATAATGTGTGCATCACAAAATGTTTTAGAAATGTACTTTCTGAATTTATCTGCAGTGATTTCTAGACACATCTCTCCTGTTGCCTTGGTGATCTATCTTTATGAACAGTATAATTTATAATTAAGCATAACTCACATGCACATTGCAACACATGACTCAAGAAATATATGAATGTCTGTGAAATATCAATCAATATTGATATTTTGAACACATCAAATTTTACCCTAAAATCAAAATAAAGATATTAGAAACTATTTTAGTGTGCAAAATGAGAATTATTATAGGACAATTTAGGGTATGAATGTAATTTCAATGTAGTCTAAAAGATGAGTAATATAATAATATTAAGGAAATGTATGATTCATATTTTCATTGTCTTTTGGGTAAAATGTTCATGTGTGATTCAGCTATAAATGTTCTTGTCTTTCTCAAATGCCCTACAGAGGGTTTAGCACAATGACAGTGAAGCACTCAACGTCATCAAAGCCGGAGCCACACGTCCGACATTTTTTTTTACCCGAGCTTCCACTATTATTATTATTATTATTGCATCTGTCTGTTTAGAGACTGGTTTCCTTTTATTGCAGACTTTCAGCTTTCAGACTTCAATCCCAGCAAAAACTAATGTACTTCAGATTTCCTTTGATTTTCAGAGATAAAAAACATGAATTTGTCCTGTGTATAGTGTAGGTTAAAAAAGAAAGTGTAATTTCAAAAGCCACACTTGTAATAAAGTGAAAAGTGAAACTACACAATTTATTACATTTTAAATTACACAATTCCTTAATGCATTTTAGCATCATACTAAATAATACAGTTGCATTTCTGTAGTGCACATACACCATCTAAAAACACAGAATCATAGTGCCCTATATAGTCATTTTGACAATAGCTGATAACTGTTATTAAATACATAAATCTGGTTAAACTAGACACAATATTAGTCGAGTCAAGTTAGGATGCCACATTCGGTTTTCTAAAAACAAGTAGCTGTCGTTTGATACACTGTAAAAAATTAGCTGTAATTATGCAGCTGGTTGCCAGTAACTTACTGTAGAAGATAATGAAATGTTTCATGTTCATTTAACTTTGAACAAACTGTTGCCAGTAAATAACATAAATGTAAAATCTACGGTAAGTTACTGGCAGCTAGTTGCCAGTAATACCCAGTAATACTGTAATTTCTACAGAAATATTTTAGAGTGTAGTTAAACATAACAAAATACACTAGTCAACAATTGAAGTTGTCTTAAAACCAATACCCAATACCGGTTCTTGTCCTAGGACAACTTTGATAAACGTTTTTGATCCACTTTAAATGTTGACTAGTATATTTGGAAGGAAAATTATATCATGAAACTTTTTTTTTGGTCAACAGTTAAAACAATACAAAGAGCAATAATACATGTTTAATAGCTTAGTTAGAAAAAGAAGACCTGGAATTGCTCATTTTCATTTATTTAGATTTTCGGGTCAAGAATGCAGCCAATTGTAGTGTAAGGGGCCAGTCACACCAAAAGCGTTTATGGCAGTTGCAGGCGCCTTTTTTGAATGATATTCTATGGGCAGGGCGCGTTTGCGCGCTGTTTATGGGTGCCGAGCGTCTTGCGGTTTTTTGCCGCCGCCTGTTTTTGAAGGAGCGCTGAGAGCGGAGAAGCGCCCGCACTGTAAAAAGTAATACCTAGATCTAACTTATAAAAAGTGAGGCAAGTGACTGCATGGGAAGTTTTAGGTTGAGTCAACTTTCAACCTTTTTTATATATATTGAACACACTAACATTACTTAATATGAATGCAATAAAATTGAGTTGAGTTAACTAATTGTGCTAGTATTACTCAGTTAGATAAACCTTCTTTTCTTGGTACAGGTAGCGTATTTATGGTTAGTTGTTGTTTTTTATGCCGTCAGATGAGGGCTAGAAACGTTTATTCAAACAACACACCCACTCAGTTTCGTTTTGGGCAGCTGTAAAGCACGACATACTTCAGTATGCAGTCTATGCACAAGCACCAGTCTTCTGAACAATGGTAACTACAAAACTCAAAGAAGAAACAGAAACTCTTCCAAATATCGAAGATAAATGAATATTAAACACTAACAAGTCTTTCTTTTTAGTTAAAAACAAAACAAAAAAAGTTTCAATTCAAATTTCACTCTCCAAATGCAGTCCCATGCAAAGCATGCTGGGAACTGCAAGTCCACTGCCTAGTTAGTTGTGTTTACTCAAATAATTCATGTAGTTTTAACACAAAATTAATAAGTTAATTTCTTTCTTACAAATTTAAATCGATTAAAGATAATAAAATTAAGTTGAATTTACTCAATAATGTGCTCATTTAGAATTAATCAATTTATTCCAATTTTTATTTTATTTTAACTCATATTTTGATTAAAAAAACAAGAATTACATTTTTTTTAATACAGTTTACTCAATTTATTTTTTTAAAATCTACTAAGGCACAGAAACACTTTTTACAGTGCGACGTCATTCGTGTCCTTCCATTGTCCAATCGAATAAGGGAAGAGGCAGGGATGGGCAGTATTTCAAATACATGTATTTAAAATACGTATTTGAAATACAAAATAGTATTTTGTATTTTAAAGCCTTTGAAAAAACTGAAATGTAATTTGTATTTAAATACATTTAAGATGAGTATAAAATACTCAAAATACTTTGAGCCAGTCAACCAGTCAGGGTGCTGTTTTCATGCATCAACTAGTTCAGACCAGACACCAGAGTTCAGGTAAGCAAATATATCTGTGCAGCTTTTAGTGGGCAATAATTGAAATATTGGAGTGGGAAAAAAAGCAAGGGCGATTGAATTATTGGGTGTGATGTGATTTGTGTTATTATAACTGTCGCGAAAGGAGATTCAAATTCACACATGCACGTTGCACGACTGAGACAGAGTGGGACAAATAGGCCTACACTTTTGACTTAAAGGAAAACCACCATTTTTTTATATTTCACAATGTTCTTACCTCAACTTAGACAAATGAATACATAACTATCTATTTTCAATGCATGGAGGAAGAGCACTTAGTTTGCAGCATTTCGACCTCAGCGCGCAATAACATCGTGATGAAAAATTTGGGCACAAATGGGTTAGTTGTCATAAATGTGCATAAAATCTTCTTCATGTTCATGACACATGTCATGTTATGATTATGAAGGTGTCATGTCAGTCTTAAACCAAGTTTTTTTTCTAGTTTTTTATTTCCTGCAGGGCAGGGGAAAGCAAGAGGTACGTAAAATAAAGTTAAAGTTTCTAAGCAGTTGCACACATCTAAATACTTTTTGGCATTCAGAAATAGACCCAGATAGATTTCAGCCTAATAGGGATACTCGCACTGAATCGCCAATTTCACGTGTATTTTGTGTATTTTCAAAATACAAAATACTGTATTTGTATTAATACATTTTTCTTCACAGTATTTTGTATTTGTATTTAAATACATTTTTCGACACAGTATTTTGTATTTGTATTTGAAATACATTTCCATGTATTTATGCCCATCTCTGGGGAGAGGCAGGCCTTACGTTGTGGTAAGGGAAGTTTACAGTTGCTTTGAAGAACCGGACTCCACTCGCTCACTCTCTCCTGTGTGTTTGTGCACCTCTCACCCTCAAACAAGGTCAGAGCAAGCGCCCTCTTTTTAAAATTCCTGCTAATATGACAGTTAACAGCAAAAGAGAGCTCACGCCTCAATATTTGATTGACAAGACAGCTGACTCGGTGGTTGCTTAGCAATATGAAAAGCCGCGTCGCACTGCTCTTTTTTTAAAAAAAAAGGCAGTGCGTTTGCAAGCGTTTAAAGCGCTTTTGGTGTGACTGGCCCCTAAGTATTTCAAATGTACAAGTCACTGAATTGCAATAAAGGACACATGATTTCCATCTTTAAAACTTATGTAAGCTTAATAATTTATCAATGTGTGATGGGGACATGAAGATGCACTGCACAGTTGGAATATACATGATCATACTTCTTGTATACAATCAATGTATCTTTAACACCGCTAGTGGACGATACAATGAACTGCAGATCTAACAACACTGTCATCACAAGTGCAACTCAGTTGCCATGGTGACCCAATCACATCCACAAATGTTCTTTGCCAAGTGTGATATTGCTAAGAATAAACTCAGAAAATCAAATCAGTAATGCTATTATAGTTCACGTTTCTACATAGCAGGTGGCATTTCCATTGCTCAATAGTCAGGAGAAATACAGATACAAAGAAATACATCCGAAATAAATTACAAACACAATATATCAGATGTATTTTTTATGAAGCACAATTAAACAAAGCAATTTAAAAAATCACTTGTATTTCAGATTATGTAATATTTAGATTTTTTTAAAAACATTTTATATAATCAAATAAAAGGTTTTTATGCATTGAGGAAAATATAAATATATATTACTTCAAAAATATAATATATACACTGCAAAAAAATGATTTTCAAGAAATACATTTCTTAATATTTTTGTCTTGTTGTCAGTAAAAAATATCTATAAAAAATTCTTAAATTAAGATGCTTTTTCTTGATGAGCAAAACGACCCAAAAATATCAAATTTAAGTGTTTTTGTGCATAAAACAAGCAAAAAAAAAAAAATCTGCCAATGGGGTAAGAACATTTTTCTTGAATTTAGTGTTTAAGAAAAATGTTCAAGATTTTTTTGCTTACCCCGCAGATTTTTTTGCTTGTGATTTTTTAGATATTTTTACTGAAAACAAGACAAAAATAAGAGTTTTTTTTTCTTGAAAATCATGTTTTGCAGTGTAGTTTCATATTTAATATACAGTATTTTAATATACACTATAAATAATATATGTGACCCTGGATCACAAAACCAGTCATAACATTGTATGGGTCAAAATTATTGATTATTTTTTTCAAAAATCATTAGGATATTAAGCAAAGATCATGCATGAAGATATTTTGTAAATATAAAAAAGATTTATTATTAGTAATATGTGTTGCTAAGGACTTCATTTGGTCAACTTTAAAGGCATTTTTTATATTTTAATTTTTTTGCACCCTTAGATGACATATTTTCAAATATTTTATCTCAGCCAAATATTGTCCTATCCTAACAAGCCATACATCAATGGAAAGCTTATTTATTGGTAATGTATAAATCTCAATTTCAAATTTGTGAATGGTCCAGGGTCACATACAGTAAGATATAGTTTGCATTGTATAGACTATATATGTAGTTTAAAAAATAAAACTATTTGGACACTTTCTGGTTGTCAAACATTAGTGAGGCATGTCCATGGTCTGACCCTCATCTTTTTTATGGTCTTGATGCCAAAACATAAACAAAATCTTAACCACACAGTGGCACTATTGGGTAAAAGATTCCTCACCAATGAAAAAGAATGTGTTGGAAATGATATTTTTACCCCTGTCATAGTCTGTATTTCTTGCTCAAGGACGTGTCAAAATTTACATCATGAGATATTTTTAGATTGAGCCCAGGTGTAATTCATTTTTAGAGTTCTGTCGAAGCTGAGCCCACAGTGGACGGTTGAAGAAAGCCATCATTGAAATTGATTTGTGCTACTAATTCAAAGTCAGATGAAATATTAAAGAGTCTATATATCTTGTACAGTATATTGAAATAGCGTTTGCCACACTTTTTTTGTGATTAGGGATAGATTGGTTTAAGTAAAAAAGTCTTCTGCATGGACACAAATAGAAAGGATAAAAAACATTTAAGGAGTTTTAATTGTACTGGAGAAATGACTTTATGAAATATAAGATCTCATGTAGGCTAGTCTGTCTTCAGTATTTGTCAGTATTTGTCTGCAAAAACCCTATTTAAATTTTTTTTAATTGTACACGTTTACATTCCCCCTTCGTGGTTTAACTTTAAAAGTAGGTTTTCTCTTGAACATTTGTTAAGTGTTTGCACACTAACCCGAGATCGCAGTCTGTTGTTCCTCCATTCCTTACATGTGATGAATGTTATGTTCCTGATAAAGAGAGCATAACCCGATCAATGTCTCGTTTAAACAGCATCACGTTACAAATGATAGGAGAAAGCACGAGGCGGATTGATTTTTCTCTTCTCTTTCTTTGCAGAATGATTAATTCGGATCTAATAGGGCTGTTAGTTAGATGCATGGGCGACTGGCGCTCTCTCTCATTCGGTGATTGCGTGTTTGTGGGATAGATGTCCAAACCAAAGTTTTTCTTGATTAAAATCTGATGGGGATGAAGTGGCCGGTGGCAGCGAGTCAGCACTCTGCTTTGCTTCTGCCAAGCTCAGCAAAACACAGATGAGAAAATCAACAGTTCATTAAAGCCAAGATCCATAGCAACACAAACTCACATTTAATATCTGCTCAATGATTTCTGAACACACTTGCTCGTTGCACAGCTTCAGCAATATTGTCTAAGACATATTTTTTGTAAATGTCTTCGTAGAAATACTGTAAGTACGGACGCAAATGAGTCCATTGTTGATGTGCAGTAAGAATATTTGTTGGAGACATTGCTGAAGCTCTATGTTTTCCAAAAGGTTTGATATGAAAGCCATGACTATATTTGTAATAAATCAGTCTAAAAAATGCTGGGGTATTTTCAGCGCTGGGTCATAAAGGCATAAATCCCAACCGGTTGGGTTGTAATTTAACCTACAGTATGCCGGGTTGTTTCAACCCACTGTTTGGTCAAATATAAACATTTTCTGGGTTCATTTTATCCAATGGCTGGGTTTCTCTCTATTTGACCAGCCCATTCCCATGAAGTGCATAAAAGTAAAGTAAAGTAAAGTCGTGCAATACATACACCAAATTCCAATTTTGTGTTCATATGATACGCCAGTCCGTCCTGTTCACTTGATACAGCATCTTTTTGTGTCATTTTATGTTTTGGCTTGGGATTGAGGTTAGATTTGGGATTTGCTTTAGGATGTCATTGAACATATAGGTTTCTCCATGTTTTTGTCTATTTTTAAACCATGGTCGCTTGGAGTTGGGGTTAGAATTGGGGTTTGGATGTCATTTTATGTAACAAAAAGTTGTTGTAACCCCAAACCCAAGATTCAATGGTAAAAAACGAAGAAACCAATACATAAAATGACACGAAAAGATGCGCCGTATTAAAGGAAAACACCACCATTTTCAATATTTTACTATGTTCTTAAAGGTGCAGTGTGTAATTTTTAGAAGGATCTCTTGACAGAAATGCAAAATAATATACAAAACTATATGATCAGTGGTGTATAAAGACCTTTCATAGTAAACCGTTATGTGTTTATTACCTTAGAATGAGACGTTTTTATCTACATATACCGAGGGTCCCCTTACATGGAAGTCGCCATTTTGTGCCATCATGTTTCTACAGAAACCCTTACACGTTTTTTTACAAAGTTGTCTCAGATGACATGTTTGTCCGGTGGTGGCTACCGTAGCTTCTTTATGTGATTAAAAACGAGGGGTAAGCAGTGGACTGAGCCATTGGTTGCAATTCACCAGCATCTCACCACTAGATGGCGCTAAAATTTACACACTACACCTTTAACTAAACTTAAACAAATTCAAATACCTAATACCCACCAAAAACTTCCATGTTTTCCCAATTTAAAGACACATGTTACATGAGTAGTTACACAAGTAAGTATGGTGGCACAAAATAAAACTTTTGTTTGGAGCCATAGGAATGAATGGGGCTAGGCTATACGCTAACACATTCATGAAGCGTTGTACAAAGCTTAAAAGTGCACGCATTGAAGAAAGATAGGTATGTATTAATTCATCTAAGTTGAGGGAAAAAAATGTAAATTATTGAAAAATGATGGTGTTTTCCTTTAGGTGAACAAGCAAGACTGGTGTATCATATGCACGCAGAATTAAAATTTGGAGAATGTATTGCACGACTTTTCATACTGGGTGCTATTTATACGCACGTCATGAGAATGGGTTGATTTGACCCAATGCTGGGTTGAAAATAACCCAGCATTTATTTTGAATATACTAGATCTTCTGGACAGCCAACCTGATTTCACCAGAATACATACATATTTTATGAGTTGGCAATTCGCATGAATCAGTGGCGAGGCTACATAAGGGACAGGGTGGCACTGGCCCACTCAGATTGCCGGCTGGCCCACCCAACCAGAAGAGACAAAATATTTTTGTGGAAAAGCCAAAGAAATCACGCATAAATGATAATAATCTCTTTAACTCATTCCCCGCCAGCCATTTTTTGAAAAGTTGCCTGCCAGCATTTTTTGTGATTTTCACAAAAGTTTCACAAAATGCCTTTCAGGGAAATGTTCTTCTAAAAATATATAAACATAAAAATATATCAAATGAAAGAACAGACTCTCTGCTTTCAAACAAACAATAAATATCTATATATTTTTTGCTTATAAACTCTTAAATACACTGAAAAAAATGATTCATTGAATTTAATCAATTTTTTTAAGGTAAGTGGTTGCAATCAATTTATTTAAGCTACATTTAAACAAAAGTTTTACATTTTACTTTGCTTTACTAATCTTTTTTGTTTAAATGTACCTTAAATAAATTGATTGCAACCACTTACCTTAAAAAAATTGATTAAATTCAATGAATCATTTTTTTCAGTGTATGGGCATTTTTCTTTAAAAATATTTTTAGCAAATAGTTGAAATAATTGCATTTTTGTGAAGGAATTTTGTTAGAAATCAGAATCAGTACGATTATCAAAACATACACATAGTTTAAAATTAGTAAAAAACGTTTTGGCTGCAATTTTTTTATAAATTGGGTAAGAGCAAGAAATGTTTACTCTTAATTGACGAGATAACTCTGTGAAAGAGTTAAAAATAATCGCTTAAATACGCATCATTCAGAAATAATATTATTTATATAGAAAGTTTTATAATTTGCATCTGTTTTTAAACTTTGCAAATGTAAACATTCAAGCCATTTTGCGCTTGACAGGACACATACACACAAAATTATCTCAAAATACCTAGCAAGTATTCTCATAAAAACAGTCAGTTCACTGAAAAAAATTTGATTCATTCAATTTACTCAATTTTTTTAAGGTAAGTGATTGCAATCAATTTATTTAAGCTACATTTAAACAACAACTATTTTTTTTTAAATAAAACAAAACAAAACAAAAAATAAAAATGTAGCTTAAATAAATTGATTGCAACGACTTGCCTTAAAAAAAAAAAAAAACGAGTAAATTGAATGAATCATTTTTTTTCAGTGTTCTGTCTTAAAGTAAAAGCAAACAGTTAAAAAAAGTCAGATGTGTGTCAGTATACTGTATGGATCCTTGCTTATTCGTTCTTAAAGTGGCAGTGCCCTCATGTTTGTGTCATTATGTTAATCAAACAACAAAAGACAAAAAGAAAATCACTTCTGTAGCTTTAAAATAATGAATTATATTTAATTTAAAAAATGATGTAGACAGAAACATTCTATTTCTGTTCCTAAATACTACTGTTATACTTTACTTTTTTTAAGCTTTGTTCTTTTCTAATTTTATATGGTTATAATTTCTAGATTTGTTCTTATTTTATTTTCCTTATTTCCCTTTTTTGCTGATCTGAAAATTATTAGATCCATGACTCAAAAAACATAATGTAATCCATTTAACCACTACTATATTGTAAAATGATGTAATTTGAGGGTATGAGGTCACCCTATTTCACCAAGATCCCATTTCTGGTATGAATTCGTACTAAGTGAATTTTACAAAAACTTAGAAAACAACCAATAATGTTACCCCACTATTAAACCTAACATCACAGGGGCGAAAGCAAATCTCACAAAAAAAAAACATAAAAATGTGGTTGTACGAATTTGTACAAATTAGCCAGCTTGTAAAATACATACAGACTGCCATGAGATGTGTTGGAGCAGCTGTTTTTACAACCGTGTCATGCCAGGTTTGATGCATCTTATCACTGACATCAAACCAGGTGCAATGCGTCTTGAAGTGCCACATTCCTGATTAGATTTTTGGCAAATAAACAATTTTAATATCAGTCTGAACTTCTAAACACTTGAAATATAGTACACAAATCATACAAAGTTTTATGACACAAGTTTTACATTCTGGAAAAACCTCACCTGTTGTGTTTTACAGAAGATAGAAAATCATACGCATTTGTAAGAAAACAATAGTGACA
This sequence comes from Misgurnus anguillicaudatus, assembly GCF_027580225.2. NCBI lineage: Eukaryota > Metazoa > Chordata > Actinopteri > Cypriniformes > Cobitidae > Misgurnus > Misgurnus anguillicaudatus. Next base: position 2,124,062 of record NW_027395276.1, on the reverse strand, counting down.
GAAGATAATTTTTTGATGCACTATTCTTCTAAGCAGATCTCATTTGTGATATTTCTTTCTTGGTCTGCTGGACCGTCAAATCTATTTAGCTGCCAATGTTTTTATTACACAGACGTGATTTATAAAAATGCAGCAGCCTGGATGTTTCTCCTTCATGCTCGAACTCAGTAAATCTGTCCGTTTATCTCTTTCCAGATGTATTTTGCATATCTCACTGGCCCCTGCCGTCGAACTCGGCTGAAGGTCAGAATACTTTCACCCTATGAAGGGAAGCCTCCCATTAACCCAAATATTTGATGATAATCCTAATGTATCATCTGTGCTATGGGATGACTGCATGACCCTGAATAGATAAGAAGGAATTGATTCTTATTAATTAATGCTTAATAAAGAGGAAGTAATGCATCAGTCATTCAGTCACTTTATCGTTACTTGGCAAATATATTTCATTAAAACTGCCTTATGATATCTGTCCTGCAAAGATGTCATAACTCAGGTTTATACTTTATTGAATGAACCTAATATTTTATGTCAAATTCACTAATGTACATCGTATAAGGAAAATGTATTCTGCACTGTAAAAAATGCAGCATGAAGTTTAAAACAACTTGGTTTTGCATGTCAATTCAATATACACACTGCAAAATATTATTTTCAAGAAAAACAATTCTTAGCATTTGTGTCTTGTTTTCAGTAAAAATATCTAAAAATTCTTAAATTAAGATGCTTTTTCTTAATGAGCAAAAAAACAGAAAATAAGCTTTTAGACCAAAAATATAAAATTTAAGTGATTTTGTGCATCAAACAAAACAAGCAAAAAAAAAATCTGCCAAATGGGGTAAGCACATTTTTCTTGAATGTTTTTGAATTTAGTGTTTAAGAAAAATGTTATAAAATTCTTTGCTTACCCCATTGGCAGATTTTTTTGCTTGTTTGATGCATCTTAATTTAAAGGTATTGCGGGGATTTTCTTTTTCCGGGTGGATCATCAAGACTATTGGTCCTCCTAGTTGTCAATCAGGAGTGTTGGACAATTGCATTTTTTTTAAAAAAGTGGAGAAGGCGGTTCTTTTCTCTAATTCGAGAAAATCCTCTGCTATACCTTTAAGAATTTTTAGATATTTTTACTGAAAACAAGACAAAAATACAAATAATTTTTTTTTCTTGAAAATAATTTTTTGCAGTGTACTATTTTAAGTTTTGACCTGTGATAAGTTAACATACTTATAAAACAAGTTAAATATATGTTGATTTGACAAAAATGATGAATTTTTTACAGTGTGTATTTTTACTAATTGTCTTTTCTTCGTCTTTACTGTCTGTAATAAACTCTCAGACAAAACGGCCAAATAATGACCCCTACAGTACCTGTCACTGGGCATCCTTTAAAAAAGTCCTAATTTATGTATACATTTGACACCAATATGTACTTTTGAGGTACTTATATGCACTCTTTAGGTGCAAAGCTGTACGTTTTTTGAAGGGTAATACCCCAGTAATAGCTAGGGACCATTTTTTCTGACAGTGTAACATGTACAGTATTTACCAGCCTGATTTTGCGAGAATTCTTACATGTTTTACAAGTTAATTCTTATGAATTCATGTAAAAACATACGATTATCATAAAAAACAATAACAAACCCCAGACCTAACCCTGGCATCCCAAAGGTGTCAAGGCAAATCGTAGAAAAATGTACGAATCTGGTCTTACGAATGAATATATAGGCGCCCTATACGTACAGTATGAATTGCCATGAGATACAGTAGTGCTGGTATTTACAATAAAGCTGCTTTGCAACAATGCATAATAGTTAATTAAATTAGGGGCATATAAGTAAACAGCAATGTAAATGTTCTTTCTAATCATCCCCAAAATATTTATACCATTATCTCACACAAAAAAATATCATGACATTATGACATTACAGTAAACCATAAATCGCAAAAATGACTTTGGCTGGATTTTCACAGGGAGGGTCACATATTACTACAGTACTTTTTTTACAGTAATATACACTAGCTACTTTTTTCTTATTTATAAACTGTCTATATTAAAAGTGTTCTTAGTTTGTCACACCACAGAAAAATGTGTTATTAACCACCCAGACAAATGTGAATGACAAAAAACCCTCCAAGTAAATAAAACATGTTATCAAAATCTTGGAAAAACAGGCAGGATTCTCTGCCTTCAATTGTGTTGAAACCACGCCCACTTGCGGGAAAAAGCGGAAAGCTGCCATGTTTCAGATTTCAAATACCGCTACAATGCTTGCGATTGTGTAATGGTACACGCGGGGCGAAGCGTTAACGCTTGACGGAAGGCTTGTCTGAAGCGTGGCAAACAGCCAATCACAGTGGCCACAACACATGCTTGGGTCTGCATAAACGTAATTGGCCAGGTTATTTGCTTAAGGCGATCTAATTGGCTGACGCACATGGTGGCACTTGAAAAGTTAAGAAATTTTCAACTTCTGCCGCGAGCAACGCTAGTGACCCGACATTGACGGATCCACAATTCAGTTTTGCAACGCATGACGTCACCCATTAAAAGTAAATGAGAAGCGTTAATGCTTTCACCCCATATGAACGTACCGTAAGTGTTAACGCTTGACGGAAGGCGTGTCTGAAGCGTGGCCAACAGCCAATCACAGTGGCCACATGGTCTTGCATAAACGTAATTGGCCGGCTCTGCACTAGGTTATTTGCATAAGGGGATTTGATTGGCTGACGCATGCGTTGGCACTTGAAAAGTAGAGAAATTTTTAACTTCTGCTTTGAGCAACGGCAGTGACGCGATGCAGACGGATACTCAATTCAGTTCGGCAACGCATGACATCACCCATAGAAAGTAAATGATTAGCGTTAAAGATTAGTGGCGGGGTTATGTTCCTCGCATCACCCTTTAACCCCGCCTAAATAATCCAGAACTCAGAAATGTGGAAAAATCGTTCAACCGTGTAACTGCACAATTCAGTACTAAATTCACAGACTTTGTAATGTTTTTCAGCAATACGTGTATACACATTTATAATGTGTTTTGAAACAACTGACGAAAATGACTTTACCTGTTCTTTAAAAGATTTTTAATATTGTATACTGTACCTCAAGCGATATAGCATCCAAAAAACAAAAGTCCTTATTTAAACCTTTATACATTTTAATATTTGTTTGTATTAAATATCAGCACTTTTGCAAAGCCAGTGGCTTGTAACAACAAAACTGTTATAGAGATTTCACAATTTATTCCCCCGGCAGTAAACGATGTTTGTGCATCAAGGAGGCTAGTGAGCATTTATGATTTTTATTGTAAAATTGAAAAAAGAATAAAGACAGAAAAAAGCCCCAATAAGCATCATTTATACATATTATGTCAGTAATGATCAACTTAAAAGTTCATACATAAATATATAAATAAACAAATGCAAACGATCAAATTACGAAAATAAATTAATGGCCGAAACAATAAATAAAACACAACAATTCAAACCTTTTACATATTTAATTGTCAAAGCAGCAAGTTCAGGAGGAAAGATAATAAGGTCTGTTTTTCTTCAAAATTAAAAGATAAAGGAAGGTTTTCTTTATCGAAGGACTTCGACTCATCGTACAGATGTTATGGGTACCATATAGAGTTCGTACACTTCCCTCCATAAGATTTAAACATAGATTCATTATTTAGTTTACATCTGTTTTGTGCTAAGAAACCCTACGTTATAACACAATCGTTCATAGCAAACCCAACCCAGAGCTCCATCCATGTTGATTTCTGTCCTTTCACACCGAGTTTTCTGTTGGTACCTGAAAGGTACACATTAGTACCTTAGATGTACATACTGGTACTTAAAAGATACAAATTTGTTCCAAAGGTACATTTTAGGGCCTTTTTAAAAATGGTACCATGATCCTAAATCGGCACAACTAGACAGAAAATAACCGGGAGCTTTTGTGTGACTCTAACCAACCCATTGTACCTGAAAAGAAGGTTTCTGTGCTATCAACAATCCCATCAAATACAGAAGACACATTTTATATAATTCATTTTCAAGTGCATTCCATTGCATCCACTACTTTGACATATATAAAGAGTCGAACCATTCGCAGAAATATCATACTGTTATAATAATCTATAACATCCTAAATCCCCACGTCGACGCATTTCTTCTGTACAAAACATTCTGAGTGTTGCGACAAATAATGACATCAAAAATGAGAAAACCAAAGCAAACATGGAGTGAGGCTTGAAATAGAAAGCTTGAGGTTTGTGTGTTTTGATACTGTATGCAGCTTTGCTCTAGCAGAGTACTGTGGCAGTATGAAGGAGTATGAAAGAAGAAGATAACATGGCTTAGTTCAGGTAGTAACATTATATGAATAAAAAACACAGTTTGTAAAACATACTCCCGAAATAGCCCAAAATCTGAAGAGCATGTCCAGCTGTGTATGTTTTCATGATATCTTTACTGCAACATGGCACGACTCGAACTATAACCGAAACCTCCGCTAGTGCCTTGGTATCCTTGCAACTTCCACCTTTACCTTTGGAGGTATCGGTTGAAAATAATGCATTTTTATGTTTTCTATGCCTTTCTACTAAAAAGTGTCTCTACGTACTAGCAGTTAGCATGCACAAAGAGTGAATTATTAACTATAGGCAGGGCAAGCTATGAAATAGGAACTATTTTTCTCTTTTTTATTTGGCAATAAATAGAATAAAAATTGAAATAGAACGTGAACCTTCGTGTTAGTACAGCATGTATGTTAGGTTTAAAAAAAAATCACATGTGCCTGGTACAGCTGCCGCGCGGCTAGGAATGTTCTCTGTTGTTATGGGACACGTTCTGTATGAAATGCTAGCGCACCGTTTACCCCCTAACTTCATGAAAACAGTGCGTGAACAATATGTAGTATGTAGCAACAAACGTTGGAAACAGCAGTATGCTAGTCTGATGTCACATGACCTCATAACGTTGCATATTCAGTCGCAATCTGTTGAATGTGAGCGATGTCTGATACTGTTATTCGCTATATCGTTGGCAGTACGTGAAGGTCATTCGTGCATACAGAAAATGTGCATACTGTGACAGTATCATACATAATTAGTAAAAGCAGCATGGTCCAGTAGTATGCTATTCCGAAAATTCTGATGAAGACGCGGCAAGCGATTTACATGTTAAGTCAACGCAAAAATGCGAATAGGCATCCTGCGGCGCGGTACACGCAAAGGGTGCGTCGCGGATGGTGCGTTCCGGGCCAATTGAGTGTTGCCGAGGAGCTTGCTCTAGTAATCACGTGATTACAGGGAGCGAGAAGAAGCCCCTCCTATGTCGTGAATTTTCGCGTGAATGTCTCGAATTACTAGAATTTCATGCGCTCCTTTTACACGCAAATGAAGTGCGTAAACTCAATGATCAAGCACGAATAGTACGTTTTTGCCGCTGCTACCGCAGCTGGTGTGAACGCACAGGTAGAAATGCACCGATTTATGCCGATACTACTATTTGATTACTTTGAATGACCATTAATAACAATAGTTTTGCTTTTTATTTCTTGTTTGTTCAGCGCGTACAAACTGCAATTCAATAAAAAAAATAATCTGTCAATACCGGTTATAGGTCGATATATATCGGTGCATTTCTAGTCACTCTCCATGGCAGTAATCAATTTAAACAGTTTAAAAGTCAGATAACAAGTTTGGTCATGACTAAATGTGGCATCTGAAAATGCATCACAATGGGAATATAATCATTTTATGTACAGGTGAAAACTAAATATAAGGTGCAAAAGAAAGACATCTAAAGATTGATAACGGGAATATTTGTTGACCTAGTATGTGCCTTGCTGGACTTTGAACTGGCTTTTATTTTTCTTACTGCATTAATGGTGAATTGTACAGTAAAAATCTATGTATTTGTGATTTTTACCACTTTTGGAGAGTTAAAACATTTCGAAATACAGCTCTGTGGAAACCATGATGAGTAAGTCTCACATTAGAGATTAATTTTCAGATTAAAATTACACTCCTAAAATATATATTTTTTAAGGTTTATAGACTATTTTATTACAAAAAAATTATTTTTATTATTTTTGTTCTTGAGTGAGTAATATCAATAAAAAATGTTACATTATAGATTCTTCAGCTCAGTGAATCAGTTCTGCGTATCATGCATTAAAAAGAAAGCTGAGACTTCCTGTGCTTTTAAAGCACCAGTATCTATAGATGGTTATTCTATGACATCATATGATCTTGTAAAGGTTCTTCTATGACAGCACAGGAACATATTTAAAGGTTTAAGGATGACACCATAGGTACCTAAGAAGGTTGTATTATGACATCACTTTTATATTTAAGAGTATAATATACAGCCACAGAAAAAAATCTAGACCACTACAGTTTTGCCTTTAATCATCATTTCTACGTGTATTGTGACCATTTCAGTCCAGTGTCTGTTAAATTTCAACAAAAGCACATCTTAGGAGTGATATAAAGTCAACCAACAGCAAAGACTTGAAACCCATGAAAGATGTAATAAAAATCAGGGTTATTCCAACCAAAATGTATTTTTGAATTGTTCCTAAAATACACGTTTCACGAGTTCCCATTAACATGTAATCAATAGGAAATGAGATAAAGCATATTTGGCGTGCTGTCTGAGGGGAGGGCTCCAAGCTTAACATTTTAGCCCGAAACCAGAGTACTCCCCCCTCTTTAACTGGGATAAATACTAGCTCAAGTAAATAAACTTCATAAAACAAACGAATTTGTGAAAAAAAGATTACTTTTTTGCAGTATTCAAGATCTGAAAACACTGCATCTTTTTTGTTATTTTGACCATTTTCCCCATTTCATGGCAAATAAAAACATTTTTTTTTAGGATGGATGGCACAAATGTTGTCGTTAGTTGACAGAATAAAACAAAAATGATAATTTTACTTAAACACATAAATATAAATAGCAAATCTAGAAAAACTATAAAATAATCTTTGTGGTCTCTTATTTTTTTCAACGGCTGTATATTTGCATTAATGTATTAATGCATTGATTTTAAGTTTACAGTTTAAGAGAGAAAGAGAAATGTAAAACTGTATAGACTTTTATGTCTACATTACTGGTTAAATTTTCTTATTAATTTCTATTACAATAATGAGAATTTGGGAGAAAGCTGAATGCTTGTCATGGTTCTCTACATAAGGTTAATTTCCACTATGCAAAACGTCTTTAAACATCAAAGTCAAATTTGATGTTTCACAAGAATCTCATTATAAGGAAAAAACATTTTTACAAGCAGTTTCAGTTTTATGTTGGCACATCATCACATTAATACAGACGATCTGTCCAGCAAACTTAGCTCTGCTCTTCCTTAATATTACATGATGTACTTTATTTGAACTGTAAAGATTTCAAAATCCACTTTGTCTCATAAATATTAAGTGTGTGGGGGAGAAATGTTCTGTCCAGTCCCATCAACTTTAGGCAGGACAAGCATCTGCTGATATAAATACTTGGACAAGCAGTCATGTTTCCCATTTCCTCGTCAAATGTTTGTTGTAGAAGAGTACAGAGAGTGAATTTCCTTAAAATCCCTGTGCTGTCCCGGCACATGGCACTATTTGTTCGGTTCATTGGTCTGCAGGCTACCGTTTGGTCCGAAAAAGTTTAACAGGTTCAGTAGATCAAAACAACTAAGCAGGACGTAAAGTCAACATGAAACTCGACCTCTTCGGCAGTCTGATGTATTTTACAGTGAAACTCCAGCTAACAGGGAAAAGTTCTAAGAACGTTCCTTGAACGTTTCCAACGTTTCCAAAAATGTTATGCCAACATAAAAGTGTCCAGTTTTTATGTTTAAAGAAAGTTTCTTGTTTGTCTGAATGTTAGAAAAATGTTACATTCTATCATTTTCAAACATTACACAATGTTTAAAACTATATTTATTATTTTGTTTATTATGTAAATGATAGAAAAACATTGCATTTTATTTTTTAAAAACATATTAAACATAATTTCTAAGTGTTTGGTTAACATATTGCTGTAGAAAACACAAATGACTTATTGGCTTAGTTTTTTTGTGTTTTGTTTTTATTAAAAGTCACAATTATGGTGATCAGTGTTTGTTTTAGGACTCTTGAACCTTGACATTTTGTTGCTAGTTTTTCCCTGGTTGCATTAACTTTGTGTGTATAATAAAGCACATAGAAAATAGTTGTTTTAAACATTGTGAGAACATTAAAACATGACATTTGAAAATGACAGAATCTAACATTTCTCCAATGTTATCTCATTTATGTTGGCATATCGTTTTTGGGAACATTGGAAACGTTCAAGAAATGTTTTTAGAACAATTCTCTGTTAGCTGGGACATCAGTGATGAAAAACATATTTTGTCTGTTTCAAATGAGGGGCATTTACATGCTTATGAAAGATTACAACAATGTTTTTCTTTGGAATAACGTGCATCAGTGAATCAGGTAGCGGAAACTATATTTAAAAACGTAAGAGGCTCGATAAAGATTGCATGTTGACTTTAAATGCATCGCATGTGCTGCTGATGGTCCGCTCGTTTGTTTACATACGCTTCCACCACCGAACGTTTCTGTCCAAGACTACTGCCATTTTCCTTGGTCATTCAGGCCAAACCTGTGGCCCCGGCTCTACATAAGTACTACGTATACATAGGCATGCACAATACAGTGTAACTATGAGCAAATACAAAGTTCATTTAAGTGAACCTACTACATGAAATACCTGAATAAAGCATGAATAGAGGAGAACTACTGTATCAAACGTGTCTCAAGGTTACAGGCGTGTACCAAGACTCGATTTCTCCGTGTGCTGTGTTACGTCGTCATGTGGTCTGATTTGTCTAATAGAAATGCTCTAGAAGGCTCTTCTGGCAAACAGCATAGTCACTGAAACAATTTCAAAGCTTCATGTTTCACTATGGCACGATTGTAGGCTGCATCTAAATTAAAGGTTTCCTGAATTCTGTCTAAACAGCCCAATAGAAATGTCAAGCTCAGATGCATCACCGCAATGTCTTTTCGTGGCCTTTTTTAATAGAATCGTCAAGTATATTTGGAAACGTCTGTGTCTCAAAACATGGAAATGCACAGGCAAAAAAAAAAATTGTCACAATATGTATCTCAGCTGGCACCGGGGCAGCACCCTTTAAAAAAGGACAGCTAAGGAGTTTAAGTGTGATCCTTGCTGGCAAAATGAGTTAGAAAGCGCACTGTCTAATTTTGAGCGTCACAAGAAAGTATAAATGTCGATTTTGGTTATTATAAAAATAAGTGCATTAAACTCTCGTCTAGCGACCCAAATGCTCGAAATACTCATTAAAGGTGCAGTGTGTAATTTTTAGAAGGATCTCTTGACAGAAATGCAAAACAATATACAAAACTATATTATCAGGGGTGTACAAAGACCTTTCATAATGAACCGTTACGTGTTTATTACCTTAGAACGAGACATTTTTATCTACGTACAAAGAGGGTCCCCTTACATGGAAGTCGCCATTTTGTGATGCCATTTTTCTACAGAAGCCCTTAACGGACAAACTTTTTAACTAAGCTGTCTCTGACGATGACATGTTTGTCCGGTGGCAGCTATCGTAGCTTCTCTATGTGTTTCAAAAGCAAGGGGTGAGCAGTGGACTAAGCCGTTGGTTGCAATTCGCATCCCCACCACTAGATGCCGCTAAAATTGACACACTGCACCTTTAAACATGTAATGTGATCTTTATTTGTAAATTTTCTGAGAGCTGTACCGTCCCAAATGCTTAACCTAATCAAAGATGTGTGTCCATACATATGTGCGTGACATTTTGGTTTTAGTTTTAAAACATGCAGAAATTAGAAAATAAAGTGCAGGATTTGCCTGATGTTTAAAGAGTTAAAAGAGCCATAAGACATGAAAACAATCGTCCTCGCGCTGACTGACAGATCCGAAGCATGGACAGATGCGCAAGCACTCGACCCTGATACACATCTACAGAATTACAGTTTTAAAAATATCTCTGTCTTAATGTCAATCAAACAATAAAAGACAGATAAAAGTTGAACATATATTTCCTATAGTATTGTTTTTGACTTTGTGTGTGTTAAAGCAACACATTCTCACTTCCCAAGGCGTCAAAATCTGAAGCATGTTCAAACGCCTTCAGCGTCAGTATGAAGACGCGAAGGGTGCCCCTATGCTTCACTATATCGACAAAATGGGAACTCCGTTGCTTTCATGCTAATCCCTCAGCGTTGGATATAGATGAAAGGGAATCCCGGAAGGTGATGCCGTCACGTTATGCGATGATCGGCAGGATCATGCCGCTTCTGGACGGTAACTACTCAATTATTTTTCCAATTTTTAAACCATTGTCGCTTGGGGTTAGACTTGGGGTTTGGATGTCAGTTTGTTTATACTTTTTGTCTTCTGATTTTTAAGCCACTGTTGCTTGGGGTTAGAGTTCGGGTTTGGGTTAGGATGTCTGTATTGGTTTATACTTTTTGTCTTCTGATTTTTAAACCATTGTTGCTTGGGGTTAGGGTTAGAGTTGGGTTTGGGTTAGGATGTTATTTTATGTAACAGAAAGTCGTTCTAACCCCAACCCCAAGCGACAATGGTAAAAAATTTGGAACAAAAATTGAGTAGTTACCGTCCAGAAGCGGCATGATCCTGCCGATCGTCGCATAACGTGACGGCATCACCTTCCGGGATTCCCTTTCGTCTATATCCGATGCTGAGGGATTAGCATGAAAGCAACGGAGTTCCCATTTCGTCGATATAGTGACGCATAGGGGCACCCTTCGCGTCTTCATACTGACGCTGAAGGCGTTTGAACATGCTTCAGATTTTGACGCCTTGGGAAGTGAGAATGGGTTGGTTAAATCTATTAGTTTTACCTGTGATTTTAAGGTATAGATTTGGGGATTTTGCTTTTGAACCCAGATCTTAATTTAACTCTGTCAACTTCAAACATGTGTAGTTCTGTCATTTTTGTCAGATTATAACAAATCATACATCGTTTTGATATTTTTTAAACTCATTTTTGAAAATTTTCTAATTTCGTCTCATTTTGCCAGCATGGGTCACATATTAGTACTTCAGAGGTACATATTGGTACCAGCAAGAGCTTATTAAAGGTACATAATGGTATCAAGTGTATACATACAGTATCTATACCTAACGGTACATTTTAGGACCTTTTTGAAGGGTACCCCAATGACAGCCGAGGTACATATTTAGCAATAAAAATTTTTTAACAACAATATGTTTGGACACTACACAAAATGTATAGCATTAGAAGTAGGCAAGCTAGTTTAGCACCAGCGTGCTCCCAAGTTTGATTCCCGCCTCGCCTATTTCCACCCAACACCAACTATTCTGTCCAAATAAAGGCACAAACGGCCCAAAAACATAACTTAAGGGGATCGCACACCAACCGCGCAGCTCAGCGCCGCGCCGTTCTAAAAAAATCGAACACATTGCTTTTTATGAGTATACGCACATCAGCGCCGCCAGGTGGCGCCTGTCCGCGCCGCCCAGCTGTGACTCAGGAAGTTGTTCAAATCCCTGTCGCGCTACACAGCGCCACTCACATAGTTTAACATTAAATAACATCATATTTGTCCCAAATCATTAACGATTAACATTGGCTGCTAACGTATATTTTACATTTTGAAGTAGCAACATCTGACGAAGCTCGCGCTATTTAATGTGTACTTCCGGTTTACAATACCTCCGAGTTGTCCTGGACGCGACTCGACGCACCTCGACGCGGCGCTGCGTGGCGCTGAGCTGCGCGGCCGGTGTGCGATCCCCTTAAGAAGTGAGCAAGCTAAAATATGTGGCACAATGCAAGAAAAACTATAAAAGTAACACTACATAGTAAACTACTTGATAAGCTAAGATAAAAAGTTGTCACGCTGTAAATATAAAGATTACAGCTTAAAACGGCCACTCAAAGACGTTTTGGTGGTGCACCGAAGTGACATTTCCTTGAGAAATGGCGTAGCTCAATAGCTGTTGTTTGGCAAAAATTACAAACTAGGTGTTCGCTATTGTATTTTTTTCTAAATGGTGCATGAATGAAATGATACCGCAATGTCCCTTGTTTTTTGTAAAATATCCAACTTTCTGAAATGAGACTTGACGATGAACAGCAATTCAGAATGTGCCCATAACAATTCGGTATCAACACTTTGTAGTTTATAACAATAGTCTAAAATACCCCACTAAACGTAATCTATCAATATCCATTTGGCTCCAGTAACCTGGAAACTAAGTTTTTCAATAAAACGTACCCCGTAAACCTACATTATACACCCTGAAGTAATTGTGTCTAACTCTTAATTGGCATATTATATGAATAGCATGTATGCAATGCAAGATAATCAATCAGTGTGGTAATATTGTACATCTTTACGATACCGACATCGAATAAAAAGATTTGGTCCTCAGGTCCCTACGGGTGAGAGAGAGTTCATTATTCTGCGCCAGTGTCATATACACAAGCTCTGCAAGAGAGAGGGAATATATATATAGAGAGAGAGAAAGAGAGAGAAAGAGAGAACGCTATCCGTCCAAATGACGGTTTACCTTGGATCTTCAACATTAAACCCTCATTATTCCACAGAAGTAAAAGCAGTGACTGACGGTTTCCGTTAGAAGATCGTCTTTTGATATGTGCATGAATTCTTCTTTTGCTTCTAAGTCAGTCGTTTCTCTACAAGTTGCGGCCATGCACTGCTGTTCTTCCAAAGTGTTCGGTATGTATTGTTTTTCCAAAGAGAGAAAGAAAAAAAGTTTCAGTTTGTTTGTTTGTTTTGTCCTCATTTCCTCCCACGTCGTTGTCCCCCGTTACGCCGTTCTTTCATCGTGGTGAAAACGTGCTTAAGTTAAATGCGATATGTTTCTCCCGAACTCCCTCGTGCGCTTGATTTCTCACTCCGTACGCTTGGTTGTGTGTTTGGTGTTGTTGTTTTTTATTTAAGTCTTTTTTCGTGTGTTGGTTTTTCAAGAAAAGTTTCCATCCGTCAAAACATCAAGACTACAACTGTTCAAAACCTGCCGGAGAAAGAGAGAGAGAAATGTCAGAGCTCGACTCGGGAGACAGACACATGGGGGAAAAGCTCTGCTACATGCTGACAGCTTGATATCTGGATGTCAAACCAGGAGGCATCAGTCACAGCAAGCGGCGTGTGAAGCTAAACTCGAGCGGAGCCACAGGCCCGAGCTTTTGACATCACATTAAACATGATGGAGGCACTGAGAAGTTGACATGATGCAGGTGCGCTGAAAGATTTCATCACCCTCTTCACTTCAAGAAAACAGTTCAGTGTTTGCAAGACTTGCTATATCTGCAGAAGTTTTCACCTTTTAAAGTGGGAAGTGCCTACTGTGTGCAGAAATTTCGCCCAATAGCGATAATTGCATATATAATGGCTATATAAAGGCTAATATTATACATTGATTGAAGTTTTGCTAGAAATGCTGTATATGCAATACAGCTTCAGTCTAGATTTTTGCATATTTAAAGTGAAATCAAGCATCAGGAAAATATTATGAACAGCAAAAATATAAGTGACTTCTAATACTTTCTATGTTGCGCAATTAGCTTTAATATTGTCTACTTTTATACTAATATGTAACCCTGGACCACAATAGTAAGTCATAAGTAGCACGGGTATATTTGAAGAGTTTGGTTCAAAAACGTGATAAACGGCATTTTTGAAAAAAATGAGTTACTGCCAAAATCAGTATTATATCAGGTCAGTATTTAAAAGTAAATTCTTCATTTTACGCAAAATCCAATATCCGCCTTGTTATTCTGTCATCTTTTCTCCCTTTTTCCCAAAACGCGATAAACGCCACTCCTCCTTTTCTACTATTTTCTTATTTTGCAAAAAATAAATCGTTTTTATAATAAATCTTTAAAAACCTAATTATGGATTTGAATGTTTAATGTTATTATAATCTAAAGATGCTATGTGAAAGTTTGTAACAGAAAATAGTGGTTTTCATCTTGCAAAATTTATTTTTAATGCCAAAAATGATTAGAATATCAAATAAAGATCCATGAAGATATTTTTGTCGATTTCTTACCGTAAAATTTTATATAAAAATGTATTTATCATTATTACATGGCTTGTTGGAATGCTTGATTCTGATTGGCCAGTCACAACATAATCTTAGATAACAAACGCTTAAAGGTGGGGTGCATGATTTTTGAAAAACACTTTGGAAAAGGGAGTCGGGGTGACTACCAAAACACACTTGTAACCAATCAGCAGTAAGGGGCGTGTCTACTAACCGACATCGTTGTCTGGAATGTGTATGTGTGGGGCGGGTCTATCAAAAGAAGGTCCAGATTCTATTGGGGTAGGGGCGTGTTTGTTTAGGTGATTTCAAATATCAACATTGGCTTTCAGAGATCATGCACCCCGCCTTTAAAACTAATAGACACGGTAAACCAGATGCTGTAAATCATTTTGACATGTACAGTTTAATATTAGACAAAAATTAAATATAAATATATCTTTTAATGACATATATTTCATTATATTTACAAATAATTAAACCAAATAGTGCATTTGTGACATTTGAACGTCGTCTCATCTTAAAACCGAAAATAAACGGTTTAAAATTTTTCTTGCGGATATTTTATTTGCTAATTTGTTATAAATTACCAAATGTAATAAATGTTATAAATTAGCCACTTCGCGTCGGGTCCTGATCACACTGTCAGGGATTATTTCTGCGATAACAACTGGCTCCCAATAGATGGTTTCATCGGCGCACATGCGTGGTCGTGGTTACGTGTCTGAGCGAAACTTAACTTCCGGTCTCTGTTTGTTTAATGGTCTGACTAGTGGCTAAACTGAACTCTGGAACAAATATCTTGTCGAAAATAACAAATGTTTTGGTTTCCTAAAGATGAGGACAGAAGGCGATCATGGATCACCGCTATGTGAAGAGAGGTTTGATAGCCAAACTGTAGTTAACATTGTATACATTATGTAGTACACAGTAACGTTAGCTTAATTATTAATACGTGTTCGTAAGGACTTCATTTGTACCACTTTAAATGCTTTAATTTTTTTGCACCCTCAGATTCCAGATTTTCAAATGCCACCCAAATATCATCCTATCACACAAATACCAACTTATTTATTCAGATGATGTATAAATCTGACTTTAAAACATTTGACCCTAAAGACTTAAGCCTTTGTGGTCCAGGGTCACTTAAACTGCAGGTAAAAAATTCTAATATTGGCTGATACCGGATAATGAATAATAAGGAACCAATATGGATATGTAATGGGTCTCTTAAAAGCAAAGAATAGCTTTAAAGTGACTTACCTCTCTGATGTGTGACAAGTGCACAAGTGCCGCTCCGATTCTGGTCAGTATGGACGGCTGGCGTCCTTCGGTCGCTTAAGCTGCACTTTCAAACGCTTCATGCCGATCTGGAAACCGTTCATGGCCTGGATGGCAGTTTGAGCACTGGCAGGATTATCAAAGCTCACAAACCCTGCAGAGATAAAAGATGAAATAAACCATAATGATGCTGCTACACACAGAAAGTTGAGAAAGTTACGGTACTTTAACAGTCACATTCAAAGATACAGTCCTCACTGTGTATCAAACCGAATATGAGACGGTATATTAAACTCAAACTCTGTGGTTGTGTTCTTTACCTTCAGACTCTTTTTCATCTAAAAGACTGATTTTACAGCGGATGACGGAAATACGCTATATTCATTTATAATTTTCCTTTATATAAAAAATATATAAAAAATTATACAAAAATGTTATAACGTAACGGTTATGAAACTTTATTTCAGTACGGCATTATGAACATCGTTTGTGTGTCCCTTCGGATTGATTTTCATCTGCAGTGGAGATAAGACTACAACTCCCATCATTCAAAGCTCTTTCACCTCGTCATCAAGCTAGTGTTTTGCAACCTCTAGTTGCGAACGAAAATGACATTGTGGGTGCATCCCAATTCAAGGGCTGGATCCTACAAAGGATGCATGCTTTAAAGGCGCTACTCTGTCTTCGAAGGATGCAGCGAAAGTCCATAGACTGTAAAAAATATGGACGTAGTGTCTGTGACGTTACCCATAGGTTTGTGAGGAGCTTTTTTGAAGGCAATAGTAGGCGGTGCCTGCTGTCGCCATCTTGGCAGCGTGTCACCATGCATCACTCGCAAATAAACGAAAATGGGTAAAGGGGCAGGATGTGGGTGAAGGTGGCTGGGGACAGCAGTGGTAGTTAATTCGTCACTCAAGTGGCCACGCCCTTAATTATGCAGAACTTTAAGTTGTCATGAAGGGAAAAAATAGCAATATAAACAAAAAAAGTTTTGTAACATATTTATTTCTGTTGTAAAGTTGGGCATTTTAACATGGGGGTCTATGGGAATTGACTCACTTTTGGAGCCTGCCTCTAGTGGCCAGTCGATTAACTGCAATTTAAGTCCCTTCCGTATTGGGTTCATCAGAGATATCGGAATAAGTCCACAAAGTGGATAATACTTAAAGGGATAGTTCACCCAAAAATGAAAATATGTCATTAATGACTTGTGCTCATGTCGTTCCAAATTCGTAAAAACAGTTTAAGATGTTTTAGATTTAGTCCGAGAGTTTGTACACCCTTTATTAAAAATCTATGTACGGTATACTGTCCATGTCCAGAAAGGTAATAAAACATCATCAAAGTAGACCATGTGACATCAGTGGGTCAGTTAGAATGAGTTGAAGCATCGAAAATACATTTTGGTTCAAAAATAAAAAAAATTACGACTTTATTCAGCATTGTCTTCTCTTCCGCGTCTGTAGTGAAGCGCATGCGCAAGACTAAAGTCACTTGACTGCAGTGACGCAGATGATAGTGATGCGCGGGTCGTCTCGTAACCCGCGGCCCCCTTGGGTAACCTGCGGGTCGGGTTGGGGCGGGCAAAGAATTTGTAAGTCATTAAAAACAAAATTAAAAAACAGATATGTTGCGTCTAATTCCCTGTAGCATATATATTAAAAATTTGGGAATATATATATATATATATTTATATTTTATTACGTTATTTGATAGGGTTAAATTACGTAGGCCTACGTGGCAACGTAACTTCCGCAAACCTTTGGCGTCACGTCACGGAAGCGCCAAGTAGCTCCCGCTGCCGGCCACAACAACAAAACAAACGGAGAAATAAAAGATGAAAGACGATCTGCAGGAAAGATTAAGGTAGGGAATTTGTGAATAGATAATACAAACGCTGCTTTGTAAATGTTGAAAATGTTTATCATTAGCCTATCTCTATATTAATATGACCATGCTGGTTTCAATGGTTCATTCGCGTATGTCGTTGCCACTTTACAGGGCGATGCAATCTAATGGCTGTTTCCAAGCACTTTTAGGCTAAAAATAAAGCCTCTTTTTATTTACATTACAAATGCCTAGTATGTCTATTTTAATGGTCGCAGGCACGGGGCGGTGCGGGTTGTAAAAATAGATACAGTGTTGGGGGCGGGTCAAATATTTCATAAAAGCGGGACCCACGGGTTGGAAAAAACGCAGACCCGCACATCACTAGCGGATAACGTACGACGCGCTGACGTGTTATCTGGTGTGCCCCAGCTGTTTTTTTTTGAAGTTGTAAGTTTGAAAAAAAAAGGATAACTGAGGATAACACGTCAGTCGCGTCACTGCAGTCACGTGACTTTAGTCTCGCTAATTACATTATTTTCATTTTTTCGGTGAACTATCCCTTTAAAATATACAGTTTTATTTAACTACACGCACTGTATCTTGGGATAGCCAGTGGTTTGAAGGAGCCATCTGATAGATCTTTCATTTAACGGGAAACGAAGGATGCATTTAGAGGCCACATCTGAAGACTTTTGGCTGAGCCTCCGAATCGTTAATAACCAAGTCACATTTTCTCTTTTTTATATAAAGTAAACATATCGCATTTCGTCATTGGCCTTCGAATAGAGCCTACGGAGGACGCATCCTTCAATTGGAATGCATCTATTGTGGCTTTAACAGTGACAAATAAAACACCACGTAATCTCAATATCTACAGTAAAACAAAAATGATTAAACTGATCCTCTAAATCCTGATTGTGTTAATCAGTAAACAAATTCTTTAACGCTTGCGAAGTTGTTTGGCTTCCTCGTCTTCTGTTCAAGACACAGCTCGACATTTTCACATTTCTCCCTGCCTCTCCACCGTTCGTATAAATAGTGCAAAGCAGTCCTACCTGCCAAATATATCTACCCCGAGTAAAACCAGAGCATCACACTGCCTCGCTTTACTTCACATCATCTAGCGAGCCCTGAAGAGAACATGGGGTCATAAAATGTTACGCTTAAAGGTCTGAGCTCGAAGGCGGCTTGCTTTACCCTATAGATTACTGCAGAAACACCGTAATAAGTTTAGTGTGGTGTTTAGGTGTGAATGTTTTGTGCACACCAATCCCTGCAGTATGACCACATTAGGGCCCTGAAGTCCAAAGGTGTCAGTCAAAGTTACTCATTTCGAATTCACGTGGAAGGACCTAGACATCAAATCCCTAAGGTAACCGTTCACACCGCCATGTCTGAATCAAATTAGACTAATGGCGAAGAGAGATAGAGATTGGAGAGACGCATACAATGTGATTTCGGCTGTGCAGTGAATGAATATAAATATGGCAGTGCAGACAGTCAAGGGCTTTTGGGGTGAATAAGAGGTCCAATAAACCTTCATTAAACCTTAATACAAACACACAAGGGCTCTGGTGTATTATCGAATGCATCGCACACAGGGTCTGAAATTAAAATTCACCAAGCACCGACTGTATAATATACATCAAAAATTTATTATGCTGATAAATAAAATTGGTTAGTTACCATCTCACCCGGTAAAATGTATAAAGTAAAGATCCATATAAATATATCATAGGTACTTGATAAACAGACTCTATGTAAGTGCATCTGTGGAGAGGTGTGTCTGACCGAAACACTTGCTCTGATTGGTCGCTCGGTCCATGAACACCTTCGAAGAGATGACGGAGCCGAATGGAAGAAACATCTGCATCAGTTCATTATCGCCAAACTCCTGCGGCAGGTGATAGATGAAGAGGTTACAGCCTTCAGGACCTGCAATACACATCGAGTATATTAGTGAGGTCATTTTATCGACTTTTATTGCTTTTATAACAGGCAAGTGGTATTTTCAATTCCTAATCCTAACCGTCACAGAGTGAAGATTATTTAGCATTTTTATCTATTGAGGATCAGTATAATGCCCTCGCAAATTTGGTTATCATGATATTTCTGTTAGTGAGAACATAGCCCCTTTAAGGAAGTCGCATCACTAGGCGGCCATGTTTGCAACGTTATTTCAGTCATGCAAGACTAAAGTCCTATCTACTTGAATGGGGAAAGGCAAATATCTCTAAAATCGTGTGCTAAAATCACAAATAAACAAAATATTTCTGACCAACAATTAAACCTTTCATCTAAATAAACTGAACCATAACTTTTGTTTCTTTTGTTGCTTTAGCTACTGCACATGCGTACAGTATAACAAGCGCCTTATGCCAGCTTCACACCGCACGTGTGAGCAGCACATGTTTTTTTTGCCGCCCATGTTATCAAATAGCAGTAGCTAGTACTCACATTGCAAAAGCGGCGCTGAAGCAGTGATTGTTTCGCCGGTGGCAAGGCCGGCCCAAGGCATAAGCGAACTAAGCGGCTGCTTGGGGCCCCGTGACCACCAGGGGCCCCCCCAATAATTTTTTTTACAATTAAATAACTTAAACAAGTAATATAAATGAATACATGAATACGAATGAATAAATGAATAATTCAAGACCAAAAATTCTGCTGTGTGTCTGCATTGCTAGCGTTTGAGTCATGAGCAATATAGACAACTCGCGTGCATTGACAATTCGCGCCGTAACGTAACTGAAATAAATGATAAGCCATGTCACAAAAAAGTATGTATACCTCTGGTGCCGAAAATGGAAAGAAGAAAAGGACAGAGGAGGAGATAAATCTCCACAATATTCTTTTTCCAATAAAAACATTTGTTTATATCTTGTGCTTCTCTTAAAGAGACAGTAACCTCAATTAACCTACTCAAGTCTGTGTCATTAATGTTAATCAAACCACCCAAGACAAAGAGAAAATCACTTCTGAAGCTCTAAAAACTACTAATTATATTTAATTCATACAATAAAGACAGTGTTATGAGTCATGTGATTTGATTTCTGTAACTAATGCTAATTTTAGGCCTTACTTATGTGCAACTTTGTTCTTTTTATAAATGTTTGTAATTTCTTTAAAAAAAAAAAACATCATAGAATGTCTCTGAACAGGTTCACGCCCACTTTTGGGGGAAAACAAACTAGACTTCCCATTGACTTCCATACAAAGTAGCGGAACGAAGCAACATTCGTACACACCCAGCAGGTGTAAATAATTTAAGAAATCACTCAGATTAAAGATGTTGAGTTATATGTCCACCCTGCCTGCTATAGAGCGCGAAAGATACATTAACACGTTTCATTTGGTCAGTATAAAAACATGTCCCTTTCATTCTCACAGCGTCAAATTTGTGTAACAACGCTCCCCATTGGCCTACCCGGACATTTACTCATACGTAATCGAGTCAACAGGGAAGCCAGTGAATGATTTTACTTCGTATTTGAAAGTTACTTTCGTATATACTGTATATATTATGTCTTTATATGTAGAGTACTGAGTGCACTTTTCCGTCCAGCCATACAACTAGCCTTAGTGATTTTCCAGCGATCACTGGATAGCGTTGTTACACAAATTTGATGCTGGGAGAATGAAAGGGACATGTTTTTATATTGACCAAATTGAATGTGTTAATGTATCTTTCGCGCTCTATGACAGGCGGGGTGGACAGATAATTACTCAACATGTTTAATCTGAGTGATTTCATAAGTTATTTACGCCTGCCGGCTGTGTACAAACGTTGCTTTGTTCCGCTATTTTGTATGGAAGTCCATGAGAAGTCTAGTTTGTTTTCCCCCAAAAAGGGCCGGTGACAAAATTTACAGTCAAGTTCCCGGATGTGCCGGTAGTCCGTATGACTTTCAGCAATTTAAAAGAAAGCAATTAAATATTTAAAAACACACTGTTACCAGAAGAATGCGTTGTCATTAAAGGCGGAGTCCCCGATGTTTGAAAAACGCTTTGGAAAAGGAGACGGGCCGACTACCAAAACACACTTATAGCCAATCAGCAGTAAGGAGCGTGTCTACTAACCAACATCCTTGCCGGGTTGCGTATGTGTGGTGCGGGTCTATCAACAGAAGGTCCAGATTCTATTGGGGTAGGGGCGTGTTTGTTTAGGTGATTTCAAATATCAACATTGGCTTTCAAACATCTTGGACTCCGCCTTTAACTCTCTGCCCAGCACTAAAATAAATCCTCATCTTTCTTAATAACCTTCAGAGACAAAGATAAATCTATCAATTTAAATCTCATGGTTATAAGTTACTGCTGGAGAGGAACAATTGCATAATGCTGTCACTGAGTGAACCCTTTTCTTTTATCAAAAAATCTCAAAAGCCATGGGCTTCTTATGTCTATCCTGTAATTGTGTATTGTGTAAATATGTCTATATCGGTCATTACACGGACCAGAACAGCACAAAAACATTGTGGATTACACAAATCATTTATATAAACTACATTGACAGTAAAAGGAATCTTGAAGATGTTTTGCTCATAAAAATATGTAAAAAAAAAAAAAAAAAGCAATTTGAACTTGAGATTTTTGTACTGGTCATAAGCTGCACGGTATGCGCTGCAAACGCATCCG
Organism: Misgurnus anguillicaudatus; assembly: GCF_027580225.2. Taxonomy (NCBI): domain Eukaryota; kingdom Metazoa; phylum Chordata; class Actinopteri; order Cypriniformes; family Cobitidae; genus Misgurnus; species Misgurnus anguillicaudatus. The sequence goes on along the minus strand of NW_027395276.1, from coordinate 2,102,224 downwards.
ATGTAAAAGCACAGTGGTCACGCATGACAAACACTCTCCTCACGTGCTGCTAATCCTTGCAGTGTAAAACCGGCATTACTTTACTCTGTATAGAGACCCTCCTCCAGAGAGTCATTATTCTTTATTGACTGATGATTGGATTCAAGTCACCATGAAAATAAAATGAAAAACTGTAATTTGTTTTGTAATATTGTGTTTTTTTTTTTTACAAATTACTTATCTGTAGGCTTGTGCCCTCATAATCTTTAATTAAAAAACACAAATCTCCTCCCCTTCTCAAAAAGATCTCTCGTTACGTCCGCTCATATGGTATGTCAAGTGGGTGGGGTCCGGTAAAAGATCGCTGCGATTAGCAAATAGCAACACGACCCAACTTTAAACGACCCAATCATATCTCAAAGGACAAATTCAAATCCAGCCCTGCCTTAATTCATTTCAGAAGCTGGTTTCATGCTGACTTTAACTGGACCAAAGTGTCCATACACTGAAAAAAAATTATTGATTCAATTTACTCAATTTTTTTAAGGTAAGTAGTTGCAATCTACGGAAGAGGATTAGGGCCACTGGTGAAAAAAATATTTGAATTCTGACTTTTAATCTCAGAATTCTGACTTTAATCTCAGAATTCTGACTTTAAACTCAGAATTCTGACTTTAATCTCAGAATTCTGACTTTAATCTCAGAATTCTGACTTTAAACTCAGAATTCTGACTTTAATCTCAGAATTCAGACTTTAAAGTCAGAATTCTGAGATTAAAGTCAGAATTCAAATATTTTTTTCACCAGTGGCCCTAATCCTCTTCCGTAGCAATCAATTTATTTATGCTACAATTAAAACAAAAAATTTGAAAACCAAAACACAACAAAAAGTTTTGTTTAAATGTAGCTTAAATAAATTGATTGCAACCACTTACCTTAAAAAATTAAGTAAATTGAATGAATCATTTTTTTTCAGTGTATTAAGCGTTGTCTAAACCTACATTGCAAAAATAAATTTTGTCTTGTTTTCTGTAAAAATATCTAAAAATTCTTAAATTAAGATGCTTTTTCTTGATGAGCAAAATTAACCAAGAAAATAAGTCTCGTTTTTAGACCAAAAATATTAAATTTGTGCATAAAACAAAACAAGCAAAAAAATCTGCCAATTAAGTATGCAAATTTTACTTAAATTTAATGTTTAAGAAAAATGTTCAATATTTTCTTGCTTACCCCATTGGCAGATTTTTTTGCTTGTTTTCTGCACAAAATCACTTAAATTTAATATTTTCTTGGGTCGTTTTGCTCATCAACAAAAAGGTATTAGATATTTTAGATATTTTTACCTAAAACAAGACAAAAATACTAATTTTTTTTTCTTGAAAATCATTTTTTTTTGCAGTGTATACAGACACACACATCACTACGCATACACTGCAAAACCTAAAATACATCCACACTAGATTTCCATTGAACAAGGTCCTGTTTCAGTTGAAATGTGTAGAAGTATGTGTTGTTGATGCATGCACGCTTTATCATAGTTATATTTATATATTTGGTCAACATTGGAGTTGACCCTAGGCACTATATACTGGATCTTTTTAATCTATAGTTTTCGTTTATATTTTTTCGGGAACAACTGGGTTCTGTGCCACCTCAAAAGAATCACCATTATAATATTTCATATCAATGGTGCATAATTACTGAATTACTGAAACTTGAATAAAAAGAGTTTAAGGGAGATATTAAGAGTGTGAGTTCACCTTCTCGTTGCTGTTGTTGCTGTTGGATGATCTGGGCGGGCTGTGGTAGAGTTTGACCTATAGAGCTCAGCGTTGTGGCAGGATATATGGCTGCAGATATGAGAGAGAGAGAGAGAGAGAGAGAGAGAGAGAGAGAGAGAGAGAATAAGAATAAGGACAAGATGACAGTTGACCTTTATATGCTAATGAAATATGACAGGATCACAATGCAATGAAATCTGAAAGCGCATTCATCGTATATCAAACTGATTTAAAATGACAGATCTCCAGGCGTCCGTATGATCGCTGTAATATCCAGAAATTCAAATACAACCTGAGGTTTCAATCACGGCAAAGTCACCTACCAGAAATAACATTCTTGGAGGACAGACTTCACGGAAGTTACACGTATGTGGGTTTTAGGTGCCTTTCATAAACTCCAAAATCAAAAGCCACAAATTTTGAATGACTAAAAATAAAGTCTATTTTTATATATGGAATATTACGTTTTTTTGCATTGCAACAATGATTGTTATCAGTGGCGGCCGGTGACTTCTTTTTTCGAGGGCGCTTGATGCAAATTTCGTCACAACATGTATGTAGCCCGTCATGTGTGTGGTTCGTATTTTCAAACTTTGCGCGTCGAGTGATCCTGCATTGCGTGTTTTGTCAAAATAAGTGCCTGCTGCAGACGCGTCCAAAGGGTTTATTATAAAAGAGACGCACGCTAGCATTTGCCAGATACTCGCATAATCTCATGTGTAATCAGTGTTGACTGGTAAGAGAGTGTTTTGCGTGTATTTTGTGAATGTGAGCGTCTCTTTTATCATAAACACTTTTGACGCGTGTGCAGCAGGCACTTATTTTGACAAAACACATGGTGCGCATGGTTCACATGGTTCATATTTTGAAAACACAAGCAACACACATGACACTCCGAACACTTATTTTGAATTAGCGCTCCTCGGATAAGCAGTCACCAGCCGCCACTGATTGTTATGTTAGTGACAACTGTAATGACAATTCAATACATTTCCCCAAATATTGTTAATGTAATGAATCCAGACATTCATCATATAAGTTTTTTTGTTATTTCTGATTTACAGACAGCTGTAAACTTCATTATTGCAATACAGTGTTTTGTTTACTGTTTTTAATGGCAGGTGTTCATTTAATGGCGTGTAGCACCAACGTTACGACGCATTATCGGCACCTACTGTGCTGTTTACTACCATTTTAACCTCCTAATGTTGCTTTTACACCAGCCGCGGTAGAGGCGGCAAACACACGCTATTCGCGCGTAGTTGGACACTTGAACATGTGAGTTCACTTGCTTCATTCGCATGTGAAAGCCGCGCGTGAAATTCTAGTCATTCGAGAAATTCACGTTATGGGAGGGGCTTCTGCGACTCCGCCGAGACTCCACTCGCTTCCTGTAATCACGTCACTATTACAGCAAGGTCCTGATTGGTTAACGAGGCGCGTAAATCTGACGAAGTTCAGATTTTTCAACTCACGGGACCCGTGCCATCCGCGTCGCACCTTCCGTGCGTTCCGCGTCTTTGCATTGACTTAATATGTAAATCACCTGCACTTGCCGCCCCTACCGCGGCTGGGGTAAACGCAGCATAAGACCCGAGCTTTGGTTTGTCTTTTTTCAGATTTCTTCCAGCTGTTTGGGGTTAGGAAGAACCAATAAATATAATAACCAAATATTTTTTCTTTGAAGCAGTGTAATTGTCCACGTTTGTGTACAACAGGTTCCATTTACACCGAATTAAGTATTATGGTGCAAGCAACAAAAAATATGGACATCCAGGTCTTAGTTGGTTAAAGCTTGAAAGAGCCAAGAAATTTTTTTATCTAACTTTGATTGTGTTCATCTGAAAGAAGATGGTTATAAGTATCTCAGATGGCTTGAGGGTGAGTAAATCACGGGGTACTTTTCAGTGAACTATCCCTTTAAGTCATATTAACATTGAGTCTCTTGAGCTATATAAAAGAGCAAACCTCATAGTAATCAAGTGTGTACCTGTGTATTGCTGGACGCCGGTGAAGGCCTGCTGGAGCGTATCTGCTGCCGTAGGGCTCTGGGTGGAGTATGCAGGCAGGCCGTTGGTGTACACGGCTTCTACTGGGTGGCCATTGGGCTGGTGAGGAATTCCATTGAAGCCATTAACAATGGGCGTCACGATACTTGGCACGGCAGAGGAGGCCAGATTCGCAGGCGGAGAGCTCAAACCTGCGGTGACAAAGACAAATGATTGATCTTAAACCAGCACTGAAAGCCTGAGTTGTGTTGAAAGTGAACTTCACAACTTAATATGACTGTACTTTTAATTGCCACTACTGATGACATGATGCTGTTTCAGCTCAATTTCCAACATTGATTTAACATGCTGGAAATCATTCCATGTCAAAATGTGCTGACAGTTAATATTGATTTAGTACATATAATGCCTGTAGGGCAAATCCAAAGATTGGTAACACTTTAGTATGGGGATCTATTCACACTTTTAACAAATTGCCTATTAGCTTGCATACTGTATTACTAGTCTCAAGCCCATGAATTGTTGGCTAAATGTCTGATGCATACAGCACACTTGACTGGAAATACTTCAGCAGATACGAAGTCTGCATCTTATAGGTTGAATGACACATGACAAATGTCTCCAAAGTTTATAACAACAATGGAAAACGTTAAAATATCTCTTTTAAAATACACCAATTGCTTCATTTAAAACTCTTGAATTTAGTTTAGGAAGAGCATTACTGAAAACAGGAATCACCGGGAGACGCAGGTGTTGCGATCTTTAATGCTTCATCTGGATCAACAAACATGTCTGTTCAAAGAAGGAAGCTGTCATGTGTACATCAGTGACAATATGCTTCATCCAGATCAAATAAATGCTAGATTTTTGAAAGTATCCAAGCTTCACTTCATATAGTCTTTAAAAGACGTCCAAGGGTTTTAAATTAAGCAATTGGTGGATTTTAAAAGAGATATTTTAACGTTTTCCATTGTTGTTATAAACTTTGGAGACATTTGTAAATGATGGTTCCCAAACCTGACATGGCACAAAGCAGGCTGTAAGTCCGAAGGATTCCAGGAAGTAAACTTTTGCCTACAATCCGTGTGTTTCTTGTAGTCCAAGAAAATAGATTTACGTTGGAGATGATAACTCGCATCATCGTTTACTTTGGGGTTTGTACCTTTTGCATATCATTAACATGTACTAATACACACTTACACATCAAAGGAAATGTAAAAGCGTGAATTGGACAATAGGTGCTCTTTAACTTGAAGATATACATCACCTTTTCACCCCCCACTCAAAAAGGGCAGCGCCAGTTAAAGGGTTAAACGGCTACCTTATTAAGTATTAATAAGCAGTAAATAAACAAAAGGCTAAATCTATCAAGGCAAAATATGTAGTATATAGTGAATACAGTGTTCCCCATACTGAAGTGTTATTGTAACATCTTTATGGTTTTAAAAACAGGAATTCTTTTGCTTGACATTTGTGCAGGAATACGAGGAAGTAATGCATGTTTCCACGGAGCAAACTGCATCCCCAGGAATTATGTACTCATTAAATTAAAGGTTCCTTATATGTTCCTTTTACATCTACAGAACCTTCCTGTTGCACAAAAGGTTATTTGTAGTGGAAAAATGCAGGCTAAAAAGGTTAAAGGTGCATTGTGTAAATTTTGCGGCATCTAGTGGTGAGGTTGCGCATTGCAACCAACGGCTCAGTCCGCTGCTCAACCCTCGCTTTTGAAACACATAGAGGAGCTACAATAGCCACCACCGGACAAACATGTCATCGTCGGAGACAACTTAGTAAAAAAAGTTTGTCCGTTAAGAGCTTCTGTAGAAACATGGAGGCACAAAATGGCGACATCCATGTAAGGGGACCCTCTCTGTATGTAGATAAAACATCTCATTCGAAGGTAATAAAAACATAACGGTGCATTGTGAAAGGTCTTTATACACCCCTGATCATATAGTTTTGTATAATATTTTTCATTTATGTCATGAGATCCTTCTAAAAATTACACACTGCACCTTTAAGAAAAAAATGGTTCTTATAATAACTTATAATAGTAAACTTATAATAACGAACCTTTGAATAAAATAACGTGTTATCATGAAAAGTTGTGTTATAGTTACACAAAAATTGATCAATTTATTTGTGTCCATGGCACAAAATTCAACTTTTTGTATCCGTGGCATGACTTTTTTTTTCCGTGTCATTTCATGTATTGTTTTCTCATTTTTTTCCTATTTTTAAATCATTGTCGCTTGAGGTTAGTTTTGGGGTTTGGGTTAGGATTAGTTTCTACATGTTTTTCTTTTGCTTTTAAAACTATTCTCACCTGGAGTTGGGGTTAGAGTTGGGGTTTGGGTTAGGATGTCTAAAAATGTAACAGAAAGTGATTCTAACCCCAACCCCAAGTGACAATGGTAAGAAAATAGGAAAAAAAACAATGAGAAAACAATTCATTAAATGACACGAAGAAGGACTTTTTATTTCCTCGGCTAAAGCCCGGGTTTTTTTCTCCTAGGGGGGTTTTTACCCCGGGGAGGCAGCCTTCTTGGGCTTAACTTAGCTTCCTCTTCTAGACGTTACATTAGTAATACGCTTGCTTATAATGTTGAGTCATAGCCGCAGCAGATTTAACTGCTTATGCTATCGTGTATTTTGTTGTACTATCTGTCGTTTTTCTGTGCTTTTCACTGCTTCTATTAATGTAAAGCTGCTTTGAAGCAATTAACTATTGTGAAAAGCGCTATATAAATAAAATTGAATTGAATTGAATTGAAAAAGAAAGTCGTGCCACGGACACGAAAAACTATTTATAGAAATTTGGGTGTGTGTCACGAAAAAGACATTCGTGCTCAAGGCATGAAAAAAGCTGAATTTCGTGCCATGGACACAAATAAATTGATCAAATTTTGCGTGACTATAACGTGAATTTTCTTGAGATCAGTCTGGAATAAAAAATTTCCTTGAGGATCCAAAAATGGTTCCTCTATGAAGAACCCTTTATAAAACCTTTATTTTTAAAAGCCTGAAGCTCAAGCAGAAGTCAATCTAACTTGAAAAATCTCCCGCAGCTTTGCATTTCTGACTTTAAACCATTCAGTCTGCCTGCCTGCTACAGTTAGCTTCAATTGTAAGTGAATTACCATAAACATCCTCGATGTTTGCCATTACACACTGAGATAATCAATGGCGCAGATGCTGTTCACAGACTTTAAACTAAAAATATTCCTTCAGTGTTGTTCTTCGAGGGTTTAATGCCCTTTACTCTAAATGCAACTGACGTTTGTCAACAAGTCCTCAAAAACACACGACTAGCACATACTTACACAAACATACACACATGCTGCACTTGAATAAATAAAGCTCGTCTATGATGAAAATGCAGAGAAATTTTCACATAAATCATTAGCACATACCACAAGACAAAACAATATGTCAAAACAAGCTTAAGTCATTTACTTGTGATTTACTGTTTTCTACATAAAAAAAAACCCATAATCAAAACATAATGTAATGAACATTCTGTGAAAATATAACCTTGCTATTTTTAGGTCATGTCAGAGATTAAATTCAATGAGCCAAATCAAAATTGAATTACAGTAGATTATGAGACTTCACCCTGTATTTCAGCCTGAAGTTTTAAAATCCTCTATGTACTCTATTTTCCTAGCTACAACTCTGTTTATTTTGTAAACATAGCTTGTTAAATGCCCTCTCATACGTAAGAGACTGGATAAAAGCGTCTTCAAAATTAATAAATGTAAATGTAGGTGTAAGCCACCTGACTTACTAAAACCAGGACCACATAATGATCAGCACGGGCCATATAAAAGCAGCTGGATGTTTCTGCAAGACTGTGAAAAGTAAAGTGCGAAAACACCAGTGCATTTATAGCACAGAGTGCACAGAGAAAAATAAGCGTGACGGTGAGTCAGTTTTAATAACATATGTGGAGCTTTTAGTAGCTTGAATTTGGAACAGCTCTCAAGGTCCAAACACCTGATAGAGGTTTAATCTGAATTCACTTGGTTATTGAAATGTGGAGCGAAATAAGACAGCTGAAGAGCAGAGTTATACAACTCCATTAAAGGTATATTTAGTACCACTAATACTTTATACGTAAAAGAAAATGCAGAATGAATTTAAAACAACGTTGTTTTGCAAGTCAATTCAATCTACTATTTCAAGTTTTGACCTGGGATAACTTGGCATAACTTATAAAAACAAATTGAAATTGTTTAAGTTCATTTTTTAAGTTAAAGTAACATAAAAATATAATTTGATTTGACAAAAAAGAGAATTACACAACCAAACAGAAATTTAAAAGGTCAAATAATGAAAAGTCTGAATTGTTTTAAAATAAGGGTTTGATGTAGAAAGATTAGCCTAGACATAACTTTTAGAACTAAAACTTTTTGGGGCAGTTTCCTGGACAGGGTTTAAACTAATCCAGGACCAGGCCTTTTAAATATTATATTAGGACATTTAATTAGTTTTTACAAACAAACAAAAATCAATACTGGTGTGCATCTTCTGACAAAACAATGGCACTGATATATGTTTAGATAGATCACTACAAAATGTTTTTAAATTAAGGCAGCTCAAACATGCATTTTACACTGCAAAAAATTTCTTACTTAGTATTTTTGTCTTGTCTTTCAGTAAAAGTATCAACATTTTTAAAATTAAGATGTATTTTCTTGATGAGCCAAATGACCTAGGAAAATAAGTCTAGTTTTTAACAAAAAAATAAAAAATGTAAGCAAATTTGTGCTTAAAAAAGAAAAAAAAATTGTTTATGAAAAAAGTTAACTTATTTCAAGAAAATGTTTCTTATTCCATTGGCAGATTTTTTTGCTTGTTTTAAGCACTAATTTACTTTTAGTTTACTTATCTTTGTCTAAAAAATAGATTTATTTTTCTAGGTCACTTTTGCTCACCAAGAAAAATCTTAATTTAAGAATTTTTAGATATTTTACTGAAAACAAGACAAAAACAAGAAGTCATTTTTTGCAGTGTAGTCTGGTACTAGGCCTGGTTTCACAGACAACACAGCAAATTCTGTTTTTTGAAATAAACTCCCTGGTAGGAATAAACTCCCTAAAATCAGTTAAAATAACTCTGCTCTTGGAGTTTAACCTTAACACTTGTTTAGAGTTCAAATGTAACTTACCCTAATCCAACAAATGAAAGCTTCATGCTGCAATGCATGCTGGTTCAGTACAAACCAGAACAATTAAAGCAGTCACAAAAGGTTAAACCTCATTATGTAAAGCAGCTTAATTTTATCATGCCTTGACGTCTTCATAAAAAACAACCAACTTCAACTTAACTTTGAAATATATATCTGATGCACATGTGCTTCTACTTAAACACATACAAACATTGAAAAAAGAAAATAGAGTCAAGAGTCAAGGGCTTAACTAAAGCACACACTGATGACCATAATTGTGCTTTGTTGAAATTGCAATATTTTTCAATATTAATGGAGGGTGTGAACGTGATATTGATTCAATGGGATTAACACTAAGGGGTTGTGCACACCAAGACTTTTAAACACGGCTGAAAACGCTTGGACAACGCCGAATGCCAGCTGTTTTTCAGCTGAGTGCCAGCTTTCTTCAGCTAAGCGCTTTGGTAGCTCTGATACGTCAGCTGTGAGACGTTGGTTGTTTTAAAACTTGTCCCGCCCCACCTCCACTGTGATTGGACGGCCGCGTGAGAACTGACATTGACGAGCGGAGCTTTTCTTCCAAAGTTGAAATTTTTTCAACTCTCGGTGCTCAGCGCTGAGAGCGGAAAAACCGCCGGGGGGGCGGTTTTCAGCGCGGAAGAAAACCGCTAGCTGCTGGCTTATTTGAAAAATGCCAAGCTTCCATTGAAAACAAGCGCCGGCCGCGGGCGTAAAAGCTTTGGTGTGTCCAGCCCCTAAGAAAAAGTTGCTACATTTGTCGCTTGTTGCTCTTCAGAAAAAAAAGTCACCATAGGGGCTTGAAGGTCGCAAAATCTACCAACAAAGTCGCCAAGTTGGAAACACTGCTTCGTGCTTCTGGTTGTGTCATGGCGCACTTTCTCAACATTAAACTCTAGATGTGGTGTTAAAACATGCTCCTGAACACAATGTACAATGTTTGAACTCCTACAGTAAATACAACACTGGGAGTATCCCACAACACAAACTGTATTCTCTTTTAACTCAACCCCTAATTTTTAAACTCAAGAAATTTGCTCTGAACGATTAGCTAATGCCAGGACAACACTGCAAAAAATGATTTTCAAGAAAAACTTTTCTTAGTATTTTTGTCTTGTTTTCAGTAAAAATATCTAAATATTCCTAAATTAAGATGCTTTTTTCTTGATGACCAAAACGATCCAAGAAAATAAGTCTAGTTTGTAGACCAAAAATATCAAATGTGATTTTGTGCATAAAACAAGCAAAAAAAATCTGCCAATGGGGTAAGAAAATTTTTCTTGAATTAAGTGTTTAAGAAAAATGTTCAAGATTTTTTTGCTTACCCCATTGGCAGATTTTTTTTTTGCTTGTTTTATGCACAAAATCACTTACATTTGAAATTTTTGGTCTAAAAAATAGACTTATTTTCTTGGGTCGTTTTGTTATCAAGAAAAAGCATCTTAATTTAAGATTTTTTAGATATTTTTACTGAAAACAAGACAAAAATACTAAGATTTTTTTTCTTGAAAATAATTTTTTCAGTGTAGTTAAATGAAAAAGTTTAAACATCTTTCATGCCTTAGAAGAAAGACGTCACTGTTGTGTATCTTGAGACAAATCAATTGGCATATTGTAGGATCTGTCAGTGCAGGTTATGTTCAGTTGAGACAGCTCAAACATGTGTTTTTTTTGTCTAGGACTAGCCTTAAGCCTTGTCTGTGGAACCGGGAGATAATGTTTGAGTGTTGTAATATAATGCAGGCTTTATAAAAAAAATCAAACCTGTAAAAGAATATGAAATATTAGTAAATATGTGTTACTGATTTCACATGTAAAAGGTCACTCAGTCATAAAAGAGGTAATTTACCCATTGAAAATACAATAAAGGTACAGTAAAAACAGGCTGAGTCTTCGATTCTGATGGTGGGAAATGGATAAGAAAAATAATTACGACTATTGTCAGTGCAATAAACCTTGATTAACATCTAAAGTAGACTTCAGGGGAAAATAAGTTATACAGTACCCATACAGTAGCTCCTTTAATATTAAACAACATCCTGCCTAATGAAGCTCAATCTGTAAACCGTTGCATTCGCAGTGCACTGTAAGTCTCTTTGTATAGGCAAAGTCACTTTGCCAAATGTAGAAATGTTAATGTAAAACTGAGCAGTTACTAATCAAAGGGTTCTGCTGACGTTGGGAAAAATCTCCTTGAATGAATCCAGTGGAATTTTGCAATTTAAGTAGGGCATGTCACACAAGCACCTGAGTATTTACAGCTTCCGTACCCCTAACTAAACAGATAATGAGTGTGTTCGCATTTAATGCACCCAAATATTTACTCTTTACGGAAGCAAAAATCTATATATGTATACTGTGTTTAAGTGACTGCGTGTGTGGGACAGGAGAAGCCCAGGAGAGCTTTTAAATCTTTTGCTCTGCTTTGTGCTGCGTGTGTCCTGTAGAGCAATGATAAATTAGGCTGCCATGTGGAGTACTGACTGTTCCAGAGACTCCAATACGCTCGCCGGTTCTCCTCGGTGCACACATACAGTTAAAAGATGCTCTGTAGGGACACACACACACACGGTCTATCAGCTACAGAGGTCAGTAGGCGGTCAGAGTAAAAATCTAATCAATAAATAGAATACTGGATTGTGTGGGGTCACTGCTTTTGTATATTCATAATCTTGAATTAGTCATAAATATTAATCATTCATTATTTAAATATGTATTCATATTTTATTATTGCAATACTTACACACTCTCTTGTGCTGTTTCATTTTACAACCCAAACACAAAAAGCATGCAGTCGTGTCTCAGAGCCCCGACGCACATCTCAAAGGCTGAATGTCATCCGCAACATTTTACTACATCAGAGTTGGATCCTAATTTTGTATTAAATGTGATCGGTAGCTGTGTTTAGTTAAGGAAGTAATCCTGAGCATATTTGTATAAATCATCAAAGAGCAATGCTCTTAGATCAGCTTCCTACTGGTCATGTCATTGGTTTCATTAAGATATGAAAGACAAACTCTGATCTAAAGGTCATCCTCTCTGCAGATGAAAGCAGCTGTTCTGTGTGGGCACAGAGATGTTTGACCGGTAGATGATTATGGTTGTCAGTCAAATATTTGGTGTTTCAGACAGCGTACATTAAATGAGACTCAAACCAACCACAAATCAGGAGCTAATATAACCTTTTAAAATACAGCAGCTCTTTTATACCTAAATGTTTACATTACTTGAACAGCAAAAAATGAAGAGTTTGGTTCCAAAAAGAGAATTTTTCCCCAAAAATCTTGTTTATTGATTGTGCATACCATTTAATATCAATCAAACTGCAGTTGGTTTGTTTTGATTTATGCGTTCATAACAAAAAAATGTAGTACAATAAAACAGTGGTTTTCAAACTGGGGCCCCCAGGGGGGCCGCGAGATGGTGCCAGGGGGGCCCCAGTTTTATGACATTTTATGAAATACATTAATTTATCATGAATTCTGTGTAATGAAACCTAAAAAGAAAATAAGGCTACTAACCAACAGCACTACTTTTTTGTATAATTTAATGTTTTTTTTATTAAAATGTTGAGTTTTAGAACAGTTTTTTGTCACAAATTTTCTTTAGGGGGCCGCGAAGGAATGCACCGTACACAAGGGGGGCCGCAAGCTGAAAAAGTTTGGGAACCACTGCAACAAACACAATACATACATGATAACAAATATGTTTTGACAATTTTTTTTTAAAACGGGGCTATCTCATTTTGAAACCACACTCTTCAAATGCCCTTTTATTTAATAAATGATGATGGGATAATGCCAAAACAAATATGTTTTGACATTTTTTTTTAAAACGGGGCTATCTCGTTTTGAGACCACACTCTTCAAATGCCCTTTTATTTAATAAATGATGATGGCCTCATTCAGACAGCCAGCGATCAGCAGTAGCTTCTCATTCATTTCAATGGAAGCTTGGCGACATCCGGCGACACGAGCGAAAATTACCGTTGGCAACGCGAGAAAGTTACGAAAAGTTGAACTTTATGCAAATGATGAGCGAATAAGGAACGACTACCATGGGAGCAAAGCAGTGGAGTTCACTTCATCCTTCTCTCGTCAGTTACTTATTTGTTTATGACAAGCAGATTTAGACACGCCTCATTGAAAGAGACAGGCGACACGCAGCAATAACGTCGCTGGCTGTCTGAATGGGGCATAAGGAGTGATGAAGTCACAACGAGTAGTGATGATATAATGGGTGATGATGTCATAACGGGTGATGGTGGCATAATAAATGATATCATCATGGTGATTATGTCATAATGGGTGATGATGTCAAACTAGTGATTATGTCAAAATTACGCAATGATTTCATAAGGAGTGATGTCGTCACAATGGGTAGTGAACTAGGTGAAAAAGTAGTACACTTCCATAGTGTACTTAAAGTGCTTTATTATTTATTACTTAATATACAAAAAATTCATCTTAAGTACTTCTTAAAATATTCTTAAGATCATCTATGTGTACTTCACTGTGCTATTTTGAGACACAATAAATATGAACTAAAATGTGCTAAAAATGTATTTTAAAAAGGTATTTAGGTACCACTTGTAGTAAACTTGAACCCATCTTTGGTTGAGTTCAAGTTTAATACAAGTGTAAACTAAATAATTTTTTTAATACAGAGATAGTATGCTAAAAGTGCATTTTATGGTGTCTCAAAATAGCACAGTAAAGTACACTTAGATGATCTTAAGAACATCTTAAGAAGTACTAAAGGTGAACTTTTAGTATATTAAGTACAAAATTAGTGTGCAAAAATAAAGCACTTTAAGTACACTATGGAAGTGTACTACTTTTTCACCTGGGAGGTCAAAACGGTGATGATGTCATAACGGGTGATGGTGGCATAATAAATGATATCATCATGGTTATATATGTCATAATGGGTGATGATGTCACAATAGTGATTATGTCATAATACGCAATGATGTCATAATGAGTGATGTCATCACAATGGGTAGTGAGGTCAAAATGGGCAACGTCATATAAGGTAGCTATCTAAAACTCAACTTTGGTGGGAAACCATTGTTACCTTTAAATCTTACAGATCATATGTCTTATTCATATGAGGTTTTCATAAAAATCAACACATCTGGTTAAAAACATTTAGGGCCAGATTTACAGCTTGCATCAGTGCAAATAAATCTTTTGTCATTATAAAATGTACTAGATTTACTAACACGCAGTGAAAAATTTCAATTGTCAATTTACTGGTATTTGCACCATTATTTAACGCCTAAGTCTTACACCCTATGCTTATTTGTGTTGCTCATGGTAGACTGCATTGGTCATTATGGAAATGAGATTGTCGCACATGTGTTCTTTAACCTTAAATCACCTGGAGATATTCCCATCTGCGCTTTTTTGAAATTGCACCCTCATGCTAATTTGCCCTGTTGTAAATCTAAACTTTGATGCAAACTCTAATGCCCCCCTGATGCTGAATTTTGGTACTGCCACAGTAACACAGTAACAACCTCTCGGCAAAGCCTCCATGGCTTTGCTTAGCAGGATTATCTTTAAAAAGACTCAACAGTTTATTTTTGAACATTTCAAATCTACAATGTGCTGATAAATCACAGTCAACGGATGGATTTGAAATAATGCAATATCTCCTCTTCTACGTTGGACCTTGTATACTATCATATATTACTCCCATTAAACGCTTTAAGTGTGAGACCCAGCAGCTGTGTTTGTATATGTGCAATAAAAGTGGTCACCACCTGAAATGCATCAGTGAGGTGTGCTTGACGTCCAGCTTATTGATTCCCAAGAAATTCAATCAATAGGAATCTCCACAGCATTCCAGTCTGTGACATTGATCAGTTGAGTTGAGAGTGAAAGCAGATATTCAGCGTAAGATGTGGTTTCATGCACAAACAGTGTGGACATCAGGGATACTTACTGCCAGTAAAATCACTTAATGTACCACTGAGTATGCAGTATGCCCTCACTGTAACACAAAGTATGGAATGGATTTCCGTACAGTACAATAGTGCAGACTTTTCATATTTGTGCATAAAGTTCGAGCTCACAACATAAAACATAACTTTTTGGGTTAAAAATTACAGTGTTCAAAACTTACAACAATTCAAACTGGTATGCTTATAATAATGATTTGCAAATGGAGCTGTTGGGCTAAAATGTGTGGGAAATGTCAACAAACGTAAAGATAAGTATGTAGAGTAACCTGCAGTTTTTTGTTTTAACAGAGATGGCGATAGGCAAAAGTTATGGATGGCTCAACCAAAAGTAAATTTTAATTAAAAGTAAGTGAAGTATCAAACAGAAGAAAGCTCATTTAACACACACCCAATAAAAACACCCCAATAAAAGCACTTCTACCAGAGAAAGAGAACAGCATAATACATACCCATAATGCAACACAAACAGCCAACCTGAACTATGAATAGAGTTATGTTGAGATGCTATAATATTTTAAATATCTGATTTCATAAACTTTATTTTGTATTTGCCCCTATCCATTATAAAACCTCATTAAAGTGCCCCTCAGATAGATTTTCTAAAATTACCTTTATTGCAGTGTGTAATGTAGCTGTCCATCAATGTAAACGGTCTGCAAAGTTGTTCATCTGAAAGTGCACGATAAAGAAAGTTATTGTCTTCCAAAATAAGGAATCGACTCTGAATCGCCACATCGAGTCGTCAGTGATTTGAATCTTTTTTTCTGTTACGGATCTACGTCACTAAGTAACACATTTGCATAATGCCTTCCTATGGCTGGTTCACCGGGAACGATTCACCGCCCTCAAAACACTTCAGCTAGTTGGTGTGGTTCTTGGCATGTTGAGAAGAGGCTGTGAAAGCAAATTTGAGTTATTTCCACTTCCAAATGATGATTACATTTGTATCATGTGGAGAACTCTCATTAAATTGACAGAGACGCGATTCTGTGGAACAATCAACAAAGAATGGAAACTTTTTACATTTAAAGCAACGTGCACAGGTTATTCAGTGCTACACTCTCTCTCCCCCCTTTCCCAATCACACTCATGCTCTCTCGTTCTCCCTTTTGCTCTCTCTCCCTCCCTCATTCCGCGTGTGCATGTGCATTAGAGAAAGCATATCTTCACCTGTTTCTGAATTTAAACCACTGCATTAAGCTGTCATCTCTAAATAGGTTGCTAATAAGTTTCAAAAGTGTAAAGCATGTAAAGAGTTTTAAATCAATGAACTGTCTGTTATTCTTATGACTCGAAAAATGCTGAAGCATGTAACAAGATGTTGGTTTACAAACTGTTATGTTTTATCAGTCAGTCAGTCATGTTAACAGTCAACATGTAGGAGGAGTCAATATGCTTTAATTTTCATTATTCATACAATGTGGGAGGAGTCAATCTGTTCAGATCAACATTATTCCCAACATGTGGGAGGAGTCAATCTGTTCAAGATCAACATTATTCACAACATGTGGGAGGAGTCAATATGCTTTGATTTTCATGATGCATAAGATGTGGGAGGAGTCAATCTGTTTAGATCAACAATATTCACAACATGTGGGAGGAATCAATATTCTTTGATTTTCATGATTCATAAGATGTGGGAGGAGTCAATCTGTTTAGATCAACAATATTCACAACATGTGGGAGGAATCAATATGCTTTGATTTTCATGATTCATAAGATGTGGGAGGAGTCAATCTGTTTAGATCAACAATATTCACAACATGTGGGAAAAGTCAATATGCTTTAATTTTCATTTATCATAAGATGTGAGAGGAGTCGATCTGTTCAGATCAACATTATTCACAACATGTGGGAGGAGTCAATATGCTTTTATTTTCATTTTTCATAAGATGTGAGAGGAGTCGATCTGTTCAGATCAACATTATTCACAACATGTGGGAGGAGTCAATATGCTTTGATTTTCATTTTTCATAAGATGTGAGAGGAGTCGATCTGTTCAGATCAACATTATTCACAACATGTGGGAGGAGTCAATATGCTTTGATTTTCATTTTTCATAAGATGTGAGATGAGTCGATCTGTCCAGATCAACATAATTCACAACATGTGGGAGGAGTCAATCTGTTCAGATCAACATTATTTACAACATGTGGGAGGAGTCAATCTGTTCAAGATCAACATTATTCACAACATGTGGGAGGAGTCAATCTGTTCAGATCAACATTATTTACAACATGTGGGAAGAGTTAATCTGTTCAGATCAACATTATTCACAACAAGTGAGAGGAGTCAATCTGCTCGGATCAACATTACTCATAACCTGACCTGTGGGAGGAGTGAATCTGTTCAGATCAACATTATTCACAACATGTGGGAGGAGTTAATCTGTTCATATCATGTGGGAGGAGTAAATATGCTCTGATTATCACTATTTACAGCATGTGGGAAGGTTGAATCTGCTTGAATTAACATTACTCATAACATGTAGGAGGAGTTAATTTGTTCAGATCAACATTATTCACAACATCTGGGAGGAGTCAATATGCTTTGATTTCATTATTTACAACATGTGGGAGGAGTCAATCTACTTGGATCAACATTATTCACAACATGTGGGAGAAGTCAATCTGCTCTGATTATCATTATTTGCAACATGTGGGAGGAGTCAATCTGTTCAAGATTAACATTATTCACAACATGTGGGAGGAGTCAATCTGCTCGGATCAACATTACTCATAACCTGACCTGTGGGAGGAGTGAATCTGTTAAGATCAACATTATTCACAACACATGGGAGCAGTCAATCTGTTTAGATCATGTGGGAGGAGTAAATACGCTCTGATTATCATTATTTACAGCATGTGGGAGGAGTCAATCTGCTTGGATCATCATTATTCACAACATGTGGGAAGGCTGAATCTGCTTGGATTAACATTACTCACAACATGTAGGAGGAGTTAATTTGTTCAGATCAACATTAATCACAACATCTGGGAGGAGTCAATATGCTTTGATTTTCATTATTTACAACATGTGGAAGGAGTCAATCTACTGGGATTAACAATATTCACAACATGTAGGAGGAGTCAATCTGTTCAGATCAACATTATACACAACATGTGGGAGGAGTCAATCTGTTCAAGATCAACATTATTCACAACATGTGGGAGGAGTCAATATGCTTTGATTTTCATGATTCATAAGATGTGGGAGGAGTCAATCTGTTTAGATCAACAATATTCACAACATGTAGGAGGAGTCAATCTGTTCAGATCAACAATATTCACAACATGTGTGAGGAGTCAATATGCTTTAATTTTTTAATTTTCATGCTTCATAAGATGTGAGAGGAGTCAATCTATTCAGATCAACATTATTCACAACATGTGGGAGGAGTCAATATGCTTTGATTTTCATGATTCATAAGATGTGAGAGGAGTCAATCTATTCAGATCAACATTATTCACAACATGTGGAAGGAGTCAATATGCTTTGATTTTCATTTTTCATAAGATGTGGGAGGAGTCAATCTATTCAGATCAACATTATTCACAACATGTGGGAGGAGTCAATATGCTTTGATTTTCATTATTTACAACATGTGGAAGGAGTCAATCTGTTCAAGATTAACATTATTCACAACATGTGGGAGGAGTCAATCTGTTCAGATCAACATTATATACAACATGTGGGAGGAGTCAATTTGTTCAGCTCAACATTATTCACAACATGTGGTAGGAGTCAATATGCTTTGATTTTCATTATTTACAACATGTGGAAGGAGTCAATCTGTTCAAGATTAACATTATTCACAACATGTGGGAGGAGTCAATCTGTTCAGATCAACATTATATACAACATGTGGGAGGAGTCAATTTGTTCAGATCAACATTATTCACAACATGTGGTAGGAGTCAATATGCTTTGATTTTCATTATTTACAACATGTGGGAAAAGTCAATCTACTTGGATCAACATTATCCACAGCATGTGGGAGGAGTCACTTTGCTTGGATTAACATTATTAACAACATTATTCACAGCACGTGGGAGTAGTCAATTTGCTGGGATTAACAATATTCACAACATGTGGGAGGAGTCAATCTGCTTAGATCAACATTATTCACAACATATTGGAGGAGTCAATCTGCTTGGTTCAACATTATCCACAGCATGTGGCAGGAGTCAATTAGCTCGGATTAGCATTATTCACAACATGTCGGAGGAGTCAATCGGCTTCGATTTTCATTATTTACAACATGTGGGAGGAGTCAATCTGCTATGATTAACATTATTTACAACATGTGGGATGAGTCAATCTGCACTCTGAAGTCAACCTTCATTTTTATATGCACACACAAAACATGGACCAATCAAATAAAAAAGCAGTAGTTTAATTAATCATGACTCACCTGAAACGGGTGTCATAGGGGTGGGTGGCAATCCATTCATGTTCAGCGCCCCCACCTGATGAATCTGGGTTGCAGGAAATGCCACACTAGGCGCTAAGTATCCACCATGAGAGGCGGCCATAATCGCAGCCTGCTGCTGCATCAACTGAGAGAGAGAGAGAGAGAGAGAGAGAGAGAGAGAGAGAGAGAGAGAGAGAGAGAGAGAGAGAGAGAGATTTAACTATATTAGTTTTATAGTGTTTACTATAAAATGTTTTATATACTGCATGTATAAAATTCATAACTTTTGAAATGTACATCTCCAGGACTAGTATAAATTAGCTTTCTAGAAAGGTATCTGTAACTACAGTACACACACCAACTGACCACATCTTGACACGGACAGAGTGTGTAATCTATACATGCGGCTATAAAGACCAAGCTAATCTATAAGATAAACCATTAGCATGCATTCTTGATGAGATTGCTTTCTTTAGACCAAGATGCTAGAGCAATTTAAGTTTATTAACACTACACTAAGACTACAATCAATATGAATATGGAAACATCCCTAGGAACAAAGCAACATGATACTGCCTGGTTTTCTAGACCTGGTACCATTGTAAAACCATATTTTTTTGTAATACATTGTAAAAAAAAACTTTTCCCTCAAAATTTATGTGCAAGTAAAAGTTAAATACATTTTTCCAATTGTTTATACATTCGGCAAGTAACTTACAGTGAACTCTTTCTGTAAGGGCAAAGTCATCACACATTGTTTCTGCATTTCAGCACACCTTATAAAAACGTCCGAATGATTTCAATTTAAAATTGAAATCAATTGCTTGCTGTTGTCGGCACTGAACAAATTCTCCTAGCAAATAAACTCCTGTCAAGACCGACACAGAAAGACGAGGAAAAAGCGACTCTTGTAATAAACTCATTTACAGGGAGCGATGCATGTGCGTGTATTTGTATGTGCATCTGCGATTTTATTGAATGCTAATGCCTGCTGATCTCCCCAGGTGCTTTCAGGCAATCAGTACTCCATCATGGGCCAATTACTCGTGTAGTACCGCACAGCTCGATGCCAAACCCTCTTAAGATGGCCTTGAGACGCTCACGTGTAGAAAAGGAGGACAGCACGCGTGAATTTATGCCTGTTGTGAATGTGTGCTGACACGTGTTGAGAGGCTGATAGAAATGTTTGGGGTATGAAGAAATGATGTGCCCAAATCGTAACCGATAATGTCCTCCGGCTAGCCAAGCTGCTGCTATAGTAGGCAATGTGGAGATAGAGATTTGTCAATTGGAGGAGATCCTGGTATATAAAGTAGATTGTGGTGCAAATATACACTTTTCATTTCATCTGCTTTATATTTTCATGCATATAGGCTGTTTCTCAATATGCGTTCTTCAGCGATCTTGCGTCCTCGTGTCCTCGCTATACATCATCATTAACGGTCGAAGTTCATTCCAATTCTCAAGAACGCAAGGACAGAGGACGCATGAAAATACCCGGATGTGTTCTTGATATCGAGGATGCATCGAGTGCAGACTTGCTGAAATCGCTTTACGCCCCAGAAGTCATTGCGGCAAAACTTCCGAGTTCGTTCTTCCAAGGTCGCCTGGCAAGACTGATCTCCACGAGGACGCAAGTCCGTTCTTTGCGTTCTTGGAATTGAGAAACAGCCTTTGACACGCTGCAGGTTTTACGGTTGCATAGCAACAACACAGATTTGAATGCTGGCTTAACCAATCAGACCAAACTATTCATCTTGTTTTTATAAACTGTGTCCGAAACGACAAACTCCGAAATAGTGTCCACTATATGAGGAACAAAATGATTGAGCCATTTTAAATAAAAACTCCCATATATCGCAATTGGGTAAGGTGGTTTAGTGCATTATAAAAGTAGAGAATGAGCTCTCAGAATACAACCCTACATACACTGTTGCACTTATAAGTGATAAGTGATGTGACGTATTAACTTTTTTGTGCGAGACTTTGAAAACAGTGTCATGGGAGCAGGCACAAAACATGATTAAAACAGTTATGGTAAATATGAAGAGTTTGGTTCCAAAATGCGATAAACGGCTTTTAAAAAAAAAATAGTTACAGCCAAAATCAGTATTGTATCAGGTCAGTATTAAAAAGTAAATTCTTTATTTTATGCAAAATCCGATATCCGCCGTGTTATTCTGTCATTTTTTCTCTCTTGTTTCCAAAACGCAATAAACGGCACTCCTCCTTCTCTGCAGAATGCAATAATTCTGCTTAACCAATCACAGCGCACCATTTCACACATTGTAAACAATAATGGCGCCGCTTTGAATACACAGTTTTCCTCATCTACTTTGTACTTCGTGATCAACAAACAAATAAAAACAAAATAATACTTTTGATGGCATTGATAAACCTGTGGTGCTTTCTGTGACAGGGAAAGAAACGAAAGCCATCAAAATCAAATAATTTACGTGAAGGAAAAATGCCGGCTGTTGCTTGTTCTCACACGACAGCATCAAGCTTCTGTCATGCTAACACATTGACCCCAGAGGATCTTATGAAAAACTTTCCATTATTTTACTCGAAGTCAACGAAAATCAAGCAGGACCAAAACATTTTATAGCTGATCGCTGTCAATAAAGTTCAGTGATGACGTCCCAAGAATGACAGCAGCAATGACAGTGTTCTTAATATGACAAAGTAAGTATTTTGATTAATGCCATTAATGTTTATTTTTTAATCAGTGTATACCACTAGTCAACTAAATGAATATAACATGGCAAAGATGAATGCACATTTATATATTCATTCAATAGATTTATAGCATTTTGAAAAAAAATGTCATGGATTTATTGCATTTTGCGAAAATCAGTTTTTATAATAAATCTCTAAAAATCAATTTATGGATTTGAATTTTGTAAAGTTATTATAACCTAAAGATGCTATGTGAAAGTTTGTAACAGAAAATAGTGGTTTTCATTTCAAGACATTTTTACAGAAATTAGTCGAAATGGATTTATTGCGTTTGGGAACCAAACTATTCATATTTACTACACCCGCCATGTTTACAGTGGAAGGATGAAATGAAAAACAGGCCTGATATATCATATGAAGATATATTCAATGTTTTCGTGGTGTTGCTTGGAGTTGACAGGTCTTCATTGCGCAACCATAAAGGCATCGAGATAACCACCGTTTTTTTAATTGTTCAGAAATCTGTTTTTTGGTTGTGCATTCCAATTAATTTCAATTCAACTGCAGTTGGTTTGTTTTGATTTGTTTTGATTGATTTAAACCTTCATAACTTAAAAAATACAGCTAAGTAGCACCATAAAACAAAATAATAACATGATAACATAATATTAAACATGTTTTGACAAAAATGTAAAAAAATGGATTTATCTCGTTTTGCAAAGAAACTCTTCATTTGTAAAGTGGGAAAATTGGGAGTGGGGAAAAAGTGGGAGTGTTTGTATCTGAAAAGTCCAAGAATTTGTGTTTTTACCTTTTTCATGCATATGTTTAAAATGTCCCAACTGTCCCGCTGGAATGAGTTTATATAAACTGCATTTTTTTATTGACTGTTATAATGTTTAAGTTTCAATCTTGACACATCAAACTTATGGCGTGATTGTGGCACTATTCCTCCTGACAGCAGTATCTTTCTCATTCAAGTACA
Source organism: Misgurnus anguillicaudatus (assembly GCF_027580225.2). Taxonomy (NCBI): domain Eukaryota; kingdom Metazoa; phylum Chordata; class Actinopteri; order Cypriniformes; family Cobitidae; genus Misgurnus; species Misgurnus anguillicaudatus. The sequence continues at coordinate 2,079,218 of NW_027395276.1, read as the reverse complement.
AATCACAATACACATTAATTACATTTAATTAGTTATATTTTTGTTTTCTGTTAAATATGCACACTGCAAAAAATGATTTTCAAGTAAAGAAATTCTTAGTATTTTTGTCTTGTTTTCAGTAAAAAATATCTAAAAATTCTTAAATTAAGATGTTTTTCTTGATGAGCAAAACGACCCAAGAAAATAAGTATACTTTTCAGACCAAAAATATCAAATATATGTGATTTTGTACATAAAACAAGCAAAAAAATCTGCCAATGGGGTAAGCAAAAAAAAATCTTCAACATTTTTCTTAAACACTAAATTCAAGAAAAAATCAAGAAAAAAAGTGCTTACCCCATTGGCAGATTTTTTTGTTTGTTTTATGCACAAAATCACTTAAATTTTATATTTTTTATTCTAAAAACTAGACTTATTTTCTTGGGTCGTTTTGGTTATCAAGAAAAAACATCTTAATTTAAGAGTTTTTAGATATTTTTACTGAAAACAAGACAAAAATACTAAGAATTTTTTTTCTTGAAAATCATTTTTTGCAGTTCATGATGTGTTATATTACATTGCTTCATACGCACTAGGAAACATGACCCAGTAATTTAAGAAATTATTTGCTTTTTCATTTAAAACATAACAAAAGTACACACAATCACATACTATTAAGCACATATTCTGTTCTGTAATCTGTTAAAAAAAAACATTTTTGTAGTAATATACAATAGCAAATTAAATAAACCAGCTAAATCAGCATAATATTAGTTGTTTTTGAACAATTATTGTGCCAATTTCCATGAAAGATTTTACTGGATGGATGTGTGGATCATGGGTGCGTGTGCGCCACATCCACATGCAGCTTTTGTGTGTGTATTATGGTTCAAACAAATGTTTTGTAGAGATTTGTAACAGCTATTATGGCAAACCCTAACTGCACAAATTTTGCCGGTCTTTCTGGATTTCATAATAAACATTAAAAAGCCAGTCAAAACGGCACACGTGTCACTCGCAATACGACTAGCTTTCGTGACTCACCGGAAGTCTTACACAAATGAGCTCAAAGATGGCGACGCCCACATTTACGCCAAAAATAAGGTGGATAAATAATCAAACATTGTGGGTTTACATCATTCAAGTTTTAAAAAAGAGAAAATTATGCAATGAGATGAAGTATCTTTCATTTTAAAGCATTTAATTAACTTAATTATAGTGAATATATAATTTTTTTATTTTAAGTTAGATACCATGACATGAATATGATAAAAAATAACATGTATAACATGCAAGATTTTCTTCAAATGGCCCAGTCGCTGCTTTGTTCTGTTTGTTTGCTTTCATCAAATAAAGTGAGAGGGATTAGACACGACTCACAAAACTCTCATCAAAGTTGTGTGCCGTGAACGAATCATAATTAACATGACAAATACTTCGGTCAGGTTAACATCCTGTGAATTATTTGCTTTCGATTATCTTCGGATTATCTAAAGGTGAGCGTGTTTGCAGAAGTCAGGCAGTTTGAATCCACCAGGGGGCACTGCTAACCACTGACAACATTTCCACCCATCACACCCACTCAAAAACAGCATGTTTTTACATCCAAACTGAGCTCTATTCACATACTAAATACTCGCTTCTGTTCACCGCCTCTCATACTCATCACAAAAGCCTTTAAATGGAGGTGTGACACAGCAGAATTGCAGCACGGTGTAATGGGGTTGAAATAAAGTGGTACTGTTCTTTGTGTACACTGAAAGCAAACGGTTTCTCAAACGCCCTTTATTTTTTGGTCTGGAAAGTTTCAGCTTCCTGCCCTTATTTGTCTTCATTTTCCGTGTCAAACTTTTAAGATGTGATGAAGACATGAGTGTGTGCTGGAGGAGGGCATTATTGGGATACAGGGTACAGTGCCCATCTTGTTTTTGGCCTCCTCTTTTCATTAAAAAACAGGGTTATTTCACATGCTCTAAAATTCAATTTTAAATAGCTCTTTTCACAATTTTGCATTATGTGAAATAATTGTCTGTTAGTTGTTTAATTGAACCATTCATAATGTTATGCTATGTGCAGGTATGTGTTTAAAGGGGTCATAGCGTGAAAATCTGACCTCCTTGCTTCTATCAACCACGAAAATGTGAAGAAGAACACCGCAGAAACTTTGTTTTTGTAAACCGTTTTCTGCAAGCATGTTCAGATTTTTTGATGCAGGTAGCAAGTTTTCCTGCTATATACAATTAATGGACGGGGCGCAGGCATACCGTAAAAAAACTCTCACGGAGGCATCTGATTCGTTAACAGGCAATATGGATTTCCTACCCTATCTCACTGCAAGTCGTGTTATAGTCACAACATTTTTTATTTATTTATTTGTGCCATTGACACGATTTTCACTGCTTTTCGTGGCACACAGCACAAATTTCTATAAACAGTTGACTTTCTGTTTATATTTTTTATATTGTTTTTCCTATTTTTAAATCATTGTAATTTTATGCATTGGTTTCTACATGTTTTTCGTCCGCTTTTAAAACTATTCTCACCTGGAGTTGGGGTTAGGATGTGGCACAAAGTGATTTTAACCCCAACCCCAAGCGACAATGGTAAAAAAAATAGGACAAAACAATGAGAAAACAAAATTTAAAATGACACGATACAGCGGAAAATCGTGTCAATAGACTATAACACACCTTTCCGTGAGATTAAATTGGGATTTCACAGAGTGGAAGTTGGAAGAGCAAGATCGATGAATGCGATAAATGCAACCCCTTTTTTAAGCATCTTGATTTTACGATTCCTGGATGAAATCACTCGCCTTTGATCAAAGATGAGAGCTGATGTTAAGAGCTGATTCATACTGCTATGCTATGTGCAGGTACGTGTATCAAAACTTTACACAAGTCGCATATTAGCTATAAGTATACTGTACAAATTGTGTGTTGTTATCGTAATTGTGCCAAAGTTGTGCTAAATTATGAATTCAGTCAACCCCCCCCCCCAACAGCTTTGCAACCAGAAGCTTTAGCTTACCTGAAACTAAGGAAAGTAACTTAAGACTTCCTGAAATTGTGCTATTGATGTTGTTAATTTAGTTGTTATATTATTATTATTATTATTATTATTATTATTATTATTATTATTACTAATACTGTTGCTATTTTTTTTTTACAAAATATCAATATCATCACCATCCTTTTATATAATATTATATTCATTGTTGTCAGTACTGTTACTATTATTACTATTAATAATAATCATTATGTTTATTATTTAATATTATTAAGTTATTATTATGGGATTAGAAAATAAACAATCCTGAAATCATAACAATCACTAGAATTATTATTGGTATTCCCACCATTATTGTACATATTATTGCATAATATACATATTATACATATTATACATACTACACATATGTATTATTATCTGTTTAATTTATTATTATTATTATTATTATTATTATTATTTTGTCTTATTATTATTATTTTCTTATTATCATTGCTTCATAACAATATCATCATCTGTTTTATTATCTGTTTAATTTATTATTATTTTTATTATTAGTTCGCTTATTATTATTGGGCAGAACAAAACCATCGTCACAATTTTTGTTTTGTTTTTGTAATCTGTTTTTGTTGTTAACTACTTAACTATCTGTTGTATGTTTTGCACTTATAATAAAAAGAAAAAGAAAAAAAGACTTTTATGAAATGAAAGGAGTAGAGATGTATCACATTATTATTGCCCTATCAAGGCATCAAATGTTACCTGTATGCAGCTGAAACTTGATATAATGTAAAAAATAATACACTGGATTTACTAAAACAAAAACAAAAATATAGTGCATAATTTTTGCATCCACTTTTTTACATGGAATTTTAAGCAATTCTATATAAAATTTACTTTAAAAAAAGTGGATGCAAAAATGATGCACTATATTTTTAAGTAAATAGATATTACTCATTTTATTTAGTTAAATTTACAAAGCCACAAAATAATGTTTTACAGTGTACTTGATAAAAATACTTAATATAGCCTTCTAAAAATACTTGATATAGCCTAAAAAAAATTTACACAAAATAACGCAGGGTTAATTGTAACACAGCTACTTTACAGATTTATACTTATACTTTTTCACCAAAATTTCTTCTGTCTATGCTGCTGCTATTCAACATGTAATATATAAAACATACAATACTGTACAATAGGCTTCATGTCAATCTGCAATATTGCTGTTTGCACACTTATTAAATTATTTATTTTAAACGATATCAGCACTAAATCTATAGACGGTTTCAGCAGTAACAACATAAACAAGCGGCTTTCGTGGTCCTCACGTTCGGTAAACTCTACAAAGAATAAATAACAACAAAGTTCTTTTAAAGTAGTTTATTTATATTGCAAGCAAACTAAACAACACATAGATTACATAGAAACCCAAAACATTTGTTATTTTCGACGAGGTATTTGTTTAAGAGTACAGTTACAGCAACTAGTCAGACCATTAAACAAACAGAAACCGGAAGTAAAGTTCGGACCAGACGCTTATCGCATCACTGCACGTGCGCCCAATGAAACGGTCTATATAAGTATCCATTCAATCTCAATTACACCCAGGTATAAACATACTACTATATACTCTGCATATCAATGGAAAGGTCATGGTCACTTTACTAAATAGTCACTTTATTACTATCACTGGTCACTTTATTTAAAATGTTGCTTTATTCAGACTGCTTAATGTGAATATCACTCTGTGTATTATGTGTAAAAGTGTCAAGTTTATTGTCTGTGATTATATGTTTATTGTCTCTGGTTCTCGTTTATTGTCTGTGGCTATATGTTTTGTCGAGCATTTGAGAAATGTTTTGATGTGTTTTGGTTAAGATTTTGAACAAAGATGGAGTCATTGTTTTGGAGGCATGAAAGGGATTATCGCCATCTGTTGGTTTGGCATGCTATTGTAAAGGTCAGCTGTAGCCTTTTATTAAACATTTATTTTATTTATTGTTTACTTGCAGTCACTTCGAAAGGCTTTACTTACAGTATTTTACTGTGGTAAAACCCACATCAGATGACCGTGCTTCTTTGCTATGTAGATATTATTCAGGATTTTTAAATGGTACATTTGATAGTTCTGCAACAATGTCAGGTGTTTGTGACAAAAAATAAGCGATAATGCATCCAGAAACACTTAATATGTTTTTATTTAAAAATACTGCTGTCTGTAGTGGAAGCTCCGCCCACTGAAATTACGGATATGCTGGTTTGGGACCAGCAAGATATTAGGACTGATTCTAAATCAAGATCGGGGCATGGAGAAAGCACAGGACGGTTCAAGATTGAGCACCAGAGCCAGCCGTGGTGGAAAATGGGTATTTGAGGAACCAAAAATGGTGCATTGCTTTGAATTTTTATGCACTTTTATTTTTAAGAGGGTACCTTATAATGAAAAGTAACTTGACTTGTATGTTTATACAGTGCTTTTCTCTCTTAAATTTTATTATACCAATAAAACTTGCACGGATACAAAATCTGGGTCTTATATAAAACGATGCCGTACAGATGCATGGAATTAAGACGGCCTGTGTTAATGTTTTTATTTTCTGCATGGAGATTTTTCCATTTTGAAAACAGAGTTGTTACAGAAGTGTTAAGATTGGAGTTTTTACTCTCAGTATTCTGTAAATCTTCTTTCGGCCCATCAGCTGAGTCAGAGTTTTATAAGTCTTCTGAAACGTCAGCCAAAGAACCCAGATTGAGGACTGTGTGAAAATCGCCCTGAAAATATCTCATGCTATTATACAAATGCTGTTGGCAGGACGTATAATCCTTGCATCCTGTGCATGGATAACTTAGTTGTCTGTGCTGCACTTTTCAGAGTATGACCAAAATGAAAACCGTCCTCAATTTTAGTCGGCGTGTGTGTGTGTACTGTATAGTATATGTGTACGCGTGTGTGCGTGTTTGAGAGAGAGAGACAGAGTATGCTTATTTTGATACCCTAGGGCGGGATTTCACAATGTAGGGCAATGTTTGAAGTGCTACTCATTCCCATTTAAATAATCCGCATGCAATTTAAATCAGTTCGCTGCAAAGTGGGTCTGCAAACCATTTTGTAGTCTTAACCTGCAGAGAGAAGCGTGTTTTTGTTATGCGTGTGGTATATAGTGGACGTATGCGGTTTGCAGAATAGAGTTTAGGCCAGAAAAATATGCAAAAGTTCTTTACATCAATGACATAGACACCAAAACATGCATTAAAGGTATCCTTCCATGTTAATCAGAGTTTTTGTCGTAACCAGCCAAGACAAGTGACACTATTTTAGAAACGGTTTCTGCAATGGCGAGGATGACAGCTTCGCCTACACAGAGATCTCATTCGATGAAATTTCTGCGCATTATGAATATTACTCATCAAACATGGAGAAGGAAAGACTGATTAGACGTTTAAAAGCAGAAATATATAACAAATCCATACGACGCACAAGGAAAGCCTTAAGAAGCCGAGTGATGTCAACTCTTAGAAGCAGTGGGGGCACATATTTGAGAGTTGATAAAAGAGAACAAATGAAGGTATGATTAAACTTTTTTTTTAAAGCAGAGGGTTTGTTCTTTCATTTGATATATTGTATGTTTATATATTTAAGTAGAACATTTTCTGGAAGGTACTAAACTTTTCTGAAAATCATAAAAATGCTGCCGCTGGCTGGCAATTCTTTTTTAAAAAGCTGGCGAGGAAAGAGTTAAGGTTGTGTGCATGCATCCATGTGTCTGGTGTGTGTGTACATGTGTGGTTGTATTTAGAAACACAGAACAGGTGTATGATGGGATACCTGGAGGTTTTCCTTCTGTTGATTTCATGTTTAGATGTCACAAAAGGAATCCCACACGGATAATACGTTCACACGAAAACCCACAAAAATAGGATTATATATTGCATCCAGCTAACATGTTCGTGGTTCTGGCGCAGGATCATATGGATTATAAAATCAAAGCTGTAGTTTTGAAATGTCACGCACACACACGCACGTCAGCACAGTGTAATTAAAACTAAAGGCCTGCAGGGATTTTTCTATATATAGAGAACGAAGCTCATCCTGCCACGTGACACAAGATTCTTACACTTCCCACTTCTAAGAGACTCCATGAGCTGAAAACTATTCAGATACTAACAGTATCAAAAGCACCAGCTTCTTCACACTATCAGATCACAGCGTTTATCTGTATCTAATGCCGTTATCGGTTCAAATGAGATGCTTATGAATATGCACAGAAATCCAAGTGCTTTGAATACATTATCCATCTGAAAAACGAAATGCGGAAAGATGCATTTGGCTTTTCCAACTACACTGAGTATGAAGAACTAGGCCAGGGAGATTAAGTCGATATCAACATACACTCTAAAAATGCTGGGTTATTTTCAACCCAGCGTTGGGTCAAAAGGGGAAGAGCTCAGTCCACTTGGGCTGTAATTTAACATGCGCTGGAGTTTTTCAACCCAAAATGCTGGGTTGTTTTAACCCATTGTTGGGATAAATATAAACTTTTTATGGGTAGAATTAACCCAACGGTTGGGCTCGTCCCTTTCTGACCCTGTTCTGTAGGTTTGAAAGAACCCAGCAAGTGTATATGTCTTATTTATTAATGTTTAATTTATTTATTAAAATTTATTTTTTTACTTAATAATCAGCTTACTTGGTGGATTTGATTTAAATGAGAACATTCATAGTGTTTTATACAAATTATAAAATATGTAACTATTTTGGTATTATTTAGAGATGCACCGATATATCAGCAAATGATCAGTATTGGTCAGTAAAAGCATGGTCGATATATCATGTGAAGGGAGGTTTGGCGGATGATCTGTAGTTAACCTTGGATACATTATATAGTCCACATTTTACACATTAATCCCATACGGCAAAAAATACATTTCTTTGGCCAAAAATATATTTTAAATATATGCTAAATACATATTGTAGAAAATAATGATTAATTAAATATATTTTTGAATATTTGGTAATTTTAACCTTCAAATCGACATTTCAATATGTATTTCAAGGACAAGCAAATACATTTCTAATATTACATTCCACATGGAAAAACAGTGTATTAAAAGTGTAAATATTTTAAATATATGCTAAATAGTTGAAAATATAATAAATTTTAACCTTTTCAAAACTGTTATGTTTACAGGTTCGTAAGATAAACAAAGTTTTTCTTCCAATGCGATATAAATAAATTTCCTTGGATTGAAATATAGAGGGCTAAATATATATTTTTAACTCTTTCCCCGCCAGCGTTTTTAAAAAAAGTTGCCAGCCAGGACCAGCATTTTTCATGATTTTCACAAAAGTTTAATGCCTTCCAGAAAATGTTCTTCTTTAAATATATAAACAAACAATATATCAGATGAAAGAACAGACCCTCTGCCTTTAAACAAAAAACCTGTTTCATCCTACCTTCATTAGTTCTCTTGTAATCACCTCTCAAACATGGGTAGGCTTCTTCAAAAACACCCAATTTTGAGCAAAAAGCAGAGATAATTCCATTTTTGCGAAGGACTTTTGATAGAGATCAGATGCAGAGCGATCTTTAAAACATTCTTTCAGTTCTTTCTCTTTCACGCGAGGTGCTACTTCCGGGTTGTATAAGTTGCGGAAGTGCGCCACCTGGATGATAATAGCGGTATTGCGGAAAGACGGAAAATCTCGTCAATGGCGGTGAAAGAGTTAATGCTTTCAAATTAATTTTTAAATTATTTTTAAAATATACAAAAAATATATCTGTCAAAAATATTTTTGTAAACATATACAGCAAATATATATTTTTTGCCATTTTTTGCCTTATGGGATGTTTTCTCAGTGTAGTTTTTGAACTATTATTTGAACTAAGGTAACCTATCTACTTGTTGTTTAATTTGTTCGTTATTGATTCTTTGCGGAGTTTACTGGAAGTTACGTTTGTTCCACAAAAGTTGTTTCTTTATGTTTCTACTGTTGAAACCATCTATAGAAAATGTAAAGAAACATTAATAGTTTAATGTTCAATATTAATGGTCTTAGTTTTAGTTTATTTAAGTTAATTCTTTCCCCACAAGTTTTTTTTTTTTTTACAAAAGATTAATGACTTTTAGAAAATGTTCTTCTTTAAATATATAAACATACAATATCAAATGAAAGAACAGACCATCTGCTTTCAACAACATTATTTTATCTTTATTTGTTCTCTTTTTATCACCTCTCAAATTTGGGTAGGTTGAGATAATTGCGTTTTTGAAAGAACTTTTGTTAGAAATCAGATTCAGACGAAGATTAAAACATACACGGAGGTTTTACTTTTTTTGGATTAGTGGATGCTTCAGTGTTTAATAAGAAAAATGGGTAAGAGCGCCACCTGGTGGAAATATGAATTGCCGTAAAAAACTCATCACTGGCAGGGAAGCGTTTTCTCTTTTGAGATAACTCATCAATGGAAAGAGTTAATATAACCACCAAACAATCGGCATCTGCATCGATTTTGGCCGATATCAGTCTGAATAATCGGCTATTGGTAGAAACAGAGGTATAAAAAAATACCTCGGAGAGACTTCCATGCAAATATGCAACATCAGTTTTTTTTTTAAATCAAACAACAGCAAAATCCTGGTAAATATACTAAATCTATTTCACAATGTTGTGCCAAACATGAGGATCTAGAATTATGCATGAAAAATCCTTGACATCCAAAGATATTCAAAATGCAAATCAACCATAAAACACTTCACTTAAAACCTCACTCAGGACAAAACTGATTTCTGTTACTTATATTCTGAATGATCCAAAGGGAGTGAAAGTTCAAATTGTACAGGAAATCTGCAAGTATTCATGGATTGGGAATTGAAATTATGTTAATGAATTATTCAACAGAGTAATAAGAGTAAAAAAGGCTGCAATCTTCTGTACAGCGCAAATCCAAAAATGGTTAACTGCTTTACACTCCATACATGTACAGTACTGTCTGCATGTGTGTGTGTGTGTGTGTGTGTGCTTACCGCGTGTGTGTATGTACTGTAGGTACTGCTGTAGGTGCTGAAAGGCAGGGCCACGGCAGGGTTGAAGATGCCAAACTGACCGACCATCTGTTGCATGCGGCGAATGGTTCTCTCTTTATCAGTGTCGGCGAACTTTACCACCAAACTGGACGAAGCTCCCTGTGATACACAAAAAGCATTTGCATTCACATTCAATGTTACTAGTCATAGTTTAGGGTCAGTTGAATGAATAAAACTTTTGTTTTAGTGTTTGAAACTAGTTGTATTACAAAAATGTAATTGAGCCAACCAATTAATTACGTTTATTATAAATCTAAATGATTTAAAAACATATATATATATATTATAAAAAAGTGACTGAATAATTAAAAAAAAATAGCCAGCATGGGTCCAGAATAGATCCTGCAAGTTTAAAAAGCTTCAAAGCTCCTTAATAAAATGGAGATACAATTATAACATACAGATGTGGCCTTTAAAAATGCGAGTCTCAGAGAGAAGAATGCCGCGAGCAATTCTGCGAGATCCTGCAGAAGGGGGATTATCTGTCGGGGGCAGGAAATACTAAAACCTGTAGATGGTAGTCGTGTTTCATGTAAGCCGTACTGACGACAATATGTCTGCCGGACTTCAAGCTGAGCATACTTTATGATATTGAAGTAACATGACAGGGATTCTCCGTGCTTTGGCAGTACTTTGATGTCACATGTACGCTTTTTGGCAAACGTTTGTTTGGCGAAGTTTTCTTTTGCCAGTGACATAAAAAGTCACATATCTTCATAAAAATCTGACTTAAATGCGCATCATTTGTCTTATTTTTTCTGTGCAATTAGAAGAGACGATGTATAACTGAGTCTTAAAACAAACCAGTAATTTGCGAAGACCTTGAAGCAACCGAGAGCATTTGCGCAATATCGTTTACCAATTTATCTAATTTTACATTTAGTTCCTTTTTGCATCTGAACCTTTTTAATAGTTTTATCATGATTGTAATGCGCTTTTCTTCATTGCTGTACTTTTTATATTATCATGTTTTACTTATGAATACATTTCATTGAAAATGTGTATGTTACACTTTTAACTAGGTAATAAGTAAATAAAATCTATTGCTTTTATTATCCACCATTCTGCTTTTTAAATAACTAATATGGCCGTTTTAACACAAATTAAGTTTTTATTTATTGGTAAATCCAGAACAAAGAGTAGCAATGAGTTGTAAGTTTGACGCTTTCACATTCAGATTCTGTGAATCTGCGGCGTGCTGCTTTTTGCATGTAAAAACATCACAGTCTATTCATTCTGATTTGTGAATTCATGTGATGCTGGTCCCAATGCCAAATATTTGTTTTGCAAGGAACAGAAACGAAACCAGAAACTTTATAAAATATATGTTCCGGAACAGAAACTTTTATTTAAAATAATGGTAACCGGTTAATACTGTTATTTTTTCGTTCTTTGACAAAATTTCTGTGCAATATTTGGTGAAGTTCACTTCCGGTCGTCATAGACTCATTGGAGAAATGAGAAGCTTGCCACCAGCAAGTAGCCGACTCAAGCCCAAGTCTCTAATGCTCAATCATAAGAGGTAAATATTGTAGGCTACCAAGTATCTCAAGATGTTTGTTTTTATAATACTAATTAGTGGTCTAACGGATCACAGTTGATTGGTACAGATCACGACCCACGGTTCGGCTCGCATGCGATTCGCGAATTAATACGCAAATTTAAATAGGGTGAAAGTTGATCATTTGCATGTGTTTCAAAGGCTTGCAAATGTTAACACTTAAGTGATTTTAAACAATTTAACAACAAAAAGGCGCTAAAGTGAGAAATTTTCTGTACGTACAGACGCACATGCGGTTGAATGTGTCCGGTCCAACTCCAATCAAACGTGATTATCCCCATGCCCTTCAAAGATCAGAACTCTTGATGTATAAACTTGAGAGAGAGTTGCGCTACTGTGTCTCATACTGTAGTCCAATAAAGCACTAAAAAACAACGTATTTTTCACTTTATACGAAGCGACTGTTTATGCTGCATCTTCTTCCCGAAGTGCCATTTGGAATTCGTCCTCCGTCTGTGTGTGTGCGCGTGTGTTTAAGTGCACTCAACAAATGTAGGCATTTCAGAATTACAGTTAAGCCGCTTACATAATGTAGCTTTTTTTAATGTTTGATGAAAAGATAGAGACTTAAGGAAAATGACGTAGACTAATAATTTAAGTTTAATGTCTTAATGATCAGCCTACTTATTTGTTTGTCCCACAGCTGACTTGGAACGTTATTAACCTGTTCGGGAACTTTCCTTTTTTTTTTACCGGTTCAGGAATGCCAATTTTAGGGTTGAACCAAAACCCAGAAATGTTAAAATACTGTTTCTTTTCGGAACGAAACAATTGGGAAAAAATCTGGTTTAAAGCCCTACGCTAAACCGCGTATAACTCCCAAAGCTGAACACCTACAAAACTGAAACTACTGTTGTTTTGTCCGCCTTGATTTGGAATTTTTTTCACAGTACAGTTTTTCAATGTAAAGTTTTGATTTATTTAGAATTTTTCATTCTAAAAACAACTTCACAAAACTGTTATTTCATAATGTTTTGACAATTTACCTTTTATAATAACAATATTACGACAAACCCCTTCAATCTCACTTTTTTCTATTTGCTACACTAATTTTTTTTAGTGCTAATAAAAACAAATAAACATTGCAGTTCACACGTACGCACCCATGTACGCACGTACGCACGCACGCACGCACGCACGCACGCACACACACACTCGTTAAAAGGGCTTCTGATGGTTTACTGAAGCACTTGACCTTTCGTGTGCTGGTCCTCCCTGACCCGCTAAACCTACTTAAAATCGATCAACCCCAAAGGCCAAAATATTCCTTTCACCTCAAAGAAAAAAAAGACCGGGAGAGAAAATCGGAGAGACAGAAAGAAAAAATCCTAATAAGCTGGACAGAGGTTTGTAACACCTGAAAAAAACACCTTAACATTTCCTCTGAGCTTATAATGTAACATTTACAATATGTTTTCTGAATATTACATTGAATACAGAGTGTATACAAACTAAATAGAGTGTTTAACCCCTAGCTTAACCTTATTAATATATATGAGATAATAGATGTGATCATCTATTTCTATCATTTATACTTTACAGTATGTACAGTAAATCTGTCCCAGCAGAGGGCTTCTGTCTTTACCACTTCCATCAGACATGCTATAACAGGACGGTGATATATTCAAATACATTTATTTCAAAAAGTAGAAAGCGTCATGCAGTAGGATCCAAACAAACCATTTCGTGCTGAGCTGTTAATAAGAACCAATTCATTTTGCCTTGACTAAGCCACTGCATGGCTCTGAATATATAATCAGGAACTATTATAGTGTCCCTGAAACCCAATCTAGCCAATCTCTCTCTCTCTCTCTCTTTCTCCTCTCTCTATCTCTGGCCCTGTCCCAAAACCTAGTCTGCCTTTTTGTCCCGCCCACTTTTTAAGACCAATGATATTGGACCCACTCACTTTTTCTCTAATTAGGTGCATATGTCTGTTCACTGTCAGAGGGCCGTCAGTCAAATTCATTCCACTTGAGGAAAGCCCTTATAAATTAAAATCCGTTCCGCGTTTTAGCTGCAGCCTTGACTTCCACACTGCTGCTTCCCCCCAATTTTTTTGTGACCCACCCACATTTTTTTTTTGCTTCCGATGCCCATGCGAAAGTGACTTTTCATATTAAATGAATTATAAGTACAATTTTAATTATCTTGCTTTATCTAATTGTGCAGTCTGTTGTCAATACCTTAAACCATTTCACATGGTAAAACACAATTTGCAGATCTCACTTAGACTTTTTGAGAGTCTCAGCTCTCATCCCCTTTAAAAGCCAGTTGCGTCAGCGCTATGTCTAATCCCCATTTAGGTGAAGGACTTGGTAAACTGAAAAAAATAAGCGGTTGGAAGAAGACCACCAGTTTAAGAATAATGTAAATGTGTTGTTTTCATTTTTATTGAAATTGTCATTTTTTATTAAAACCTTTAACTCATTCACCGCCAGCCTTTTTGAGAAAAGTTGCCGACCTGCATTTTTGTGATTTTAACAAAATTTTCACAAAATTGCTTGCAGTAAAAATCATTTTCTATAAATATATACACATACAAATTATATCAAATTAAAGAACACACCCTCTGCTTTCAAACAAACAATAAACAAACAAACAAACAAAATGGGGAAAAAAACGTTTCATTATATATTTACTTTTTCTACTTAATTTAACCACTGAAATATGGATATTTCTCTTCAAAAATACAAAATTTTTAGCAAAAAGCTTAAAAAATAGCGTTTTTGTAAAGGAATTTATGTTAGAGATCAGACTCAGAATGACTATCAAACATAAAGGCAGTTAAAATAAATAATTAAATCTTTTTAACTTCCGTTTTTGATAAATTTGGTTTGGCGCCATCTGGTGGACAAAAGCGGTATTACACTTTCACTTTGAAATATGTCCAGAAAGGCATATTTATTAGTTAAATATGAACTCATAAATGACGAGATAACTCGTCAATAGCGGTGAATGAGTTAAAAGACATTTTCCTTCAGGATAGAAGTAAAAATAGCAGGCTTTTAATTGCTGTAAATGTTTTAATATTCTACATTGTAATCTCATAAAATAATTTGCAAATATGCAAGAAAAGGTTTGTACTCTAAAAATACAAACAAGAGATAAAGAATTTACAAATGTGCAGAGAGCTGTTTCAGCACTCGGACAGGGCCATGAGTTTTTTTTTTTTAAACTACTTAAAAGAGGTTCTCTTCTCATCATATCCACAGGTACAGAGTCATCATATATAATAAATCTGTGGGGAAGCATTTAAAAAAACATTTAAAAATAGATGCATTTGTTTAAAGCAAAGCATTTAATTATTTACCAGGCTACAGGTGAAGCAGCTCTTTACACCTTCTAACGTCTCATAATCGGTCCTCATTTATGCCCATGGGCACAAAATTGGCCGCAAATGCATTTGCTATTTAAACAATGTGACGCTAAACGTGAAAGTTATCATTGTGCCGGGTTGAAACTAGCAAAAGACACTTGCGTCGCGCATTGCGCTGCATTGCGCCGGGTGTATGATAGAGCCCCATGTGTTTAGATCATTGAAATAGGTCCCTTCATCTTTGATGGATGCATATCTGGTACTTTGGCAGCACAGGTCATAGGTTTAAATAAATGTATAACTTAAATGCACTGTAATCTTTTGGAGGCTCCATTGTGTTGGGAGCCTTTTAAAGATGCTTTAAAGTGCTGCCCAGAAAGGCATCTCACCCGATTTTGAACCATAGGCTTTTTCACTTATTTTCTGGTTTTCTCTCTTCTCTATTCTAATGTTGAATATGTAAATGCACTTAATTAGTCGTATGTGAGACCGCAAAGTGTGTGTGAGAGAGAGAAACTGATACGGCCTTGAACATTTCATCTGAGGATAATTACACTCAAGGTTGGGTTGATCTCCAAATATACATTTATAGTCATCATCCGACGCACTGCTCTGCTTGTCTGTCTCTCTCTGTGACAGTTAGACATTGCCATAATGTTTTTTTTCCTTCGTTTGATCTTCAGCAACCCTTTCTCTTTTTCTCACTCTCTACAGTCCACGGTCCTGTTCTCAGGGGATGAAGAAATATACCTCTTTATCTGTCCTTTTCAATGTGTGAAAGAGGAATTATTCATTTGAGCCTCAGAGAGAGAGAGAGAGAGAGAGAGAGAGTTCAGAATAGCACACTTACACACTACTCATACTATTTTTGCTGTATACTGTGATTCATATACTGTTGTATCCTGCACGGGTGTACATTTCATCTAACAGTGGGGGGGGGGGGGGGGGACTATACACAAAATCTCTCCAGAGCAATTTTTGCAACGGATACAAATAATACAGCCAAAATTGTACTTTTTGTGTACACAAAATAAAAGCCTAATATTCTTCTTCAAAATTAAATTTTATTGCAGTGTTTCTTAAGTTATATTTAAGTTTTTAAGTATACAATCAAGGCACCAAATAAATTTGAACTTAATTTTAAACGTAATGACGTAGGTAACATTATAATCGCTAACAAAGCGGACTATTTATCTAATAAGGTAAATAAGGTAAAGTGAAAAAGCATGCAGTGAACCAAACCAATGTAAAAAAGGGAGAGGGGACTCATGATTTTTCTTAAAATGCATTTTTCAAGCACGTTTGCATTTTTATTGTTTAACTACTTACACAATTATGTAAGGAATAATTGACGACGGGCCATTGAATTATAAGAAAATAATGCACACCAAGGTGGTAATGCGGCACGACGCGAAGCGGTGCCGTTACACCGCAGGTGTGCATTATTTTCAAATAATTCAAAGGACCGGAGTCAATTATTCCTCTTATACCACAGTTACCACAAACATTGCTCTAGTGCCTATTTTTAAGACATTTGAAAAGTTAGGTGTGCGGTTTACAGAAAAATAATCAACACCCATAGAACATTTCTCAGCCAATCAGAATGCAACATTCGACAGACCCGTGGTATAATTAAAGTATATATGAAGAGTTTGGTTCCAAAACACAAATTAATTTTGACTAATTTCAGTAAAAACGTGATTTCTATACCAAGAAAGTGACAAGATAAAAAACACTATTTTCTGTTACAAACTTTCATATAGCATCTTTAGGTTATATAGACATAAAAAATTCAAATCCATCATTTGATTTTCAAAGATTCACTATAAAAACTGATTATTTTTTTCAGCAAAATGCTATAAATCTATTGAATCAATGTATAAATGTGCATTCATCTTTGCCATGTTATATTCATTTAGTTGAATAGTGGTATACACTGATTAAAAAATAAACATTATAAAACGTCTCGTTCTGGTTCTTCATTCTGATTGGTTGAAATGCGTACTAAGCCGTGATAAAATACCCCGGTAAACCCACGGTTCAGACCGCTTTACAGAAGTATCACTGCGCCAATGTTGCTACATACTGATTTATGAAAATAAACACCACAGTCTTTAATCATTTTTTAATTTTTCTACATTTGCACAATTATGGCGATATCCAGATAAATGTCAATAAATATTGTTGAGTCATTTCGTCAATAAAGAGAAAACGTTATCTGAGGTTTTTTTTGTCTTAAATTGATATTTCCGCTATTATCCACTAGATGGCAATCTTACACAACTTAAACACTGACGCATTCACTCGACACCACAGCGTTGTGTTGGATTTTGCGTGACGTGTAAGTTTTGATGGCTCTGAATTTGATCTCTTAGAAAAGTTCTTCACAAAAATGGAATTATCTCAAAAATTTGAGAGGTGATAACTGATAAGAGAACAAATGAAGGTAGGATGAAACTTTTTTTTGTTGTTGTTTGAAAGCGGATGGTCTGTTCATTTCTTTCATTTGATATTTTATGTTTATTTAAAGAAGATAATTTTTCTGTAAGGTATTAAACTAAAACTGGGTAGCAACTTAAAAAAAAACGCTGACGGGGAAAGAGTTAAGCATGCTTCCAAACATATTTGATCATCACTTCAACAGTTGCACGATATAAATGTTAATGTATAAATTAGATGAATGTTCATAAATAAAAATAAACATCACAGTCTTTAATCATATTCATTGTGTCTTTGCTGCGTCTGTGTTGCTTGAGAATTGCGCTCTGTTGCAGCCACACTTGATTCTGAGGAACTACTTTGTTTGGCGGAAGAGTAATATTTGTACTACATTACAACTTATTTGTGTTTTATTTTATGTATATGAAGTAACCATTTTATAAAAGCAATAAGTCCCGCGAAGCAGTGGTGTTACAGTGCATTTTATAATCGTGCCTAACAACGCCCCTTAGCTGTTATAAAATGCACTGGTAACCCACTGCTTCGCGGGGCTTATTGCTTTATTAATGGCATACCAAAACACTTTGTCATACAATGAAAACACTGTCATTGCCGTGGTTATACTTAGGACGTCGTCGCTGAACTTTTTTGAAAGCGATCAGCTGTAAAATGTTTTGGTCTTGCTCGATTTTCGTTGACTTCGTGTAAAGTAATGTAAATTTTTTATAAGATCCTCTGGGGTCAATGTGTTAGCATGACAAAAGCTTGATGCTGTCGGGAGAGCAAGCAACAGCCGGCATTTTTCCATCTCCCGAGTACGTAAATTATTAGATGTTGATGGCTTACGTTTCTTCCCGTCACAGAAAACCACCACAGGTTTATCAATGTCATCAAAAGTATTATTTTTGTTTGTTTGTTTGTTGATCACGAAGTACAAAATGAGGAAAACTAGAATTCAGTGTGTATTCAACGCGCCGCCATTGTTTGCGCTGTGATTTGTTGAGCGGATTTATTGCATTCTGTAGAGAAGTACTGGCATTGAGGAATGTTTATTACATTTTGGGAAAAAAGGGAGAAAAGATAACAAAATAACACGGCGTACATTGTATTTTACGTAAAATTAAGAATTTACTTTTTAATACTGACCTGATATAATACTGATTTTGGCAGAAACTCATTTTTTAAAATGCCGTTTATCGCGTTTTGGAACCAAAGTCTTTATATCTTTATTTAATTTTAATAGACATGGTTTTTAATGATAATTCTTAAAGGGAAAAAACTTAGATGGGGCACCTGTCCCCCCGACCCCCCCTGGGATTCCACCTATGGTATCATAGTGTGACATTTCTTTTCATTTCTTCACATTCAATTATGTTTTTAGTTGTAAAAATATATTTTACTTTTCAATTATATTTTCAATTTAGCTTATCATTTAAAATCTTTTGCACAGTCTATAAAGTTTGCTATATTTCACAAATAAAAATCTTGAATATTGATGTCATTACAGTTTGCATAGAAAAATATTTTACTAAGGTAAGGTTTCAGTCATTTATTGTCTGATTTGACTGTGTAATGCCCTGGGTAATAGGCAGTGTATACTGGGAAGTGTGGGAAGTGAAAGAGAGAGAGAGAGAAAGAGAGAGAAAGCAGAGACTCATTTGCACTTATATTGGAATTGATGCGCATACAGTACATCACCGGCAAATGACATTGTGTGTGACTATACTGTATGTGCATATTTCTTCACGTGTACCTGTGTGAATGTGTGTGTGTGTGTGTGTGTGTGTGTGTGTGTGTGTGTGTGTGTTGTACTTACAGGCATTGTCTGGCTTCCATGCAGCCCACTGATAGCTGACTGAGCCTCAGTGTGTGTTGAAAACTTTACAAAGGCACAACCTGCAAAACACACACAACACACAAAAAACTATAAGAAACACTACCCAGGACTGTTGTGTCTCTGGTGACTGCTACAATGGAGATGAAAGAGAAAACACACAGACTTCCATAGTTTCTCCTAAAAGGACAGTGGCGTGTTTACCATTTTGGTGGCCCTTAGCGAAGTCCTTTGGGCCCCCCATGCCCCAGCATTGCCCAAGGTTTTTCATTTGAATTGCACAACAATAATATTCAGTATATAGAATTAAGTGAGATATATATATATATAAACCTGGTTTATTTTGTTTTACACTGCTTAAAATAACACTAAATTGTTAGTTTGGTATGACAAAAATTCTTGGTTTAAAAAATGTTTTCAAGCCCCTCTCAGATATATCCTTTGCTTGCGAATGTATGATAGGATGTATTTAAAACAATGTAATTAATACTGCAACTTCAATGTCTGACATCTTACTAAAAAAAAAAAAATGAGAAAAAAGAGGAAGCATTAGATTAAGATTCATTCTGATCTAACAAACTGAACTAACAAACACCAGCAAACAATATTGTAAGTTGGTTATTGCTTGAATTTATGGATGGGAATCACATAACTCTTATGTTCATATTGCAAAAACAAACTTACTGTGAGATACAACAAGCATATAGACTAGACATACACTAAAGATGACATTTTAATGACAATGATGAGATACAGAATATGATTTGTCTATTTTCGATGTCATTTAAACCCCTGCGTGGTGTCTTTATCATCTTTATACCTGTACGAGTGTGGAACAAAAGATGCGTGTCATCAAACCAAACCACCAATCACAGGTGTGAAGCCCAAAGTCTTTAAAGTAAACTTGACCATCAAGTGAATGTTGTGCTGTTACAAGAGCACAGAGAGAGTCGAGCGAGCGCTCATTCCAGCATTTGTGCATTTGTGCGCGCTGAGCGAAGGTGCGCTTTCCCGTAGAGTTTCACTCATGAAGTAGCTTATATGTGCCCTCGCGAGGATGAGCGCAAATATTATTATACGTGCATACTCGCACATATTTCGCTCGCGCGTGCTTTATCCGTACCTTAGATTTGGGTCTAAATAAACGTAACATACTTTCGCACACCTTGTGGCCAGTAGGGGGCCCCCCAAGCCCGCGAAATTGCGTGGTTTGCGTGGTGGGTAAACACGCCACTGTAAAAGGGTTAACTATCCCTTTTAAGGTGAAGTATGTAACCATCAGCATCACCAAAAAGAATCACAAATGATTAATGACAGTCTTTACTAGTTGGATTGTGCCACATGCCATTTACCAAAGACGTCCCTAAGACTTGTATTCATAGATTTAATGCCCATCATTGACAAGCGCACATGATACGTGCTAAATTTATAATGAGAACGTATTAACACAAGCTTTGTTCTGCTATAATATATAAGACTATAAACAATAATATATGTAATTTTATATACAAAATATAATTCTATCTTGGCATGCACATTATCTGGTTCATGTTGGTCCAACTTATTGTTGTAGTGTATTTATTTTCATTTAGTCATTACATTTATATTTAGTCATTTAGCTTTTATCCAAAGCGACTTACAAATTTAGCTTTCATTGTAAACCTTAACCCGTTACAGTGTTTCCCATACATTGATTTACCTGTGGCGGCCCGCCACAGAATCAACACTGGCCACCACAAATAGATTTTTCATGATTCCCATTTACATTTTTATTTTACTATTTAAAACGGTTTAATATATTGTAGCGAGCGCTCAGCGTGCCTCCTTCTCTCTCTGTCTCTCTCTCTAAAGAAAGAGCTGATTGGATTAAACAAGGAGTTACTGGGTCGTGGGTCGTTACTATATTATCTGTTCTATTTTATAGACAATAGAACAGATAATATGTAAAAATAGCATTCAGTTGTTAAAATGCAATATAATGTGACAGATCAAGGAGTAAAACATGACGCAATGACATCAAATATATGCTAATCGGCGTGTGACGTCATCACCGCCACAGTCTCTTAAAATCCTGTGGGAAACACTGCCATTAACTGGAGTGGGACACCTAAGTTTACTTCAATATTTTTCATGTAAATTTTAATTTATCACGACAAACTATATATTGTTGAAAAGGTCTAAGAATGTAGTTTTCATATTTTAAAACCGCAGTAATAATAGTGCAGTAATTTATTCATTTGTGACAAGAGTATGCAGCAAACCTCACAGCAAACCAACACAAACCTGATTTTTTTGATAATTTTATGTATTTAAAATAATACTATATTGCAAAATATCTATTTTCACCTCCAGACACTTCCGTAAAAATGTAGAAGTGTGTCCTTTAAAACAAGACCAAAATTAGTCTTCTAGGCCAAGTTAAAGGGTTAAAAAAGTAATTATTTGCAATTTTGTAACATTTAAAGCTTAAATTCTCTAATATATTTTTAAAACATTTAAAATCATTCCAAATTAAAAAAAAAAAAAAAAAGTTTGCAGATTCTGCACTGAAAAAAATGTTTCATTGAATTTAATCAATTTTTTTAGGTAAGTGGTTGCAATCAATTTATTTAAGCTACATTTAAACAAAAAAATATTAGTAAAGTAAAATAAAATATAAAACTTTTGTTTAAATGTAGCTTAAATAAATTGATTGCAACCACTTACCTTAAAAAATTGATTAAATTCAATGAATCATTTTTTTTCAGTGTGTTTGGTGCTGATATCGTAGCTCTGTATGAGATTTAAATCAAATTTACAAAAAGTGAAAGATGGGTGGTCATCGACAACATTACAGGATACTGCCAGTATGTTTTTCATATGACAACAAACTACTTATTTCAAAATATCAAACATTTCTAAACGTCTTATCATAAGGGTTATCTATTTTTAGAACACAAGCCTTTCTCATCCTCTTAACGTTAGTATCCGTGCTGAAGGGATGAGGGCGCAGGGTCATGTGATCATACGGTGCCACATCGAATCTTCAGGATTTCACATTAACACACATTTCAAACGGGTTTGACCTCTCTGACATCCGATCGTGTGTGTGTTTTAATGAACACAGTTATCAGTGCCTGCATAAACACTTCCTGTACGATGGGCCGGGGCTTGCGATGCGTTTTGTCAGGTGATATTGGCACCCCGCGGCGCAAGGCTTCACCCAGCGCCCTCCAGAACGAATCCTGCCATGTTAGTGTCGAGAAACTCCATCGCGGAGAGTGTCAGCATGGCGTCAGGTTGATGTGTGTGTGTCTGAGTGGACTGACGTGGTGAAATTGAATGTGTAAATGAAAGCGGCTTTGTCACACCGCTCAAGGTTGAACGCAGCTTTTCTGTTGCCTGTTTGTTTGTTTTGTCTTTGACTTTCCGCAGAAGGTCACAGTTCTTAAACTGCTCAGAATCCGAAATGCATTTTCACTCTAATCGGATAAAAGCTCGTGCGGGCGTCTGCCGTTTACCAGCGTGCGTGCAAAACCACATATTTGTGGCAGTTTTTTTATGTGCTCGACAGAAGGTGAGTATGAGAATACTAAAAAAAGATGAAAGTGCTGAACGAAAACTTTTTACTTTGTGTTGTCTAGAGGCTGGAAAATGCAAACTTTTGAAGGTGGGTTTCAAAGAGTAAGTTTGTGAAAACTATATTACTAATGTATTGTATACCACCCAAGTAAACAACGTGAATCTGTGAGAATTGTGATGTAATGTGCATGCATATTACGTATTCAGACATCCTGTGACATCATCATCAACTATATTTACATTTTGGCACACACTGTTAAAAGTGAAAGTTTACTTCTTAATCTTTAAAAGTTTACTTCTTAATCTATCACGACAAACTATATATTGTTGGAAAGGTCTAAGAATGTACAGTAGTTTTTATTTTTCAAAACCTTTTAGCGGTAATAATAATGCAGTGACTGTAATTTATTACTTTGTGACAAGAGTATGCAGCAAACCTCACAAACTTCTTTTTTTTTATAATTTTATGTATACAATTTTTGTAACAACTTTTTCTTATTTAATATTTTCACCTCCAGACACATCCGTAAAAAAACTTTAAGGTGTCTTCTTTAAAATAAATCCAAAATTAGGCTTCTAGACCAAAAAATGTCAGAGTTATATTAATTTAAAGGGGTACATAACATTTTCTCCCCCACTCAAAAAGGGCTGCGCCAGGTAAAGGGTTAAAATTTTACTTTAATTGGTAACACCTAAAAAATTCAACTTACATTTACTGTTAAAAATTTACGGATAATTTTTTTTGCATTATTATTATTATTATTATTATTATTAATTATGAATTATTGTAAATTATATTATTTTATTGTTATTTTGTGTTTTTTTTACAGTGGATTTATCAAAAGCGACTTAAGAAAAACCAACAAAGCGATTCGTCTTAGGGAGGCAGTAAAACTACTGGCCTGGTATGCATAATACAACATTTTGAGTCGCATTTGTGGATCTCTATGATCTGGAATTTTCTGACAATGTTTTGACAAAACTAAAAAAAATGCACAGAAAATATATTTTTTAGTACATTGGGTCTCATTGACTAAGCATGACCACGAATTTGTGCGTTAAATGTGCATACGGTGCATAATTCGACAAAAAAATTATTATAAATGTCCCGAAAAAAATCAAGAACAACATTTACTACACATATGTAATTATCATTACAATCAAATGCTATTAATTGTAATGTATATATTATTATAATATACAATTGATATATACTGTACATCATAACTTTTTATATTATAATCTTTAATTACATACTGTATAAATAATATTTTTTGTAAACATGTAAAAAAGGATGTAATGATAATCCTTCAAGCTTTGCTTCCTGACTTTTTCAAATCTGTCCAATATGGAAGCGTCTGCTTAATGCCTAAATATAAACACAATGTAAATGTAATGAGAAGTCCAAACATCAATCACTTGATTCATGCCTCCTGTCTGTTTTATTTAGATTTACACATAGCACAACTTGCTTCCTACACCGACAGCAAAACCTTCCAAATCGTAAAAGCAAATCAAAACAGATTTTTTCTGACAATGAATATGATAATGCATTTCTTTTTATTTCTTTTTTTTTAGCTCCTTTTGCTTCTAAGACATACTTTCTGTAAAAAGCCCTGCGTTTGCGAGTCCTTATACAGTATGTTGCAGGTTTGAGTGTGTTTTATGCAAATCTCGTGCACACGGCCGCACATTCAGGACACTAGCGTAAAATCGAGTTTGAGAGAATATTCATGTTGTAAATTAGGTGGAAATTTTTCAAATGTGCGTATAAAAAAAAGTGAATGGGACCCATTGTTCTTATGTAAATGTATTGTAATCACCTTTACTGTTTCCATCAGGGCCTCTTAATACTGTACACTCTTCAATTACTCCGTAAGGCTCGAAAAGACGATAAACGTCTTCCTCCGTCTGCTGCTTATTCAGCATCCCCACGAACAACTTCCTGTCCTCTGCAACACAAACAGAAACATCCATCAGAACATGTGATGGTTGATTCTTCAGAAACATTATCGCAGGAATGTGCACCATTTCCACCCTGATATGTTGTTTCCCAACTGGCAGAAATCAATCGAGTGAAATCAAACGTTGATGCTCCCAATTTCATTATTTGATTATGAGACTTTATCCTTAAATGGGACGTATCATGAAAATCAGACTTTTTTCATGTTTAAGTGCTATAGTTGGGCCCCCAATGCTTCTATTAATCTATAAAATGTAAAACAACCCAGTAACTTAGTTTTGGTAAACCATTCTCTGCAAGCATGTGAAAAAATAGGTTATTGAAATTTGGCTCCCCCTGTGATGTCAGAAGGGGATAATACCACCCCTTTATCTGCACTATGCAACCACAGCACTGCCATTTAGTGCAGGGATCAGCTCATTTGCATTTTAAAGGACACACCCAAAAACGGCACATTTTTGCTCACACCTACAAAGTGGCAATTTTAAAGGTGCAGTGTGTAATTCCTAGAAGGATCTTTTGACAGAAATGCAATATAATATACAAAACTACATTATCATGGGTGTATAAAGACCTTTTTATAATGACTTGTTATGTTTTTATTACCTTAGAATGAGATGTTTTTATCTACATGCACGAGGGTCCCCTTACGTGGAAGTTGCCATTTTTGTGCCACCACGTTTCTACAGAAGCCCTTAAAGGACAAAATTTTTGTCTCCGACGATGACATGTTATTCCGGTGGCGGCTACTGTAGCTTCTCTATGCATTTCAAAAGCGAGGGGTGAGCAGTGGGCTAGGCCGTTGGTTGCAATTCGTAACCTCACCACTAGATGCCACTAAAATGTACACACTGCGCCTTTAACATGTTATAATAAATTATCTATATGATATTTTGAGCTAAAACTTCACATACGTACTCTGTGGACACCAAAAATGTATTTCCCATCTTATAAAGCCTTGTGAAACGTCCCCTTTAATTTCACAGACAGGCTCAGGTTAAAGGTGTAATTTTTTTGTGGCATCTAGAAGTAAGATTGCGAATTGCAACTAACCTCAATTTCGAAACTATGGAAGCCACTAGGGGTGTGCAGCGGAGTCAGTATTTGTATCTGTACCTGTAACAGTCTCAAAATAGTTTGTATCTGTATTTGTATTCGGATGGAACCGGAAGTGGGTGGGTCTTAAACCGGAAGTAGTTTGTCAAATTACATGAAAATTACATTTTAAATGCATATATGCTTTTTATTATAATTATAACTTCAATAACTGTAAATATGTATTACAATCTATTCTATTAAAGAATAATAATGCGAAATGTTCATTAAAAAGACAAAAAATTTAATTCTGTTAATTAATTTAATAAAGCTCGCAAATGCGCGCACCGATAGCCTGGGGTGCGATTCCCGAACAACGACATAACTCGCTGGTGAACCACCATAGTACGATGCATAGTTGGAGAAACTAAATACCTTGTCATGACTGCTTACAGAAAGCAAAGTAACTTTGTCGCACATTTGTCGTTTAAACCATATTGGTTTAACAACATAGTTGATGATGTCACATGGGAGGCGAAGTACTAATTAATCTGTGCAAATCGATTTGAATAAAAAAATAAAATAAAAAAAAATAATAAAAAAAATCTGTGCAAATCGATTTAATGTCAGATTATTGCTGTAAATAACATATATTGCATCGGAAGACTGATTTTGTTATCGTGATTTAGTTTCTGTTGTTTATTTTCAAGATATTTAATTAACGCGCAAGTTCCCTCTTGCAAAGTCACTCCTCCCAGGGATTCCCCAGGGTCTTAAAGCTCGTACGCCTGCATTTTCAAATGCAGCGCTTTAATTCTGTTTACAAACTTAAAGACGTAAAATAAAATGTTTATATTTAGAATGATGAATATAGACTGTACTACATGTTTTTTGCTTCATTTGTCCAAAAGCATGATCAACGTAAGTCTACATATTAAAATAACAAGGAACTATGCTTCTAACGACAGGTGAAGAGCTGTCGTTCAAACCACATAAGTTTGCGATGCAGATTTTCGTTTAAAATTTCAATTTAATTTGAATTTAATTGCAATTCATGTCATAGTAATCTTCAGTTTAAATTTAGCTTTTTAAATGTTATTCATGTCAAAGATTGCACTCATTCACTTAACACACATATTATTCGTGCTTTAAGGGTTTTAACGTGAATTGTGTCGGGCCGAATATTTTTTCTTTTTTTCGGATGAATTGGTTATTGGTTTTGAAGCCACTATCCGTGCACTTCCGAATAACGTATTCGGCTTTGGGCTCATCCCTAGTAGCCACCACAGGACAAACATGACGTCGTCTGAGACAACGTAGGGACATATGCGCGCCGTAGAGCAGTTTGTCCGGCGACTTCCGTGTAAGGAGACCTGTGGTGTTTGTAGATAAAAACGTCTCATTCTAAGGTAATAAAAACAATACTGTTTATTATTTAAGGTCTTTATACACCACTGCAAATATAGTTGTGTATATCATATTGCATTTCTGTCAAGAGATCCTACTAAAAGTTACATATTGCACCTTTAACTGAAGACATGGTGTGATGCATTATAGTTGATAATGATTTTGTTTTAATATATCTAACCGCTTCATAAGTCTGACACAATACAATGTGAAATAAACACAGACAAAGCAGGCATATATATGCGTATACAACAGCACATTCCTATCATCCGAGCACACATTCCCAGCACTTTTACACTTCAATCCAAGTTGCATCATCTTGTGTGAATGTGCGTATGTGTGTTTAATGGATGCAGCAGGCCTTTGAGGTGTCTGTGTCTATCTCGCTGGTTGCAGACTATTGCAGCGGAGTTGCACCGCTGTGGATTTGTGACCTGAAGCCTTTAATGAGAAACGCACACACATATACAGCGCTCGAAACAGCTGGAAATACACTGAAATTCTGTGGTAACTGTCACTACAAATCTCTAAGGAGAAATGAACCCGTAAAGACGAAAATCACAAATGAGATCTCTTTATTATCTCAATTGTTTTTCCTAGACAGCAATATGATTAATGGAGTGCAAATGGAGACTTTTGCCTCAGTCTCCCGCTTGGTAGATTTTTCTCTCCAGAAAATCATTGCAACAATTCATCTCCTGATAGAGAAAATGTATTTCTTTTAGCGTTTCAAAACGTCTCAAACCGTGCACAGATTGCTCAAGATACCAAAGGCTTAAATTTACAGTGTTGTCTTAATGCATTAGCAACAGTTATAGGCTTTATAGCATTTATTAATATTCGTTAATGTTAGTTAATGCCAACACAATGGTTCGTGTTAGTTCATTGTCCAACTTTTGATTTAAATTTCTATTTCATCATGCATTCTGACTTACAAACACTGTTAAAGTGTTAGCTTCTCATGCTAAACATATAGGCAAAGTTTCAAAAAAACAATGCGGTACAGAGGAAGTCCTTTTATGGGCACTTCTCAGTGAAAAGCGCCAATCAAAATGAGAACAATAGCACGGCCATCAACGCGGAGTAAAACTGCATTAAATGTCTGTTTTGTTGACAATCAGAGCATAAGTGCTGAAAATATAGTTAATCAAAAGTTATCCAGGGATAATGCGGTGATGTATTGGATATGTTGCATGCTCGTGACTTGCTCCGCCCACGGTACGCCTCCAGAAGCTCGACTGTTTTCGGAAAGAAGTAGTACAACTGATCTTTCTTTCATAAATCTGACAAAACTAAAGACTCTTATGATATAAAAGATGCAATACTACTCTATAGGTACCCAACATTAACATAAAAACCAAGTGTGTATGTGTGTTATGTGACCTTTAACTAAGATGAATAAATAGAAGTTATGCTAATTGTAGTTAACAAATGTCAATAAAAGAAACCGTACTGTTAAAGTGTTACAGATATATACTTTTAACAAAAATTCACATTGCAATAACGTGTCATTTTCTATGCATTCCTCTGGGTGAACTGTCACTTTGATTGATTGACAGACAGACGTAATCGCTGATGATGCAGATAAATGATCTTACTACAGAGACCCCGTATTTACAATTTATATTAGACCGCTGAAGCGTCTGTCTCGAGCGTGCCAGATCGTTCCGGCCACAATTCTAATTATCCACACAGACCCCTCATTTGCTTCTCATTAGCATGTTGAATATTCATGACTCGAGTGTGTTAGCCCCTCCCTCCCAGGGGACTACTTCAATTTACACACACAAGCTCTGTTTCAACACCTAGTGAGCTGCTTCACTGTCTAATGCCTACATAAAGATACTTTCAGTTACAACACCAACATCTGACTTCTGCTGCGCTGGCAGAAAAAATTGCCCCAAGCTGTCACTGGTGCAGTACCTTTTAAAAAGGTCCTAATATGTACTATTTAGGTATAGAAATGTATACATTTGGTATTGAGTATATGCACTCTTTGGTACCAATATGAATTGTTTGGTGTACATTTTAAAAGGATACTGCCCGTGGACAATTTTTTGAACATTTTTTCTGTTGGTTTGCTTGTTGAGGTTTTCCTGAAAATCAATGGCACAGCCCTGTGGTGGCACCACAAAAGTCATGAATTTGAATTCCCAGGAAACACACAAGTCAGATTTTCATGCCATGGCCCCTTTAATTGCAAGATACTGTGTAGGTAGGCAATGCCATAAAATTAGAGACAGAGCCATAAATCTACTTCTGATCATACATGGAAATCTGCAAAAAGATCTATACGCTACTCAATGTTTATTACACATTTCAGCTAAATAAGCTATTTTGGGGGGTTAACGGTATTTCATGGATTCTGACTTATTAACAGAAAAAAGAGTTTTAATCCTAATGCTAAACAAATTCAAAGTGTCAAAAAAGCAGTTGTGCTTGTGAGTATTTCTGGGCCAAACTTATGCCTCATTTTCCTACAATTTCCAAAAAGTTTTTTTCAAACATGGGTACCTGTTACGTATCATTGGCCCCATATTCCTTTTATGGGCACTTCCCCCAGAAAAGCACAAAGAGCGAATGAGGACGCTCATTAGAATTGTTTATTTGAATAAAAGTCACAGGCATCATTTCATGCGACAGCTTTGTTTTATATCAAGACTCAACAATGGCGCGAAAGAAGATGTATTTTTGGATGTAAGGAGAAGAAAGCCTTGATTAGCTTTCCAAGTAAGTCTTATGGAAACAATGGATATAGTTTGTTTATCTGGTGTAGCAGCAGAGTTGTGCGAGTGTTTGTTTGTTTAACACTGGATTTTGTTGAAATGAGGCGGTCCCAGCCGGGTCATGAGTCGCGGGCGGTAAGTAAAAATGCATCAAATGTCTGTGTTTTGTTGGTAATTGTCGTGTAAGTGCATATACCGTATTTTCCGGACTATAGACGGTTTCAGTAGTAATAAAATAAACACGCGGCTTTCGTGGTTATCACGTAACTTCCGGTAAACTCTGCGAAGAATAAATAACAACAAAGTTTTTTTAAAGTAGTTTATTTATATAAAAAGCAAATAAACAACACATAGATTACATAGGAACCCAAAACATTTGTTGTTTTCAACAAGTTATTTGTTAAAGAGTTCAGTGTCAACAACTAGTCAGACAATTAAACAAACAGAAACCGGAAGTAAAGTCCGGACCAGACGCTTATCGCGTCACCGCACGTGCGCCCGATAAGTAAGTCGCTCCAGAGTATAAGTCGCATCAGTCAATAATGCATTTTGAAGAGGAAAAACATATAAGTCGCAGTGGACTATACGTCGCGTTTATTTAGAAAATGATTTCACAAAATCCAAGCCAAGGAACAGACATTTAATCTGGAAAAGCAAGTTATTCAACTAAACAATAGCACAGAACAGCAGGCTGAATAGATGTCTGTAGATGTTAAAGTAACACAAACAGTTATTTACACAATAGCATACAGAACATACATGAGAGGCTGAATAGGCTAAATTAACATGACAAGCCAAATCAAGTTCAAAAAGGTCCAGAAGTCATTCCTCATCACTGAATCCATCGAATTACATAAATACAAAAGCAGCATAGAGCGGATTCTCACGGCTGTAGATGGTATGATATAATATATGAAATTATTTTGACGTATAAGTTGCACCTGAACTTAAAGCTGCGGTCGGCAAGATATTTTTGATCATATTCACTGAAACTGACACTATGCTCTGATAGAACAACATAAATTAGACTGTTTAAGAAAAAACCTGTGCTTCTACCGCCACCTAGAGCCTGTTATTTGGTTTGCAAAAATCCACCGCTCCCGGTTCATCTGGTCCAATCAGTGCAGGGCTGTGTAAAATCTGCCTGTCAATCACAGTTCCTGCGCGCCACATATCCCCCCTTAAAATATCACGTGCATCCGCCTGAAGTTTACAGGTGTGTTGGATTGAACGCATCGTGATGTCGGAGACAACATTCACTAACAAATTTCCGATTCCTCGGTTAACAACCAGAGCTAGGAAAACAACCAATGAAAAGAAGGAAACAAAGATAGAAAGCGACCGTGACCGTAATAAAACTAGGATCAATATCAGACCGCCATTTGAAAGGTGGAGGAATCTACGAGATTTTAAAGAGTTTAAGCTGGATGCAGAGCTTGCCACATTTCTTCTCGACAGGTAATTGTGCTTTATCAACCATTGATTATTTCTGAGTATTATGTAAGTAATGCTTGCTAAGTATGCGTTCACAAAAATACTGTTGCACACGCACTGACAAGGACAAGCTCATAGGGAGTAGTATGGGAGGGGCATGAAAATTGTAAACGTTAGAATTCATCCCAATCCTTCAAAGTTGCCGACCGCAGTTTTAAATTCCAGGACCCGCCAAACTATGAAAAAAGTGCCACTTATAGTCCAGAAAATACAGTAATGTAAACAACACGAACATGTAGCGAATCATGAGTTACCTAGAGATAGTGGGATAATGTTTTGTGTGTGTTGCTTGGTCGTGATTTGCTCCTCCTGCTGGACACCACTGGAATTTCCAGAAACAATCGCAAGAGCTAATCTGTCTTTATAATCTGATTTTGAGATACGAAAGTTGTACTACTCTATAGGTACTCAAGATTAACATGAGATGAGCAGAAAGGGAGTGTGTTATGAGCTTTAAATCCATTTCACAGAAACCTGCACAGAAAATCCAATGAATAAATGCAGCAGATTCCAACTTAAAGCAACACTTAGTCTGAAGAGGTTTCTAGCGCTGGAAAAACACAGCAGTGTGTATTAGTGTGAGGAAAATAATTTTGTGAGTGCTCTCAAAGAAGAGAGAAAATAGACCTCAGAGAAATGAGAAGAAAGATGGGAAGAAACGGGAGAGGCTGCAGGGCATCAGTCGAGAGGAGAAGCGGGATGATGCAAGGATGAGCCAAACATGTGCAGTCCGGAATCGCACGTCTCTGTGCCGAAGGAATTTTCATGTTCAAGAAAATAAAAAGACACACACAAGCACACACGCGCATGTACTGTACATTTATTAAGGCCCTTGGGATTTGGAGATGAAAATGGAGATTGAAAGCAGTGTGTGCGGCTTAGTCTGAAGGTTACGTTTTTAACACACATGCTGAACATCATGTTTCCTTTATTCATGAAAGTTGCTGTGAAATGTACGAGCAAACGCTACAAACGTCTACAGTTTGAGGAGAATCTTACTGTGCATGTTAGTTGATGTATTTGCAACTATCTACATGAATAATAACACATTCTGTTTAATGCAACACATAATTGAAGATAATTGCGTGAGATATGGTGTAAAACTGATATTTACGCTCTCCAAAAGTCCTGCCATTCGACAATACAACAGCAAATGTGAAGTCAGCAATGCTCAGAATGACTGACAGGACTTCTGATTGGCCGAACAACAGCGCACGGGTCAGATTGTTTTTTGCTGTTTACAGGGTGTTGGGCTGTCACAGAGACAGGTGCGATTTCTCACTATTTCAGCGATATATGTCAAAGGAATTGCCTACAGACCCTTTAAATAATTTCTGCAGGATTTCGCTCACATACTCTCGGTTTGGAATCGAGGTCTGCTTGAGACTGACAGATCAAATGAATGCCTTTATTAATAAATCACAAGACATTAGAGCCTGTCATACAATGTTTGATGAAGACAGAGCTGTGGGCAGGGATGCTACAGCACTTGGACATTTTGATCATTGTTATCATTCTCTTTCTAACACATACAGTACTGTACTGTAATGTCAATCACATCATGTTATCAGAACACTCAATGCACTCATTTCGGCAAAGAAAAATATTTTTACATTTATGAATACAATGAATATGCAGCTTCTCCAAGCAAACTTTGCCAACACAATTATGATGTGTTTGCCATATCATAGTTTTGGTCCAACTCCATTGACTTGTATTAGATGTGCTGTGAGGTACGGTATTAACCCACGCTAGGAACGTTGTTTGTATTCTTGCAATTGGCAAAGGCGGATTATCGCCACCAACTGGCCTGGAATGTCTATTATTCAAGCTCTCAATGGAAGAATGTACAGGTGTGAAGCGTTTGGACAAATAGGTCCACAAATTTACAACGAATGCTAAAACAGCTCTTGGAAAGCATCTTTTGAAGTGATTTTTATGTGAGCATATCAGTGAACACCCCTGAACACTCGGTGAGTTTCACGTCTTTGTAAACGAAAGTTTAATGCATTTTAGGAAGGATTTTTTCCAGTGCACCTATACACCCATTGTAGAGGTGGGAGGTGATAGAACAAACACCCGAAAATACTCGGGCCAGCATCATATTTCCACATTTCAGTCAAAACTGTTCTATTTCATCATAAACAATCTGAAAACAGGTAAAATACCGAACTTGTCCTTAAATTATTTTGATAATTATTTTTAAAAAATGGCAAAAGACATGTAACATATTACCTTCACGCAGTTAATTAATAAACAATCGGTATCAGCCTTTCTCGTGCTATTGCTGATTATCTCATTTTTGACTGAGGTGGCATTTAGAGGCTTTTGCATCTAAGCTCCTCAAATACTATAACCTAACCCAAACCCACTCGTTAACTATAACAGAAAACATTTTTAGAATAATAAAAAAATGAATTAGTGTATTTACTTTATTTACTATATGTTTACAGTGCATGCGCGCACACACACCATACTTGCATCGTAAGGAAATCTATCAGTTGCCCTTTTCACCCACATATCAACAAACAGCAGAACAAAGACACAGAGTTCACAGTTGCTGATCTGGAGACAGTCAGTCCTGTAGGTGGAACTTATATAAATCTGCAGAACAGCAGGATTTCAGACTTCAAAGCCTCGGGGTGTCTGTCCTCGACTTAGAACTGCTCCTGACACACAAATCAAACCGGCTCGCGCGTGTTTGTGTGCACAATACAACAGAAAGAGAAACTTTACTGTGTGAGGTGCATAGTCAGCATTTTCACAACAAAGAGACCGATTTACAAGTTGTGAGATAGACAAAGGGCATGAGGAATTCATTTAAATCCTTGTACGTGAATATAAACTTAACTCTAGTCTATGATCTTGAGTCTAAACCTTGATTACAATCTTGCCCAAAAGATTATTCAATAATTATGTGGTTTTAAAGTTAAACAACTCATACAAGAAATTGGTAGAACATCAACACAAAAGTTAAGGGGTTCAATTCCCAGGGAACAGATGTACTGTACAGTATATACCTTGTAATGGACTGTCAGTCGCTTTAGATAAAAGCATCTGCCAAACGCATAAATTTAATAAAAATATATAAGTAGTGCCCTACTGAGAACCTAAGTTTTAATTCAGCCTATAAGATTCCTCCAGCCGGTTAGTAGCAAAACATGAACTATTTACTTTCTATATGTTGGAAAAACAGATATATTTTTGAAGTATATTGCTCACAGAATGGTGTAGTATGTAGTGTATGGGTTGTGTTGAGTTGGTATTGTGTTGTGTTGAGGGGTGTTGGTATGTTGTGCAGTGTTGCGTTGGGTTAGTATTCTTCTGGTCTGTGGTGATTTG
This sequence comes from Misgurnus anguillicaudatus, assembly GCF_027580225.2. Lineage (NCBI taxonomy): Eukaryota > Metazoa > Chordata > Actinopteri > Cypriniformes > Cobitidae > Misgurnus > Misgurnus anguillicaudatus. Next base: position 2,044,460 of record NW_027395276.1, on the reverse strand, counting down.
TGTTGGTATTGTATTAGGTTGTGTTGAGTGATGCTGGCATGTTGGTTAGTGTTGAGTTGGGATAGTATTCTGTTGGGTTGTGTTGAGTTATTTTGGTACTGCGTTGGATTGTGAAAGTTTTATGTTGGTATTATGATGGGCTGTGGTAAGGTTTGCTGGTACTGTATTGGGTTGTATAGGTTTTATGTTGGGTTGTGTTGAGTTGTTATTGTGTTAGGTTGTGTTGAGCGGTGCTGATATGTTAGTAGTGTTGATTTGGGATAGTATTCTGTTGGATTGTGTTAAGTTGTGTTTTTACTGTGTTGGGTTGTGAAGGTTTTGTGTTGATATTATGTTGGGCAGTGTTGAGTTGTGTTGGTACTGTCTTGGGTTGTGAAGGTTTTGTGTTTATGTCAGGTTTTGTTGAGTGGGCTGGTATGTTGGTTAGTGTTGAGTTGGGATATTTTTCTGTTGGGTAGTGCTGAGTTATTGTGGTACTGTGTTGGGTTGTGAAAGTTTTGTGTTGGTATTATGTTGGGTTGTGTTGAGTGGTGCAGGTATGTTGTGTAGTGTTGAGTTATGTTGGTACTGTGTTGGGTTGTGAAGGTTTTGTGTTTATGTTGGGTTTTGTTGAGTGTGCTGGTATGTTGGGTAGTGTTGAATTGTGTTGGTACTGTGTTGGGTTGTGAAGGTTTTGTGTTGGTATTATGTTGTGTTGTGGTGAGTTGTTTTGTTAAGTTGTGTTGGGATTGTTTAAGGTTGTGCTGGTATGTTGGTATTGTTGATTTGGGATAGTATTCTTTTGGGTTGTGTTTGTACTGTGCTGGGTTGTGAAGGTTTTGGGTTGATATTATGTTGGGTTGCGTTGGGATGTGAAGGTTTTGTGTTGGTATTATGTTGTGGTGAGTTGTTTGTTGAGTTGTGTTGGTAGTGTGTTAGATTGTGTTGACTGATGCTTGGATGTTGGTTAGTGATTAGTAGGGATGGAATTGTATTCTGTTGGGTTGGGTTGTGTTGAGTTATTTTGGTACTGTGTTGGGTTGTGAAGGTGTTGTGTTGGTATAATGTTGGGTTGTGTGTTGGAACTGCACTGAGTTGTGTAGGTTTGGCGTTTGTATTATGTTGCGTTGTGGTAAGTCGTTGTACAGTAAGTTTTGTTGAGTAGTGTTGGTATTGAGTTGTGTTAAGTTGTAGGGATGTGTTGGCTAGTTTTAAGTTGTGTTGGTATTGGGCTGAGTTGTGTTGAAGTGTAACTCTTGTCCTAGAAACTACAAAGAGAACTGCAGATGTCACTGTCAAGTGCTGTACATCACACAACTGTAACACTGTCATTTCTGAAGTAGAAGAAGATTAAATATTCATCCTCGCAAATCTATCAGAGATCACATCTCACACACGCCTCGACATCCCGGCTTTCCGATGCGTCCCATGCTCTCGTCTTTAAAACAAGAGCACGCACTCCCAGCTGAGCCCCGTGCACACATTTACAGTGACTCCGGTCTCAGGCGACCCGCTGGGAAGATCCAGCTCAGAGCTGAAGTGTAATTATTCTGTTTCAAACCACCAGATCCAGGGGAATAAAATGGGTTTAGTGTGATGCAACTACAGTATGATGAGCAGCTACTTCACATAAGCAATGATGACAGAATAAATATTAGCATGATATAGATTCTTTAAATGTTGTATTGGCCACTGTGAAATAGAGACTCCATCTTGCATATATGCATCAAATTGGTCAGTATATATTTTGCATCTACTTACAATAAAATTAAAGCACACTAAAGGGAAAATATTTACCACCTCTAAAGGTTTTGAAAGCATCCCTCTGCACAGTTTTTAATGGAAATGCACCTGAGAGATGTGCAGTACATGACCGGGTTTCTATGCACACACCGTTCACAAAGCCCAGCGCTGCTTTAACATCAGTGAACTCGCACTGGAGTGCCATCCATCATCGTCATGGCAACCTGACAACAGGCCTTATGAGGGACCAGAGATGCTCATGGATGTGGCAGACAAACAGACACAGTCCAGGAAAAGCAATAGAGGGGTTGTAATGAATCCACACGGAAGGAAAATATGGTGGGAAAATGAATTCATTTGTTCATATTATCTTATACTGACATGTGCAGTGATGGGCATCACCACGTATTTAAACACACACACACACAAGGCTCCCTGTAAACAGTGTGTGTGAAAATAAATGTATCGACTGTTGAAATTATATTTATTGGCAATGCTGAGAATCATTCATCAAATGATTTGCGTTAAAATAAAATACAATTTCATTTGCTGCCTGTGTGTGTGACTGCCAATACATGCGTGTTCTCTGGGATTGAACCCATGATCTTTGCATGTGCACTAACCCAATCGAGCTACAGAAACAAACATCTTAGTAAGGATTTTCCATTGACTTCTACTGTTGTTAAACTAAGCTATGGATATTTTTATTCCCTGAACCCACTCTCAGATTGTTTTTTGGATAATAATTAAGAAACTGTTTTGACTTTTATATTATATTATTACGTGTCTTGTTGTTGTTGTTTTTGTATGTGTGTACTGGAGGCTTCATTTACCGAGGGAAATTCATTATGTGATTCTGTTTTCTATCTTTACCAAGCTGTTTTTCTCATGGGGACTGTTGCCTGGTTTAAAACACACACACGCACGTCACTTTGTTTTTATACGTTATGGGGACTTTCCATAGACGTAATAACTTTTATACTGTACAATCTGTATATTTTATCCCTAACCCTTACAGAAAACGTTCTGCCTTATAAACACATCCCAGTAAACTTAATTTAATATTTTTAATAATCAATCTGAATTGTGAGGACTGGCCAGGGGTGTGTGTGTGTGATAAAGCTAATGGTTGCACTTTATTTTACAGTACGTGTACTTACCTTGTACATACATGGTAAATAAGTTGTACGTACCAACAAATGTGTGGTACTTACTTTTAGGTATCTACATGGTAATTAATTGGTATCATTACTGTACTTACCAGTAGTACATACTTGGTAGTTATTATGTAACTCTAGGTAAGTACTGGGTAATAACCAGAGATGTATAAAGTACTAGGGACCCAGACTTGAGTAAAAGTACAAGTGCTCTATCAAAAAAGTGACTTGAGTAGAAGTTGAAGTGCTCTTTAGGCACAGCACTTAAGTGGAAGTACTAAAGTGTTAAACATGTTTTGTACTTAAGTATTGCAAGTAGTTTATTTTAAAATATACTACTCAAGTACTGAAAGTAAAAGTACAAGTATTGTGTAATACAGTTATTAAAGAAAACAGTCAAAAGTTTGAATATAATATTGTTTATATTATTTCAAATGTTTAAGCTAAATGACACTCACAATTCCTTTGGCTGTAGCAGGAGTACAAGGACATGAATGTTCAGATAATTCAGATTAATTTAACTGATCTGGTGATAGAGAATTCAGAATTAATGCAATATTAGTCGATATAATGGTAATAGGTAAAGGTACAAGGTGTTTCAATGAATTTAGGTTTCCTTCTTTCGCGCACACTCGCCCTTTCTCGCGCATTCTCTCTCTCTCTCTCTCTCTCTCTCTCTCTCTCTCTCTCTGTCTTTCTCGCGCACTTTGGTTCTCTCTTCGCTTCACATTTGTCCACAACGCTGGCTCATATTTGTGAGTAAGAGGGAGGAAGGGGTCCGCCCTTCACTATCTCCGATTGGTTTAGACCACCGTGTGTGTGTTTAATGTGTATCACCGCTCCGGTAGTGACAATGTGGGTTTGGAATGATTCGTAACATTTGAGTGTAACGAGTAACTATGCAGCACATAAAAAATGTATCGGAGTAAAAGTATTAAACTCATCGAAAATATGTACTGAAGTAAAAGTGGAAGTAGGTGAAAAAAATAATACTTCAGTAAAGTACAGATACTGTCTTTTAGTACTTAAGTATAGTAGTGAAGTAGTTCTACTTCGTTACTATACATCTCTGGTAATAACATATACATACTTATAGTGTAGGTATACTGTAACTAAAGAGAAACATTACTGTGCTTACAAATAATGTACAATATAAGTATTTAGTATTTACAGGCAAGTTAGGGTAAATGACAGGTATTTATAGTGTACATATGTGATAACTAATATCAAACACTACTGTACTTACAAATTGTATTTGTAAGTACAGTACTGTTTTTTTTTTTAGTTAGTTACAGTATACCTACACTAAAAGTATGTATCTGTTATTACCAAGTACTTATCTGGAGTTACCTAATAACTACCAAGTATGTACTACTGGTAAGTACAGTAATGATACCAATTAATTACCATGTAGATACCTAAAAGTAAGTACCACACATTTGTCGGTAAGTACAACTTATTTACCATAAATGTACAAGGTAAGTACACGTACTGTAAAATAAAGTGCTACCAAGCTAATAATATACACTCTACAATGCTGGGTTATTTTCAACCCAGCTCTGGTTTGTATTTTAGCTGTGTTGTTTCAACCCAAAATCCTTTGAACTCTTTCCCCGCCATTGACGAGATATCTCGTCAATTAAGAGAAAACGCTTCCCGCCAATGACGAGATTTTCCGTCTTTCCGCAATACCGCTATTATCCACCAGGTGGAGCCCTTCCGCAACTTTTTAAAACCGGAAGTATTGCCCTATGACAAGCTGCTGCATGTCCGTGTCTGTTTTAAAGATCGCTCTGAATGGGATCTCTATGAAAAGTCCGTCACAAAAATGGATTTATCTCTGCTTTTTGCTCAAAATGTGGTGTTTTTGCAGAAACCTACCCATATTCAAAAGCTGATTACAAAATAACTTCTAAAGGTAGGATGAAACGTTTTTTTTTTTTGTTTGAAAGCAGAGTGTCTGTTCTTTCATTTGGTATACTGTATGTTTATATATTTGAAGAAGAACATTTTCTGGAAGGCATTAAACTTTTGTAAAAATCATGAAAAACGCTGGCGCTGGCTGGCAACTTTTTAAAAAAACGCTGGCGGTGAAAGAGTTAATTACAACTCAGAGGGCTGGGTTCATCCCTCGACCGAACGCTGGGTTGAAAATAGTCCAGCATTTTTTAGAATGAAGCTGAAAATGGAAAAAAAAACATTAGTTTACTTGCTATATAATTTTGGACAAATCAGACTCGTATTATTTTTAGGGCTTTTAGTGTCAATTATGTTCACTGTAAAAAATGACAGCATTACTACTTTAGATTTAAATGGATTTTATTTACTAGCAACAGTTTGTTCAAAGCTAAGTGAACATTAAACATTAACAAGTCTTTACAGAATAAAACTAAAATAACAGCCTCATGCAAAGGATTCTGGGAACCAAAATCTGAAGGAAATCAGGATTTCTGGTTTCCAGAATGCTTTGCATGAGGCTGTAAAGAATAAGATAAGTAAATAAATCACCCATTATCATAGGGCTATAATTGATATTATGGAAGCGCTTTTACGTATTGAAATCAAATTTTGTACATGAATTTGGGTCTCCAATGTGAGGATGCACAACATAAACAAAACATTCTAAACTTTGCGCCGCCAAACAGGAAGTCGTTCATATCTCAGGAACACTTTCACATATTAAAACCAAACGTTGTATATGAACTCACTTTGTCCAATTTAAGGATGCACAAGATAAAAAAAATTGGCGGCACCAGAGCAAGCACACTATCGCAGTTCCTCCGGAAATGCATTTTGTAGTTGCATTTAAAAGTGAACATTTCAAAGTTTTATTTAAATATATGTATCGTGTTTCAATTATAAGTTTTTTGCTGAGTTTAAGTCTGTGTTATTGATGTTCTTAGAGACAGAGACGACTAAAAGCGCACCCTGCTTATTTTCTTCATAAAAAAAAACATTTTAAAAAGTTATTTTCGATGTTTTAAATTTTTTCCAATGGAAACGCTGCATTTTTCTCGGCGAGCTATCTGAGCACAGAGAATTTAAGAATATTTAACTTTGAGTGAAAAGCTCAGCTCTTTAATGTCAGTTCTCATACGGCCATCCAATCACAGTGGAGGAGGGGTGGGACCAATTCGACGTCCGCCGGGTGTTTTCAGCTGCGTAAAAAAGCTTTGGTGTGCAACCCCCCTAAAAACCAGAGGTTGTGGCGCCTGCGCCACCGCAAACTCCTGGGAAATTCAATGATTTTTCCTGGGAGCAAATCGGTTCCCAAGGCACAGTTTAGTAGACACACAGACACACACATCAGCTTCAAACAATCTTAACTCTTAATGGCCATCAAAGCACTCATTGGTTTCTTATGAGATTCAGTTCAAATATGCCTGCAACACATTTCATCTTTAGCTCTCTTCTCAGAGATGCTAAGAAGAAAAAGGAGGACGGATGCTGAAAGCAGATGTTTAATTGGTTCCATTTCAAACATTTCTTTCCAATTATAGTACTCAAGTGAATCTCAAAAATAGAGGATTTAAACTGCTCATTTACCAGAGCCTGCTGTCAAAACATTCAAATGACATCATGACCCAGAAAGACCAAAGATCCACCTGAACCCGCTTTATTCAGCAGGGCAAAACCCAGGGGTCCCCAGAAAATTTCAAGAGAATGAAGACCAAGCAAAAATCTAGAAGTCTACTGTGTAGCCAATTATTTAAGTTTGTAAACAATTTGCTGTCTTTAAATGTCTTTAATCTAATGTTACGATTTATTTATCTACACATTTTCGCACATTTTTAAGGTAAGTGGTTGCACACAATTAAATAATCTAAATTTAGATACAGTATATGTATTTAGTTGAACTTACTCGATTGTTTTTAGTACAATTAAATTGAGTTGATCTAAGTAAACATTTGTTAAATTAATCAATGATACTATTATCTAATCATTTAAGTTCTACTTAAATTTAGAAATATTTAGTATAGTTATTTACATTAAGTCATTTAGAGCAGTGGTTCCCAAACTTTTTCAGCTTGTGGCCCCCCTTGTGTACGGTACATTCCTTCGCGGTCCCCCAAATAAAATTTGTGACAAAAAAACTGTTCTAAAACTCAACATTTTAATAAAAAACATTAAATTATACCAAAAAGTAGTGCTTTTGGTTAGTAGCCTTATTTCTTTAGGTTTAATTACACAGAATTCATTGATTTAGAGGACGCTTTTGTCCAAAGTGACTAACAAATGAGGTAAACAATAAAAGCAAGTAATTAAGGTCACAATAGTTTAAACAACAGTTTAAATATTGTTAAATGTGGGATTCCCTGTTGGTTTAATGTTGTTTAGAACAGATGATTTTCAGTCCTCATACAGCAGGAAAGGTTTGGGCCCTATGATACACCGAGCACAATGTGCAACACAATTGTTTTTTGCTAGTTTCAGCACGGCGCAGTTATCATTTTCACTTCTAACGTCACGTTTTTTAAATAGCAAATGCATTTGCGCCCTTTTGTGCGCCCATGGGCATGCTGTCTGAAATCGAGGTTCAGGCGGATTGTTGGCGCGTTGCTATTTTGAGGCAAATAAAGTAGACTACTCCATTCACCAAATAAAACCTGGTCTAACGTCTATAAAGTCAATGGTGCAATATTGTTTTTGTTATTTAATAAGCGCGTTAAAAATATTCGCCTTGAACGAGAAGACAACGTGCGTTTGCTTATTACACACATGAACAGCACACAAAAGTTTTTAAATATAAAAATTAAAGGATTAAAATCTAAAAGATTATTATTGACTCTCTTGAAAATAAATTATGAGCCGATTATGAGATGTTAGAAACGTTAGTAACCTAATTACTAATTAATTAACCTAAGTAATTAGTTAAATGTTTTGCTTTAAACAAATGGAAATATTGCATTTATTTTAAATGTTTTTTTTATGTTACCCCTTGGTTTTATTGTATATGATGACTTTGTACCTCTTGATATGTTGAAATGAGATCCTTTTATAAGTAATGCTTTTCAAAACCCTCAAGGCGCTGTCTGAAACGTTTCGCCTCTCCACACGTTTGTAAATTCTTTATCCCCTGATTGTTACAAATACAGTATTTTTAGAGTAAAACATTTTCTTGCATATTTGTAAATTAATCTTTGAGATTACACTGTTCATGTAGGCTATTCATACATTAACAGCAATTAAAAGCCTGCTAATTTTACTTCTGTGACTGAAAGAAAACGACTTTTAAAGAGAAGCAAAGGTTTTAATACAAAAATTAAGATTTCAATATAAATAAAAACAACGCAATGTTCATCAATCTTAAACTTGTAGTCTTCTTCCTCCGCTTAGTTTTTCAGTTTATAAAAATTCCACCATCTAAACAAGAAATCGGCATGGCGCGAGCACAACTGGCTTTTAAAGGGGATGGGAGATGAGTCGCCCCAAAACACACCCATTACTCATTACAAGAATAGGAACAACCCCTTTAGACTGTGCACTAGGCGCACAAACCATTTTCCCATAGTTAAATAAGCAAAAGTGGATTCGGACACGCACATTTAGACCATATGCTTGGATCGTTAAAATAGGGCCCTTGGTGTTTTCAGTCTTAACAATTTTTTAGGTTTAGCACTTTGCCGGTGTCAATCCATCAAAGTTTGAGCCTCAAGTTGACGTCTGCATGCGGCTCGCTTTCAAACTTTCTGTCTTTGTCATTCTCCTTCAAACACACACATACAGCCACAACACACAGACACACATACACGGCTGTCCATCTGACGGCTCCCTTCACAGACGTAAATCCTGGCGTCTCCCTGCCCTTCACGCTCCAAGCTAGCCAGATCAATGAGGGCTTACATCCTCCATTTATCTGAGGAAACACTCACACCTGGCTAACAGGCTTCAGTCTGTATAGCAGACCCTGGGTCGTAGTAAATGTTTAACATGCGATAAAATGACAGAAGCTTGCTTAAATAATTCCCTTTATTTGACCCAGCGTGTTCGAATTCTCATTTCGTTACAGAAAGTCATTGCATCTAATGAGAAACATTTGCCTTATGCTTGTATTGCTTCATTAGCATTTAAAAATAAGCAGGGGATAATAATGTGGTTAATGTTCTTTCTATGGTACAAAACAGTTAAAGAATAAAAACTTTAAAGATGTATTGAGGAGCTTGTGCCATTTTCATTGTGCAATTTTGCAAGTTACAAATACTTTCATCTCTTTTTTACCTTTTGACCCAGTCTGTGAAAACCCAGCTAAAGCATTCATTTTGTGAAAACTCTTTTTTTTTACATAATGTAAAGAACATTCTGTGAAAAAGTCATGTCAAAGTGCGTATGAATTTTTTATCAGCATGTGTGTTCACTGGGGATTGATTGTGTTAATGGTGCAATGCTCTACCTATTGAGCTATTAACCTATTGAGAGTGAGTAAATATTGTCACAAGTGTAATAAAAATAACCTAAAATAGTGATTCTTCTTGCACTGTTCTGTAAATGATTCATCGAGAAGATTTGTACAGCGTTACTTCCATCTTTACATCTTGTCTCTCGCTAATTTGCACCTCTCAAAAATATCTCGCCGCAGCGAGAAAAACACGGAAGCGTGCGGCATGATGGGACAAGATACGCATCGCACATAACAGCTCTGAATGACTGACGACTCCAGATGGAGAAATGCTTTCAGCTTTTGGCTTTTACAGAAAAAGAAGAAGGTGAAAGGTGGTTCTTCCCGGGGAGCTTTTATGTGAAGGCAACAGACAGATGCTATTGTAGCAAAATAATTAAAACCATTTTCTATAATTTTCGATGAATCTCTCTCTACACATCCTGTCGTGTGTCTTTTCAAAGTGGCATGGGCAGCCCAGAGCCTGCTGGGAAGAATTATTATGTATAATTACCGTGTCTCTGACTATCACTTTCATTTCAACCGCAAATACAATTTCAGCTCTCATAAAAACATAGAAACAGGACGCGGTAGAGACAAAGAGGTGGAGAGAGAGAGAGAGAGAGAGAGAGAGAAATATCTTCTCCTAACCCAGGTCTTGTTTACTTGGTGGGATTGAGTTTTTTTCTTTTAGTATGATAATATTTGTTTGAATGCACAAATGAATTACCGGGTGAACAGTATTTCACAGTTTTTCTCAGTTGCTCAAAAAAACCTTCAAATCTCTGAACATTTAATTTCTTGTTCACATCATATCGGAATTTCTTATTGATTTATGCAAATTGCAATTGTGTTGGCACATGTGTGCAAAGAGTAAGTACAATTGTCTACAGTTTGCACAATAACTAAATGCATATGGCTCATTGTCAAAACGGATAAGTTGATTCTCTGTAGTGATGTTAACAATCGATCTTTGATTAATTGTCAATAATAATTAAATCGATAAAACTTAGCAATGGTCGAGAAAGCAAGGTCATGCACATGTGTGCGCCGCCTACACAAAACACATTCAGCCGGAGAAAAAAATGAAGCGAGCGCGCAGAGGTTAAACTAGATCACAACAATGCTCGATGCCAAACACACACCTGGGCTTTTAACCTCATGCAAGACGAGGCGGGCTGCCAATGCAACGAAATGGCAGTGAAAACCTTCACGATTTAAAGACCATTTGTGTGAAAGGATGCCTCCATACAAGAGGCGTCTAGAAGCTGTAATCACCAACAAAGGCTTTTCTACAAAGTATTAAATAAAGTGTGTTCAATACTTATTCCCTGTGTCATTTCACTTTTTTTATTATGACTCAACTTGCATACTTAAATGTTCTGATTTCTTTGCATGAATTCAATACTTGGCTTGATGGCTACGTCTGGTGGAAATTTTGTGTGAATTGACCACTTAAGGGCTGGTTATAGTCGTGCGTAGGTCCTACGGCGTAGCCGCGACGGCGTAGGTTCCGCGTCGGTTTTCATTTATACTTTTGCGTCGACTTGCAAACAAACGTGCAAACCGCTGGTAGGCAGTATCCATGCGTGTAACCACAGTAGCAGCGCGACCGTCAGAGAAGAAGAAGTTTGGCAAGTTAACCCACAAACGAAGAAGAAACAGCAACTTGTTGTGTATAATTTGAGAAGACCAGCAATGATGGAAGTAAATACACAGTGACTTTTGTTGCAGTTTGAGTTAAATCACTCCTCAACTTGGCTCATCTTTGTTTTCACCGTCGCAAACGGAAATACTTATGACACAGTTTTTTTACATGACGGAAGTGGTTCTGGTGGACCAATCACAGCACTTGCATTCCGCGTAGAACTGACGCGCTGTTAAAATTTAGCTACGGCATAGAACTTGCGCACGACTATAAATCGCCCTTTAGAAATCCCCTTACTGATAAAAATGCTGATGTGTCAAATATGTATTTTCCCCACTGTAGACAGACAGACAGACAGACAGACACTCTAAACCAATGACAGATAGACGGCCGGATGGAAGAGCAGACAGACAGACAGACAGACAGACAGAAGAGACAGTTACTCTAAACAAATGATAGACAGGCAGACAGAAGAGACAGATACAGTAGACAGATAGATTGACAGACAGATAGATGCAGTTTATACCACGGGTCTGTTGAATGCTGCATTCTGATTGGCTGAGAAATGTTCTATGGGTGTTGATTATTTTTCTGTAAACCGCACACCTAACTTGTCAAATGTCTTAAAAATAGGCACCAGAGCAATGTTTGTGGTAACCGTGGTATAAGCGGAATAATTGACTCCGGTCCTTTGAATTATTTGAAAATAATGCACACCTGTGGTGTAATGGCACTCCGCTTCGCGTCGTGCCGCATTACCACCTTGGTGTGCATTATTTTCTTATTATACCACGGGTCTGTTGAATGCTGCATTCTGATTGGCTGAGAAATGTTCTATGGGTGTTGATTATTTTTCTGTAAACCGCACACCTATCTTTTCAAATGTCTTAAAAATAGGCACCAGAGCAATGTTTGTGGCAGCCGTGGTATAAGCGGAATAATTGACTCCGGTCCTTTGAATTATTTGAAAATAATGCACACCCGCTTCGCGTCGTGCCGCATTACCACCTTGGTGTGCATTATTTTCTTATAATTCAATGGCCCGTCGTCAATTATTCCTTACTAATTCAATGGCCCGTCGTCAATTATTCCTTACATATACTGTATACTATGCAGTATACTAGTCTTCCATTCTTAACACAACCCAAGTCTAGCACACAGAACTCACTTCACTTCAACTCGTGGCTGATTTTCAGAGTCAAACCTTAGTTCATCTGTCTTTTGTAACAAAATTACAACGGTAAGCCAATTGCACTGCTCGCTTCAGTGGTTGCCATGGTGACGGGATGCCTGTAGGCTGCAGCAAATTATATATGTGATGTGCATGTGCGTTCTGTTGTCTTGGCGACGCTCGTAAGTGATACGTGTGTGAAAAGAACCAAACAGTCGGCTGTGTCTATTACAAGAGATGTGCTTGCAAGGTCTCGACCTCAGGGATTCTCACAGCGCTGCGAGAGCTTGTGCATATTAAAAGAATAAAAGAAAGAAATGAAAACACACTGAAACACACACACACACACACACACACATGTCCCTTGATAGAGACTCGCTCGATTTCTTTGGTCTGAACCATACAAGCATCAAAGCAGAACAAATGTTAGCTAATTATATCCAAAATAATATGAATGCATTCTGTGACCGTGAAAAATTCGCCCTGCTCAGCAGGACAGACACACAGGCGGCTCTTTCTGAGGGCTTAACAGAGTAATGCAAGCTGTGGTTACATGGCAAAGGTTCTTGATCGGTTTATTGAGAGTGTTAAACACGTCTGCCATCTGTCGTGCAGGGCCAAACCACTCCGCTCACCCGCATTTATTGATGCCATACATGATATCGGTCTAGATGTTAGGAGATTAATTTTTGAACAGTTGTACCAATTTAGCACATGCGGGGGAAAAATGGATAAACATGTGAAAAAAATGGATAAACCTGCTACTTATTAATGAATTCAAATCTGGTGATAAACTTGACCAGCTGATATTAAAATTCAATTATGATTTCAATTTCAAAATCATCTTTTTAGTTGGGGCTGCACAAATTTTTTTTGATAACTTGCTAAAAGTGCGATATACTGTATATGCTAGCGATACGATAATGTTTTAAAAAACACTTAAAGGTGACATAGAATGATTGAACGAAGTATTTATCCTTGTTCTGTGATGTGACATGTAGACAAATTTTTTTTTGTTTGGGTCTCTAATGCTTTAGAAGCTTCCTAAAAACCTGTCTCAGATAGCTCTATTAGGGTGGGGGATTTTAAACAAGTGGTTTTGCACCTATTTGGCTCCCCCTACTGGCTTAACTTGCAAACTCATTACTGATTGGCCGACTTTGCTGCCACTCAAAAAATGTAGCCAATTATTTTAAAGTGGAGGGGCAGTTAGATGCCTGTGATGTCATAAGCATCAGTTTTTCAGATTGGGCTGTTTTCTGGCTGACATTTCTAAAAGAGGAATTTCTATGAGACTGAGATGTTTAACATGTTTAGCACTTTTTGTATGTTTGTGAATGTGGGTAGACTACCATTATTCAACAAAGACAAGGTAAAATGTTTTTTCTTTCTCTGTCCCCTTTAAAATTCTAACATAGGAAGAGTTTTGTTACTAAACCAAACGCGATAAATGCCTTTTTAAAATGAGTTAACGTCAAAATCCATGTTGTATCTGGACAGTATTAAAAAGTAAATTTTTTATTTTACGCAAAATCTGATATCCGCCGTGTTATTCTGTCATCTTTTCTCCCTTTTCTCAAAACCACAACAAAAGGGAGTCCTCCTTCTCTGCAGAATGCACTAAATCCATTCACCCAATCACAGCACTTTATTTCACGCATTGTAAACAATAATGGCGGCGCTTTGAATACACACAGAATCCTAGTTTTCCTCATCTATTTTGTTCTTCGTGACCAACAAACAAACAAAAACAAAATAATACTTTTAATGGCATTGATAAACCTGTGGTGGTTTTATGTGGCGGGGAAGAAACGTAAGCCATTACATTCGAATAATTTACATGAGAGACACTCGGGTGAAGGAAAAATGCCGGCTGTTGTTTGTTCTCACACGACAGCATCAAGTTTCTCTCATGCTAACACATTGACTCCAGGGGATCTTATGAAAAACTTTCCATTATTTTACTCGAAGTCAACGAAAATCGAGCAGGACCAAAACATTTTACAGCTGATCGCTGTCAAAAAAGTTCAGCGACGACGTCCCAAAGATGACAGCAGCAATGACAGTGTTCTTAATATGACAAAGTAAGTGTTTTTTTTTATTAATGCTATTAATGTTTATTTTTTAATCAGTGTATACCACTAGTCAACTAAATGAATATAACATGGCAAAGATGAATGCACATTTATATATTGATTCAATAGATTTTTCAAAAGAAAAATTATCATGATTTATTGCATTTTGCAGAAAAAATAATCCGTTTTAAAATCTTTGAAAATCAAATTATGGATTTGAGTTTTTAATGTTATTATAACCTAAATATGCTATGTGAAAGTTTGTAACAGAAAATAGTGGTTGTCATCTCAACACTTTCTTGGTATAGAAAACACGTTTTTACCCAAATTAGTCAAAATGGATTTATTGCGTTTTGGAACCAAACTCTTCATATATTGAATGCACTTTAATAAACTTTCTACACCATTGCTATATGTATAATTGCGATATTTCTGCTATTTCAATATATCTTGCAGCCCAATTTTCATAATAAATAACCTTGTTGTAAGATGTTTCATAATTATATAATTCAGCACTTAACAGAGTCAAATCAGGTGTGTGGATAGCAGTTGAAGTTTATGCTATACAGAACTGATGATGGTGTAGTGACCTGCTACGTTCTCTACAACATGAGAACAGGCCAGCAAATTGGAAATTGAGCTGTGAAAATTGCATTTTTTAATGCGTTTGGGCCTTTGCCTGATATGCATAATTCCTTTAGTGAAACCAGTGTTAAAATGACGCAGACGGACCGCATGCAAATAAATGACGGTATCAGCGATTCATACTTAGTGAGCTCTCCAAGGACCTTTCCACATCAACTGCATGCAAATTACCTTATGAGCCGCAAAATTTCATTGGCGGGCCAACCGGGACGGGGCGGTTCCCCAATAAACACCAGCTTATGAAATTCCAAGGTTTGTTTTGTGGAAATCGTGCATTGAATATTCCATTGCATCTCTCTTCATTTGTATGCAATTATGATAACAGCGCATATATATCGTGTTGTTGATAACCATCATGGAAATAGGAGAAAATCTGAGTGGTAAGGGACTTACTAATGAGGGTTTCTAAAATCTCTGATGTGGTCTGATCCCTAATGGAAAGCAAATTGAAAATCAGTGGTCCCACTGGGCTCTGTGTTAACTTCACGCACACACTGTACGCTCCCATCTCGCCTGACGTCAACAGACCCATCAGGGATGGCGTTAACTCTGGGACAGCAGGATTGACGTGGTAATCTGAGATGCAGATTGCACATTTGGCTACTATTGCTACAGCTTTACATTGGCAAAGATCCTACGCTTTGGAAACTCTGATTGCATGTGGAATATTATGTGCAAAAATTAATTACCATCTATTTGTTGATACGTTTACAGTCAGTAAAACATTTTTATCCAATGTTTTGGACATCAATCAATCTAGTTAATAATATTTATCATTTTTATATTTTAAAATAAACAAAAATCAGTTATTGAGCACGTTTTTTTTCACGTTTTCTTGCACATTTAGTGCCCTTTGAAGCTGCATCAAAACTGTAAACTGTTGAAGTCCACTAAAGTAATGTTTTCCGCAAAAAACCTAAAAAGGTTGTTTTTACTAAACCATTTAGAATATAACCATAACTTTAAGCTTCATTTTCCAGGTTTCAAAATTAATTTAAGATAAAAATTTAAACAGTTAGAGAGGCTGAAGTACATTGCAATGATTTTTAAAAAAAATCTTTTTAAGTCTGAAGAATTTACGTTTCACGTTTGAGGTCAATAGGCCCAAAAATGTGGTTCTTGCAAGAGTTTTTGTAAGACTAGTGCCTTTTCTAAGTGCCAGTCAGCACCAAAATAAAAGTATTTTGTTTACATGCATACACGTTCATTCTTATTATTATTTATACTTATGTTAGCGTATAAAATGCCGTTTCCACACCAGAAAATAAAACGTCACACAAAGATTGTTGGATTTGTTATCTAATTGGCTACACGTTCTGTCTATCAATATTTTCCATGAAGTCATTGGAGGAACAAGCGAGTCAGATGACGTCACAATATTTGACAGTGCCGTTTGGATATTATGTATTATTACACGGCTCTCTGGAATACTTGATTCTGATTGGTCAGTTGAGACATTTGCAGGTTCGTTCTTTTCAAATAATAACCGCTCCAAAGTAATAACGCATAGCCGGTACTACTTGTACAATTTAAATCGCTCCGCGCCAATAAAGATTACTGTTTGGCGCCATCTTGTGACAAACATTGGACACCACAATTAAGAATGGATAATTTTGACATTAATTTTAACATGTACGGAAAAAACAAAACATTTAAACAGTGGATAGAAGAACGAACAACGACAAGACACAGAGAGCTTACTGAGACTGAACTTGACAAAATAGAGCATGACAGCTACAAAGACAACACACAAAAAATACAGAATGGGCATTAAAACTTCTCAAAGACTGGCTAAAAGAGAAAAAAATTGAGACAGACAAGTATGAAGCAGAGGATCTTAATAAGGTATTACGATCATTTTATGCATCTGTGCAAAGTTTCGCGGAAGGATAAAAATGTTAATTTAAAACAAATATGCCAATAAAATGTTCATATTCATGTCCAGTTTTTTTTCTTATGTGGCAAGTAGCCGTGTAATAAGCGGGATAATGTAGAGGCAGCCGGTAGTTATCGGGCAAATCATTATTATAATAATTATAATAATTATTATTTCGCGATAACTACCTGCTGCCTCTACATTATCCCTTATTTATACTCCCGCCTACATTTAAAAAAAAGTTTGAACGCAGGTTTGAACACGAGTGTAATCTCATATGCACGACATAACGTTACGACGTAAATAGTCCTCAGATTGTATATTATATTCTATTACAAGATGTGCATGTGAAATCTGATGTAAACAATGGACAATATATCTATATTTCACCTATTATACGCATTTGTGGACAAAATAGTCATTGGATATATTCTATTAGACAGTTTTCACAAGTTATTCACACATCTGAAACTGGATTTGATTCGCGATTGCTATATCAACACAAAGAATACTACATTTATAATGCTAGAGCATCTGTATCTCAAAACAGAGACCATAAGCTGATGCTAAACCCGTAGAGCTTTTAAACGATGTATATTAATGTTAATATTAATGTTTGTAGACAGTAGGCTATATAGATATTGTTAGCAGCATTAAAAAAAACTGATGTCATCCCGCCCCCCAGCTAGTGCGCGTCGAGAGGTTAAAATGAAAATATCCATATAACCATATTAACAACAGCCAAATTTTAATGTACAACGAAAGACAGACGAAAACCTGGCATACTGTAATGTCTGAAAAACAACCATACCCTAAGAATAAAATGTGTCATTTCAAAAAATGTCAATTTTTTCCCAGAGTTCCCTGCAGCGTGACATGCTAATTGAAGGTGGGCAGCTGTTATTTGAGTTTGTATTAGATTTGCTGTAATGTATCACGGCAGGCGGTTATGGTTTCTCTGGATCCGTGATCTACGAATGTCGTCGATAAACCTCAGTGGAATTCTGTACATCAACTACTACTCTCGCTTCTTCCACTTCATTTCATTCCTCTCCGATTCCCAGTTTTTCTCCTTTGGAAGTTCCCGCTGCGCCGGTGAAGTATTCTCGTGTATCTGTTTCCTCTAATTCAGAAGCTTTATCACTGGAACACACCAGCAGGGACTCATTTTCATCAATAATGCAGCTAAAGTGCCTCGATTTTTCCTGAGCGTACACAAATCACCTATACTGTCGTGTTGCTGTACTCGCCAAGTATGAGTAATAAGCTACTTCAAATCAGTGCGTGTGTGTGTTCTGTGCAGTGACCTATATTTAGGCGAAACCGTGGGGCATGCAATGATTAAATATGTGAAAATTTAGAAAAGTGAACACAGATGTGGGGCGATGTACAGATGAAACATGCTGTGCTGCAGCTGTCAGTTTGGGAAACATTTGACGCGGTACAGTAAACGTGTTCAAGTCAGATCTTCTGCGCTGACTAAACAGCACATTTACATGTATGCATTTGGCAGATGATCTCATCAAAAGTGAATTTGGGGAATATGTTTTATTAATCCAGGTGTTACTCATGATGACCTAAGTGTTGTTAGATTAGTTACATCTTATCAAGTTAATGTAGCTTACAGTATCAAATGTTTTATTTCTGCTTGTCTTCCTCTGCACAATGTGTTTCATTCCTGTTTGTTTGACTTCTCCCTTTGTTTTTGTTTCTCTCATTCATTTAAATTTTTGTTTCTTTCTTTCAATTTTTTATTTCTGTCTTTTGTTGTTGTATTGCCTTTTCTCCCTCATTTATTCATTCATTCACTCACTCGTTTTCTTTCTATTTTTCATTTGTTCTTTCTTTTGTTGTTTTGGCTTTTATTAATATTTCACTTCTTTTTTTCCTTTCTTTCTATGTATCTACCAGTCCTTTCTCTCTCTTTTTTGTTATCTATTCATTTATTTTCTTTCTTTCTTTCTTTCTTTGTATCTTATTGTTATTCATCCATCCTCCTTTATTTTTTTCATTTTTTGTTGTTTCTGCCTGTCTTGCTCATTCATTCATTCTCTTTCTTTTTAATTTGCTTGTTTCTCATTCATTTATTCATTAATTCATCCATACATAAATCCATCAATCCATTCATTCTGTTTCTTAGTTTTTTCCTTTCTATTTTTCTCTTTATTTGTTTCTGTCTTATCCATCCATCTTCTTTTTTGTTGTTTCTCTCTGTCTCCCTCTTTCATTCATTCATTCATTAATTTATTTATTAATTCATTCTCTTTCTTTCTTTTTATGTTATCGTTTCTCATTCATTCATTCATTCATCCATCCATTTATTCAGTTTCTTTATTTTTTCCTTTCTATTTCTCTCTCTCTTTGTTTCAGTCTTCCTCATCCATGCATCCTCTTTTTTACTTGCTGTTTCTCTCTCTCTTGCTCATTCGTTCATTCATTCATTCATTCATTATCTTTCTATTTTATTGTTTCTCATTCATTCATCCATCCATCCACAAATCCACCCATTCCTCCACCCATCCATTTATTCAGTTTCTTTATTTTTCCTTTCCTTTTATTCATTCATTCATCCATACAGTTTCTGTCTTCCTCATCCATCCTCTTTTTTTCTCTCTTCATTCATTCATTCTGTCATTTATTTCTTTATTTATTCATTCTCTTTCTACTTTATTGTTTCTCATTTATTCATTCATTCATTCATTCATTCATCATTCATTCATTCATTCATTCATTCATTCATTGATTCATTCTCTTTCTTTCTTTTTATGTTATTGTTTCTCATTCATTCATTCATTCATTCATTCATCCATCCATTTATTCAGTTTCTTTATTTTTTCCTTTCTATTTCTCTCTCTCTTTGTTTCAGTCTTCTTCATCCATCCATCCTTATTTTTTACTTGCTGTTTCTCTCTCTCTTGCTCATTCGTTCATTCATTCATTCATTATCTTTCTATTTTATTGTTTCTCATTCATCCATCCATCCACAAATCCACCCATTCATCCACCCATCCATTTATTCAGTTTCTTTATTTTTCCTTTCCTTTTATTCATTCATTCATCCATCCAGTTTCTGTCTTCCTTATCCATCCATCCTCTTTTTTTGTTTCTCTCTGTCTCCCTCATTCATTCATTCTGTCATTTATTTATTTATTTATTCATTCTCTTTCTACTTTATTGTTTCTCATTCATTAATTCATTCATTCATTCATTCATTCATTCATTCATTCATTCATTCATTCTCTTTCTTTCTTTTTATGTTATTGTTTCTCATTCATTCATTCATTCATTCATCCATCCATTTATTCAGTTTCTTTATTTTTTCCTTTCTATTTCTCTCTCTCTTTGTTTCAGTCTTCCTCATCCATCCATCCATCCTCTTTTTTACTTGCTGTTTTGTCTCTCTCTTGCTCATTCGTTCATTCATTATCTTTCTATGTTATTGTTTCTCATTCATTTATCCATCCACAAATCCACCCATTCCTCCACCCATCCATTTATTCAGTTTCTTTATTTTTCCTTTCCTTTTATTCATTCATTCATCCATCCAGTTTCTGTCTTCCTCATCCATCCATCCTCTTTTTTTGTTTCTCTCTGTCTCCCTCATTCATTAATTCGGTCATTTATTTATTTATTTATCCATTCTCTTTCTACTTTATTGTTTCTCATTCGTTCGTTCGTTCGTTCGTCCGTCCATACGTACGTCCGTCCGTCCGTCCATCCATCCATCCATCCATCCATCCATTTATTTATTCAGTTTCTCATTCTTTATTTTTTTTCTTTCTATTTTTCTCTTTCTTTGTTTCTGTTTTCTCATCCATTCATCCTCTTTTTTCTTATTATTTCTCTCTTTCTCGCTCATTCATTCATTTTCTTTCTTTCTTTCTATTTTATGGTTTCATTCATCCATCCATCCATTTATTCAGTTTCTTTATTTTTTCCTTTCTATTTTTCCTTGTTTCTGTCTTTCTCATCCATCCATCCATCCATCCATCCATCCATCAATCCATCCATCCATCCTCTTTATTCTTGTTGTTTCTCTCTGTTTTGCTTATTTATTCTTTCATTAATTTATTAATTCATTAATTCATTCATCCATCCATCCAGTTTCTTGATTTTTTCCTTTCTATTTTTCTCATCCTTTCATCCTATTTTTTCTTATTTCTCTCTTCCTCGCTCGCTCATTCATTCATTCTCTTTCTTTCTTTCTTTCTATTTTTTAGTTACTCATTCAATCAATCATTATTCATCCATCCATCAATAAATCCATCCATCTATCAATTCTGGTTTTTTTTTCTATTTTCTCTTTCATTGCTTTGTCTTTCTCGTCCATCCATCCATCCATCCATCCATCCACTTATGTCTTTTTGCTCATTCATTAATTTATTTCAGCCTTTTCAGTATCTTTTTGTTTCTCATTCATTAATTTATTCATCCATTTGTCCATTTATTCATCCACAAAACCATCCATTTATTCTCTTTCTTTATTTTTTTTCTTTCCATTTTTCTATTTTATTGTTTCTCATTCATTCCATCCATACACAAATCCACCCATTACTCCATCCATTTATTCAGTTTCTTTATTTCTTTCCTTTCCTTTTTCCTTCCATACATTCATTCATTCATCCATCCAGTTTCTTTTTTTTCCTTTCTATTTTTCTCTTTCTTTTTTTTATCCATTCATCCTCTTTTTTCTTATTATTGCTCTCTTTCTCGCTCATTCAATCAATCTCTTTCTTTCTATTTTATGGTTTCATTCATCCATTCATCCATTTATTCATTTTCTTTATTTTTTCCTTTCTATTTTTTCTTTTCTTTGTTTCTGTCTTTCTCATCCATCCATTCTCTTTTTTTCTTGTTGTTTCTCTCTGTCTTGCTCATTCATTCATTCATTCATTCATTCATTCATTCATTCATTCATTCATTCATTCATTCATTCATTCATTCATTCATTCATTCGTCCATTCATTCGTCCATTCATTCATCCATCCATCCATCTTCTTGATTATTTCCTTTCTATTTTTCTCTTTCTTTGTTTCTGTTTTCTCATCCATTCATCCTATTTTTTATTATTTCTCTCTTTTTCACTCGCTCGCTCACTCATTCATCCATTCTCTTTCCTTCTTTCTTTCTTTCTTTCTTTCTTTCTTTCTTTCTTTCTTTCTTTCTTTCTTTCTATTTTAAAGATACTCATTCAATCATTATTCTTTCATCCATCCATCCATCCATCCATCCATCAATTCTGTTTTTATCCTTTTTTTCTATTTTCTCTTTCGTTGCTTTGTCTTTCTCATCCATCCATCCATTTTCTTTCTTTTTGCTCATTTATTTCAGCCTTTTCAGTATTTTTTGTTTCTAATTCATTAATTTATCCATCCATTTGTTTATTTATTCAACCACAAATCCATCCATTTATTCTCTTTCTTTATTTTTTCTTTCCATTTTTTACTTTCATTGTTTTCATCCATCCTCTCTTTCTTTCCATTTTCCTTTCCATTCGTTCTCCATTAATTCATTTTCAAGTGATGATTCAGTACAAAGCTGAATTGTTAAATAACCTTAACCCTACAGATTCAAATAAAAGCCTCACAAGTGTATCATCCAACATCACGCTATCACGAGAAGCAAATACAGTACAG
Source organism: Misgurnus anguillicaudatus (assembly GCF_027580225.2). NCBI lineage: Eukaryota > Metazoa > Chordata > Actinopteri > Cypriniformes > Cobitidae > Misgurnus > Misgurnus anguillicaudatus. The sequence continues at coordinate 2,022,154 of NW_027395276.1, read as the reverse complement.
TTGTCCGCCCCAGTTTGTGTGGTTTGTAAAAGTAAAGTGATCTGTCGTGGCATTTCCGTAGCAGTATAAAGGTTACATAAGCGTCTAGACATCAATGACAGTTCAAAGGATTCATTGCAGCAAAAAGTTAATTAGCTACTGATTCCTCCCCCCATATTCTCATCAGCTTCTCTTCACCTGTGTCTTTCATCTCTGCCGCTTCCCGAGCACACGGCCCTGTTCCAATACCACACGGGATTGTGGCTCCCGCTTCCCTGTGACACACTTACAACTGAAGTGTTTTCTAGCCAAGAGATCTGAGACACGGGTGAGCTAAACCTCTGAGCTATTTCAGCATTTGATTTGATATTTCATGCGTTATGTAAGGCGATGAAGAAGAGGCTGTATCACGCAAAGCAGAAAGAATTTCTCATATGAGCAAGTTGGATCAGATTAAATAAAGTTTTACACTGAAAGTAATTAATTATGTTATTGACGAAGGTGTCAAATATTGCAAACACTACTCAGTGTCTTTAAAACGTGTTTTAATATAAAAAAATCGAAGATCTGAATATGACTAAAACATATTTTGGCAGTGTATTTAAACCGTACATTTTATCAGCGCGTGTTCCCTGGGAATCAAATTCATGTGTGCTACAGAAACATTTCAGAAGAAACATCAAAGACAAAGTGCATACTTTGCTCCATACTAAAATACAACAAAGAACTCTCTCCAGTCTCCAGAAGAAACATGTTATTGGTGAAAGACATGTCAGAAAAGGTCACTGAAAAATGACCCTGAAAACATCTGTACAACCATCTGGTCAACCCCTAACCTCTTGAAAGACATCAGCTGCTCTGGGCACACACAGCAGCTTTATAGGAGCTGTCCAGGGTCCTGAACACAAAATAGGCGTCTCTGTTAATGCCTGCATGGACCAGGCGCTGACCATGGTGCTGAAAATGATATAGACGGTTTCAGAAGTAACAAAAAACAGCTTTCGTGGAACAAACGTAATTTATTTTATTTTAGAAATAGTCATTTTAGAGTAGTTTAATTCTGAAGCAAAATATATAAAGAGCAGGTTACCTTAGTTCAAATCATAGCTAAAGTGTATCAAAAACTACACTGAGCTAACGTTGCTGTGTAAAATGTGTACTATATAATGTATGCAATGTTTATTACAGATCGGCTGCCAAACCTCCCTTTATATATCCATGATCGCCGTCTCCCCTTGTCTTTAGAAAAACCAAAACATTTGTTATTTTCGACGAGGTATTCGTTCCAGAGTTTAGTTTAGCCACTAGTCAGAGCATTAAATGGGAGTTAAGTACCGTCTACACGCGTAACCGCGACAACGGCGTGCGTCTGATGAAAGCGTATAAGCTGAGTCTCGTTTCAGAAGGCTGCATCCTTCGGAGGTTGCATCCTCTTAAAGATGCGGTATACGGAGGGTCCTCAGCCTAAACGAGACGTCCTTCAAAGGACATACGGGGATAAAGGAAACAGGAAATATGTTTCCATATGTGTAATGATGCACCGTGAGGCTGAGGATCCATTTGCAGTCTTTATTGTCTCTCAATGTAAAACAGAACAGGTTAAACACCAACAGTATAATGCAAGGGACAGGCAAACTCGTAGTCGTTAAACAGGCAGGAAATCAAGGCAGGCAGCAAACACTCGTAATAATGGGTAAACAGATCAAAGTCACAAACCAGAATATAAACAGACAGGATAAACGCTCAGAAATGACAGCCGTGGCAAATCAAGACTTCGCACTGAATGAAAGTCCTAGTGGAGTTTAAGTAGGGTTCATAATGAGGTACAGGTGGAGTGTAATCAGTCCCGGTATGTGGAATCATGGGAAATGAAGTCCGAAATGAGCATTAAAACTCAGGGGATGGTTCCCTCTGGTGGCGATCGGAGGACGAGGCGGGCGCCTCGTTCATCACAGAGCCCCCCCCCCTGCGAGCGGCTCCCGAAGCGAGGATGCGTGCAACGCCGAGGTCTTCCACGAGGTCGAGGAGCTGGCTTGTCTGGATGATTCCGATGGAACTCGTCGGTGAGTGAAGGGTCAAGGATGTCCCTCGCCCTTACCCAAGAGCGTTCCTCTGGACCATACCCCTCCCAGTCGACCAGATACTCTAGGTAGCCCCCTCGGCGTCTGGAATCGAGGATGTCATGGACCTGGTACGCCTCCTCGCCGCCGACCAGCAGGGGCGGTGGACCCGATGGACCGGCAGCCTCATCCTGATCTCCTCTCGGACCACCAGCGGGTTTTAAAAGAGAAACATGAAAAGTGGGAGAGATTCGGTAAGTAGAAGGTAAATCCAATCGATATGAAACAGGGTTTATTTGTCTAATAATTTTGAATGGACCCACATACCTGGGACTGAGTTTCTTGCAGGGTAGACGGAGGCGGATATCACGGGTGGACAACCAGACCCACTGGCCAGGTTGATAGTCAGGATGAGCTCTGCGGCGTCGATCAGCTTGAAGTTTTTGCTTGCGTATAGCTCTCTGTAAATGATGATAAGCTTCGTTCCACGTCTCCTCACATCTCTGAACCCAGTCATTAACAGCAGGCAGATCTGAGGGATTTCCTGACCATGGAAAGAGTGGAGGTTGATAGCCAAGGATACACATGAAAGGGGAGATACCTGTAGCTGGTTTGACGAGTGAGTTCTGAGCATATTCCGCCCACATGAGGTACCGACTCCAGTCTGCTTGATTTTGATGACAGTATGAACGGAGGAAGCGAGTGATCTCCTGATTCAGCCTTTCTGTCTGACCATTGGCTTGTGGATGGTAGCCGGAAGTTAAACTGATATTGATGTTAAGTTGTTTGAAGAATGCTGACCAGACTCTGGATGTGAATTGAGGACCTCGATCTGAAACAATGTCTTCGGGTAGACCATAAAATCTAAAGACTTGGTTACATAAGGTTTCGGCTGTTTCAAACGCAGTGGGGAGTTTGGGAAGTGGTATCAAACGGCATGCTTTAGAGAAACGATCAACGACAGTGAGAATTACAGTGTTATTGTTGGATTTGGGTAGATCGGTGATGAAATCAATGGCTATGTGAGACCAGGGTCTTTGTGGAATAGGAAGGGGTTGTAAGAGTCCTGCTGGAGCTTGATGGGAGGATTTGGAAATGTTGCAAATGTTACAGTTCTTGACAAATTCACAGACGTCGTGACTTAATGTAGGCCACCAGAATGTTTCTTGTGTGAGATGAATGGTACCTGTGATGCCAGGATGACCGGTGCTGGGTGAAGAGTGAATCTGTTCAATAAGGGTTGGTCGGAGACCCTCTGGGACATACGTTTTTGTTGGTGGACAATCGTCCGGAGGTGGAGAAAGAGCATTGGCTTGATTGATTTCGGTGATGATATCCCACTGAATTGGAGCAATGATATGAGTTTCAGGAATGATAGATTCTGTGGCGGTTGGTTCACTGGGTTCTGGATAGAGACGAGATAGGGCATCTGCCTTGGTATTTTTGGAGCCAGGTCTGTAAGTGACGGTAAATTGGAAACGTGTAAAGAACATAGCCCACCTGGCCTGTCGGGTGTTCATACGTTTGGCGGAGCGCAGATATTCTAGGTTCTTGTGGTCTGTGAGTACTGTAAAAGGATGTTGTGCGCCCTCCAACCAATGTCGCCATTCTTCGAAAGCTGCTTTCATGGCCAATAACTCTCGATCCCCTACATCATAGTTTCGTTCTGTTGGAGACAATTTGCGTGAGAAGTAAGCACATGGAAACATTTTATTACTTGGACCTTGACGTTGAGACAGAACGGCTCCGATTCCTGTGTTGGATGCGTCAACTTCTACCGTAAAAGGTTGAGTGGGATCAGGATGGTGGAGTATAGGTGCTGTAGTGAAGGATTCTTTGAGTCGTTGAAAGGCCATTAACGCTGTGGGGGACCAGGATAAGCGGGTAGAACCTTTCTTCGTCATGGAGGTTAAAGGTGCGGCAATGGTACTGTAGTCTCTGATGAATCGTCGATAAAAGTTGGCAAAGCCAAGAAAACGTTGAAGCTCCTTAATGGTTTTGGGTTGAGGCCAGGTGAGAACGGCGCGTACCTTGGTGTCATCCATAGCTACTCCCTCTGCAGAGATGATGTATCCTAAAAAGGAAGTAGATGTTTGGTGGAACTCACATTTCTCAGCTTTGGCATAGAGTTGATATTGGATCAGACGTTTTAAGACTGCCCTCACATGCTGAATGTGTTCTTCAAGGGTTTCTGAATGAATGAGAATGTCGTCGATATACACAATGACCCAGCGATCCAGCATATCCCGGAAAACATCGTTTATGAAGGATTGAAACACTGACGGACTGTTAGATAGCCCGAAGGGCATCACCAAATATTCATAGTGTCCAGACTGTGTAGAGAAAGCCGTCTTCCACTCATCGCCCTCCTTGATGCGAATGAGATTGTAAGCGTTTCGAAGATCCAATTTGGTGAAGTATCTCGCCTTTCTGAGTTGCTCCAGGGCTGATGGTACAAGAGGTAAAGGATAGCGAAACTTAACTGTAATTTCGTTCAAAGCCCGGTAATCAATGCACGGACGTAGTCCACCGTCCTTCTTCTTCACAAAAAAGAAGCCAGAGGAAGCAGGTGAAACAGAGTGTCGAATAAATCCCTTCTCCAGCTCCTCCTCGATGTATTTTTTCATAGCTTCGGATTCTGGTTGTGATAAGGGGAAAATTCGACCCTTGGGTGGCGTGGTGTTGGGCAGAAGTTCAATGGAGCAGTCATTTGGACGATGTGGTGGTAAACTGGTAGCTTTAGCTTTGCTGAATGCTTCAGATAAATCATGATAAACTTCAGGGAGACCAGGTATTTCAGAAGGCTGTGGAGACGTTATGGTGGAAAATACTTGGAGTGGTACCTCAGTGGGTTGACAGTGTAGAGAGCAGGAACTATCCCAGTGAACAATCTGGTGATCCTTCCAGGAGATTACCGGATTGTGAAGCTGTAGCCAGGGCAGACCCAGAATGAGAGAGTGATGTGGAGAGGAGATAATATGGAATCGTATTACTTCTTGGTGATCTGAACCTATCTGTAAACTGATATCGTCTGTGGTGAACTGAACTCTCCCCTCTCCTAAGGGGCGACCGTCTATCGCCTCCACTGCCAAGTGAGAGAGACATTCAGTTAATGGAACATCATGCAATTTAGCGAACTTTTCAGACATGAAATTTCCTGCTGCACCTGAGTCAATGAGTGCCAGGGTCTCAATCGTTCTCCCCTGTATCATTAATTGAACATGGATTTGCACAGTATTTTGAGAACGTGAAGTGAAAATATTGGAACTCACCAACGTATTACGTTTGTTGGGTGGTCGGGTGGGGCAGGTGGATAGCAGATGTCCAGGTTTACCACAGTACAGGCAGAGTTGGTTGTGAATACGGCGCTCTCTCTCTTCAGGAGTAAGATGTGTATACCCAAGTTGCATAGGTTCCGTAGATTCTGTCGGTTGGGGCTGTACTGGTGAACGACGGGTTCTGATTAAATTATCAATCTGAATGGACAGGTCAATGAATGCGGATAAATCTCTCCCCTCATCACGGCAAGCCAGCTCTGATTGTAACTCACGGTTAAGTCCCTTGCGATAAATCAACTTCAGAGGTTTCTCCTCCCAGCCTGCTTGAGCAGCGAGAGTGCGGAAAGCTAATGCGTAGTCTGCAGCAGAACGATTTCCTTGAGAAATTTGTAGTAAACGCTCCTCTGCGCTCTCTCCTCCAACGCTGTGTTCGAATACACTGCGAAACTGAGCAAGGAAATGGTTAAATGAGGGAAACATTGATCCATCTTCCTTCCAAACAGCGGTAGCCCAATCCAACGCCTTACCGGTGAGTAAGGAGCAAACAAAAGCAATTCTACTGTCATCAGTGGGATAGAGTGATTGTTGTTGTGTGACAAAGAGAGAGCATTGCATCAGAAAACCCTTACATTTTCCGGGATCGCCATTAAACTTGTCCGGGAGAGCTAGGCGAGGGTTAGCATTCATAGTGGTTGTAGTGAGAGGGGGCGGAGCTGGAGTAGCAGCGGTAGGATTAGCTGTGAGAGAAATACCTCTTAAACTCTGCAAAGCAGTGACTAATTCCTCCGTGATGTTGGTAAGGCGTGCCAGTTGTTGTTGGTGGCCTGCTAACTGTTGTGCTTGAGCAGAGAGTTCCATGGTAAGCTGAGAGACAGACGCTGGATCACTGTTTGGCGAAGTCTTCTGTAATGATGCACCGTGAGGCTGAGGATCCATTTGCAGTCTTTATTGTCTCTCAATGTAAAACAGAACAGGTTAAACACCAACAGTATAATGCAAGGGACAGGCAAACTCGTAGTCGTTAAACAGGCAGGAAATCAAGGCAGGCAGCAAACACTCGTAATAATGGGTAAACAGATCAAAGTCACAAACCAGAATATAAACAGACAGGATAAACGCTCAGAAATGACAGCCGTGGCAAATCAAGACTTCGCACTGAATGAAAGTCCTAGTGGAGTTTAAGTAGGGTTCATAATGAGGTACAGGTGGAGTGTAATCAGTCCCGGTATGTGGAATCATGGGAAATGAAGTCCGAAATGAGCATTAAAACTCAGGGGATGGTTCCCTCTGGTGGCGATCGGAGGACGAGGCGGGCGCCTCGTTCATCACAATATGTTGCTATGCCAAAATGTTAACAGCATTGTTGCGCCCTCTCAGTTAAATAAAGGGAAATAATTTGGAGTAATTTGAAAATAAAATGTGTTATGTTGTTTTAATATGTGCAATGTTTGAGCTGCATATAGCCAATATTTGTTAGAGATCTTGCAGAGATATTAAGAAGAATAAAGTTGACCTGTTTTTACCAAAGATTTGAGGTGTAGGGTAATGAGACAATAATTATATGTGTATTATATAATTCGTTATACATAAATTCTCTATACTGTACATGATATATATTATTTTATTATTATAGTTGATCCAACTGTCTGTAAAAGTGCTAGAAATGACATGTTATTACTATAATTTAAATGGGTGTTTATTATTTTTTATTATTTTAAGACAAACTCGGATTACTTCATTAAAAGTTTAAAAAGTTTTTAATAGTTTTATATTACTTGATATAAAAATATGCATTATTTATGTGTATAAGGTCATTAAAATTTACCAATTCCATTCAATTTCAATTCAATATTATTTATATAACGCTTTTCACAATTGGTAATTGTTGCAAAGCAGCTTTACATTAATAGAAGCAGGAAAAACACAGAAAAATCGACAGACAATATAAGTAGAAAAATTCAGCGGCTATGAATAAACTTTACAAGCGAGCGTATTAATAATGTAACGCATAGAAGAGGGTGCTAAGTTAAGCCAATGTTGCCCTAGAAGAAAAACCTCCCGACTTTTTTTAGCCTCGGAGGAACAAAAAGTCCTAGTAGGGGAAAAACCCTTGGGTAAAAAAACAAGTAATCTACTAAGATAAAACCATTTGAAAACTTAAAACTACTTTTACATTTAAACACCACATCTTCGCTAGTATGAATAGCTGCCAGTATGTAGAATGACGTTGAGGACTTGTGGGTTACGCAATACGCAAGGACTTTTGGGTTATTTGCAGCAGCGAAGGGAACATCTCATGCATCCTCTAAATTCTTGTGAAAGAAGGTAGCATTCGGACTTTCCTACTTGTTTATCCTCCTGACGTATGCAACCTTTGAATGTGACCTCTGGAGGATGCAGCCTACTGAAACAAGACACAGCTATATTGTTTTATTATTGTGGGACCTTTTAAATCGATCTGGGGTTGGTTTCCCGAAAGCATCGTTAGACAACTACTGTCCTAAGTTTTATCGTTACTGACAAAGTTCAACGATTTGGTGTTTCCCGAAACCATATTTCAAACAAACGTTTGAAGCATCATTCCTTGTTATTATAATGTGGAGACTTACGTTGATCATGCTTTTGAACAAAATAAGCAAAAAACATGTAGTACATTCTATATCCATCATTCTAAATATATAAAAAATTTATTTTACGTATTTAAGTTTGTAAACTGAATTAAAGCGCTGCATTTGAAAACTGCGCATGTGCATAGTCATATGAGCTTTAAAGGAATATTCCATTTTCTTAAAAGAAAAATCCAGATAATTTACTCACCACCATGTCATCCAAAATGTTGATGTCTTTCTTTGTTCAGTCGAGAAGAAATTATGTTTTTTGAGGAAAACATTCCAGGATTTTTCTCATTTGAATGGACTTTAATAGAGCCCATCATTTAATACTTAACTCAACACTTAACAGTTTTTTTCAACGGAGTTTTAAAGGACTATAAACGATCCCAAACGAGGCATAAGGGTCTTATCTAGCGAAACGATTGTCATTTTTGACAAGAAAAATTAAAAATATCCACTTTTAAACCACAACTTCTCGTCTGAAACCGGTAGTGATGCGATAGCGTGACCCCACGCAATACGTCATGACGTCAAGAGGTCACAGAGTACGAACGCAAAACTACGCCCCAGTGTTTACATGTGTTGAGAAAGAGGACTGTTCCTACGTTGTTGTATGTCAGCTGATACTAATTTATGTCTTTGTTTAAAATGATCCTCAAATGTGCGTTTTATATATGTAACACGTGACCTCCCTACGTCACTACGCATTTACGTTAGGTCGCGCTGGACCGGACCTTGACAAAAAGTTGTGGTTTAAAAGTATATATTTTTTATTTTTCTTGTCAAAAATGACAATCGTTTCGCTTGATAAGACCCTCATGCCTCGTTTGGGATCGTTTATAGTCCTTTGAAACTCCGTTGAAAAAAACTGTTAAGTGTTCAGTTAAGTATAAAATGTTGGGCTCTATTAAAGTCCATTAAAATGAGAAAAATCCTGGAATGTTCTCCTCAAAAAACATAATTTCTTCTCGACTGAACAAAGAAAGACATAAACATTTTGGATGACATAATGGTGAGTAAATTATCTGGATTTTTCTTTTAAGAAAATGGAATATTCCTTTAATAGAGGAGTGACGTATAGGGAACTTGCGCATAAATTAAATATCTTGAAAATAAACAACAGATAACTAAATCACGATAACAAAATCAGTCTTCCGATGCAATATATGTTATTTACAGCAATAATCTGACATTAAATTGATTTGCACAGATTAATTAGTACTTCACCTCCCACGTGACATCATCAACTATGTTGTCATCAACATTCTTGTCAAGGTAGTTCGTTTTCCAACTAAGCATCGTACTATGTTGGTTCAGCAGCAAGTTACGTCATTGTTCGAGAAACGCACCCCTGGAACTGGGAAGCAAATCACAAAATTCACTTGACTTCATATGTGTTGACCTGCCGAAAACCTGTGCCCTCCCGAGAAGCCCTTGTAAGATTAACATGTCATATTCACTATTTAATACAAATCTATTGCTTGTGATTCCTGCAGAGTAATTACATAATACATGTGAGTAGTATTTGGATGTATAAGCTGCATTAAATGCATGTGAACTGTATTAACTGTGAAAATATAAGCAAGACACAAGACCACTGCAGTGCTGCTTTCAAGCCCTTCAACAAATATCAAAACATTTTGCTCGGTTGAATTCTTTGTTCACTCAGAACAAGAAAGAGAGAAAGGGAAGGAGAAGGAATGGGATAGAAAGAGGGAGAGGAAAGGAAAAAGAGAGAAGTAGGGGAGATGGATGAAGCTATAAGCCGATTAAAAGCTGTAAATAGGCTTAAACATTGACACAACTAAGGGCCCAAACAAATATGGCTCTTTTTTCTCTGCGCGGACCGAAAATCCTAAGCGCACAAACCATTTGCTCATCTTTGCTCGTAAAGCCCCTTTTTCTTTGAACAGATAAACAGACTTTGTTTTCTCCCTTGGTTATGTTTTTCTATTATGCTAAGTAGTTGTCCTACAAACAGAAGCATCTTGCAGGTGGAGTGGAAGTTTACACCTTCATCACATTCCCTGCGTTTTGTTTGCTCAGTGTGCATTCTGCTGGGAATATCTTTAAAGCAAAGCCTTTCATCTTTGTTTGTTTTTAAAAGCGATGACACTGGATGTTTTTATTTAAGACAACTGCAGCGCAGGGAGTGTGTATGTGTTTATGTGTGTGCGTGTTGCAGAGGAATAAAGCACTACAGCATTTAACCCACGTCAACAAGAAATATAAAAAATATCTACTTTTAAACCACAACTTTTCATCTCGCACTAGCCGTGTGAAGGATCCTACCTTAGATCCTCACGTGCAGAATGTTTTTATTATTGTGTTTTTTTTTATGTTTTATCATTTATTTACATAATCATCATAATCATTTTATAATCATTAGTTTTTATCCATTTAATTATTGTATTTGATTATTTAATATCATTTTATCATTATCAATTTCATTATTATCATTTTTATTATTACATTATTGTTTTTATCCATTATTATTCATTTATTCATTCATTATTATATTTCTGTTTTTATTATATTATTCATTAATTCATTGTATTTCTATATTTTATATGTCTCTTGGTGGTTCAGTTTCACATTTGAAAGTTTCATGGAGCTGTTCTGTCTGAGTTGTAAACAAGATAGATAAAGAGAATGTTTATGGAAGCTCAAGGTCTAAGGGATGATGCAGCTGAGCAATTTTGGATATATATCTGTGCATGCTGTATTCCTGGGTAGACGAGGTTTGAACATTGAGGCATATGCAACTGAAACTAACTGTCCATCAATAAAACTCTGTTCTATTTTATCATCTAAAACCTCCGTCTCACGACTCTGTTTACGCCTCTGTTTATGCTCTCCTCTAGCAACGATTGATCAGTTCTGTATCTGACAGATGCTTTAACAAAGTAAACTTATATTTTCTGACGTGATCTGGTGTCCGGGGCTGGATCGTTTTTTATTTTGTCTGTGGTGTGGAGACCAGATCTAACAGTTTTGGCGTAGTCGGCAGGATAGAATAACAAGTTTTGTTGTCTCTATCCGAACGAGGAGTCGGGATTTTCTCTCGCACATCCAGATGTAAATGTTTCCAGACCACTGGCTTCTGACTCCAAGCCGCGAGTGAAGACGGAGGGTTAACCTCGGCTGGTCCGGTGTCCTCTCTCCTGACTCATCCACTTAAGCAAAAGCAAGAGTGAGTGTGTTCTGTTCTGACATTTTGGAAAATTCAGTACGTACTGTGTTTGGTAGCTTGTCTACTGGTCAGATTATATTACTTTGATAATGAAGCAGTCAGAGACTGAAATCAAGCTAGATGATATAATTAAAAAGCTAAAACAACAGCTGAAAGAGTGCTTTAAGATCAAACTAGCAGAAAAAGAAAAATTCAGTTGCTAAATATAACATCAAATATAATATAACATCAAAAGTATGTTGGGCGGTCTTTAGGTTACAAAGACAAAAGTAAAGACATATTAAAGACGTATCTAAAGAGTTAAAAAACATGTGTAAAATTCAAAAAATGAGAACCCGAGAATCGAAGCGTATCCCTTGGATTTTTGTCACTTTGTCTAAATGTAGAAATTGAAAAGTGACAATGTAAAATCAAGATAAACATAACAGAGATAAAGAAGTTATGGAGGGAATGCTGAAGGGGTTATAAGATAGATAGTCAAAAGTTAAAAGCTCAGTTTGAAAATAAACTAAAGTCTAAAATGGCTTATGTTTAAGTTACAACTCTTTGTTGATCAAAAGCAAATTACGTCGGTTTTACCAGATTTTAAATGCATGCGACACTGGTAGTGACATCGATACAACCAGTTTCAGATTTTGACACAGACAATGATGTTTGTAGAAAGGGTAAATCATGTCCTTCATGAGTTCAGATGAGTATTTTGGTTTTGCTACTTCTATGCTGTGCTTGGCAATGAAGATCTGCCTTTGCAAATGCCAGTTATACCATGATATACATGATATATGCCATTTAATTCTACAATGTTTAAGGAAGTTGCTTTTCGAAATTTGCCATGTATAAACATAACAGTTAAGGGACAGGATTATAAGTTTGTGGTTGAATCTTCCAAATTATTGTTAAGATTACAGCTGCTATCAACTGTCTGATAAAAGGGACTATTTCATTAAGCTCCACAGGAGCGTACACAACCACAGATTATTTTTCTAAAATTTTGTTGGGTAAAATAAAGGGTAAAGTGTTTCAACTCTCATTTTGTTAACTAAATAAAATATGCTCAATAAATTTATGTTCAGATACAAATGGTGTGTGTGAAAGACAGTGTGCTGTTTTTCATAGAGCTGAGGGCTCAAAGTAAGTGTATAAAGGTTAGAGTAAGTGGAGTAAGTTGAGTAAGTTTATGATGGTCAAAGAAAGTAGGGAATGTTAAATCCATGATCAGTTTTAACTGTTTGGAAGCTCTGAAAGAGATTTATTTTTCTTTATTGGTCAGAGATGGGTTCAACATAGTTTCAGTCAATCTGTCATGAGCAGACAGAAAAAGTTTGAAGAAGTTCTTGGTGAAACTTTGAGTAGTGAACATTTAACTGACGATAGAGCTAAAAGAGATGTTTGGATAAACCTTTAGGTTTGGTTTGATGTAGGAAGGTACAACCAGTAAGTAGTTTAGAATGAATTTGCAAGTTGTAAATGAAGGATAAATGAAAGTGTTGAAAATCACTGAACGTTTGTGTGAGCGAAGGAGGGGGTTTGTGAGGCGCTGTATCTGTTCTTCCAGCGATTGCTGAAACAAAAACAAAACAACGATAAGCTTTTCTCTTCTCTCTTTAAAGCTTTGAGAGAGAGTGCTTATGTGTGGCCTACTCTATATGTTAGGGTCCATATTTTAAATACATATTTTATTTTCTCATTGATAAGAAGCAGAGATAACAATCTTTCCATCTGATTTTCTTACAGAAGTTTCTTTAACATCAGAAACGAAACTATTCATGCAACAAGAGAAAGTTTGACATTTCTCAGAGAAACTCTGTGTTATGGCCTAGGCAGCAGCTTTGCTGTGCGGTACGCAGCTGTGAATTCTGTGTACGTCATGATGGCCAATCGAAATAACTTGAGTTTTATTTTGATGTTTCTCTGTGTTAAGTTGTTTTGGTTTAAGTATAATTTAAGTTTAATCACCTGTCGACAATAGGGGAAATGAGATGTGTGAGTGAGTGTCACGTGTCATTTATGTTGCCTAACCCTTTTCCAACAAGCCTATTTTAAACAGGGGTTCGTAACATAAATGGGGACTCATCCATGATGTTTAGATCTTCCTCTCATTTTTCAGTTTGTCCCACATGTAGTCACTGTTGCAATTTAGTAGGTGACGTAATTCAGCCATTACATGGTTTGGATGTGTTGATTAATTTGAATTCAGATTTGCAATTCAGAAATTGAAATGTAATATGGCAGTTATGGATCATGGAGACTCACAGTTGATTATAGAGTAGCTAAGCAAACCAATACATTGATAAGATAAGACCTCTTGTGTCTGACTCATCAACAATTTTAAGCTTGATTAAACCGGAACACAACTGGTTTACAGTGTTTGATATTACTAATGGATTTTGGTCTGTACCTATTGTAAAAGAAATTCCATCATTATTTGCTTTTACAATTAAGGTCAACCTGATATCAGCAGTCTTTGCAAAACATTTAAGACTTTTAAGACATTTAAGACATCAAAGACATTTGAAAGATTTTGATTTAACATCAGTCATCATTCAATATATTGATGATATTTTGATTTGTTCAGAAGACAAACCTGAACATGAGAGAGACGTCAGGCTGTTTGATTTCTTGTACAATAAAGAAGTAACAGTAGTAATCTTTGACCCAAATTCAAAGTGTATCGCAGGGTTAAAGACAAATAACACCTATCACTGTGAGGCAATTAAAAACAAACAAACAAAAAAACATCTATTAACAACTATTCAAGAGCTGAGATCTCTTTCTTTTTTGGGTTTATGTAATTACAGTCGTAATTGGATTGAAGGGTATGCAGAAAAATCACAACCCTTAAACAATTTGTTAAAAGGTAATCCAAAGGCCCAAGACTCAGTTAACTAGACTCCTGAAGCTAACATAGCTTTTGAGGGATTTAAAGAAGCCTTATGCGAAGCACCTGCACTTGGCATGATTAATCACAGAAAGTCTTTTACATTGTATGTAAACGAAACAAAGGGGTTATATGACACCTGTTTTAATACAAGAAGATCGAAATAAGTCTGTACTGTATGGGTATTATTCACAACAACTTGACTTTGTTTTACAAAGCTGGGGCCTTGTTTACGAGCGATTCAAGCAGTGTATTTGGCCTTGCTTGGTCAAAAAGATAATCATTATCTGCCATATTCTGTTTATGCTTTATTATCTTTAGAGAGAGCTGCTCGTATGACATTGAAGAAGGCACACCATCAAATCCAGCTAAATTACTTGGTCTGTCTGAAGCAATTCCAAACAGCCATGATTGTGACTGTATAGATATTATACAAATATTAAGTGTTCTTAGACAATTTGCCACTTAAGAATTCCAATTTGATTATTACAATGATGTGTATCTTTTGTGGACAAAAGGGAAATGAAAGGCAAAATCACAAAAACATGTGAATTGGCTAGTAACAAAACTAACATTTATATTTTTAATATTTTGTTATGCCTGTGGAGCTGTGCATAAATCTCGAGCAGGTTGGCAGCAGAGAGGTTTCCTGAGATGTCCCGGGAACAGGTTGCGGTAAAAGCCCACCTGAAGGGAGTTTCTAGTGAGATTAAAGGGAATACCTTGCTGACCAGGCAGCTAAGGTTGCCAGCCGCATGAACGGCAGAGGAACTCTTACTGCTCAAAAGTGTCATCTATGGTGACAAACAGCTCACAGACATAGCTGAGAAGATGATTTTCAAATTCAATGCTCCAGAAAGGAGAAATGAGAATGATTTGAAAATAGTTGCAAATTGGCAAATGACAATATTTGGGAATTTTAACACCAATTTGTAAATCCAAAAGTCTTTTCCTTATTTGGTCACACAGATACACAGTGTCGGACGCTTAGGCGTTTTTCAAATGTGTTCACATTTTAAGGCAAATTGGTGGGCGAGGGGTTTTAGGAAACAAGCAAAATAAATTGTTTGCGGATGCGTAACTTCTCAAAACACAATTCGGCACCCAAATTCTATCAGTTATAAGCAGAACACCTCAGCGCTGTTTGGTGAATTGCAGAGT
Source organism: Misgurnus anguillicaudatus (assembly GCF_027580225.2). Taxonomy (NCBI): domain Eukaryota; kingdom Metazoa; phylum Chordata; class Actinopteri; order Cypriniformes; family Cobitidae; genus Misgurnus; species Misgurnus anguillicaudatus. Next base: position 2,006,993 of record NW_027395276.1, on the reverse strand, counting down.
AACTTTATAACCTTACCTAAGTGCGAGGGTTGTCAAGATATTACAATTATAACTGATAATTTTCTCGTTTGGTGTAAAGGTTTTCCTCACAAAGAAAGGCTTTGCTGCTTTTATGGCTAATATGCTGGTTCGAAACATCATTCCAGATGAAACGAAACATTATTGATTCTGATCAGGGTAAATGCTTTACTGGTCAGGTATGTCAGGAAGTCTGTAGGCTTTTGGGGATTCAATGGCATAGCTGCCATGAACTTCAGACCTTGCAGAAGTAAACTTACATTTAATATCAGATCCTCTTTTTACATTTTGTATGGCTTTGACTGAAGCAGTACAAAAAAAAGCAAAATCAGGTTCAGGATGCTGTAAAAATTATGGACAACATAATATTGTGCCAGGGCAAATAAAAATTTACAACACTCAGGTCTAAAACCAAGATGGGACGATCCTTATGCGATCCTACTAGGTACCCCTTCAGCAATAAAATAATAAAATTAAACAATAAAACTCACCAGTGAAGTTGCTAGGTAAACCTAGATGCAAAATTAGCTTATACTCCCCAAATCTTAGACAGACGAAATGCTGTGGGATGGAGTAGTGCATGAGAAGAACCTCGTTTTTTTTAGGACGAGGGGGTCACCCTCATGTTGAAGATAGGGGGGTGGGGGGCAAATGTTTAGCTCCTCCAGAACCAGCCTAGTCGTCTGAGGGTGTCTATAGTTTCTATGGGAGTCAAAGCTAGTTATTTCCTAGCAATAGTCAAAACAAGATATTTCCTAACAAATTTGTTTATACAAAGTTGTTTTTTGGCCATGGAGCTCTCTTGTTTTCCTTTCTTTTGTTTTTATGTTTTTGCAGAGATATATGTCGGCGGCCTTCAAGGAAATCGCTGAAAAATAAAGCCTTATCATGTTTACGAGTCTCATTGGTGCCAACCTCCAGCAGACAGCAGTTGGAACTCCGCTGTATTTCGAGATTCTGCCGGAAGGACGGACTGGCGAGACTTCGTGGATTCCGGTTGATTCCATGAACAGAGACATTCTGAGTTTCAAGAATCACAACTGACATGGTTGCAAGTGTTGTCTTCATGACATGACACAGAGTCAGAGATATATTAGATGTGATGTGTGTTTCACATCTGTTCAGAATGATTCATGGATTCACTCTAACTGTATGCACTCAGTATTTGTATTGGCCAATAATTAACATATGTACCGAGGTTTTGTTTTAAAATTAAAGCCATTTGGCTGTTATACAAGATTTATCCAGATTAAAACCAGGTAAATGGGTCATTTTTAATTATGACATTGAAGTGTATGAGCCAAATTAACACGATTATGTTATTTGCTGTGTTGATTTCTATTCTGATTCACGATTCAGATCCATTATTCCATCCATGGTTAGAAATCACTGTAATCTTAATTTGGCAGTAACTCTAGCTCATACATACACTAAGATGCCTAATATTTCCAATTGTGTGGTGTTAATCTTTTCTTCAAAAATCGACATCTGTATGTACGTCCATTACCGCTGTCTGATTTGATCTCCATCATTGAACAAAGTAACATGGGTAACATTTGTAAAATTCTAATTGATTTGATAATCGACATCTCTATTTCATCTTTAAACACTCTGAGTGGTATTTCCACAGTTGATGGTTTACACAGTTGATGGTTTTGGTAGACACCAGTTGATGGTTTTGCTATCAAAGTTGCAACCTTACCAGACAATTTGTTTATCTTACTATGCCCTATTGCTGGGAAGAGATGCTGAAAATGGCTGAAATTGTTAAAGTTGGAAATGGCCATAGCATAGGCATTTAGGGGTGGTAAAGAGTATATTTTCATGGTTTTTTGGGGGATTCTAATTGTACCAAATCACAAGGCGAAGTTGGTGTCAAGTGTATTATTATTGAACCACTGATAATGTTAAATCCTTACAGATGTGTTTTAAGGTTGTCGATTATTCATGGAAAAGCAGTCTGCTGTTCACAAGCAGTGTTTGCCACTACAAAAAGTTATCTTACTCAAGTAATTCCTGGTATTTGCCTACGAACAACAGTACTGAATCAAACCATCTATTTGCTCTAAATGTAAATTGAAGGGGAATTCTTTCTGATATTGAAGGAAACGGGGTAAACATTACAAACTAGAAATGCGTTTCCAGTTTTCCAGATGTGACAAAGCTCTTCTGATAATGACAAATGAAACACTATTTGCTCCTAATGGTACACACTTCGTTTGTGGTAAAAAAGCTTATACATTACTTCCTATGGGCTGAAAGGTAACCTCTTATTTGTACCTTTTATCAGCGATGTGAGAGTAGAGTCAGAGGATTATGCACTTAATCATAAGACATACTTAACGTTTGATTTCTGATACTAAGAAATGGTTAGGAAGACAAATTCCATTCTGAGAAGTAACTGATTTACAAAACGAAGTACAAGCATTGTACGAAGCATTTGAGGTTACAGCGAACGCCAATCTCATTTCTATTGCTAATATTTCGGACGAAGTAAATGCAATTAGAAAAGTTGTTTTGCAAAATCAAATGTCGCTTGACATGCTGTTGGCTTCTCAAGGGGGGCAGATGTAATTGTAATTGCGGCCGAATGTTATGTTGCCTACATTCTGGAAGATTCTGGGAAAGTGGTTCATAATCTGGCTAAGTTCTGCACAAACGATTAGCTAAGCTAGATAAAAACCATGGTCTTTTCTCATCTGACTGGTTTACATCAATATTAGAACCAATTTGGAATCATTTAAAAACCACTTTTGAAATTGCGACTACCAAAAGTGGTTTTTAAATGATTCCAAATTGGTTCTAATATTGATGTAAACCAGTCAGATGAGAAAAGACCATGGTTTTTATCTAGCTTAGCTAATCGTTTGTGCAGAACTTAGCCAGATTATGAACCACTTTCCCAGAATCTTCCAGAATGTAGGCAACATAACATTCGGCCGCAATTACAATTACATCTGCCCCCCTTGAGAAGCCAACAGCATGTCAAGCGACATTTGATTTTGCAAAACAACTTTTCTAATTGCATGTAATTGTAATTGCGGCCGAATGTTATGTTGCCTACATTCTGGAAGATTCTGGGAAAGTGGTTCATAATCTGGCTAAGTTCTGCACAAACGATTAGCTAAGCTAGATAAAAACCATGGTCTTTTCTCATCTGACTGGTTTACATCAATATTAGAACCAATTTGGAATCATTTAAAAACCACTTTTGGTAGTCGCAATTTCAAAAGTGTTTGTCATCTTGCTCTTGTGCATAAGAGTCATAAGAGTGTTGATTTGTCTTATTAGACACTTGACTGTGACAGGCCCATCAAGGCCATTATCCAGTGTAAGACACACTCCCTCAACCGACGCTGGTATGCGGAATGACGGAAATGACCTGTTCTTTTAAGAATATGTAGAAGGGAAAAGTATGGATAGGTACCATCCAAGCTTTTCAAAGATACATTTTGATAAAGATTATGAAGGGTTGCTTGCAATAATCATTTAATTTTGTCATATATGATTAAGAGGGGGGAGTGAAGGATCCTACCTTAGATCCTCACGTGCAGAATGTTTTTATTATTGTGTTTTTTTTTATGTTTTATCATTTATTTACATAATCATCATAATCATTTTATAATCATTAGTTTTTATCCATTTAATTATTGTATTTGATTATTTAATATCATTTTATCATTATCAATTTCATTATTATCATTTTTATTATTACATTATTGTTTTTATCCATTATTATTCATTTATTCATTCATTATTATATTTCTGTTTTTATTATATTATTCATTAATTCATTGTATTTCTATATTTTATATGTCTCTTGGTGGTTCAGTTTCACATTTGAAAGTTTCATGGAGCTGTTCTGTCTGAGTTGTAAACAAGATAGATAAAGAGAATGTTTATGGAAGCTCAAGGTCTAAGGGATGATGCAGCTGAGCAATTTTGGATATATATCTGTGCATGCTGTATTCCTGGGTAGACGAGGTTTGAACATTGAGGCATATGCAACTGAAACTAACTGTCCATCAATAAAACTCTGTTCTATTTTATCATCTAAAACCTCCGTCTCACGACTCTGTTTACGCCTCTGTTTATGCTCTCCTCTAGCAACGATTGATCAGTTCTGTATCTGACAGATGCTTTAACAAAGTAAACTTATATTTTCTGACGTGATCTGGTGTCCGGGGCTGGATCGTTTTTTATTTTGTCTGTGGTGTGGAGACCAGATCTAACACGTGTGATGCGCCAGCGCGACCTCACGTAAATGCGTCATCACATCAAAAGGTCAAAATGACGTAATTATCGGTCCATAGTTTACAAGTGTGGTGAAAGAGGAGCGTTCAGATGATGTTGTATGTGAAATGATACTAATTAATGTCTTTGTGTCAGTTTATTGTTAAAATGGTCCGCAAATTAGCATTTCACGTGTAATGCGTGACCTTTCCTGCAATTATGAAAGGTCGCGCTGGCGCTTCACACGTCTGGTGCAAGACGATAAGTTGTGGTTAAAAGTGCATTTTTTTTTGTGAAATCCAGACTAAAGTCTCATAATCGTTTGATTTCACATTCATTTCATGACCTTACCCAGTCAATATTAACTCTTTCACCGCCAGCGTTTAAAAAAAAAATTGCCATCCAGCGCCAGCGTTTTTCATGATTTTTACCAAAGTTTAATGCCTTCCAGAAAATGTTCTTCTTTAAATATATTAACATACAATATACCAAATGAAAGAACAGACCCTCTGCTTTCAAAAAAAAAAAAAACGTTTCATCCTACCTTCAGTAGTTCTTTTGTAATCAGCTTTTGAATATGGGTAGGTTTCTGCAAAAACACCACATTTTGAGCAAAAAGCAGAGATAATTCCATTTTTGTGACAGACTTTTCATAGAGATCCCATTCAGAGCGATCTTTAAAACAGACACGGACATGAAGCTGCTTGCCATAGGGCATTTCTTCCGGGTTTAAAAAGTTGCGGAAGGGCGCCACCAGGATAATAGCGGTATTGCGGAAAGAAGGAAAATCTCGTAATTGGCGGGGAAGCGTTTTCTCTTAATTGACGAGATATCTCGTCAATGGCGGTGAAAGAGTTAAGAGCATCAGCGTTTGATTTCACATTCATTTCATGACCTTATCCAGTTAATATTAAAGATATCAAGGTCATATCTTCACAAAATATTATTTACATTATGTAGGATGATTTATGTAGAAAACAATAAACCACAACAAAAAAAACTTTAGATGGGTTTTCACAAAGAGGATCACATATCAGCGGTTTTACTGTTGCTTTGAAAATGGCTTTAAACTGCACAGCAGGAACTGAAAAATACTTTGCTGCCTTACAATTTTTAGTTAAATCAACTCAGATTTACAAGTCATGTCAACAGTGATGAGTTGTCACAACTTATAAAATATAGTTGAGAAAAGTCAACTTAATTTTATAAGTTATAACAACTCACCTGTAGTTATAACAACTCATCTCTAGCAAGATAAATAATAGTAAGTTGAAATGACTTGTAAATCCGAGTTGATTCAACAAAAAAATTTAAGGCAGCAAAATATTTTTTACAGTGCACTGCAAAAAATGACTTTCTTCTTACTTAGTATTTTTGTCTTGTTTTCAGTAGAAATATCAAAAACTTCTTAAATCAAGATGTATTTTCTTAATGAGCAAAATGACCTAAGAAAATAATACTAGTTTTTAGACAAAAAATATACAATTTAAGTGAATTCGTGCTTAAAACAAGCAAAATTATCTGCAAGTGGGGTGAGAAAATTTTACTTGAATCAAGTGTTTAAGAAAAAAGAAATCTTATTTCACAATTTTTTTTCTCACCCCATTGGCAGTTAATTTTGCTTGTTTTAGGGACAATTTCACTTAAATTGTATATTATTTGTCTTAAAACTAGACTTTTTTATTTAGGTCATTTTGCTCATCAAGAAAAAGCATCTTAATTTAAGAATTTTTAGATATTTCTACTGAAAACAAGACAAAAATACTAAGTAAGAAAGTCATTTTTTGCAGTGTGTATGTTTTATAAATGTAAATAATTGTCAACTTATTGCATTTTTATATCTATACTTGGTTTAAAATGGTTAAAATATGTACCCCAGCTATCATTATGCTGGTATCCTTTCAAAAACTACAGCTTTGCTCATATAATAGTACATATTAGGACCTTTTTGCACATATTTTGCAACCCTATATCACGCAAATACGTGACTATTTCACGTATGGACCAACGTGAAAATGACAAGTTTTGCCCGCGTTTGAACGTGAGCATGTCACGTTTCCTTTTTGTGTCACTTTCACGTTTTGGTTACTCAACTTTGTTGTCCTATTTTCAAACCATTTTCGCTCCGGTTTAGGGTTAGATTTGGTGCTTTTGTTATATGTCACTTTAAGTATTTGTCACTTTAAGTATTGGTTTATAAAAAAAAAGATACAAGACTTATTCTTTTATATTTTCTAAACTTTAACCAATTGTCCCCGACGTTGGGGTTAGAGTTTGTTTAGGTAAGGATGTCATTTTATGTAAATCTAACCCTAAACCGAAGCGACAATGGTAAGAAATTAGGACAACAAAGTTGAGTAACCAAAACATGAAAGTGACACAAAAAGGAAACGTGACATGCTCACGTTCAAACGCGGGCAAAACGTGTCATTTTCACGTTGGTCCATATGTGAAATAGTCACGTATTTGCGTGATATTGGGTTGTATTTTGACCATTTTGTCTAACAGTGTAAAATATATTTCTACAAAAATCTTTGCAAATATATTGGGCCTCACTGAATTTTTTCCAGCACTGCAAACCGTCACAAGAAAAATCAAATCATCCCGGCTGACCTCAGAACAGAAGAGTGTAGATTTACTTACTAATGCACACAACAACAAGCGGCTCTCTGAGAAGGTCATTTATCCTTTGTGAAACTTTATTTGACTTCACCCGAAGAAAAATGCTTCACAGTAACATTGGTCCTGCAGCGCTGTGCATCGAAGGTAAATGAGAAGAAAAACAGAAAGAAGCAGAACCTCTACATCTGCTCATATTGCTGTAAACCTTGTAAAGGTTTTTAAATGTGGCATGTGGATCCGTTCGGTACGGCAGACGCGTCTCGTTCTTTTAAAGTGGATGTGGAAACAGATGAAAATCCAGAGGCATAACGTGGCCCAGATCCCTCACATCAGGAGATATGTACAGAAATCCGAAAAGAAGGGCCGGGACACACGAGTAAAGCGCATAATTTATAACTCAGAGCTATAAGCAGTCTACTGTTACTACAGCTACAGTTCATCTCGCTGTACAGGTGAAAACGTGCACCACTAAACATCTCTGAGTGGGTTGTTTTAACCTTGTTTAGATGATTTACTCTGTTCCTGTAGCTCAGTTGGTAGTGCACTATGTTAGCAGCGCAAAAGTTCACAGGTTTGATCAGGAAACACAAAGAGTTCTGATAAAACGTATAGCCAGTGCGTAAATGTGCACTTTTAGAAATAATGGGTTAATAATGCCCATTATTAATTATTGGACAAACTGATTAATTCAGCTGTGTCTGATTATTGTTTTTGTGACTACTGAGAGGTCAGGCACACCTGGATTAATCAGTTTGTCCAATAATGGCAGACAGGAAACAAGGAGCTGGCTGAAGTTCAGGAAGTAGTGCAGCTGGGCATAAAGCCTATTGAGGTACATATCACATATTAGGACCTCTTTAAAAGTACCATCCTATTGACAACTTTTTTACCTTTACAGTGTACAGTGATTGTCGCTCTAAGACATGTAAACACAACCAAGACACAACTAAGACTAAAATAATTTAAACATGGTAAAATGAATGTTATTAAAGTGAAATCTGAAGTTGCCCTAAATGGAAACTATAAAATCAAACTAGAGCAAACCGGACCAGAGAAACTAAATTACACAGCCCACAAGCCTGTCTGATCCTAAATCCACATTTACGTTTCAGATAGCTAGCTCCGTCCAATACAATCCATCACAAGCCAATGACCTCAGAAAGGCTATAACAAAATCTATGATGCAGGCTTTAATACAATCATAACGTACAATTAGCTGCAGTTTGCGTCATTAACGCACGGCGCGGTATGGAAAAAGCTTTCATCCGAATAAGAAAGCTAATGTTCAGTCTAGTGACCCTTAAACACTGGAACAAAATGTCAGAGTTTAACAAGCGTGTAACAAATATCCCTCCTCATTTGTGTGCACTGTGATTATGAGATTTTAATGGCGTTTCTTTCTTTTATCTTTTCTTTTCACTGACCAGACGTCTCAATAACATTTGTCCAGATTTTATTGGTCCTGACGAAGTTACTGCCATACTTATTACTCAATTTAGTTTGATTCGTAAACGACGCTATTGTAATCTTTAGTTTTTGGAATGGAAAACAATGAAATGACATCAGTTCGACACAGCAGACGCCGATCTGAGTCAGTCGAGTCTCGACTTTACTGTCTATTAAGTCTCTGAAGCTGAAGAAACTAGCTTCGCATGTACAAAGCGCTCCCAAAAACAAAGCACTTGCTCAAATATGAATCACAAGGAATGCAATAAAAGCACATCATACTGAAACTTTTATGGGTTTCCGAGGTGCCTGTTTAGTATTCCAACACGATAACTATTTCTAACATGGAAGAGTTTGGGGATTGCTCCCAAATGCACAGTAAAACTCTATAATGTCTCTCTAGTATCCATTTTCTTTCATCTATTACCGCTTCTCCCAAAAAATAAAACATTACCAGCATACGGACAGCTGTGATAGGTGGCCCTGTTTTTCCCGTCATACCTCTGGGAATCATCAGCGCGAGCCTTTTCGTGACCGGACGCGAACCTGAGCACGTCTAGCCCCGGTGCTGACCGGGCCAAAGGCACGACTTAGAGAGCCAACGGGCCATTTGATTTGATTGTAGATCAATAACTGAGAAAATGAAGGTTTTCTTTATTATAGCCATAATGTGTCAGGTCATCTGTTCCGTGACTCCGCTAATGACCGCAGCCGGACCTCTCGGCCCCCATCGTCTCCGCGTGCCATCCATCACCCCGACCGAACCAGAAGCGCCGCTCTTTCGCTACCGCGGGGACCGACTCATCTACAAAAGCTGAGCGATGAGCTGCCAGCCAAATGGATTCATGAAAGGAAAAATTATCATTTGAAATAAACGCTGGGGTCACACATTAAACTTAAGGGCACGCAAACTAGTTGAATTTCAGTCACAGAACAATTCATTGAGAACACATGTATTAAGATGAATCGGGACAGTTATTCTAGGAAGAGGGAAAGATACATGATGGAGGAGAGAAGAATAATTATATAACTGAGGTAAGAATGAAATATTAAAATCTCATGCTCTTCAACAGAGAAAAATACAAAATTGAGAAAAGAGAAGAGGATTATTGAAAATGTGCCGTCATCATTTTTACCACACCTCACATCCCACAATGTTCCTCTCAAATATCATACTGTAAGTCTGCTGAGCTCATTTCATACAGTACAAGTTTTTACTACCATACTAAACTCTTACACAGGAAATAAATGTCTTTCAATGGTAAAATTTGTAGGCTCTTTGAATTGCTTAAATATCCCAGCGTTGGTTTAAAAAGAGATGAACCCTACCCATCAGGTAAAATATTTTAGCATATGCTAGGTGTTTTAATCCAAAATGCTTGTGTGTTTTTATCTCATTGTTGGGTCAAATATAAACATATTGGGTTAATTTGACCCAACGGCGGGGTTTGTCCTATATTTTGACCCGATGCTGGGTTGAAAATAACCAGCACTTTTGGAGTACAGAACTTCAAGTCCGCCTGTAATCAATAATTGTATCACTTAAAGGCGGGGTGCATGATCTCTGAAAGCCAATGTTGATCTTTGAAATCACCTAAACAAACACGACCCTACCCCCAAAAAAATCTGGACCCGCCCCACACATACGCAACTCAGACAACGATGTTGGTTAGTAGACACGCCCCTTACTGCTGATTGGCTACAAGTGTGTTTTGATAGTTGGTCCGACTCTCTTTCCAAAGCGTTTTTCAGATATCGGGCATTCCGCCTTTAAAGGAATATTTCACTTTTATAAAAATTTTTATGAAAGGTGACGCATGTGGACCGTTCAGATGTTGTTGTATGTGGAATGATACTAATTAATGTCTTTTTGCCAGTTCATTGTTTAAAATGAGCAAGCGTGCGTTTCACATACATAACGATTGACAATTCAACGTAATTACCGTATTTTCCAGACTATAAGTCTCACTTTTTTATTGTTTGGCTGGACCTGCGACTTATATGTTAAAATTAATTCATACTGACTAATGATACTAATGAATGTCTTTTTGCCAGTTCATTGTTTAAAATAGTCAGCAAGCGTGTGTTTCACGATTGACAATATGACATGATTACAAGTCGCATTTTTTTATAGTTTGGCTGGTCCTGCGACTTATAGTCAGGTGCGACTTATAAGTCAAAATTTATTCATACTGACTAACATGAACCATAAGAAAACATAACCGTCTACTACCATGAGAGGGCGCTATCTGTAACTTGCTCCTGTAGCGTATCCCTGAAAAAAAACTGTTAACTGAAACATTAATTTAAAGAAAATGGAGAAAGACTTAATAAGAAGAATAATAATTTTCTAAATAAATGTGACTTATAGTTTAGTGCGACTTATATATGTTTTTTTCTCTTCATGACATATTTTTTGACTGATGCTACTTATAGTCCGGAAAATAAGGTAAGTAATACGCAAGGTCGTGTTGGCGTGCCACACAGCTTAGTACAAGACGAGAAGTTGTGGTTCAAAAGTACTTTTTTGGTGAAAATTATGGTGGTTTCGCTAGTTCGCTAAGACAATTGTGCCTCGGTTTACAGCCCTTTAAAGCTGCATTGAAACTATAAACTGCTGCGGTCCCCTATATGGAGAAAAATCCTGAAATGTTTTCCTCAAAAAACTTTTTTGACTGAAAAAAGAAAAAACATAAACATCTTTGATGACATGAGGGTGAGTAAATTATCAAGATTTTTTTTTTTGAAAGTGAGGTAACCCTTTAAAACTCATCTTTGAGCATCATCATAGCGTATGTGAAAGTTTTTCCTATTGAAAGATTCTTCGTGCTTTAAAACAGCTTGAATGTAACTCTACACCCTTGCCTCATTTAATATACGCGGATCTATGAATATGCAAATAAGTTCCCGCCTCCACACAAATGCATCAATTCGGACCATAGATATATACATGCATAGATGCTACATTCTGCAGTTTCAGACGCAAAGCTGCTAAATGCGGCATCCATTATATCTATGGCTCGAACTACTCAGTGATGGTGTTGAATGATGAATTTGCACATGGGTTGGCTAACATTTTTAGTTATGCTGGTTAAAAGTCTCCTCACATCCTGATAGCAATCACTATGTTAAGTTGTTTAAATTAATTTGTAGAAATTTATGTCATCTGTGAAAGGCGAAGGATGAGAAAATGTTCAACCAATCATAGATCTTGTTCCGAACGGACGTTGCCTTTTTTGTTCCTTTATCCGTGAGCGTAATTTGAATGCCACCGTGCACCCTGTTCACACAGACACCATACGTCATTGGTGCGTTCATGCGTTCTGTCTGTAAACAGAGGGAGAATGGCAAACTTTCCTGCTGAATTGACAACCTGCACAGGACATGTTTTATAACAACAACAGCAAAAACTGCCAGCATCAGCAAAGAGCAAAAACCCAAATGAACATCAATGACTTTACTGCTTTACCACGAGATGCAAACAGCTGCAGGAGGCAAAGGGTCTGAACGGGTTGTTGCACTGTTTATTTTGGTAAGGTAGGTATGGGATATGTTTGTAGATGGATTCAGATATTCTACTTTGATGAAACATTGTGTTGCTTATGAAATTTGTGTTAGTTTACCGATAAGCGTAACTATATAGTTACTACGTCTACACAACCGAAAGTGTGCTTTAACTAATTCTGATGTAAACCAGTCGTTTATGTTGGTTATTTTGGTAATGTTATTCACTTTGTACTGCAAAGTTTTCTCACTGGTAAATGAGACATGAGATGTGACCATCTAATCTGTACGTGTTCATGTGTTTTGAAAGAGCCAAATTGTTAGCATTTTTCAAAATTAGATTCCCTACATTTAAAGCAAAAACACGACACAGGCATATAAAACATATGTTTTGGATCCACAGCAAAAAAACAGAATGTATTAAATGTTGTTTATCATACACCTCTTACTGCTTTTATATTACAATAGTGCAGCTAGAAAGTTTTCTACTTACATGATTCTTCTTATATTGGCAATCCAGCTATACTATTTGTGATAAGACACATCAGCCTGAAACTAAAATGAGGAGGATACGAAAGAAATATAGAGAAAGCGAGTGAAATAGAGACAGCGAGAGAGGCAGGTGAATGAGTACAGTGATTAAAACGTATTCAGGGCTTGCTGAACTGGACATAAATGATGAAGCAGCCTGTCAAAAGGAGTCAACTTCAAAGCTGAGCGAGATAAAGAGAGAGGTTGGGGCGAGAGTTGGGTTTCATGAAGAGAAGTTTCATTTAGTATCATACGCTCAGAACAAGATTCAACCGGCTCCACATATCACACCAAACCACTTTAATAACACCAGAAAATGAAACACATCCAGGAGTGTGAGAGAGAGAGAAAGAGCAAAATTGCTTTAAAATATAGTGAGCTGTATGCCTAGACAGCATATGTGAAGATACTGTAGGTAACATAACTACTATAGATTACTTTATTTTCTATAATAAATTTTTTTGGCCAAAGTACTAGGGGGTCACACATACAGCACGCTCTCTCTCTTTAACGTCGTTCAATAGGGTGCCAGATTTCTATAGAGTCTGCCAGGCGAAAAACCGGCTAAAACACACTGTAAACAGGCCTTAATGTGTAGTGGAAAAACATAGGCTGATAAAGCATATTCTTGAAAAATACTCGGACTAACCTCACGCTATTTAACGTGCACGTGCGGATGCCTCGCAGCGCTTCTCAACCCGGTGTGCGACCCCCTTGAAGCACCCGGCTAGACTTTCAAGGTATGTGCAAGCAAATACAAAAATTAAAAGACAGTCAATGCTAATGTAAACCCTGGTTGGATAAAGATTTAAAGTTGGATATGAAGATGAAATCTGACGCAATTAGCTTCAGTGTTAAAACTAATAAAATAATTGCTGTCTGTGGTTCTAAAAGGGGAAAAAGAACTATAAATTAGTAGGGATGCACCGATAGGATTTTTTGGGCCGATACCGATTTAAACAGACAACTTCTGGCCGATACCGATATTAAACACTTGTATACAATACTATACAGTTGGTCTATTTGCTAGTTTATTTCTGCATCAAATTATTTTTACTGAACATGGATTGGATCTAATTAACATTCAACTGACCAACATAATAAGAGAGGCACAAATTAAGCTAAAACAAATATAATAAGACAGCATGACAACCTTCAAAGGTGGTTTTTGCTATTCAGCATTTATTTTATTAACAACATTAACTCGTTTTTTTACATATAATGGATTTCTTTATGCAGTTAATTAATAAACAATCGGTATCGGCCTTTCTCGTGCTATTGCCGATATGCCGGTGCATCACTATAAATTAGTTCGTTTTTGGAACTGTGAACTAGTTCAAAATTTTGAAATATGAACTGAACTAGTTCATTTTAAAATGTGTGAACTGTGAACTGAACTAGTTCATGTAGAAAGTGAACTTTCCCAACACTGATATGAACCATAATGCTGCGTTCAGACCAGCCGCGGTAGAGGCGTCAAGCGCGAGTGATTTGAATGTTAAGTCAATGTGAATACGCGTGTGAATATCTTGAGGTCTTGCGATGCAAATTATGTGTTTAGCGTGGTGTGGTAGACGCGATTCCGCCTCATTCGCGCGTCTAGTTTGCACGAATTAAACATTGCCGCGGGAAAAGTGCGAGTTAAAAAAATTTGAACTTTGGCGGAAAAGCGTGCTGCGTTAACCAATCAGGAGCTTGCTCTAGTAGTGACGTGATTACAGGAAGCGAGCAGAGTCGCAGAAGTCCCTCCCATGACTAGAATTTCACGCACGGCTTTCACACGCAAATGAAGCGAGTAATCTCAAAATGTTCAAGCGACAAACTAGACGCGCTAGACGCGAATTCGACGCCTCAAACGCGGCTGGTGTGAACCCACAGTAACAGCGTGCTTTAAAACAGATTCAGTCAAAGCACAAGCTTCATAACATGAAGCAGATTTAAGTCTTTTGCTATCATTATAGCAATTAGCTGTGTCCTTTCGCCTGTTCTCAGTCAAGATGTAATGATCATATGGCTCTCTGGTATCTCTTGACGTTTGATGTTTAAATATGAGATGATATGAGGGAACTTATGACGGCGCTGTATATTTTGCACCTGACTGACTGTATATTCGTCTTACCGAAGTGAATCCAAACATTACTGCATCCTTTTAAAACCCGAGTGCCTCAATAATGTGAGGTGTGTTCGGCTTCACAGCGTTGCGTGGATCAGCAGGGTTGCCGCGGAAACGCACAGGAAGCTTTTGAATCATGCATGTAATACGTCGGTCTGCGCAGCTTAAGTGACGTCAAACACGCACACAGTCTTTACTACCACATACGCTTGTAACGGTAACCAGATATCCAATTGCTGCCATAACCACAAAAAAAAAACTCACACGGTCATTGTTTTCGTGATCAATCGTCGATGCCACATTCGGGTAGTCAAGCAATCGATTACTCGTGCCCATCCCAATATACAAAGATAACATTTTTGACTATTTTACAGAATACTGGTGTGGATCTTGATGTTAGATTAGCCACATGCTAATGTCAAACTCAATGGAGTCAATTGTGCAGCTCACTACATTTTAATACAGAGCGTATATGAATAACACACACTTTCTCATCCTCTGTTTCTGTCTTTCTAACTCCCTCAGTTGCACATTTCATCTCACCAACAGGTTCTAATTTGTAATAACAGTAAAAATTGGTCTATGACGCATGTTCACACCTGTTTCTCTTACACAGCTTGCGTCTACATTATTACACCGCACACGCGCGTGAACAGCCATGCACACACAAGAAAGATGATGCGCTTAATTAGAGAGAACAAAAGTGTGGTTACACTTCGCCAAAATTCATGCTGACAATGCTTGTTGCCACAAGTACAACAAAACTTTTGCTTGTAAGTAATTTGTCAATGCACCTGTCAAAAGTGCATCATGTGGAGATAGAGATCCATTGTTTTGACTGTTTAGCTTGCTCCAATTCATCTCTCTATGGCTCATCAGGTATGTATGCTAAGTACTAACAAAGATTACTTGAACTCATAGGGCCCGTCCCAATACCTCCCCTTCCCCTACATTTTTGCCCTAACCCTCGCTTTTGGGCATGCACGTGTGGGGGTAGGCGTCCCATTACTTAAGGGAGCAAGACGGAGTGCTAAATTCCCCTTAGAATCAACCCTCAAAATGTAGTCAGGACTGATGCAGGCTTAAAACGAAGTGGGAGATGAAATTACCCAGGATACCTTGCGAGTCCAGCGAGCTGGTCAAACTTTTCAAACCAAGATGGCGACTGCCGCTGGAAAAGAACAATGATATTTTAGCAAATAAGCATGTTAAAATTATGGAAATTGTTGGAATAGAAAATATTTCACAAAGCTATCTGACGATGTCTCCCGATTAATAACAATCAAGCTGCGCATGACGTAGGTGAGCATGTTCACTACGCTACTTTCCATATAGTGGTGGTGTCCCATTTCACAGGGAAAGATTTGAACCCCCACTTCCCTTGTTGAGAGGACTTTACTGTTGAGGGCATTCAAAACCAAGTGGAAGTTTTAAGGGGGTAGAAATGGGACGGGGCCTTACACTCATGCTAAACATGTGTGTCATAAACTCTATTTAAAATGAGTGAATGTAAATCCGATTAAATTGGTTTCCTTTGATGTGTAAGTGTGTATTAGTACATGTTTGCGATATGCAAAAGGTACAAACCCCAAAGTAAACAATGATGCGAGTTATCGTCTACAACATAAATCTCTTTTCTTGGACTACAAGAAACACATGGATTTTAGGCAACAATTTACTTCCTGGGATTGGTGACGTAGACAAGACCGACATTATCATAATTCATCGCGCTTCGGACTCACAGCCTGTAAGTTAACTCCTGTTAGCATTGCATTGTGAGCGAATCTTTTAAACATGGTAAGGAGCATCACATTTCCTCTGATGTCAGAGGTATTCAAGCCAATCACAACGTACAGATTAGCTGGCCAATCAGGAACACATCAGTGCAATCAGTGCACAAAATCAGTGCGTTTAAGAAAGGCAAGACATCTGAAGCTACAAAAATGTACGGTATGTAGAAAATAATGTGTTTTTTACCATTAACCACACTAACACATTGTATTATACCAAATACACAAAATAAAGTTTTTTAGCAATGAAATAGGTGCACTTTAATTCATTTTCTACTTGTGTTTAAAAATTTCAAATTTTCTGTTGTGAATTATTGTATATTTTGCATTAAGCAATGTTAATTTTGTTCCTAATTAGTTTTTTTATGAAAAAAAAAATTATCAATACCCAGCAATTTTGCATTTAGTCATCCAAACACAGCCCATGTGTCTAGGCAAAAACTTGGCCATATTTGGTCTGTCAGTGAACATTCAAGACATCTAACCTAGTGGTTATCAAACTTTTTCATTGTTCGGCACCCCTTGTGTACGGTGCATCTTTTCGTGGTCCCTCAAGGAAAATTGATGACATGCAACATTGTAAAATTTGAAATAAAAACATATTAAATTATACAATGTAGTGCTGTTGTTTAAGTGCCTTATTTTTCTAAGGTTTAATTACACAGAATTTATGATTATTTAATTTATTTTATAAAATGCCATAAGACTGCACATTCTCACGGCCCCCAAGGGGAGAGAGAGAGAGAGAGAGAGCGAAAGGCTGAGCAAAGATAAGGGTTCTCCAAAACTAGGGCAGAAAATCAGACATTGGGCCGAAGCCAGGCAGTGAAGCATAATACAATCTCCCTTTGATGTCGCTAGAGAACACACACACACACGCGCACACACACACACCACACACAAGTGTGAACACTCAACGGTAGTCATCACACTGCTGTCCATCCCTCATTCTCACTCTGTAAGATGTACAAGGAAAGACGGACGCTCGCTTTACCTACATCATCTGCAATCTGTCATGCAATCTATATTTAGTTAACTTATGATTCTCTTCTTTTATATTACATCATATTATTTTATTCTATTCTATTACTTGATTATGAACGGTTTCAATGGCGACAACATAAACAGACGGCTTTTGTGGCTCAAACTATGTATGCATAACGCTACTGTGGGTTCACATCAGACGTGAGTTCAACGATTTGCGCGAGTAGATTACATACAAAGTCAATGCAAAAATGCGATCAGTCGCGTCCTCGCGTGGGGGCAATGCGAATGACGCGATATGGGTGGCGCATTTGCCGCGAAGTTGAAAACATTTAACTCGATCGAAAATTTTGTATGACATAAGGTTAAATCCCGCGGGTAATCTAGAGCGAGTAACGCGCGTTTGGTGTGTACACAGCATTAGATTTGCATACTATATAAATACATTAACTGGATTTGAATTGGATATCAAAGTTACTATGGATGTTCATTTTAGTAAATTTTCCCGACTGACAACTGCAGCTTATGTACCAAACATTTACCATTAAAGGCGGAGTCCACGATGTTTGAAAAACGCATTGGAAAAGGAGACGGGCCGACTACCAAAACACACATATAGCCAATCAGCAGTAAGGGCCGTGTCTACTAACCGACATCCTAGCCGGGTTGCGTATGTGTGGGGCGGGTCTATCAACAGAAGGTCCAGATTCTATTGGGGTAGGGGCGTGTTTGTTTAGGTGATTTCAAATATCAACATTGGCTTTCAAACATCGTGGACTCCGCCTTTAACTGATAAGATTTTAAGATTAAAGGTGCAGTGTGTAATTTTTAGAAAGATCTCTTGAAAGAAATGCAAAATAATATACAAGACTATATGATCAGTGGTGTATAAAGACCTTTTAAAATGAACCGTTATGTTTTTATAACCTTAGAATGAGACGTTTTTATGTACATTCACAGAGGGTCCCCTCACATGGAAGTTGCCATTTTGTGCCGCCATGTTTGTACAGAAGCCCTTAACGGACAAACCTTTTTACTAAGTTGTCTCCGACGATGAAATGTTTGTCCGGTGGTGGCTATCGTAGCTTCTTTATGCGTTTCAAAAGCAAGGGTTGGGCAGTGGACTGAGCCGTTGGTTGCAATTCGCAACCTCACCACTAGATGCCACTAAAATGTACACACTGCACCTTTAAATTGTTATTGAGTAAAAATACAGTTGACGATTGTCTGTGACCCGGTAAAAACAATAGAAACATTTTATTTAATTTGAATGTGCAAACAGTAGCAACAACAGAACCAGGATTTATACATTATCAAATTTTCACGCAACATTACATTATCAAAGAGCACACGTTCAGTCCAGAGGATTAATATCCAAAGAGGTATTTATTAGAGATATTTATTGTCAGGGTCTAGGACAGGCGATCAGTGAAGGTCTATCTGGACACACGCGAGAAGGAGACGAACTGAGTGGATGCAGCATGGACACAGTACAAATGATTTATTATACAAATGATTACTTTACCAGACTGCCAGGGCAGCAATAATTTGCATAATTTTCAGGCCATTCACAAATTAAGGATAGAAAGGTGGCAAAATGTCTTTAGGCATTGTTAAGGTACGGTGTAGACCTGCAATTTTAACTGATACCTGTAATATTAATCTGTCATAAAATCAAGGACCTTTCAAGGACTTTGCAGGTCCAAAACCCTCAAATTCAAGGACTAAATGTGAGCACACATTTCAAGTGAGAGCAAGGTTACATCGTATTACCTTTTAAGATACATTGTTACAGTTCCCTTTCGAGGGAACTCGCGCTGCGTCACTGCGGTGACACTTTGGGGTCGCTTCCAGGGGTAAGTGCGTCTGAATGTGTATATCAAATTCAACCAATGGTGTGGCTTAACGATAAAGACAGGGTGACGCAGGAGCCAGGAAGTATATCGCTATCTGAAATATTGCCAAAGACGGCGTTACAGGGACGAAAGAAGTATGGCAAGGGAGACGCAGCGTCTCGTTCCCTTCTCAGGGAACAACAGTTACATATGTAACCCGAGACGTTTTCATGTGTCAAACACAACTATGCAAAAAAGCATTTTGGTATGAATCAACATTTGCATACAGAAGATATAAGCATTTAAAGTGAACAGAATTTTATAATGTTATCCTACACTACACAGGGAATAATAAGGATTTTTTCCAGAAAACTTCTTGCATAAAATAGATTCAAGCACTTTCAATGATCTGTATATTTTCAAAAACTTCCCAGGGCCTTGAATTATTTCCCCCAGATTCACAAACTTTGAAGGATTTCAAGGACCCGTGGGACTCCCCATTTTGAGTATGTTGACTTTGACCATGTTCCACTAAAGACTAAAACTGACCGTTATTCAGCCCTGTTTAGACGATAAAACCAACTTTGGTCTGTAAACTCTGTACTGAACAGATGAGCGAGGGTCATTATATAGTAAAAGAGTTTTACCAGAGAGTGATTGCAAACTATTTTAGTGTCAATGAGCCACAAGCTGAACATAACAACGTTACACACAGACACGCACCCACACAATCATATATCACCTAGATAATTGCATATAGGAAACAGAAAAAGCTCCGCCCATTCACAATGAGTAGATCCATTATAGCAGTAATCGATGCTCCTCAACGCTTTATCGCCGCTCTGAGACAAACAGTGTTTCGTGACGAATGAGACGTTTTATTAACGATCAGGTCGGGATGGTAAAGGTCAAAGCTTTATGAAAGCACAGCAGAAGGTTTGGGGGAGCGGAGGTTGCATTCTGCAGACCTCATCCTAATGCACATACAGTACAGTATATTTCATCCTAGATACAGTAAGGACAGATGCATCCCAAATTATAAGCTAAAGTATATTTCAAATGTGTCCTACACTTTTCCAGTGGATATCTGAAGTGTGTATTTAAAGCATTGGGTTTAGATTAAGGCATCAGTTAAATAAATAAATGTAGATAAATTACCAGCAATCCATATAAAAGTGCAGGAGCTTTTTGTATTTCTTTTGAATGTGAAAGCTGATAAATACATGCAATAAATACATGAAGTCCTAAATTAAAGTAAGTATGCATTTTAATGACATATACATGTAAGTGGCACATAAGGGACCTGTGGTATTTTATTATGCTGTTATTGAAACATATGAGTATTCAGCCGCAAAGTAGAAATATGGGAATTGGGATAACAGCATCCACAAGAAAGTCTCATGAATCTCACGATGAAAGTACAGACCATTAAAACACCAATTTTATTACAAAGTAAATTCTCAGGTCTTGAAATTAAAGTAGTATTACTGGGCCATCTATTGATCGCTTTGATTTTTGTGGTAGTGGAGCCAGAAAGTACCCACTAAAACATCAAAACTCATCTCAGAGGTTTCTTATAAATGAATGTCCGATCAAGTGATCAGATTTTCACACACACTGAGGCATGCCTTTAAGTTTTTCGGTGTGCACATGTGTGTGAAATGTGGATGTGTAAAATATGTGTAAAAAATATTAAATGAATTTTGCCTATTTACTTAATTATTTCCCTGCCAGTGTTTAAAAAAAGTGCCAGCCAGCGTCAGCCTTTTTATGGTTTTCACAGAAATGCAGTGCCTTAAAAAAATCTTTTTTTAAATATAAGAATAATATATTAAATGAAAGAACAGACCATCTGCTTTAAAAAAAAAAAAAAAATCATCCTATCTTCATTTGTTCTCTTTTTGTCACCTCTCAAATATGGGTAGATTTCTTCAAAAATACAAAATTTTGATAGATAAAAGATAATTGCATTTTTGTAAAGGACTTTTGTTAGAAATCAGATTCAGAGCGATAAACAGAGTTTTTACTGTTTTTGGATCAGTGGATGCTTCAGTGTTTTATAAGTTGTGTAAGAGTGCCACCTAGTGGATAATAGCGAAAATATGAATTGCTGTAAAAACACTTTATTGGCAGGGGAGCGTTTTCTCTTAATTGAGGAGATAACTTGTCAATGGCGGAGATGGAGTTAAACGAGACAAGTTATTACAACACAATGTTTAAAAAACAGCTACTAGGGAACACAAGGAAGAAAAGAAAAATTGAAAGATGAAAAACTGTTTAAAAGAGGGTGAAAAGTAAAAATATTTTATCTGATGTGCCTTTCGTTTACATGGCAACGGCGTTTTTGGGGCTTAAAAACGCAAAAAATTAGAACCACCCTCCAGAGTGGAAATCTTAAAAACGATCTACCGTCGCATTCCCGTCTTAAGGGTAAAAACGCAAAAGTCTGCTCACCGTGGCTCTTGTCACGTACGGGTTTACGTCACAGGCATGCGCCAGTTCAGAAAAATAACAACAAACTTGTCGGATTATTTCCATACGTTGAACCTTCAAGTTGCCATAGCAGCTTTGATAAATATACAAGTCTTTCCAGCAGTTGTACAAAATTTTCACAGCCATGGCCATAGCCAGGGTTTGAAAATTACCGAGGTCCTGGGTGGGGTGTTAAGAGTTAACAAATGCTATCCCAGGTGAAAAAAGTGCACTTAAATAAATACACTTTTTAAGTACACTTAGTAAATGTACTATTTTCGTGCACTCATTTGTGGCTTATATATCACATTTGTTTTTGGTACTTCTTAAAATTAAGTTAAGAACATCTAAGTGTTATTTTGAGACATCATTTATTTCAATAAAAATCTAGTTGGTATTGGTATTCTTACTTTTTCAGGTAAACTGAAGTACTGCTCAAGTACAACTTTACTTTTAATAAGTATATTTGTAGCATAACTTTACATAACTTACAAATGTACTTGCTAGTATTTAAGTGGTTTAAGTACATTAAAGCATACTTTATTTTTACCTGGGATCTAAAATATTCTGTCTTAACCTTTTTAAACTTTGGGTACACCCTCTGTTTTGGGGGATGGACTGGGACTGCTGGATTATTTACTACTTTTTCATGCAGCAATGTTTATTTTTGTAATCATTTTAATCAGCGATATTATGTATTACAAAAACGTTATAAGATTTTTTTGTGCTCTTATTGTTTTCAGCATGAGTTTGTTAAAGGTTAACTTCTAAATTAAATGAAATAACAGAATTCTTAATGCTTATGTTTTGTTGAGACTAGCTTTACCGTTTTACGCTACGTGTTTTAACATATTTGGCATATTTTATTTAAACTCAATTCTTCTACATCTTTGTACCAGAGTTATTTTCTGTTTTTCGATAGTGTTGTTGATACTGTTGATACTCTTACAGACACAATTATGATGATTACTGCTTTTATCTTACTGAATGTAGTATCAGCAATAACCTGCTCGCGCTGAATAATGCGTCTTATTTGATAACTTTCAGTTTCCATTTTGCCAGATATTAGTACGAAAAACAAGCTAAAAGAATTGGCCTTAAAAAACAAAGTTCCTCCAAACCCTGTCTTTCAGAAATAAATCAGAGAAATCGCTAATACTAACCTAGATCTAACAATCACTTTATAGATAATGTCAAAGTGTCACATTAATTGCTAAAACACTACGTCTAAAGAGGATTTTTAACAATGGGATCTGGCAACACTGCAAATTCTGTACCCGCGCTGTCGCAGCTTAAACCAATCTTCATCATTTTACACTAAACTATACAGTAAACTGTCCAAACTTAATTATATAAGCGGATTCGTTTTGAAAAACTAATTAGTCATAAAAAGAGATAACGCAACATCACTTTTGCGTTTTCTTTTCAGATCGTTTCCGTGTAAACAATTTGTGTTCTGAAGATGAACAAAGTTCTTACGGGTATGGAACGCCATGAGGGTAGGGCTGGGCGATATGGCCAAAATTTCTAATGCCGATATACTTTTGCTTTTCGGCCGATACGGTATAAATCCAATAACGGTGTGAATGTTTAAAAAGCCTTGGGATAAACTGCAAAGAATGCCCACAACAAATGTCTGTACCTAAAAACTTCTAAACAAATGAATTTGCTAGGTCTATGAAGCATAAAAAAGGAAGCTAGTTATTAGTTATAGTTATAGTATATATATATATATTTCCTACAAAATCACATCATCCTCAGAAGGCCTTTATTAACCCGTTGGAGCCATGTGGATTACTTCTGTGAAAGATGGATGCACTTTTTGAGCTTGAAACTGTTTTGAGACCCTGTTTTCTACCCTTATAAAGCTTGGAAGAGCCAGGATATTTTCTAAAATAACTCAAATTGTGTTTGTCTTGGGTCTTGGGATGGCTTGGGTCATTTTTATTTTTCGCTGAACTGTCCCTTTAATGTCATTTCCAGACAAAGTAGATTAACATTGAGCTGCTAACTGACCCTTTGTTAATTACGAGGAATTAGTTTAAGCTAATCTGATCATGTCCTTCATCACTCTCTTCCTTCTGATAAGATATCGACAGGATCTTTCCTTTCGCCTAGACAACCTGGAGATCTGCCGATATCAGTGACATCAGAGAGTGAGGAATACTACATTCATTTAGTTGTGAAGTGAGTCTGTAGCTGTGTGGTGAAATACCTCTACGAATATGTGCATGTTCATTTTAAATGCACACTTTAAAAATGGCTGGGTTATTTTTGACCCATAATGGGTAAATATTGGACAGAACACGTGCTGGGTTAAAATTGGACCCAATGCTGGGTTATTTTAACCCAACTGCTGGGTTATTATACCCCATGGTTGCATAACAACAACCTAACATTGGGTAATTTTTAACTCAGCACGTGTTCTGTCCAATATTTACCCATTATGGGTTTAAAATAATCCAGCCATTTTAGAGTGCATAGTTTTTGCTATGGTAATGCCTGGATTCCAGACGGCTTGTTTTCAGTACAGTTTTCAACCCTTGTAATTGAAGACTTTTGCAAATGCTGTAGACCCTGTTTTAGTTTGAAAATATCTTTCATCTTCTAAGTCTCAAGGCTTTAAAATGTTTGTATAATTATTGCATTCGTTCCAATCTCCTAGTGCCTATGTGATCTCAGATTTTGCTCTTTCAAACATCAGGAGATTTTATGAAATTCTCACTTGTGTTGAAATTGAGTGTCAATTTGAACTCAGATTATTTTTCCAAAAATCACTTAGGAGAATTGAAAAAAGAAAGAAAATGAAACAATTGAAACAATGCATTGAGTATGCAAAATAATTCAGATATATCGGAGTTTTTTGCGAAATTGATGTGTTTCCATTGGACAAATTTTTTAATTTGCATTGTAAATTTGGGCAACGTTAAGAGTAATGGAAACGCAACTATTGATGTGCATACCTGTAATCCCTCACGTTTTTCACGGGATTCTCCCATATTTTACCATTCTATCTTGCTTCATCCCGTTTAAACAATTTCCCGTATTTCTCCTGTATTTTTAGTCTTTCTATAAAAATCCCTCTGGTGGTATTTGATGTTTGCCAAATTCACCTCCGGTAAAGCAGAAACATAACATATCACTCAAATAAAACACGAAAAAAAAGCTTCCCGAGGATGGGAGGAGGATGACAAGCCGTGCGCAAAGCTACAACCGCCACGCAAATTAAGGTGCATGTACACCTGCGTACACAAACTCACACATTTGGATGTGCTGGCTGATGCATGCGGTCTTGTTTTAAGTACAAATATCTTAAGACCTGGATGTCCACACACTGCAAAAAATGATTTTCAAGAAAAAAAATCTTAGTATGTTTGTCTTGTTTTCAGTAAAAATATCTAAAAATTCTTAAATTAAGATGCTTTTTCTTGAGCCCAAGAAATTAAGTCTAGTTTTTAGACCAAAAATATCAAATTTAAGTGATTTTGTGTCTAAAACAAGCAAAAAAAAATCTGCCAGTGGGCTAAGCAAAAAATCTTGAAATTTTCTTAAACTCTAAATTTAAGAAAAATTCAAGAACATTTTGCTTACCCCATTGGCAGATTTTTTTTTGCTTGTTTGATGCACAAAATCACTTAAATTTGATACATTTGGTCTAAAAACTAGACTTATTTTCTTGGGTCGTTTTTTAATCAAGAAAAAGCATCTTAATTTAAGAATTTTTAGATATTTCTACCGAAAAAAAGACAAAAATAGTAGGAATTTTTTTCTTGAAAATCATTTTTTGCAGTGTATACGTGGACATTAAATTTTTTGCACCATAATACTTAATTCTGTGTAACTGGTACGGCTGGGTTTCGATTCAAATTTTAAGGATCGATTCGATTACGATTCTCAAGATCTTGAATCGATTATCATTATTTGACTCAATCTGATCTTCGAGATTTAGATTAGTGTTTTTAAAAAAAAAACATTTTTCCAGCTGTTACCTGAATTACAGGACTGTAGTTATGCAACATATTGATACTATTTGCATTTCTGGAGTTTTCAAAACAACCGCTTGCTTAACGTTGCTGACCGCCATGTTCATTGTTTTAATGTCCTTCCACCACGCGCGCATGCGTGAATTCAATCTAGGGTTGCTGCGGTGACAGAATTTTCCCACCGATGGACTTATAAATGCGCATGCAGATGTGCACATTTTACTTTCACTTTTAAAAATACGCAACTGTTTAAATGCAGTGTTTGCGTAAGCTGTGTTAAACAAATATAAAAAAAATCTCAAGGCAAGATGCATTTTCTTTCTGAGCAAAATAACTTAAGAAAAATTTTAAGCGAATTTGTGGATTAAACAAGCAAAAAAATCTGCCAATGGGGTAAGCAAAACATTTTTGAACTTTTTTCTTAAACACTTAATTCAAGAAAAAAAATTAAGAAAAATTTGCTTACCTTATTGGCACATTTTTTTTGCTTGTTTTATCCACAAATTCACTTAAATTTGATACATTTTGTCTAAAAACTAAACTTATTTTCTTGAGTTGTTTTGCTCATCAAGAAAAATATCTTGATTTAAGAATTCTTGGATATTTGTACTGAAAACAAGACAAAAATACTAAGTAAGAAAGTCATTCTTTGCAGTGTTGGATGTGCGGGCTGATGCATGTGGTCTTGTACAAATATCTAAAGATTCTTAGGTCAAGATACATTGTCTTGATGAGCAAAATTACATAAGAAAATAAGTTTAGTTTTTAGACAAAATGTATCAAATTTAAGTGCATTTGTGCATTAAACAAGCAAAAACACTTTAAGAAAAAATTACTGGCAGTTTTTTTGCTTGTTTTATGCACAAATTCACTTGAAAAAAATATATAGATTTATTTTCTTAGGTCATTTTGCTCATCAAGAAAATGCTAATTAATTTAAGAAGTTTTTGATATTTGTACTAAAAACAAGACAACAATTTTAGATAAAAATATCAAAGTTAAGTGGTTTGGGCTTAAAACAAGCAAAAAAATCTGCCAAAGGGATAAGAAAATATTTATTAAAACAAGTTTACTTTTTTCTTAAACACTTAATTCAGATTTGTTTCCTTACCCAATTTTTTTGCTTGTTTTGAGTACAAATTCACATAAATGAATTACTTTCTTAGGTCATTTTTTTTTTCATTTTTCAAGAAAGTGCATCTTACATTCTATTTTTTTTTAATTTGTACTTAAAACAAGAAAAAAATACTAGGGCGGTGGGGTGGGTGTGGCTGTTAGGGTCCTGGAATTTTCACTTATTTTCAATTTCCAAATGTTTACAGGTATGGATGTGTATTAAATATATCTCACATATAAACCTGTCCAGGAGGCGTGGCTTTGGGCGGAGCTCTGAAGAATGGTTGAGATTTTTCCCCTCAATTTTGAAGCTTTATTGGATGCTGCTAGCCGCTACTACACTGCTAACCGTAGCTTTAACAAACAGCACTAATTAAGAGCTCAAAGCAGTTCAAAAGCACGATCTGAACATACGCTGCATTCAAACAAGACAGTTTCTGTCTCAAACCTCTTTTTTTACCACCTTATTTTTCCTTCAAAAACGAGGCGTCAAATCAGAGTACAAAAGATCTCTAAATGGTGCCGCATTTGTCCTGTCAGAGCTCAGATTTGGAGACCCATAGCTGAGAAAGCTCTTTTGTTCGGGGCGCTAAAAGCATTTCAGTATTTTAAACACATCCCTCTCTTTTCTGCCTCAGTGTAGGTGGCTGCAGGAAGATAAACGGCGTTTATGACAGAAAAAGAGTGCATTTGGCCCTTTGACAGAATGTTCTCACCACAGGTCTTTATGTCCATCAAAAATATTAAGAAAGACAAATCTTAAGTTTGTATATATTTGTGAAGAGCTTAGATGCAAAACCCTCTAAGTCAGGGGTCTCAAACTCAAATTGGCTTGGGGCCATTTCTGAAATTGACATTTAATCGGAGGGCCGCAGAGCTATTTTAAGGTTAAAAAAGTACAATATTTCTGTAAATTGACTGTTAAAATTCTATTATTTAATGTATAATAAAAACAATGTTTTTTATCTTTTAAATATACACTATTTTATATAAGTAAATAGTTTCTTAACCTTCCCTTTTATAACTAAGGCCTATTAAAACATTGCACTAACTAACAAATAAAATTTCTGTATACATTTATAAACTATTATAAAAAAATACCATAAGTGTTTGTGTTTTGATTTATTTTGGATTGTTTACAGTCATAGTATTGATTTATTATGTTCCATCTTTGTTATTCCACAGTTTTAATGAATTTGCTAATACAGGTATATGTGGAAAAACATGAATAAGTGAAAGTGATCCTAAAACTTCTGAATGGGTAGTCAATGTTACATAAGCTATACTGAAAAAAATTATAATACTGCTAGGTGTAATTGCATAGCAAGCTAACGTTACGTAATAATCTATTATACTTCATTATATATAGCAGTATACATACTTTTATCCTCTGTATGTTTCTCCTCATCTTTCCTCTTTTAATTTGGGCACTTTGATGGCAATTTTTCTTATCTGTAGTTTATGTGTTGCATTACATCTACGGCTCTGCCTCATACATGCGATGTCTCCATTGGAAGCTGTGACTTGTTGATGTGAGCCCCACCGCAGCTTTTCTCTGAGTAACAGCTGACATTCACCCGGAAGTAACAAATCTTCTCTGGACAAACACAACAAAGTCCCGACCAGATTAACTGATTGATTGACGCGAGGTTCAGATGAGGAATTAAAGTCCGATCACGCATTCCGTTATCCTCGCAATCACGGAGCGCGCGCGGCTCATGGCTGCGTAGCAACGCGTGACGCCACGCCACGGAGCGCAACTTCCGCTCCCGAGCACTTTAGAAAGTAAGAAACGCCTTGACTCGTTTTAACACGCGTTGTTAGACGCGACATGCGAACGAACATTTAAATAAAAAATGAAATGAATATGAAACGAAGTGAATAAAAATCTTTCTGCGGGCCAGATTATGTTATATTGTTGAAAGGTGCCGCGGGCCGCAGAGAGGGGGAGGGCGGGCCGCAAATGGCCCGCGGGCCGGGAGTTTGAGACCACTGCTCTAAGTGCATCTGACATGTTTTTTTTTTTTTTTTAAATTACAATTTTTTAATCACACTCTTAATGAATTCTGCCAACAAACCATCATTTTTTAATTACTGGAGGCTGGGATTAAGTGGATTTAAAGCTATTTAAAGTATTTGTGACCCTGGACCACAAAACTTGTCATGAGTGTCAATTTGATATTATGATTTATGTCTAAGCTTTCCATTGATGTATGGTTTGTT
The DNA here is from genome assembly GCF_027580225.2 of Misgurnus anguillicaudatus. Classification (NCBI taxonomy): domain Eukaryota; kingdom Metazoa; phylum Chordata; class Actinopteri; order Cypriniformes; family Cobitidae; genus Misgurnus; species Misgurnus anguillicaudatus. Next base: position 1,978,123 of record NW_027395276.1, on the reverse strand, counting down.
ATGATAGGGCAACATTTGACCAAGATACAACTATTTAAAAATCTGGAATCAGTGGGTGCGTAAAAAATCTAAATATTGAGAAAATCGCCTATAAAGTTGTCCAAATGAATGCATATTACTAATTATAAATACATTTTTGATATATTTAAAGTAGGAAAATTACAAAATATCTTCATGAAACATGATCTTTCCTTAAAGGGCACCTATTATACAAAATCCACTTTTACAAGGTGTTTGGACATAAATGTGTGTCTGCATTGTGTGAACAAACGTGTCATATTTTCTAAAATAAATTAATATTTTTCTGATTTCATATTTATGTTAATAAGTCAGAAACGGCTGTTTTCTGCTGACAGGCGCGGTGGGCGCGTGCAGCAGGTGACGCCAATTATCGGTCATTTCAGTTCTCTTCGCAAACTTCTGAGGCTTCCACCTTGAAAGACCGAGTGCTCATCTTTTAAGGTCTCATGCTTATAAGGTTGCAGCTCTTGAATTGGGACACAGCTAATATGATGTCACACTGCTAAAGCCCCGCCCACGGCCACTGACTGACAGTCTTGTATTACCGTAGTTTCTGCCTTCAGTGAGTTGGATGATGTCTGCTATTTTTTTACATGATCTCACAAATTTCCGTGGTAGTCACTGAATATTTTGCTCATTTATTCGTGTCATTGTCATGGATCCTTCTCTTTCAGTTCTCTGTCTCTCTCTTTTAATAATGAATTTAAATAAATGTGACAATTCATTTAAATAAAAGCAATACAATGGCACTACTTTATTTAAAGCGGATGGAGTGCGAGCCTTAACTTGAGTAAACGACCGTCATTTTTACCCGTCTGTTAAAAAATTACACTGTAAACATTAATTACAGCTTTAACTTGGCAAATAACCAAGGTATAAGCGGGATAATCCACGGCTAGCCATGCATTGAAGGGTTTTAATGCACTTCGCGTCAGTGGTTCTTCGCCTCTACGTCGTGCATTAAAACCCTTTAATGTATGGCTAGCCGTGGATTATCCCTTACATGTTGATTTAACTTTGAACAAACAGCTGCAAGTAATACTGTCATTTCTACAGATTTTTTTATAGTGTAGCTAATCTGCTAGCGCATTGCATTAGCAGTGCAAAAGTTCATTGGTTTGATTTACAGGGAACACACATATTGATAAATGTAAATATTAAATGCACTGTCTGTAAGGATTAAGTGTCTGGCAAATGCATAAAAATCAAAATATAAGAACAGACGTATGTGATACTGATTGTTTCATCAGCATTATGACAGCCCAAAAATATTACATCACACAGAAAAACTACAGATGAGATATTTTTAAGCAACCCAGTATCTTGAAATTATGTACCCATAGTCACGTAAATTTGCGAGTCTTGACACTGACATGGTTTTCCATCTTTTTTGCATGAACATGTCACGCATTTCTGTTTACATGTCACTGTCACGTATTTGTTACTCAACTGTTTTGTCCTATTTTCTTACCATTATCGCTTCGGTTTAAAGGGACACTTCACCCATTTGCATTAAGCTTTGTATAGTTAGAACCCCAGTCATGTTTTTGAATGGTCATGCATCATTTCCTCAGTTGCCGCTGAGACAGGAGAAATACAGATTTCAGTGTTGCACTTCCTTCTTTCAATGATGTAAAAATCATCATATTGCATCATTGAAAGAAGGAAGTGCAATATCTTGGTTGAGGGAGTGAGACTACAAACATCCCTTTTCTTTGTCAAATAGGCACCAAATTCTAAATGTATGTTACATTTCGACTACAAATATGATGCACTTTCAATAAAGATTAATGTTTCTACGGGTGAAATGCCCCTTTAAGGTTAGATTTACATAAAATGACATCCTTACCCAAACCCAACTCTAACCCTAATGCCAGGCGACAATGGTTTAAAAAATCATAAAATATAAAAAAGAAATCATGAAAAAAAGATAAAAAAACAATACTTAAAGTGACATCCTAACGCAAACACGAATCTAACCCTAAACCAAAGCGTCAATGGTTTGAAAATAGGACAAAAGAGTTCAGTTAAAAATACGTGACAGTGACACTTAAACAGAAATGCGTGACATGTTCACGCAAAAAGATGGAAAACCGTGTCAGTGTCACGCTTAAGACTCACAAATTTACGTGACTTTAGGTACGTAATTTCCTGACAAAGGGTTGCTTTAAGATATCACATATTTCTCCTAAACATCAATGATATTAAATTGAGAGCAATGTAAGCTTTTGCTTAAATCTCAGATAAAGACTTAGAAATCTCCATGAGAGTAGGGCTGAGTATTGGCAAGGGCCTCACGATACGATACGTATCACGGTACATGGCCCGTGATACAGTGTATCGCGATACGATACAATAGGATGCGTGTTGCAATACATTGCAATGCTTTTTCTTTTTTTATCAAAAATGTAAAAAATATAGCTGATTTTTTTTTACTTTTTTTAAAAGCCAAAGTGCGTCCACACAAAAGCTGCAGGTGTTTTCAAATTTTCTGCCATTTTTTCACTCCCGCTAACTTCTGAGACATTGACCGTATATGACAGACAACTGGACAGCGACAACTACAGCAGCGGCTGCGGGAGGTCGCTTGACGCACACAGAGGGATTATAAATTTTTTTTTAAAATACCGATAGTAGAGATTGAAATATCGATACACTATCGTGGGAAAAAGTATCACGATAGTTAGCTGTATCGATATTTTTGCACAGCCCTACATGAGAGTTTCAGTAGAAATTCCAGCAACGTCATAAACTAAGCTCAGTCAAGTCAAAATTATTGAAGATTTTAACAAAACTCTCAAACATTTCTCATGAAATATTTTACAATCTACATTATAATTTACAGCTCCATGCTCAACATACTTTTGCATATTTCAACAAAATTTAACAGCATCTGTACAAGTAATTTAAGGAGAAACATCCGATACTTTGACGAAACTTAAATGAAACACAACTGAAAACTCCAACTCAATCTCCTGAACTATAAAAGAGCAAAAACATAACAGCAAAAACATCCTCCGGGATACCGCACTTTAAAATAAGCTGTCATCTCTTTTCTATGTACAAAGCCGTTTTACACACCAAATAATATGACACGAGTCCGTTTGCTTGTCACCTTTTGACAAAACATTAAAAGCTACAGTGAGCATGCTGGGACAAGATCCTACTTCAGGATTTTATCGATTGTGCGTTCAAACCCACCCCCCCTCCCCATCTTGTACATTTTAGAAAAGCAGGCAGGGCATCGGGGGCGTCAGGCTCCCCTTCACAGTGCCAGATCCAATGACTATTTCATTTACAGTCTTATGCTAATGTACTTGGCAGGGGCAGGAAGAGGTCTGTGCACACATCTGCACTCAATAACCCCATCACTCTTCCCAAAATTAATATCCACACAACAGCTATCAGGAAGAAAGGGAGGGATGGAGAGAAAGAGATGCGTTCTTGAGTTTAAAAACAGCCACGCTGCAAAAAAAATAATAGTCTTAATCGGTATTCTTGTCTTGTTTTCCTAGAAAAAACACCCTTAAAAGAAGATAATAATACCTAAGAACCGAATTCATGTAGACAGAGAATATATCATGAAATACATTTATTTTTCTTACTCCACTGGCAAATACTCCCTAGCATTAACCTCAATAAATGTTGCTAAATTATGCTAAAACAAGACAAAGAGCACACATTGTGTGTGTGTGTCTGTGTGTGTGTAAGTGTGAGAGAGAAAGAGAGATAGAGAGTAAGCCAACCAAAGAGGCCATACATCTGCTTGTGCATTTCAAAATCCATGTTTTAACCGCAATATTTATCACATGCCATAAGAAATAGGTCGTTCAAATCCACATGATTCACTTTTGTAGAAAAATGTCGTTCATGATCAATATCACATGCACAAAACAACACAACTATCACAAGAGAATCCAGAGAGAAAAAAGCAAGATGCACAAATATTGTTACCTCCTCGACTCTCACTGTCCGCTGGCTTAACCTGAATAGGCCGTGTCATCTGTGAGAAAGAGAGAAAGAGAGAGAGAGGTTAATCCAGAAGTGTAAGAAAAAGACGGTGGGATGAGCGGATAGGAGCATGCAGCATCTCTCCCGTAACCTCAGCTGTCAGAGTCACTGAAGCTCGGAGACATCAACTCCCAGAAGCCCATGGGGCAGTCACTCACATACACTTGCATTTACATCAGTTATTCCAGTCCCATATCATAACATCTGTGGGTTGGTTTAGATTTAGATTTTCCTATGGGATCAGTTTGGAAATGGCTGTTGGTGCATGTGTGATCACATGTTATTAAAGACTATGAGCTCTATCATACACCCGGCGCAATGCGCGACGCAAGTGTCTTTTGCTAGTTTCAACCCGGTGCAATGATCATTTTCACGTTTAGCGCCAGGTTGTTTAAATAGCAGATGCATTTGCGCCATGGACGTTATGGTCTGAAAACGAGGTGTGTTAAGGTGCATTGTTGGCACGTTGCTATTTTGAGGCAACTAAAATAGACTACGCCATTGACCAACTAAAACCTGCTCTAAAGACTAAAGTCAATGACGCAATATGTTTTTTGTTATTTAAAGAGCGTGTTAGTACTATGCGCCTATAAATGGGACGACAACACGGGCTTGCTTATCACATACATGGATGCGCAGCAGCACAAAAAGGCTTTTAAATATCAAAGGTTGAAGGATTGAACGTAAAAGATTATTATTGAGTCTCTTGGACATAAATGAGGACCGATTATGAGACGTTAGAAGGCGCAAAGAGCTGCTTCACCTGTAGCCTGGTAAGTAAATAAATGCTTTGCTTTAAACAAATGCATCTGTTTTTAAATGTTTTTTTTTTCACTGATTTATTGTATATGATGACTCTGTACCTGTTGATATGATGAGATGAGAAACATTTTAAGTAATGCTTTCTAAACAAACCATGGTGCTATACAAGTGCTGAAGGCTCTCTCCACGTTTGTAAATTCTTTCTCTCTTGTTTGTATTTTTAGAGTACAAACCTTTTCTTGCATATTTGCAAATTATTTTATGAGATTACAATGATTATGTAGGATATCAGAAATAAACTTTCACCTTATCTTAATTTGTTCTCTTTTTATAACCCCTCATATATGGGTAGGTTTCTTAAAAAAGACATTTGAGTAAAAAGCTGAAATAATTGCATTTTTATAAAGGACTTTTGTTAGAGTTCAAATTCAGGATTAGTTGATGCTTCAGGTGTTTATAATTTGGATAAGAGCGCCACCTGGATATAGTGGAATTACGTCACATTTCAAGTAAGAGCAAGGTTACACTGTGTTACCTTTTAAGATACATTGTTACAGTTCCCTTTCGAGGGAACTCGCGCTGCGTCACTGCGGTAACACTTTGGGGACGCCTCCAGGGGTAAGTGCGTCTGAATGTGTATATCAAATTCAACCAATGGTGAGACTTAACAACAAAGACAGGGTGACGCGGGAGCCAGGAAGTATATTGCTATCTGAAATATTGCCAAAGACGGCGTTACAGGGACACAGGAAGTATGGCAAGGGAGACGCAGCGTCTCGTTCCCTTCTCAGGGAACAACAGTTACATACGTAACCCAAGACGTTTTCTATGCAAAAAAGCATTTTGGTATGAATCAACATTCGCATACAGAAGCATTTAAAGCAAACAGTTTAGCACATGTGCTTAAAAAGTCTAGAATTTTATGATATTATCCTACACTACACATGGAATAATATGGATTTTTTTTCAGAACACTTCTTGCATAAAATAGATTCAAGCACTTTCAATGACCTGTATCTATGTATGTATATTTTCAAAAACTTCCCAGGGTCTTGAAACCCCCCCCCCCCAGATTCACAAACTTTTAAGGATTTCAAGGACCCGATGGAACCCTGGTTTTTGATGTGGTTCTCATTCATTTTATGCATTTATGTATTAACTCTGAATCTGATGTTTCTCCCAAAATAGCTTAAATATGAGAAATAATAATACTCTATGCTTGTATTTCATGTCAACAATAAAAAAATACAGAATAGGAGAAACATCTGAGCCAAATAATTAATACACAAATTATAAAATAAAAAACCTGAGCACTAAAAATGCCTATGGGGACAGATGAGGTCTGTAAAGTTTCTTATCACTTGATCCAAGTCATTTTTTCTTAATTTCCGTCTAAACTTTGCTATCTTCATCGCGTTTTCTATTCATTTTGCTTGGTGCTCAGAGATGGATGTTTGTGAATTTGTTCGGTCCAGAGGCACGAATGCATTCTGTCTTTCATGAATAGGAAGCGTGTGCCGTGATGCAGAGAAAACTCCAAACAGACACATTTGCATTTGTTCGGAGTAGAAAGACGAGAGAGATGATCTTACACATCTAATAAGTCGACGGCGAGATGTTTCGTGCGGAGCTGCTTTAAATCCGTGATCTGATAAGGGTGCGCTATTGTTCTGCATGACTCTACTAGAAAACAGGAAATCACAACAGCAGATGAACCGCTGACAAGGAACCTCCTGTATTAAGTAGATAAACAAAAAAGCGGGTGAATGACACAAAGAAGGAAAAGGAGATAGCTAGACGTGTCTGGTACAAAAAGTGTCACACCTAAATCGTCAAATAACATTCACTACGCTTAGTAAGAAAACCGTTCACCGTAACATTGTAATTATGTCACTGATCCAGGTAATAATCTACTTTATCAACCATTCAAAGAAATGTCTGACGAACCACATGCTGTCAAGAAAGAAATGCCAGGGACAAAAAACATAAAACAAAGACCTGAATTCCACAGGGGATAAATTTAAAGCCCACACGTCGACTTCGATACATATCAACTCTCAATGTATCCCATTGTCACTGCCAAACGACTCCCAAATGTAACATTTCAAAGTGTTTTCAGGTGAACATGAGGCCAACACTGCCCTATTATGCTTTATGAAGCTCATTTTATGATAATAACGCTGATAAAAGTCCCGCCGTGAAGAAAAACGATCCATCTGACTTCTCACATACACACATAGGCCTACAGTAAATACATACTGTAAATCTTGATGAATACTGTGTTTATTGTAATGTGCTTACATCTACTCTGTATTACTGATGACTGCAGCAGAATTATGGGTAAAAACACAGACGCCACATATTTTATTCAGGGCTTTCACTAAAAGGAATCCCTGTTTCCTAATGTTTGTCCTGTGTACAAGAAAACACACACCACACAAGCACATTGTTAGCAAGTGTCAGCTGTCTATTCGGCAGGGCGACACGGAGGCAGAACATCGCACAGCTCAGCAGATTTACGCTGAATATCTGGCATTCACAAAGCTCCGCCCCTTTTTGTGTTTATTGCACACTGTATGTTGCTCAAATTTCAACTGCATGAAGATTGACTATGCTACCAAGAAAAATGTAGGTTTGTTTATGAATCAAGAAGTTAGGGGGCGTGATATTCAAAGGTCATGCTAATCTCATGTCAACTCTTTGCCCACCAGACCCTATGCTTTCAAAAAAAAAAAAACTTTTATCACCTGTCAAAAATAGGTTTCTTCAACGATACAAAATTTTGAGCAAAAAGCAAAATAATGGCATTTTGGTAAAAGACTTTTGTTAGACATCAGATTCAGAGCGATGATCAAAAATACACAGAATTGTACTGTTTTTGGATCATGTGGGTGCTTCAGTGTTTTATAAGTTGGATAAGAGTGCCACCTAGTGGATAATAGCAGAAAAATGGATTGCCATAAAAACTCATCGTTGGCGTTGAAGTGTTTTCTCTTTATTGACGAGATGACTCGTCAATGGCGGGTAAAGAGCAGTGATGGGCAGTAACGCTGTAATCCGATTACTTTTTCAAGTTACAAGTAAAGTAAGGGATTACAATGGCAAAAAACAGTAATTAGATTACTGTTACTTCCCCTTAAGCAGGCTGCGTTAATGCGTTATTTAACTTTGATTTTGTTTCGTGAGACCGTCTCGTGTAGTGAGTCGAGTGACAATGACGTATGAGCGCCGCGCCGTCAGTCAGTGTAGTGTTGAACATGAAGAGACAACATGGAGCGCGGAAGAGATCAGCGTTTAATGCTTGGAAGTACCGACATTACTTTGAGTTTAACTTAGTTAAAAGTGACAAAAACATCAGCGTCCGCTCTACTCTCTGCGTGGGAATAAAACTTTTATCTACAGCAAAAAATTCCACCTCAAATCTGAGCAAACACCTAGCAAGCCGGCACAGGAATGTGAAACTTACTGAAAAAAAACCTGAACCCCCAGCTGACATGACCACTGTATGTTCTCATATACGGTGTTACAACGTAAATAGTCCTCAGATTATATATTCTATTCTATTACAAGACGTTCATGCGAAATCTGATCTAAACAACAGACTATATATCTATATTGCATGGATAATATGCATGTGTGGACAAAAATGGTCATTGGATGTATTGTATTACATCGATCGTTATATCAACACAAAGGTAAGAAGTCCCGTTTATATTTTGCATGTTGTCATCTGGACTTCTGTCACAAAATACTACATTTATGATGCTAGAGCATCTGTATCTCAAAACAGAGACCATATACTGATGCTAAACCCGTAGACCTTTAAAACCATGTATAGTAATGTTAATATTATTAATGTTTGTAGACAGTAGGCTATATAGATATTGTTAACAGCGTTTACAGTGTTTCATTTGATTCAATCTGGATTACTTTTTTGGAGAAATAATCAGTAATCAGTAACTAATTACTATTCCCAAGTAACTTGACCAACACTGAGAAAGATTTAGGCTTAAGTACCAGTAGTATTGCATAATTTCTCATTAGATCCTTAAGCCGAAAGTATACTGGGGACATCCGTGGAAATGTTGAGACAGGACACTACACTATAAACAATAACACAAAGGCAATAGACAGCATTTGCACACACACACCATTGTCTTTTCTATATATTTTTTTCCACTTCTTCCAAGAACAGAAAGCTGTGGAGCATTTCTGTCACCGTAATGTTTGATTTCTGTTCTTTGTTTTATGGTTGTTTGTTGTAAACTTTGTTTGCAGTGGTGGATCCACTATTTTTCTTCATCTATCCAAATTTTTTTATGTACTGTATGTTGCAAATCAGTGCTGCCCTGATAGTCTGGTAGAGTAATAATTTGAATAAGAAATAATTTGTATTGCGTATACATGTCCAACGCAGCCATCCGCTTGTAGTCGCGTGGAGTATATTTGGAAAGCTGCGCGGACGCGTGCTAGCGTGAGCCGGCCACGGAAAAAAGTATACCCCGGCATTTAGTTTTATAAGATTTAGAAAAGACAGATCAGCTGTACCGCTACTTCCCCAGAGGTGTACCGCGGGCTGAGCGAGTCACGAGCAAGCAGCTCTGGATAACTTATGATTCACTACATGTTTATGTAGTTTACATTATATGTACTTACGCAAAGATTCCCAAACAAACAGACATTTGATGCAGTTTTACTTACCGCCTACGACTCATGACCCAGTTGGGACCGCCCCATTTCAACGAAACAAACACACACACACACACACACACACACACACGCACAACTCCACCGCTACTCTGAATAAACAAACTATATCCTTTGTTTCCATAATGCTGGGTTCATTGGGAAGCCGAGTAAGCTAAAAACAAAGACACACATCTTTGGTGATTTCATGTCAGCTCTTGGTTGTTGGGTGTGTATGTGCGCTATTCAGTCTGAAGTGTCGATTTAAGGACTTCCACTGCACTGAAATTGCCCATAAAAGACATAAAACATAAATCTTTCATGTTAAATTTTTTTTACGAACACTGGTGAAGTGCATTCGGCACAGAAATATGTCTAACTTCTTTTTTGACACTTTGCATATGATTAGCATGAGGAATTAAACGCTAAAAAAGTGTTAATAAGTTCCATGAAATAGCTTTAAACCCCCTTTAATTCGCCTCAAAGTCTGGAATTTGATGAGAAGCTACAGTGCAGAATGATCTCATAAAAATCATTGATCTATGTTTGAGGAAAGTGAGAGGCTTTAAGTTTTAAATGCTTAGTTTTTTTCTAAATGCTAATTTATATTCATCACTAGTCATATTAAAAGCCAAAACACTTCAATTTTGATTTCATGGGGACTTTAATTGGAGCAGCATTGTGAAAGTGTTTATAAGAGTGATGTGGTAAGGTTTTAACTTCTTGCATAAAAGCAATATCACATTGCAATAGTGCTGTCGTAACAAATACCAGCACGGCTGTGATTACCTGCGGCTGAAACGTCATATTAGCATGATACGAGCTTCTTCAGGAGATGCTCACCAGTGAGGTTTATTATCTTGTTATTTAGGGAGACAGTGAAATGTTCTGAATGCTCGGAGGAAGGAACGCCTCTCCATCTGGCACATGTACGTGTAACATGAATATTTCTGGAAAACAAACCACGGCAGGATTATCTAACCGTAAGACACACGTTTAACACGCTCACACACATGAACACTGAACAACAGAAAAATACAAAAATTTTATTATCTGTTATTTTACTTCTTGATCTCTCTGCTGTAAAATTCCTGACCCCGGCATTCATCTCCGGCTTTTCCAGGCCACATTCCAGGCTTTTTTATCTTGATGTTTATTTACGGCAGAGGCCTGTCAATTATCTCTGATAATAATGTTGAGTCGTACCGCAGTCTGTATAAACAAACAGGAAATGTGCTTACAGTAATGCACTTACAATGGAAGCGTAGCAGGCAAACGGCCCAGAGGGTTTTGAAAGCAGAAACGTGAAGCGTCTGTTTTTCTTAAATAGATTTACATGAATTCTTTACTTAAACTATTTGTTATTTGAGATGCAAAGTCATCTAAATAATTGCTCTGAGGTGAAATAGGTGGATGAATCTGCATGAATGATGTAGTTCATGAAAGTGGAATTTCCAGAACTTTGCTCTGCGTAAACCGTGCTAGCCACCACGTTGCAATACATGAATGTCTTGGTTAGATTTTCTGTCTTGTTTTTCAGTAAAAACTTTTACTTGAGAAACAAAAATTACTTGAGAAACAAAATGATTTAAAAATGTGAAAAAAATTATCTGTAAATTCCTATTGTATTTAAAATAATAATAAAATAATGTCTCATCCCTTGTCATTGCCACCTACTAGTAAAATAATATCAGCACTGTCCTTGGTTTCCGCTTGTAGTAACTATGGCAACATGAGTGGACAAATGCGAAAGTGATGGTTATACCAGTCTGATGCCACGAGAATTTGTACGTATTATACGAGTTGGCTAATTCGTATGAATTCGTGCAAAGTGAGTCATACAAAAACAAATGATTATCATAAAAAAGTTGAACACAAAAGAAGATATTTTAATGATAAATAATGGTGAAAACAAACTAGCTACATTTACATGCAACCAAATAGTCAATCGGATGAAAACCCTTCATGTAAACACCTTAATTTAATCAATACGACTGAGGTGGATCGGATGCAAATTTCAATCGTATTAAAAGGGGTTGTGTAGTTCGATCTGTGATATGATCAGCAGGAGAAAAGTATGCATGTAAACGCATAAATCATAGCATTTTTTCAATCGGATGCAAAAAGTTCACATCTTATATTTTACATCATATTTACATATAACACGATTCTCGTCACAGAAACATGCAATAGCAAAGCAATGCGTACTTTCATAACATTACATAAAGCAATAAAATAATAATATAATATCATTTTAAAAAAAAGCATTAAAAATGGTTCACATTTTGCAACTACAAAAAACGTGGAAACTGCTTCCAAAGTGCTTGGGCGCTCCTATAGCGTCTGCCGTTGCTAAGCAACCTAAGCATTGCGTGATGTTGTACCGAGCACCCACAGGTGGAAATGGTGATGCAGGGGTTAAAGTTACGAATCGCAGCTTTAAAAACAGTAGACAACACTATATCCAGTGCTTTATTTAGTATGTAGTAAATTATTATCCCATTCTGAACATATTCTTTTTTAACATTTCAATTATTAATTTTTATGAAAAAAAAATACTAACCAACCCTTGGCTATGTGTTGTTTTTGATGAGACTATTTCCAGTGCACTTATGTATTGCTGTTCTTGTGTTGCTTTAATTGCTTCTATTGTTTACCTCATTTGTAAGTTGCTTTGGACAAAAGCGTCTGATAGGGGACTACATGTAAAATGAGTAAGTTTAAATGAGAAGTGTGACACAAATGGAATCGCATAGATGTCATAAAGTGGGCGCTTATGAACACAACCGTTTTATTTGTGACAGAGCTGATGTATAGTGGAAAAACTGCATTGTATAGAGACTTCACATTTCAACCATAGTGTGAGGTACCTGATGCTAACTCATGTATGTTTCACTTTTAGCTCAAAAATCTGGTCCAGCCCAAAGATCCTGCCTCCCCCTCACCCAGCTGTCATAAATACAGGCTTCAGAAGGTCAGCCATTCAACTAGACTGGCCTTTGTGTGGCCTCCAGCCCCTGCGTGTTGCACGCGGCTCTGCTAAGTAGAATTAATGGATGTATCGATTGCGCTCCCCACAACTCGAATTGAAGGTGGTGAGAGAAGCTCTCGCAAGCCAGCGGCCACTGAGTACGGCCGAGACCTCAGAGCCGCTCGGTGAAAAGAATTCATTTAAATAACACTGAAGCAAGATTGATTAAAGCAGACTAAAGCTTTGGAGTAAAGGCGAGGCTGTTGTGTGGTTCAGTAAAGACTTGAGAGCCACAGTAACCTCACCGAGGAGGAAATTTATGAGGCTATTTTTGTCCAGTGGAAAATGTGATATTCGAAAACGGTGACATAAATCACGTTTCTCAAATGTAACCATCTACCCGTCCATCAAACCTAAGTTTGAATTTATTTTTATTTTTGCTGACCAGGAAGCAGACTAAAGCAGTCTAAAATGGCCTTCATCAACTATACGCCTTATGCAGGGTTCACACAAGACGCGGTAGAGGCGGCAAGCGCGTGTGATTTACATGTTAAGTCAATGCAAAGACGCGATTAGGCATCCTGCGGTGCGGTAGGTGCGGCGTTGCCGCCGGAAACGCGCGAGTTGAAAAATCTGAACTTCGGCGGATTTTCACCCGCGTTAACCAATCAGGACCTTGCTATAGTGGTGACGTGATTACAGGAAGCGGGCAGAGTCTCAGCGGAGTCGCAGAAGCCCCTCCCATGGCACAAATTTCCACGTAAATGTCTCGAATGACTAGTATTTCACGCGCAAATGAAGCAAGTAAACTTACATGTTCAACCGTCCAACTACGCACGAATAGGGCGTTTTTGCAGCCTCTACCGCGGCTGGTGTGAATGCACCATTATTCAGCCTACCACCATGTTGATTACAAAACGAGGCTGGTAAACCTATTGTTTTATACAGTTTTATATTGTTTCCACAGGTCAAAGAACCTTAGAAATCATGGATTGGTAAAGTAAGAAGGAACATACAACCTTATTTTGAGATAAGAGCAACACAATGTGTACATAAAATCTGTTTTGTTTTAAGCTTGTTGGCTAATTATTAATTTCTAATGTTGTGCACATGCTTAGTTTTCTTTAAAACACTAATATAGTCCATTAACTAAGTAAATATCTCTAATTCGTACAGATTATAAAAAACGCAAAGCATGAATACATAAAAAAAAATTCTCCAGTAAGTTTTTTAAGCGCGTCGACCGGATTTAACAGAAGCAGAAATAATTTCTAACTAAATATCATTTGTACACAACTTTGGGGGTTCATACGGGGTTTTACCTCTAACACACAACGAACAATCACGTAAATAGCTTGTTATCAAGTCAATCACACGCTATTAAGTCAATGTCCATGTCTTGAAAAACATGAGAATACATGAGACAAACTCTTATGTTCGATACAAACTGGAGATGTATACGTAGTTGTTGTCATAAAATATTGTATTGTTGCACTATATTGATTTGCTTGAGAAAAGTAAACATGCTTAGTACAGTACATTAGAAATTAGCGATTAGCCATCATGCTAATATCTAAAACAGATATTTGAGCTATTCTCATCAGAAATTAGGAATGTTATGTGTTTTGATGGCTCAATGACCATCATTCTGATTAAAAACAATAGGTTTAAAGTGCACGCTCTGGATGTCCATCCCTCACAGCCTCGGTTTGGGATCAACATGGCGGCGGACTGAATAAGGCGTATATCATGTACTATAGGGTGTCTGCCATTTTGTAGTGTTTTGTTGTAATTCGAAGTGAATAACTCACTTCCTACATTTGATTACTCTTTCTTACCCACAGTCCACTCTGATTTTGAGTGTACGTAGATGTATTGCTAGTTCACTATTTTCCGTAATACAACGTGAGACAGCTGTCTGACTGAAGTCTGCTTGATCACAGTGTAATAAACCCCACAAATGTACTGTATGTTCATACACTTGTATTCAATCGTGTTAACAGTTATTTCTACTGTTACAAGATAAACAAATTAAATGTAAAAAAAAATTATTAGCAATGAATGTAAAAATAATGAATACACATAACATTAAATTAAATCGAGCACCCACGGAAATGGTCGAGCACCCACAGAAAAGCGACAGATATACTCAATTAATTAAGGCTCTCTGATTGGTAGATCTCGCGAGTTGTAATATCTACAATGCTTTGATGAATAAGCTGAATAAGGGGTCGTTCACATTTTGCATCTAAAAACATGCAAAAAGGTGGCCGTGTCCCGTTTCCTCTTGCTTTCCAAAGCACTTGGGTGCTCCCAAAGCCAGGGGCATCATGCACAAACTTATATATGAGCATGTGATTATGTGGCCCCCGTGAACTCATCCGATCTCTGTTGTTGTACCAAGATGAATCTAGAAATCTACTAATATAATGTCACATTTTAAACCATACATTTTTTACGCAGCAAAAGTTAACTGCACATTCCCGTATGGGGTTTGGAAATGTGTTTCTGACCATAGCAAAGTGCAGCAGAAAGGAGCCTGCGACTGCACTCAGATGCTGATGGCGTCTGCGACTGCGCTGTTGCGTCTGCAGTGCCTGCCGCCTAAATAAAGTAATATGTACCACAATCAAAACGGCAAAAATCTTCGAAAAGTTAGAAGGATGCAGCACAGAATTTATAATATTGTGTATTAAACAGATCAAGTAACAGACAAATAACAGATTAATGGACGATTCTTTGATTTGGAGGTTGCATGCAAAATCTATTTGGAGTTTAAATGGGCATGACGCCTCTGCACAGCGTCTGCCGTTGCTAAGCAACCTAAGCATTGTGTTGCGTTGTGCCGAGCACCCATAGGCGAACAAAGAAATCGGCACCTATGGTTCATTATTATCAACTAATACAAAAAATGTAAACTTATCCCATAAAAATGTTTACTTATTCCCTAAAGTATATACATACAGGAGTAAACGAGAGAGTGGTTGTGGACACAGAAGCTAGCAACTAAACTGGAATCAGTGTTATAGATAGGTGTGTAGACTTGCTTGATTTGCTGACATCACCCAAACCAGCTGTGCATGGGCGAGTAAGTCGCTCCTCTAGATATCCACCTCTCTTTCTCTCTTTCATTCACTGTCTCTCTGTTTCTCCCCAAGGGCTCAACTAAAACATATCCGACTCTGCTCCAAATAAAATCAATACAATAGAAACACACACAGAGAGAAGTTCACTAGCTTTCAAACAGACACATGGAGGATGGTGGACTATGACTGCAGGTAACAACAACATACTCTTGTAATCCAGGTCACACACTCCATAAGACAGAGTTAATGAGAAAAATAAAACGCAGACTTGCGGTAAGACCTTTTTAATATCTCAGACAAAATCAACCCCAAATGGAGACATCTCTTACTGAGAATGCCAGAAGCATTTACAAACACCGTTTGAGGGACAAACACCTAAACACAAAGAGGCAGTGAGAAAGAGAGAGACGTCAGTAAAAGCTAACAGGATTGAAAAGGAAAAATGAATGAGGTTGAACAACAGACTAGAATGCGGATGGTGCGAACAATCTTCTTTACAATATAAACCATTTTCACACCAAATTTTCTATTCACACTTCTGTAGGACTCGGGGCACAGAGAGAGCGCTTTAGGCGTGCACCAGATCTGCTTGTTTGTACTTTTAAGAAACTTAATTTTTAAGTGTACAGAAGTTCACTGCATTTAAAAAGAGCTCTAGCGAGAGGAGGATGAGAGACAGAATATTAATGAACTCTCACTTTTTTTCCCAACACAAGGATTTCATTTAATTAAATAAGTGTCCTGTGAGATGAGAGTATTTCAGCGTTATATTCTTGTTATGACTGGATCGCTAATGAATACATTTTACGGTAATACTTTAAGGCTGTATTTGTCAACATTAATAAATTCATTAGCTAACATGAACTAACAATACGTCTACAGCATTTTGTAAATCTTTATTCATGTTAATTCCAACATACATTTTCAAATCAAAAGTGGTATCTTTTAACAAGAGTTAATGCACAATGAATTAACATGAACAAATGTATTGGTATTAACTAATATCAACTAACATTAATAATAAACCATATTGCTCATTGCTAGTTCATGTCAGCTAATACATTCACAAATACAAATTTATTATAAAGTGCTACCAACATTATTTATTGTACACCACCTGGAGCAAAATCTTACCGTTACAATGAAAAATCATTATTATTTACATGAATTCTTTAACAAGGTCTTGCTGGGATACGATGAATGCTCATGCATTTAAAAATAAGAGCGTTTGTATTTTCCCTGTGACAGAATGCATGCCTGGCTGCAGGCTTTTGCATATGTGCCCGCATTTAAACAGCACAGCTGTCAGTGAGAATTACATCCTCTCGCTTCCCATCCGCCCGAGATATGACAGCTGTGATGTGAAGAGGACGAGTCGAATTGAGAGCGGGTGAAGCCGACAGCCCATGAGAGAGGGCAACAGGTTTAGTCTGCGAGAGGACAGGCGAGATTACGCTTCACATTCAAATGCACACTCAACCATCGGGCACTGATAATAAAAACTGATGGTTTATTAATAGCTGTATCTGTATTACCTGAGCAGAACAGCAGTGGCTGTGAAACAGCATGATAGTGTTGAAGCTTACATCAATTATCATAATCACAGTCTTAAAGAAAATCAGTGAAATCAAAACTGACAATTCTTATTTTTTTAAGTGCGTATGTCAGGTATTAGCTCAAAATACCCCACAGATTGTTTATTATAACATGCTAAAATTGACACTTTGTAAGTGTGTGCTGTTTTTGGGTGTGTCCTTTAAAATGCAAATGAGTTGATGATATGCAAACACTGATCACCATAATTTGTTGAAATTGAAACTCAGTTGTGCTGTCAATTATTTTCTCTCTCTCTCTGCACTAAATGATAGTGCTGTGGTTGGATATTGGATATAAGATCCCCTAATGACATCACAAGGGGAGCCAAATTATAATGACCTATTTTTTGCATGCTTGCAGAGAATGGTTTACCAAAACTAAGTTACTGGGTTGATCTTTTTCACATTTTCTAGGTTGATAGAAGCACCCAGTTATAGCACTTAAACATGGAAAAGATGATATGTTCCCTTTAAAATAAAATTGTTTGCATTTGATAAATTAATGCATTTTATCTTTTTCCCCTTCAACTTAATATTGCAGTATTTATTACAAACAATTTGTCTGTATAAGTCATCAATTAAAAAAAATCCTGTGCCCTTGTAAACTTCAATCAAAATCTGAAAATGGACTTCTGTCCCCCTATGGCGATCATTCTCTGATGACATCAGTTAGACGGCTTGGGGGAAGTTTATGTTAACTCCGCCCCCTTCAACTCTCAGTCTGCTGCCAGTTCCGTTTTTGAATGAAACACCTACTTTTCTATATCCAATCAAAGCACAGTGGAAAACACAAGCCACGCCCACTATTTTTCCTTGCATGATATTCTGTTCTACTCGGAAACACGAAGGTAAAGTTGATCACGACTTCTGGTTAACAGGGACTTTAAAGATTAAGAAATGGCTGCTATTGTCCAAAAACACACAGATTGATGCGTAAGAAACCTCTTATGCAACTCTTATGCAATGCACATCCCAGCAAGCGATTTTGCATTTAAAAGATGTCTACTAATAGCCGTCCAAACACAGCTCAGGCGTCTAGGCTTAAACAAGACAAAATTAGCAAAAATTTAAATTTAATAGATGTCCAACCATCACCTAAAAATAAATGAAATAAAAAAGAATAATTAAATCGAGGGGCAACCTTCCGATCTCTCTAATGAAGCCAATACGCAATTCATCAACTGGCCACTAGAGGCTGGCTCTGAAAGGGAGTCAATTCCCATAGACTTCCATGTTCAAATGCCCAACTTTACAGTAGAAAATAATATGTTTACAGCCTGGTACAAAAAGTGTTTTTGGTCTATATAGCTAATTTTGCCCTTCACGACAACTGTGAGGGGGGTGAATTTTTTTGTAACTCATTTGTTTAAATGACATTAAGCCTTAAAGTTCTGCATAATTAGGGCGTGGCCACTTGAGTGACAGTTGAGCAGCCACTGCCATCACTAGAGTTGAGCTAGGCGGGCGTGGTTTTAGCAACAGTCACCTCAGCTTCACCCACGTCCCGCCTCTTTACCCATTTTCGAAAATCCGCGAGTGATGCGCGGTGACACGCTGCCAAGATAACGAAGGCAGGCACCGCCTACTCTAAGCTTCAAAATGATTTTCAGAAACCTATGGGTGACGTCACGGACCCTAAGTCCATCTTTTTTACAGTCTATGCATTTAATGAAACGAAACACCTTGTAATCACTGTTGACTTTACTTTTCTGATTGAATATTATACCTCTCACAAGTTATTTTGGCAAAAACGACATTCAAGTTTAACCAAATTTAAGTTTATTTTGGCTAAAAGTGGGATACTCATAGCCGGACTATACGGTGAAATGATGGCTATTGCTTGTACACGCAAGTATGAAAGCAGACTCACAACTATTTTCCATATAAAATGTTACGCTGATTGGTGCCATGCTAGAATGGACCACACAGCAAATGCCAGTGACCCGCTCTTTACACCCCTGACTTCCTGTCAGGCAGGAAACGCATCATAAATGAGTGCTGGGTGCTGGAGGGCGAGCGCATGCTATAATTTCAGCGTCGCTGGCACCTGTCACACCGAGAGAGCCTGACCATCCGAATGAATGAGGTCATAGACCATGTGATCAACAAACTCTCATTTATATGTAAATTACTCTAGCACTACAGGCACACACACACACTTCAACCCTCTCTGCTGGCACGCACATTCAACAACCTGGACAACACAAAAGCTTTGTTCAGATTTTCCTTGCTCACTGCTTACATAAGCAGCTGTCTTTTAAGGGGTCGTGTACACAAGATGCAGCAGAAAGAAAGAAAATATGGATCTAACAAACAGTACAATGGAAAGATGGCTCTGCATATCATAAAAACATCAGACATCTGTTCTGAAGTCCAGCTTGTTAAATCCACTCCAGCTCACTTAAGGTCTTCATGTCGGCACCTTAACATCTTTTTATTTAGTCTAAAAATCAAGTAAATGCATACACGGATCCTTCGGTCCTTAATGTTGCAGATTTAAGATCGGTAAATAATGAATGCGCTTTGATCCTGCAGTCCGCCCTATAACTGGACCTCTCTCTACTGCGGGCAAACATTTAAAGAGGAAGATATATTTTACTGAAAATCAAATTACACGGGCCTGAGTATGTAAAGTATGCCAACGTGCTGTTTAAAGCCTGGCAACAATGTTTTACAGCATTGGTATTACTGTACAGTATAGGAATGTGAAGCAGGTGAACTTAATGGGTCCTTTTCTACATTTTCTGCATTAAAGCACATGCTATTTAGGTTTACACTCACTTAAGAAAGACATTTGTGACCCTGGACCACACAACCTGTCATAAGTGTCCATTTGTTAATTGAGATTTATACACCATCAACACTGGATATATAAGCTTCCCATTGATGAATGGTTTGTTAGCACAGGATAATTTTTTGTCAAGATACAATGGTTTGTAAAATCTTGAATCTGGGGGTGCAAAAATTTAAATATTGAGAAAATCGAACAAAATGAAGTCCTTGTTTTGTTTTCCAGGGTCACATTTTATGTAAATTTAGTCTTAATTCAAAGTGCTTTACAAAACATAATAGTGAAATATATTTAAAGTCATGAACTGTAGTAAATGTAGGTATACAGTCTGTATCTCTTATTATGTACAGTGAGGAAAATAAGTATTTGAACACCCTGCTATTTTGCAAGTTCTCCCACTTAGAAATCATGGAGGGGTCTGAAATTGTCATCGTAGGTGTCTGTC
Organism: Misgurnus anguillicaudatus; assembly: GCF_027580225.2. NCBI lineage: Eukaryota > Metazoa > Chordata > Actinopteri > Cypriniformes > Cobitidae > Misgurnus > Misgurnus anguillicaudatus. The sequence goes on along the minus strand of NW_027395276.1, from coordinate 1,957,755 downwards.
ATCAGTAAGAATCCAACTACTAACATGGCCAAGATCAAAGAGCTGTCCAAAGACAGTAGAGACAAAATTGTACACCTCCACAAGGCTGGAAAGGGCTACAGGGAAATTGCCAAGCAGCTTGGTGAAAAAAGGTCCACTGTTGGAGCAATCATTAGAAAATGGAAGAAGCTAAAGATGACTGTCAATCTCCCTCGGACTGGGGCTCCATGCAAGATCTCACCTCGTGGTGTCTCAATGATCCTAAGAATGGTGAGAAATCATCTCAGAACTACATAAGAGGAGATGGTCAATGACCTGAAAAGAGCTGGGACCACCATTTCCAAGGTTACTGTTGGTAATACACTAAGACATCATGGTTTGAAATCATACATGGCACGGAAGGTTCCCCTGCTTAAACCAGCACATGTCCCAACCCTATATCACGACATTGCGTGACTATTTCACGCATGGACCAGCGTGACAATGTCACGCTTTGCCGCGTTTGAGCGTGTGCATGTCACGCTTTCTGTTTGTGTCGCTGTCACGTATTGGTTACTCAACTTTTTTGTCCTATTTTCAAACCATTGTCGCTTCGGTTTAGGGTTAGATTTGGTGCTTCTGTTATATGTCACTTTAAGTATTTGTCACTTTAAGTATTGGTTTATAAAATAAAAAGATACAATACTTATTCTTTTATATTTTCTAAACTTTAACCAGTTGTCACCTGACGTTGGGGTTAGAGTTTGTTTAGGTAAGGGTGTCATTTTATGTAAATCTAACCCTAAACCGAAGCGACAATGGTAAGAAATTAGGACAAAAAAGTTGAGTAACCAATACGTGACAGCGACACAAACAGAAAGCGTGACATGCACACGCTCAAACGCGGCAAAGCGTGACATTGTCACGCTGGTCCATGCGTGAAATAGTCACGCAATTTCGTGATACTGGGTTGCATGTCCAGGCCCGTCTTAAGTTTGCCAATGACCATTTGGATGGTCCAGAGGAGTCATGGGAGAAAGCCATGTGGTCAGATGAGACCAAAACTAAATGTGTTTGGAGGAAGCAGAATGATGAGTACCATCCCAAGAACACCATCCCTACTGTGAAGCATGGGGGTGATAGCATCATGCTTTGGGGGTGTTTTTCTGCACATGGGACAGGGCAACTGCACTGTATTAAGGAGAGGATGACCGGGGCCATGTATTGCGAGATTTTGGGGAACAACCTCCTACACTCAGTTAGAGCATTGAAGATGGGTCGAGGCTGGGTCTTCCAACGTGACAATGATCCGAAGCACACAGGCAGGATAAACAAGGAGTAGCTCTGTATGAAGCATATCAAGGTTCTGGCATGGCCTAGCCAGTCTCCAGACCTAAACCCAATAGAGAATCTTTAGAGGGAGCTCAAATTCTGTGTTTCTAAGCGACCGCCCAGAAACCTGACTAATCTAGACGAGATCTGTGTGCAAACCTGGTGAAAAACTACAGAAATTTGTATTTTAGGATATGTCAGTGCAAGTTGTTTTCAGTTTAGACAGCTCTTAAATTTATTTTAGTCTAGGACTAGTCTAATCCCTGTCCGGGAAACTGCCCCCTAGATATGTAAATGAATTTTGTGTGTTATGATTGACTAACCTTTCAGCAGCAATGTACTGTGGTTCACACCATTAATAGGGGAGAGCCAAGATAATAAATATAGTGTTGATATGTAAATATGCTCAGCCAGTATAAAAAAGAGGTCAGGGTTATGACATTGTTGCGTTTCTGAACAACACAATTCTGCCGCTGAACTTCAATAAATAGATTCTGAGCACAGAATTGAGTTCAGTTCTGCATTAAGTGAAGAAAAAAAGTAAAAGAAGAGATGTGGATGCCTGGGCCTTATATGCAGACACAAACGTTCAAGTTTATTTCGAAAAATGCAATGCACGCCACCACGCAAAATGAGGTCTAGCGCACTCAGCAAGCACGACTGTCCACTCCATGATGACATCATTTTAGTCATCAAGTATAAAGCTGTGTGCACACTCCCAGCGACTAGCGATGGTGAAGTGATGCCATCTCGTGTATTTCAATGGAAGCTTGACGACTTCTGGCAGCACAAGCGACAGTGACCATTGACGACAGGAAGTGGGCGTGTCCAGCTTTGCAAAAAAATTTAGAAAAGTTTAACTTAATGCAAATGATTAGCGATTTTCAGGAGTGACAACCAGTGAGAGAAGTGGAGTTTACATCATCCGTCTTTCGTCAGTTACTGCAGTGGACCGCAGGCCCGGATTGGCTAATCGGGAGCACCGGAAGAATTCCCCGTGGGACGGTCTGTTTTTTTTTTATTAGAGGGATGATGTTATCATGCCACCGGGGTAAAGGTTGCTGTCCCTTACTGCAGCCCCACTCACGTAATTTGAGGGTGGGAGATTACCCCACTGCTTTATGCACATGTTGATTGTGTCCCGACCACTGGAAGAATTCTTGCATTAAATGGGACATTTCACAAGACCTTTTTAAGATGTCAAATAAATCTTTGGTGTCCCCAGAGTACATATGATATTTTGAGCTAAAGGCGGGGTGCATGATTTTGAAAAACACTTTGGAAAAGAGAGTCAGGCCGACTATCAAAACACACTTGTAGCCAATCAGCAGTAAGGGGCGTGTCTACTAACCGACATCATTGCTTGGGTTGCTTATATGTGTCAAAAGAAGGACCAGATTCTATTGGGGTAGGGGCGTGTTTGTTTAGGTAATTTCAAATGTCAACATTGGCTTTCAGAGATCATGCACCCCGTCTTTAATACGACACAATTTTTCATGTCGTTTTATGTATTGGATTCTCAAATTTTTCTGTTTTTTTAACCATTGTCGCTTGGGTTTGAGGTTAGATATGGCAGTGGTTCTCAAACTTTTTTAGCGTGCGGCCCCCCTTGTGTATGGTGCATTACTTTGCGGCCCCCCAAAGAAAATTTATGACAAAAACAGTTCTAAAACTTCACATTTTAATTAAACAAAAATTAAAATTAAATTAAATTATACAAAGTAGTGCTGCTTTATTTTTTTAGGTTTAATTTAACATAATTCATGATAAATTAATGTATTTTATTAAATGTCATAAAACTGGGGGCCCCCTGGCACCATCTCGCAGCCCCCCTGGGGGCCCCGGACCCCAGTTTGAGAACCACTGAGATATGGGATTTGCTTTTGGAGGTCATTTCAAATATAGGTTTTTCCATATTTTTGTCTATTTTTTAACCATGAAGTTGGGGTTAGAATTGGGGTTTGCGGCAATACATAAAACGACACAAACAGATGTGCCGTATTAAGTGAACAGGATGGAATTTGCCGTATGTATTGCATTACTTTTCACACTGCATGCTATTTACATGCAAATGGGCTGTTTGCACAGTACAATGAAGACATTGCACTACTGCAGACTTATATAGGCTACTGAGGATTTAATTTTATTATTTTAATTTAGTCAGTTAAACAAGTATGAGTATAAACATTGTAATAAGATGTATATTAGCCTATATGATCTTCTGTAGGATTGCATTCAGACCGTTATGTTCATAGTGCTACTAGGCAAATATGCATATCAAATGTTTCATTAGATGTATATTAGCGATACAAACTGTTACAATATTAGTCTGTAATATTGCATTCAGTTATATATTCAAGTAAACATCTCTCCTTTAACTCTATAAATCAGTGACATTGATTCCAGCACACCATTACAGCAGACAATGACTTCTGCAAGCATTAAGCATACTATAGACCTTATTTTTTATATCACACAAAGACATATACAATACGTGAATATCTAACGGGGGGTCCAATTACATCCCTCACTACTGAAATACACAAAACAACACCCAACAATTCCATAAAATCACCATCATTAGTGCCTGCTTTCACCACGGCATGGCAGAACGTCTAACCTCTCTCACCCATAATTACACAATTTCAGCCAAACAATAGCCGGGTTTTCATAAGGAGCCCATGATTCCCTTAAAATGCGAGTAAATAAACTCCCAAGACTCTATCCTACCCTGCCGACTCAATGAGCTCTGTAATTATGTTCGGGAGAAAGCGCCGGACGCCTATTGATACGGCACAAAACCATGGGAAGCGTGCAGAAGTCTGGTGTTAATGAGGAGAGCGGGGTTGTATCTCGGGAGGCTTCTGCTTATCTTCTGTCCCCGAGGGCCGAAACCCAACGCTGCCTGTGTGCATTTAAACCCTTTAAAAACGCTCTAATCACCTGAACCAGGGGCTTTAATGGACCCTCTGCCGCTCAGATAAAACCAGAGCCGCTGGTGACAGCGAGAGATGGGAAGAGGGCAGTGGGCACGGAAGCGAGAAGAAGAGATATGCGAGGCGTAGAAAGGAGACATTAGGAGATGAGGTTCAGATTAAAAAGAAGACACATAGGCTCGGTCACAAATGGGACACTTGGAGCCTTGCTGTCTACATTCTACGTAGACAACTACCTTAAAATTACGCTCATAAAGAGAGTATTTGAAAGCTTTAAGGTTAATATTATCCATGTGAGAAGGACAGAAGAATCACACATACTGAATATCAACTGAAAGAGGCGTTTCTACACGACGTTTCTCTTGCCTCGTCCACCATTTTGGATCAATTGAAGTATTAATGTAGCGTAGTAGGTAAAGCATTGGATTGCAGCGCAAAGGTCATGAGTTTGATCTCAGGAAATGCATATAGTATGAGTTTACACCTTGAATGAACTTCTAGTAGTTTGCTTTTGATAAATGCATCTGCCAAATGCATAAATTGCAGTGTGAATGAACCAAAAATCGAACGATCCCGGACAAATCCCGTATGCATTTTCCGTAATGTCTGTGTGAAAAGGGCTATACAAAGCTGACCTGTCAAAAAGTACCACGGTTCTGAGATCTGACACCTTCAAGACAAAGAGAAACAGAAGACAAGTCTAGCATTTGGGGTAAACAGCATTCCTCCTTGGCTTTCTTCGCTTAGAAAAAGGTGTGAAGGATGGATGAAAGCTTTCAAAAAAGCAGTCTCCTCTCCTCAGGCGCTTTAGCCAATCAGATCATCAAACACTTGCACATTCAGCCTGTGGTAGCCAATGACAGATGATTTTGATGGATGGAGTTTCTATAGATTGAGAATCTTGACTGACTGACAGCTCTCATAAACCAGATCACCGATACTGACATTATATCCTGACACATAATCATTTATCATCCAATGGCTTGTGGCGGTACAGGACTTTCTATCTGAAGAGATTTGACGCAAAACCCACTAAGTGCATCTGGCATGATTTCTTGTTAATCAGCATTTTTTATCAGACACGTAATGGATTCTGCCTAAAAAACTGTATTCAGAAGAGTGGTCTGAGGGCGGGATTAAGCAGATTTGATGCGAAAGCATTTGATGAACGTATAGTACGTGTCCAGAGCATCTATCTATCTGGGTGATTCTCACGAAAACTTGGTTTTAAAAATGTCAAGCATGAAAATGTAAAAATTGCTTAAATTGACTTTTTTCCCACCAGACATTGAAAAACAAAGTCTGGAGTAAATGGGAACATTAATTTAAAAACTTTTACTTATCATTTAACACTTTTTGTAACATAATTTAAAAAATTAGTCCTAAAAAATCTCATTACCGCAACAGTCAGAAAACATCAACACTGACATATTTTCAAAATGACATGACAAACCTGAAAGAACATACAGTAATTTGGAGATTCTGCACATGCATTTAAAATCAAAGTATTATGCTTCTATTAATTAAATTAACATTAAATAAGCATCTGTTGCGGTAATGATAATCAAAATGTCGTGTAAGCATTCTGACAAGACAATATTTCAAATTAACTGTAAAAAAATGATCTTACCTGGTAGCCATCTTGAAGTAACTGGTCCATGTGCTTGGTCACTCAAAATCAAACTTTATTAAAATTCTGTATGTGTGCTTAAACTGTTCTCAAAAAGTGTTGCGGAGGATGAGAACATCAGGCATGGACACATCATTTTCCTAATTTTTCTTCATTATTATTATACATGAATATTCAGTAAATATTTTTTCTGTCATCTAAAGTAGTCTAGCAAAACATCCATTTATTTTTTTTCTTAATATTTTTGTGTTAATTTGATTAAATTACAACATAACGCATGTTCAAACACAGCCGGACACATTGCGGTAATGAGAATTTCAGCAGAAAATGAGATAAAATTTACAATTATAAATTCTTATGTTGAAATCACACATTGTGCAAGGTAGAACACAGTATTGTGTTAATTCTGATGCTTTTTAATGTTACTATATTACACATTTTAAAGCTAAAATCATTAGTGCCGTGGTGTTTCAATGGTTTCGTGAGAATCACCCATCCATCGACAGTAATTTGTCAGAATTATCAAATTAAATATGGTATCTATGGTGGCATAACTCACAGCAACAAACATAAATAAATGCTGATAAACTATATTCAGTGTTCGAATTAGGTCAAAAAATATGGGTACCCTAGATTCCTCCAGAAATCTTTTGGATTAGTTTATTGCAAAATTGGGACAAATACTGGACAGAATGGCTTTGTAGCAGCACAACATGAACATTTTTAATTCATGTAGCATTTTCATTTTAATAAAAACCAGTGGACCCCCCCCCCCAATTTATATTTTTGTGCTTTATATGGGGTCCCTCAATGCTTATAGGAGGTCCGGGACTACCCCAGACCCCTTTCAATTCAAACACTGCTCTAATTGTTTATGTCAGCATATGCATTTACTAATTTAATAAACAAATACAACCTTAATGTAAAATATTACTCGTACTTCATTTATGCTCTGCAACAATGCAACATTGTGAAAAGTGCTATAGAAATAAAACTGAATTGTGTTTCCTGCTGTGCGTAATAAAATGCTCTATAAACAGGCAGTGTGAGATATTTCCTGATATTGACTCGGCTGTCACCGTGTTCCTGTATCTGCAAAATAAGTGTCTTTGATAAAACAGGTTAACATTGATTAATCCTAGAGAACTTTGGGCTTGAGAAAAGAAATGAACAAGCAGTGTTTTCCTCCAGCATCCCTCAGGATGGGAAAGTTTGTACACAACACACAGACTCATCTCATCAGACAACAATGCATCCATGAGTTTCTGTAGCCTGTTAAAGCTACACCAGCACGTTCACTTGGGGAAGAAAAAAACAATCGATGCACGGCTGATTTGTCCCAGTGGGATGTTTACGATACTCCTTCCTTTCTTCATTCCCTCTTTCTTTCACATTCATACTTACATACTCATATACCTTCTTTAATGACTTACTTTAGTGTAAGCATACTTACATACACTAAAAAAATGCAGGATTAGGATTTACTTGAAAAAAGCTAGGAATCAATTTTTACTCAGAAAATGCTAGTAAAATTAAAAGAATTGACAAGTAAAGGCTAATCACAATTATCAGCAGCTTTAAATATTTTTTTTCATTAATGAATCAAAGTATAAATCTCAACAATGGTGACAAAGAAAATTATTTATCCATGCCGCAGTGCATGCTGGGAGTCCTGGATGAGATTGGTAACTTGTTAATACCCAGCATGCATTGCAGCATGAAGTTCTTTAATTGTAACCATTGTTAAGATTCATACTCTGATTCTTGTTGTTGGTGCGTGCCAAAAGCACAGCGGTTAGTTTTTGTCCATAGTTCCTAAAAATTGTCCAATGTGCTAGATCTCATGTTTACCATATTACCATAACAAATGTGCTTTATACAAGCAAAGTTAATGCAACCAGGGAAAAACTAGCAAAGAAAATCTCAAGGGTTAAGAGTCCAGCTAAAACAAACACTGATCAGCATAATGGTGACTTAATAAGTGAATTGTGTTTTCTACAGCAATATTTTACTGAACATTTAGAAATAATGTTGTTTCTATAAGCACATACATAAGGTCTGTTCTTTACATTTAATGTCCGTCTAAAAATTTGCTTTAAAAAAAGTACTGATTTCATGCAGTGACTCACAGTGTTTTTCATCCGAGGGTACGTCAGGAAAAGATGGTACTAAAATGATGTTGAAGCACTTAGTCTTTTTTAATAGGGCCGCACCCTTATATAACAAACAATCTAGGTGTGCATAAACCTACCATCCATCTAGACATCAAATTACTAGCAACTAAAAGCGAGCAGACTCTCGCTGAGATGGTATGTGCTATTTCAACAATATAATGAGACTCCAGTATTCTGCAGCTTGGGACGTATTTGTCTTTCCACAGGGACTCATACAGTATCAGTATGTTGCTTGTTTAAAGTAGCAAAGAGGGACTCATCTCGTGATGTGTACAGCAACATCCTGATTAAGTTTTAATTTAGTTTGCAAGTTTTGGTTTCTCCTTGGTCATTAGATGCTGATGTTGAAAATAACTCATCATTTTTATAGTGCATCAATCATTGTTTTTTAATCTAAATTAAAGTTGTATTTTCTGGCGATCTCCATCATGCTGTTTATTTATATGCTAAATATTGTTTGTGATATTAATTCTAAAAAGCATGCGCACACGGATGCATATAGAATAATATATAATGCATACCTATATTTTAAAATATAAAAATTTAAGTGCAAATCAGAGATACGTTTCTTAAAGGGACCATGGCACAAGACTTTTTTAAGATGTCAAATATATCCCCAGAGCACATATATGAAGTTTTCAAAATACCCCACAGATTTTATTAGTACGTTAAAATTGCCACTTTTTAGGTGTGTGCAAAAATGTGCCGTTTTGGGTGTGTCCTTTAAAATGCAAATGAGCGGTTTGTTGCAATTGAAATTCAATTGTGCTGTGAATTATTTTCTCTCTCTCTCCTTTTCTCTGCACTAAATGGCAGTGCTGTGATTGGATAGTGCAGATTAAGGGGCAGTATTTTTATAATAAGAGCTCCTTATGACATCATAACGAGAGCCAAATTTCAACGACCTATTTTCTTATATGCTTGTAGAGAATGGTTTACCAAAACTAAGTTACTGGGTTGATCTTTTTCACATTTTCTAGAAGCACTGTGGACCCAATCATATCACTTAAACATGGAAAAAGTCATATTTTCATGCCATGGCCCCTTGCGTGTTCACAGGTGCCGATTTCACAACTTCAAGCAATGCTTTGCTTACTTAGCAACGGCAGATGCTCTGGAGCACCCAAACGCTTTAAAAAATAGGAGAAAAGCGGCTTGGTCACATTTTCTGCATGGTATTATATACAAAAAGTGGAGCAAATGTGAAGCAAGTGAGCATATGTGCTTGGTTATTCCGGTGGGTGCTCGGAGCACCCATTGGATCGGCGCCTATGTGCGTGTTTATTGTAGCACTTTTATCCGTGAAACAACACACGGTTCAAGTGAGGAACCTTATGGGGTTATAATATTTCCAGCCATGCTAAAAAAATTTTTGAAGGTGTACTCATAGCGCAAATTGATACTTTTTCGCAACCTTGAGTGACCAAGAGATATCATCGTGCCTCATTGTTCCCCCCCATAGTTGCCTCCCCTTGCAAATAGCGCATTAACACTGAGTCTGCTGTCCGTTTGGGTTCACACAATTTTGAAGACATCTTACTGTATAAACTATATTTTACATAGTTTGCCACCGCGGGTAGCACTTCACCACCGCAATGGTAAGGTGGTTATGACAACCGTCACAGCCGTAGCATATAGTTCTAAAAATATTTATAAATCCACTTGAAAAAAGTAAACCATCTAGACACCTTTGGATTTCGTCCTAGTATTTCGGCAAATGTCTTATGTCTTGGCACACACTCATCCTTAGCTGAGATAATATACCGAAAGTTACAATGTGTGAATTGGGACGCAGACGACCACATCAATCAAATTCACCGAGCTGAACACTGGTGGACAACGCAAAAATACCCTTAGGTGAAATAATAGCACAGTAACCCATGGAAAACACTGGCACTCGATCAACTTCATCTGACCTTTCGTGATTCCTAAAAATATACTGTATGACACAATCCAAAAGATCAATGTTTGATTCAAATGCTAAATCAATAACACAATACAGGTCCGCCACGGCCGCATTCAAAACCTCAATAAAAAACCGATTGACTCTCGTTCATGTATCCAATGAGCTAAATGATGTGAATGTGTCCCCAAATGTGGCTACAGGATAGAAACAGCCACTCGGAAAAAGAGTGAAATGCAAACACAACTTTCACCTTCCCCGATGGTCTTTATATACTTATGCAGTATTTAATAATTCCAGAGGAGCTTTTAATAAAGAATTACTTGCGAAAGGTTTTATCGCTAATCTGTTTCTCCACACCTCCGGGATCGATACGAGGCCGTTTGTGTGAATCGATGCTTCGCTGGGCCGCATCCCAGATCTGATAACTCTGCCCGGGTTTCACATCCGTCACAGTCTGATCTAGATATGTCAGGGTCTGTTCCCTCCGAGGAAAGTCACCAGATATCAGGCTTTACACAACTTTGAATGGTCGCCTGTCTGTTTAAGAGTCTACGGCACCTTTGACCTTTCTTCAAACATTTCATCTTTTTCAAACAAAATCTATGGTTGTTCATCATTGGTGGTCCCGTCCCAAACTCATCTATCTGCTTAAGTCAAGTCATGATGACGTAAGGAATACTGTTTCCGGGTCCAAGCCGCCATTCATGAGCATTATTTATTCATATTAAACATTTAAGTGACATTTTTATAAACTCAGTGTACACAGCAGTCTCCAGGATCACAAAATCAGAAACAGAAATACATTAAAGGATAATTCCGGTATTTAACACTTTGAGTCTCATTTCTGGTTTGTTTTGGATGAACTACAGTGATGGACACAGAAATTTTGACAATGGGTCGTGTCTTGACTTTTCGACTCATTTAGAAGCGTCTCTTGACTGCTTCAGAATGGAAGTCAATGGCCATGCACAAACATGTCATTAAAACAACACTTAACGTTCATTTTCAAAACTGTACTACTCACCGAGTGGTTCGTGGTGTTCGTTGATGATTAAAAACAAATATATTGGCACAATGTATGATTTCAATCCGTGTTATTTGCTATAGGGGAACTATTTTTTCAGATACCTCACAACCGCGTATATACTTCCGCTCTATATTTGAGTCTGAAGCATGAATGAACGTAGTCCAACAAACTGTAATAAAACGGTAGCATACTTTCAAAATCAAGTTTATTTATAACACTTACACCATCCAATATGTTTTTTTCATCAGCAGAACAATAAAGAAGATATTTTGCAGAAACCCCAGTGCTCCGTCATGCAAGTCAACAGATCCGCACACTTTAAGAGCTAAAGCATATATATCCAATACAACAGTAATCCCCCATAACTCCGTGTGACATATTGACGTCTTGTGAAGCAAATCAATCAGTTTTTGCAATAAACTGAACGTTATTTACAACACTTTTAGCGTGAATGCCAAAGCAGGAAGCGCGCTTTACGTTCTAGGCGATCTCTTCCACTGGTGTCGTTTGGTGGCTGTTGGCTATGGATGTTGGTCTCTCTGCGCCACCTATAGAGCGGGAGCGTGAAGCGCACTTCCTGCTTGGCAAAAGCTCTGCATTAACGCTGTAAAATATTTATATATATATATATTCGAATCTCAAAACTGAAAATCAAATGTCAACCCACGGAACGAATATTCGAATATTCTGGTCCAGCCCTACAAATATGGGAAAAATTTCTTCTGAGAGAAACCGAGCGAAAAAACTACAACCACATGTAAATAGACCCTTTTCTGTTTCCCGGCGGCGGAATGATATATCAGCGAGCAATGAGTCTTCCAAGAGAAGTCAATGGAATTTTACAAAATGCCAAATAAAACATGACAGAAACTGTATTTCGCTACACAACTTGTTTTTAATCATCAACGAACACCACGAACCACTCGGTGAGTAGCACAGTTTTGAAAATGAACGTTAAGTGTTGTTTTAATGACATGTTTGTGCATGGCCATTGACTTCCATTCTGAAGCAGTCAAGAGACGCTTCTAAACGAGTCAAAAACTCAAGACACGACCCATTGTCAAAATTTCTGTGTCCATCACTGTAGTTCATCCAAAACAAACCAGAAATGAGACTCAAAGTGTTAAATACCGGAATTATCCTTTAATAATTCGTAAAATGAAAAAAAAGGGAGTTCATCTCGGATTTTGTTATGGAGATAAAAATTATAAGAATCTGGTGTTTTTGTTGTTTTGCATTATGATACGAGCGTGCTTTTTTATGGCATTTAAGATTGGTTGGACCTGGAAGCAGTGCATGACATCAGACTTAACAAGCGCATAGTTGACTTGATGCTGGGAATTTTCAAACAACACAGCAAAGCTTAGATTGTGTGCAATGTTTACACTATCCAGGGAAATCAACCCAACACAGAATAATATAAAATGTCATTTTTAGTTGCTTTAGTTGAAGATGTGCAATAAATATATGTAGAATATATACCATGTATATGGAAAGAATACCATACCTGACTAAACTTGAAAACTCAGTGACTTTCATTTACTTTTATTTTAAAACAACTGAGAAGGAAAATGTTCAGACTCTGTGTTGTGTGTGTGTATGTTTGTGAACTGAGCATTAAAATGGATGAGGTGGTGTGTATATGTGTAGGTCAGTGAAGTGACCCTTGGGGAATTGTAGTGTGGGTAATAAACAAGGCACTAAGTGAGTAACCACACATTGTGTGCGTACGTGTGTGTGTTTGTGTGTAATGAGACAGCAGTAGAAATCTGGCAGCATTGTGCAGGACCTCACAGTAGTTCATCTTTACAATAGCAGGTCCCCATAGATCAGACGCCTAATGGCAGTTATTAATAGACACACACAATGTGCGCGTGTGTGTGCACGTTGGCCCAATAGTCTCGTGAAAACTCTCTAAACTGCAGATTTGCGGAAAGACAATAGCTCCATACCGAAATCTAATGAGCTGCCTGCATAGACAGCATTACACAAACACAGATGTGTGATGGCAAGCTCTGTAGGATGCAACTTTGAGTATGTACACATTGCTACATGTGCATAACACAGACCGGAATTAACTTCAGGCTATGAACGTAACCGTGACAACCGAGGAAACCGTCAATGCACACCCTTCCGTTTTTCCAGGAATTCTCCCGTATCTATCCTGCTATCATCCCGTTTAAATATTTCCCATATTTCTCCCATATTTTTAATCTTTCTATAAAAAATCCCACTGGGCATATTTGATGTGTTTCCTATGATTGCCGCCGGGAAAGCAGGTGCAAGTACTACAGTAGCTGTACTTCTCACTCAAACAACATCCGGCAATAAAACAAGAAGAAGAAGAGCATCCTGAGCAGGGCCGCATTAACCATAGGGCTAGGCGGGGCTAAAGCCCCGGGGCCCGAACAAGTAGGGGGCCCGTGATTGGCTGTGAAGCAGATTGACTGCTACTAGACATTTGATTGCCAAAGCCTTACCACGCCCCCTACAAATTAGGTTTTTGCCGCCAGCCGCAGCACGCGCTTTTGAAGAAGCGCTGAGAGCGGAGAAGCCAATCGAATGAGGGGAGAGGCGGGCCTTACGTTGTGGTAAGGTCAGTTTACAAGGGCTTTGAAGAACCGGACTCCACTCGCTGACTTTCTCCTGCGTCTTTGTGCACCTCTCACCCTCAAACAAGGTCAGAGCAAGCGTCCTATTTTTAAAGTTTCTGCTAATATGACAGTTAACAGTAAAAGAGCGCTCACGCGTCAATATTTGATTGACAAGACAGCTTACTCGGTCGTTGCTTAGCAATATAAAAAGCCGCGCCGCACTGTATAGGCTGTATAGTCGCAAAACGTAGAACAACATTTGGTCAGACATCACTTTAAAATGGCATAAAATGGTGGAATGCTTTACCATCAGAAATTAAAACACTGAAAGGACTCAAGGTTTTTAATACACATTTAAAGCAATGGCTAAAACTGAAACAACTTTGTGAACGCTGATTATACAGGCTACAACTTAATGTATAAATTCGTTAGATTCTGTGTTATAGTGACTACTTCATCTATTTAAGCCCACATCTTATTTGATGTATTTGATGTATTTATTGTATATATTTTAATAGCTATAAATTTGTGCTTCAATACTCTGTAATCTCTGTTTTAACCTTACAAGCCTAACCAGGGACAGGGGTTGCAAATTAGTCTTGGCTATAAACCTGTATGCATGGAATCTACTTTGTATTTTTTATAAAGCAATGTTTTATCCATTTGTCCCTGTCAAATAAACATTAAATAAATATAAATAAATAAATAAATCAAACATCAGAAATCAAGTAATTTACTGCCATTGACTGAATCACTTTTGTAAAATAAATAAGAATGAATGTTGAATTTATAGTGAAAGATATGTTTTGTATATTTGATTACTTTACACAATATAATATTATTCAGTGCTTTAAGTTTTTCAAGTAGGTCGATTTCTTGTGTGCCTTTGTTCTATTGTTATTAATTGTAACTCTTGTCATCAGTAAGCTTGAGATTATTTTCTTAAGTGACTATTATTTTTTTGTGATATGGAAATTGGTCAAAAGAATTCTGAAATGTTAGTGGCATTAAATTTCCATATGATAAAATTCTTATTAAAAGTAATATAACTTGACTGTGAAGTATATCATTATTGTTAGATAAAATGACTCGTATAATGATAAAACATTTAGCTCATCGCCCACCCCTATATTCGCTATTAGCAAGCCATGTTTACAGGTTAGTGTTAATCTAACATCTTTTTTCGTGCAACTGTTATTCTGAATTATTCTAGATTATATTTATGTAAAACAACTTTGCAGTGTTTTAGAAAAATGTGTTCTCTCTGTAGTTGGTGACCTAAAGTGGTGTTGGGGGGGGGGGGGGCTGCAGTAATTCATAGCCCCGGGGCCCAGTGAGCTCTTAATGCGGCCCTGATCCTGAGTTAGTTACACAAACGCCAAAGTTACACAAAATGCAGTGTGCCCACCGACAGCACACTCAGCAGACATGTTTGCCCACTCCTCGCATACACGCATATTTGGACATGGGTGTGGAGGTGTGCAGCGAATTCTTCATTTGCAACCTATGTGTTTAACAAGTCATTTGCAGATTCATGAGAGCCACACAACAAATAAAAAAGGAATCCAGGGGTTTTAAAACTGTGGGTTGGGGTCAGTGTAAGGGGTAACGCATTACAAGTATCGTGCATTACGTAGTAATATTACTTTTCTAAAGTAATAAGTAAAGTAACGCATTACATTTTAAATGTACACATTAATATGTGATTTGATACTTTTTTAGGAAGTAATGCGAGTTACTTTTCAAATTAAGTAATTCTATAAATAAAAAAATAATGTACTAAACTAAACTGCACACTATGGGCTCTATCTTACACCCGGCGCAATGCAGCGCAATGCGCGACGCAAGTGTCTTTCGCTAGTTTCCACCCTAATTTTCACGTTTCAACCCGTTGTTTATATAGCAAATGCATTTGCGCCCCATTTTGCGCCCATGGGCGTTCTGGTCTGAAAAACGAGGTGTGTTCAGGCACATTGTTGGCGCGTTGCTATTTTGAGGCAACTAAAATAGACTACGCCATTGACCAACAAAAACCTGCTCTAAAGTCTAAAGTCAATGGCGCAATGTGTTTTATGTTATTTAAAGAGCGCATTAGTAATATGCGCCTATAAACGGGAGGACAACGGGGGTTTGCTCATCACAAAGTACATGAATGCGCAGCAGCACAAAAATGCTTTTAAATATGAAAGATTAAAGGATTGAATGTAAAAGATTATTATTGAGTCTCTTGGACATAAATGAGGACTAATTATGAGACGTTAGAAGGCGCAAAGAGCTGTTTCACCTGTAGCCTGATAAGTAAATAAATGCTTTGCTTTAAACAAATGCATCTGTTTTTAAATGTTTTTTTTTTTTTAATGCTACCTCGCGGATTTATTGTATATGATGACTCTGTACCTGCGGATATGGTGAGATGAGAAACATTTTTAAGTAATGCTTAAAAAAAACCTCTTTACTAAAAAAAAAACGCTGTCCAAAGTGCTGAAACGTGAGAAGAGCCGTTTGTAAATTCTTTATCTCCTGTTTGTTACAAATAAAGTATTTTTAGAGTACAAACCTTTTCTTACATACTTGTAAATTATGTTTTGATGATATTGGATAGCCATACATTTAAAGCAATTACAAGCCTGCTTTTTCACTTCCATGACTAAATGAAAACGGGTTTTAAAGGTTTAAATAAAAAAATAACAATTTCAATACAAGTGAAAAACAACACAATTATTTAACATTAATCTTAAACTGGGGATCTTCTTCCTCCGCTTAGTTTTTCAGTTAAGTTCATCATCTAAATAGGGATTAGACATAGCGCCAGAGCAACTTGCTTTTAAAGGGGATGAGAGCTGAGACTCTCATTGGTTTACTGGACGTTACGCCCAAAATACTCCCATTACAATAGGACCAACCCTTTTCGACCATGCGCTCGGCGCACAAACCATTTTTCAAGTCGTTAAATTAGCAAAAGTGGATTCAGACACGCCCATTTAGACGTTGCGCTGTGCGCTTTAGACAATGCGCTTAGATCGTTAAAATAGGGCCCTATATGTGTGCGAACCTGAGTCAGAAATGGAGATGGCAAGCCAGAGCTGGACATTTTTGCGATGGAAATATGCAATTTCTGAATGCAGAACTTCTCCGTAAAAAAACACCTGCAAGTGCCTGAAAGAGATCAAGCCTCAGCGACGTAAAAAAAGTAACGCAAAAGTAACTTAAAAGTAATGTAAGTATTACTTTCCATGAAAAGTAACTAAGTAACGCAATTAGTTACTTTTTTGGGGAGTAACTTAATATTGTAATGCATTACTTTTAAAAGTAACTTTCGCCAACACTGGTTGGGACCATCTAGTGGATTGCACAAAGTTTTGCCCTATTAGCTCTTTCCCCACCATTGATGAGTTATCTCGTCAATTAAGAGAAAACATTTGCATAAAAACGTGTTCCTGATGAATTTTTATGTTAATCTGCAATACCGCGATTATTAACTAGATGACTTACCCAATCTATGAAAATACTAAAGCCAAAACCTTATTTACTAATTTTAAACTCTGTGTATGTTTTGATAATCGTTCTGAATCTGATCTCTAATAAAATTCCTTCACAAAAATGCAATTATTTTAACTTTTTCCTAAAAAATTTATATTTAAAAAATTAATATTTCAAAGTTTATAAGCAGAGAAAAAAATATAGATAGGATAAAAAAAAATTCCCGTTTTGTTTATTTGTTTGTTTGTTTGAAAGCAGAGGGTCTGTTCTTTCTTTGGATATATTTGTATGTTTATATATTTTTAGAAGAAGGAATTTTGTGAAACTTTTGTGAAAATCACAAAAAATGCTGGCGGGCAACTTTTCAGAAAATGGCTGGTGGTAAATTAGTTAGTGACAATTAATGCAATTGTTTGGATGTTGGGTAGCTTGCAATTAAACATACATTTAATTCCTACATTGAACATATAAACTACCCTCTTCTAAAAGAGAACCCATTTTTTTTCTTGGATTTCTAAATCTATTTTTCAGCATATTTCTATAAAAATATTTTGTTGGATCCTGAGATGGGGGGTTAATGTTGGAAAATGTCCCTTATTTTCAAACCCCAATGTCACACATGTGTTCCTATAACTCATTTGGTAAATCACTGCATTAGCAGCACAAAGGGTTGTGTGTTCGATTCCTCTTTGAAATTATAGCTTGAATGCACTGCAAAATGTAAAATAAAAACCATTCCTGAACCCAGTTCTTTATCACGTGCTTAAAAGGCACATCTTGACAATGTATATTTCAGCATCTAAAACATGAAAATAAACTATAATTTATTTAACACAAAGAAGTGAGCTAAAGACCTCATGCAAATAAGCATTTTAATAAAAATGATGGCCAATCAATGCAATTAAACAAAGATCGTGTGATGATACTGGTGTATGGTGCCTGTGCCACATGGAATTATGGGTAATGTTATAACTTAGAGCTGGCTGCATGTTGGCAAAGATCCAGCAGCTAAAAGTCAATGGTTACCTCGGCGTATAGTTGACTATGTGAATTAATTTGCACTTCATCAGGATGCATGTCTGCTCTGAAGAAAGCCTCGAGGTTATGTTCAAAAATGCATGCTACTATTTTCACAGTATGTGAATTTTCTTTATGCACTGAATAATTGCCCTTAAATGTGCAGTACACAACCAGAAAACAGCGCAAAGATTATAGTATTTAAACACAAAGAGGCAGTTTCGCAGACAGGGTTTAGATTAATCTAGGATGCCTTAGTTATTTTAGGACATTTTTTACAAACATACCTTACAAAAACATTACTGATGTGCATTTTGAGACAGAACAATGCCACTGATATATGTTAAGATTGAGCCAGCACAATTATTATTAATAATACAAATATCGTATTTCTGATAATAATATAAGACACCTTAAATATTGTAATGAGGTTTTGTGTACCACAAACTGCATATTGATATAACAGGATTGCATAATTGTACTTACAGCGGGGAAAATAAGTATTTCACACATCATTGGACACTTCTATGCCATTTTGCACCTTGTTCTCTTCATGTGTTCAATACTTATGTCCCGTGTCATTTCACTTTATTTATTATGACTCAACTTGTACACTTAAATGTTCTGATTTCTTTTTTATAAATTCAATATTTGGCTTGATGGCTACATCTGGTAGACATTTTGTGTCAATAGCCCACTTAGAAATCCCCTTACTGATAAAAATGCAGATGTGTCAAATACTTATTTTCCTCGCTGTAAATTCATTGTACATTTTGCATAATATTTAAACTACTCTGTAGATTTTGGAAGTGGGCAGCTAAAATTTTAAGTTACCATTATCTATAAATTAACAAACTATTCGGTCTGCATGAAATACATCAGTGCCCTTTGTTTTGCCTCAAAACGCACTAAGGTAATGTTTGTTAAAACCAGTTATATTTCATAATTAAACTAAGGCCTAGTCCTGGTTTTAGCTTATCCCTGCCCGGGAAACCAACCCTAAATGTTTTATACTTATACACGTTTATACAGATGTTAAGGTGAAAGCTGAAGTGTCTGAGTGTGTGTGTAATTGTCTAATTTTTGCCATGAGTGCAGACGGTCATGGTCTTGTCTTTATAATCCACGTGTGAAGTTTCTTACATGGACTCAGCTCGTTCTATTATGAGTCTCTCATCAATATTTCACAGCTGTAGTGTGTTTGAGCACATCTACGAGTGTTTATGAAAAGATCCATTTGAATGCACAGTCACAATGCCTCAGCGGAGGGTTTCAGCACCACATGTGCAGGACAGCTCCCCTGTGACGCCACTACAGCCTTGATTCACTGGACCAGAAAACTCCTGAAGTGTGCGTGTGTCTATGTGTGTGTGTGTGTGTGTGTGTGTGTGTGTGTGTGTGTGTGTGTGTGTGTGTGTGTGTACGTGCAGGCATATGTGCTTGAATATATGCATCTGTCTGTCTGTTTGTCTGTCTGTCTATAGTACAGTATTTTGGTATGTATGTCTATCTATTGTATGTATTTATCCATCTATAAATGTACTTAATGTATCTGTCTGTATGTCTATCTATGTATCAATCTTAGTATGTGTGTATATCTTCAATCCATCTGTCTGTCTGTCCGTCCGTCCGTGTATAGTACAGTATTTATGTATGTATGTCTATCTATTGTACAGTCTTGTTCAAAATAATAGCAGTACAATGTGACTAACCAGAACAATCAAGGTTTTTAGTATATTTTTTATTGCTACGTGGCAAACAAGTTACCAGTAGGTTCAGTAGATTCTCAGAAAACAAATGAGACCCAGCATTCATGATATGCACGCTCTTAAGGCTGTGCAATTGGGCAATTAGTTGAAAGGGGTGTGTTCAAAAAAATAGCAGTGTCTACCTTTGACTGTACAAACTCAAAACTATTTTGTACAAACATTTTTTTTTCTGGGATTTAGCAATCCTGTGAATCACTAAACTAATATTTAGTTGTATGACCACAGTTTTTTAAAACTGCTTGACATCTGTGTGGCATGGAGTCAACCAACTTGTGGCACCTCTCAGCTGTTATTCCACTCCATGATTCTTTAACAACATTCCACAATTCATTCACATTTCTTGGTTTTGCTTCAGAAACAGCATTTTTGATATCACCCCACAAGTTCTCAATTGGATTAAGGTCTGGAGATTGGGCTGGCCACTCCATAACATTAATTTTGTTGGTTTGGAACCAAGACTTTGCCCGTTTACTAGTGTGTTTTGGGTCATTGTCTTGTTGAAACAACCATTTCAAGGGCATGTCCTCTTCAGCATAGGGCAACATGACCTCTTCAAGTATTTTAACATATGCAAACTGATCCATGATCCCTGGTATGCGATAAATAGACCCAACACCATAGTAGGAGAAACATGCCCATATCATGATGCTTGCACCTCCATGCTTCACTGTCTTCACTGTGTACTGTGGCTTGAATTCAGAGTTTGGGGGTCGTCTCACAAACTGCCTGTGGCCCTTGGACCCAAAAAGAACAATATTACTCTCATCAGTCCACAAAATCTTCCTCCATTTCTCTTTAGGCCAGTTGATGTGTTCTTTGGCAAATTGTAACCTCTTCTGCACATGCCTTTTTTAACAGAGGGACTTTGCGGGGGATTCTTGAAAATAGATTAGCTTCACACAGACGTCTTCTAACTGTCACAGTACTTACAGGTAACTCCAGACTGTCTTTGATCATCCTGGAGGTGATCATTGGCTGAGCCTTTGCCATTCTGGTTATTCTTCTATCCATTTTGATGGTTGTCTTCCGTTTTCTTCCACGTCTCTCTGGTTTTGCTCTCCATTTTAAGGCATTGGAGATCATTTTAGCTGAACAGCCTATCATTTTTTGCACCTCTTTATAGGTTTTCCCCTCTCCAATCAACTTTTTAATCAAAGTACGCTGTTCTTCTGAACAATGTCTTGAACGACCCATTTTCCTCAGCTTTCAAATGCATGTTCAAGTGTTGGCTTCATCCTTAAATAGGGGCCACCTGATTCACACCTGTTTCTTCACAAAATTGATGACCTCAGTGATTGAATGCCACACTGCTATTTTTTTGAACACACCCCTTTCAACTAATTCAACTAATTGCCCAATTGCACAGCCTTAAGAGCGTGCATATCATGAATGCTGGGTCTCATTTGTTTTCTGAGAATCTACTGAACCTACTGGTAACTTGTTTGCCACGTAGCAATAAAAAAATATACTAAAAACCTTGATTATTCTGGTTAGTCACATTGTACTGCTATTATTTTGAACAAGACTGTATGTATTTATCTGTCTATAAATGTACTTAATGTATCCATCTTAGTATGTGTGTATATCTTCCATCCATCCATCTGTCTGTCTGTCCATCTATTGTACAGTATTTATATGTATGTATGTATGTATGTATATTGTATGTATCTGTCTGTATGTCTGCCTGTTTCTTTCTCTATACAGCTGTCTACTTGTCTGTCTGTCTTTCATCCTTCTATCTATCCATCAATCTATCTAATATACTGTTTATATGTCTGTCTGTCTGTCTGTCTGTCTGTCTGTCTGTCTCTCTCTCTCTCTCTCTTTTTCTGTCTAGCTGTCTGCTTGCCTGTTTGTTTGTCTGTCTATTTATCTAATTATCTATCTTAGTATGTGTGGATATATGTCCATCTATCTGTCTATCTATCTTACATCCATCCATCTGTCGGTCCGTCTATTGCACAATATTTATGTATGTATATTGTATGTATCTGTCTGTATGTCTGCCTGGTTCTTTCTCTATACAGCTGTCTACTTGTCTGTCTATCTTTCATCCTTCTATCTATCCATCCATCTATCTAATATACTGTTTATATGTCTGTCTGTCTGTCTGTCTGTCTCTCTCTCTCAATCTCTCTCTCTCTCTCTTTCTGTCTAGCTGTCTGCTTGCCTGTTTGTTTGTCTGTCTATTTATCTAATTATCTATCTTAGTATGTGTGTGTATATTTGTCCGTCTATCTGTTTATCTATCTTACATCCATCTATCTGTTGGTCTGTCTATTGTACAGTATGTATGTATATGTATTGTATGCATCTGTCTATCCGTCCATATGTCTTTTCTGCCTCTTTTTCTATCTAGCTGTAAAATGTTCAGTCTGTCTATCTATTTATCTTAGCATGTGTGTATTTATCTTTGTGTCTATGTTTGTGTCTGTCTCTCTTTTTCTCAGTCAAGCTGTCTATCTGTCTGTTAATCCATCATAATATGTGTTGTATTTATCTGTCTGACTTCCAACCCATCTGTCTATAGTACAGTATGTTCTATTGTATTGTCTATCTTTTCATGTTTTTTGTCTGTCTTTCAATCTATCAATCTATCTATCTATCCAAATTAATGTGCCAATTATCCGGCCTAACCGACATAACAATCTATAACCACCACCTACTGTATACACATCACAACACCGCTCTTTACACTGCAGTTGTGCACCTGTCATTGACCCAACATATGTCTGTATATAAGTCTGCTGAAGACCCCGGTGATAACACCTAGATTGTTTCTGATTACAGAGTCACAGCTTCAAATCAAAAGGGAGGCATGACAGAGGATGAGGCGTGACATTATATTCAGAGCAGAACGTTCACAAAACCCGTCTGCACGTCCTGCTTCTTTTCTCTCTGACACGTTAATCACTGCAGAATGTCACGCTCCTCGTTCAGACAAAGGACAATCATTGCTGTGATAATTTGACCTCTCCTTCAATCAGTTTCACTGTAATTGCATCAGCCACTATTCCTGTGTCATATCTCTCAAAGGCACTAATGAGAGAGAGAGAGAGAGAAAGAGAGAAAGAGAGAGATAAAGTTTGATTTCTGGAGGACTCCGAGTCACACAACGTATTGTTCATCCTATGGACGTTTTAATTCTCCTATTCTTTACAAAAATATTCGTGACCCTGGACCACAAAACCATAAGGGTGGAATCCAAATACTGAGAAAATCGCCTTGAAAGTTGACCAAATGAAGTCCTTAGCAACACATATTACTAATGATAAATACATTTTTTATATTTTTATGGTAGCAAATTTACAAAATATCTTCCTGGAACAATGATCTTTACTTAAAGAGACACTTCACTTTTTTTGAGTTAAACATTTGATTTTTATCGTTTTGGAATCCTGATCTCCAGGTCTGGCGATACCACTTTTAGCATATCTTAGCATAATCCATTGAATCTGATTAGACCATTAGCATCGCAGTCAAAAATTATCAAAGAGTTTGAATTTTTTCCTATTTAAAGCTTGACTCTTTTGTGGTTACATCGTGTACTAAGATTGATGGAAAATTAAAAGTTGCGATTTTCTAGGCCGATATTTAGGGGACTATTTTCGGGCATTCCGTAATATTATACGCGTTTTGTGGTCCACACAGCAAACCTTAAGAACCTTAAATGGTTCTTCACAAGATGAGGAATCTTTACTAAACTTTGGGTGGTACAAAAGCCACTACAGAACTTTTTTTTTTTGTCTGCATAATACATGTAGTTCAGAGCTTGTTGCCCATAACTGCGTCAATGGGAACACGCCAATTTCGCATAAAGTACCATATTTCACAAAAAAGCTTTTACGCTCGCATGAGGTGGTTTATCAGGCAATTCAGAAAAGGTTATTTCGCAAAACTGCAATAGAAACAGTTTATTTGCATTTTCAGGTCATCTGATGCAAGTAAGTTACATAATTATTATTTTAAAATGATGCAGTATGTACTAGAACCTCATAGAAACACCTTAATACGTGTCTGCTCCCAAGTATAAGAGGCTTACCTAATGTTTGTATAACACCCTTATGTCTTCCCTTCGTTTAAAAAATTGCCTATAGTGCGGGGAATGTGATATAAGTAAACCTACCAACATCAATCGATGTGATTTTTGGAATGATGTATTGCGAAGTTTTAGTCACATATTATCGGTTAATGGAAACGAGTCGTTTTGCAATGGGGTCATTCTACGGAAATGTACATTTTTCTGTCCCTAGCTTTTACAGAAATATTACACTTAAAAACACTTTAGGGTTACAATTTATTTTTTATATTTTAAAATGAAACAATATATTATTTGAACAATTACACTTTCTTGAGCCATCAATGTAGCAATATTTGATTTTTATTAAATAATTAGAATTCCAAGCACCACAGAAGTGCTCGTCCCCACAGTCATGTACAGAGCGAAAATGCTTTATTTTGAGATCAAAAACAGTGTTTTCTTCCATTTTAAATACAACAATGTGTCCATAACTATCAAATATATGATGTAAATTACATTAAAAAACTAAATGCTAAATAAATATTATAAAATATATAATGAAAGTAGTGGTCCCCTGGAGTTGTGTCACTGGTGTTACCGTTTAACAAAAAAGCTCTTATTTTTAAATAAAAATCACACTGATGACATCACTTGACTTCCTTCTTTTAATTTCCTGAAGATCTATGAAGAGAAGTCCATGGTAAGTCCACTGTCTCTTTTCAGTTATCAGAAATCTTCTCATTTATCTCATGATTTCACATGAAGCTTTTAGTTTAAGTCACTGGTATGACCTCCTTTATTGTTTGGAAATTGCAAAAAATAGAATACAAATTGATTAAACTACTTAATTTAGTGAGTATACAATGATTGACATTATGTGGTTTGATACTTTGCAGCAGTAATTTTATAAAATGCAGTTTTCATTAAAATTATCACTGATTTGTTGTGTCACTGGTGTTACTGTTTTTTTCATTTCACATTAAATAAAATCTTTCACATGTGACATGATGATCATTTTAAAGCTTTAAAGCTGAAAAAAAAATAAACACATTTAATTTTGCTAAAGAAGTAAGGTAACACCAGTGACAAAAAACATTGTGTATGCAGTCTTTAAGTACATGCACACACACACAAAAATCATTAAGCTGTCATTTACGTGTACTCATATCAAAGAGTAATCTAATAATATGGTCAAAGTTTAAATGTTAGAAAAAGAAACCAATTTTAAGACATCTTGCCATACCAAAAATAGACATTTCTGTAGAATGACTCAATTGTCTTTTGTCAACATTTAAAAAATAACACAACGCAGCTTATGCCTATGAAACTATCTGACGTTATAGACGTCTAGCTGGATTTCCCACGTCATTGCGTTTTTTTGGGTCAAAAATAGAAACGCAACACATCGAATGCATCTAGCGCAGACAGCTTAATTGATTATTGTGCATTATGGCGGGTTTATATTTTCAGAAATCCAATTCACTGCATTCCCACCTGATATAAAACCAATCCTCAAAAACAGATCTTTCACATATTCCTGTACAAGCAAAATGCTCTGTGCTTTCTCTAGTGGCCAGGCAACCTTACATTGCTCACTTTATGTTAAAAAATGTCTGTGGTACAGCAACATTCATTAGATATCATAACAACCCCTTGGATAAAACCCACAATAGGCCAATGAGCAGAAAGACAGTGAGAAAAAACAAGAGCGAAAGAGAGAGACAGCAAGGAGGTTTCATTCTCGGCGAGAACATCCACCCGGCTCGTGCTGTGCCACACCGGACACACAGATCAATTTAAATGATCTATGAGAGATATTAGTAATGACATTTATGAATACTTTATGAAATGTAGAAAATGTCATCATAAATTTTTATTCGGGCAAATGAGGCCGCAGCTGAAAGCAAACAGCATCAATGTTTGAGTTCAGATACAATGAGGAAATAAAACGAATGTTCACACACACGCACACACTCAAATCTACAATATGAAAGATGTTACAACGTGAAGCAGATTGCAGCATAAAAATCTCTATAAATCACTAAAAATAAAGACTGAATCGCTTGAATGCACATTTGAGTGATTTATTGCCATTAAAAATGACAGTAACTGAACTGATAATGATAACAAATTGATACAGCAAATGAATCGCTCGGTGAATGAACAACGCCCTGTGGTATCATAACTAAAGCAGACATACTGTGATTCAGTCTTCTTGCGATTCGCATCAATTCACAATCGATTAATACAATTTAGTTTACAAAATAATAACGTGACGTTATCGAAAAACCAAAAGGCAGAGGTCAACTGCGGAAGTGGTGCAGCATGCGGACGGTTTAATAAGCGCACACCGCACGAGCACTTAGTGAGCGGCAGGGAGAAACAGCATCTTTAATTC
Organism: Misgurnus anguillicaudatus; assembly: GCF_027580225.2. Lineage (NCBI taxonomy): Eukaryota > Metazoa > Chordata > Actinopteri > Cypriniformes > Cobitidae > Misgurnus > Misgurnus anguillicaudatus. Next base: position 1,931,513 of record NW_027395276.1, on the reverse strand, counting down.
AACGCACCGCATTTGACTTGTTACCGACTTTTTAGACATAAGAACATGGACATTCTTCTGTAAAAAATATGGACATAGTTTGTTATCCAGACAGTGGCGCTGGGTGCTCTGCATTAGACAAATACAGTAATACTGCCAAATTCACTGCTCCTTATAGACCCCTTCAAGGTTTGTAAACATTGAATGATTATCGGGTGCGCGCGCAGCACGGGGTCGAACTGTTCATACCATTTAGGCTTTATAATTTAATCTAACAGTGCTGAAAAATGATGACTTACCTCAAATGAAGTGAGCACTACAAACACAAGCCTCTTTGATCTTTGCATTGTCCCAGTCTGCACGTTAATTGCTTGCAGACGCAGATGTTGTATTTTTTTGTTTTTGAGATTCTGCATGAATCGCGAAAACTTAACGGAAGACCTTGTGCGATTTTCACAGCCCACGACGTAAGTAGGCATTTTTGACGATACCGAATAATACGCAACTCAATCAGCTGTAATGACTTTTCTGACCCCGACATGCGCAGTGGGAACAGCCTGTGACGTGAACCGTGAAGGAGTCTATAGATGTAGTATGATCGGACGAAGTGTTAGTTCGTGAAAGTTACTGGCGGTTAACATGAAGAATTAATATGTCACGTTTAATTACTATTTTAACTTGTTTTAATGTCTGACAACAGAAACAGATCATATGTGTCAATGAGAATGGCTTTATTGACCACTTGTCTGACTTAAAGCCTAAATGCGACGTAATGACATCACAAATATGCTAATTACTATGTAAAGAATAGATTCTGAATCTAATTGGGACCCTATACGAATTTTGAATCGATTCATGTGGGTCAAACGATTCCAACTCCTACTGTCCAATCAGCCACATCCTTCACAACATCTAAAAATCATCATCAAAAAAAATTATAAAAAATGTTTTATGAATACTTGATAGAAAATGCTGAAAGCTCTGCCTGTTAAAAATGTCCCAATAAACATGTTGCACTGCAAAAAAAATATATTTTCAAGAAAAAATGTCTTAGTATTTTTGTCTTGTTTTCAGTAAAAATATCTAAAAATTCTTAAATTAAGATGCTTTTTCTTGATGAGCAAAACGACCCAAGAAAATAAGTCTAGTTTTTTGACCAAACATATCAAATTTAAGTGATTTTGTGCATAAAACAAGCAAAAAATTACTTTCTTACTTAGTATTTTTGTCTTGTTTTTAATAAAAAATATCTAAAAATTCTTAAATCAAGATTAATAATCTTGATGAGCAAAATTACCTAGGAAAGTAAGTCTAGATTTTAGACAAAAAATATCAAATTTAACCAAATTTGTGCTTAAAACAAGCACAAAAAAAAATCTGCCAATGGAATAAGAAAAAATTTCTTGAATTAAGTGTTTATGAAAAAGTAAACTTATTTTAAGAAAAAAATTCTTATTCGATTGGCAGATTTTTTTGCTTATTTTAAGCACAAATTCACTTAAATTTTATATTTTTTGTCTAAAAACTAGATTTATTTCCATAGGTCATTTCGCTCATCAAGAAAAATAAGTCTAGTTTTTAGACAAAAACATAAAATTTAAGTGAATTTGTGCTTAAAACAAGGGTAAGAAAATGTTCTTGAATTAAAATTAACATTTTTGTCTTGCCCCAATGGCTTGTTTTTTGCTTTGTGTCTAAAAACTAGACTTATCATCTTAGGTCATTTTGCTTATCAAGAAAATGCATCTTAATCTAAGAATTTTTTGATATTTGTACTGAAAAACAGACAAATACGAAGAAAGTCATTTAATGCAGTGCAGCTAAAGTATGTTTTTGTAATTTACACTTTTTTAACATAAAATCATCCTACATAATGTAAAGAACATTGTGTGAAAACATAACCTTGATATCTTTCATATTGACTGAGTAAGGTCACGTCAAAGATTGAAATTAATGTGAAATCAAACTTTGTGATGTTTTAATAATGATTTGTAGTTGCAGGTGTAAAACTTCGACAAAACTGTTGGAGAGCGGGAAATGTGTATTTTAATTGTAAGGGACAGTGTACAGTCGGTCAAACATTATCACAAAGCTTTGGGGTCTTGCATCACCCTGAAGGGCTTTATTTGCCCCAAAACAAATATATGAATGATTGAGTTGGATTATATTATGACTAAGGTTCGGGTCTTCTGAGTGGTGACCTACCTAGTAATCTGTTGTTACAGCAGACTCACAAGAACAAGAACACACACATCTACACACACAAATGATTTATCCAGTTCACAACAGCAAAATGCAGCGTGTGCTCGAAATTCAGCACGGCGAATATGATGACAGAGCTTTGTGTGTGTGATTACCTGACATCTGAAAGGATGTTTTACACAGATCTGAGAACAGTGCAGTTCAGAGTGACACGAATCTAGAAATAAGCTGCTCTAGATAAAGGAACCTGTATTGTTGCATGCTGTTGCTGTTTTAAATTGTCACATTTTAATTGAGATATCAATCACTTCAAACAAACCAAACAAAATGAAGATTATCCAAATGAATAAAAATGGGCTTTGGTGAAATAAAATAATAGAGGAAAATGTAAGCATGTTTATTATAACATATACTGTAACAGATATTTTCATTGTGCAACACATTTTAAACAGACACCCAGGCAGTGTAAATGAAGCTTCATGCAAAGCAAAGGTTAGTATCAGATCAGAAGAAGTCAGCAGTATTTAATTGGTCATGTAATCTCAACATGGCAAACATTAGGAAAGCAGCCAACCCTTAGGGGGCGTGTACACCAAAGAGTTTACCCCGGCATATGTTTTCAATAATTTCCAATGAAAGTGCCGCGCTTTTCAAAATGCCAGCAGCTTGCGTGTTTTCTGGCGCTCAGTTGTTTTTCCGCGCTCAGCGCTAAGCGTCCACAGTTGAAAAACGCTCAGTTTGTCAATGTCACTTCTCACTCAGCCGTCCAATCACAGTGGAGGAGGGGCAGGACAAATATCACAACAACTAATTGGCGCATCGTTCAACAACTGATAAAAAAAAACAAAAGTATCATAGGCGGCCGCCTGGCGGTTTTTGTTTTATTATGGCTGCGTTTAAAATCTTTGGTGTACACACCCCCTTGCTGTATATAGTATTTATGTACTAGGGCTGTGAAACGATTAATTGCGATTAATCGTTTACAAAATAAAAGTTTGTGTGTGTATATTTGTGTGTACTGGGTGAAATTATTATGTATTGCCCCTCTGGAGCAACTAGGGTTAAGTGTCTTGCTCAGGGACACAATGATGTGTCACAGTGGATTTGAACCCGGGTCTCTCACACCAATGGGTGAGTCTTATCCACTACGCCTTTACCACCCCCATTTATATATATATATATATATATATATATATATATATATATATATATATATATATATATATATATATATATATATATATATATATATATGAAGAGTTTCGTTGCAAAACAAGATAAATCCATTTTTTACATTTTTGTCAAAACATGTTTATTACTATGTTATCATGTTATTATTTTGTTTTATGGTGCTACTTAACAAACCGACTGCAGTTGAATTGATATTAATGGGAATGCACAACGAAAAACGAGATTTCTGAACAATTAAAAAAACGGTGGTTATCTCGTTTTGCAACGAAACTCTTCATATATATATATGATATATATCAAATATATATATATATATATATATATATATATATATATATATATATATATATATATATATATATATATATATATATATATATATATATATATATATATATATATTAGGGCTGTCAAAATTAACGCGTTAATAACGCGTTAACGCAAATTCATTTTAACGCCACTAATTTTATTAACGGAGATTAACGCAACGCGCAATTTCTGTTTGACCCTTGGTCCAGCCCATAGTTGAATGAACAGAGACGCAGACAAATGTGACTCTCTCTAAATGATTCAAAGGTTTTCATAGAAATAAGAACATTAAGCAAATCGTCTACCAAATCCAATGCTCTAAATGCTCGTTGGACATCTGATATGATCTTTATTTATACGTCTGAGAGGTGTAACGTTACCGTTCTCCTAATGCTTAATCTAATACAAAAATGCGTCTCAATTCATTTTGGTTTCGCTTTTATGCATGACTTAGAAAATAGACTGCAGGACTTGCTTGATGTTAAAAGAGTCATTAAGAGAGAAAAAGTTCGGTACCTGATTAATGTTAAAGAGTTATTAAGAGCGACAAGACTCAAAAGCGATCCCCTCACGCTGACTGACTGATATCTGAAGCGCGTGCACACAGACGCGCGAGTGCGCGACCCGGATATATAGACATCTACACAAAATTACAGTTTTACAAATATCTGTTTTGATAAGAATTCACGCAGGTAGGCTCTATAATCTGTTATGTTTTAAGTAAATGTTTGGTTAACTGTTGGGTAAAACTATCTGATGTGTAACATTATATTAGATCACTTAGATTTTTTTATATTTTGTTATATTTCAACAAATCATGCATTGTTCTATGTTTTAATAGAGAATGTCAAAATATGAACAACTATTTTTTTTAAATTTGCTAATTCCGACTCAACTTGCCAGCACAGGTCACAAATGATGCAGCAGCAAACAAAAATGGAGAAAGAAAAAATGTTCTGAAAGGAAAATTCATATACAAAACAATGGCTGGTGATTCTGTTAAAATGTAAACAGGCTGTTGTTAACATACATTTGCATAAAGCATCTATATATGTATATATGATTAGAATATTAAAAACCTGAAAAGTGTTAAATTAGGGTAAATTTAGAATGGATAAAAATGTGCGATTAATTTGCGATTAATCGCAGTTAACTCATGAAATCATGCGATTAATCTAGATTAATTTTTTTAATCTATTGACAGCCCTAATATATATATATATATATATATATTAGGGATGCACCGAATATTCGGCCATCGAAATTTTTCAGCCGAAAATGGCCCAAAAGAGGCCGAAAGACTTTTATCACCGAAACAATACGGACAAAATGTTGTGATGACGCAAACAGAAACCGCGACCTGCACGTTAGGGTTGTGCCGATAGACGATAGTATCGTGTATCGACGATCTTCAGACATATCGCCAATGGCAGGCTTTCATTGCGATAGTCAAGACGATAGTTGGCGAATGGTTATTAACATAAACTAAAGTAGTAATCCTTATTTGTTCAGTTTAATGCGTTTCATGCGAGCTGATGCAAACTTTACTTTTTGTTTAAAATATGACCCGCTGCATATTAGCGCCTCTCTCTTACTCTCGCGTAGAGCTGCGCTCTGTCCGAAGTCAGATCAGGTATTAATCCTGTTTATGATATGCATTTCATGAGTTGTAGCAACACGTCCCTCGTGTTTAATATATGATTGTGTTTAAAATATGATCGCGTTCCGCTGGGCCGATGCGTTTAAAAAGGCACCTCATGAGAGCACCACTGCTTGACACGTGTAGTCTTCTGCAACAGCACTAAATAAATGCATTGAATAGTTTGTATGTGCGCGCACTTGTGTGTGCGTGCGCAGATGCATGTTTTTACAGTTATTAAGTAATCATGATATGGTTTTAATGACGCGCTCGCTTTAATGGCATCAGTTTTGAGAAGGTTGCGGTCACGACGGTGTTACGGTCTTGTTTTTTTGTCCATCCATCAAGTGACTTGTTATAATGAGTAAAAATTAACAAATAAAAAAAAGAGTAAACTACTGCCACGCCCCCCGATAATATCGTGTATCGCCGATCTCACAGGCGGACGATAGGACGATCTGAAAATAGGGCATATCGCCCAACACTACTGCACGTGCTTGTCTGAAGCAAAATGTATGCGCTGTGGGTGTATTTAACCACAAAAAGGCGCTAAAGTGAGCAGTTGGCATACATGCGGTTGAATGTGTCCGGTCCAGACGTGATCATCACAGCCAGTACGCCCTTCAAAGATCAGAAGTCTTGATGTGTAAACTTTAGAGAGAGTCGCGCAAATGTGTCTCAAACTGTATAGTCCATTAACATACATGGGCCGAATAAAGCAATGAGAAACAACGTAACGTTTTTATGCTGCGCTGTTTGGGATTCGCCCTCAGTCTCTGTGTGCGCGCGCGTTTAAGTACCCTCAATAGTGCACACACGAGTGAGACGCAAACAAGCAAACATAAAATCTTTCTGTTATTGACAGGGCACATATAAAAATTCTCCGAAGTATTCTTTTTCTAATAAAACATTTGTTTATGTCTTAAAGGGACACCATGAAACTTTTGGCCACTAGGGGGTGCTAGACACGTATTTTTCACTTCTAGCGCCCCTAGAGCCCACAAGCGCCGCAGCACTGTCGCAAAGGAAAGGAACTGGCCAACCTTAAAACTAAACTAAAAACTAAACATTTAAAATGCTAAACGATCAACATTCTGAGACAACAGGGAGAAACGCAGTCATGTTACAACTTTCTGATGAGGAACTCGTCGTGGCAGAAGCCATTTCTCAATCTGAAGGTTGCAGCCTCCGGATGTCGTATTTCTAATACGTCATCAAGACTGTCTTATTTCACAATATTAACAATTACAAAGTTGACTATTATACTTAGTTAATCGTAAATTGTTGCAGTATGCTTATGACTTGCGAATGTAATGCTCAGTTTACCTTAATAACCCAGGCTTGATGACGTGTGCAGCCTGCATATTTGACCTCCGGAGGCTGCAGCCTTCCAATTCAGAAACGACCAGACGTATTTCCTTGCCTTTTTCCAAACAAATATTGTTGCATCCTCTCTCTCTCCCTCGCCACTAGGATTTTCCGCAATGGCGCTCGTTATTCCTCTTTTTTGTGTGAAAATCGCTCCAAATCCAAGTAAACCGATGCGTTTAGGTCTGCCGCTTTGTAATACGTCACGCGAGTGACAGCGGAACGCAGCAAATGAGGAAAAGAGAAGAGAGAAACGCTCGGATCTCATTGGTGAATTAATAGCGTTTGGTTTTACACTGTGAGCAAGTTTGAGTGCTATAGCATCCTGGATTGTAATGTAAATATCATAGACACAGTAAAAAGAAAGGTAAATACGTGAACACAGCATCTGAATACAGGGAACTATATGCAATATAATCGCCGTAATTTATAAAGAACATCACATTTATGTATGAATCAACAGTTTATATAAAAAATTGCCTTAAAGGGGAATCGAACCCGGGTCGCCAGTGTCATAGGTCCGTGACACTAAAGACTGTGCCACAGAGTCACATAATAGAAACTGCTCTCTACACTCCTTAAGTAGCCTCCAGCAAAATTCACGTTAAAAACAAATCGTGTGGAGGAAGTGACGTATGCCGTAAAGCAGTCGAATTTTGTAGTTTTTTTTGTGCTCTGGTTACTACCACAAACCCTAAGTTTTAAAATACGAGTAAAAGTGATACAGACCCCGTCAGGCTATGGTAGACATGTCATTCAACCTATTTAAAGTCGATGTACTATCACAAGGGTCTTGAAAATGTATTATGAAGGTTGAAAAATTACATGGTGTCACTTTAAGTGTATGTATAGATTACAGTCAGAAACCAGTCTGTGCTTATTTAAAGAGACAGTATCATCAATTAACCTACTTAAGTCTGTGTCATTAATGTTAATCAAACAACCCAAGACAAAGAAAAAAATCACTTTTGTAGCTCTAAAAATAATAATATATTTAATTTATACAATAAAGACAGCGCTATGACTCATTTAATTCGATTTCTGTACCTAATGCTAATATTAGTCCTTATTAATGTGCAACTTTGTTCTTTTTTTATAAATGTTTGCAATTTCTTTATTTGTTGTTAGATTTTTCACTGTGTGTGTGTGTGTGTGTGTGTGTGTGTGTGTGTGTATTTATATATATACATAATAATTACACGCAGTACACACATAAACTTTTATTTTGTAAACGATTAATTGGGATTAAATGTTTATAAACATGCATTCATATCAATGCATGCACTTTATCTATACAGCGCGTCATGAATATGTTAGCATTTAGCCTAGCCCCATTCATTCCTATGGCTCCAAACAGGGATGAATTTAGAAGCCACCAAACACTTCCATGTTTTCCCAATTTAAAGACTTTTACATGAGTACTTACACGAATAAGTATGGTGGCACAAAATAAAACTTTTGTTTATAGCCCCAGGAATGAATGGGGCTAGGCTAAATGCTAACATATTCAAGAAGCGCTGTGCAAAGATCAAAAGTGCAAGCATTGAAAAAAGATAGGTATGTATTAATTCACTTAAGTTGAGGTAAGAACATACTAAAATATTAAAAACTGTGTTTTCCTTTAAATTAACAGATTAAACATGTAATTCCAAGCAAAATCATGATGGCCTTGACATTATCTTGTAAGGGGTGGTGCATTACATAGAGACGACTGAGAGTTAAACCCCTGATTATTGTTGTAGCATTAATGGTTCATATGATTTGCATTCATTTATTCAGCAAATGCTTTCATCAAAACAAGTACATAAAAATAAGGAACATCAAACGCAAATATGCAACACATATGCCATTAATACTGTATATAGAGCAAAACCCACTGTGAAAGAGAAAATGCTTGCTAAACACTTTCATGGCTTGTACATTTTTTCGACCACCATTGTCATTTGTCAAACGTTTGTCAATTTTTGTCATGAACACGCGCAAACATATGCACACACACTTTGCATCTATATGTACACTGGGCTAAATGAGAAAACTGAAGATGATATTGATCATCTCTTTGTCCCTCTCTAGGGTATTTAAAGAGCATCGCTCCCCCGGGCCTGTGAAATTCCTCCAAGGCACGTTTCTACGGTGAGACACGTTTCCATGGCGAGACATCGATGATTGGTGTTAAGAATGTAATTATGCGAAATGAGTAATGGCTTGTCACCGGCGCCCACCAAGTCTGGCTATCACCAAGTATGAACACGCATGCGATCAGAATACACAACGCATTCTCTGCACGCGTGCGAGCTCAGTTAACAAAAGTGACCTTTAACCTCCACTAGACGTTTGATTGACAACCTGTGCTTGATTATAACCTTATTCCTTATCAACTGTGTAAACGTATGTGTCTCTCTCTCTGTGTGTGTGTGTGAGTGAGTGTGAGAGAGAGAAAGGTTTGCTGCCAGTCCATGTTATAATGGAATTAGTGCAGCCTTTGAAACATGGCTGTCAATCTGTTAAACTGACAGCTCTGATTCCAGTATGGAGACCCTGAAGTGACCTCATTCAAACTGGAGATGAACAAGTCAACCATTGTAACTGTCCAACAAGATAAAGTAAAGCTGTGTGTACACCGCCAACAACTAGCAAGGGCGGAGCGAAGCAATCTCATTCATTTTAATGGAAGCTTGCAGATATCTGGCAAGTCCAGCGATGCAACAAGGTTGAAAAACCTCCAACTTTGTGCAAATGACAAGCAACTTTCGACATCCATTTTTCGGCATTTACTAAGAGGACGGTAACTCAATTGTTTGTAGTTGTTACTAGGAGAACATGAAATAGGAACGCCTCCTAGCGACCTTATCAAAAGAGATGGGCAATACACAGCGACACAGTCACTGATGGTGTGCAAGCACAATAATGCCCCGTTCACATTGCTAATGACACACAGTGATACAATCACATTAATTTTAACAGGGAGCTGGCAATTTCCAGTGATATGAGTGACAGTGACCATTAGTGACAGAAAGTGGGCGTATCCAGCTACACGACAAGTTGAGAACAGTTCAACTTTACATAAATGGCGAGCGACTTTAGGGAGTGACACCCAATGGCCTCATTAAACGAGGCGGGCACACACAGTGACGAAGTGATGCCCCTTTCACATTTCAAGCAACAAGCAGTGACAAAGCGTCACGTTTCCATTCATTTTAATAGAGAGCTGGTGATTTCCGGCGACAGTGACCATTGGCGACAGGAAGTGGGTGTATCCAGCTACGCGACAAGTTAAGAACAGTTCAACTTTACCCAAATTACGAGCGACTTTAGGGAGTGACAACCAATAAGAGTGAAGCAGAGGAGTTTACGTCATACGTCCTTCATCATTTACGGAGAGAATGGTTACTCATTTGTTATAGTTGTTACTAGGACAAGCAGAATTAGGCACGCCTACTAACAACCTCATTAAAAAGACAGGTGACACACAGCGACAAAGTAATGCCCTGTTCACATTACAAGCAACATGCAGCATCAAAGTGTCACGTTCCCTTTAATTTTAATAGAGAGCTGGCAATTTCCAGTGACAGTGACCATTGGGGACAGGACGTGGGCGTATCCAGCTACGTGACAAGTTGAGAACAGTTACACAACTTTACACAAATGACGAGCGACTTTAAGGAGTGACACCCAATGACCTAAAAGAGACGGGCGACACACAGCGACGAAGTGATGCCCCTTCCATATTACAAGCAACATGCAGCGATACAGCGACGTGTTCCCATCAATTTTAATGGAAAGCTGATGATTTACCTTGACCTGAGCGACAACAACCATTGGCGACGAGGTTGACAAAACCTTAAACTCTATGCAAATGATGAGCAACTCTCGGGAGTGACTACCAAGAGGAGTGAAGCGTGAAGATGTCATCCACCTTTTGTTGTTTACTAAGAGGACGGTTACTCATTTGTTTCTAGTTGTTACTAGGACAACCAGAAATAGGAACACCTCCTAATGTCCTCATCAAAAAGATGGGTGACACACAGTGACTAAGTAATGCCCCGTTCACATTACAAGCAACATGTAGCAAAAAAAGAGACAAGTTCCCATTGATTTTCATGGAGCACTGGCAATTTCCGGTGACAGTGACCATTGGGGACAAGAAGTGGGTGTATCCAGCTACGTCACAAGTTGTAAACAGTTTAACTTTACACAAATGATGAGTGATTTTCAGGAGTGACAACCAATGACCTCATTAATGTTTACAATACAAGCAACATGGAGCGACAAAGCGTTACGTTCCCATTAATTTTAATGGAGTGCTGGCAATTTCCGGTGACAGTGACCATTGGCGACAGAAAGTGGGCGTATCCAGCTATGCCACAAGTTGAGAACAGTTAAACTTTACACAAATGACGAGCGACTTTCAGGAGTGACAACCAATGACCTCATTAATGTTCACATGACAAGCAAAATGGAGCGACAAAGCGTTACGTTCCCATTAATTTTAATGGAGTGCTGGCAATTTCCGGTGACAGTGACCATTGGCGACAGAAAGTGGGCGTATCCAGCTATGCCACAAGTTGAGAACAGTTAAACTTTACACAAATGACGAGCGACTTTCAGGAGTGACAACCAATGACCTCATTAATGTTCACATTACAAGCAAAATGGAGCGACAAAGCGTTACGTTCCCATTAATTTTAATGGAGTGCTGGCAATTTCCGGTGACAGTGACCATTGGCGACAGAAAGTGGGCGTATCCAGCTATGCCACAAGTTGAGAACAGTTAAACTTTACACAAATGACGAGCGACTTTCAGGAGTGACAACCAATGACCTCATTAATGTTCACATGACAAGCAAAATGGAGCGACAAAGCGTTACGTTCCCATTAATTTTAATGGAGTGCTGGCAATTTCCGGTGACAGTGACCATTGGTGACAGAAAGTGGGCGTATCCAGCTATGCCACAAGTTGAGAACAGTTCAACTTTACACAAATGACGAGCGACTTTCAGGAGTGACAACCAATGACCTCATTAATGTTCACATTACAAGCAACATGCAGCGACAAAGTGTCACTTCCTTATTAATTTTAATGGAGAGCTGGCAATTTCCGGTGACAGTGACCACTGGCGACAGGAAGTGGGCGTATCCAGCTACGCCACAAGTTGAGAACACTTCAACTTTACACAAATGATGAGCGACTTGAGTGACAACCAATGACCTCAATAAAAGAGACAGGCGAACACAACGACAAAGTACTGCCCAGTTCCCATCACAAGCAACATGCAGCGGCAAAGCCTCACGTTCCCATTCATTTTAATGGAGAGCTGGCAATTTCCGGTGACAGTGACCACTGGCGACAGGAAGTGGGCATATCCAGGGCTCGAAATTGCGACCATTTTGGTCGCATATGCGACCGAAATTTAATCTGTGCGACCTTAAAATATATTTGGGAGCATTTGTGCGACTGCCCATTTTGTTGTGACGCGAGTTGATTGTGATCCTGCGTGCTGGCGCTGTCCCAGGTTCAGTGTTCTCTCCAACGATCCATAACCAATCAAATTTCACCATTAAGTTCTTGCGTTTAATGAAGACCGCAGATTGGCTAATATGAGCGTCAGTCATTCCTTGTTGCCGTGAATCTCCATGTATGAAGCGCGGAAATGTGAAAAGACGAACGCGTCGCGAGCATGAAGAGAGCGAGCCGATTACAGCCAAGGTTATTACTGTATTTTTTGACGACGATCCGGATTCAAATGTAACTCCACCACCGGAAAATACGAGTTGACGTTAAACCTTTCAGAGAGAGTGGCTTAAAGATTTCGAGTGTCTCCGCTATGAAAATGTAACTTACTGTGTTTACTGTAAATCCTGTAAAACGGCGTTAATGGCGGAATCAAAACATTTTAAGCACCAGACGTACCTTGCTTAAACATGGCGAAAGTGCCAAAAATACAAGACGTGTCATGACAAATGTGTTTATTATTGATGGAGACACCGAGCTGTCTGTCACAGTGTGTTTGATGGTGTATGTGCGCATGCGCTGGTGAATGGACATTCGACAAACATCCTTGTGGTCCATGTTGCTGTGGAATACGACAATGCTGATGGTATGTTTTTTTTTTTTTTTTTTAAACATTGCCTATTTAGTAGTAAAAGCATCCTGGAAAATGCAGTTATCAATACCAATATATATTAGCCTTCTATATTAGGGTCACTTTTGTAATGTCACAATTAATCAGTGTTTTACGTGTTTGCTAGATTTTCTATGTAATCTTAATCATGTTACCTGTAATTGTTAAATTATTATTGCTGCAATACTATTTCAACAGCATTTGGGCATTAATTTAGGAATTTATGCAGCAAAAAATAAAATAAAATAAAATAGAAGACCAACTTTTAAATGCTGGCCATAGGATGTGTAAAGCCCGGTGGTGGTGTTTTATTTTTAATCAAATAAATCTATTAACATTTACATTGTAGTTGTGGTGCTTTTAAATTTTTTGATGGATGCGCCTAAATTTTTGCTGGTGCTCCTAACTCTTTAAAGTTGGGAGCACCAGTGCTACCAAATAAAAAAGTTAATTTTGAGCCCTGGGCATATCCAGCTACGCCACAAGTTGAGAACTTTACACAAATAACGAGCGACTTTCAGGAGTGACAACCAATGACCTCATTAAAAGAGACGGGCGACACACAGCAACAAAGTGATGCCCCTTTTACATTACAAGCACATGCAGTGACACGTTCCCATTCATTTTAATGGAGAGCTAATGATTTACGTTGACATGAGCAACAACAACCATTGGCTACAGGAAGTGGACATGTCCAGCGATGCGACAAAAACCTTTAATTTTATGCAAATGATGAGCAACTTTCAGGAGCGACTACCAATGCGAGGTAAGCGTGGAGTACACGTCTTCCATCTTTGTTTACAAGTGTTAATATAATGACTAGAATTAGCAACACCACCTAACAAACTTATTGAAAGAGACAGGCGACACAAAGTCGCTAGTAGTGTGAACACAGCATAACCCCGTGTGGCTGGTAAGGTATTCTGGGTAGTTGCAAGGTGGTTGCTTTACTTTACAGGTCACATGATGTTTTGGACATATGTTGTAAATATGTTCAAATGCCCAAACACAATTATGAACAACATTAACAATACGGCAGTTCAATCTTTTTCACTACAATGAACCTTTTGTGAAACATAGATTCTTCATGGAACCATTAAGCCAAAAATTGTTGTCTATGGCATCATAAAGCACCTTTATGAGTCTATACAAGTTCCCTCGGAAAATATAAATGATCATCCAGATAAATCTGCCACCATTTTGTCTCAGCAATTTCTAAAACATTTCTTTCTTTCTTCTGTAATGCAAACGGAAATGTTTTGGAAATGTTCACACAATTAAACTTCATAGCCTTGTGCGAGAAGCCGCCTGGTATTTGAGGTTTTGTTCAGCCCAGACGTTTTGTTCTGGAATGTTTTTGTACAGAAACACAAAGAAAAGCACAAACAAACGGTCAAATAAAGATATTTCGATCTTTTATACAGCAGCGCAGAGCTGAGGAGGTTTTATAGACTGGAATAAATGTGAGAGATTATGACGGACGTCTGTGATTCACTTTCTTTCACAGCGCTGTCATAAATTACCATCATTATCAGCCGTCAGTGTGCTACATTATGATGACACAGTAAGCAACAACAATTTAAACACACACACAATATTATGAAGTGAGTAAATGACTCAGTAGTCTTCTATTTGAAAAAGTTTGCAAGGACTGATGAAGGTCTTCCAGATTTTTGCTTAGTATTTTAGCTAACTATAACTGCTACTGTAAAAGATACAAAATTACTACTACGTTACGTTATTTTGAATCCATCGAGATCATCAGCAATATAGCACTTATCAGATAAACACAATGCAACAACCTTGTTTCTCTTTCAAGAGACTCAAAGAGAGACAGTTTGTGTAAAAAAATCGCTTATGGGAGTAGAAAATCTGCAGGTAATTTAATAAAACGGCGCACAATTAATAACACAGGCGCAACAGCTTATTTTCATAATGACCAACAAATTCTACTAGAAGCGCAAATTAGCACAGGGTCGCAAATAAGCAGACACAACTTAAATTTTTTCAAGAGCTTCTGGGTGATTTGGGAATATGGTTATGCACAATTTTCATCAGTGACTTCAGTACCAAGAACAACGCAGGTGAAAATGCAGACTGTGAAATTCCAGCTAACGAAGCCACAGTAGACAAAAAAGAACCGGAAGACAAAAATTAAAGGTTTGCATGATGTTTAAAACACCTGGTATTACGTGACACCTCCTAGTTGAAGGCTCCTAAAAAAATCTTTATTTTTTTAAATAACAAACGATTTGGCAAACGATAGTTTTGGATAATTTGTTCTTCTGGCATTCTATATAAATTGATGCGTGTGGAAAAAATCCTATCCCTTGTAGCATGCTCTCTCTGATTTCTGCGATGCGTCCTCCTGGCAGCAACAATTGCAGCCATTTCAAATGATTTCAAATTACGATGTTTAAGTGGCGCAAATACCAGTAATTTCAAAACCTTACACTGTAAAACAAAATGCAGCACGAAGTTAAAGGCGGAGTCCACGATGTTTGAAAAACGCTTTGGAAAAGGAAGTCGGGCCAACTACCAAAACACACTTGTAGCCAATCAGCAGTAAGGAGCGTGTCTACTAATCGACATCCTTGCCGGGTTGCGTATGTGTGGGGCGGGTCTATCAACAGAAGGTCCAGATTCTATTGGGGTAGGGGCGTGTTTGTTTAGGTGATTTCAAATAACAACATTGGCTTTCAAACATTGTGCACTCCGCCTTTAAAACAACTAGGTTTTGCAAGTTAATTCAACTTTTAAGTTTTGGCTTACAAAATTTGACATGACTTATAAATTCAAGTTTAAAATTTTTTACTTGATTTTTTTAGTTAAAGTAACATAAAAACATGTGTTGATTTGAGAAAAATGCTGTGTATTTTTTACAGTGTAGTAAATTGTGTTGTGTGAAACAATTAAATACTCTCATCCCATAAATTTACAATTGGGTCAGTCGCAAAATAGGCCACACCTTTACTGGGCTAATTATCCACTGCATGTCTTTATTAAATCCAGACTGCTGTTATTTAATGCAAAAATCTTGGTTTGTGCTGGTCCAAGCTGTTAGTAAATCTGGTCTTTAGTTATTTTTAAAATGCAGATGTTGGAAAAACAGTCACCCATCCCCTGCAGAAACCGACTACTGCATTCATCAGTAAATTCAAACGTTTATGTACACATGTGGTATTTTTATCTTGATGTTCATAAATGTGTATATTCTTTTTTCAACATCATATGTTTATACGACCTTATTTACTCTTAAAAGGATAGTTCGGCCAAAAATGATATTTAACCCATGATTTACTCACCCCGAAGCCGTCCGAGATGCATATGTCCATCATTTTTCAGACAATGACATTTTCAGTTATTTTAGAAAATGTTTTAGATCTTTTAGTTAATCAAATGTGAAGTTATGGGGTCCACGACCTTCAAGTCCAAAAAGTGTGCATCCATCCTTCACAAAATAAATCCAAACGGCTCCACGATGATAAACAAAGTCCTTCTGAGGGTGATCCGCGCAGTTTCGTTGTAGAAATATCCACATTTAAAACTTTATAAACCAAAATAACTCGCATCCGGTAATGCCGCCATCTTAGTCGCGTCCGCATTCAAGATCAGAGCTTTACGCAGCGTACGGAGGTTACTCTGCTGCTGCTCTGTCCCCCCGCCCTCCGAATTTGTCATACGTCACTAAGAAAAGTGCGTACAGTACGCTAATACTCTCTCCTGAATACAAAGGAGTCTAAGATGGCGGCGCTACCGGAAGGTAGTTATTTTGGTTAATAAAGTTTTAAATATGGATATTTCTACAACAGCAGAAGACCTTTATTTATCATCCTGGAGCCGTTTGGATTTATTTTGTGAAGGATGGATGCACATATTTTGGACTTGAAGGTCGTGGACCCCGTAACTTCACATTTAATTAACTGAAAGATCTAAAACATTTTCTAAAATAACTGAAAATGCGTTTGTCTGAAAAACGATGGACATATGCATCTCGGACAGCTTGGGGGTGAGTAAATCATGGGTTTAATATCATTTTTGGCCGAACTATCCCTTTAAAAGGATAGTTCACCCAAAAATAAAAAAAATCTGTCATCATTTACTCTTATGTTGTTACAGACCCGTATACATTTCTTTGTTCTGATGAACATGAAGGAAGATATTTAGAGAAATGTTTGTAACCAAACCTTAGTAGGGAAAAATAATACTATGGAAGTAAATGGGGTCCACAAACGGTTTTGGTTACAAACATATCTCGAAATGTCTTCATTTGTGTTCATCAGAACAAAGAAATTTATACAGGTTTGTAACAACATAAGAGTGAGTAAATGATGACAGAATTTTCATTTTTTGGTGAAGAATCCCTTTAAAAGAAAAGGTGCTAGAAGAACCATTTTGGTTCCTCAAAGAACTATTCAGTCAAAGGTTCTTGACTAAATAATGATATTTATTTTAATAATTTTAATAATCTAAAAAAAACTTTTATAACCACAAAAAGAACCTTAAAAGTTCTTTATGAAACCATACAGCAAAAAAAAAGTGGTATTGTGACCTGAAGTGTGTTGTTTGTTGTTATTTGGATATTGTATGTATTTCTTGTCATTACTTGTTTTATGTATAATGCTTTGGTAATGTTGTAACAAGCCAATAAAGTACTTAAAATGAATTGTGACAGACAGAGAGAGAGAGAGAGAGAGAGAGAGCAAGAGAGAGGAAGGAAGACAGAGCAATAAAGAGCGAGAGAAAGAGAAATGACAACATCCAATTACAGTGCAGCTTCCTATCAGAGATCCATTACTGTCTATCATTGAGAGAAAGAGCGTGTGTGTATTTGTGAACATCACAGGGTGAGAGACGCATCTCTTACGGCCTGTCACTAAAACACTTCTGTGAACACAACAAGTGAATAAAATCTATACATGCATACATACTAAAGACTCTGCAGTCTTAACCTGAATTAGTTTATATTACTAGAAATTTGCGCGGAAACCCATTGGAAGAAATCATTTTAGTTTTTACACAGGGTGACAATAAACAAATTGTATTAAAATAAAACCTTTAGTGGGTGTAGCAGACAAATCAAGTTGCAATTAGTAGTCTTTACTAAAAAGCATGAGTTAAAGGAATAGTCTACTCATTTTCAATATTAAAATATGTTATTACCTTAACTAAGAAGAGTTGATACATCCCTCTATCATCTGTGTGCATGCACGTAAGCGCTGGAGCGCGCTGCGACGCTTCGATAGCATTTAGCTTAGCCCCATTCATTCAATGGTACCATTTAGAGATAAAGTTAGAAGTGACCAAACACATCAACGTTTTTCCTATTTAAGACGAGTAGTTATACGAGCAAGTTTGGTGGTACAAAATAAAACGTAGCGCTTTTCTAAGCGGATTTAAAAGAGGAGCTACATTTTATGGCGTAATAGCACTTTTGGGAGTACTTCGACTCGGCGCAGTAACACCCTCCCTCTCCCATTATGAGAGTGAGAAGGGGAGCGGACTTTTCAGGCGAGTCAAAGTACTCCCAAAAGTGCTATTACGCCATAAAATATAGTTCCTCTTTTAAATCCGCTCAGAAAAGCGCTACGTTCAATGCGAGCCAAAAGTAACAAAGCTATTTTCTCCGAGCCCTGAGAACATTTGCATTCCAAACTATGACAGCATGTTTAGCACACAAACAATTGACAGAGCTGGAAAATATTGTTATTTCGTCATAGTTTTGCGCGTGTAACTCAATAAATCGGTTTTCAACCATGATAAGTAAATTCCTAAAGCTGTCATTTTTATCTTTTAACATGTTGTGTTTCTCGTTTCATGTATAAATACTGATCAATCTACACGTTATTTAGTTCTGAAACACATCCTGAAGTTTGCCTTCTCAGAGTTTTTCAAAATAAAAGTAATCGGGACGAAAGTAACACTTGTTACTTACTGCTTATACTGTTGCATTATGTTGAGAATTTATATTATTGTAATTTGATTTAATTTAATGTTTATAGTGTTCATACTGTGTTTTAACAATTCCAGTTTGAACTGTCAGGTTGCTTTTGAAACATTTGATGAAACTGAAATTCATGTAAATGTAATTTAATTATTTTGCATAAACAAAAAATATGTTACACATTATCAAGGTCATAGTCATGTTTATTTACTAAAAACAAGTGTAACACAAAAATATCTCTTGTTCTGTTGTGTTACTTTTGACCTCCCTGTGTGTTACTTTCATCCCAGCTGTCAGGGTAAAAAAGTAACAATGTGCTTCCTATGTTCAAAGTGAAATTATACTGAAGTCATTTTACATTTGTTCAAAATATCACCTGGTATTAATAGACCACACGTGTTAGTTACTGACCACAGTCTGAAATTAAGTTCAGTAAACTTAATTTTAAGTTGATTTAATTTGTAATATCAATTGCTCTGTCCGACATCTCCACTTACTTAAAGATTTTTAATTCCTTTATATTACTGTTGGTGTTATAAATGGTATTATAACACAAATTTCATTACCTACTATAAGTTAATCATTGAATAAACTTTCTTCTCCACAGAAACACATGAAACTGCATTTTTGACATGTATTGTTCATGTAATAAACACTGATTACCTGAACGGTGACTTCACAAAATTATCATTAACAACAAGACAACATTAATAAAATACGAGCTTAAACCCATTTTATTAAGAAATATTTAATTATTTAAAGTTCTTACAGTTCTTGTAAAAAAGCTTAAATAATCACAATATTCCGGTGCAAAGGATTATGGGTATTCCTCACAACATGTACTGATAATTTTAAGTACAGTTTACTTAAATTAATTTTGTACACTTAAAAATGCAATTAACTAAACTAAACTTTTTAAGCATTGGTCCAAAATATTAAATATTAAGTGATGTTTACTTCATTGATTAAGTAAAGAAAATATCTGGGTTAACTGGGCTGCATGATTATGACAAAAATCATAACTGTTAGTTATTCAACTTAATATTGTACTTGCAATTATTTTTGTTGATTCATTGGTTTTACATTAAAGTTTTGAAATGTGTCTTAAATAACAAATAATTATGGGAGTCATGCATGTATCAAGCCATTTCTCCACTAGAAATAATTCCTTCTTTGAATGTATTTAAAAATATTTTGCGATGTAAAACGAGTAAAGTATGTTGCTGTTTTAATTCATTAATGTTTCATTCATTAATGTTTAGAATTTGTTTTGTGTGTAATGTGTTTATGTATAACTTTAATAAGGCCATCTTGGCCAGGACTGCCTGGAAGAAGAGAGTTTTTTAATCTCAATGGGACCTTCCTGGGCTGGGTTTCCCGATAACGATTGAACTTAGCACTTAAGAGCGCTTTCTACGAGCTACTTAACGAACATTCGTTGTTCATTTACGTGCGTTTCCCAAAGATGAACGTATAACGATCGCTCGCAGCTGGGTTTTAAGTGCTACTTACGAGTCACTATCCGTTTGTCAAGTGCTGAAATGTCATGACTCGAATTTGAAGCAGAAGCTTGTTTAGGCTAATGATCTTCAGCCGATGTGCACTAATATTTTTAATAATATTTTTCATTATTGTTCAATTACTTTTTAAATGTTTTAATAATTTGTGCATCATAAATATTTAGTTAGGACTCGTCCCACTGCGAAATGCCTTCTGCGTTTCTATTATAGTTTAGATTATTATTATTATTTGTTGTTTATTATCTATGTTTATTTATTATTATGGATTATTGCATTTTACTGTAAATATTTATTTGGTTTCTTTAATTAGATGCCATTTCCCTTCGAAAATATTTTTAGATGAATTATAGCAGCAATCGGTATGAACTATTTATCAATTTGCTACCAACTTTTACCAAAATACAAAAAACTTTTACCAGCTTGTACAAAATAAGTTTTCCTTCTTAATTAATTTATGTTTAGTCATTTAAATTTGATTTCTCATTTGAATTTTAAATATAATATATATTTAATATAAAATAAAGAAAGAAGAACCCAATAAATAAATATACATTTAAAACATTACATTATCGTCATTGCAGGAGTGCAATTTGCTGGTTGTCCTGTAGGTGACCTTGTAACTTTGTTGTCTTACGATGCACTTATGAATGAACGATTACTCCAGACCACTCGTAGATCTACGATGATTTTCAAGTGCAACTTAAGTTACGAAGCTTTTGGGAGACAGCCCGTAATTCTAAGATTAGTACGATCGTTTTTACGATCTACTTAGCCTTACGATGCTTTTGGGAAACCCGGCCCTGGAAAAATAAAGGTTCAAAAATTCAAAACGAATGGCAAAAGGACACGTCAACTTATCAATTTCAAAATCTCTAATTCAGAACTGTAATTGGTGTTCAAACTGTTGAAACGCACAGAAATGAACACAAATGGACAGCTGTAATTAAGGATTTTGGCGATTTTTGCAATTGTTTTACCCTTAATTGCAGTGATGCCGGTAACGCGTTACTTAGTAACGCGTTACTCTAATTTTACCACTTTTTTTAGTAACGAGTAATCTAACGCGTTAATATTTCCAAACCAGTAATCAGATTAAAGTTACTTATCCAAGTCACTGTGCGTTACTATTTTTGAAATTTTCCTTAGTAAAATATATATTTTCTTGTATATTTCTTGCGTCTCGGGAAGTGAAGTCAGGTGTGCGACAAGTCACGTTTTCAGCACGAGGACAATTCAGGTCACGTGTAAGCGACACAAACGTAAACAACGTACAATGAAGAGAGAAGAGAGATGCAGCTACAAAAACACTACGTCAAATTAAAAAAAAAAACATTTGTAGTCGCGGCACGGCACAGACAGTCAAACTAAGAGCAAGTCCCACATAGTCCCACCCGGTGATGCGAAGCAGTGAGCAGGAGTTCATCCACTACCCAAACAACAAAAGCTGGACTTCAGTGCAAAACCAGTAAGTGTGGGAGAGTTGAAGAACGAAAGTAACAAAGCGATTTTCTCCGAGCCCTGATAACATCTAAATCTCACTATGACAGCATATTAGCACATAACCTCTGAAAGAGTTGACAAATATCGCGTTATTTACTCACCGATTTCCACGTGTAGATCCAGAACTGTGTTTTCAACCATGATAAGTACATTCCAAAAGCGGTCTTTTTTTCTTACAACGCGTTGTGTTTCTCGTTTCATGTGTTACAATACTGATAAATCTACAAGGTATTTAGTATATAACATCCTGAAGACTTCTCCATTTTTCAAAATAAAAGTAAGTCGAGTTTATAGAGTAAGTAGATCCTGTCGGGTCAAAAGTAACACTTGTTAGTTTTGTCCAGCTGCTAATACTGTGTATAATATGGTAAAAAATCGATATTATTCTAATTTGATTTAATTTTATTTTCATAGTGTTTAAACTATTGAATTTTTTTTAGTCTCAGCAATTTAAGTTTGTACTGTTGGTTGCTTTTGAAACATTTGATAAAACTGAAATTTAAAATAAAAATGTAATTTAATTATTTTTTACAAAGATAAATGACAAAATAAGTTTGCAGTTACATATTAAAGAGGTCATAGTAATATATATTTAATAAAAACAAGTGTAACACAAAAATCTATCATGTTTTGTTGTGTTACTTTTGACCCACCTGTGTGTTACTTTCGTCCCTGCTGTCAAGGTCAAAAGTAACAATTCAGTACTCTTGTTTAAAGTGAAATTATACAGAAGTCGTTTTACATTTGTTCAAAATTCCAGCTGGTTTTGATAGACCACAACAAAAATATATCTCTGTCTAAAACATTAACTTTTAAAATTAAGTTTTTCTGAAAATGGCCCCTGCTCACCCCTATTTATGTTAAGTGAAGTCAAGAAAGACTCATATATATATATTTTAGTTTTTTAAAACACAACAGTTCAACTTAAAATGTCAGGAGATACATTGTTGACGTTACTGTTAAAAATGCACTTCCAATAAAGTGAGTGTTGGCAAAACCGGTTGTCATTTTTAATGTTGAGGCAGTGGGGGTGTTGGCAGCTACTGGAATGTAACTAACAAAGTAACTTGTAATCTAACTTAGTTACTTTTAAAATCAAGTAATCTGTAAAGTAACTTAGTTACTTTTTAAAGGAGTAATCAGTAATCAGTAATCAGATTACTTTTTCAAAGTAACTGTGGCATCACTGCTTAATTGTAATATATTGGTCATTGCACGTTTTCACTGTTTGATAAAAGCAACATGCATGACATCTCGAAGTGCGATCTACACAAAGTAACTCATAGGTTTGTAATGGCATTAAGTTGAATAAATAATAACCATTTTCATTTTTGGGTGAACCTTTCCTTTAAGAATGTAACATGGAAAAGATTGCTCTAGGCTGTGACACATTCATAATCCCAACACACACACACACACACACACACACACACACACACACACACACACACACACACACACACGTTAACAAAAACACAAAAACTGCACTGAACATTGCATGGTCTGTGTTGACTAATTACACTGTAGTGTTATCATTCAAAAGGATGAGAGAGACAGACAGACAGATAAAAAGAGAGAGAGAGAGAATGTCAGAGAGATGTTTAAAGAGGAAACATCGATCGTGTTGCCTTGACGACCAGATCTCGCTGCACCTCTCTGCCGTTCAGTCGTTCTGACTTGTTGCTTGTTATTTCTGTGTTTTGTTCCTTCGAGACAGAGCAGGAGACAAATTAAACAGCATTTATCGTTTTCCCTAAAATATTTGGACTTCTGTAACACGGGAGCGAACCAGAAATATAATTCAGAGCGGCTATAAAAACACCATCCTCAGATAATCTGAGTACAACATCATCTCGTTTAAAAGCAGCACGTTACATAAGTACTGCGATGGGACATCATGCAGTCGAACTTAACAGCAGATTGTAGCGTAATATAAAACTACAGAGACTTTAAAACTGCTCTGAAGGAACACCATGATACTCCTTCCTCTCTTAAAAAAAGAGCGATGGTGGCTTATATTAAGCAAGCCAACTATAGAGGTGCTGACACATACTGGGTTTCCATCACCCCAATTGTATGCACATTTTGAAGTTTCGCATCAGAAACAAGTGATGTAAATGCCAAATTTAAAATAAAAATACTTTTTTATGCTCGCTTAAGGTGGTTTTTGACTTATGCGAGAAAAAGTAAATGCAAATAATGGGAGATGGAAATGCATTTGCCGAATAAATTCGGACATAGCGAACCCACATAACTGATCGTCTAGCTGGTTTCCGTTGTTGATGTCTTTATATATGGCGCTCGACGTCGTCGCATTGTCCTTGCTGTTAGTGCCTGCATCACAAATTCTGCATTTCGTCTTCTGTGCACAGCATTCAGTTTGGCAATTACAAGCTGCACTTGCACAATCGTAACCAAATGCAGTCTCGTCTCCATTTTCTAAGCGTGCCTTGTTTTATTTACCATGTAACCAACTAAGAAACCCCACTACTGTTATTTTGTGATTTGCTTCACCTTTTTCTTTTACTCACGACGTGCATCGGTTCTCAGTGAGGGTCTTAACGTGTGTGTGTGTGTATTGATTTGTGGTGTGGCCTGATTTAGTCCTGATTATTGACGTCTAACAGTGCTGTGTGGTGCGGGGTCGGTCGGTTGTGTTGTGTCGTAACGAGCGGATAATTACAGACTCCGAAATGTGACAGAGTTCTCGTGAAAGGTTAATATGTACTGAATGTGTTCTCGCTCTGTGGTCCTGTCATCATCTTTTGTAGACCAACAATGCTCTTAATAATTAAAGCTTGATTTGAGTCCTGCACGAACAGACCACGGTTTCACCGTAGTTCACATACTAGCTGTGCTATATGAATACATCGATTCATAATACATTTAAATAGTGTTTATGAATGATTTTTAACTGTGCATTGTTTTTGGGTTAACTTTAAACACAATCATTTCTATTACAGGAGTTTCTGACGGTTCCCTTGAGATGAATCAGTAATTAATTCATTTTCAAAGGCTTTTAAAATGTACGACCCTACAAGTAAATAAAACGGTATAATACTGTAAACACACAGTATTTTGATGGGATATTATGTTATTATGTTGTATGATCAGTCTATGGTTATGTTTACATGCACAAAATGTTGTCAATCAGACTGAATTTAATCCGATGGAAGGTTACAACAGTACAGTTTATATGTACCCTAAACATTGCAATCTGCATTTTAATTTCGTTTACATATACATTCTATATAATCCAAGCCAAGCACACAGCCAGGGTTGCCAGATCACATATCAAAACCAGCCTAATGAACATCAGGTAAAACTAGCCCAAAAGCATCCCAATAACTATTCCCACCCAAATACCAATAACTAATGAATGAAATCCTTTCATCTTTAAAAAGTTTAAAAGTAGCCCAAATCTGAACCCCACCATATACATGCATGTATGTACTGTATGTATGTGTATATCTGTCTGTCTGTCTGTCTGTCTGTCTGTCTGTCTTTTTATAGGACAGTAGATAGTCTGTATGTCTGTCTACCTATACAGGACAGTAAAGTATATATGTATGTTTGACTGTATGTATGTTATGTATGTATACGTATGTATGTATGTATATAACTTTCTATGTATCTATCAATGTATCTCTATCAATGTATCAATGTATCTCTATCAATGTATCTCTATCAATGTATCTCTATCAATGTATCAATGTATCTCTATCAATGTATCAATGTATCTCTATCAATCTATCAATATATCGCTATCAATGTATCTCTATCAATGTATCTCTATCAATGTATCAATGTATCTCTATCAGTGTATCAATGTATCTCTATCAATGTATCTCTATCAATGTATCTCTATCAATGTGTCTCTATCAATGTATCTCTATCAATGTATCAATGTATCTCTATCAATGTATCAATGTATCTCTATCAATGTATCAATGTGTCTCTATCAATGTATCTCTATCAATGTATCTCTATCAATGTATCAATGTATCTCTATCAGTGTATCAATGTATCTCTATCAATGTATCTCTATCAATGTATCTCTATCAATGTATCAATGTATCTCTATCAATGTATCAATGTGTCTCTATCAATGTATCAATGTATCTCTATCAATGTATCAATGTGTCTCTATCAATGGATCAATGTATCTCTATCAATGTATCAATGTGTCTCTATCAATGGATCTCAGTGTATGGATCTCTATCAATGGATCAGTGTATCAATGTATCTCTATCAATGTATCAATGTATCTCTATCAATGTATCAATGTGTCTCTATCAATGGATCTCAGTGTATGGATCTCTATCAATGGATCAGTGTATCAATGTATCTCTATCAATGTATCAATGTATCTCTATCAGTGTATCAATGTATCTCTATCAATGTATCTCTATCAATGTATCTCTATCAATGTATCTCTATCAATGTATCAATGTATCTCTATCAATGTATCAATGTGTCTCTATCAATGGATCTCAGTGTATGGATCTCTATCAATGGATCAGTGTATCAATGTATCTCTATCAATGTATCAATGTATCTCTATCAGTGTATCAATGTATCTCTATCAATGTATCTCTATCAATGTATCTCTATCAATGTATCTCTATCAATGTATCAATGTATCTCTATCAATGTATCAATGTGTCTCTATCAATGTATCAATGTATCTCTATCAATGTATCAATGTGTCTCTATCAATGGATCTCAGTGTATGGATCTCTATCAATGGATCAGTGTATCAATGTATCTCTATCAGTGTATCAATGTATCTCTATCAATGTATCAATGTGTCTCTATCAATGTATCAATGTGTCTCTATCAATGTATCTCTATCAATGTA
The DNA here is from genome assembly GCF_027580225.2 of Misgurnus anguillicaudatus. Classification (NCBI taxonomy): domain Eukaryota; kingdom Metazoa; phylum Chordata; class Actinopteri; order Cypriniformes; family Cobitidae; genus Misgurnus; species Misgurnus anguillicaudatus. Next base: position 1,904,878 of record NW_027395276.1, on the reverse strand, counting down.
TCTCTATCAATGTATCAATGTATCTCTATCAGTGTATCAATGTATCTCTATCAATGTATCTCTATCAATGTATCTCTATCAATGTATCAATGTATCTCTATCAATGTATCAATGTGTCTCTATCAATGTATCAATGTATCTCTATCAATGTATCAATGTGTCTCTATCAATGGATCAATGTATCTCTATCAATGTATCAATGTGTCTCTATCAATGGATCTCAGTGTATGGATCTCTATCAATGGATCAGTGTATCAATGTATCTCTATCAATGTATCAATGTATCTCTATCAATGTATCAATGTGTCTCTATCAATGGATCTCAGTGTATGGATCTCTATCAATGGATCAGTGTATCAATGTATCTCTATCAATGTATCAATGTATCTCTATCAGTGTATCAATGTATCTCTATCAATGTATCTCTATCAATGTATCTCTATCAATGTATCTCTATCAATGTATCAATGTATCTCTATCAATGTATCAATGTGTCTCTATCAATGGATCTCAGTGTATGGATCTCTATCAATGGATCAGTGTATCAATGTATCTCTATCAATGTATCAATGTATCTCTATCAGTGTATCAATGTATCTCTATCAATGTATCTCTATCAATGTATCTCTATCAATGTATCTCTATCAATGTATCAATGTATCTCTATCAATGTATCAATGTGTCTCTATCAATGTATCAATGTATCTCTATCAATGTATCAATGTGTCTCTATCAATGGATCTCAGTGTATGGATCTCTATCAATGGATCAGTGTATCAATGTATCTCTATCAGTGTATCAATGTATCTCTATCAATGTATCAATGTGTCTCTATCAATGTATCTCTATCAATGTATCTCTATCAATGTATCAATGTATCTCTATCAGTGTATCAATGTATCTCTATCAATGTATCTCTATCAATGTATCTCTATCAATGTATCTCTATCAATGTATCAATGTATCTCTATCAATGTATCAATGTGTCTCTATCAATGTATCAATGTATCTCTATCAATGTATCAATGTGTCTCTATCAATGGATCTCAGTGTATGGATCTCTATCAATGGATCAGTGTATCAATGTATCTCTATCAATGTATCAATGTATCTCTATCAATGTATCAATGTGTCTCTATCAATGTAATTCTATCAATGTATCAATGTATCTCTATCAATGTATCTCTATCAGTGTATCAATGTATCTCTATCAATCTATCAATATATCGCTATCAATGTATCTCTATCAATGTATCAATGTATCTCTATCAATGTATCAATGTATCTCTATCAATGTATCAATGTATCTCTATCAATGTATCAATGTATCTCTATCAATGTATCAATGTATCTCTATCAATGTATCAATGTGTCTCTATCAATGGATCTCAGTGTATGGATCTCTATCAATGGATCAGTGTATCAATGTATCTCTATCAATGTATCAATGTATCTCTATCAATGTATCAATGTGTCTCTATCAATGTAATTCTATCAATGTATCAATGTATCTCTATCAATGTATCTCTATCAGTGTATCAATGTATCTCTATCAATCTATCAATATATCGCTATCAATGTATCTCTATCAATGTATCAATGTATCTCTATCAATGTATCAATGTATCTCTATCAATGTATCAATGTATCTCTATCAATGTATCAATGTATCTCTATCAATGTATCAATGTATCTCTATCAATGTATCAATGTATCTCTATCAATGTATCTCTATCAATGTATCTCTATCAATGTATCAATGTGTCTCTATCAATGTATCTCTATCAATGTATCAATGTATCTCTATCAATGTATCAATGTATCTCTATCAATGTGTCTCTATCAATGTATCAATGTATCTCTATCAATGTATCAATGTATCTCTATCAATGTATCAATGTGTCTCTATCAATGTATCAATGTATCTCTATCAATGTATCAATGTGTCTCTATCAATGGATCTCAGTGTATGGATCTCTATCAATGGATCAGTGTATCAATGTATCTCTATCAATGTATCAATGTGTCTCTATCAATGTATCTCTATCAATGTATCAATGTATCTCTATCAATGTATCTCTATCAGTGTATCAATGTATCTCTATCAATCTATCAATATATTGCTATCAATGTATCTCTATCAATGTATCAATGTATCTCTATATCAATGTATCTCTATCAATGTATCAATGTATCTCTATCAATGTATCAATGTATCTCTATATCAATGTATCTCTATCAATGTATCAATGTATCTCTATCAATGTATCAATGTGTCTCTATCAATGTATCTCTATCAATGTATCAATGTGTCTCTATCAATGTATCTCTATCAATGTATCAATGTATCAATGTATCAATGTATCTCTATCAATGTATCTCTATCAATGTATCTCGATCCATCTATCTATCCATCCATCCATCTTTCTGATAAGGGAACATCCAATTCCACAATGCATTCTGTTATCTGTGCCACAACATGAATCATTAGAGTTATGAAACGTGTGTGTGTGTGTGTGTGTGTGTGTGTGTGTGTGTGTGTGTGTGTGTGTGTGTGTGTGTGTGTGTGTGTGTGTGTGTGTCTGGTAATTATCACGTTGTGGGGACCAATTGTCCCCACAAAACATGGAAACCAGAATGTGTGTGTGTCAGAGCTCAGATACTGTCACATTACCTCAGAAACTGTACTCAAACTGACCTCAAACCAGTTCTGACTCCCCCAGGAGTAAGAGAGAGCGAGAGCGTGTGTGGATGTCAGGCACAGGATGAGCCAATGAACATGCATTACAGCAAAAATATGTCTCATGAAAAAACATCCTGCATTAATGTAAAATGATTTGAATTGCACTTGAGAGATATTTTGTTTGCTCTGTGCTTTGAGAACACTGGGTAGACACATACACACATATACAATCTCAGACTTGAACCCAGCATGATTGTTATTGCAGCAAATCAGTGATATTTGCTACTGTGCACTATTGCCATTACTGCAACTAAGGGTTGATGATTTACATTTATACATTTGGCAGACGCTTTTATCCAAAGCGACTTACAGTGCAAGCTATATATTTTGACCAGTATGTGTGTTCTTTGGGAATCAAAGCCACAACCTTTTGTGCTGCTAATGCAATACTCTACCAGTTGAGCTACAGAAACATCTAAAAATCATGTGACCTGAAGAAATGGTGATCGGTGATGATGATCCATCCTGACTGAAATACAGAGATGGCTTTGCAACTGCACACTTTATGCTCAGAACACCTTAGAAATCACATAGCAATGCCTTAGCAACCGCATAACAACCCGCCAACCGCACAGTACCCCCCCAGCGTGAATGTTGGCAGGCAGCATTTACATTTTCTTCAGAAAATTGAACTCAAACTCAAATCCGTGTCTGTAATCTGCCCATCTTTAAGACTTCAGTGATGAACGTCTCTCTGTTCGGTTTTGTGTTTCTCTTCATCTCATGACACACACGTTCTCTAATCTCAAATCCGCACTCGTCACATCCTCAGGCTATATTCATCCTCAGCTGTCTATCTCTCTCTCTCTCTCTCTCTCTCTCTCTCTCTCTCTGCACACCAAACGCTTCACCCACGCAGGATTACAAACCCCCTATGCACACAAAATACACAATCACATGCACAAACAACAACACACACACACAATCAGCATTTTCCTCCATAGGCAGTATTTTAAGCTAGAAGTACAGTCCCATTTTTTTTGTACACACGAGAGTCCATATACAGTACAATGCGCATAACACAACTTGCACCGTCGGTTTTTTGTTATTTTTGTACGCGTAGGTTGCACATGCGCATACAGGAGAGTGTGTAGCCCAGGAGTTTTTATCACATTTGCATTTGTCACAAATGCGCATGCTCGAATGTCTATGTACACGTACAAGTCAAATAAATTATGCATTGCAAGGCTGTGCGTTTCACTGCGCGTGTACTTGTGTACAATAGGGATGTGCATGAATGGTTGAATTGTCAGTCTGCTATAATAATTAAAATAGAAAAAAATGCTATTTGAATGTTTGTTTGTTTGTTGTTTATGTCAAGTCCGCAAACTTTAAACTTCGCTTGTGGTTGGGGCTATCAATTCTGTAAGATCAAACAGTACTGTCTTCATACTAACACCAGTGATTTAGATGCAGCCTTCGCTCCGCATCCAGTTGTAACGCAATTTTTCTTTAGGCTTTTTTTACATTTTCAACTTAAAAATACATGTATATACACTCACCTAAAGGATTATTAGGAACACCTGTTCAATTTCTCATCAATGCAATGGTGTAATGGTGTGGGGGATGTTTTCTTGGCACACTTTAGGCCCCTTAGTGCCAATTGGGCATCGTTTAAATGCCACGGCCTACCTGAGCATTGTTTCTGACCATGTCCATCCCTTTATGACCACCATGTACCCATCCTCTGATGGCTACTTCCAGCAGGATAATGCACCATGTCACAAAGCTTGAATCATTTCAAATTGGTTTCTTGTACATGACAATGAGTTCACTGTACTAAAATGGTCCCCACAGTCACCAGATCTCAACCCAATAGAGCATCTTTGGGATGTGGTGGAACGGGAGCTTTCGTGCCCTGAATGTGCATTTCTGGGCAGTTCTGAAGGCGAAAGGGGGTACACAGTATTAAATTGTGACAAAATTACAAATACATAAAACTTTAAAAATAATTGATGTCATTTAAATAAACAAATATTTGAATACAGTGTTTTTCCATTGCGTTGTTCAGTGCCACTGGCAAAGCTGAAATGCTTTCGCTTTGGGACATGTTTAATACACTTAGGGGCTATTTCCCAAACAGGGTTTAGATTAATCCAGGACTAGGCATTGGTTATATTAAAGGGACACTCCACTTTTTTTTGAAAATATACTCATTTTCCAGCTCCCCTAGAGTTAAACATTTGATTTTTACCGTTTTGGAATCCATTCAGCTGATCTCCGGGTCTGGTGCTACCACTTTTAGCATAGCTTAGCATAATCCATTGAATCTGATTAGACCATTAGCATCACGCTAAAAAATAACCAAAGAGTTTTAATATTTTTCCTATTTTAAACTTGACTCTTCTGTAGTTACATCGTGTACTAAGACCGACTGAAAATTAAAAGTTGTTATTTTCTAGGCCGATATGGCTAGGAACTATACTTTCATTCTGGCATAATAATCAATGACTTTGCTGCCGTAACATGGCTGCAGGAGGCGCAATGATATTACGCAGCACCCGAAAGTAGTCCCCTTGGTAACTTTCAATAGCAGGGGACTATTTTCGGGCCCTGCGTAATATCATTGCGCAGTGTCCCTTTAAGTCGTTTTTACAAACAAACCTTACAAAAAAACAATACTGGTATACATCTTGAGACAAAACAATAGCACTGATATGTTAAAATATGTCAGCGCAAGGTATTTTTAAATTAAGGCAGCTTAAACATGCATTTTAGTCTGGGACTAGGATAAGCCCTGTCCGGGAAACTGCTCATAATTAATGTATAGCACGCCTTCGAAAAAGTTTTCACCCTGATTACATTTCCTTGACTTCTTATAAATGCAGTTTTTGCAAACTAAACACTTTATTGGCGTTACCTACCACCTACAGTTCAAAACGGCTGAACAATACAGCAAATGTTCAAGGCAACCCTAAAAAAAACACACACATTTAAATGTAAATAAGACATGATTATAGCTCAGAAATCACTAGTTCTGCAAACATCAAAAAATATATAATGCACAACGATTGGCTGTCGCAGGGTGTTTTTTGCTTGATATTTGCATAAAGATGCTCTCGCCTACTTTTAATGCTTTCTTCTCTCTGCTTTCAGTCCCACAATGAGCATAAAGCTCAACTTCCATATGAATAAAATGAAAATCCTTGTTACGCTATGCCCATTTGCTCATTTCTTTAGTTAGTTTGTGTGGCCGCGCACGCATGCAACTAAGAGGGAACATTGCTATTACCCCATATTTATACCTATTATTAATAGTATTATATATCATTTTATGTATAACTTCAATGCATTGTAAGTTGTTTTAAATAAAAGCATCTGTCAAAAGTATAAATCTAGTCGCCTATATCAAAATGCATCGTTAGTCACACACTTTACATAAGAAGCACCCTTAAGAATCCATTTTAATTAGGATGCTGTATGTCAGGAATGTTATCAAGGCAGCTCTGTATATTTTGGTAAAGAGCCAGTTCTTGATAATTTTGGGAGTGTTGGAGAAAGTGTAAGAGATGGAGTGACAACGCGCATATATGAGAAAGACAGCAAGAGTGGAAACACAGGCAATCAACTGAAGACAGCACTCCATCTGTTACGCACATGCCGAAAACACAGATGCAAAGCATGCAGAAATCCTTTTAATAAGCACATTTCCACTGCTTTTACATGTTACTGTAGTAAATCAACTGAAGTACAAAGACTGCCCACAGATCTGTATATCCGTGTGACAGGCTGTGTCTAAAAATAAAGTTCGTAATTTTTACACCACAAGCAGAACAAAATGGAATTAATTCAACATTCACCGCTTATCTGCCATTGTTCAGAAAAACAGATAACCAGTGCTGGTTTAATAGCAGCTATAAATAAATGACTAAATAAACAATGATTGTAGGAACAATAAAGGAAAATGCATAGACTAAAAAAATGGACGTAGTGTCAGTGATGTCACCCATAGGTTTGTGAAGAGCTCTTTTAAAGCCAATAGTAGTCGGCGCCTGCCATCGCCATCTTGGCATCACCGGGCATCACTCGCGGATAACCGAAAAGGGGAAAAGAGGCCGGGCGCGGGTGAAGCTGAGGTGGCTGGTAGCTGAAACCACGCCCGCCTAGCTCGACTCTAGTGACAGCAGTGGCAGTTCACCCGTCACTCAAGTGGCCACGCCCTTAATTTTATGCAGAACTTTAACGGCGCATTTACAGTGTTAACGCTTCCCATTCACTTTTAATGGGTGACGTCATGCGTTGCCGGCCTGAATTGTGGATCCGTCGGCGCCACGTCAGTGCTGTTGCTCGCGGCAGAAGTTGAACATTTCTCAACTTTTCAAGCAGCAACGTGTGCGTCAGCCAATCAGATTGCCTTATGCAAATAACCTAGGCAGAGCCAGCCAATTACATTTACGGAGTATCTTTTGTGGCCACTGTGATTGGCTGTTGGCCACGCTTCAGACAAGCCTTCCGTTAAGCGTTAACGCCTACGCCCCGTGTGAATGTACCATAAGGCTTAATATAAGTTAAACGGATGCGTTACAAAAAAATTCACCACCTCACAGTTGTCATGATGGGCAAAATTAGCTATATAGACTAAAAACAGTTTTTGTACCAGACTGTACAAAACATTATTTTCTGCTGTGAAGTTGGGGAGTTTAACTCTTTCCCCGCCATTGACGAGTTAACTTGACAATTAAGAGGAAACGTTTCCCTGCCAGCGACGAGTATTTCTGGCAATCTGCAATACCGCTATTATCCACCAGGTGGTTCCGCAACTTATACAACCTGGAAGCAACGCCTCACGTGAAAGAGATCAGATTCAGATTCACAAAAATTGAATTATTTTGGCTTTATGCTCAAAATTGGGTGTTTTTGAAGAAACCTACCCATTTCAGAGGTGATAAGAAGAGAACTTATCAAGGTAGAATGAATTTTTTTTTCATTTGATATATGTTTATATATTAAAAAAAATAAAATTTTCTGGAAGGCATTAAACTTTTGTAAAAATCATGAAAAATGCTGCCGCTGGCTGGCAACTTTTTTTTTTTAAATGCTGGCAGGGAAAGAGTTAACACAGAGGTCTATGGGAACTGACTCCCTTTTGGAGCCAACCGCTGGAAAAAATAAAGAAAAAAAATGTAAATACATTCTGTGCTACACATACAGCCATTGTAAAGGTTCGAAAGATTTTAAATATAATGCATAACATGAGAGTAAGCAAATCATGACAGAATTATTTTGGGAAAATTAACCTTTACAGTATGTTGCTTATAGAGTGCCGCAGAGATGACGTTTTTTTTTAGGCCAAACCCGGAAGTTAGTGGGACACTGGTTCCCTCGACAAAAAGCCTATTCATTTTTCCAATAGACTTTTGGATTATCGCAAAAAATAAGATCTGTGTTTAACTAAAGATCATGAAACTTACATGTTTGTCCAACAAGATAATATTTACAATACAATGTTTATGAATTTGGAAGTCTAAATCTTTTACGCATTTAAAGGTGCAGTGTGTACATTTTAGCGGCATCTAGTGGTGAGGTTACGAATCGCAACCAATGGCTCAGTTCACTGATCACCTCTCACTTTTGAAACGCATAGAGAAACTACGGTAGCCGCCACCGGACAAACACGTCATCATCGGAGACAAAAGTTTGTCCGTTAAAGGCACACCAGGCAAGTCTGAGTATTATTTCTCTACTAGCTCCCCCTAGTGTCTGGGAGTAAATGCTTTCTATATATGAGACTTTACGAGACTGAAGGACACCGGGTCGGATACAGCGAACTTGCAAGTGGGGTATTCTTCCTACAGACGGTAGGGGCGGGCGAGAGGGTCTTCATTCGTCATGTAATGAGTCATTTAACCATATACCGACTTACGAAGATGATTTATTAACATTAAAATGCTGCCTTGTGTCCCTCTAAGGGATCCGTAGAAACATGACGGCACAAAATGGCAACTTCCATGTAAGGGGACCCTCGGTATGTAGATAAAAACGTCTCATTCTAAGGTAATAAAAACATAACGATTTATTATGAAAGGTCTTCATACACCCTTGACAATATAGTTCTGTATATTATTTAGCATTTCTGTCATGAGATTCTTCTAAAAATTACACACTGCACCTTTAAACTTCAAAAGCCATAAAAACTAAACTAGAGCCAGTAACGCAATGCAAATATTCACTTTTGATGTGCATACAAAAATACGAACAGGTTTAGAAAAAGACAAAATCTAATCAAACTAAAATGTAATCCATTATTTGACGAAGTCTTAACTATTGTAAAAAACAGAATGCTTTTTATAAAACCTTTAAAAGACTTCTTCCGTGTGTATTTTCCAATGTTATGCATTATGTGATCATTCGAATGTGTTAGGCATAAAGATAACCTGTCCGGTGTATTGGGCGGCAAATTTTCACACATGCATCTCAGCACGACACACTTTTCACACGTTTGATTAAGAAAATACAGAAATGAAGCTCTAAAGACGGACACACACACGAGTGACGCACAAAGCAGTAAAACACAGCACAAAGAGTAAGCGTGTCAAAATGTGCGTTTTCCCCACAGACTTAATACCAACTGTTCACCATTGCACGGATGGATTGTAGGAAGTGCCTCTATAATGAAAAACAACACCTCTATACCACGCACACTAACACATGCCCGAAACAACTCCCAAAACAGAGATACCATTCTGATAGATGAATGAATTATGTAAAGTAATGGCACGCCGTCTTTTACTAAACTAACACTTCCTACCTTCAGTGTGAAGTCTCTGTGAGTTTTCTGAAATCTCACCGAGGTTTTTCAGTAATGTCAGATACATACAGAAACACCATTGAAACTGTTTATCACTGTATTAAATTATTCTGTATAATGTGAGAAAACTTCAGATGATCTATCCTAAAAAAAAACAGTAAAATGACTAAGATTAAATTAGGTCTGGAAGTTCATTTGTAGGCAATTGTCTTATATTCTGACCAATAAAGGTTATCTATCATAATATTTATTATTCCTATACCAAAGATTCCCCACTATGTTTTTCTCTTCAGATCCACACAAAATCATGCCGCTGAAGCCGATCATTTTTATTGCATTGATGACAGCCAATCAGTTTAATCAGGATTCTTTACTGATTGGTCAATTTCAGATGCACTACTTCAAGAGGAGATATGAAACTAACAGAATTAAAAATTAAAAAAGTGTTTTGAACTGGAAACATACAACCCATATTTCTTTTTCGAAACGTTTCATTTTTCTTATTCCGTTCGCATTCTTTGTTTTTTTTTCTCTTTTCCATTTCATTATCCATTCGTTTAATTAGCGTCAGCGGTGCGCTAAACACTTGTACATTAATGTGGATCTGTCTCTAACCTATGGAGTACCAATGTATTATTAAATGCAATTAATTTTGCATGACAAAATTACAGATGAATAAAACATTACAAGAGAGCAAGGAGAAATGTGGACGGTGCAAGCGGCCAATTAATTCTGATTAAGCTGTCAGTCTTTCAGCACGGGGCCAACAAGATGAAAAAGGGGAAAAATGCAATTATAAAATGGAAGAAATTCTGCAAAATATGGAAAGAGAGAGAGAGCAAGGAAAATGAATAGAAAGGAAGTGAAAGGGTAAGACAGAGAGAGAAGAAAAGACATTAAAATTAAGAGACTATTTAATTGAATATCTTTTCAGCCAAGTATACAGATCCTCTCCTCTCGAAGTCATACCGTATTAGCAGCCAATCAAATCTCTGCTCTGATGTGAAGGTTATATTCACAAACGTAAGACGAGTTTATGTAGAAAACAGTGACTTTATTATACACATACTGTATAATACACATTCTATATAAAATATAGATATAGTATGATACTATAATATTCAGGACTTTGGATATGGCTTGTGTCCCACCTTGGGAATCTGCCAGATGGGATCTGCTGATTTTTTTGCTTTTCTGTGGAATTCTTTTGAAAAAAAATCTGCGGAATGATCTCTGAAAGCCAATGTTGACATTTGAAATCACCTAAACAAACACGCCCCTATCCCAATAAAATCTGGACCGTCTTTTGAAAGACCTGCCCCACACATAAGCAACCCTGGCAATGATGTCTGTTAGTAGACGTCAGTAGTGTTTTGGTGCTCGGCCCGACTCCCTTTTCCAAAGTGTTTTTCAAAAATCATGCACCACGCCTTTGAATGTTTTTTAAAAGATATACAGAGATTTTAGTCGAAATGAAATTGGAATATTATGGTTTTTTTTATGTGTCCTCATAATCAAAAATGCAAATCTCCTCCCTTCCTCAAAACGATCTCTCTTTACTTCCGGTCATAAGGTATGGCATGTGGGCAGGGTACAGGAAAAGATCACAGCGATTAGCAATTAGCAACGTAACCCAACTTCAAACGATCGAATTAATACTCAATGGACAAATTCAAGCCGAGCCCCACCTTTTATTTCATTTCAGAAGCCGGTTCACTCGGATATACGTCACCACGGGGAAAATAAGACAATCACTACTTCCGTTTCGTGGCGATTTTAAGGTGTAAATGTACAATGAAAATTAATACACCAAACCAGATCCTGAATTAAACTGGACCTATCATGAACCAGATAATGTGCATTTCAAGATAAAATTATATATTTTGTATAAAAAACTACATATATTATTGTTTATAGTGTTAAATATTAGCATAAATTAGCTTGTGTTAATACGTTCTCATTATAAATTTAGCACGTGTTAAGATAATTTTATCATCTTACAACGCAATGTAAATATAACTTTATATTAAAACATAACAAGAGCATACGTCTTGCAAACTGAGTGCTGACTGTCATGTCACATACGACAGAGTCAAGTGAGAGCTTGCGGATCCGCTCCGAAGTCGGCAGCTCCGGTCTGGATCCATTGCGGATCCGCCCCAGAGCGTTACGTTTTATTTAATCCATAATATTAAATGGTTCGTGCTCTTCATCATTAAAAATAATTATAGCAATGACAGCTCACAAACACTCAGTGAATGTGCGCTTGGCATTAAATCTGCGGAATTCCGGTGAGTTTTCCGCAGAAATCTGGGGGTGCGGACTTCGTTTGGGCCTGCTTAACTCTTTCCCCGCCAGCGTTTTTAAAAAAAGTTGCCAGCCAGCGCCAGCATTTGTCATGATTTTCACAAAAGTTTAATGTCTTCCAGAAAATGTTCTTCTTTAAATATATAAACAATAGGGGTGGCGCGGTTCATGAAAAAAATCCGAACCGTTCGGTTTGCTTGTCTCGGTTTGGAGCGCGTGTGTGTCGTACGGTTCAACGGTTCATGGCATGCGCAATGTATGTAGCCTCGTGCCCTGTATGTGACCTCAGATAACGTGTTCCCCTTTCGCGAATAGCGCGAAAGAAGAGGTGACTGGTGTGGAGAGTGAGTGCTGCCGGTCATGTTACGTGTAGAAATGGCAAGAGGGAGAGAAAAAGAAGTCTGCCCGCAGCTGGAGGATGCGCCAGCGTCGTATAAGTTTGGTGTGTGGAAACATTTTTATTTCATGTTACCTATGATGACAGCGGAAATAAAACAATAGATACAGCCACACGCGACAGCCTTCTCTCCGACCATTTATCTAATCTGAGGTAATGAACACTGTTTTACGTCTTTTCGTATTCAGCGCTATTTTTAGCCTTTCGTTGATAAAACGAAAGCGGCTGATTTCCGCGTAGTTTCATTTTGCTAGCGTGTGAAAGTTGCGCGATCTTATTTCATAAACTGCCCCTTAAAGTAATCAAGACAGAAATGGTCAAAAGTGGACAAAAGAGACGGATTTAAATATTACATGTGTAAACGTTATGTTTCTCTCTCGTCCACATATACTCTCTGCAGTATTTAAGCAGCCTCTCAGTGATAAATCTTAAAGCTACACTGAAGTTGGCATTTTTATCTTTGTGTGCTAAAAATGCACACAAAGTTCATGTAGATGGCAATACACATTCTCTTTTTTGCCAAATAAATGAAAAGCATGTTGAAATCATCAATGTCTTCCCTCTCGCTGTGTCAAAATCTCGCCTGGCTTTCCACAGGGATGTTCCCAATAATGTGCTTAAAGTCAAATTCAGTTTGTGCATGATTACATGATATAACTTTTTTTAATACTGTATCCTAAATTATGGATAATTAATACATTAATAAGATAATACATTTCTGAGTGTAAAAAAAAAATAACAACAAGAACCGTACTGAACCGAGAACCGTGACCATAGAACCGTGATACGAACCGAACCGAGGGTTTTGTGAACCGTGCCACCCCTAATAAACAAACAATATATCAGGAGAAAGATCAGACCCTCTGCTTTCAAACAAAAAAAACCCTGTTTCATCCCACCTTCATTATTTTTCTTGTAATCACCTCTCAAACATGGGTAGGTTTCTTCAAAAACACCCAATTTTGAGCAAAAAGCTGAGATAATTCCATTTTTGCGAAGGACTTTTAATAGAGATCAGATGCAGAGCGATCTTTAAAACATACACGGAGTTCTTTCTCTTTCACGTGAGGAGCTACTTCCGGGTTGTATAAGTTGCGGAAACCACCTGGTGGATAATAGCGGTATTGCGGAAAGACGGAAAATCTCGTCATTGGCGGGGAAGCGTTTTCTCTTAATTGACGAGATATCTCGTCAATGGCGGCGAAAGAGTTAATGTATGCTACCATCTGCTGTGTACCAAATACACTATAATTCCTAAACTTTCATAGATATACTGTTCCTCTAATATTTCATATTTTTTATATGTGCATTTGAACCTAAACAAGAGAGCTGAGGTTAGACTGAAACAGACTGACACAAGAGAGGGAGAGAGAGAGAGAGAGAGAGAGAGAGAGAGAGAGTTAGTGTTAAAGCGAGAGTGGGAGAGAGAGACCGACATACAGACAATGAAAGAGATGCAGAGAGAGAGAGAGAAACTGACAGAGAGAGAGAGTGAGAGAGACAGATAAAAAGAGACAGATAGACAGAGAGAAATAAAAAGAGTGAAAGAGAGAGAGAGAGATTGATAACGCAGGGACTTGTTCCTCCTGTGGGCTACAGCTGCATTATCTGTCGGCGGGCAAAACGCAGGAGAAAATGAATAGCTCCATCTTTTGAGAGAATGAGAAAGGCCACGAAGGCAAACATTAGAAATGAAGTGCAGAGATCTGTGGGGTTATGAGATCTTCTGGGAATGATAAAGCGCAGTATTTGGGTCTCAGACAGTGACCTTTAAGTTGTAATATTCCCCGGTCTCTCCAAACCTCTGCGAATCTGCGTAACCGCACTGAGATATGAGTGCGGCGATGCGTGTGTCACAGCAAGGTTATTAGTTTTCCATTCCGATAAATTTTCCTTTTAAAAGTGTTATTTTTTAAAATTCAGCTGATTTACTAACACGGCTTTGAGAAGGGTCTTGCATTCTTAATCAAAGTGCTTGGCAGTGACGTCACTTGCAGTCACCATATGCATTCTCTCTGCTACATACAACGTCAACCGACAAAAAGATTAAAAGTTTGGTCGCAATGACAATGGTACAAAGATGCTGGAATTACTACATTTTCTTAACATAGCAAAAAAAACGTATTTTAACAAAAATATTTTATTCCGCAGGATTTAATACATTTTAAGTTTTCAAGTGAGATACCATCGTTTCAATATTTAAAGAAAAGCTTATAATGATCAAAAATACAAAAGTTGCTATATCTAAACGGCAATGCAAAATGATAGTTTAACGTTATGCACATATTTATTTTGCTTTTATTTTAAACATATTTTGCAGTACGTTCAAGGGTTCAAAGTAGGGGCATAAACTACACGGTAACATAGTGCAACAATACATAAACATAAATACATGGAGTACGATCACCTCCACTATTTGCATTGCAAAAAGAAAAAATATATGCATTATATAAGCGATTCTGTTAAATAGTTTAGCTAATGCATACAATACCACAATCATTTTAAATAGCCCAATGTTTCAACAAAACATTAAGGGGTGGTTTTCCAGACAGGGATTAGACTAGTCCTAGACTAAAATAAATGAAGAGCTATCAAAAAAAAAAAAAAAACTCGCACTGACATATCTTAAAATACATCATTGCCCTTTGTTTTGCCTCAAAATGCACACAAGTAATGTTTTTAGTAAGGCATGTTTGTTAAAACTAGTTCTATTTCATAATTAAACCAAGGCCTAGTCCTGGCTTAAGCTAATTCCTGCCCGGGAAACCACCCCTAACTCTTGACGACGAGTTATCTTGAGTCAATTAAGAGAAAACGCTTCCCTGTCATTGACACTTCCCTGACGGGTTTTTACGGCAATCTATATTTCCGTTATTTTCCACCAGGTGGTGCTCTTACCTAACTTATAAAACACTAAGGGCCCCTAAGGGTCTTTTGCTAGTTTGAACCCGGCGCAATTATCATTTTCAAGTTTAGCGCCACGTTGTTTAAATAGCAAATGCATTTGTTGTTTGCAATTTTGCGTCTATGGCCGTTCTGGTCTGAAAACGAGTTGTGTTCAGGCGCATTGGCGCATTGCTTTTTTGAGGCAACTAAAATAGACTGCGTCATTGACCAACTAAAACCTTGTCTAAAGTCTAAAGTCAATGGAGCAATAGTGTTTTTGTTATTTAAAGAGCGTCTTAGTAATATGCGCCTATAAATGGGACGACAACACGGATTTGCTTATCACATACATGGATGCGCAGCAGCACACAAACGTTTAAAAATATAAAAAAAATAAAGGATTAAAATGTAAAAGATTACATTCCCCTGTCCGGGAAACCGCCACTTACTGTACTGTATGACTTTTCAAAATCACACAACTTCCCAAGTAAAGACAATATCCAGCAAAGACT
This sequence comes from Misgurnus anguillicaudatus, assembly GCF_027580225.2. Taxonomy (NCBI): domain Eukaryota; kingdom Metazoa; phylum Chordata; class Actinopteri; order Cypriniformes; family Cobitidae; genus Misgurnus; species Misgurnus anguillicaudatus. Next base: position 1,889,285 of record NW_027395276.1, on the reverse strand, counting down.
TTTTTTGACCAGTGAGCTGAATAATAGAAGACATAAAAGACTGCAGTGGATAAAAGCTATTCAAGGTTAATGTGATATAGGACGCCCCTGGATTCGCCCATCTAAAACACGTGTATCTCTTTGACTGATTTTATTGCACAGATTTAATTACAGGCAAAATAAATAAATCGATACATTTTGTCTGATGGGGTTGTGTTACCACAGCAAACTGAAGACACGAGCGTAACTATAAAAATTAATTTAAGAAAATATTGATCAGGAAAATTTGATGTGTTATGTGGATAATATAACACCAGAGGACAATAACATGATGCCAGGCAAAACTTGTCCTGTCTTAAAGGGATAGTTCAGCCAAAAATGAAAATTAACTCAGCCTCAAGTCATCCTCGATGTATATGATTATTAGAAAATGTACTGGCTGTTCCAAGCTTTATAATAAATGGTGCGTTTGATTTGAAGCCCCAAAATGTCCATCCATCATTCACAGAAGTAATCCACACGGCTTCTAAGGGGTTAATAGAGGCCTTCTGAAGGCAATCTGTGTGATTTTGTAAGATAAGCATCAATATTTAAAGGGGCCATGGCATGAAAATCTGACTTTTTCCATGTTTGAGTGCTATGATTGGGTCCCCAGTGCTTCTATAAACCTAGAAAATGAGAAAAAGATCAACCCAGTAACTTAGTTTTGGTAAACCATTCTCTACAAGCCCATGAAAAAATAGGTTGTTGAAATGTGGCTTTCCTTATGATGTCATTTTTCTCTTATTAAAATAATATCACCCCTTAATCTGCACTATCCAACCACAGCACTGACATTTATTGCAGAGAAAAGCACAATTGAGTTTTAATTGCAACAAACCACCATCATTGTGATCAGTGTTTGAATTTCATCAGCTCATTTGCATTTTAAAGGACACACCCAAAACGGCACATTTTTGCACACACCTACAAAGTGGCAATTTTAACATGCTATAATAAATTATTTATATAGTATTTTGAGCTAAAACTTCACATATGTGCTCCGGGGACACCAAAGATTTATTTGACATCTTAAAAGAGTCTTGTGCCATGGCCCCTTTAAAACTTTACAAACTAAAATAACTAGCTTTCGGATAATAACCGAAGCACAATTCACTCCCATTTTAAAGCTTAAAACAGCCAGGACATTTTCTAATATATAACTCTGAGCTGAGCTATCCTTTTAAGACAAGACAAATTGTGCCTGTTATCATGTTATTGTCATCTGGTGTTATCGTCCACATAACACATCATATTCTCATGATCAATATTTTCTTAAGTTCGTTTTTATAGCACCGCTAATACGTATATTCACAGTAGTGATGACAGTCATGCCATGTCTCACACAGGCCTGGACATCTTAATGTCAACTTCACTAAATCAAACAGGACATTGAGATCTCAGCATCACACACTTACATACAAACACAATCAACATGACAGCGCTATCCGCTGCCAAACACAGCAGCGCTACATGATTGGTTTGGCAGCGGTGAGCCAAGTCGAAAATAGCTGCTTGTCAATAACATTTACCATAGATTCACTGCAGTCTCTTTCCACACGGTCGAAACAAAAGTTCTGTTTAAAACCTACTGCCTACATAGACAGCATCCTGGCTGAAATAAAAGCTCATATGTAACCTTTCTGAAACGCTCTACATTGGCAGCAACTCCACAAAAACTGCAACTTGGGGCGACTCGACTCACTTGAGTCCAGTAAAGTTCTGTAGTTTGAGAATGTTGCTAAGCTAACAACGTGAATACGCTATTAAGCATAACAATACTTATACACAGTGCTTTGAATTGCTTGATTCTGATTGGTCAGTTATTCCCAAGTAACTACCACCTGTAATTGATAACACAGCATTTAATTTAAAGGTGCAGTGTGTAATTTTTAGAAGGATCTCTTGACAGAAATGCAAAATAGTATACAAAACTATATTATTAGGGGTGTATAAAGACCTTTCATAATGAACCGTTATGTTTTCATTACCTTAGAATAAGACATTTTTATCTACATACACAGAGGGTCCCCTTACATGGAAGTCGCCATTTTGTGCCGCCATGTTTCTACAGAAGCTTTTAACGGACAAACTTTTTTATTAAGTTGTCCCCAACAATGACATGTTTGTCCGGTGTCGGCTACCGTAGCTTCTTTATGTGTTTCAAAAGCAAGGGGTGAACTGTGAACTGAGCTGTTGGTTGCAATATGCAACCTCACCACTAGATGCCGCCAAAATGTACATACTGCAGCTTTAATATACGATACATATGCATAATAATAACATTTATAATATTATAAATTGCATGTCTTGACTGAACCTTGTCCCTTGGTTTGCATTTGTTAATATTTTAAATTGAGTTCAGCATTTAGTGGTAAGTTTTAGATTGTATTTAATATTTTAATACATATACACTCACCTAAAGGATTATTAGGTGTGGGGGATGTTTTCTTAGGCCAATAGAGCATCTTTAGGATGTGGTGGAACGGGAGCTTCGTGCCCTGGATGTGCATCCCACAAATCTCCATCAACTGCAAGATGCTATCCTATCAATATGGGCCAACATTTCTAAAGAATGCTTTCAGCACCTTGTTAAATCAATGCCACAGAGAATTAAGGCAGTTCTGAAGGCGAAAGGGGGTCAAACACAGTGTTAGTATGGTGTTCCTAATAATCCTTTAGTGTATTTTACTGTCAATGGCTGCTGATAATAAGCAAACATAAAAATATTATAATAATTTATCTGTAAACATTGTTGATTTTTGTATTTATTTTGAGGTAAGTTATTTTGAGGAATGTTCAGATCTGGGGCACCATTTACTTCCATAGTAAAAATATTTTCCAATTATGGAAGTGAATGGTCCCTCAAAATATCTTCCTTATTGTTCGGTAAAGGTTTGGAAAAACTTGAGTGTGAATATATGACGAGAGGATTTTTTTCCCCTTTAAGAGACAAAATAGACAGTATTTGTCATGTAGATTCAATATTATAGAACCAAAAGTTATTCAGAAGTCGTCCAATTATCTGTGAAAAATTATCAGTTTATCTCTTACAACACTGAGAACCTCGCTGAAGTGCAAAATGAAAAATTCTATCATATTTCATGCACCCTTGTTTCAATACAAGAAATTTGAAATCGTTTCATCGTACAATAAAGGCGAGGGAAAACCGAGGCTGTCAGTCAATAACATTCTTCATCTCGTGTGTTTCACAGAAGCCGGAGAGGCATATGGGTTTGAAAGACACGAGGATGACTAAAAGATGACGAAATTTCAATTTCAGCTGCACTTAACGTTTCTCTTTTAGCTTTGACAACGCAACCTCTCTATCCAAAATCAAACTTGCATTTAAGTCTTTGTCGTAAAGATTTACACACTGGATTCGATGAGAGATGGCACTCACACAAGCAGCAACAGGCCCATTTGTGTGGCAGATCTGGTGTGGCCGTTGTTGATGAAGGACAACGTGGAAAATTTGTCAGCGGAAATCAGGACTCCGCTGCTGAAGGGTGCACACACACACACACATATATACACACACATACAAGTATACCACAGCATTGGCTCTTTCACACACACACAAACAAACACACACACTTGCCCCAGGCTTATTACAGCAGCACATCACATTACTGCTGCAATTTTTAAAAGAAAAAAGAAAAGCATGCATGGGGGTGGGACTTAGTGACCTAGAAATCATGAGCGTAGCATTGGATCGTTATTCGCTTTGATGTGTGACTGTGTGCGCCTACATTGTAGATCATTGCCAAGTGGCTGCAACATGGAGCTCTCTCTCTCTCTCTCTCTCTCTCTCTCTCTCTCTCTCTCTCTCTCTCTCTCTCTTTCTCTCTCTCTCTATGACAGTTATGTAAAAGGCCTCATTTCATGAACACAAAAGCACATAGGAAAGACAAGACTTCTGCTCAGATGATTCAAAAAGCAGATCAGATTAGTCTTTTTCAATGCCACATTTGAACCATAAACAAGCTTGTTCATATTGTTGTCGCACTGTCTGCCTTATTCATTTGAATAATTTAATCATCACTTGTATTATTGCTCTTGCAGAGGTTATAACAAAGCCCTAACACTAAATATTTAAATCCTGTGTGTAACTAGTCCCTCGGCGTTTGTGCTTTATGATGCTTAAATCATAACCTGTTTAAAAAAGTCGAAAATAAAAAATAATCTCTCATAATTTGCTCACCCCCTTGACATCCCAGATACATACTGCATACACTGTCAGTACGGTACCTTTTAAAATGTCCTAATATTAGTGATGGTCGTTTTCGAAGCACTTGAAACATTTACGAATCTTTTGTTTCGAATCAATGGTTCGGAGCTTGTTTCAAACTGGCCCAAGTCACGTGATTTTAGCAAACGAGGCTTCATTACGTCATAACTGTTTCGAAACGTTTCGCAAATCCGATGGTTCACCACTAGGGGGAGTTGATCACATGACCAGTGTCTAATATGTTTCGGTGAACTCGGGTCAGTTTTATTATAAAAGTTCATAAAACATGTATCCTTCTGACTAATAACACTGCCATTTTGTCTATTTATTGTTTATAGACAGATTTAATGACAAAAATGTGCATAATTAAAAGGGTAGTTAGATTTAATCATTTGTTTGCCCTAAATAAAACTAAAAACACATAATACACTTTTAATTATGTCTTAATTAAGTTAAATAATTTTTTTATTTAACATATTTTAATAAAAATCTTGCTATTATTTTGTAAAAAAAAGTGTAAAATGTTTGGCCATATCTGCTTTACACTATTTTGACCAGCAGGGGTCGCCAGCGTGTGTGGTGTTTCGAACTGCTTCGAAAAACTGAATCAATTTTCGAAGCAATTGGTTCAATTGATTCGAAGCTTCGAAAAGCTTCGTTTCTCCCATCACTACCTAATATGTACCATTTAGCGTTTAGCATTTACTGTACCTTTGAGGTACCAGTATGTACAGTCGTTTGCAAAAGATTGTGCACCCCTGACAATTTCCATGATTTTCATTTATAAATATTAGGGTTTGAATCAGGGGCCCGTACCATGAAAATGGTTAAACAAACTCAGGGTTACAGGATTAGTTTCAGGTTGACAAAACCAAGCCAATGTGCAGGCCTTGTTGGTAAAAGCTATTTTCATGGTACCCAAAACCCAGGATTTGCACAAACTAATCCTAAACAAAGCTGGCTAACCAACTAAACCAGCTTCATGGTATAGGCCCCAGCAATTTCATATTGATCTATCAAATAACTGAAGGATTCAGTGAAATTGAAAAAAAAAGGTTTATTGGATTAACAAAAAATTAGCAATATGCATCAAAACGAAATTTTACAGGTGGGCACCCCAACAGAAAAATCACATTAATATTTAGTAGAGCCTCCTTTAGCAGAAAGGACGCTGCCTATAGCCTGTAATAAGTGTCTGGATGAATGTATTTTGGATCACACAAACATCTCCAGTTCAATTACTGTACGTTCACAACGCCGCTGACTTGAGCCTCCAAAAAACCTCAAAAAAAAAAAAAAAAACGGGAAAGCTTGTTGATGCTTTGGTCTGTTTTCTCTGAAATTATGTTTTGGTAACAAAAAGTTTATATCGTATGTTTCTCAGGAATTAGCCAGCGAAGAACGTCTAGGCTATATTTTTCTGCCGAACCACGTCATAGATCATTATCATAAAGTTGAGCTTCTTTCAACATTCTGATTGACGCTCTGGTCGCTCAAAATGCCAAAACGTGATGCCGATGGATTTGACGCTCCTTGCAGCTTAGAGAAGCCAGCTTCCATTATAAATGAATGACTTCCGGTAACTTTGGAAGCTCAAGTTGGTGGTGGTGTGAACGTAGAGTAAGGTAGCTGTTGATGGTTGCCGAGCATGGACAGCCCGCTTTAAATCACCCCACAGATGTTTAATGATATCTAGGTCTGGGGACCGGGATGACCATTCCAGAACATATCAGCATGTACTTATTCCTCTGCATAAATGCCTGAGTAGATTTCGAGCAGTTTATGGGGTCGTTGTCTTGTTGAAATATACTTCAACTTTGTGACTGATTTCTCAACATTATTCTCAATTGAGTGGAATCCATGCTGCCCTCAATTTTAAACAGATTTCCAATTTTACTGTGGGTAGCAAGTGTTTTTCTTGAAACACTTTAAGAAAATGCGTAACACTCCTTGTTATGACCAAATAACTCAATCTTTGTTTCAACCAAAATGAAGCTGGCTTGTCCAAACCTCAAGCGACTCCGTTTGTGGCGTGTGTGCAGAAAAGGCTTCTTTGGCATCAAAGCACACTGAATTTATTGAACCATGCACGGTGACACCATCTGCAGCAAGTTGATGTAGGTCTTTGGAGATGGTCTGTGGGCTGTTTTTGACCGTTCTCACCATCCTTTGCCTCTCCAATATTTCAAGTGGCCTGCTGCTTCTGGCCTTAACAAGAACTGTGCCTGTGGTCTTCAATTCCCCACTATGTTCCTTACAGTGAACAATGACAGCTTATATCTCTGCCATAACTTTTTGTAGCCTTCCCCTAAACCATAATGTTGAACAATCTTTGTTTTCAGGTCATTTGAGAGTTGTTTTGAGGCCTCCATGTTGCCACTCTTCAATGGACAGTCAAAGAGAACAACAACTTGCAATTGGGCACCTTAAATACATTTTCTTATGATTGGATGCACCTGTCTATGGCTTAATGAGCTCACCAAACCAATTGTGTTTTCTAATTAATCAGTGCTAAGTAGTTACAGGTATTCAAATCAACAAAATGACAAGGGTGCCCAAATTTATGCACCTTCGAGACTAAACAAGCCATAAGCAATTAAAAATGTTAATAACTTCACGTTAACACGCAAATAACTTCAGATCTCATTGGTTCTTGCGCGTCTCATTTCAAAATATCACATTATCGCTATGATACATTCAAGACTCAACAAGATTTCATTTTTGGTTTCAAGTTTTCTAATATCCCATTAATAGGGACGCATTGACCCAATACCTGGGATTGGTACCAGGGCAGATGCGGCCCTTTTTAAATGGATCTGATAAGGTGCAGTACTGTCAAGCTATAAAAAGACAACTATTATATAAAATCACCATAAACGTTTTCATCCCCTATAGACGGTTTCATCAGACCCACGTGCATTGTAGCGGTTACACATCTGGGCTGGTGGCTAAACTGAACTCTGGAACGAATACCAAATAACAAATGTGTTGGTTTCAAAAGACGACGGGAGACAGTGATGTAAAGGGAGGTTTGGCGTTCGATCTCTAGTTAAGATTGTATACATTATTATTAAGGGTGTCAAGGGTGTCGTTGATGCTGCCACGCCCCCATGTTACGTCTGGTTGGCTTGCCAAGCGGGAAAAAAACACATCTGTTTAGTGCTGCTAGTCAACCTCCTCTTAACTTCACTAGCTACAGCCAGTTAAAAGATAGCATGGCAGATGCAGGAGACACCACGCGAGCTGCTCTTTAAATGGGAAACAAATAAACAGCAAGCACCTACCGCCTTCAGCTGAACTTTATCAGATCAGAGCACGCGTGCAGAGTAGAACGGTGTCTGTGACAGGATCTTTAATTTCTCTAAACTGAGATCTGATTAAATTTTAGAAAAACTTATTTCAGTTGCTTAAGAGTTATGAAAACAGCATTTAAACATGACTTATTGGGGTATAGTTTCACAAGCTCGTCTGACGGTAATAAAAGCACGTTTTTACTGCGCACTACTAACATGGTAGGGCATCTCCGGGTTCAAGGTCAGATATTATATTTCATAATAGTCTAAAAATGGCATCGCATCTTTTTGTGCTTTAAAAAATGTCAAATTGAGAATCCAACCGAATCATGACATTAGAATAATAATAATTTAAAAAAAATAATAATCGAATTGAGCATTTGAAGAATCATGACACCCCTAATTGTTAAATACTGTAGTACACATTTTTACACAGTAACGTATACCTTTTTTGATACGGTTTAGCTATGATTTGAACTAAGGTAATCTACATGTTGTTTATTTTGCTTGGACTCTAAAATAAATGTTGTTATTGATTCTATGCAACGTTTACCGCAAGTAACGTGTGTTTCACAAATGGCTACAGTATATAGAAAATCTGAAAGGTGTGGTTTTCGATTGGGTTAAAGAACTGGAGTAGCAGACTGAATAAAATTGCGCCATTCACACACAATAACTGTAATAAGGAGAAACATCTGAGCAATAAAATATTCCTCTGTGCCAAAACTCCATTAGGTCTCTTTAACTCCGAAAGAGCAGCATTAAATGTTCTTGTGGGAAGTCTACAGCAAACCAACTACAGCACATACACAGGTGTGTAAGAAGAGCCTCTTAAAGGTACAGTACATCAGACTCTTAGCTCAACAGTATGCAGATTAAACGACGATGAACTCAACTGAGCATGTTGGAGAAACATCTATTGTTAGATGAACTGTATGACAAGACAGCAAGGCAAAAAGTGCCATGAGTAAAGCCACTGAGTGTGTGTTTATGTGTGTTGGTGTGTGTGTGATGCTGATGCTGGCTGAAATTGCATTTTTTCTCATTACACTTACACTGATAACAGGCTTGCTGCCGTTTCTATGGCAACTATAGATCCCTCAAGCTGTGCCGTGCTGAAGGATCTAGAAAACAGTGGATAGGGCAGACACACAAACACACACGGATGTGCAAATATAAATCTTATGTACTCTTAACTGAGCTCTATCGAGTTTCACATTTATGTGTTTCGTTACTGACCAGATTGACATCCACTGTCAGAAAAAAGGTTTACAACTGTGCCTTTTCTATGGGGTGATACCTTCAAAGGGTTAATTTTTGTACCTTTGTGGGTATACAACACATTGAATTTTGTACCTTTTTGTGTACAGTATTATAACCTAAGGACCTATTGTGTACCAGTTAAATGTTAGGGGTACAAACCATTTAACTGTACCTTTAAAGGTTCAAAAAAGATCCTTAACTCTTTCACCGCCATTGACGAGATATCTCGTCAATTAAGAGAAAACGCTTCCCCGCCAATGACGAGATTTTCCGTCTTTCCGCAATACCGCTATTATCCACCAGGTGGCAACTTTTTAAACCCGGAAGTATTGCCCTATGGCAAGCGGCTGCATGTCCGTGTTTGTTTTAAAGATCGCTCTGAATGGGATCTCTATGAAAAGTCCGTCACAAAAATGGAATTATCTCTGCTTTTTACTCAAAATGTGGTGTTTTTGCAGAAACTTACTCATATTCAAAAGCTGATTACAAAAGAACCACTTTTTTTTTGAAAGCAGAGGGTCTGTTCTTTCATTTGGTATATTGTATGTTAATATATTTAAAGAAGAACATTTTCTGGAAGGCATTAAACTTTGGTGAAAATCATGAAAAACGCTGGCGCTGGCTGGCAACTTTTTTTAAAAAAACGCTGGCGGTGAAAGAGTTAAGAGAAAATGCTTTCCTGCCAATGACGAGTTTTTCCGGCAATCCATATTTCCGCTATTATCACACTAGGTGGAATTAAACTTTTGTGAAATCCATAAAAAGTGCTGGCGCTGGTTGGCAACTTAAAAACAACTGTCAGGGAAAGAGTTAAGCTACAGTAGTGTACCCAAAAAGGTACAACATTGTTTTATGTTTTATATACCTGTAATGTTGCGTTTACACCAGCCGGGGTAAAAACGCACTATTCGCGCGTAGTTGAACGCTTGAACATTTGAGTTTACTCGCTTCATTTGCGCGTGAAATTCTAGTCATTCGAGACATTCACGTGGAAATCCGCATCATGGGAGGGGCTTTTGCGACTCTGCTGAGACTCCGCTCGCTTCCTGTAATCTCGTCACTACTACAAGGTCCTGATTGGTTAACGTGGCGTAAAAAATCCACAGAAGTTCAGATTTTTCAACTTGCGTGTTTACCGTGGCAACGCTCAATTTGCGTGGAACACGTAACGCGACGCAGGATGCCTAATTGCGTCTTTGCATTGACTTAGCATGTAAATCACTCGCGCTTGCCGCCTCTACCGCGGCTGGTGTAAACGCAGCATAAAGGTACAAAACGAAACCGTATGGTACCACCTCAGAGACAGTAAACAATACTTCTATTAATATTAGTTCATATTAATTTCATCACATACTAATACAGTTTTAAATCAAAACTGCATGTATACAATAATTAATGCACTAACACGAACAATTGTATGTACATTAAAGGTGGTGTGTGTACATTTTAGCAGCATTAAGTGGTGAGATTGCGAGTTGCAACCAATGGCATACCCCTGAATTTCAAAACACATATGGTAGCTTCCACAGGAAAAACATGTCGTCATCTCAAACAACATAGGGACGAAACACGCTATGTAGATCAGTTTTGTCTGTTTAGGGCTACTGTAGAAACATGACGGCGCCTTCCATGTAAAAGAACCAGCTTGTATGGAGATAAAAATGGCCAATTCAAAAACAATACATTTCATTATGAAAGGTTATTATACACCACTGATAAGATAGTTATGTATATTATATTGCATTTCTGTCGAGAGATTCCCCTAAAAGTTACACAACGCACCTTTAACTATCGTTAATAAATGTTGATAAACTATATTGCTCATTATTCATGTTAGTTAATATTTACTAACGTTAAAGTCCCTTGAAAGTCAATTTTGAAAATTGGAAATGGTAAACGTTAGAAATGTTAGAAACGGCAGGCTTCCCGAGAGTGGGTGGGGTTTCAGCACAAACAGCGGACCCGCCCCCAGTGTTTGAGAGCAGAGAATCCTGCATGTTTATTCGAGATTTTGAGAAGTTATTTTATTTATTTGGCTTTTTTAATCATTCAAACTTGGCTGGGTGGTTAATATCACGTTTCTGTGGTGTCACAAACTCAGAACATATTTAATACTTTAATACAGGGACTTATTAACAAATACAACCTTGTAAAGTGTTACTGTGTAATGTAAACACATTATTTAAAATATATGCTGGATATCCAAACGAACAGGTCATCACCAACATACAGTCATCAGTATGTGTGTGTTACCTGGGATCAAACCCATGACCTTTGTGATACTTACACAAAGCTGTAACTTTGTTTAAAATCAATTTACCTACATTTATTTAAACACTTAAATTTTACTAAAGAGTACTCAACATCTCCAGATGCACAATGCAGGTTTATGAAGTGAAACTAAGTCTTGTTTTATACTGTACGCAAAGCCCAACACCCAAGTGTTTCTGTTAATTCCGATTAAAGGAATTAAAGACGAACAAGCTTGGATAACCAAGTCAATGAAGTCCATGCCTCCCTTGCTCCATTGTTCCTTAATTTCCCTAAATGTATGCCGACTGTGTGTCCACATTTGTTTTTCTTGTTATCGCTGTTCCGTCCTGTGAATTGGCCCCGCGGGGATTCATAAGCTTTGACCTAAACCGAATTAAAGAGAGTCGAGCTAAATTGGATGAAATCAAAGCAAATCAAATCAAATGGGGCTGAATTCGATTAACCAAAATTAAAGTGAGCTCAATCGATTTTGAATGAATTGAACCAAACTCATCAAAGTAAATTCTCGCCAAATTGTCACACTTTAGTGGGAGCAAAATGGCTACATGACAAAAAAACTTTAAGTATTAAGTAACTAAAATTATTACATTGACACATGCAAACATATTTACAACGTACATTCTTGCATGGTGTTTAAATGTTTTATGTAATGTAATGACTCTAAACCCTCATAAACATCATACATTCCTCCTAATGGATAAAATGAAGGAACCAGTTGTCTCAAATTTTATTTATATCTGTAACTACTTGTGGGTCTCAGATATATATCCTTAGACCAAGAGATTTTACAAATGTCTTTATTAATGTCTCAAATCCTGATGTCATTTTGAGATCATGTTATAGTTATTTTTATTAATGTTATTGCTTTTGTTTTTAATAATTTTTACTTCTTGTATTTTCCGGTGTATTGTGATTCAATGTACAGCACTTTGAGAAGCTGCTTTTAAAAGCGCTTTATACAAATAAAGTTTATTATTATTATTATTAGAGTTTTAAGAAGAGATGTCAACAATATCACAAACTGAGATTTCATTATGAACTTAAACATTTTTCATTAAATCCATCCATTTTACCTGCTTGTTTAAGCTATATAATTTACATTAACTTTACAGCTGTCAATCGATTAAAATATTTATCTAGATTAATCGCATGATTGTCACGAGTTAACTCGTGATTAATTGCAACTTAATTGCACATTTTTATCCGTTCTATATTTTACTTAAATTAACACAAGTTTTTTTAAACTTTAATCAACGTGGGCGTGGACAGATAGGGATGATTTATGCAAATTTATGTTTACTATTAGTAAAAGAGTCTGCAAAAATAATTTAGAAAAAATCCAGTTAAAGGTTCAAAAAACTAAATCACAGAATCCATACCTTAAAATCATCACTGATAAAACTAATAGATTTCGCACACACAAAGTCAAAAGCAATATTAATATATGTTAACCTTTTTGTTTCTTTTATTGATTGATTGACATTGAGACAGAGACACTTTTAAGATCTACTGTAATGCAAGGATCTCATATAGTGTTACACATTATACCAAACATTTACTTAAGACTTGACAGATTATATTCTTGTCAAAACAGATAATTTGTAACTGTAATTCTGTCTTTATATGCATATATCAGTGTTGCGCGCCTGTGTGCATGTTTCAGATGTGCCTGTCAATGCGAGAAAGATCGTTTTCAAGTCTTGTTGCTCTTAATAACTCTTTAAATATCAATCAGATCCCATACTTTATCTCTCTTAAAAACTATTTTAACATCAAGCAAGTTCTGTATTTTATTTTCTAATTCCTGCAGGTTTTAAAACCGAAACCAAAATCTCACATCCTTTATAGGGTCATTCTACAAAAAAGGTGAAAATGCTTGTCTCTTGCTTTTGCAGACCCCTTAATCATTTACTTTGACCCAATAATCCCATAATGATATATATTTAATAAATATAGACTGTCCTTAAAATGATGAGAAAGTTTATTTATTTAATTTTCTATTTTTTTTTTCTTTTTTAAACTTTTTTTTTAAATGTCTGGTCCTGAAAATTGCCCTGTCCCTTTGATCATACATAGAAGTTGAACTGTGTACTTATTATTTAAAACCATGTTTTTTATAAAACAAATCTAATTTACATTTACCTTTAACCCTGTATGAATTTACTACAACACTGAAATGGTAAAAATACACTATTAATATGTATAATATAAAAAAAATTTGTGACCCAAAGCACTTTAATTTTATAACAATGCATCAGCTCTTTGAGTTTTTTCCTGGGTCAAGAGGTCAGTGGAAGAAGTGCAGTGGAGGAAGGCAAAAGGTTTGTGAGATGTCTTACCTTATTTGTATAAAATATCATGAGATTTTTTGGATGTCATTAGTGTTACTCTTTTTTTATAGCTGGGAGTGTTTAGATCTTTACATAAAAATACATTATACTGAATAAGTATGTGATTGTTACATCTCTGATGAAATGGCACATGGCTAATGGCAGCCATTTTGTTAAAATGTTTGTTTTTTCTGTAAATTGTCATTAGTGTTACCGTCATTGGTGTTACCGTCTTCTCTAATGAGTACTTCCTAAGCACTATTCCTTTAACTGACCAACATAAAAGCATACAAACAAAACAAGATTATCTATTATTATATTCTCATTTTGTCAGGTATTAAAGATACAACATCATGGATTCTTTATTAAAATTTATTAAAAATTAAACATAGATTAAGCTCCCCGTTTTGCGGATTCATAGATTTGACAAGTTAATCAATGCTATTATAGAAGTTTTGGGCGTTTTGAAAGAAGTTCATTTAAACAGATTTCCATCACCCGAATTCCACCTTTTCTGTAGAATGACCCATTAGTTACAGTACACCTTTCAGAAAACGTACAAATAAAGATTATTTTAGACATTTGATGACTATTTACTGTCTAAGGCTGTGTCTTAATGTATCCAACAATGGGCTAGGCCATGGATTAAACATAAATTGCACGTTGCATTTATCGCACGTTAATAAATTAGTGTCGTTAAAATGACTTTACGTTTTTTTGACAGCCCTAATATTAACTCTTTCCCCGCCATTGACGAGATATCTCGTCAATCAAGAGAAAACGCTTCCCCGCCAATGACGAGTATTTCCGTCTTTCCGCAATACCGCTATTATTCACTAGGTGGATAATACGCAACTTTTTAAAACCGGAAGTATTGCCCTATGGCAAGCTGCTGCATGTCCGTGTCTGTTTTAAAGATCGCTCTGAATGGGATCTCTATGAAAAGTCCGTCACAAAAATTTAATACTCTCAGCTTTTTGCTCAAAATGTGGTGTTTTTGCAGAAACCTACCCATATTCAAAAGCTGATTACAAAAGTTCTACTGAAGGTAGGATGAAACGTTTTTTTTTTTTTTGTTTGAAAGCAGAGGGTCTGTTCTTTCATTTGGCATATTGTATGTTTATATATTTGAAAAGGAACATTTTCTGGAAGGCATTAAACTTTTGTGAAAATCATGAAAAACGCTGCCGCTGGCTGGCAACTTTTTTGTTAAAAAGCTGGCGGTGAAAGAGTTAATAATTCGTCAAAAACATTTAAGATATTTTAGGAGAAACATCTGAGACAAGGCACTACTAACAACTGAGGACTTTTATAAAATCTTTAATATTCATCATTATTCAATAATTGTGCTGCAGTGTCTGAAAGTTTGCAAATGACATTTTAATAATAATCCAGAATTTGCTATTGACACCAAAACATGTTTCAGCTAATTTCTAAAGTCTCACATTTGATTTGGAATGAAAGCAACTGTCCAATAATGACTTGACTATGAATGCAAAAGAAGTAAAGCTCACTGTATTATCCCAACCTCCTCTGAACCCCTGTGGCCTGGAGCCCATCTTCAACAGACACTTAATGGAGATGCAGGACCTTTGCTGGCCCATCCGTGGCCTTCTCTTCAACACACGCACACATATGAACGCATACACGCTCGGGGCTTTCAACGTGACCCCAGTCGCCCTGTTTGCGTATTCAATTTCTCTCTATTTTCTCTCTGCCTTTCCTCTGAACTCAACGCGCCTGACATATTCCTGCACATATTACTCTATTCATCTTCTAGCTCTCTCTTTATTTATATTCTTCTTGCTCTCTCTCTCTTTCTCTCTCTTGCATTCTAGACTTCTCTCTGATAAATACCCTAGTTATGAATTATATTGTAGTTTGTACGGGTGAACCAACCAGAGCGCAATAATTTCTCATAGCACAACAATATAATCTGACAACCCGAACGAGCCCTTAAATAAAGGAAACTAAGGCAGCGGCACCCATACGGCATAAATTTTTCTGAAGCGTTTCAGTTGAATCATCTGAATTCATAGGAAATCGTTGAATTGTACAAGGGGGCTGACTTACTCACACTGGTGATAACAATACAACACGCATTAATCAATATTAGTGAACATCTAAACGATTGATTGCACGCTCGATTTATCCATTACGCATTCGTTCTTGTTACTCGATTCTTCCTGGATGTATTAGTTTAATCCGGCAGTTGGGAAAGGATAAGCAAGTCCGAGTCTCATCTCAGTTGACAGGACATTTGATGTGTAGACTCACAAATGCCAAGAATTTTCTTACATTTGCAAGCTGCAATGTGATTGGCTGGCTTTTCACAGTTTCTGGGAGTCAAGATACATAGGTTTAAATCAGTCAACTGGGAAACGAAATAGTCTTTATACCATAGTGCTGTGCAATATACCGAAAAGCCAAGAATACAACAAATGGCGATATCGCACCGATATGCAAAAATTGAATGACTTTAATGTTTCAAAAAATTATATATTGTCAAAGTTTTAGGGCGATGCAGACAGCATAAAGTCTGGTGAGACACAGAGAGAGATGGTTTCTTTAAAAAAAAAATGAATGTGAAACATGTATGCTAATTATATAATTATCCGTATATATTTTAAAGGAGACATTTCACAAAACTTTTTTAAGATGTCAAATACATTTTTTGTGTCCCCAGAGTACGTATGTGAAGTTCTAGCTCAAAATACCATATAGATAATTTATTATAACATATTAAAATTGCCAGTTTGTTGGTGTGAGCAAAAATGTGCCGTTTTATGGAGCGTCCTTTAACATGCAAATGAGCTGATCTCTGCACTAAACTGCAGTGCTGTGGTTGGATAGTGCAGATTAAGGGGCGGTATTATCCCCTTCTGACATCACAAGGGGAGCCAAATTTCAATTAGATATTTTTTCACATGCTTGCAGAGAATGGTTTACAAAAACTAAGTTACTGGGTTGACCTTTTTCACGTTTTCTAGGTTGATAGAAGCACCGGAGACCAGGCACGTGCACACATAGACATCAAAGGGGGCTTGAGCACCTGCCCTTTTTATTCCTGGAAAGAAAGTGCCCTTTTTTTTCTGGGGAGCTTTTAAAAAAAATAATATGATCTTTATTCATATAACAATGTCTGTCTGTTTCTTGTGTTTTTTACTTGTTGCTTCTTTAATTTAACATGAATTTATTCAGGAATCATTTAAATGAGATTTAAACTCTTATAAAGAAAAATAGCGCTATTTGTGGCACACAAACGGTTAACACATGAGTCCCGCCTCAAAAATTCACATCGCTAATATGATTGGCTTTACCTTTCCTTAGTCCCGCCTCTCTAACGTACTTCGCTTTATGATTGGCTTATCTACACTCGTGCTGCATCATTCGCGCTTCAAGCGCCAAAGCTGCTCAGCCTGAATACGAGACGCGATGTGCATGATTATGCAGGCAGCTACCGGTAAGTGTGTGAGGAAGAAAGCATTCTTATATTAACAGTTTTATGAACAAAATATGGGACACGTTGTTACACATAACGATTCAGGGACATTGTTTTCCATGGCAATCCCATATTAAGCTGAAGGGTTACAAACTTGTAACAGTATAGTGTATAAACAGACTGCTCATAAAATAATAAAAGCACAAACAATAAAATAATTGCTAACTGCAGTAGTAAGCTTTTTTGTTTGCGTTTTTTGCAATGTCTGTTAAATAAGTATAATGTGTTATACTGGAGTGCTGCAGTAGATTGGGAAGAAATCTGATGGTTCAGTATTTTACTTGCCCAGTCTGAATTTTCACTGACATCACAAAAAAAGTAAAATATAAAATACAAATAAAATAGGCCTAATCTATATTTGTTGTTTCTGAACCCTAATAAATATGAAACCTAAGATTAAAGGTGCCATAGGATGTGTTGTCATAATATGTTAAATTGTTCTTTGACAATAACATAGAAGGTATGTTGCTTTATTAAGTGCAAAAATTATCCAGAAACGTTTAACATGTCTATTTACAACCCTAGAATTTGTCATGTTAATTAAATGGTCTATTTTTGCCCTATTTGAAATGGTCATAAATAATAATAATGAGCTCTGCTCTGATTGGCTCTGCTCTGAGGCTCATGCCAGAAGCTCACATTAGTAAACAGACCTTATATTTTGAGCCCTTATCAGACAAAAATACATTTTGAGTAACAACTAACAACTAATCAGCTAAACGCTAGCATATGATATAGCATTTATTGGCATGTAGCGATAACTCAGCAGTCACAACTTTTTTTTAGCATTTTAACAAATTTGTAAATAATGTGTAATTTAATGTTTTCAAAACATGCACATTGTGTAATGGCTTCCTTTGCTGCTCTATAAACCTAGAATACTAAGGAGACCATGGTGTCTGTGTGAACTGATTATTTTGTAGACATCTTTTGAAAATTAAACAATTGCGTGAGTTTGAGGAAGATAAAATTAATTAACTTTTTCAATAATTTTTTTTAAAAAGGATGTCAGAATTATGTTAATATATATACTTTTTGTTTTAAAAAAAAAAAGTAAAAATATCCATAATTATGAAAGGTGCCCTTTATTTCACTTGAGCCCCTGCCCCTCAAAATGTCTGTGCACGTCCCTGCCGGAGACCCAATTATAGCACTTAAACAAAAGTCAGATTTGCATGATATGTCCCCTTTAATATAATTTAAAAAGGTTTTATAGATACAACACGTACGTGAATTAAATGTCGACAAACTAACGCTAATGTTGTAAATAACACTCATTTTTTTGCAAAAAGCATTCGATTGGCTTCACAAGGCGTCAGAAGGTCACCAGGAGTCGTGGGGATTACTTTTGTATTGGATATGTAATACAACGTCAATTATTCCGCTTATACTACGGTTACCACACCTCAAGACACCGATCACATGATTTATTTAAAGGGATTCGTCCAGTTTTTGTACTTAAATCGCTATTGTGAGTAGGAACATTTCTTCCGCGTCTCATCCAATGGCTCTTTTGCTTGTTCCGAAATGTCATTTTAAAGCTGGCAATAGAGGCTTGAGCCATTGATGGCATTCGAATGCAGTTATTAATGAAGTTATTAAAAAGAGAGCGAGAGCGACACAGACAGAGAGAAAAAGAAAGAAAGAAATAAAGAGAGAGAGAGAGAGAGAGAGAGAGAGAGAGCAAGAAAAAAAGGGTGAGCGAGCAAGCAAGCAAGACAGAGGCTTACATTACTTCAGTGCATCTCTAAACAGCGCTGTTATTGCCTCGGAAAATCGTCTGTCATGTTGTTTTTGTTAGTCCGTTATTATTAACTATGCGAAGTGATATGGAACTGTAATGCGGTCAAGAGAGCTGCCTGGAACTACGTTCGCCGTGCATTTCCCAGAAAATAATTGCACACCTCAGAACGTTCATCAGCCAATCAAGCATTCAACGGACCTGTAGTATAAATCTGCTTTGTGAACTCTTAAAGTGGTTGAAACCAGAGATATTATATGAATCACAAAGCACTGGGGTTTCTACAGAACATATTTTTTTTATCGTTCAACTGAAGAAAAAATGTCACCAACATATCGGATGGAGGTGAGTTAATAAATATAACATTTTCATTTTTGGGTGAACTATCCCTTTCAGGATTTATAGTAAACCAATTAACAGCACCTTTTTCTGATGAAATTCAGATTTCTTTTACAGTAAATCATCTGCAATTTACTGTATATATACTTCAGAAAAAAGAGAACAGTGAAACTCAGTGGGCCAGAACAAGCCAGTGACTTCTGTTTCTAAACCAGTTCAAGTGTCACATGATCGACTGTTATTCCACCGATACCCTGTCTGCCTTCAACTTAGCTCCTGAAATAGTCTCTTCAGACTAAAATTACGCTCTACTGCTCTCTTTTACGATGAATTCACTCCAAACACACATACCGTACACAGAAATACACTTACACATGTCCCTAAGAGTAAAAGCAGCCCCCTTTTTAAGACACCCAGTTTTTAAACCAGGCTACATTCGAGCAGCATTCATAACACACACAAACAACTCTCAGTATGAAAACGATGACTTGCATTATTGTAATTTATTGTGCTACACGCCCCATTAAGACCAGCTGGATGCCTTGACATGAGAATATAAATGATTCACACAAACCTGACAAGAACATGTACAGGTCACATTTCACCAACCCTCCAACCTCATGAAAGATTCAAATGCAATACATTATACTTAGCATTATGAAAATCAAGTTTTCATTTAAAAAACAATTACTTGCATTTGTACCGTGATGTGAAAAATGGTTCCTAGCTGTCACTGGGGCAGTATCCTTTAAAAAGGGCCTAATATGTACTACTTAGGTACAGATATTTGGTACCAATATGTACCTGAGGTACTAACATGAACTCTTTAAATGAAAAGGTGTATTTTTTAAAAAGGGACAGATAGGGACCATTTGCTGACCATTTTTCTGACAGTGTATTAAAGTCGGGGGCATGATTTTTGAGAAACACTTTGGGAGTCGGTCCGACTACCAAAACACAGTGGGGTTGCGTATGTGTCTGGTGTCTGGGTTGCGTATGTGTGGGGCGGGTCTATCAAAAGATGGTCCAGATTCTATTGGGGGAAAAGCATGTTTGTTTAGGTGATTTTAAATGTCAACATTGGCTTTTAGAGATCATGTAACCCGCCTTTAATGATTACAATGATTTAAATTGTAAAATATTTAATCATTGTGATTATATATTAATGTGCTGTTTAATATAAGTATACTTTATTTTAAAAGGGTTTAAAGCTATTTTATGCATTCTGACATATTAACACTGTTTAATGCTGCGTACACACAAAACGCTGCATACACAACATCTACTCTAGATTATTTGCAGAATATGCTTGAGTTTGCGTCTATTTGCATCTTTGCATTGACCTTGTATGAAATCGACTTGCGCAAAACATTGAATTCGCGTTTGGTGTGCACTCCCCATAAGAGTTGGATTCCTCGTGCTAAACATACTGTAGACAAAGTGTCAAAAAAGCAGTTGAAGTATTTCTGTGCCGAATGCACTTCGCCAGGTTAGGGAAAGTTTTTTCGAACATAAAAGAATCAGACATAACAATCTTGCTTTATTTCTAGGTGAAGTACAATTTCAGTGCATGAAGTACAGTAGAAGTCCTTATATGGGCACTTCAACCCGAATAGCGCATGCACCCAACAACCAAGAGCTGACACCAAATCAACTTCATCAAAAAAGTTGTTTGTGAGGGAAATTCAAGCTTGTTCAGCTTCCCAATGAACCCATTATGGAAACCATGGATATAGTTTGTATATCCGGGGGAGCAGTGAAGTTGTACGTGTGTGTGTTTGTTTAGAGATGGATTTTATTAAAATGGGGCGGTCCCAACTGGATTGTGAATTGCAGACTGTAAGTAAAACTGCATTAAATGTCTGCGTTTTGTTGGCAATCTTGCGCAAGTAAACGTTAACAAACATGAAGTGAAACATAAGTTATCCAGAGATAGTTGAATAATGTTTTGCTTGCTCGTGACTTTCTCCTCCCGCAGTACGACTCCAGGAGCTCAGGTTTATTTTAAATCTGATAAAAATAAAGACTATAAAGGATATAATACTACTGTATAGGTCAGTGGTCTCCAACATGGTGCCCGCATGGAGTCTGTGAGTTGCCCGCCAAAGCACATTCTATTAATAGCATCAATTATAATATTTCTTAGATATTTTTATATTGGCTTGGCTTCTTTTATGTATGTTAACAATTTCAACCATGATAAAACATATCAACAAGTAAAATAAAATAAAATCAACAAGAAAAAAAACTAAATTGCATAGACAAAAAATAAAAAAGTAGCCCTCCAGATGGTTTTATCCCTTGTCGTAGCCAGTGTTGGGGAAAGTTACTTTTAAAAGTAATGCATTAATATATTAAGTTACTCCCCAAAAAAGTAACTAATTGCGTTACTTACTGTATTTTTCAAACTAAAAGCCGCGTTTTTTTCATAACTTGGCTGATGCTGCGTCTTATAGTCAGGTGAGCCTTGTAAGTCAGTATGAATTAATTTTGACATTTATGAGGCAAGAGACATCATTACCGTCTACAGCCGCAAGAGTCCGCTATATGCTGCTTCTGTATTTATGTAATTCAATGGATTCAGTGATGCGGAATGGCAAGTATGCGAACGTCACGTTAGTTGGCTTGTTCGGTTAATTTAGCCTATTCAACCTTCCAGGTAAGTTCTGTATGCTATGGTTTATCGTTAAAATAACTGATAATATTACTTTAAAGGTGCACTCTGTAATTTTTAGAAGGATCTCTTGACAGAAATGCAAAATAATATACAAAACTAAATTATCAGGGGTGTATAAAGACCTTATATAATGAACCGTTATGTATTTATTGCCTTAGAATGAGACGTTTTATCTACATACACAGAGGGTCCCCTTACATGGAAGCCGCCATTTTGTGCAGCCATGTTTCTACAGAAACCCTTAACAGACAAACTTTTTTACTAAGTTGTCTCCAACGATGACATGTTTGTCCGGTGGTGGCTACCGTAGCTTCTCTATGTGTTTCAAAAGCAAGGGGTGAGCAGTGGACTAAGCCGTTGGTTGCAATTCACAACCTCACCACTAGATGCCGCTAAAATTTACACACTGCACCTTTAACGTACAGACATCTATTCAGCCTGCTATTCTGTCCGCTATTGTTTAGTTGAATAACTTGCCTTTCCAGATTAAATGTCTGTTCTTCGGCTTGGATTTTGTGAAATAATTTTCTAAATAAACGCGACATAGTCCACTGCAACTTATATATGTTTTTTCGTCTTAATGACACATTTTTGAATGATGCGGCTTTTACTCCGGTGCGGCTTATAGTCCGAAAAATACGATAGTTACTTTTCATAGAAAGTAATGCTTACGTTACTTTTAAGTTACTTTTGCGTTACTTTTTCTTATTTGACTGAGGCTTTATCTCTTTATGCATTGCTGGTGTTTTTGACTGAGAAGATCTGCATTTAAAAAATTGCATTCTCCATCACAAAAATGTCAAGCTCTGGCCTGCCATCGCCGTTTCTGACTCAAACTGTTCCCGCTCATGCACGCACGCATAGTAATTCTACATGACTACGTTCAGTTTAATACCTTACATAATTTTTTAAAAATATAATAAATTAAAATGAAAAGTAACTTGTGTTACTTATTTTAAAATGTAACTCAAAATATTAATGTGTACATTTATAAAGTAATGCGTTACTTTACTCGTTACTTTATTACGCAATGCATGTTAATTGTAATTGTAAACACTGGTCATAGCCCCATGCTCGCAAAAAGGTTGGAGACCGCTGCTTTAGACGGTTTCATTGGAAGCACGTGATACACGTCTGGATCCGAACCTTACTTCCGGTTTCGTTTTTTTAATGCTCTGACTAATTGCTAAACGGATCTCTTGAACAAATGCCTCGTCGAAAATAACAAATGTTTTGGTTTCCTCTGTAATCTATATGTTGTTTTTTTGCTTGTGATGTGAGCATCCGTGTATGCACATGTGCAGCAGTTCCAGCTCCGTATCTGTATTGTTGTTCTTCTGCATTCATGCGTGCGAGTCACCAAGGTTAATGTTTATAACCTTTACATTAATCTACTAGCATTCCTCACCATCGGCCTGGCTTCCGGCAGCTGGCCCCTGGCAGTTAAAGACCCTATGGGAGCAAATGAACGTGCATCCACACATCTGCTCATGACAGTTTATCTTGTGTACACGTGTTTGTGCGAGAGCCAAACAAACCTTAAAGCACACCTACCATTAACACGCACAAATACACCGTATTTCCCTACAGACAAGCAGCACGGAGGTGAAACAAATCACATTCTTAATATCAAAACGCTTGTTCTAGAAAAAAAAACAGCGCTTAAAAGAGATCTAATGGAGAAATTTGACCCTGTATGTGAAATTCAAGCTGAAGTTTTATAATGTAAGTATGATATTAGTAAAGTAGACATGGATTTCAGTCTTTGACATGATCTTACTAAGTCAACATTAAAGATATCAACAGTAAAAAAAAAATACTTGAGAATTGTCCTCATATTACTACATTAACTTTACAGCTCCATATTGTAAGTGTCTTGTTAATAATGGTTAGCCAATAGTGCTATTAAGACATTGCTGTCTTTTATGACTATGCACCTTTGTGAAAGTGGGTCCTCTGCACTTTAGCACAAACAAAAACTCTATAGACTGTGTGCAAAATGACTTAAAAACAAAAAAAATCCCTCAATGCAAACACATTTTACAAAGATATGAAATTCTCCTCAAACCGTACTTTGCATTTTTTTATCAATTATATTGTTTTGTGAAATAAAAGCCCTCTGATACAAGGCATTCAATGGTGTAGGTGTATTCCTCGTGGAAAAGAAAAAATTACACTCACCTAAAGGATTATTAGGAACACCATACTAATACTGTGTTTGACCCCCTTTCTCCTTCAGAACTGCCTTAATTCTACGTGGCATTAATTCAACAAGGTGCTGAAAGCATTCTTTAGAAATGTTGGGCCAAATTGATAGGATAGCATCTTGCAGTTGATGGAGATTGTCATGATCAAGAAACCAAATTGCATTATCCTGCTGGAAGTAGCCATCAGAGGATGTGTACATAGTGGTCATAAAGGGATGGACATGGTCAGAAACAATGCTCAGGTAGGCCGTGGCATTTTAACGATGCCCAATTGGCACTAAGGGGCCTAAAGTGTGCCAAGAAAACATCCCCCACACCATTACACCATTGCATTAATCAGAAAGTGAACAGGTGTTCCTAATAATCCTTTAGGTGAGCGTATATATATTTGTATAAGTGCTACACGTAACTGCATGTGTCTTCATAGTTCTGCAATTAAACAACATTATATTTGCAAGAGAAAACATACAAAATGTATGTGGGTCATGATAATGAACTTACAATTGAAACAGTAAAGAGCCAAGTCATGACAAAATATGTGACACGTTCTTTGTTCATAATCAACCACACAAACTACTGCAAACTACTGACCAGGATCTTACAGAAATGACATGTAACGTTTAATGTTAAAGGGACGTTTCAGCTCCTTTTATCCATCAAAAGAACGTTGAAAAAAATATACACACTTTCACTACCTTGGTTGCCTTGTTTGAGCTTATAAAGCCTGGATGGTATGAACAGTTTGACCCCATGCTGCGCGCGCACTCGATAGTCATTCAATGTTTACAAACCTTGAAGGGGTCTATAAAAAAACTGTGTTTCAGCTCATGTAAGATTGATTTTTCTGTGCACCATTTAATCATTAACCTTTGTAAAATAGGGATGTAACGATTCAATCACGATTCAATCGCGGTCCTCATTAAAAATGCCTGTCTGAAATCGATTCTGAATCGCAAGGCTGCGATTCTTTGTTTTATGCACAGCTTGTGCCTGTATTACGGCATTTGGTCAGTAGGAAGTCCTTATCAATCTAAAATCATTATGAGTCGGAGTCGTTTATACTGTGCATTTAAAAAAGCAACACTCGTTAAACAAAATCATTCAGAATATTCTTTATTATCATGAAAATACCTGAAACAATTTGAAGAACAGCGTATAAATATTCATGTGTAGACATTTCCTGGAATAGCGTTTGTAATGCTACTTCTTGTGTGGCACAAAGGGAGTTTCTGCACGGGAGCGCCCCCTGGTGTTCGGATGTGCCAAGATTTCACCGTAATTCATTCAAATTCATTCATTGAGAAAACGCGCATTTGCACGATGAATCGTTACACCCCTATTGTAAAAATATTTAACGTTGATCATAGGCGCAGATTTCTTTTTACGCCGTTGGGTGCTCGGCACGTCACACAGCGCTTGGGTTGCTTAGCAACGGCAGACGCTACGGGAGCGCCCAAGCGCTTTGGAAAGAAGGATGAAAGCTGTAGGGTCCGCATGGTTTTAGATGTGAAATGTAAAGTGTCTCAGCTTATTTGTCGAAGCATTACAGATATCACAACTCCAATCAGAGAGGCTTCTGAATTTCAAAAGCATTTTAATTAAAAATAACTGAGCATATCTGGCGCTTTTTCATGGGTGCTCAGCCATTTTGGTGGGTGTCAAACCCTGAATCAGCGCCTGATGATGTTGATTAGGTGATTTTGCAAATATTGGAAAGATAAATAAAAAAAAAACATGAACTCTGTCTTTTTCTCTCAACAGGTATTGTGTCGGAATATTAAAAACTTGTATATTGGTATAAGCCGCTACTATTGCTTCCCTATGTTTCCTAATCTTTGGATAAAATGTAAATGCGTAAATGTAAATAGCATAAGTGTGATATGTTCTGCATTCGGTCACATTCGTTGCAGGATGTATGAGAATGTTTGTTTACCTCCTGACCAGATTTGTGTCTTATGCATAGCATCAAAATGAAAAACAAGTTTTCCAAATAAAACATTTGCTTGTCAACTGTTTGTGTGAGATATTCCCAAAGCTGATTCATAGGCTAGACCCTTTCTGCCTAAAATAAATAAAGAATAAAAATCTTTCTAGAGAAAGAGAGAAGAGAAAAACAGAGAAAGATAGAGAGAGCAAATGTGACATACCCCAGGTAGAGTCTTCTGTTCATGCAGTGCATTCTGGGCTTTGATGGCTGATTCACGAGCACAGTAGGTGAGAAATGCACAGCCTGTAAAAATGAGACAAGAATTAGATACAGAACTGAACACTTCTACACACATACATTCGCTCTCTCTCTCTCTCTCTCTCTCTCTCTCTCTCTCTCTCTCTCTCTCTCTCTCTCTCTCTCTCTCTCATAACAAACATACACGTTTCTAACAAAGCTTTCGGTTCTGCTTCCATCCAGCCATTTATCACAAACACTCTTTACAAGAGACAAAAGTAAAGTTGTAAACTATTTTCTCATTTAGAGTTTTACAAAATGATTGTTGCATATCTTAGTGCCATAATGTATTGCTATGTGGTTGTTAGGGTGATCTGTGAGAATTTTGCTGTGGTATATGGTCATCCCTGTAGTTGTTAAGGAGTGGGGCTACGTCTGAAACTGCCTACTTCCGTACTATATAGTAGTTAGGGATGTAACGATTCAATCGCGTGTCCAATTAAAAATGCCTGTCTGAAATCGATTCTGAATCGCAAGGCTGCGATTCTGTGTTTAATGCACAGCTTATGCATGTACTACAGCATTTGGTCAGTAGGAAGTCCTTATCAATCTAAAATCATTATTGCTGCGTCCGAAACCGCCTACTTCCATACTATATAGTACGCGAAAAGCAGTAGGCGAGGCGAGTAGTATGTCCGAATACATAGTATTCGAAAAACAGTATGCGAAAAGTACCTGGATGACCTACTACTTCCGGTTAGATTTTGCAGTGTGCATACGATGGACACTTCACTATCCCATGATGCCCCGGGAGAGGAGTTATCCAACGAAGAAGCGACATGACATGACGTGATGACGACGTATTTCACATGATGTAGCAACATGGTGGATGTAGTACGTCCGAATCTCATTCATACTACAAGGATTCATACTATACAGTACCTACCGTTTTAACGGTAAGTAAGTAGGTACTTCATCTCATTCAGTACCTACTGTATGGTATGCGGTTTCGGACGCAGCCTGTGAGTCGGACTCGTTTATAACGTGCATTTAAAAAAGCAACACTCGTTAAATAAAAATCATTCAAAATATTCTTTATTATCATGAAAATACCTGAAACAATTTGAAGAACAGCGATATAAATATTCCTGTAAACATTTCCTGGAATAGCGTTTGTAATGCTACTTCTTCTGTGGCACAAAGGGAGTTTCTGCATGAGAGCGCCCCCTGGCGTTCGGATGTGCTGGGATTTCACTGTAATTCATTCAAATTCATTCATTGAGAAAACGCGCATTTGCACGGTTAATCGTTACACCCCTAATAGTAGGCAAAAAGCAGTAGGTGAGTAGTATGTCTGAATTCATACTATTCCAAAAACAGTAGGCGAAAAGTGCCCGGATGACCTACTACTTCCGGCCTTTACTATCCCATGAGCCTCTGGGATAGGAGTTATCCAACGAAGACGACGACGGAGAGGCGTTGTTTTATTCAAAGATGTCCAAATGCGGGAACTCTATTTAAATCCAAATACATATATCGAACAGCTTTTTGGTTAAATTGCACTAGTTTAACTTCATTCCAGTTAAAGACTAACTTCTTGTTATGATGACGTTTGTCACGTGATGTATCAATATGGCGTATGCAGTATGTCCGAATTCATTCATACTATCCATCAGTGGCGGCTCTTGACTGCTCAACCGAGGGGCGCTAATTCAATGCTCACGTTCACAAAATACACATAAGACACTCCCTTATCAGTAAACTCTGATTACGCATAAGATTACGCGAGCGTCTCTTTTACCATAAACCCTTCAGACACGTCTGCAGCAGGCACTTATTTTGACAAGACACGTGATGCACACAGGATCTCTTGATGCGCATATTTGAATAAAGGAACCACACACGACATGCTACATACATGTTGTGACGAACTTCGCATCGAGCGCCCTCGAAAAAAGAAGTCAATATACTATATACTATATAGTACTTACTGTTTTAACGGTTGATGAGTAGTAATGGCAACTGTCACAGTATGCTATTTCGGTTGCTAAGTGTTTGCTTAAATCAAAAGGGCCTAAGATAATCTAGTTTTAGATGCAACCAGGGACCCTTCAATGTACTCTAAGTCTATGGGATTTATATTAGCCAGTTTTATCGCCCACTAGGTGAAAATCGTAAGTGATGGCTTAGAAAAGTAATGTCTCAACTCTCCTCAACAAGCTGCACAGTTTGATATATCATTCATGTCCACAGTACTAACAGCGCAGAATGAGTTAATACTGTAGTTAGGGTCGGGGGTTGTTCAAATCCATTTGGCAAGTAATGCTTGTCTTAGCACATGATGCTATTCAAGAACTGTGCTATTGATGATTACATTAAAACTCATTAAAGCCAAGGACAGGTTCTTACAGATTTATGTCTGAGAAAAGAAACATGACAGGTGTAACACAGAGAAAATAAAAGATCAAATCTGCTTAAATGTTTGACTTTAATGTCACCAGCATATTAAAATGCTCCATTACTGTGTATAACTAAAACATCTTCACATACAGTAAACAAACATCTCATTATGCGTCCGAATGGGAATAACAAAATCAGTCACATCGGTTCAATTCACACACATATTTGTGACTCTGGACCACAAAACCAGTCATAAGTCGCACTGTATATTTGTAGCAATAGGCAAAATGATCAATTTTATGCCAAAAATAATTAGGATATTAATTAAAGATCAAATTCTATGAAGATATTTTGTACATTTCGTACCGTAAATATATAAAAAATTTATTTATGATTAGTACTATGTGTTGCTAAGCATGTCATTTGGACAACTTTAAAGGCGATTTTCTCAATATTTAGATTTTTTGCATCCTCAGATTCCAGATTTTCAAATAGTTGTATCATGGATGATATTGTCATATCCTAACAAACCATACCTCAATAGAAATCTGTAACGGGGCGTGCTTTGAAGAAAGCGAGTGAGAGGGTGAATCCATTTGCGAAAAGGTTTTATTAGAAAAATCCCAAAAAGGGCCAGCAAACATATCCAGTAAGGGTGATCCAAAACCGTAATCCAAAACAGGCACTAGGTCAAGGCAGGCAGAGTCACAATCAAAATCCAAATATACAGGCACGGGTCAAACACAGGCAGATACACAGGCAGAATACAAATAACAGAATACAGGAAACAGATTACAAGGAAACGGGGTGGTTGGGCTAAGCATTAATCAGCCAGGAGCAGGTGAACAGGATGTGACTTATATACAGACAGACAGGAAGTGTGAACTGTGACATGGCATGATGAATATCAAAATAAAAGTCAGAACAGAACAGGATGTCAAAATAAAAGTCCAAAATACAAAAATACACAGAATACAACCAGAACACAGAACAAAACCTTACAAAATCTTATTATTATTCAGCTTTCAGATGATGTACAAGTTTAATCTGGCAATGTAATAAGACATTTTTTTTAAAATAAGTTTACTTTTTATAAACACTTAATTCAAGAAATGTTTTCTTATTCCATTGGCAGATTTTTATGCTTGTTTTCAGCACAAATTCGCTCATTTTTATTATTATTTTTTCTAAAAACTACACTGCAAAAAATGATTGTCAAGGAAAAAAAATCTTAGTATTTTTGTCTTGTTTTCAGTAGAAATATCCAAACATTCTTAAATTAAGACGCTTTTTCTTGATGAGCAAAA
This sequence comes from Misgurnus anguillicaudatus, assembly GCF_027580225.2. NCBI lineage: Eukaryota > Metazoa > Chordata > Actinopteri > Cypriniformes > Cobitidae > Misgurnus > Misgurnus anguillicaudatus. Next base: position 1,859,539 of record NW_027395276.1, on the reverse strand, counting down.
TGACCCAAGAAAATAAGTCTAGTTTTTAGACCAAAAATATTTAATTTAAATGATTTTGTGCATAAAACAAGCAAAAAAAATCTGCTAATTTTTCTTGAATTTAGTGTTTAAGAAAAATGTTCAAGATTTTTTTGCCTACCCCATTGTAATTTGTGGCAATTCAAATGCCAAAAAAAAAACAAAAAAAAAAAAACAAGAAAGGTATAGCTTTAAAGTTTCAGTACCTTTAAAAAACAAAACTACCATGATCTAAATAATGTTTAATCCACATATATTTATATAAAATAGAGTAATATTTATCACATATAACAAACAGACAAATTTACACTAAATATAACAATTTAACTAGAATAAACATTTTCATTTGCAATATAGCCTGACCTAATTTTATACAAAAACATTTGTATTTAACCTGGTGACAACATCGTATAAATTCGAATGATAAAAAAACATGCAGTATGATTATTAAAATAAAGCATAAATAAAACCCTGTGCACTGCAAAAAAAGACTTTCATACTTTAGTTTTTTTTGTCTTGTTTTCAGTAGAAATATCAAAAAATTCTTAAATCAAGATGTATTTTCTTGATGAGCAAATGACCTACGAAAATAAGTCTAGTTTACAGACAAAAAAATATACAATTTAAGTAAATTTGTGCTTAAAACAAGCAAAAATATTTTGCTTGAATTAAGTGTTTAAGAAAAAAAGAAAACTTTTCAAGATTTTTATCTCACCCCATTGGCAGATATTTTTGCTTGTTCACATAAATTCACATAAATTGTATATTTTTTGTCTATAAACCAGACTTATTTTCTTAGGTAATTTTGCTCATCAAGAAAAAGCATTTTAATTTTTAGATAAAGAATTTTTAGATATTTCTACTGAAAACAAGACAAGAAAGTCATTTTTTGCAGTGTACGTCTATTGTACATGCGAGTGTACCACTTAAAGTTGACAAATAAGGTTGTCATGAGGGTAATTTTTTTAATTGAGATTTATATGTATTAATCTGGAATCTGAAGGTGCAAAAAATCTAAATATTGAAAAAAATCACCTTTAAAGTCACAATAAAATTGAAAATGAAATTGTTATTTTTTAGGAATATTGTGTCATTTATTTTTTACAAATGACTTATTTCTGAGTTTCCTTCATCATATGATAAAAAACATGCAGTATGATTATCCAAATAAACCCCCACCCCTAACTCCAACATCACTGGGGCTAAAGAAGATCATAAAAACGTACAAATGAAATGGAAAACTAGGCGCCTTGTAAAATAGGTACGTAATAAATAGGTAATATAATGTACTGTAGACACCTCACTTCATTTCTTTAATGGGGCCAAAGGGTGCCACACATTTCTGACCTGCTGTCATATATCACAGAAGGGTCAAATCTGAAGCACAGGACTGGAAAAGAGATTGAGGGTCTTAATATTGATCAGGTTAATCAATCGACTCTTTCATATAAGAGCTCTCCTGAGTGAGTTTCTTGCCGAGCTGTGCAACCAGAAATCTTTTCCCTCCTGAACTTGGTTATGACCCGGGAGAAACGCTCCACTAGTGCTTCAACTGCCCTGACCTTGTATCCTGAACTCATCACCTCTTTTCCCAAAAGAGCCACTGGCAATGATTTCCAATCACCATGGTCATACATCAATCATTCCTGTCAATTTGAGCATTTACATCTGTAAATCATCTACTGTACATGCGGGTGTACCTCTAAAAGTTGACAAATAAGGTTGTCACGAGGGTATTTTTTTTAAATTGAGATTTATACATCATATGTATTGTTGACCACATTCCAAAATCTGGAATCTGAGGGTGCAAAAAATCTAAATATTGGGAAAATCACATTTAAGGTCACAATGAAATTGAAAAAAAAAACACAATTTAATTTTTTGGGAATATTGTGGTATTTTTTTGCAATTGACTTATCTGTTAGCCTTATTATTTAAAAAAACTGTGTATACATATATGTACAGTGCGCATGACATTGTATGTGTATGTTGCGCATCAGTGGCGGCTCGTGACTGCTCTTCCGAGTATGCGCTAATTCAAAATAAGTGTTTGGATTGTCAGGTGTGTGGTTCCCTTTTCCAAAATATGTGTCCTGCGTGTGGAGAGATCCTGTGTGCATCACGTGTTTTGTCAATATAAGTGCCTGCTGCACACGCGTCAAAACCGTTTATGATAAAAGAGACGCTCACGTTCACAAAAGACACTCCCTTAACAGTAAACTCTGATTACGCATGAGATTATGCGAGTATCTGGCAAACACAAGCGTCTCTTTTCAAGTTCAAGTTCAAGACAGCACGCACTTATTTTGTCATGACACGTGATGCACACACGATCTCTCAAAGCGCAGAACACATATTTTGAAATGACGAACCACACACATGACAAGCTACATACATGTTGTGACGAACTTCGCATCGTGCGCTTCAAAAAAAAAGTCACCACAATGGTATGTACAATTTTGTCACAATGCTCATATGTCAAACGTCTGTGTACCTGTACGAGTCAAATAAACTATACTTTGCAAGGCTTTGGTTCGACTGTGCACGTGCGTTAACTTAAAAAAATGGACTTAAGGCTGAAGTATAGTCCAGTTTTTATGCATATGTGGGGATCTGTGTACAGTGCGCGTGACATTGTATGCAAATGTTGCGCATACAAGAGAATGTAGTATGTAGCCCAGGAGATGCATTGCATTTTGTCACGATGCGCACGCGGCGAACGTTTGTGTACATGTACAAGTCAAATAAAATATACTTTGAAAGGCTGTGCGTTCGACTGTGCATGTATGTTTGTGACTTGTACATGTAAAAAAACTTAGGGCTGAAGCATAGTTCCGTTTTTACGCATATGTGAGGGTCCGCGTACAGTGCGCGTGACATTGTATGCAAATATAGTGCATACAGAAGAATGTATTACGTAGCCCAGGAGATGCATAGCATTTCGTTACAATGCGCATACGTCGAACGTTTGTGTACATGTACGAGTCAAATAAAATATACTTTGCAAAGCTGTGCATTTGACTGTGCATGTATGTTTGCGACGTGTACATGTAAAAAAACTTAGGGCTGAAGCATAGTTCCGTTTTTATGCATATGTGAGGGTCCGCGTACAGTGCGCGTGACATTGTATGCAAATATAGTGCATACAGAAGAATGTATTACGTAGCCCAGGAGATGCATGGCATTTCGTTACAATGCGCATGCGTCGAACGTTTGTGTACATGTACGAGTCAAGTAAAATATACTTTGCAAAGCTGTGCATTTGACTGTTCATGTATGTTCGCGTACACATAAAAAAATGGGCTTAGGGCTGAAGCATAGTCCAGTTTTTACGCTTATGGGAGGGTTCCCGAACAGCGCTCATGACGCAATTTTTGTCATCAAAAGATTGCGCGAATACTGTAAACATCGTAAGATTTTTCAAACCCTGCGTACAATGTACGCGTAGGTCGCACATGTGCCTACAGGTGACTGTATTATGTAGCCCACAAGATGCATTGCATTTTGTCGCATTGTGCATGGGTCGAATGTCTACTTTGAACTATACGGTTCTTTGCAAATGACCGTGCACTTACATTCGCATACACGTAAAAAAACAGACTATAGACGGTTTCATCGAATGCACGTTCGCTGACGGCATACACGTCTGGATCCAAACTTTACTTCCGGTTTCTTTTAATGGTCTGACTAGTTGCTAAACTGATCTCTTGAACAAATGCCTTGTCGAAAATAACAAATGTTTTGGTTTCCAAGGTAATCTATGTGTTGTTTTTTTTGCTTGTTATATAAATAAACTATGTTTAAAGAACTTTGCTGTTATTTATTCTTAGCGGAGTTCCAGGACCGAGCTTGGGCACTCCTGTTTTAAATGGTAGTGGCCCAGTGACAGCTTTTGTACCACTTTTTGTATAAAAATAAATTGTATTAAAACGAACCAAAAGTACAGTATCATGCATCTTGCATTTAGGGGTATATACATTTTTGATGTTCTCCTTTAATGCAATTCTCTTGTATACTGTACACCTGTACACCAGTCTCCAATCTACAGAAGTATTCTGCTACCTAAACATGGATATGGCAGCATATGGATGACAAACATTGTATTACAGTAAATGAACAGAATCTCAGTCCCCCCCAAAAAACACACACACTCGGGGGCTTGTACCGTTGACAAACCAAATCCCGTTATTGGCAACACAAAAACAACACAAAATCAAAGTTGTGATCCGGTATGTGGACAGTATGTGACGCACGCTGTATGAACACATAGCGTTTGGCCTATACACCACGGGGTTACAAGCAGACTCATTTTAAGATAGAGACAGAAAATTGGATTCGGTGAGTGCTATTCAATGCATCTACTATCTGTGTTGTATCAGGCTTGGATCAATACAGAATACTGGGAGCAGAAAACGATAGCTATCTCCTTATCATTTTCCATTAAAACCCTCTTTTAATAACACATTTCATCACAGTATGGGGGGGTTGAGAGAGGGATAAAGAGAAAACTAAATGATAGGGAGATGGAGCTTGTGCTTGAGAGATTGCACGGATAAAATGATTTTCATAGCCGCGTGAAAACAACTTTATCTCCTCGTTTTCCCAACCAAATGCTTCAAAAACATGCCGCAGTGGATTACGGACTATAAATTATATTAAAATCTCTCTATTGTAGTAATTTCATTTTCTGGCTGAAAATAAATCTAAACACAAAGCACTGGCAGACAAGAGTTTTAGGACACGCTAAAATATGGCCAAAGAGATTATTTTTGAATTAAATGACTCAATTACTCGTGTGTGTTTTAAATGCACGTCTCTGACTTTATTATGTTAACGGCTTTAAACTGAAATAAGCTTTAGGATTGGAATAAATTAAGATGTGTCTTTCTAAATAATATGCGAGAGAAATCTACCCACAAAAACGGCTTGATATAAAACTAGATTCATTTCTGATATGATGCTCAGTGTATTTTGAAAGGGGTTGCAAACGGTCCAAACTCAAAAGAGTTTCAGATCACTTATAGTATTTTATGTATGACCAATAGCAATAGAAACCTTTGCAAACGAAAAAAAGCTCAGTTGTGATGAGAGACTGAATTAAGATGTTCATCAAAAATTGCTTATAGGGCTCAACAAAATGCTAAAACAAAAAAGTCCCGTTGAAGGTTTTTTATCTCCATGTGATTGAAAAGGAAATAACAACCTCTTACGCTTGGCTACCCAAAGTCCCTGGAGTCGATCCATTTCATTTACATTATGCAGCTATTAAGTTATATAGCTTTACATTATATACAGCACTTGTGTCCAATAAAGTAATTGTGATATCATTTCCTTGAGCCAAAGGGTCATAATGTATACATTATGTGGCTTTAGATGGGTGATGTTTATACATTTATGAACTGCTTTTCTGAAGTCTGATCTAGTTTTTATAAGCAAGCCTTAATAAAGACCCGGAGCGAAGAACTCATCAGGTAAAGTTTGATCAAAGGTTGTTTCTGTAAAACAAGCAGCACAAAATGGAAATGCAATGTGTCTGTTGAAGCTGCAACCAGCAATATACTGTAACATAGACTCAGCTTACAGTACATAATGTTTTCGGAGAAAATGGAGTATGGGGGAACTGGTTCACAAATTGGTTTTAAAAAAATCATTTTGTTCTAATGTCACCATGAAATCGAAACTGACAATTCTTATTTTTTTATGAAATCTTGTAGTGTTTTTTATAAATGATTTATAAGAGCACTTATTATTATTATTATTATTATTATTATTTGTTTTTAAAGTGTAATGTGTTATAGTGGCACCTTAGCCTGAGTTTCCCCATGCTGCCTTGCGTGCAAATTTATTCACGCTGCAAGTCTAGCATGGAAACTATGGCCCTTTTTTGCCCCTGAAATAAGGAACCAATCACAGAACGGGGAGGAGGCAGCAAGACGATGACGATGTCTATGCGACACAGCGAAGCAGTTTTGTTATTTGTTATAACACGGCAACAGACGCGAAGGTACTTTTTAATGCAGCCTTAGACAGTGTTCTAAGTAGTTTTGAACGCAAGTGTATTTAAAAAAGAGCAACTTTTGGCGTTAAAGGAATAGTCTACTCATTTTCAATATTAAAATATGTTATTACCTTAACTAAGAATTGTTGATACATCCCTCTATCATCTGTGTGCGTGCACGTAAGCGCTGGAGCGCGCTGCGACGCTTCGATAGCATTTAGCTTAGCCCCATTCATTCAATGGTACCATTTAGAGATAAAGTTAGAAGTGACCGAACACATCAACGTTTTTCCTATTTAAGACGAGTAGTTATACAAGCAAGTTTGGTGGTACAAAATAAAACGTAGCCCTTTTCTAAGCGGATTTAAAAGAGGAACTATATTTTATGGCGTAATAGCACTTTTGGGAGTACTTCAACTCGCCTGAAAAGCTCCTCTTTTGAAACCGCTTAGAAAAGCGCTACGTTTTATTTTGTACCACCAAACTTGCTCGTATAACTACTCGTCTTAAATAGGAAAAACGTTGATGTGTTTGGTCACTTCTAACTTTATCTCTAAATGGTACCATTGAATGAATGGGGCTAAGCTAAATGCTATCGAAACGTCGCAGCGCGCTCCAGCGCTTACGTGCACGCACACAGATGATAGAGGGATGTATCAACAATTCTTAGTTAAGGTAATAACATATTTTAATATTGAAAATGAGTAGACTATTCCTTTAAACAATTTCATATCCAAGAAGGATGTTTGTATATGGCAAGACATGATAACCACAGAGTTTTATAGGACCAACCTGCTAGGCAGGCATCGTCGTCGACGAAGTACAATTAACTTATAAATGGTAAGTGGTATTTATTAATATCATATTGTCATTATGCCTGTATTGTGGTTGTCACAGTGCCACTAAAATGTGTTGCTTTTCAATACAATATACAGCTACCGGTTTAGTTGCATAGCTTTCGGCTGTGTGCACACGTACCGATAAAAGTTGTTGACGCTTGAATTTATGTTGCTCTACATACGTCATCTGGTATAATTGAAACGATGGGCTATGAGCTACGTACAGACGGATTTGATAGACATTCGTAGCACCCAATAAACGGCTCTGGGCATTCGTAAACCACGCCTCAAATACGAGAAAATGAGCTGGTCTGGTGTTAGCCAGGCTAGTGGCACCTAGCGGTGAGGTTGCGAATTGCACCTAACCTTTATTTCGAAACGCAATGAAAAGCTACGGTAGCTGCCTCAGGACACAAATTTAATTGTCTGAGACAACGTAGGAACAAAACGCACTCTTTGGAACAGTTTGTCCATTTAGGACTGCTGTAGAAGAATAACGGTGACTTTCATGTACCCGCATTGATAAAAACGGCTCGTTCTAAGGTGCTAAAAAAACAATACAGTTGATTATGCAAGGTGAACTGTAATATAGTTATGTATATAATTATGGATGTTCCGATCGATCGGCTGTAGATCTGTATTGGTCGATTATCTTATTAAATGCCTCGATCGGCACTCGCTAAATTTGCCGATCTCATGAACCGATCTTTGTATTTACTTTTGTCATCATAGGGCATTATTACAACCTGACCTGCAAATTTGGATTTCTTTTTTGTGCCTTACAGAGATATGTGTATTTTCTATGAGGGCACACTGCAGCACCACAACGCATCTTCACTTCCCCATCAAACAGTGTATACCACATCTATCTATTACTGACATTGTATTTTCATGCAAAAAATATATATATTTTTTTATATACGTTTTATCGTTGACAGTTTAAACTTCATTTTACTCACAAATGCTCTTGTCTGCATACACCTGACGTGCACAGACAGCCTGTCATTTAGAAAAGAGCAAAGGTCTCTACCGCGTCTTAAAGCTACAGCAACCTAATTAATCTGTCAATAATAACAAGAAAATCATCTCTGCTTGTGACTGAAGAACTGTTGTACTTTTTAAGAATCAGTGCAGGGTTTCCCGCAGCACTTTGCAGTTCGGGCGGCTCGCCTAAGCTGGAAAACCCTATCACCTTAACTAGGTCGTCCAACAAAAAAAAATTGCTGCACAAAAGGCCTTCAACATCTGCTTCAATTTGTGTTTATTAACCCTTTCACTTCAATTCGATTTGATTTATATAGCGCTTTTCACAATTGGAAATTGTTTCAAAGCAGCTTTACATTAATAGGAGCAGTGAAAAGGACAGAAAATCGACAGATAGCACAACATAATACACGATAGCATTAACAGCTAAATTGTTCGGCGGCTATGAATCAACATTATAAGCGAGCGTATAATACTGTGTTTCACTTCATCACGCAGATATTCCCGTTAGAGGTATCTGTCAAAAAAATTACATTTAATAATAATAGCATGTGTTCATTTTCATAATGTCTTTTTTTTTTATTAAGTTTTATTTGAGTGTTTTTAATAAAAATATTTTCATTTTCATCAAGACCCTTTGATTGCCACCCCCCCGGCCCCACCCACCCCCAACCCTACCACCTTAACTAACAAATTTTTGATATCAACAAGTTATTTGATTCTCTATTAAAACAATAATACTGCAAACAATATAACAAAGGCAACATCTGGGGCATTACTTTATCCAGAAAAAGGTTAGCAGTCATCAAAGCGCTTGCATATCAACCTAAAGAATCAGTATCGGGCATTGGTGTCGGCTGATCATGACGACAAGAAATCGGTACTCTGTATCGGCAGCAAAAATCCTGATCGGAGCATCCCTATATATATTATATTGCAATTCTGTCAAAAGTTTCACATCGCACCTTTAATTAATTTCCATTCTTTTTTAATGTATCATCTTTAAGATTTAAGCAAGGAGAGAGTTAGAGAGAGTTGACAAAGATATTGTACATCATCATAATGTATAAGTTGGCCTGAAGGTCTACAGCACCCAGGTTCATTACCCACAATTCCCTTCTTCAAAACCAATATTTCTTATATCATATTTCTTTCCTCGACAATGCCACGCTCAACAGAAATTATCTAAACGTTACACCTCATTTGTCTTAAAGCTGTTGTTCATTGCAAATGTTAGTTTGAGTAACAAGCTTTTGCGCACCTACCCTGCTGGTGCTATGCAGGCCATTATTGACATCCCCGAATAAACGTGTTTGTGTGTGCGTGCTGGTCAAAAAGAAGCATGGAAACACTCCTTCCATTCATTAATATTTACGGGTCTGGCTGTTTGTCTAAGTGATACACACACACACACACCAACATCTGCTCTGTTCTAAAGTCCACTGAGATGTTGTCTACTACCTACATAGACAGCTCCTAAACCAAGTTCAACAACAGCTTGACCATTCTATGAGACCAATTAAACTAGCAAGCAGGGCCTGGTTTGGTATCTTGTTTTCAGCGGTGCCATTGAAATGTGATAGTATTTTATTGATTTTATTTTTACCCAATAGCAGAAGGATTTTCACACACACTGTTTCATAGCAGAAACGTAAATGATCATCTAAGAGGAATGTAGAGACAGCCGTCACCACGCCGTTTATGTGTTTTTGCGAGAGCATTTGTGTGTACTGTATGACAAGACATCAGCGCTGAATCATCCTCCCTCTCTTACTCTCCTATGGGTATAAACTATTATTCATGTGTGCGGTGTGTCTTTGAGCATGACAGATAGGAAATATTTCAAGCAAAAGGAAGAACGACGCTTGCAGATACTCACAGAGGAGCATGTTTCTTTAAATGGGTTTTCAAGTTCATTTAACATGACGTTTTTAATGAATTCATGTTTTCTTTCACTATAACATTTCATAATGATAGTGTGACTAGCATCTGTCTGTTTTAAAAAGATAGTTCACCCAAAAATGTCATCATGTTGTAGTAAACCTGTATGAATTTCTTTTTTTCTGATGAACACAAAAGAAGACAGAATTTTCATTTTTGGGTGAACTATCCCTTTAAATGATAAGTGTATATTTCACCAGAATATATTTTAAAGTCTGCAATCAAAATAAACAATTTCAAAATTTCTGCAATTTCCAAACTGAAACATTACCAATTAAAATTACCCAGAAAATCACCAAATCTGAGCTACACTTAATAACAACAATACAAGGTGCTACAAAATAGTTCTTTACAGTGATCGCATGTAGAGAAAGCATTTTTGGGGACCCAAATAACAATCAAATGTACTTAAATTAAGAATTTATTTCACATTTTTATAAAACATTTTCTTCTAAAGACAATTATTTGTGAAACAGAAATGTTAAAGGTACTTAATGTACCATGCAGCCAAAAAGGTTCTTCTGTGGCATCGTGTAGCACCTTTATTTTTAAGTGTGTAGGTCTCCACATACATTTTAGTTAAAAGCACCACTGGGTGCATTCATGGCACACTGCGTTCTAAACCAAATGCATACTATAAGTGTAGATGAGACTTGTTTTGGGTATAAACTGAATCAACCATTTTGTTCTTTTTATTAAGATTTTGTGCTTTAATTTATTTCTTATTCACAAATAAAACGAGCAACGCAAGGTTCATTTTGCTCTGAATGCTCGGATGTTTCTGCGTTTCGTTCCATTTAGTGAAGAGGTGCACATGTCACACACACAGGGGGCTTTTAGTATGCATCATCGGCATGCTGAGCGGAGCTGCCCTACTTCTGTGAGCGCGCACAAAAATATGAGATGATACACAAGTGGGAGTGACCACAACACATCCAACATCCTTTTCATTGTCCTGAAACTGTTCACAGGGTGAACACGACTGCAAAAACAACATGCATTAGACATAAACTCATGCTACTCATGCTGAATGACATTTGACAGCCTGGTCTGATGAAAATCAATTGCAATCTGACTGTGATTCAATTCAGTGTATGAAGAATAAGTATATATGCACTACAAAACAATGTTTGTTGCTTATACAATTTAAGCAAACATTCCAAATATGTTTTTTTCTATATCAATATCATGCATAATACAGCTTAACTGCAAAACACACAATGCATCGTGAATGGGAGGAGAAACAGACCATGCAACTCTACAAAGAGAGGTTTGACAGCATGCAATGATGAAAATCAGATGCAATCACACTGACTGCAGTTCAATATTTTGTAAGTGAGCACAATGGGTGAAAAATATGACAAAAATACACACCGAGCCTAAAAAATAAAGAAACAGCCTATAAATGCAACAGAACACGTTTGATGTTTAAAGTAAACAAGACTACACAGCAATAAGGCAACTGTTTCTCTCTGTCACATTTAATAGTGCATGACCAAAAAGGTTACCCAGGTGGCATGCATCCATAAAACCCATTATAAAGCATTAGTACCTTTGTGCATCCCAGTATAACGGTCCTTGAGGACAGTCAGCTCGTGGATCTTCCCAAACTGTTCAAAAAGAGGTTTGAGGTCTTTCTCCTCTAGGTTGCGCGGGATCTGTCCTATAAAGAGCTTGATGGCATCCTGGTCTTTCATGGTGCCGTTGTCGGAGTGGATGGAGATGGACTCGGAGCCGTTCATGGGCTTGGGGAAGGTGATGTGCGCGTACTGGGGCTGGTGCGGGATCAGGAGCAGTGGTGCCGCTGCCTGGCTCGGTACCGCCCCCGGTCCAGTGAAGAGCAGGCTGGCGTGGGCAGGCTGAGGATGCTGCTGGGGATGCTGATGCCTTCTCGCTTCAGTCTGGGTGAATCTAGCCATTCTGCGCGCGGCGGAGAGCGCCACAATAATAACAACATACACACGCACGCACACGCGCTGGGAGAGAGTACGCGCTCAGCTGGAAACGCGACGCTCGCTTTCTATTCGACACATGTCACGCTCGCGCCTGACGGGAGGAGGAGATGAGAGAGGAGCTCGGTCACGACTCGCGTGCGCAAGCTCGTAGCGACACCTGCCGACGATTTTTAAGTAAAGGATAGAGATAGCGCGTGCTACGACATAACAAGTTTAAGGTCACTTACTCAGTTTTCGTTATTTTCCTCACGTTTATAGGAAATTGTAAACTTAAAAAACAGTAAAATCAGAAATAAGGAATACAACAAATGTAATACTGGAATTGTGTTGCGATTAAAAAAAATTATAATTCATATTCAGAACCTGAGGGTCAGGGGATCTCTGGATAATCCGTAATTCGTTTGTAATTAAAAAACGAAAATACCGCATTTCTGTTTTTTGTTTCAAAACGAAAAACCAAATAACCGTTTTTGGTGTCAGAATAAAAAAACGAAAAACCAATTAAAAACGTCCCGTTTTTCGTTTTTTGGCGATCATTTTATCGTTATTCCTTTTTGAACAAAAAATGAAGAGTGTCTTTGAACTTCAGTCAATTTGTTTTTCGTTTATTGCAAGTGGTGCCCGCTGCATAGCCAAATGGGCGGAGCTGGAGCTCTAGCGAGGCGTGGCACCCTCGCTGGATCTAGTGGGCGTGGCAGCATCAAGTGCGCAGGCGCAGATAGAGTTTGTTTAAACTTCCTGTACAGCCTGTATCAAGTACTCCGGAGTATTGCACGGGAAGAAAACGGTAATTTAAAGATAAACTGAGCTTTAATATGTATACTAAATCTTAATCTTACAATTATCGCTGTCTCGACGTGATTTTCGGGAGTATGTTGAGTTTCGCGTTAAACACTAGATAGCTAATGTGCTAACATTCTCCCGTCCACCACAAGTGGTACGTAGTGTTTTTATTGTAGTTTTTATTTTTTGTATTCAAATATTTGTTGAACCTGCACAGGTGCACCAGACAATACTTATGCGAGGACAGGATCTTCTGCTGTCTATATCACGGTGCCTACTGTAAATAAACATTTACACGAGCTCTGAAATCATGCAGTTCAACAAAAAGGTATGTGTGTGTGAATTAAATATTTTAATTATACTGTGTGTGATAAACATCATGTTTGTTGAACCTTTCTGTTTGTGCATGTCATAGTAATTTCTTTCTTGCATTTAAAACTAAAAACATACTGTTCATTTAATATTTTCTTGTGTTGTGAAACCTTTGGGATGTCTGAATTTAAACTACTTTATTTCAGTTGTTATAATAGTTTTTCTACGTAGCATTACTTATGACAAGTTAAAAACATGTATATAAATACTCTTTATGTTGTGCTCTTGAGCAAGGTGATTCATCACGAAAGCTGTTTATATGCAATGCACTGTACAAAACATGTAAACAAGACAATGATGCTAATTTATTCTTTCTATGTTTTAGATTTTATCATCATCAAGCGTGTTCTCAAGTCCAGACGATCCCACACTTTCACTGCTGTTACTGTACATCAACATTTTTAAATGTGTAAAAATCCAGCCTCTGGACAACCTTCCATTGGCTGCAGCACCCAGCATCAGCATCCCCAGCATCAGCATCCCCACCTTTACTTCCCCTCGACATTGGAACATGTCTGTACTGATTTTGAGGTACAGCTTTTTAACTTCTTGCTGCTTGTAAACTTGTTTAAATATCTTTAGTGGAGTATTAAGACAGAACAAAGTACACAGTTGTCACAAATAACCCACTGAGGGTCAGTTAAGTAAACCAAGTACACATTTTTAACAAAACTGTAAACAAACAGAAAGACTTAACTTGTGACAGCTATATACTGTATTAATTGTATATAGTCTAATTGTATTGTCTATAATTAACAGGGTGCCCCTCTACAGCTAGGAGGAATTGATTGTGGGGTATTTATGTTGATGGTAAGTGGTCTTTTATTTGCTGTACACCTGTGTCTGTGTACTAAACACAGCATTTGTTAATATTGTTTTGTTTTTTGTATACATTCTATGTTATGACTGTGAGTAAACATAAAAAAAGAACGATTAAGATTTTCGATTGCTATCTTTTGCCAGTCTGACACACCAATAATCATGAAGTGGTGGTGCTCAGTTAATTTAGACATTTCCTCTGACAAAGTATGATATTAATAACTATACTTATGATAAAACCTCCATTCTGTGCATTTCCAGTATGCAGACAATATATATAAATAAAGCAATGCATGCCTAAAAACATTCTAATGTTTGTCTCTTCGTACAGTCAAGTCCCACAACTACTCACCCAGAAAGTAACATATGCAGATAACATGAAATTCACTCCACCTGAGTCAGATGTCATGGAGATCATCCAGACACCAGAGGAAGATGTATGTAGCAGGAATGTTTATGTACTGATTGACTTGTTTAACTTGTTAATGTGTGTATTAACCTTTCCTCTTTCATGAATTTGTTTATGAGCAGTACATCATTTTTAATTATATTATTATTGGAATTCTTATATAGCACACAGGACTCAGCGGTGATGAGAAACATTCAGCTGACCTGTGAGTGGCTAAAGGAGACCACTTGCTGGGAAGATGAGCTGCAAAAGATCTAAAGGATGATGCCCTGTTGGCTATAACAATGTTGGACTTGTTTATAAACACCATGTTTTATGAGGGTGAAAGGAATGAAGAAGAAGTGTCGACTCCCTTCCCTTTTATATTTTAGAGAAGAGCAGGAAATATATGAGACAAAAGAGTTATTCGTGGGTTTTGTTTACACAAAAAACCCTGTCTTGTGAATCTACTAGTGGGGATAGACTAATGTAAATATTGATTTTTTTGATTGGTTTTTTAAAATACCATTAAACGTTTGTGTGAACTGTAAAGTGTTGTGTTCTTAAAATAAATTTATAATATTTATTATTGTATCTTATTATACCATTAAAGTCTTGTGTTCTTGAAATATTCATGATATTATTTTATATCTTCTTATTATAACATTTTATATAGATTTCTTTTATGTTAGATGCATATTTTGCTAAATTTGGGTTAATAGAAACCAATAAATACACTTGTAGGACAGTGGAGTACAACACTTGTACACCTGAGTATGTGACTATTAAATTACATTTATCTTCTACAAAAATGTAGTTGAAGCGAATGCTTCACTAATGTCAAAGCACATTGTATATCCTCTACTGTGGTAAGTCACATGGTTGGTTTTAGACTACTTGTCTGCTTATTCATTAAAAATAGCATCATGCATAGTCTATCACATAAAGGTTGAATCTTTTCAAAGTTACAGTCAATATTCCATTTAAATTTGCAATATCATTTTTACACCATATGCTTTCACATTTACATACAATAAGGGCAGGTAACCTAGTCTTATTTATTATTATTATATGTATTTATTTATTGAATTAATCAGATGATTTCGTAATACAACAAGGTCATATTAAACATTAGTAAATGCATTAATGGCCTTGTTGTCACTTTCAGATATTTACATCATGGTTTATGGTAAGCCACAGGAACTTGTATAAATGTATAAAAGTATAATATGACCTTAACATTATAACATTTACAGTAGGTTTTAGTCTTCACTCATCCACTATGCTTGTAAATCATTTAAGGGCATATATGCAAGTGAAAGAGTTGCAATGCAAAGCCCTGCTTCACTGTACTGTTGTACATTTGTATTTAAAGACATAATTTGACATCATCCAATTCCACAAAGTAGTAATACAATTCAAAACTGTGGCTTACCATAAACCATGATGTAAATATCTGAAAGTGACAACAAGGCCCTTTTATGGAGGAAGGAGTGGTGTGCTGCTTTGCCAGTGAAAGCTTACTATCTGTGCACCCCTCTTTATTTGTGTCCACCGCAACATGTGGGTTGTGAACTAATCTAAATGATCGATAACACTTTACAACAAGGTTGTATTTGTTTAGATTAGTTAATGCATTAGCTAACATGAACTATCAAATAACAATACTTCTACAGCATTTATGAATCTTAGTTCATGTTAATTTCAGCATTTACTAATAAATTTATAAAATCAAGTGTTGTAACTGTTAACATTAGTTAATGCATGAACTAAATAATTGTATTGACATTAACTAACATTAACAAAAATTTAAACTTGCTGAAAAGCTTTATTTTTAATGTTAATGCATTTACTAATGTTTAATATGACCTTGTTGTATTACGAAATCATCTGATTAATTCAATAAATAAATACATATAATAATAATAAATAAGACTAGGTTACCTGCCCTTATTGTATGTAAATGTGAAAGCATATGGTGTAAAAATGATATTGCAAATTTAAATGGAATATTGACTGTAACTTTGAAAAGATTCAACCTTTATGTGATAGACTATGCATGATGCTATTTTTAATGAATAAGCAGACAAGTAGTCTAAAACCAACCATGTGACTTACCACAGTAGAGGATATACAATGTGCTTTGACATTAGTGAAGCATTCGCTTCAACTACATTTTTGTAGAAGATAAATGTAATTTAATAGTCACATACTCAGGTGTACAAGTGTTGTACTCCACTGTCCTACAAGTGTATTTATTGGTTTCTATTAACCCAAATTTAGCAAAATATGCATCTAACATAAAAGAAATCTATATAAAATGTTATAATAAGAAGATATAAAATAATATCATGAATATTTCAAGAACACAAGACTTTAATGGTATAATAAGATACAATAATAAATATTATAAATTTATTTTAAGAACACAACACTTTACAGTTCACACAAACGTTTAATGGTATTTTAAAAAACCAATCAAAAAAATCAATATTTACATTAGTCTATCCCCACTAGTAGATTCACAAGACAGGGTTTTTTGTGTAAACAAAACCCACGAATAACTCTTTTGTCTCATATATTTCCTGCTCTTCTCTAAAATATAAAAGGGAAGGGAGTCGACACTTCTTCTTCATTCCTTTCACCCTCATAAAACATGGTGTTTATAAACAAGTCCAACATTGTTATAGCCAACAGGGCATCATCCTTTAGATCTTTTGCAGCTCATCTTCCCAGCAAGTGGTCTCCTTTAGCCACTCACAGGTCAGCTGAATGTTTCTCATCACCGCTGAGTCCTGTGTGCTATATAAGAATTCCAATAATAATATAATTAAAAATGATGTACTGCTCATAAACAAATTCATGAAAGAGGAAAGGTTAATACACACATTAACAAGTTAAACAAGTCAATCAGTACATAAACATTCCTGCTACATACATCTTCCTCTGGTGTCTGGATGATCTCCATGACATCTGACTCAGGTGGAGTGAATTTCATGTTATCTGCATATGTTACTTTCTGGGTGAGTAGTTGTGGGACTTGACTGTACGAAGAGACAAACATTAGAATGTTTTTAGGCATGCATTGCTTTATTTATATATATTGTCTGCATACTGGAAATGCACAGAATGGAGGTTTTATCATAAGTATAGTTATTAATATCATACTTTGTCAGAGGAAATGTCTAAATTAACTGAGCACCACCACTTCATGATTATTGGTGTGTCAGACTGGCAAAAGATAGCAATCGAAAATCTTAATCGTTCTTTTTTTATGTTTACTCACAGTCATAACATAGAATGTATACAAAAAACAAAACAATATTAACAAATGCTGTGTTTAGTACACAGACACAGGTGTACAGCAAATAAAAGACCACTTACCATCAACATAAATACCCCACAATCAATTCCTCCTAGCTGTAGAGGGGCACCCTGTTAATTATAGACAATACAATTAGACTATATACAATTAATACAGTATATAGCTGTCACAAGTTAAGTCTTTCTGTTTGTTTACAGTTTTGTTAAAAATGTGTACTTGGTTTACTTAACTGACCCTCAGTGGGTTATTTGTGACAACTGTGTACTTTGTTCTGTCTTAATACTCCACTAAAGATATTTAAACAAGTTTACAAGCAGCAAGAAGTTAAAAAGCTGTACCTCAAAATCAGTACAGACATGTTCCAATGTCGAGGGGAAGTAAAGGTGGGGATGCTGATGCTGGGGATGCTGATGCTGGGTGCTGCAGCCAATGGAAGGTTGTCCAGAGGCTGGATTTTTACACATTTAAAAATGTTGATGTACGGTAACAGCAGTGAAAGTGTGGGATCGTCTGGACTTGAGAACACGCTTGATGATGATAAAATCTAAAACATAGAAAGAATAAATTAGCATCATTGTCTTGTTTACATGTTTTGTACAGTGCATTGCATATATTGCAAGGGGTTATCCTTGAAATAAAGAAAGAAATAAAACAGCTTTTGTGATGAATCACCTTGCTCAAGAGCACAACATAAAGAGTATTTATATACATGTTTTTAACTTGTCATAATGCTACGTAGAAAAACTATTATAACAACTGAAATAAAGTAGTTTAAATTCAGACATCCCAAAGGTTTCACAACACAAGAAAATATTAAATGAACAGTATGTTTTTAGTTTTAAATGCAAGAAAGAAATTACTATGACATGCACAAACAGAAAGGTTCAACAAACATGATGTTTATCACACACAGTATAATTAAAATATTTAATTCACACACACATACCTTTTTGTTGAACTGCATGATTTTAGAGCTCGTGTAAATGTTTATTTACAGTAGGCACCGTGATATAGACAGCAGAAGATCCTGTCCTCGCAAAAGTATTGTCTGGTGCACCTGTGCAGGTTCAACAAATATTTGAATACAAAAAATAAAAACTACAATAAAAACACTACGTACCACTTGTGGTGGACGGGAGAATGTTAGCACATTAGCTATCTAGTGTTTAACGCGAAACTCAACATACTCCCGAAAATCACGTCGAGACAGCGATAATTGTAAGATTAAGATTTAATATACATGTTAAAGCTCAGTTTATCTTTAAATTACCGTTTTCTTCCCGTGCAATACTCCGGAGTACTTGATACAGGCTGTACAGGAAGTTTAAACAAACTCTATCTGCGCCTGCGCACTTGATGCTGCCACGCCCACTAGATCCAGCGAGGGTGCCACGCCTCGCTAGAGCTCCAGCTCCGCCCATTTGGCTATGCAGCGGGCACCACTTGCAATAAACGAAAAACAAATTGACTGAAGATCAAAGACACTCTTCATTTTTGTTCAAAAAGGAATAACGATAAAATGATCGCCAAAAAACGAAAAACGGGACGTTTTTAATTGGTTTTTCGTTTTTTTATTCTGACACCAAAAACGGTTATTTGGTTTTTCGTTTTGAAACAAAAAACAGAAATGCGGTATTTTCGTTTTTTAATTACAAACGAATTACGGATTATCCAGAGATCCCCTGACCCCTGAGAAGCTTTTTAAACAGCATTGAGGGAGTTTCTATGTATTGTGGCTTTTGGCTGATTTTTGTTGATTGTTAAGCCAATCCATTACAAATATTTTTTATTAAAGACATTTTATGTCTTTATTTATTACCCAACCATTCATTTCATTTAGAAATAAATATTCAGATTAAACATTGTTTACTGCATTTTAGTATAGTTTAGAAGAGTAGTGTGAAACAGATAAATAATTTAGCTACACATTTTACAGATGTACACATTCAAACATCACTTTTTCATATGTGGTCTTCAGCTCAGCATAATTTTGTGTGGATGCAACATATAATAGAAAATCCAAAAAATAAATAGAAATCCAGAAGAACAATTACACAATATCAAGGTTAGGCATTGCATTTAAGATATGTCTTCTTGGGTGCCTTGGTTCATTACCCGGGGCATTACTAAGGGGGTAAAAAAAATTGGGCCCTCAAAAAAATTGGGTGTGGTACTAGAGGGTCCAACCTCATATTGTATCATAGAGCCCACGATTGCAAGTGGCAATCAAACCAACCCACTAATTCACCAAATCACTAATTAAGGGTTAAGTTAAACTTGACAGTCAGATCAGAGCAATATTTAGATTAGAGTTTTTTTTTCAATGGCTCGATTTCCACCATTGATATATATGGATTTCCACCAAGTCTACCAATTCGTCTCAATAAACAGTCGATTTCCATTAAAATTTCCAACATGAGTAGCCAAATTGAACAAAATACCCACTTTTAAAATCATTTAAAAAAAGTGTCATGTAATTCGCATAAACAAGGTAAAACGAGTTGCTGAAACATTTCTTTTCTCATCTACAAGCTTTACTCACCGCTTTCAGTGACGTCACCTCGCACGTACGCAACAGAGCTCCACGCAGTACGCACATTCTAGATGACGTCGCCGGGAAGACAAACACACAACACCAGTGAACGGGGGAACTTGTACTGCTTTTACCGACAATTTCAGTGTACCGTTTATTTTGAAAGTTGATCATGTCGGTGAATTATGCCGCCGGTCTCTCCCCCTATGCGGACAAAGGCGTCTGTGGTCTCCCTGAGGTAATGTTGACGTTTATTGTCGTTAGCAGGATAGCTAGCTTCATTTATTGAACATTAGCTTCATTGAAACACACTTCAAATCTTATTGGTTTTAACGCTACTCGTATTCTGTTAAAAAGTAGCTTTGCATCACTATAGAAAAGACGTCTGTTTTAGTTTGTGCAAACACGGATAATGCAAACGAAAATGCTGAAAAAGAGACAATTCATCATCAGTTACAGTGTTTCCCACAGGATTTTGAGGAGACTGTGGTGGTGATGACGTCACCCGCTAATTAGCATATATGTGACGTCAACATGTCGTGTTTGCATTTGATCTAGTGTTGGCACCTGAAATATGTTTCATTTCTACTCTTTGATCTGTATCTGTATTTGATTTGTATTATATATCAAATTATATTTTAAGCCAAATTAAGCTGTTTTAAATAGTGAAATAAAAATGTAAATGGGAACCATGAAAATTCTATTTGTGGGGGCCAGTGTTGATTCTGTGGTGGGCCACCACAAATAAATCAATGTATGGAAAACACTGAGTTACTAACATAGATGAATACTAAGTACATCCCTCCTGAAAAAAACAGCATTGGACCAGCAAGGGAATTATGCTGGTCTATGCTGGTTTGATGCTGGTTTAGATGGTGATCACCAGCATACCAGCACCTAAACACAACATATGCTGGTCTTGCTGGTATGACCAGCACAGGATGCTGGTGCTAATGCTGGTTTGGTGCTGGTGCTAATGCTGGTGCTGGTTTAGCTGGTGTTCACTAGCAAACCAGCACCAAAACACAACATATGCTGGTCTTGCTGGTATGCTGTTTTTTCAGCAGGGTACGAGAGGTTGTGTAATGATTTGGTTTTAGCATGGTTATGGGAAAACAACTGTTCCATACAAATATCACAACAGTCCCGCCAAGTTGTAGGTATGTGACAAAAAAAATATAAATACTAGAAAATTCATATATAATTATAACCATATGATAGATAATAAAAAGAACTTTAACATGGTTTTTAAATTATTAAAATCGGATAATTATTAAGAAAGTTATGGAATTTTTAACTCGAAAATTAGGGGGCATTTTTGTACCCAATTAAAACGATAAAACTATGAAAAACTGTGACCTCTTCCGCTTGACCAAACACTTTAAAATATCATAACTTTCTCATTTCTTGGTCTATTTGCATAATTCAAACACCACATCGTATGTAAATAAAAGCCCAACAAGATTAAGATGACATCTTTTTAAAAGATATATAAATAAATGTTATTATTTTTGATTAACCACTAATTAATGAAACCGAGATCATCAATCCACGCATATCTTTCCATATAAAATCAAAGCCCTCTCAAGTAAAAGTTATATTTTTATATATTAAAGAAACATTTCATTGTTTCTTTAATATTTCTTAATTGACTAATAATGCTGGCGAGCAATTTAAATGGTCAGATATTATTAATACATTAATTGATGATTATGTTATTTATCATTAATAAATCAATAAATGCATGCATGTTGCATGCATGTATTTATTTATATGTTTGACAAAATTATGCCAATAATGTAATCTAGAGATTCTTATCCTTCGTTCTGTATGATTACATTGAAAAATAATGCACGGATTGATGAAAACGGAGAAGTTTTGGAAGCCAATGACTGAATGGGCGATTCTGCTTTTGACAACAACGTCACTCGCGGATCTTAAAAAAGCACATGCGAATGTTACAATCAATCCCAAACTTCATCTAATTCAAGTTACATGTATATTCTATCAAAAGTATTTGGTTTGAAACAAAATATACTCGCCTTCATAGAGGATTTCAATGCCAAACACGAGAGAAATTTTGCTTCGCTTATAACTTTCTTCTTACGACAGCTATCTTGGAAATTCGAACGTGAGAATCAACGTGAGGAAGTAATTTATGTCACTAGTATATGGGCTTTAGAGGTATTCACAAAGCAAAGATATAACAGATTTCCTAAGTCACCAACGCGTCTGACGCTGAATACCTGCTGGGAACACAGTCGTGGGAACAAAGCGCTCGTGCTTATTACGTCATTTTGTCACATACCTACAAGTTGGTTAGTTGCAGCACAGGTGATTTCTGGTTGCTAAGCAATATGCAAGGGATAATGTACAGCCAGCTTCGCCAAAAGTGATATTTGTACAATATCGGCTTGTGATTCCCCCTCGTGTTAAAATAAACCATTAACATATGAGGGGAGTTGTACAAATGGAGAACACTAAACTTGGTTCAAGTAGTTATTTGACAAAATTATAATCCCACAAGGACATAAGGTACTACAGTCAGTGTATCAGAAAATCTGGGTTTTATTAAAACAGAACATCAACTTCATTATTAAATGCACCTTTAATAATGTTTTTGTATGAATTGTGAAGATGTCACTTCTGTATTTTATTAGCTCATCTCTACAAATTTAAACCTGGCAATGCATGCAAATAAACAGTGGAGTGAAACATTAAAGGGTACATTTAAGAAGCCTTTTTTTAAAGTAGGTATTAAGACAAAATTTTAAAAATTTAAAAAAACTTCAAAGCTCAAAACTTATCACATGACTAGACATTTCCATTTACAAAGATACCTGGATTGTAAAAATCTGTTGAGGATTGAGAAAGTTATGATATGTTTAATATTAGAAATCAGAGGAAAAAGTTATATATTGTTGTCAATGGAAGGTGTGTGACCAAATATGCTGCATATTCACATGTTTTTGCTTGTTACTTTCTCATTTTATCAGAAATTTGCATGAAATTTTAACATAATATAATATTAAAATTTCCACAATTTATTTAAATACAATCTCCTCCATATATTTATATTACTATGTTTCAGTGCCAAGATAAAAGATATATATTTTGGTCCACCAACCTTTCATTAGTGTCCAGAGCTTAGTGGGGGCACACCTACCGGGTAAAAGTGACACACATTTTTAAACAGTTGCTGTGAACTAAAAACACCTCAGGGATGAAAGCTCAAAATATCAAATGCTTCCAGTGGTCGGACTTGACGTATTTATTGTTGTATTTAGTGAAAACACACCATGCAACGAGAATTGGATATTGCATGAGACGCATTGTAAAAGTCCAGCGATGTCAGCATTGCTATTTGAAGCTTTGGTGCCCCCAGTTTACGTATGTGAATTTATTATAGCATGTAAAAATTACCACTTTGTAGGTGTGAGCAAATAATAATAATATCCCCTTCTGACTTCACAAGGGGAGCTAAGTTTCAATGACCTTTTTTCTCAAATGCTGCTTAGTTTGCGCAGTGCAACATGAAGTCAAATACACACATGGTCTGTGAATCTGACATACGAAAGTCCCTGCTGAAAAACAATAGAAACTAATGAAATTTAATGGAAATTATATTGGATTTAATGAAAACTATAATAGTCTCTGTGAGTCTTTACTGGTAATGTGTTATCAACAGATCACTTCACCTTTTGGTGCATAATGTTGTTATAAATGCCATTAGAATTTTTATTGTTTTTATCAGCAGTGCTGTGTGTTTATATTTGCAGACGTTTGACAGCCCGGAGGAGTTGAAAACTAAAGCCGAGACTCTGGCCCAGTGGATCAGGGAGTCTCAGTATATGGTTGTGCATTCGGGAGCTGGAATCAGCACTTCAGCAGGGATCCCAGACTTCAGGTACCACACACCTCGCAACGATTAATAAATGCCTCATTTGAATTGTTCTGAATTTAGGGTCTCTCTTAACTCATTTTGTCTTTTAACTAAAATATCTAGGGATAAAGTATGGGCAGCATTAATTTAGTTTTAACGGTAATATTGGTAATAACTTTACTGCACACCACAATCTTTATAGAAATGGTAATAAATCTACAGAAGCAGTTCATCTATAGTATGGTAGAGGGCGTTATTTCTTAAAATATAAATCAGTCTGACTACAGAAGCGCAATAAGCTCTTGCTTTATAGAGACAGAGCGCAGCGCGTCATAACCTGAAAACCATGCCCACCGGGGGGGAAAGCAATCCAACCGTCTCCATTGACTTTGTATTGCGGGAGTACGCCTCCTTGTCATTTCTGGCTTATAACAAAAAACTGAATAATGCCTAAAAGCTGCTGTGTGACAATATGTACAGCTAACAAGCCAAAGAACCCAGAAATAAGTTTTTATAAGCTGTCAAGCCGTAAAACCCAGCCTTTAAGGAGAATAAAGTGGATCGCCGACTACGTTTCCCCCTATTGGACGCAGTTTTACTAATAGGAGTACTATGAAAAGTTGCCTGTTTCCATTTCTGTGTCTTTAAACGCTCGTTTTTTGAAGTCGAAAGCTTATAAAAACGTTTTTTTTTTTTTTTTTGGTTGTTAGATGTACATCTTGTCACACAGCAGCTTTTAGGTATTAATCTGTTTTTAAGTTTAATCTGTAAATAAGTTTTTATAAGCTTTCGACCCCAAAAAAACGAGCGTTTAAAGACACAAAAATTGATACAGGCAACTTTTCATAGTACTTCTATTAGTAGAACTGCGTCCACTAGGGGGAAACGTAGTCGGCGATCCACTTTATTCTCCTTAAAGGCTGGGTTTTACGGCTCGACAGCTTATAAAAACTTATTTCTGGGTTCTTTGGCTTGTTAGCTGTACATATTGTCACACAGCAGCTTTTAGGTATTATTCAGTTTTTTGTTTTAAGCCAGAAATGACAAGGAGGCGGCTTCTCGCAATACAAAGTCAATGGAGACGGTTGGATTGCGTTCCCCCCGGTGGGCGTGGTTTTCAAATTTGCATAACTGCGCTCTGTCTCTATAAACACCCTTATTTATTTGGGATAATTAATACCCCAGAGAATGCTATCTATCTATCTATCTATCTATCTATCTATCTATCTATCTATCTATCTATCTATCTATCTATCTATCTAGAAATTATATGTTCATGTACACTAATTTTATTAGAGTTAAGTTTATATACATAAATATAAATACACACTGGCCAGTAAGGAAAATACAATCTCTAAATATCTTTTTGATGGCCACCACTGTATCTACAAAGACATCATTATGCTCTATAAACCATAGAATAGAGCCGTCATGGAGATTTTGGACATTTTTCTTACTGGATGCCTTAAAGTCTGGACTGTAAACTGCAGAGAGCTGTCACTAGAGGGAGGAATAGAGTTTTCATAGCAAAAAAGGACACTTCTGCTTGGCTATTAAGAATAAAGTATAACAGTAGCATTTCTCACATGACCTCACCAAATTGCATGTTTAGTTTTGTGAGTTTTTATTTCCTATACTTGTGTGTATTGTGTTTAAAATCATTGTTGATTTTAGGCTACATCCTGGTTATTGATGCCACTGAAAATCAAAGTTCAAATGAAGCACATTAAATTGTGGCATACTGCACATTTTGTAGGCAAATGTAGTTTGACGTGTAAACCTATGGTTAAAAAAACTACTGTTGAATCTCAGCCTCACACCACATTATTGATTGGTTCTGAATTATGTGAAAATAAATCATGCCTTCAGGCTGTTGCTGTAGTCTCAAGTCCCCATGTATTTGCTTTTATGTATTTTTCATGTTTTTAATCACGTCATGAGTAGGCGCATCTGAATTCAGGCTGATTTTTTGATGATCAGGTTGCCGCGTTTCAATGCATAATTTATGTTTTAGCAAATTTGTGCTCATGCTTGTGCAAACCACACAAATAGATCAGGCGCTCGAACCCCTGGGAAAACACACATACAGATTCAAAAATTGTATAGCTTGGGCTGTAAGTTGCTTTGGATTAAAGCACCTGCCAAATGCATAAATGTAAATCATATTAGCAAATATTTGCACTATACGTATATATTTTTTGACTTTTTAAGTCTAATAAAAAGAATATGATAATTTAACATGTTTTAAAGCAAGTTCATTTACTTTAAAATTCTGTTAACTGTGCTATTGTCTTTAGTTATCGTAATTGTTCAGAGTTCACATCACAACTATAACAATAAAGATACAAGTAACGATACATTGACTACGCCAATAGATAAGGTGATCGACCAATATGGGTTTTTTTATGGTTGATGCCGATACTAAGAAAGCTATATGGCCGATTGGCTGATAAAACGCAAATGTAATCACAGTAAATAAGAGGCACATAGAAAATTTGTGAAACTACATAAACATTTGATATGCATAACATTTATCAATACCCTTTTAAAGTACATATTTACATAATTCTTAATTTACATAATAAGACCTAAACAATGTGGATCTGACATCTCACGGTACTGTTTGAATAATTGTTTTAAACCAGTGTGTTGTTGTGTGTGACACAACATAATGTAATGTTAAAAAGTGAATAATGATTGGTCATTTTACTGTCTGTCAGACTTTGGCTTTACATTGAGTGACACTGAGTGTCCTTTCATT
This sequence comes from Misgurnus anguillicaudatus, assembly GCF_027580225.2. Lineage (NCBI taxonomy): Eukaryota > Metazoa > Chordata > Actinopteri > Cypriniformes > Cobitidae > Misgurnus > Misgurnus anguillicaudatus. The sequence continues at coordinate 1,832,940 of NW_027395276.1, read as the reverse complement.
ACAAACAACAAATGTAAGTAATAGAGAAATTTACTGGCCCATTAAAATGATTTATCGTCCAATGAATGCTGAAAAAAATCCAGATATCGGCCGATATATCGGTCTCTGCGATATACTGGCATATCACTAGCAATGATGCAAACAGTTGCAAAAGTTTTTATTAAAGAAAATTTACAATATTAGTTAGGGCCATAAAAAATAAAATATATGCGTGAGTAGTTCAGGGTTCCTACGGGGTTTGGAAAAGTATGGAAATAATAAATACAAGTATGGAAAAATATTTACGTTTCCAGACTTTTGTCCCTATTTCGTTTTATAAATATAAAATTAAGAATTTCTAAATGCATATAATAAATATATGAAGAGTTTGGTTCCAAAACGCGATAAACGCCATTTTTGAAAAAAATGAGTTACTGCCAAAATCAGTATTATATCAGGTCAGTAGTTAAAAGTAAATAATTAATTTTACGCAAAATCCAATACCCGCCGTGATATTCTGTCATCTTTTCTCCCTTTTTTCCCAAAATGCGACAAACGCCATTTCTCCTTTTTTACAGAACGCAATAAATCCATTTCTGATATTACAGCGGACCAGTCACGCAATGTAAACAAACATGGCGGCGCGCTGAGTACACGGAGTCCTAATTTTCCTCATCTACTTTGTACTTCGTGATCAACAAACAAAACAAAATAATACTTTAATAGCATTGCCAAACCTGTGATGGTTTTCTGTGACGGGAAAGAAACGTAAGCCATCAACAGCTAATAATTTCCGCGAGAGGCACTCGGTTGCTTGTTCTCCAGACAGCATCAAGCTTCTCATGCTAAAACATTGTGTTCTTAATATAACAAAGTAAGTGTTTTGGTTAATGCCATTAATGTTTATTTTTTAATCATTGGATACCACTAGTCAACTAAATAAATATAAAATGGTAAAGATGAATGCACATTTATACATTGATTTAATAGATTTATAGCATTTTGAAATAAAAAACTGTCATGGATTTATTGCATTTTGTGGAAAAAATAATTAGTTTTTATAATAAATCTTTGAAAATCAAGTTATGGATTTGAATTGTTATGTTTTTATAACCTAAAGATGCTATGTGAAAGTTTGTAACAGAAAATAGTGGTTTTCATCTTGTCACTTTCTTGGTATAGAAAACACGTTTTTACCGAAATTTGTCAAAATGGATTTATTGCGTTTTGGAACCAAACTCTTCATATATTATATGTACAATCGCTTTTTCATGGCGATTGGATCAGTCTTCCAGCACTGCCAAAAAATCGTTTTTACACCTGATCTTGTTAGTTTAGAATGACATGAGGGTAAGTAAATGATGATAGAAATGAAATTTTTGGGTAAATTTAATAACCCTTTAAAAAATTGTGACTGATTTAGCATAAGGTCACAAAAAGAATTTCTAAATATTTTATCTATAATAAGTAGGGATGCACCGATTTTTTTGGGCCCGATACTGATTTAAACAGACAACTACTGGCCGATACCAATATTAAACACTTGTATACAATACTACCTCCTCTTGATATTTCTGCAGAACACTCATTGCAAATGGCGTTTTTTTTTTGGTCTTTATCCGAGATTTTGAAGAAAGCCCAGACTGCAGACATTTTCCCGAAATATTCTAGACCGCATGGATCACGTGAATGAGTAATCTCGCGTGATTAACTATGTGATTTATTATTTTTTCCCTCATCGCACGTCTGACAAACTATAAATTGTACAACTTATTTTGTTTTGGGAAGTATTTAATTATTTTGATAATTATTGTTAAAAATGCTGGATTATGCAACAGGCATGCAACTCATTGCCTTTATGCGGTTAATTAATAAACAGTCGGTATCGGCCTTTCTCGTGCTGTTGCCGATATGTAGATGGTTTAAAAAATGGTTTAAAATAAATATCGGCGGCCAATACATCGGTGATCACTAATAATAAGCCTATTGTTTAAACAGTTTTTTCAAGTTTGTAAAGTTTAGTACCTAACAGCCAATTATGCATTGTCATTTGACTTTAGCTCTATTTTCAAATTTTCTGGTTAATTGTACATGAACATCCCTTCTGTGTCTGTATTAACAAATTTAACATGATACCCTACATAGAGGTTTTGACTCAGGGTGTAATATTAGGCTACTTGTCGGTGTTGATAGCATTGTGGGTAAGTGCGTTGCCATGTAGCGCGTTTATGCTTCGGGAGACCCGAGTTAAATCGTGGCTCTTGGACTTTTTACCATCCCGCCCCTCTCTAACTTCCTGTCTAGCTACTTTCCGATCCTAATAAAAGGCAAAAACATAAATACTAAATGTTTAGAATGTAACATACTTGTTAGCAGTTGAATTTTAAAACAATTTATCAGAACAAGTTAAATATGGTTGGAAAAATCTGTAGGGAAGTCTGGAAATTTGAGTCTTAAAAATATGGAATTTTGAAATGAAACTTGTGTAGGAACCCTGGTAGTGCAACACATGAGCAAATTAACATGCATCATTATAACTAGCTATTATTTGCAATAAGAAAAAAACTTTTTTAGACGTGGACAATTATTTATGATAATTTAGCATGTTTTATATGTTTTATCAAGTGTATACACTGTTGGGATCAAGTTCAAAGTGTTTTTCCAATTCATGAACAAAAACTTATTGACAGTTTAAAGTGCCCTTGTATTTGAAATGACAGACGACACTGTGAAGAGATATTGATATTTAAAATGTGTGAATGTGTTAAAGTGTGAACGGCCCTCAACAGGTGGTTAATTTAAAAAAATGTGCACACTCGACAAACCCAACACACTTGTTCATTTTAAATCCAACAGACAACTTTGAATGTTGCTGTTTGTCAGTGTTTTTTTGGGTTTGTTGGAATTAAACTAGATTAACCTTTCTAGATTCTCAGATGGTGTATATCGTTTGTGTTTTGGGGTGTGTGCGACGTGTATTTCATCACTGACCTAATTTATATTTGGTTTACTTTTATATTTGTGCTTGATCTACCAATTTGGGATGTTTTATAAACTACCGAGATAATTTGTTTGATTTTACATGGTGTCATTTTATTGGTTCAACACTCTGCATGCTGTTGGGTGATGCTGACATTTGAAGCTATTATATATTTATGTTTTTCATTTTTCTTCCTTCTGGTCTTTGATTGTTTTGGGATGTTCGCCTCTCTGTCATTGCGTTGACTTATGTGTTGTGTTATTATAGGTGAAGTATTTGATTCTGAGGGCACCTGCACATTTTTCTCCTGTGTTCTTTAAATGAAAATTTAATAGGAACGCCTGTCTACCACTTTATGATTGACAGACTCGTTTTCAGAGTGCTGCTTTTATAGGTGTAAATAGACAGCTGTCATGTTTTACTGCGTGTCATTCAGGAGCAGACGTAAGGCTTAAAGAGACGATGGGGCATAGAAATGGACACTGACACTGCTTTAGCAAACAGTGGACATTATTTTAAAGGAATATTACACTTTTAAAAAATCTGATTCTTTAAAAATCTCATCCAGGATGTGTATGTCTTTGTTCTCAACTGGACAAAGAAAGATATAAACATCTTGAATGACATGGAGGGGAGGGAGTAAATTATCAGATTTTTTAATGAAAATTGGGTATTCCTTTAAACTGCTTTTTTATTAAATATTCAGCAACTATATTCCACTTTCCTTTCACACAGCTCTTTCTTAATACTGCCTTGTTTGAGACAAGGATGCTATGCAGTATTTCAGAAACATAGCTACGATAGGAGGACTTAACTGTAGCCTCGGCCTGCAGACTGATCGCTGGCCGCCTGATGCGTATTGCACACAGAAAGTCAAATTGCTAACTTTCTAAAATGAAAAAATTCAATCTGTTTGGCCGGTTTTGTGCAATTTCTGAGAGTCAAGGAGCACTGGTTTTCATCAGTTCACTTTAAAATGACAATTCTCTGGGCCAAAGTTTGCGAATCTTATTCAAGAGTTTCATTAAAAAGTTTTGTATTGACATTTAGTAGCATGTAAACAGGATATCTTTGAGTGCCTTTGCAGAAGGATTCTGCTTTGGAGGCTTTTTTGTTGGAACAAGCAACTACCGTAAACAAAACCTCGAAGTTCATGAGAAATGCCGACAGCACATGGTGTCTAAAAGGGTTGCCGATGCATTTTTTCTAAAAATATATTTATTTATTTATTTGTTTATTTGAAGAAAAGAAAAAGGGGAACAATACATATTAATGAACATTTTCACAATGTAAATATGTCAGATTGTAGCCTTAGGCTAATTTCCATCTGCAGACCCCTTGGCAGATTGATGTTACATGCCAGTTAATAAATACATATAAAACACTATACAGTCCATATACAAAAAGACAAGGACAAAAACAGTGATCACATCATATTAAAACAAACAATAACAACAAACATACAAATATATAAACTGAAATAACAGACCCTCTGCTTTCAAACAAAAATAAACAAACAAACAAAACTAATTATAAACTCTTAAAAAATTGGGTATTTTTCTTCAAAAATACAACAAGTTTAGCAAAAAGTTGAAATAATTTCATTTTTGTCAATGAATTTTGTTTTTTATAAATGTTATTTTTTTATAAATTGAGCCATCTAGTGGAGAATAACGGTATTACAGATAACCATAAAAACTCAACAGGAACACGTTTTTTTTCATGCAAATGTTGTCTCTTAATTGACGAGATAATTCGTCAATGGCGGAAAAAGAGTTAAATATGTGACACTGAATTTTTTTTTGATGGGGCCAGTAAAAATTTTGGCAGGGCAAGTGAAAACATTGCTCCCAACTGGGGCAGTATAAAAATTATCTTGCCCATGTTGGCAGCCACAGTGTTATAACTGTTTTTACCTTGTTTTTACCATGTTAGAAACAAGTTGGTATAGGATTAACTTGAGGCAATAGTTTGTGGCACATGTTTACAAAATAAAATCACTTTAGCTTAAAAAGCATATACATGAGAGCCGGCTTTAACGTGACAGCATATGTTCTCTTTAGTGGAGGAAATGTTTATTGTAGTACGTATGCCCATGTTTTGGATGTTTGTGTCATGAATAAACACAAAGTGTGGTTAAAAAAGTCAATTTAAAAGTTGAGAATTTGCAACGTCAGCGGTTTCTTCTCCATGTTATTGTTTACACGATCATTGCGGCTGGGTGTTGTGATCTTTCGGTAGTGTAACTGTCAGATGATATGGGTTTGGCGAATTACAAATCAGGGAACGATATGCAATGGGAGCGAATGTGGGCTCACATGCATTTGTTTACACAAGACTCTGTTTAGGTCGGTCTGCAGATTGCTTTTGAAGAGTAACCCTGTTTTTCCCCATGCTGTATGTTTTTTTGTTTTTTTGCAAAGGTCTACATTACATTGTGATCAAAGCATTGAAATCACATCCTCGCATTGGTTAAAATCAACCTGAAATGGTCATGAACCTTGTTAAACTCCATCAGAAAGACAGTATTAAAGTATTCTTTTATTGTACTTCAAAGTCTTTCACTTTCAGAAAAAAAAATATAGACTCCTTTAATGAAAAGAAAACAGGCTTTGTTCGAGCACATACCTGAGATGTGTTTGTGTTTGTCAGAGGTCCTAACGGAGTGTGGACAATGGAGGAGAGAGGAGAGACGCCTCACTTCAACACCACATTTGAGGACGCACGTCCAAGTCTGACTCACCTTGCCCTGCTGCAGCTCCAGAGAGCAGGATACCTCAAATATCTCATCAGTCAGAATGTGGATGGCCTTCACGTGCGCTCCGGGTTCCCCAGGTAATCACTCAGACATCACATGTTCGTGAATTAATTGAGTAGAAGGCTTTCTCAAGCTCCAATTTTACTATGCTTTGATCGGCTGGCTTTGTGCATTGTCCTGGAGTCAGGGTGTACAGGATTTAATCAGTCAAGTGACTACAAAGGTTTGGTGACACTTTCTATTTGTGGGGGCCAGTGTTGATTCTGTGGTGGGCCACCACAAATAAATCAATGTATGGGAAACACTGTAATACTACTTGCGTCTTTAGAACAGATGGAAATCTAGTATTAAAATAAACTTTGTTGCAAATAACTCAAAACTTATTTGAAGTTTTTTTATACAATTTTGGTGTCGATTGTAAAAATGTATATAAAACCATACTTAAAGGAACAGTATGTAGGATTGTGGCCAAAACTGGTATTGCAATCACAAAACTTGTGGCTAAAACTGGTACTGCAATAACACAACTGGTGGCCAATACACAAAATGACAACATAAACATCAGTTGAGGGCTGCAACTCCACTTTTTAAATGACAATATCCTGGCCGGACCACTGTTGTCAGTGATATAAGTATTTGAAATGAAAATCATTTCTTAATGTATAGTGACATATCAGGGCCATTTCATGATTAATTTATATCAATTTCTTACATACTGTTCCTTGAACATTTTTTGGGGAGTTTTTAAAGAGCCAATGTTTCATTGCTAAAAGTATATTATTTTGTGTATTTAGTGTAAAGGTCTGTTCACATTATAACGATAACTATACCGTTTACAATAACGATAAATATTAGCGTCCACATCGTAACAATAACTTTATGCTAATTCGCTCATGCACGCGGCACTCGCACAAAGAACTTGCCTTTAATGGCATTAACTAATATTGGATATTTCTTGTAATTAAAAACTTTTGCAGTTGTTTATCGTTATAGTTGTGGTGTGAACTCCACTATTCTCTTTAATATAAAACGATTTTAAAAAATTTAAGTTATAGTTATCGTTATAATGTGAACACCCCTTTATGCAATGTGTTTTTGCGTAGTTTATGGTTCAAGAAACTGATAATTTTTAGGGATGCACCAAATGTTCGGCAACCGAAATTATTCGGCTGACAATAGCAAAAACTAATTTTCAGTGTTTGGCCAAACAAGCGAAAAAATACTAAATTTTACCGATCAAAAATTAGGGATGCACCGATATGGAAATGTTGGCAGATACCGATAACCGATAACTCTTTATATTTGGGGGCCGATAACATATATATATATATATGAAGAGTTTGGTTCCAAAACGCAATAAATCCATTTTGACAAATTTTGGTAAAAACGTGTTTTCTATACCAAGAAAGTGACAAGATGAAAACAACTTTTTTCTGTTACAAACTTTCACACAGGATCTTTAGGTTATAAAAACATAAAAAATTCAAATCCATAAGTTGATTTTCAAAGATTTATTATAAAAACTGATTATTTTTTCCACAAAATGCAATAAATAAGTTTTTATTCAAAATGCTATAAATCTATTGAATCAATAGCCTATATAAATGTGCATTCATCTTTGCCATGTTATATTCGTTTAGTTGACTAGTTGTACACACTAATTAAAAATATAAACATTAATGTTATTAATCAAAACACTTACTTTGTCATATTAAGAACCCTGTCATTGCGGTTACTTGACGTCTTCGCTTAACGTCTTTCACAGCGATCAGCTGTAAAATGTTTTTGGTCCTGCTCGATTTTCGTTGACTTTGAGTAAAATTATGGAAAGTTTTTCATAAGATCCTAGGGCTGGGCGATTTGACCTAAAATCAAAACCTCGGTTAATCTAACATTTTACATCGGTTACGATTAATAAACGATTATTTTTTGCCTCAGAGTTCACTGACAAGGTTGGAAAGTTTAGGGCACACCTTAAATCAGCCTGCAATGCAATTATTCACATTTTTCCCAAAATAACTGCATTACTGAAAAATATTAAATAGACTTAACTCTATGCAGATGTTGCATGTCATTATGTACAATTGATGAAACGTTCAGAATGGGAAGTTATGAATCAAAGAATCATACAACCCCCATGACTAATTATAGACATAAAATACATACATAATAAGTTGTATCCAGATAGCATATTGTAATGAGATGAGTAGGGCAAAATACATACTTGGACTGTATCCTTTACACGTTTCTTGTATTCAATCCATTTTTTCTTAACTGGGCACTGATGTCTAAGCCATTTATTCTCATCTGTAATGCTTTTGGTGTTAATGTAGACTAGAAGTTCTCCCGTTCTCTCTCTCCGTCATCTCTGAAGTGTCTAATTAAACTCACGCGGGTGCGTCTTTTCGCGGTTTTGAGTGAGTGAGATGTGATGACATTACCCGGGCTGCTTAGAGACCCATCGGTAGATTAAACTGAGCGCGTGTGCGGTAAAAACTCGATCGCGCATTCCGTATTTTTGTCACAGGTGCCTGCACATTCGCGAGTACTTCTTAAAAAAAAGTACTGTGCTTCTTTTGGGCACTAGATGATCCTGCTGCTCAGTTAAACAGTGTTTGAGTTCTCCTCCATGTTTCGCTGTGCCACTGACAGGACGGGGCGGAGTTACGCAACATCACACGCAGCAGTTTGTTTTTAAAGGGAAAGTATTAACAGGATTAAAAACCGAAATAACCGACATGATAAAATAATGTCGGTTAGAGGTTCTGAATTTCGGTTTCGGTTATTTTTCGATTAATCGCCCAGCCCTATAAGATCCTCTGGGGTCAATGTGTTAGCATGAGAAGCTTGATGCTGTCGGGAGAACAAGCAACCGGCTCCCGAGTGCCTTTCAGGGAAATTATTAGATGTTGATGGCTTACGTTAAAGGAGCAGTGGCGTTTATCGCATTTTGGGAAAAAAGGGAGAAAATATGACAGAATAACACGGCGGATATTGGATTTTGCGTAAAATTAAGAATTTACTTTTAACTACTGACCTGATATAATGCTGATTTTGGCAGTAACTCATTTTTTTCAAAAATGGCGTTTATCGCGTTTTGGAACCAAACTCTTCATGTATAGGCCGATAAATATTCATATTATTTTCACAATGAAAAACTCCCAGACCGCAGACTGCTTGTCTTTGCGCTAGACTAGCATATTCTTCTTAAGCCCGCAAACCCTTGTCATCTTCGTGCTATGTCACAGGAAGCACCAATCAAAACTCCACATGGCCAGCAATGAGCAAGTGAAGTGGTTCAACAAACCAAAATAATCCATCATTTATCGGCTTTCATTTATCGGCCTAATTTTGCTATCAGACCGATAACCGATAATATTAAAAATAAGCAGTTTCCGGCCGATAACGATATGTCGGCCGATATATCGTGCATCCCTAACAAAAATATTAATAAAAAGCTTTTTGTTAGACCGCTTTTTCCTCTGTCATGCTCTGTCAATCTTGCCGCTGTCTCACTCCGTGCTTGACCGTGCATGCAGGCATATACATATTGTATATGTATATGCATGCATGTATCAGGGAGCTACACTGCGACCAAAATGGTCGCATATGCGACCTTTTGAACTGCCGTTGCGACCCTAATTTTTAATGGGTCGCAAATGTGCTACCTAATGTTTTAGACAATATGCTATGATTTACTATGAGCATTTATTAAAACAGAAATGTGGATTTTAAGAATACGTTTTATAACGTGCTCTGAGCCATCAACACGTTGGCTTCATTTTGCGTGAAAGCACGTCGTGTCTCTCCCCATCAGTGTGCGTTTGCGTGCTCAGCTGTTTCTCAATGAATTATTAGGTGCGACGCGACGCCAGCGCAGTGTCTTCCATGTTTCTGAACTTGAGCAGAGGTCTTTCTTCACTGAGGACGCGGGACCCGTATGGTTCCGGGTTTATATTTTAAATGGTCTGTCGGGTCCGGTTAGGTCCTAGTTTAATTACTTTGGGTCCCAAGTCTGATTAATGTTGTTTTTATAACCCGAGTCGATCGGAAAACGGCCATGAGCGCTACCGCGCTAAAGCTCGAGTGCATTTTCAGCGTGCCTTCGGTTTCTATGGCGATGGTTCTTGTTACGACCACGCGCTGCATTTGCTTTCTCACATTTTTTTAATGATCTTATTATTAATAAACCGTATCTTTTCTAAAACCATATCCATATTAAGTTTGGACAGAGATTGTAGCAAAAAGCAGTGCTAATGTCAAGCCCATTGCACTAAACGAGCAAAGCAATGTAAAGTCTGTCACCGGGACAGCAAGTAGACTTTTAAATCTGAAATAATAAGTGGATTAAGCTTTTTAAATCGGCAAGAGAGAAATAGAAAGATAGAGCAGAAGCAGTAAAAGTGCCTATCTAATAGAAATTATTACCATTATAACATCAGTCATAACATCAGTCACATTTATAATCTATAGACCTGCACTGTCTATTAATATACTATACATTGTATTATATTGAGTTTGATAAAAGGGGCCTAATTGCTTCATATATCAGTGCAAAAACAGTAAGTGTTTTCGTGGTGCTTTGACAAACATTGTCAGCTTTGTTAATGGCAAAGAAAGTTTGGGGTGGTTAGATTGATGAAATATAATGTGAAATTAATATTAATTTTCAATGAATCAAAGTATTGTGTTGTGTCACACATTATTAGTTCTACGTCACATGTATAGTAGACCATTATTTGTCAGTGGGTAATGATTGCCCTTTTCACCGGCTACCACCACCAAGTAAATTTCAGATCTGTGGGAAACACTGCAACATTTAAGAAAACAAGGCGGCATGTGGTTTAAAAGATGGCAAGTAAAATAAAAAGCATATCTGTATGCAATACAGTTTAATTATTGTTCATTATTTTCCAGAGCGCCTTAATATAACTTGAAAAAAATATGTGCGACCAAATCATATTTTGCGCCAGTAACTGAAAAAGTTGGTAGCGCAAGTGCCACCAGTGGAAAAGGTTAGTGTAGTTCCCTGTGTATATTTTTAAGAAAAAATATATATATTTATACATAAACAGTGTTTTAGCCTCTTAAACCCTGAGGACCCAGTCCCGGGTACAAAATTTCGTATTTTGACTCAAATAAAATATTCTTTTAATCTGTAATGGTCCATCATGGATCCCAGTAACACATATGAGATACTGTTTGAAAGTTTAGACTCTCTACTTTCTCCAGATATGCATCACTTTGAGAAATCTTTTACTATAAGAAAGTTATTTACACTTAATTTACTTCTTTTTTTGGGTGTTTACTGTCTGCTGCTGGTAACAACCAGAACTGTCTGCAGTCTGCTAGAGCACACAGAACCAGAGTTATACACTATCAGAGGCAGTATTTACAACATAAAAAAGAAAATTTGGTGTTTCATCATATGAAAAACAACATAAATAACAATATTTTTCACAAATAGCAGCTTTTTATGTAACTTCAAAGTGTTTTCTTTAAAATGATATAAAGCAATTGCATTTATTCCACTGTATGTGCTTATGGGAGCACTTCAAATGTTTTTAGGCAGAAATTGTATACAAAAAGGGTATTATTCCTCCCATCAGTTGGAGTAAAATAACTTTTGCATAGATTATGATAGAGAAAAAAATCTTTTTTCCTCTGTAAGCTGGCAATTGCTGGAATCAAACAAAACTGTCTGCAGGGAGCTGAGGCACTCAGGGCCAGAGTTAAACACTTTTAAATAAAAACTTTAGAAAAAAACATCAAAAAGCGCCTATTTATTTTTGTGTTTATTAGAGGACTGACATCACATACAACCATGTTTAGCACTTTCAACAGTGTTTTATGTAATTTCAAAGGGTTTCCTGTAAAATGATACCAAACATTTGTATGTAAACCTCTGCATGTGGGTATGGGAAGCTTTTGAAATTGGGTAGGCCAAATCCAGGCGAAAATCCCCAAAATAGCTTCAGGGTGGAAGAAGTTAAGTGGGCCGGTACGCGCCGGTACTCAGTACCGCCACTTCCAAATATAACACTCTCACTCTCCACAGCGCTTGCGTGCACGCACTAAGATGATAGAGGTATGTATCAACTCTTCTTAGTTAAGGTAATAACATAGTTTAATATGGAAAAAGGATAAACAATTCCTTTAAATCACTGTACATAAATATACAGATGTATATACACATGTAAACATTTCTTAAAGGAACAGTATGTAGGATTGTGGCCAAAACTGGTATTGCAATCACAAAACTTGTGGCTAAAACCGGTACTGCAATCTCACAACTGCAGACCTGCCAACCTTTACGCATTTTGCGTAACAGATACGCATTTAGACACCAAACTACGCTGCTACGATTTGTCACTTCAAAATACGCGAAAAGCCTTTGATGACTTTGATTTAAACTGTATGTGCATTTGCGCACTAGGCAACTCATCTATGAGTGTCTATGAGTCTACCGCATTGGGCAGCAACCTGTTGGGAAAAGACGACGTCGACCAATCATAGCGCTAGTTTTAAACTCTTCAAAGCAGAGAGCGGGGAGCCGTCGCGACTCGCAATGAATAACGAAAATAACGAAATTGTTCTTCATCTCGGTCCATCTTCATACTGTGACTTGTTTTACAAGGGAGGATGGTTCTAAACACCGGTTTTAAAGGTAAATGGGCAGGGTATGGGAATTGTGAATTGCATCCATTGTAATAAGCCTGCCAACCAGGGGCGTCTAGACCCCTTTTACTGTTGCACGTGCCCTAGTGTAAATCTGTTGTACCCAGTGTCCTATGTTGTGCCTCAAGTTTAAGTTTTTAGTTTATTTGCCAGTATATTCATTGTTAATCGCGGCAAAACTGAGCTATATGAACCGTAATTCACGGTTGTAAACGCGGTGCCGTCCCACAAGACAAACTGGCGCGAGCACGCAGAAATCGATGTCCGCGAGCGGAGCGTCTGTGTTTACTTTTTGTAGCACTCAGCCGCCGCTCACTCAGAAGAGCATGTGAGGCACGCGAGAAAACATGACAAAACAAAAGTACGTTTCTAAATATCAATCTTATTCTTACTCGATTGTTACTGGCTCCTGTCAATGTACATCCGATTTTTTTGTGCAGAGCAGGGAAATAGAAGCAGGAAGCATATGATGAGGGAGGTCAAACGAACTATATGCTCAGCCAGTCAAAACCAAGTATAGAGGTTTGCATTATTGCTGAGAAAAACAATGTTTGTGTACTGTTCTGTATTGTCAGATATGAAATTACTGTTTAGTTCACTAGATCTACTTTGGGACACTACATAAACAGTTGGCATTACTGCTGAAAAAAAACAGTATTCCAGCAAGACCAGCATATTTTGTGTTTTGTTGCTGGTTTGCTGGTGACCATCACAGGGTTTCCGCGGGGTTGTAAAAGGTAGTAAAAGGTAGTAAATTAAATTATGCCAAATTAAGGCCAGTAAAAAGTAGTAAAAAGTAGTAAACGTCATCTGACGAGGTAGTAAATTTTCGATTGCCTTTTGTAATGTTATGATGCCTGGAAATTAGTTCAAATCACCCGCATATCTGGGCAAATAATCAAAGATCTTTCGTCTCTGGGATGTGATCAAAGCCTGGAGTGGAGCCAAATCACGTTCCCCTCTCCGCTGTAAGCGTTCTGTAATCACTACGGACCGGATCCACTCCGGGTTTTCTGACTGTATCACACTTTTATTTGAGGTAAAAGTTTATTTCAGCTAGCATGGTCAAACTTATAATGCAGGAAGGCTCCGATGTTTTAAAGATCGATAAAGGTGTAAAAGGCTTAGCGAAATGATGAAGATTGGCAAGCTTTCAGTTCGTGGGCTAAGAAAACCAAACAGTTAGTATGACTAACGTAAGGGGTCCTGTATTTTGGGGGTAAATGATTTCTCACGTTACTGATCATCCGCGGCACGCTTTTTAATGCTATGCTGATATAGCCAGTGGCTGGTACAACGGGTTTGTTTAACTCGTGGGTAAACTTCATGTGGCGCCACAACAACCAAAAGGCAGATGACATCCAAATCCCTTGAGAGCGATTGACGAGGAATCATAAGAGGAGACTGCTTCCGAAATGCTCTCGCGCGACTTTGATGTCATCCACCTGTCGGTTCTTGCAGTTGCATTTGCGTGTGGTTACAAAAACGTAACATTTGTACATATATTTAAGCACAGCAGTTTAAAAACAAGTGATTTTAAGCCATTCAAATACAAACAACAGTGCGTCCGCTGTTTCTGTGTCAGAGGAGCACGCTAGCCGCGCATTCGTTTCTCATTGAGCTTGTGTTGTACGTATTTTTGCCGCTTAATTGGCCTTAAATAACACATATGCCTCAAAAATCCAGTCTTTGCAAATATCCTCATATAAACACGACCATTTAGGTCTTAAGAGAAAGTTTGACTCGAGTTACTGGTTCAGGGTTTATATTCATACACATAACGTTACTGTATTAGAGCTGTGACTGTAAGCTGTTGTGTGAACAGAACAGACCCTGGATTATTTGTTTATGTGTACTGAATAATATGATATGAAAAAGTTGTATTTGTTCACATTAGTAAATGCATTATATAACATAAACAAACAATGAAAAATATAGAGTATATAATCATTAATTAATTTTTGTTTATGTCATTACAGTAATTGACGGTGGTTCATGGTGCATTCACTAATGTTAACAGTTTCAACTTTGATAAAAAAATTATTTGTAAATGCTAAAATAAATACATTTACAATTAATAAATAATTAATAAAAGATTCATTAAAGGTGGTGATATTCATGTTTTCTTTTTATACAGTATAGTGAGTTATTTAGCTGTTTCGCCTTAATCTGAAATGCCCTGCAAACTACAGCTAGCTATATGCCACATGAGACTTCAATATGGAATTTATGGCAAAAAAATCTCCTCTTAAAATGCTATTGGTCTCGCCTACATAAAGTGTTAGGTAAAGGAATATGACTTGGCCTGAAAAATATTTCAGTCAAAAGAATTTTTTTCACTTTAATTCTTTTTTGTATGTTATATATGTCAAAATCTGTGTAAATAATAGAAAGGTCGCTGATTAACACTTGCAATTCAGTGTCGTGATGGTTTTAAAAAATATTCTGAAGGTAGTAAAAAAGGTAGTAAAAAGTAGTAAATTTAACTCAAGGATTTCTGTATAAACCCTGCCATCAGCATAGACCAGCTTAATTCTCATGATGGTTTGGTGCTGGTTTAGCTGGTGGTCATCAGCATACCAGCACCACCAAGACCAGCATATGTTGTGTTTTGGTGCTGTATGCTGGTGACCACCAGCTAAACCAGCATGAGAATTATGCTGGTTTATGCTGTTTTTTCAGCAGGTTTAAACACTATGCAGATAATATACACAAAAGGATCATCCACATATGTTTTTTATTGTATTAGCAGCTAAGTAATGTTATTGTAAATTTTTGTAAAAGACTCATTATCATCAGTACTGTAGAATGCAAATCAGCTAACATGCCATTTATGCATTAAAACATATTAATTCTATTCATGTTAGGTATGTTAAAGAAAAAGTAGTGCATGCTGTGCCCCATTAGAGGTTCATGTCAACATGCCTGCTGGAATATAAAGCAAGGATATAGCACGCTATTTGTGGATTGTTATTTATAATGTCCCATGTATTTAAGACATATGCCATAGTCGTTTTTGTTAAATAGGCATATTTTGGGGGATTGCCTTTTCATTAAAAGAGTTCTTCATAGCCTACTTGTATGTTGAAAGACTAGAAATTGTGGTGAGTGGGAACTATGTGCTTAGTAATAAGTTGTAGTAATAAGTGATAAGTGAGCATGTGAACTCAATCACTACTGATCAGCAAATGTTCCTGACCTCGCGCCGCGCCCCCGGGATAAGTTGCTACTCAAAAAATTTTTCCAAGGTTGGCAGGTCTGCAACTGGTGGCCAATACACAAAATGACAACATAAACATCAGTTGAGGGCTGCAACTCCACTTTTTAAATGACAATATCCTGGCCGGATCACTGTTGTCAGTGATATAAGTATTTGAAATGAAAATGATTTCTTAATGTCTAGTGAGTGACATATCAGGGCCATTTTATGATTAATTGATATAAATTTCTTACATACTGTTCCTTTAAATCTATACATGCGTGTGTGTATACAAACTTATCATACACTTCGACTCGGCGCAGTAACACCCTCCCTCTCCCATTATGAGAGTGAGAAGGGGAGCGGACTTTTCAGGCGAGTCGAAGTACTCCCAAAAGTGCTTTTACGCCATAAAATATAGTTCCTCTTTTAAATCCGCTTAGAAAAGCGCTACGTTTTATTTTGTACCACCAAACTTGCTCGTATAACTACTCGTCTTAAATAGGAAAAACGTATATGTGTTTGGTCACTTCTAACTTTATCTCTAAATGGTACCATTGAATGAATGGGGTTAAGCTAAATGCTATCGAAGCGTCGCGGCACGCTCCAGCGCTTATGTGCACACACACAGATGATAGAGGGATGTATCAACAATTCTTAGTTAAGGTAATAACATATATTAATATTGAAAATGAGTAGACTATTCCTTTAACAGTGCGTCGAAGATATAATGATAGAATTGTAATTGCTTGTTTTCAACCAGTATATTATTATTATTATTATTATTATTATTATTATTATTATTATTATTATTATTATTATTAATTCTATTTTATTTATATAGCGCTTTTCACAATTGTTAATTGTTTCAAAGCAGCTTTACATGAATAGATGTAGGGGAAAACACAGAATAATCGATAGATAATATAAGAAGCAGAATACAGCGGCTAAGAATAAACCGTACAAGCGGTACAGTAAAGTGCTAAGTTGAGCCAATGTTGGCTGACTCTCCCGGGGATGAAACCCCCCCCTAGGAGAAAAACCCTGTGGGAAAACTCCTAGGAGGAGAAAAACACTTGAGAGAGATACATATATATTTATATATTAACACAATAGGGATTTGAAACAGGTAAGCGGATTAAACTGGTTCAGTCGGTGGTCGTTGGTTGCGCATCGGCTGGGCATCACGTTGAAGGACAGCCAGTAGATCAGTGGTGTGATGACCTTCACAGCAGCAGGAACTGGGTCTGTTTGTCTCATTGTCCTCGGGGTCGAGGATGAGACAGGGAGAGAGAAACAGAATCCTATTAGCGTAGGGGCCATTCGCATGTAATGCAAGTGTCATACAGTATTGTGGTTTAAAATCCACTCGGTTCCAGACAGGCTAACTATTGCGGCATAAGTATATTACCCAGATGAGTTATGTGAATGCTTTGTTCTGGACAAACTAACTATTGCGGGATAGGTACATTTACTTGAAATTTTATGTGAATGCTTTGTTAAAAAAAAAGAATGTCTTAAGTTTAGACTTAAAGTGATTATTATTATTATTATTATTATTATTATTATATTTTATTTACTTGACACTCAAGGACACCGGACAATAAAACAGTCAACATTAACAGCAATAATCTTTTATCATAAATACAGCCTCCCTTCTTATATAAAACACTTGATTCCTCTCATCAGCTTCCTGAACTTTATAAAAGTTCATATTCCGTTCCTCTTTTTATTAGGTTTATTTATTTCCTCCTATTTTCTCTTTCAGGGATCGACTGTCAGAACTTCATGGGAACATGTTTGTTGAAGAATGTGAGAAATGTGGCAAGTATGTCCATGCAACTCACTTCAACTGATATTTGTTGTACTCAGAGCAACCATCATTATGAAATGAAATCATGTTTGGAGGCAAAAATGATCAATATTTCCAGATCTGTCATAATTTTGGCCACAACTGTATCTAAACAAACTGAAATATAAATGTTTAATGAAAAACTAGTCTATTCCCCATAGCTCCACAAATGTACAATCTCCAAAATACATATTGATTGAGTTTGTATTGTTTAGTACCGGTTGTATGTTTGACATTGATCTAGATGCAGTATTGATTGAGTATCATAACCCTGACCCTGACATATGAACCTTTAGAGAATAGTACCCTATTGATTGCACTAAATTGGCCTCGTGAGGGTTTTGTCATTCCCATAGCGATAAGCAGTATTTCCCTGGACTGTTTTAGGCAATATGTCCGGGACACGGTAATTGGAGTGATGGGACTGAAGCCAACCGGACGCTTCTGCGAGGTCACGCGTTCCAGAGGACTCCGAACCTGCAGGTGAATAGAGTTTTAAACACACACTGATACGCTTATGTGAATTGTTATGAAATAAAATCATGGTTATAATAACCTAGCAAAGTTTGAGGCTATTATTCAAATGAAACTACAGAATTTTTTGTATCCTATCTTCATTTGATCTCATTTTATCACCTCTCAAATATGGTTAGGTTTCTTAAAATATACCAGATATTGAGACTTTTGTTAGAGATCAGATTCAAAGCGATGATCAAAACATACACAGTATTTTTTACTGTTTTTGGATCAGTAGTTGCTTCAGTGTTTTATAAATTGGGTAACAGTGCCACCTAGTGGATGATAGTGGAAATAGGGATTGCCGTAAAAACTCATCATTGGCACAATTTGGCATGGAAACATTTCTCTTATGCTGTGTACACACCAAAAGATAATCATGCTTAGGGGTGGGCGATATGACCAAAATCTTCTATCACGATAGGATTAATTTTATATCATGATAACGATATGTATCACGGTAGAGGTTTTTTTATGTTTTAATAAGGTTTAAATCTTTAATACCATAGAAATGTTCATACTTCTCACAAAAAAACATATACAGGCATAGAAAGAAGATAAAAAGCAAACAAAACTCAAGCTCTCTGAAGATAAACAGTCATATAAGAATGATAATAAATAATTATGCATGTATGTATAAGCCTATACATATTTTTATTTAAGGTAGAAAAGTGATTTAATCAGGAGCAGTGAGAGATTTTCTCTCAATGCTGTTTGATTAACACGAGTGACAGACGGGAGCAAAATTAGGTAACTTCCCCTTTAAGACCAACGTCCAGATCCAATACACTGTCACACATGCGCTTTCTGTTTTAGCTGTTTACTTTCTCTTAAGACCTGACTGGTCGTGTTTATGAGGATGCTTGCAAAGACGGGAATTTTGACGCATATATGTATTTAAGGCCAATAAAGCGGGAAAAATGCTCGCGAGCTTAATGAGCAGCAGTCGCGCGACTTGCGCGTTCCTCACAGACAGAAAAAGCAGCGGCTGCGCGACTTGTCCGCTCCTGACACACAGAAAGAACGCACGCACACAGATCTGTTGTCTGTGTTTCAATGGCTTAAAATAACTTGTTTTAAAACTGCAGTGCTTAAATACGTGTACAAACGTTACGTTTTCGCGACCACGCGCACAGGAGCGTGACGTGGGCACGTAACCTCGATAGAAACGATAGTCCAAAATCTCTACCGGTTGACAATTTTCTACCGGTTAATTATGTCTACCGGTTTATCGCCCACCCCTAATCATGCTAATTTTGCGTCGATTTCCCCCCTTCCGACAATCCTAGCTATGTCCCGATTATCTTGATGGTTCTACAGATTATTTTATCAGATTTTTCGGTGTGTTAAGATGAGTCGACTGAGTAACGTTGGAGTCGCCCCAATCGCAAATCATAAATATTAATCATTTATTATTTAATGTTTTATCATAAATACTAAACATGTTTAATATTTAATTAAACATGTTTAATATTTATGATCAGAAATCCTGATGTGTGATTATCACGTGAAACGAAAGAATATCCAATCATAAAGCAAGATGATGGAAGACGGAAGCAGTCATGACTGTGACTGTCTCCACAACTTCACCCAAACGTTTTTCTTTTGTTCCTTGAATTTTCTGTGAAAATGTATTTCTTCATATTGTCTGCCATGCTTATTCTGAAGTCTCGTGAGATTTTGCGAGATTTCAGTGTTCACAGTCGAGACTCTGGTTGAAAATCTGTCTGTGTGTGTGGTGTGCACAATATAGAAGCAAAACGGTTAAATCTAGGATTTTCTATCCTCATGTTAATGGTCTATCACATTTTTAAAATCTTATAAGATGTAAAAAATCTTTTGGTGTGTACCCAGCATTAATTGATGAGAAAACTTCAATTAAGTACAAAATATGGTCTACACGAAGGTCCACGTACTTTGCGCATTACACCATTCTTGTCATTGGATGAGAGAAAATAACCAGACTTAAAATGCATGCAAATATTCAAACATTTGCGAACATGTAAAAAAAGCAGACTATACTCCGGGCTTTAGTGTACAAAGTATTTGTTAACTATGACTGCACACAGACTAACTTTAAAGCAACACCAAAGAGTTTTTTTACCTTAAAATAACGTTTCCAAAAAAGTTTCAGTCGTTCATCCACTCGAAACAGGGTGAATGGCACTTTTACATTCGCTTTGCAGCCCTCTATCGGCCAAAACCCCACTAAAAAAGTTCCCAACCATCAGGTCGCAGTCCTGTAGTTCGAGTGAAAACTACAAAAACTTGCTTTATGGCAAGTTACAATCCAATCAGAGCAAGCTTTGCTGCAGTAGACTAAATTATTTACGACAGGGGTAATGGACAATTCCGCTTTTAACCTGTAGGGGGAGCAAAGAACAAAAACTCTTTAGTGTTGCTTTAAACTACAGACAAAAGAAGGGAAAAATAAAAATAAGTTTATTAAACTCTCGTCTAGCAATCCCAATGCTCCAGATCAGGGATAGGCAACGTCTGTCCTAGAGTGCTGACGTCTTGCGGATTTTACCTCCAACTTTGATAAAACCTCGCCTACCTGTAGTTTTTTAGGTGCCTCTTTAGACCTTCATTAGCTATTTCAGGTGTCCTTGATTAGAGCTGGAGTTCAACTCTGCAGGACATCTGTACTCCACCGCTGCCTACCTCTGCTTCAGATAGTAACTAAACATCTAAAATTATCTTTATTTGTACGTACTATGCCGTATGTGTGATTTTAAGTTATGGTTGCAGTGATTTTGTTTTGGATTCTTCTGAAAACTTGTCAAACTTGATATTTCTCTAGTGTCAATTTTCTTTGCCTGGGTTGTGCGACTTACCCCCAGTCACATTAGCTACATGCAACAGAGACAGAGCGACAGGCTACCATTCATTTTCAATGGAAGTGGCCGTTTGCCAGCGACAAGCTCGCAGCTGCGCGAGCAAGGCGGGGCCAAAATAGACAAGCAGGCTATTTTATGCAAATGATGAGCGACGCGACAAAGCGACTGCCAATCTTAGTCAAGGAGCAGCGTGACATAGGTCTGTGGTCGAGTCTGAGAAAATAATTCAAGATGGCGGAAAATGCGTATTTATGTATATATCTGAAATAAATACTTTTAAATCCAAAAACACTGTTCTTGTTACTTAACAATACCTCTAAAGTGACTTTTGATACCGCTTTTAGAAACTAGCCAAGGAACGCCCATCAAGCGAGTGCGTGTCGCTTGGTGTCGTTCACTTTTGTCGCTAATGTGACTGTAGGGTCAAGCTTTACCTTGAAGCTACAATTGATTCTGATTTAATGGGGTTTCTAAAAATAATATTGATGCACTGCTGTGATTAAAAATATATATATTTTATGTTAATCAGTGTTTAACTGTTTGTTTTATCACAAAATGCAACGTTGGTGATGCTGGAATAAAGTGAAAGGCAAAGTATGGATGAAACGCAGGATATGCATGAGTTAAAAATGTAAAACCAGCATTTGTATGTCCTCTCAGATTACTGTAACTGTTAGTTATAGGTGTGTATGTTGTTTCTGCAGAGGTAAGCTGATCAGCACAATATTGGACTGGGAGGATTCACTGCCTGACCAAGACCTGAACAGAGCAGATGAAGCGTCCAGGTATGAAAGATTAATATCCTGAAAATGACAGAGAGATGGAGAAAGACACAGATGTTCTTTGCATTTACATAGAGAACCCCTTCATGTTTAATGTTGAAAAACCAAGAATCCAATTTTGTAATTTCTGAAAACTGAATTTACATAGTCATTTTTTTTGTGCTGTCCCGACCAGCATCTGACATTAATAGGAATGGAAGTTAGTCACTCTTTTGAGACATTAACAGAACCCAAAGGATGTTGTAAGTTTGCAGCTTGTTTGCATTTTTTTGTCCATAATGAACATTCCTAACAATTGTGTACACGTCTTTCCTCTGACAGACGGGCAGATCTGGCCTTGACGTTGGGTACTTCTCTGCAAATTAAACCCAGTGGAGATCTGCCTCTGCTAACCAAGCGCACAGGAGGAAAGTTGGTTATAGTCAACCTTCAGACCACCAAACATGTAAGTCTATGAAATGATGTCACCCACTAAAGTGATGTTTTTTTAACACTTTTATCAACACTTGCTCCATTATGGTTGCATTTATTATTATTGTACAGAATAGGACTCTTTTGCAATACTGTTATTTTCAGTTTTTCAGGCATCGATTATCTATTGGCCGCGCGCCAAACATGATACGAAGTCAAAGTTCGCGTTGACGTGTTCATTGTGCTTTGCTTTCACGGATGCACAAGCGGTGCGTTCGAAGCTTGTGTTGACGCGTTTATTGTGCTTTGCCTTCACGGATGCACAAGCGGTGCAGATGAAGCTCACGTTGACGTGTTTATTGTGCTTTGCTTTCACGCATGCACACGCGGTGCAGATGAAGCTCGTTTTGGCGCGTTTTTTGTGCTTTGCCTTCACGGATGCACAAGCGGCGCATATGAAGCTCGCGTTGACGCGTTTATTGTGCTTTGCCTTCACGGATGCACAAGCGGCGCAGATGAAGCTCGCGTTGACGCGTTTATTGTGCTTTGCTTTCACGCATGCACACGCGGTGCAGATGAAGCTCGTTTTGGCGCGTTTATTGTGCTTTGCTTTCATGGATGCACAAGCGGTGCGTTCGAAGCTTGTGTTGACGCGTTCATTGTGCTTTGCTTTCACGGATGCGCAAGCAGCGCGGATGAAGCTCGTGTTGACCTGTTCATTGTGCTTTGCTTTCATGGATGCACAAGCGGTGCGTTCCAAGCTTGTGTTGACGCGTTTATTGTGCTTTGCCTTCACGGATGCACAAGCGGCGCAGATGAAGCTCGCGTTGACGCGTTTATTGTGCTTTGCTTTCATGGATGCACAAGCGGTGCGTTCGAAGCTTGTGTTGACGCGTTTATTGTGCTTTGCTTTCATGGATGCACAAGCGGTGCGTTCGAAGCTTGTGTTGACGCGTTCATTGTGCTTTGCTTTCACGGATGCGCAAGCAGCGCGGATGAAGCTCGTGTTGACCTGTTCATTGTGCTTTGCTTTCATGGATGCACAAGCGGCGCATATGAAGCTCGCGTTGACGCGTTTATTGTGCTTTGCCTTCACGGATGCACAAGCGGCGCAGATGAAGCTCGCGTTGACGCGTTTATTGTGCTTTGCTTTCACGCATGCACACGCGGTGCAGATGAAGCTCGTTTTGGCGCATTTTTTGTGCTTTGCCTTCACGGATGCACAAGCGGCGCATATGAAGCTCGCGTTGACGCGTTTATTGTGCTTTGCCTTCACGGATGCACAAGCGGCGGAGATGAAGCTCGCGTTGACGCGTTTATTGTGCTTTGCTTTCACGCATGCACACGCGGTGCAGATGAAGCTCGTTTTGGCGCGTTTTTTGTGCTTTGCCTTCACGGATGCACAAGCGGCGCATATGAAGCTCGCGTTGACGCGTTTATTGTGCTTTGCCTTCACGGATGCACAAGCGGCGCAGATGAAGCTCGCGTTGATGCGTTTATTGTGCTTTGCTTTCACGCATGCACACGCGGTGCAGATGAAGCTCGTTTTGGCGCGTTTTTTGTACTTTGCCTTCACAGATGCACAAGGGGCGCATATGAAGCTCGCGTTGACGCGTTTATTGTGCTTTGCCTTCACGGATGCACAAGCGGCGCAGATGAAGCTCGCGTTGACGCGTTTATTGTGCTTTGCTTTCATGGATGCACAAGCGGTGCGTTCGAAGCTTGTGTTGACGCGTTTATTGTGCTTTGCTTTCATGGATGCACAAGCGGTGCGTTCGAAGCTTGTGTTGACGCGTTCATTGTGCTTTGCTTTCACGGATGCACAAGCGGTGCAGATGAAGCTCACGTTGACGTGTTTATTGTGCTTTGCTTTCACGCATGCACACGCGGTGCAGATGAAGCTCGTTTTGGCGCGTTTTTTGTGCTTTGCCTTCACAGATGCACAAGCGGCGCATATGAAGCTCGCGTTGACGCGTTTATTGTGCTTTGCCTTCACGGATGCACAAGCGGCGCAGATGAAGCTCGCGTTGACGCGTTTATTGTGCTTTGCTTTCATGGATGCACAAGCGGTGCGTTCGAAGCTTGTGTTGACGCGTTTATTGTGCTTTGCTTTCATGGATGCACAAGCGGTGCGTTCGAAGCTTGTGTTGACGCGTTCATTGTGCTTTGCTTTCACGGATGCGCAAGCAGCGCGGATGAAGCTCGTGTTGACCTGTTCATTGTGCTTTGCTTTCATGGATGCACAAGCGGTGCGTTCCAAGCTTGTGTTGACGCGTTTATTGTGCTTTGCCTTCACGGATGCACAAGCGGTGCAGATGAAGCTCACGTTGACGTGTTTATTGTGCTTTGCTTTCACGCATGCACACGCGGTGCAGATGAAGCTCGTTTTGGCGCGTTTTTTGTGCTTTGCCTTCACGGATGCACAAGCGGCGCATATGAAGCTCGCGTTGACGCGTTTATTGTGCTTTGCCTTCACGGATGCACAAGCGGCGCAGATGAAGCTCGCGTTGACGCGTTTATTGTGCTTTGCTTTCACGCATGCACACGCGGTGCAGATGAAGCTCGTTTTGGCGCGTTTATTGTGCTTTGCTTTCATGGATGCACAAGCGGTGCGTTCGAAGCTTGTGTTGACGCGTTCATTGTGCTTTGCTTTCACGGATGCGCAAGCAGCGCGGATGAAGCTCGTGTTGACCTGTTCATTGTGCTTTGCTTTCATGGATGCACAAGCGGTGCGTTCCAAGCTTGTGTTGACGCGTTTATTGTGCTTTGCCTTCACGGATGCACAAGCGGCGCAGATGAAGCTCGCGTTGACGCGTTTATTGTGCTTTGCTTTCATGGATGCACAAGCGGTGCGTTCGAAGCTTGTGTTGACGCGTTTATTGTGCTTTGCTTTCATGGATGCACAAGCGGTGCGTTCGAAGCTTGTGTTGACGCGTTCATTGTGCTTTGCTTTCACGGATGCGCAAGCAGCGCGGATGAAGCTCGTGTTGACCTGTTCATTGTGCTTTGCTTTCATGGATGCACAAGCGGTGCGTTCCAAGCTTGTGTTGACGCGTTTATTGTGCTTTGCCTTCACGGATGCACAAGCGGTGCAGATGAAGCTCACGTTGACGTGTTTATTGTGCTTTGCTTTCACGCATGCACACGCGGTGCAGATGAAGCTCGTTTTGGCGCGTTTTTTGTGCTTTGCCTTCACGGATGCACAAGCGGCGCATATGAAGCTCGCGTTGACGCGTTTATTGTGCTTTGCCTTCACGGATGCACAAGCGGCGCAGATGAAGCTCGCGTTGACGCGTTTATTGTGCTTTGCTTTCACGCATGCACACGCGGTGCAGATGAAGCTCGTTTTGGCGCATTTTTTGTGCTTTGCCTTCACGGATGCACAAGCGGCGCATATGAAGCTCGCGTTGACGCGTTTATTGTGCTTTGCCTTCACGGATGCACAAGCGGCGGAGATGAAGCTCGCGTTGACGCGTTTATTGTGCTTTGCTTTCACGCATGCACACGCGGTGCAGATGAAGCTCGTTTTGGCGCGTTTTTTGTGCTTTGCCTTCACGGATGCACAAGCGGCGCATATGAAGCTCGCGTTGACGCGTTTATTGTGCTTTGCCTTCACGGATGCACAAGCGGCGCAGATGAAGCTCGCGTTGATGCGTTCATTGTGCTTTGCTTTCACGCATGCACACGCGGTGCAGATGAAGCTCGTTTTGGCGCGTTTTTTGTGCTTTGCCTTCACGGATGCACAAGCGGCGCATATGAAGCTCGCGTTGACGCGTTTATTGTGCTTTGCCTTCACGGATGCACAAGCGGCGGAGATGAAGCTCGCGTTGACGCGTTTATTGTGCTTTGCTTTCACGCATGCACACGCGGTGCAGATGAAGCTCGTTTTGGCGCGTTTTTTGTGCTTTGCCTTCACGGATGCACAAGCGGCGCATATGAAGCTCGCGTTGACGCGTTTATTGTGCTTTGCCTTCACGGATGCACAAGCGGCGCAGATGAAGCTCGCGTTGACGCGTTTATTGTGCTTTGCTTTCATGGATGCACAAGCGGTGCGTTCGAAGCTTGTGTTGACGCGTTTATTGTGCTTTGCTTTCATGGATGCACAAGCGGTGCAGATGAAGCTCGTTTTGGCGCATTTTTTGTGCTTTGCCTTCACGGATGCACAAGCGGCGCATATGAAGCTCGCGTTGACGCGTTTATTGTGCTTTGCCTTCACGGATGCACAAGCGGCGGAGATGAAGCTCGCGTTGACGCGTTTATTGTGCTTTGCTTTCACGCATGCACACGCGGTGCAGATGAAGCTCGTTTTGGCGCGTTTTTTGTGCTTTGCCTTCACGGATGCACAAGCGGCGCATATGAAGCTCGCGTTGACGCGTTTATTGTGCTTTGCCTTCACGGATGCACAAGCGGCGCAGATGAAGCTCGCGTTGACGCGTTTATTGTGCTTTGCTTTCATGGATGCACAAGCGGTGCGTTCGAAGCTTGTGTTGACGCGTTTATTGTGCTTTGCTTTCATGGATGCACAAGCGGTGCGTTCGAAGCTTGTGTTGACGCGTTCATTGTGCTTTGCTTTCACGGATGCGCAAGCAGCGCGGATGAAGCTCGTGTTGACCTGTTCATTGTGCTTTGCTTTCATGGATGCACAAGCGGTGCGTTCCAAGCTTGTGTTGACGCGTTTATTGTGCTTTGCCTTCACGGATGCACAAGCGGTGCAGATGAAGCTCACGTTGACGTGTTTATTGTGCTTTGCTTTCACGCATGCACACGCGGTGCAGATGAAGCTCGTTTTGGCGCGTTTTTTGTGCTTTGCCTTCACGGATGCACAAGCGGCGCATATGAAGCTCGCGTTGACGCGTTTATTGTGCTTTGCCTTCACGGATGCACAAGCGGCGCATATGAAGCTCGCGTTGACGCGTTTATTGTGCTTTGCTTTCACGCATGCACACGCGGTGCAGATGAAGCTCGTTTTGGCGCATTTTTTGTGCTTTGCCTTCACGGATGCACAAGCGGCGCATATGAAGCTCGCGTTGACGCGTTTATTGTGCTTTGCCTTCACGGATGCACAAGCGGCGGAGATGAAGCTCGCGTTGACGCGTTTATTGTGCTTTGCTTTCACGCATGCACACGCGGTGCAGATGAAGCTCGTTTTGGCGCGTTTTTTGTGCTTTGCCTTCACGGATGCACAAGCGGCGCATATGAAGCTCGCGTTGACGCGTTTATTGTGCTTTGCCTTCACGGATGCACAAGCGGCGCAGATGAAGCTCGCGTTGACGCGTTTATTGTGCTTTGCTTTCATGGATGCACAAGCGGTGCGTTCGAAGCTTGTGTTGACGCGTTTATTGTGCTTTGCTTTCATGGATGCACAAGCGGTGCGTTCGAAGCTTGTGTTGACGCGTTCATTGTGCTTTGCTTTCACGGATGCGCAAGCAGCGCGGATGAAGCTCGTGTTGACCTGTTCATTGTGCTTTGCTTTCATGGATGCACAAGCGGTGCGTTCCAAGCTTGTGTTGACGCGTTTATTGTGCTTTGCCTTCACGGATGCACAAGCGGTGCAGATGAAGCTCACGTTGACGTGTTTATTGTGCTTTGCTTTCACGCATGCACACGCGGTGCAGATGAAGCTCGTTTTGGCGCGTTTTTTGTGCTTTGCCTTCACGGATGCACAAGCGGCGCATATGAAGCTCGCGTTGACGCGTTTATTGTGCTTTGCCTTCACGGATGCACAAGCGGCACAGATGAAGCTCGCGTTGACGCGTTTATTGTGCTTTGCTTTCACGCATGCACACGCGGTGCAGATGAAGCTCGTTTTAGCGCGTTTTTTGTGCTTTGCCTTCACGGATGCACAAGCGGCGCATATGAAGCTCGCGTTGACGCGTTTATTGTGCTTTGCCTTCACGGATGCACAAGCGGCACAGATGAAGCTCGCGTTGACGCGTTTATTGTGCTTTGCTTTCACGCATGCACACGCGGTGCAGATGAAGCTCGTTTTGGCGCGTTTTTTGTGCTTTGCCTTCACGGATGCACAAGCGGCGCATATGAAGCTCGCGTTGACGCGTTTATTGTGCTTTGCCTTCACGGATGCACAAGCGGCGCAGATGAAGCTCGCGTTGATGCGTTTATTGTGCTTTGCTTTCACGCATGCACACGCGGTGCAGATGAAGCTCGTTTTGGCGCGTTTTTTGTGCTTTGCCTTCACAGATGCACAAGCGGCGCATATGAAGCTCGCGTTGACGCGTTTATTGTGCTTTGCCTTCACGGATGCACAAGCGGCGCAGATGAAGCTCGCGTTGACGCGTTTATTGTGCTTTGCTTTCATGGATGCACAAGCGGTGCGTTCGAAGCTTGTGTTGACGCGTTTATTGTGCTTTGCTTTCATGGATGCACAAGCGGTGCGTTCGAAGCTTGTGTTGACGCGTTCATTGTGCTTTGCTTTCACGGATGCGCAAGCAGCGCGGATGAAGCTCGTGTTGACCTGTTCATTGTGCTTTGCTTTCATGGATGCACAAGCGGTGCGTTCCAAGCTTGTGTTGACGCGTTTATTGTGCTTTGCCTTCACGGATGCACAAGCGGTGCAGATGAAGCTCACGTTGACGTGTTTATTGTGCTTTGCTTTCACGCATGCACACGCGGTGCAGATGAAGCTCGTTTTGGCGCGTTTTTTGTGCTTTGCCTTCACGGATGCACAAGCGGCGCATATGAAGCTCGCGTTGACGCGTTTATTGTGCTTTGCCTTCACGGATGCACAAGCGGCGCAGATGAAGCTCGCGTTGATGCGTTTATTGTGCTTTGCTTTCACGCATGCACACGCGGTGCAGATGAAGCTCGTTTTGGCGCGTTTTTTGTGCTTTGCCTTCACGGATGTACAAGCGGCGCATATGAAGCTCGCGTTGACGCGTTTATTGTGCTTTGCCTTCACGGATGCACAAGCGGCGCAGATGAAGCTCGCGTTGACGCGTTTATTGTGCTTTGCTTTCATGGATGCACAAGCGGTGCGTTCGAAGCTTGTGTTGACGCGTTCATTGTGCTTTGCTTTCACGGATGCGCAAGCAGCGCGGATGAAGCTCGTGTTGACCCGTTCATTGTGCTTTGCTTTCATGGATGCACAAGCGGTGCGTTCCAAGCTTGTGTTGACGCGTTTATTGTGCTTTGCCTTCACGGATGCACAAGCGGTGCAGATGAAGCTCACGTTGACGTGTTTATTGTGCTTTGCTTTCACGGATGCACACGCGGTGCAGATGAAGCTCGTTTTGGCGCGTTTTTTGTGCTTTGCCTTCACGGATGCACAAGCGGCGCATATGAAGCTCGCGTTGACGCGTTTATTGTGCTTTGCCTTCACGGATGCACAAGCGGCGCAGATGAAGCTCGCGTTGACGCGTTTATTGTGCTTTGCTTTCACGCATGCACACGCGGTGCAGATGAAGCTCGTTTTGGCGCGTTTTTTGTGCTTTGCCTTCACGGATGCACAAGCGGCGCATATGAAGCTCGCGTTGACGCGTTTATTGTGCTTTGCCTTCACGGATGCACAAGCGGCGCAGATGAAGCTCGCGTTGACGCGTTTATTGTGCTTTGCTTTCATGGATGCACAAGCGGTGCGTTCGAAGCTTGTGTTGACGCGTTTATTGTGCTTTGCTTTCACGCATGCACAAGCGGTGCAGATGAAGCTCGTTTTGGCGCGTTTTTTGTGCTTTGCCTTCACGGATGCACAAGTGGCGCGGATGATGCTCGTGTTGACGCGTTTATTGTGCTTTGCCTTCACGGATGCACAAGCGGTGCAGATAAAGCTCGCGTTTGACGCGTTCATTGTGCTTTGCTTTCACGGATGCACAAGCAGCGCGGATGAAGCTTGTGTTGACGCGTTCATTGTGCTTTGCTTTCATGGATGCACAAGCGGTGCAGATGAAGCTCGCGTTGACGTGTTAATTGTGCTTTGCTTTCACGCATGCAC
This sequence comes from Misgurnus anguillicaudatus, assembly GCF_027580225.2. NCBI lineage: Eukaryota > Metazoa > Chordata > Actinopteri > Cypriniformes > Cobitidae > Misgurnus > Misgurnus anguillicaudatus. The sequence continues at coordinate 1,803,000 of NW_027395276.1, read as the reverse complement.
ACGCGGTGCAGATGAAGCTAGTTTTGGCGCGTTTTTTGTGCTTTGCCTTCACGGATGCACAGGTGGCGCGGATGATGCTCGCGTTGACGCGTTCATTGCTTTTTGCTTTCACTGATGAACAAGGGGTTAAGATGAAGCACGCGTTGACGCGTTCATTGTGCTTTGCTTTCACGGATGCACAAGCGGCGCATTTGAAGCTCGTGTTGACGTGTTTATTGTGCTTTGCTTTCACGGATGCACAAGCGCCGCAGATGAAGCTCACGTTGACGCGTTCATTGTGCTTTGTTTTCACGGATGCACAAGCGGCGCAGATGAAGCTCGCGTTGACGCGTTCATTGTGCTTTGCTTTCACGGATGCACAACGGCGCAGATGAAGCTCGCGTTGACACGTTTATTGTGCTTTGCTTTCACGGATGCACAAGCGGTTAAGATGAAGCTCGCGTTGACGCGTTTATTGTGCTTTGCTTTCATGGATGCACAAGCGGTGCGTTTGAAGCTTGTGTTGACGCGTTTATTGTGCTTTGCTTTCACAGATGCGCAGGCGGCACGGATGAATAGGGCTGTAAGGATAAATTGCGTGTCCCATTAAAAAGACCTGTCTAAAATCAATTCTGAATCGCAAGGCTGCGATTTTTTTTTCATGCGCAGCTTGTGCCTGTACTATGGCGTTTGGTCAGTAAAAAGTCCTTATCAAATTAAAAACATTATGAGCCTGAGTCGTTTATAAAGTGCATTTAAAAAAGCAACACACAATATCATTCAAAATATTTTTATTATCATGAAAATACCTAAAAACAATCTGAAGAGCGGCGATATAAATATTCTTCTAGACATTTCCTGCACTAGCGTTTGTAATGCTACTTCTTCTGTGGCACAGTTGGAGTTTCTGCAAGAGAGCGCCCCCTGGCTTTTGGGTGTGGGCATTTCACCGTAATTCATTGAAATTCAATCATTGAAAAAACGTGCATTTGTACGATTAATCGTGACAGCCGTATGGATAAAGCGCGTGTTCATTGTGCTTTGCTTTCATGGATGAGCAAGAGGTGCGTTAATACTGGCCACGTGTGTTGGGGCAATCTGTCTGTATACTGCAAAAGACAAGTAGTTTGCTTTACTTTATTTGCAAACTGTGTTAAAATTAACAACTAAGGAAACCTCTTTAAAATGCTTATTTTACTATTGCTTTGTTGGAAGGAAAATAAACAGTACTCTTGAGATAGATTATTGTCTATGTGGGTCCTGGATTGAAAATGTTTGGGAAGAACAGAGATTTTCAACCACACACTATCATTATTATTTCTTTCTGCATTATATACAGTATTCAAAATATTTAAATGATCACAGAAGTACTGGGATAATAGTTTACATATAAACAGTAATGTTTAACTACTTAAACATTTTTAAAGAGATTGCTGCAATAATTTTTGGGTCATAACTTCTAGTAAATTATTTTATTTTGTTTATTTGGCATTCAAATCGTGAAAGAATCGTGATCTTCATTTGAGACGAAAAAGATTACAATTTTTTCCAGAATCGTGCAGCCCTAGTTTGTATGCTTATGCAGATCATTCCAGATCACTTTATGACGCTCCCTAAGAAGACAACTTGCACAAACACAAACATATACATACTCATTTAGATTAGTGTCCTTCAAAAACACTTCTGAACTAAACTCTAGTTGTTTTTTCTCATTATTAAAAAACATTTTTAAGAGGCTTTACAGCCAAATTCCTCCGACTCTGGATGGATTTTCCTTTTAAGCTTGTTTCTGTGCCGGTTTCTTTTTATATTCATCATGTCACTAGAATGTTTTGAAAGCATTAATCCTGTTCATTTTAAAGCACATCGCTATCAGACCGTGTTTAAGTCATTTATTTGAAGACACTCTTGCCATTAGACCTCATTGCTGCTGCTTCATCGCCTCATCTCAACATTGCCAAATTGGATTATTTCTATAAATCTCTTTTGATATTTACAGACTGACTCTCATGCTATATGAGTTATTCCATGTGTCAGTATTCGTGTGAGGGTAAATTACATTACAGCTGCGTAACATGTTTAGAAACAGAATTTTATATCTTGTGTAGTTTGTGATGCAGGTTGGTGGTCTGACTGAGCTGCAAATTTACTTTCAGTCAAGCATGCAGAAAGCCTACGAGCTTGTTTTTCTTTTTTCAGTTAGTGAAAAGTTGATTTTTCCTTTAAAGAATATTCTTAAAGAGGATAGTTTATTCAAAAATATTTTTTCTGGTTTTTATTTACCAATATTACAAGACCATGTGCTTTTATTTTTATTAGTGGTCAACCATTTTTTTTATGACGATTGCCGATATTTAGAAAACGATGTGGATGATTGGTCGATACAACTGTAATTACAGTAAATGAAAAAACACAAATTTGGTGAAAGTAAATAAACATTTCTCGTGCAAAACATGTCTGGATATATCCTTATAAATGAGATGTATGGAGGTCCTTTTTTAATAAAAATAAAAAAACTATAATGTATTAATTAGAGCTGGGCTATCTCATACAAAATAAAAAGTAATTTTTTATAAGTTTGTGTTGTGTGTAATTATTATAAATACACACACATTCATGTATGTATTTAAGAAACATTTACATGTGTATATATATTTATTTATATTTTTATATATTCTAAATTATATATAAATAAAAAACTATATTTAAATAAAACATTTTTTAAATGTATATATATGTTTGTGTGTGTGTGTTTAAATATACATAATATTTACACACATCACAAACTCATATATTTATTAAAATACTTATTATTTTTACTTATTATTATTACTTATTATAAATTATTTTGTATGAGATTAATCTAGATTAATCTATGCCCAGCCCTAGTATTCCTACCCGGTCTCACAAAGTTTTGTGATATAGTCACGTTTTTTCTTTTTTCGTGCTATTATCACGAAATTTCGTGTTTTTCCTGATCGTATAACGAATTCCTGTTTTCGTGTGATTACGTATTGGTTACTCAACTGCTTTTTCCTATTTTTAAACCATTGTCGCTTCGGTTTAGGGTTAGATTTGGTGCTTGCATTAGAATGTCACTTTACATATTGGTTTATACTATTTTTACTGATTTATTTTTTTATATGTCGCCTGGCGTTAGGGTTAGAGTTGGGTTTGGTTAGGGATGTCATTTTATGTAAATCTAACCCTAAACCGAAGCGACAATGGTAAGAAAATAGGACAAAACAGTTGAGTAACCAATACGTGATAATCACACGAAAACAAGAATTCGTTATACGATCACGAAAAAACACGAAATTTTGTGATAATAGCACGAAAAAAGAATCAAAAAAATACGTGACTATATAACGAAATTTCATGAGACTGGACTGAGTATTCATAGATATTTAAGAAGTTCACGTATCTGTTTCTTTGAAAAACAATGCTGTTGCCAGTTATTATCTTTTTGAAATGTGCCCTCCGCATCAAAATGTAAGCAACAAAAGCATTGCAAATGTAAAAATTAGTGGATAAAGTCATGCTTTCCATTGTCAGTTGTGCTCCCAGTGGCGTCTGGTGACGCTCCCAGTGGTTTTCCGAGTGTGCATGATGCGAAGCTCGTCACAAGATGCATGTACCGTATTTTCTGGATTATAAGTCGCACTTTTTTCATAGTTTGTCACCAGCCGCCACACCCGAGAGGGGGGCAGGAAAAGGACGTCTCCAATATTTTGCATTTAGACTGCCGTACCAAGTTCAACTGCATCAAGACATTAAAGGCGGAGTCCACGATGTTTGAAAAACGCTTTGGAAAAGGAGACGGGCCGACTACCAAAACACACTTATAGCCAATCAGCAGTAAGGAGCGTGTCTACTAACCGACATCCTTGCCGGGTTGCGTATGTGTGGGACGGGTCTATCAACAGAAGGTCCAGATTCTATTGGGGTAGGGGCGTGTTTGTTTAGGGGATTTCAAATATCAACATTGGCTTTCAAACATCGTGGACTCCGCCTTAATCTTATACAAACAAGTTTTAGGGCAACTTTTTTTAGCTCTTACCCATAACAGGTTGTTTTACTTTCTTAACTCAAGTCAAAGTATTAGATATTATTTGTTGAATAATTGTTATTTTTTTGTCATTTTTATCTTACTTTTACAAAGACACAAATATAAAGGCACAGTCTATATTTTTACTAAACAATTCTTTTTACTAATACAATTGTTTTTGCAATTTTTGTAGGACAAGCATGCCCACCTGCGTATCAATGGTTATGTAGATGAGGTCATGGGACAGGTGATGAAGCTGCTGGGATTGGAGATTCCAGAGTGGACGGGGCCGACTCTGTGCGAAACCTCTGGCGGTGACCTGGACGTCCTTCCGCTTGGAGCCTGGAAAAAGGAGGTCAAGATTGAAGTGAAGATAGAGGAAAACAAACACGCTGTAACAAAGAAAAGAAAGAAGAAAGAGGGGGGCATTGAGACAAAAGTCAAGAAAAACATTAAGATGAAAAAAGAGGACAAGGAACCAACGTTAGAATGCAAAATTAAAGATGGTTCCTTGAGTGACTCTCAACCAATCAAAACACAGAACTCACCTTGTAAGGTGCATCCTCTAAATGACTCCTCCCACATTTCTTCATGTTCTTCTGCAGCGAATAGCATCGTTGACGATAAGAACGCAGATGGATTCCTATAACAATTCCACAAAACTCAATCTCATATAAAATCCATGATACACCATAGTCTTATGTATAATGTACACCAGTGGTGCTCCTAAATAATTTAACTTTAACCAAAACATGCCTGTACTGGCTAATCGAGGTCTATGTTCTGTTTAGTTCCTGATTTATCTACGTCTAAGGACTGAAGGTATGTAAGATGCTACATGCCCGTATGGATATAGACTTCTATGGATTAAGGAAGTGATGTCACAGGACTACGATTGTGTTTTATTACTGCTAGCTGGTGGACAACGTTAGTGAGTAGTGATTTACATGTGCTTGGATGATCTGATGCAACGTGCAGTTTTGCAGGATGGACCCGTTGGTGAAATCAGGTTTGTTAAAAGTTTAAAGCTGTTAAGAACATACCCAAGTCATATTTTACCCTGTATTAAAACAAATATTAGTTTCCATTGACATTTTGCAGTGACATTATATTTCTGTCTAGCTTACGAATTATAAGAAGTAAACATACGAAGTATAGGATATTATTAGGAGAGTCTTAGAGGAAATACAAAATGCAAAGCTGTGATTTAAAAGTCCTAAAAATTAGCATTGCAAAATCTTTTTTTGGAGGGGTTATAATATAAAGACATGTTCTTGACAAAGGAAACAATTACAAACACTGAGAATAAAGTGATGTGGTTGTTAGATATCTAAACACAGTTCTGTGTTTGCTTAAAAACTGTTTGTCTTTATCGTGTAACACTGTTGCTTAAAAATGTCCCCATTTGTTGACCATTTTGTTTTTTATCTTCAGCTATAACATCACTTTCATGTTTTTCTACCTTTTTTATGAATAACTTGTTGTATATAAACAAGGCGATGAAACTGTTGCCTGTTTCCTGTGTCAATTTATTTAAAGACTTAAGCTGTCTTCCAAAACATAATGAGTATACAGACCACATACCAAAACATCATTAAAAGCACAGGCGCCAATTTCTTTTTCCGAATTTTTTTTGGAGTAAAAGTCTTAATCTTGTGTTCGAGCCAGACTGATCTCACGGAAAGTCGTGTTATAGTCACCAAAAATTGTATTCATTTATTTTGTCCATGGCACGAAATTCATCTTTTTTGATGCTATATTGTAAAAAAAAATCATATTTGAAACGTTTTATAGGAGTAATTCATGGGGTAATTATGATATTGCTGGAGTATCCCTTTAATAAAAAGATTTGTTGTATAGGACTTGATGCACCAATGAGACCATGGGATGGTCAAATGAGTGACCCTCTGCCATACTACTCCTCAGCCCTTCCATCTCCTGAGGTTGCTCCTTTCTCGTAACTTAGTGTATAAACCCTTGACATGACCTAAACTCAATCTCTAATGACACAATCTCACCACAACCCGACCATACACGCCAACCCGTTTGACTAAAGCCATAAGCCCCACTGTTGTTGTTAATGCAGGTTCAGTGGCAAACGGTTCTGTATGGCATACTATTCAAGACCACAAGAAAACGCCAAAATCTCACCACAAATCGACCATGCGCACCAACCCGTTTGACTAAAGCCATAAGCCCCACTGTTGTTGTTAATGCAGGTTCACTGGCAAACAGTTCTGTATGTCATACTATTCAAGACCACAAGAAAATGCCAAAATCTCACTGCAAACCGACCATGCGCGCCAACCCGTTTGACTAAGGCCAGATGCCCTATTGTCATTGTTAATGCCGATTCGGTGGCAAACTATCAACCGCAATTACCCAGCAACACCTGTGAATTGTTGATATCCCTTAATACTTACCTGAGGCATTGTTGAGACTCTGTGGGGTGGTCAAGTGAGTGATGGCATTCTTTGGGTTGTCAAGTGGGCGCCCTTCTTCCTGGGTGTTTTGCTGATAGGCCCACGACGTAGAGCTGCACAATTCTGTATAAAATGCGAATCACGATTCTTTTGCCTAAAATTAAGATCACGATTCTCTAACGATTCTGAAGAACTTTGTTAATTTTAAAGATGTACAACCCCTGAACATTAGTTTAACATTAGTTTTTACAGGTGCAAAGAATTATGCTTCTGAAAGTTTCAGATAAGTGTACATAATCTTTAAATTCAGTTAATGTTTATAGTAGAGTTATTATGTATTCATTTTATTTAAAGAAAAAAATTAAAATATACATTAGGTTAACATGGATTAACATTACTTTATGGTAATGAGCTATAACGCGGTTCGGCGCCAACCAATCTCAAGGCGGAAACGTTCAGCGCCAACCAATCGGAAGGTGGAAACCTCCGCTTGAGAGATTTCCAGAGAATGCATTCGAGCGTTTTTTTTCACGCTATCGCTGGCGGCGTGAACGTCCATCGGGTGAATAAATCTACATGCACGCTTAATCTTCATGCCCACTACACTTGGGCCAAATACAAGAAAACGTAATTTAAGCAGTCAAGTGGTCAAGTGCAAAGACAGCAAGTGTGGTTATTTGGACGCAGCCAATCTTTCCCCCTGTGCTAAAAACCCTTTCTGAAGGGATAAGATCCGGAATAAGATCCTCTTTTTGGTACTAAAACAATGTCAAGGTTCTTGTCGGACGTACCTGCGCAGTGCTCTGCCTCATTCAGTCTCTTTAGTTTCTGTTTTTTTCTGTCTAACTTTTCGGCAAATGCATCCGCTGTACCAGTGGAGGGAACACAAGCACGAGCACATCTGGCTTGCGCAATAATAAATGAGATGTCAAGACGTCATCGCGCCCGCTGTGATTGCGTGTTGTCGAGAGAACTGACGAAACTGCGTCTTTCCTCCTTAAAAATATAATTACCTGAATCGTCCCAAGATCGTTTGGGGGGTCGAATTGAGATCACGATCTTTTAACGATTAATTGTGCAGCTCTACCACGACGCCTCCAGAGGGTTCAGCAGTGAATCCCAGCGTCCCAGATTCACTCCCTAGGTGCCATAAACTCACTTAAAGACCCAGGCGGAGTCTTTTCTCTTCACCCACAGTCACTGGCTTCCCTTTTCTGCAGCCGCGGAGAGGTCTTTGACTGCCTGCCGGTGGGCCTTTCCTCGCACTCCCATCTCCCTGAATAGCCTGGATGTTGAGGTGGCTACAAACCCTCTGCAACCTACTTCCACCGGGCATACAGTATTGTTCAAAATAATAGCAGTACAATGTGACTAACCAGAATAATCAAGGTTTTTAGTATATTTTTTATTGCTACGTGGCAAACAAGTTACCAGTAGGTTCAGTAGATTCTCAGAAAACAAACAAGACCCAGCATTCATGATATGCACGCTCTTAAGGCTGTGCAATTGGGCAATTAGTTGAAAGGGGTGTGATCAAAAAAATAGCAGTGTGGCATTCAATCACTGAGGTCATCAATTTTGTGAAGAAACAGGTGTGAATCAGGTGGCCCCTATTTAAGGATGAAGCCAACACTTGTTGAACATGCATTTGAAAGCTGAGAAAATGGGTCGTTCAAGACATTGTTCAGAAGAACAGCGTACTTTGATTAAAAAGTTGATTGGAGAGGGGAAAACCTATAAAGAGGTGCAAAAAATGATAGGCTGTTCAGCTAAAATGATCTCCAATGCCTTAAAATGGAGAGCAAAACCAGAGAGACGTGGAAGAAAATGGAAGACAACCATCAAAATGGATAGAAGAATAACCAGAATGGCAAAGGCTCAGCCAATGATCACCTCCAGGATGATCAAAGACAGTCTGGAGTTACCTGTAAGTACTGTGACAGTTAGAAGACGTCTGTGTGAAGCTAATCTATTTTCAAGAATCCCCCGCAAAGTCCCTCTGTTAAAAAAAAGGCATGTGCAGAAGAGGTTACAATTTGCCAAAGAACACATCAACTGGCCTAAAGAGAAATGGAGGAACATTTTGTGGACTGATGAGAGTAAAATTGTTCTTTTTGGGTCCAAGGGCCACAGGCAGTTTGTGAGACGACCCTCAAACTCTGAATTCAAGCCACAGTACACAGTGAAGACAGTGAAGCATGGAGGTGCAAGCATCATGATATGGGCATGTTTCTCCTACTATGGTGTTGGGCCTATTTATCGCATACCAGGGATCATGGATCAGTTTGCATATGTTAAAATACTTGAAGAGGTCATGTTGCCCTATGCTGAAGAGGACATGCCCTTGAAATGGTTGTTTCAACAAGACAATGACCCAAAACACACTAGTAAACGGGCAAAGTCTTGGTTCCAAACCAACAAAATTAATGTTATGGAGTGGCCAGCCCAATCTCCAGACCTTAATCCAATTGAGAACTTGTGGGGTGATATCAAAAATGCTGTAAAACCAAGAAATGTGAATGAATTGTGGAATGTTGTTAAAGAATCATGGAGTGGAATAACAGCTGAGAGGTGCCACAAGTTGGTTGACTCCATGCCACACAGATGTCAAGCAGTTTTAAAAAAACTGTGGTCATACAACTAAATATTAGTTTAGTGATTCACAGGATTGCTAAATCCCAGAAAAAAAAATGTTTGTACAAAATAGTTTTGAGTTTGTACAGTCAAAGGTAGACACTGCTATTTTTTTTGAACACACCCCTTTCAACTAATTGCCCAATTGCACAGCCTTAAGAGCGTGCATATCATGAATGCTGGGTCTTGTTTGTTTTCTGAGAATCTACTGAACCTATTGGTAACTTGTTTGCCACGTAGCAATAAAAAATATACTAAAAACCTTGATTATTCTGGTTAGTCACGTTGTACTGCTATTATTTTGAACAAGACTGTACCTTCACATTCCAGCCTTGTTGTTGCGCATCGGTTGCAAGTTCAGCGTACCTCAGCGTTTTCCTTTCATAGTCCTCCTCCACTGCACCCTCCCAGGGCATGGTGAGCTCAATGATGTAGACAAGCTTGAGCGAGGCTGACCACAAAACAAAGTCTGGTCGCAGGTTGGTGGCTGCAATTTCAGCTGGGAAGCAGAGTTTCTTGTTCAAATCTGCCAACAGCTTCCAGTCCCGTGCTCTGCCCAGCTGACCAGAGTCTGATCTTGTGGTGGTGAGGTTGGCTTGACCCTCACCCTCCTGAACAAATGGAAGATTAGAAAAATATTAACTGTAAATGTTTGCAATATTTTATTATATACATGTGTGTTGTGCGCAATTCGTACGTATTTTATGAGGTGGCTAATTTGTAGGACCACATTCGTACACTGTTAAAAATATGCAGCATTTTTGTCAAATTGACATATATTTTGTGTTAAGTTAAACAACTTCAACCTAATCAACTTTTCATAAGCCAAAACGTTAAGTATTAGGTTGAGTTGCAAAACCAAGTTATTTTAACTTAATGCTGCATTTTTTTAAGTGTACGATTTTTTATTTAAGATTTGCCTTTGCCCCTGTGACATTGGGGTTGGGGGTTATTGCTTTTTATAATAATCATACATTTTTGCACAATTAACTTCATAGAAAGTCATATGATTTAGCCAACTTTTAAAATATGTACGAATTCTCATGAGATCAGGCTGGATACAAGATTAAGCACTACTATATAGACGGTTTCATCGGAAGCACGTGCGGTGATGCAATTACGCGTTTGGTCAGAACTTTACTTCCGGTTTCTGTTTGTTTAAGAATCTGACTAGTTGCTAAACTGAACTCTTGAACAAATAGCTCGTCGGAAATAACAACGGTTTTCGTTTCCTAGGTAATCTACATATTTTGTTTATTTTGCTTGTTATATAAATAAACTACTTTATTTAATTTATTCTTAGCGGAGTTTACCGGAAGTTACGTGTTTTCCACGAAAGCCGCTTGTTTACGTTGTTACTGCTGAAACTGTCTATAGAGGGGCAATGCACGACTCAATCTGACCATTCGGTTAAGCCTCTTGTGTAAAATAAATCCCTTTATGTTCTTTGTTTTTGAACTCTCGGAAGTTCCTCTCCAAGAAATCTAGAGAAGTACAAAACAACAGGTCTGACAAAAACGAAAAAGTTGCGTGCATACTCTCTAAGAAAAACCCTTCACAGTAAATGTCCAAACTTGCTTGTTTTCTTTTGAACATCATCCTTGAACATCTTTGTCACAGCAAACTACATAATGACTGTGCAAATATTTGAGAAAAGAAGCTTTCTTGTACTAAAGAAAATTACTGTTATTGTATTTTTTTTTTACTATTCTCTTCCTGGAAAACCCTACCAGAGTTCATGCAAGACAAGAATAATAAATGTGTTGCAAGAGTGTTTTCCCAGAGGAGTGTGAGTTGAGGTTATGGCACAGAGCTGGTAATGAGGAGGATACTGGTTAAAAAGAAACGAGCCATGAGCCATAACAATCGTGTTTTTGACCAACACTGGGAGAACCCAGTGAAGCAACCAGTAGGCAAGACTAATTAGTTGACGGAAAACAAATTTCACCAGCCCTGGTCATGCAGCAAACTGTGAGAAGAATCATGGAAGTAAGTTGATCTTCATTAGTAGCTTGCTTTGAAAGTTGACACTGCAATTTAGTTTGTATGAAATTTCTCTTTTGATTAAGCAATGAATTAACCAGGGGTAGGCAACGTCGATCCTGGAGTGCTGATGTCCTGCCAAGTTTAGCTTCAGCTCTAATCAAGCACACCTGAAATAGCCAATCACGGTCTAAAGCAGTGGTTCTCAAATTGGGGGCCCTGAGATGATGCCAGGGTTGCAGTTTATAATGATATTTTATAAAAAAAGAACATGTGTTATTAAACCTCAGAAAAATATGGCTACTAACCAACACTGCTACATTGTATCATTTAATAAGATTTCTTTAATTCAAATTTTAAGTTTTGGAATGTTTTATGTCTTTGGGGGACCACAAAGGGATGCACCCACCCTACACAGGGGGGCCGCATGCCAAAAAAGTTTGAGACCCACTGGTCTTAAGAATCACCTGAAAACTACAGGTAGGCAAGGTTTTATCAGGGTTGCAGCTAAAATCTGCAGGACATCGGCACTCCAGGACCGACATTACCTACCCCTAGACGGTGGAATGATGCCTATTGCTTGCTGGGCTCTTAAAGGGGTGATATTTTTTTAAGATGTAAAATAAGTCTTTGGTCAGAGTGCGTATGTGAAGTTTTAGCTCAGAATACCATATAGATAATTTATTATAACATGTTAAAATTGCCGCTTTTTGCCACAGGCCTTTATCATACAAATGAGCTGATGAAATGCAAACACTGATCGCGATGATGGTGGTTTGTTGAAATTGAAACTTAATTGTGCTGTCAATTCATTTTTTTCTTTCTGAAGTGGTGTGGTTGGATAGTTTTGAAGTGTCTGGGTTGAATAAAATGATGCAGAAGAAATTGGTAGAATGAAAGGCAGCGGTTCTCTGGCAGATACTTGAATTGCCAAGTTGCAAGCACAGACAGCCTGCTGTTGAAAACAGCTTGGATCATTTTCCCATCATTCCCAGCATCCAGCCCGTCTCAGCATGGACATCTCTGAACCCCCTTCAGGCCGTTCAATAGTCCTGCTTCCTCTATGGAATAATAAAACCTTCCCAAAAAACCTTCTTAAGAGCTCTCATGGCCAGCAGACAGTAGCCTCAGTATCTCAGTCCTGCTGTCTTAGAGTTGAACAGATGTTAATTTCGTCTTGAAGTGTAAAGTTCATATCTGTGTGTGCTCGTGCATGTTTTTAATTGGTGAAAGAAAAAAATTAAACATTAATTCATAAATGAAAAAAACAAAATATCCCACCCACAAAATGGAGTGGATGAATATTTAATAATAATCAATTTTTTATAGAGGGTGGGGCTTTACCTGAGATTACAGGAGGTGAAAGTGACTTTAAAAAGACTTCAGCATCATTATTTTGTCTTTACTGAGATTGTAGTAAATCTGTTGACTTTAGCAATCCTTGTTGCATTACATGTTAATGGTGAGAGTTCCCAAAGTGTTCCTTTTGTTTTTTTAAAGTTTGTGTGCTGTAACTCAATAAGTGTTTAATATATTTTAATTTCCTATGGATTGTTGTTCTTAACAAACTTGTATTTTACAATTTTATTGTCCTATATTTTCAGTCCTAGAGGTATGTGATCTCATGGTTGAAAATCAAAATCTTCAAACTTTATTTTAATAAATGCCACAAAAGCACACTTATATTAACCTCTTATACCCTGAAGCTATTTTGGGGATTTTCGCCAGGATTTGGCCTACCTAATTTCAAAAGCTTCCCATACCCACATGCCGAGGTTTACATACAAAAGTTTGGTATCATTTTACAGGAAACCCTTTGTAATTACATAAAACACTGTTGAAAGTGCTAAACATGGTTGTATGTGTTGTCAGTCCTTTAATAAACACAAAAACAAATAGGCGCTTTTTGATGTTTTTTGTCTGTATTTAAAAGTGTATAACTCTGGCCTGAGTGGTTACGAAACCTGCAGTTTTGTTTGATTCCAGCAATTGTCAGCTTACAGAGGAAAAAGGAATTTTTTCTCTATCATAATAAATGCAAAAGTTATTTTACTCCAACTGAAGGGAGGAATAATACCCTTTTTGTATACAATTTCTGCCTAAAAAAATTGGAGGGTCCCCATAACCACATACAGTGGAATAAATGCAATATCTTTATATCAGCAGCAGCAGACAGTAAACACCCAAAAAAAGAATGAACTCTTTAGCATGTTGCATTCAAAAGTTATTCTTATTTTACTGAGGTGTGCGAAAATACATTTTTCATATAAATATTAATTTTTTGTTTTGCACATATAATAAATAGCAAGGGATTATTCATGCACACAACCAAAGAAAATGCTGTGAATGGACCCATTTTTTAGAGTAGGATCTAAGAGAAAAGATGGTGTATCATTTGTGGCTATATGTGCTATCTGAGGCAGTTCACACTCAAGTTTCCCATATGTTTGCAAAAGACCATTTTTTACCTTATTATTCATTCAACGATTGTTGGATAGGTGTTAATAATAGAACAAAAATAACGCTGTAGCCTTATTACTGAGAATGAGAGCTTTCATTTGATATAAGACTTGCCCATGTTTGTCATATTTGAAAAATATGAAATATGTGAATATTAAATCATATAAAAAAATGGGGGGGGGGGGGGTGATAGTGTAAAATAAGTGTAAATAACTTTCTTACAGTAAAAGATATGTCAAAGTGATGCATATCTGCAGAAAGTAGAGACTCTAAGCTTTCAAACAGTATCTCATATGTGTTACTGGGGTCCATGACAGACCATTACAAATTAAAGGAATATTTTATATTAAGTCAAAAATAAGAAATTTTGGACCCGGGACAGGGTCCTAGGGTTGAAGAGGTTAACAGTCATGTAAAGTGCCCTCCATAAGTATTGAAACAATAAAGACAAAATTGCCCTGTATATCAGTTTAAGCTAATATTTTGTTGTGTATAAGTAACGTCATATGTGCTTAAACATTTTTGACATAATGCATAAAATGTTGTTACAGTTAATTCCTGTATTTTTCTTGTAAGTGCTTTTCTGGCAACCACAGCTGCCAGTTTTTTTATCGTAAAAACAATTTTTTTTAATACTTTTTATTCTAAAATATTTCCTGTCTTAAATTTTTAGTATAATCAACATACTATTTTTATCTTGACTAAAGTAATGAGTTGGTATAACTTACTCTTATTACAGCTATATTTTATATAATATATAATATTTCACTTAATTTTTAACTTTAATCAACTTCAATTTACAAATAATTTCAAATTAAATATAAAGTATACAAATAAAGTTAAAATAGCTCTTAATTTATTTCAAATTTATTTTTATAATTTATAGCAACTCCTCACTGAAAAAAGTAGAAATTAATTACAATTTTAAATGAATTAAACTTAAAATTTAAGCACAACAAGGAATGTTTACGGTCCGTGTACTTTTTCGTTCATTCATTATTCTATTTCGGAAATAAAGGTGAAATTTAAAAAAGGGTGCAGCTTGGTTTTTTGTTTAAAAGAAAAAAGCAGAAATGACTGTATTTTGTTTTCCAAATGTATTGTTATCATCAAATAATAGTATTAGAAAATTGGACAACATTTCGGGTCCGTGTACTTTTTCGTTCATTCATTATTCTATTTCGGAATGACAGATGAAATTTAAAAAAGGGTGAATTTTGGTTTTTTGTTTAAAATAAAATAGCAGAAATGACTGTATTTTGTTTTCCAAATGTATTGTTATCATCAAATAATAGTATTAAAAAAATGGACAACGTTTACAGTGTACAGCAGCTCAAATCGAGTCAAGATTGAAACTTGAAAAAAGACTTGAAAAAATATCAAGTTGACAAAGCCAATTTGATCATCCTTAAAAAATTAAGGCAACAAATATTTTTTTTACAGTTGGATTAGAAACATGCAAAAATGAGCTGTTCTGTCATCATCCAAGAGATATTTCTGAAATAAGCCCAGCCATCTGCAGACTGCACCAGACCTTAATGGCATATCCCATAATCCGTGCATCACTATCCCAAATGCATCCGCAGCCAATCGCCCTCAGTAATATACAAGACATTAGATCAATTTGGCAACCACGTTGTCATCTGTAAGCCTTGCAATATCTCACAGTTGCTCTGCCAGGAGTCCTCTGATATTTGACATTCACCCTACAGCTAGATGGAATGGAATTGGAATGGTTGGAATATTTGTTTAAAATGATCATGGCCTCTCTGGGGTTTTTTAAATGAATGTTCTTTTCAGCAGAAGGGCTCATTTAGAGATTCAGATATCTTGTCCAGCTTTGCCTGCACAAATGCTGACAGTGCAATTCTGGCAAGATTGCAGGCTGGGCAGAAAGACACTGTGTTCTGATCGCTACACTCCTAAAAATAAAAGTGCTTTACGATGCCATAGAAGAACCCTTTTTTGTCTTTAACATCCAAAGGACCTTTTTGTTTTATAAAAGGTAAAACCGAAATGGTTAGTTTATGGCATCACTGTAAAGAACCTTTAATTGGGTGTGTAAGGGCCCTATTTTAACGATCTAAGCGCATTCTCTAAAGTGCACAGCGCAACGTCTAAATGGGCGTGTCCGAATCCACTTTTGCTAATTTAACGACTGGAAAAATGGTTTGTGTGCCGAGCGCATGGTCGAAAAGGGTTGGTCCTATTTTTTTAATGATTAATGGGAGTATTTTGGGCGTAACGTGCAATAAACCAATGAGAGTCTCAGCTCTCATCCCCTTTAAAAGCCTGTTGCGCTGGCGCTATGTCTAATCCCTATTTAGATGACGGACTTTGTAAACTGAAAAACTAAGCGGAGGAAGAAGATCCCCAGTTTAAGATCAATGTTAAATAATTGTGTTGTTTTTCACTTGTATTAAAATTGTTATTTTTTCATTAAAACCTTTAAAACCCGTTTTTAGTCATGGAAGTAAAAAAATCAGGGTTTTAATTGCTTTAAATGGCTATCCAATATCATCAAAAAATAATTTACAAGTATGTAAGAAAATGTTTGCACTGTAAAAATACTTTATTTGTAACAAACAGGAGATAAAGAATTTACAAACGGCTCTCCGCACGTTTCAGCACTTTGACAGCGTCAGTTTTTTTAAGCATTACTTAAAAATGTTTCTCATCTCTTCATATCCACAGGTACAGATTCATCATATACAATAAATCCGCGATGTAGCATTAAAAAAAACATTTAAAAACAGATGCATTTGTTTAAAGCAAAGCATTTATTTACTTACCAGGCTGCAGGTGAAGCTGCTCTTTGCGCCTTCTAACGTCTCATAATCGGTCCTCATTTATATCTAAGAGACTCAATAATAATCTTTTACATTCAATCCTTTAATCTTTCATATTTAAAAGCGTTTTTGTGCTGCTGCGCATTCATGTATGTGTTAAGCAAACCCACGTTGTCTTCCAGTTTAGGCGCATATTACTAATGCGCTCTTTAAATAACAAAAAAAAAAAACATATTGCGCCATTGACTTTAGACTTTAGATCAGGTTTTTGTTGGTCAATGGCGTAGTCTATTTTAGTTGCCTCAAAATAGCAACGCGCCAACAATGCGCCTGAACACACCTCGTTTTCAGACCAGAACGCCCATGGGCGCAAAAGGGGGCGCAAATACATTTCCTATTTAAACAACGCGGCGCTAAATGTGAAAATGATAATTGCGCAGGGTGGAAACTAGCAAAAGACACTTGCGTCGCATTGCGCTGCATTGCGCCGGGTGTAAGATAGAGGCCAAAAACTTTTACACGTGGCTGAAAATGCAGACTTGAGCAAACATACAACAGTATCTTAAACCAGACTTCCTATTGTTTTTTTGAACTATATGTACTATAGGCGGCTACATCATTGCCTGTGAGAAACTTGACCAATCCCATGTAAATCACATGATTTATTGATTTGCATGTAAACACATAAAACAGCTTCCTATAATAAGCAGATTTTTGATAGTTATCCACTTATTATGTGCATGTCAGTGAGTCCGTTTACATGCACAGTGTTATGCCGATTATGCTTAATAAACTAATAATGTGTGGGGGTTTTCTTTTATCGGGGAAAGCCCATAACAACGTAAGCAAAAAACTGATCGGCACAGGTAGTTTTTTCTCATTACCTCGATTTTGCGTTGCATGTAAACACCTTAACCGGCTTTCTTACAGTTTTGTTCAAATGCGCACATCTCCAGATGTGATAGATAAACACAAAGTACAAAGTAACGCATAAAAGTCTCCGCTTGACTAAAGCAATTGGCAAAAAATACAGTATCTGGAACTAGATTTCCCATCGGCTTTTTGAACGACTATATGTATTATAGGCAGCTACGTCACTGCCTGCGAGAAACTTGACAAATCCCATATAAACGCAGTTTTCTGCATAGCTGGTTTATTGATTTGCATGTAAATGCGTGAAAACAGGTTTCTATAATAAGCAGATTTTTGATGGTTATGTGCTTGTTTTGTTCATGTAAATGACAAGCTCACTGTTTCACTCAAAATAGAGCAGAAAAACAGTGCTCAGCGTAGACAAAACCTGCCAGCTGTTGGCATTTTTGAAAAGCGCAGCGCTTCTATTGGAAACAATTGAAAACATACGCCAGCCGCAGACATACTCTAAAATGTCTGGGTTATTTTTGACCCATAATGGATAAATATTGGACAGAACACGTGCTGGGTTAAAAACAACCCAATGTTGAGTTGTTGTTATGCAACCATGGGGTATAATAACCCAACAGTTGGGTTAAAATAACCCAGCTGTTGTGTCTGCAGATTGGTTGTGTAGCCACTAGATGGCAGTAGTGAAAAGAAAAGAAGAGAAGTAAAGAGGAGAGGAGAAAGTAAAAACAGTCTCGTGTCTCTGTTTATTTTCTTTTACTGATTATAACCCTACAAACATCACATTTGGCGACGAGGATGTCGATTTCAGTTCCTTTACCGGCTCCATTTCTGCCATGCCCTGGTGAGCCTTCTCTTACATTTACCGTTTGGCTCAAAATGTTTGAAAATTACCTACTTGTAATCGATGCTACTGGTGACGCATGGCCAGAGGAAAGAAAGCGAGCTGTTCTGCTACATGCTTTGGGCACAGAAGGACAAAGACTGTTTTATACCTTACCAGACACGGGCAATACTTATACCACGGCTGTCGCTGCGCTGAAAAGCCATTTCATTCCTGCAGTTAATGTTGTCGCTGAGAGACACAAATTTAGGCAAAGAGCACAGCGAACTGACGAAACTATTAATCAGTTCCTGGCTGCTTTACGTGAGCTTTCGATTACATGTGATTTCGGAGACATGGAAGAACAAATGCTACGCGACCAGCTCGTGGAGCGAGCGGCAACTTCGCGCGTTCGGGACAGACTTTTGCTTGAACCTGACCTCACACTGAATAAAGCCGTCTCAATAGCAGCACAAATGGAGACTGCATCAAAGAACTCTGAGATTCTTTCAGACACTTCACAAGTACGAGCTATACAGAGTCACCGTAATGCTAAACAAAGGGACAGAAAGTCAATTCCTTTCCCTCCGTCAGATCGGCCAGTCGAGAACGCGAAACAGCGCCGTTCCTGTTACCGTTGCGGTTCCAAAAATCATCTGGCTAACAAACCCTCATGTCCAGCGATCAAAGCAGTGTGTAATTCATGCGGAAAAGTTGGGCACTTTGCCAAAGTTTGCCGATCACCACAGAAACAGGTGCGTGAGATTGTGATACCAGAGCTCACTGTATTATACATGAATGACCCTGAGACGGTGACAGACAAAATTCTCTGTTCAGTACAAATTAAAACTAATGATGGATATTGTCAGCCAGTCAGGTTAATTGTGGACACAGGCTCATCAGTATCCATACTGCCCGAGTGCATTTACCGTAAACATTTTGCTTCATACACCCTCAATCCAGCAACAGTTAAATTAGTTTCTTATGCTAAAGAGCATATTCCAGTGTTGGGGTGTTTTTCTACAGATGTTTACCATGATGGTAGTACAGCAGCGGGCACGTTCTACGTCGTGAAGTCAGGCTCACCTTTGCTAGGGATGGATCTGCTGAAAGCACTTCACTGCCGCATTGAAGGTGATACAGTGATTACTAAGGAGAATTCTGAAATACTGCCAGTGCACATCGTAGGATGCGCAAGTGGATTCATACACAAAGTGAAGGTGAAAGAAGGTTTCGTTCCTGTTCAGCAAAAACTGAGAAGATTGCCATTGTCAGTCCGACAAGCCGTTTCGGACGAACTAAAAAGACTGTTGGAGCATGACATAATCGAACGAGTGGATGCATCTCCATGGGTCTCCCCATTTGTAGTGACAAGAAAGAAAGGAGGTGACATTCGCATGTGCATCGATTTAAGGGAGCCTAATAAGGCTATAGTGGTAGATAGCCACCCTTTGCCTCATATAGAGGAACTGTTGGCAGAACTGCGTGGGGCGACGGTGTTTTCAACCATAGACCTGGCCTCAGCATACCATCAGGTTCCATTGCATCCTGAAAGTCGTGATTTAACGGCATTTATTACTCATGACGGGTTGTTCCGTTATAAACGTGTTCCGTATGGATTGGCTTCGGCCGCGCCTGCTTTCCAGAAGATGATGATGACTATATTGCACGGATTGTCAGGTGTTCAAGCCTACCTGGATGACCTAATTGTTTATGGCAACACAGAGGACATCCATGACACTCGTTTAAAAGCGGTACTTCACTGTCTGAGTAAAGCAGGTCTGAAACTAAACATGCAGAAATGTAAGTTTAAGATGCAAAGCTTGAAATTTTTGGGGCACACGATTTCTAAAGATGGATTACATCCTGACCCCGATAATGTAGCCGCTGTCATGCATGCGCCTGCTCCCCATGACATGGCCTCACTGCGCTCATTCCTGGGCCTCACCTCTTGGTATAGTAAATTTCTTCCTGATTATGCAACAGAGGTTGAACCCCTGCGGGAAGTTTTAAGAACCTCCACAGACACAAACTTCCTCTGGACTGATAAGGCCGCTCAAAGTTTTGCCACACTGAAGACACTATTATCTAAGAGCCCCATTCTAGCTTTGTTTGATCCCCGTTTGCCAACTTACGTGAGTACTGATGCCTCTGATTATGGTGTGGGAGGAGTTCTTTCTCAGCTACACGCTGACGGTACTGAGCGCATAGTGGCATTTGCCTCCCGGACTCTTTCGTCAGCTGAAAGGAAGTACTCGACTGTGGAGAGGGAAGCATTGGCGTGCGTGTGGTGCGTTGAAAAATGGAGGACGTATCTATGGGGTAGACATTTTGTTTTGCGCACTGACCACCAAGCCCTTACAACACTTCTGACATCAAAAGGCACAGGAAGAGCTGGCTTGCGAATTGCTAGGTGGTCAGCCCGTCTGTTATGCTATTCCTATGATGTGGCATTCCGCCCTGGGAGATACAACACCACAGCAGACTGCCTCTCTTGACTCCCCTTACCTGAGACGAGTGACCTAACGGACGAACCAGAAATGGTTGCCACTGTTTCTCACTTACCTGCTTTGTCAGCCTCTGAGTTCGCTTCTGCATCAGAGAGCTGCCTTCAGTTAACTCAACTCCGTGAACAAATTCAGAACGGCTGGCCTAAACACAAGAAGTCAGTGAAACAGGAATTAGAGCCTTACTTTCACATTAGGCATGAGCTTTCAGTGGAGGGTCCGCTAATTATGCGGGGTGATCATTGCCTAGTGGTGCCATTGTCTCTGCGCACAAGGCTGGTGAATTTAGCTCATGAAGGACACCAAGGCATTGTACGGACTAAACAAAGACTTCGCGAGCTCTACTGGTGGCCGCAAATGGGCAAAAACGTAGAAACCTTGATTGCCTCATGTGTGACATGTCAGCTAAACGACAAAACGGCCAAGCCTGCACCTGCACCTATCATACCTGTGGAACTACCTAATGGTCCATGGCAAAAGGTAGCAATTGATATTGTGGGACCATTTGAGTCTGCTACTTGGGATTGCCGTTACGCCATAACACTAGTAGACTACTACAGTAAGTGGCCAGAAGTAGCTTTTGCATCACATGTGACAACGGATGTCATAACTACTTTCCTGGACACCATCTTCAGTAGAGAAGGCAATCCACACTGCTTAGTGTCTGATAATGGTGCACAACTTACTTCTACGGCTTTTGCTGATTTCTTGGAGGAACGTAACATTCAGCATGTGTATTCCAGTGTATATTATCCACAAGCTAACGGGGCAGTGGAGCGATTTAATAAAGTGTTGAAACAGTGTATCCAATCTGCAATTCAAGAAAAGAAGCCCTGGAAGGCAGCTGTGACACAATTCTTGCATAATTTTCGTGCTACGCCACATGCTACCACAGGTGCTACACCATTCGAGCTTTTGCGTGGCCGCAAGATGCGTACAAAACTGGATGTCCTGCCTGTCAGCATGAGAGCTAAGACACGTTCGGAGATTAGTGATACAGTGGCTCGTAAACAGTAGAAATGTAAAGACTATACAGACAAAAAGAGAGGCGCTAGGGTACCCACATTCAAGGAAAAGGACTGGGTGCGTATTAAGAAACCTGAGCATGTTCGCAAAGGTTCATCAAAGTACACTGCTCCCTGTTTGGTGAAAAAGAGAGTGGGTCCAAATACCTTCCTGCTGGAAGATGGGAAGAAATGGAATGCGTCTCGTCTCACTGGAGTTCCAAATGAGGTGTTGTTAAGTCTGGGAGAAACACCAGAAGGAAAAATTAGTGTACAGCATCATGCTCATGTAAATGAACAGCAAACAAGTCCAAGAAGGAGTGTGAGAGTTCCTAAACAGCCAGTTTGGCTGAAGGACTTTGTGTTAGAGAAATAGATATAGTAGAGGCTGTGGGAACAGTCATGATTCCAATTCGGTTAATTGTTGCTTTGGGTGTTTACTTGAGTTAGTTTAAATGTTATTAAGATACTCCTTAGAGAAAGTGCTAGGAGTTAATACACCATTTGTTTTGCTAGTAAACTTTTTATAGATAAAGCTAATTGGTTAATATCGAAATTCTTTAATTCTGTATTGTTTACAGTATTGGAAATATAGTACGGTACTAAGTTGTAATGTTCCATGACAGTACCTTAACCAAAATGCTTCAAGAAAAGGGGAAATGTTGTGTCTGCAGATTGGTTGTGTAGCCACTAGATGGCAGTAGTGAAAAGAAAAGAAGAGAAGTAAAGAGGAGAGGAGAAAGTAAAAACAGTCTCGTGTCTCTGTTTATTTTCTTTTACTGATTATAACCCTACAAACATCACACCAGCATTGGGTCGACCGATTTATCGTTTTGCCGATTTTATCGGCCGATATGAGCATGTCGCAGATATATCTGTATCGGCGTATAAGCCGCAGATATGCGCCGATATGAACGTTTGTTACAGAACACATTAAATGCATTTGAAAGATGTAAGTACTTGTTTGTCCAGCAGAGTGCGCCATACTGGTTGCTAATGGCGACTCAGATCACTCACTGTAGTGACACCAGCCAATCCCCCACCCCCTTCACTTCAGTTCAGTCAGTCAGTCTCTCAGTTCAGGTGGCATGGAAGCAGTCACGCAGTGTCTTCTTCACAACATTGTTACACCTGGTATTAAGACGCGCTTTGGTCGATTGGATTATAAATGGACAAGAGAGACGCATTCCCGCTTACATTTGGTGTTTTTAATCCGTCTCTTTGTCGACTTGCGAGTTAAAACGCAAGCGGGAGAAATGACGCGAGACGGAGAAATGACACGTTTAAACTACGCGCAGCCGTGCACTTATATAACACAGTAGCCGTTTCTCAATGTCAAGGAAGGATCCTCGGAAGCTAGAATTTCGAGGATGCTACGTCATCGACGTCCGTCGAAGGACTGTTCCAATGTCGAGGATCCTCGAAATTTCAGCCAAGGACTGAGTCCTTCGTTCGAGAAATATCCCATATACAGGAAAGGATGCAAATTTGTATCCTTCGCGCTCTTCACGCGCTGAAATCACCCACAATCCTATGCGCGCAGCACCGAAAGCACACCTTTCAATCACGCAATGACGTAATGACGTGCACTTGTTAGCCTGTTCCATTTAACGTGTTCTCCGAATGCTTAAAAGGAGCCTCGCCTAGCCTCTGAAGGAAGTGACTTGTAAGGACTAGTCCTGCCAAGGAAGTATCCTTGACATTGAGAAACGGCTTATATGAGATTACTGCTGCTTGTGTTGTTAGGTAACATGCTCATTTCAGAGCAATTGATTCAATAAGCTCGCGCAACTCTACACCCTTGCTAAATAAAAGAGGCGGAGCGAAGACGCTTTAGTTTTATAAAAGTCTAAAGTTTGCACGGAACCCTGGGTTTGTTTTATAAAAACGTTGTGCACAACATTAAACATAGCGTACATTAGTGTGCTCCGTCAAGCATTGTCTTCGTAACGGTGAGTGGCTAACTAATTTGTGAAGTACACAACTTACTGTAAAGCTAATATTAATCAATGACTTCATAAGTTTCTCTTTATAACGTTCTCGTCAAAACTGCAAATGATGCAAGTTTTATGTATTTTGTTCTCTTTGTGTTTTAAAGTTATTTATAATAAGTCAAGTTTACTGTTTAGTGCACTGATATCCAACTAATTTTGGATAATAAAGTTTATTGTTAACTTCTTGCCTATAGTACATATCTTTGTCACATCAATATAAGTGTTGGATCACCACATTTGTGAGTGATCACCACATATGTGAGTGATCATTGCATTGCATTGTATTTATTCATATACAGTATATTATGTTAAAGTATATAGTGTATTCTATGTACAGTACTTTAGTATAATATACTGTAGTACATACTGAACTATAATATACACATAAAGAATATCGGCCGATATATCGTTATCGGTCTTTTTTTACTCCCTAATATCTGTATCGGCATCGGCCCCAAAAAACGCATATCGGTCGGGCTCTAGTTTTAACCCAGCGATGTGTTCTGTCCAATATTTACCCATTATGGGTCAAAAATAACTAAATGTTTAGAGTGTATACATGCCCCCATAATCTAAAAAATGCTGGGTTATTTTCAGCAGCTGGGTTGAAATTAACCCAGGAATTGTTTATATTTGACCAAACACAGGGTTCAAACAACCCACCATTTTGAAAGAACTGGCCTTGTCTCTTCTTGACCCAACGCTGGGGTGAAAATAACCAAGCATTTTTTTTGTGTGTAAAGCACCATTATTTACTATAAACAATTAAGTTTCTTAGAGCCTGAAACTCATCCAGATTCTGTGATCATTTCTGCAGCGATGTTGATTCATTCATGACTCATTTACACTAGGGGGATATTTGTTTGATGTGTTTATTCTTGATGAAAAGGTTCATTCAGCTCTATTCCTTTACCAGGGGAGAAAATGTTCTGGTGAGTGTAGTGTCACGCAGCAGCTTTGTTATTCTCCGATCTCTACTCAGATGTTACACTGTGTCTTTATGGGGTGTGTTTTAAAGGAACACGCCCAGATTTTGGGAATTTAGCTTATTCACCGTATCCCCCAGAGTTAGATAAGTCCATACATACCTTTCTCATCTCTGTGCGTGCTGTAACTCTGTCTGACGCACCCCCCGCTAGCTTAGCTTAGCTTAGCACAAAGACTGGAAGTGAATGGCTCCAGCTAGCTAACTGCTCCCAATAAGTGACAAAATAACGCGAACATTTTCCTATTTATGTGTTGTGATTTGTATAGTCACACCGTGTACAAATAACAAGGTGATATGAGACACAGCGATCTTTTAACAGTATACATACTGGGAACTATATTCTCAGAAGACGAAGCACTGCTACTTGGGCGGATACGGGGAATAAGCTAAATTCCCAAAATCTGGGTGTGTTCCTTTAAGGCAGGGGTGTCCACTCCTGCCCCTGGAGGGCCGGTGTCTCTGCAGAGTTTTATTCCAACCCTAATCAAGCACACCTGATCCAGCTAATCAAATTCTTACTAGGCAGACTAGATACTTTGAGGCAGGTGTGTTGAGGGAAGTTTTAGCTAAACTCTGCAGGACACAGGCCCTCCAGGACCGACTTTGGACACCCCTGCTTTAAGGTCTCAATCATATACATGCAAGTTAAACATATAGATGCTTAAAAAGTTCTTCACAGCAAGGTCATAGAAGAACCATTTTAACTACAAACCTTTTCTGAAACAAAAGGTTCTTCAGATGTTAAAGGTTATTTATGAAACCATTAAAGATTTTGATTTTATTCATTTGCTGTAAACCACATCTTTAAAATTAATACGATTGCGAGGAACAGATCCAAATTCAGCCCTTTATCCAGCGATCTTGATTCCAGTTTTCAGCAGGGACCGTAAACGTCAAATCTCGGATTCGTTATGAATTTAAATGCAAATATTGCGCCTCAAAAAGCTTTATGGGAGTGATATTAAACGCTCATTGGCTCTTGCGTGCTATGTCACAGATTTGCAACATTTCCGTCTTTCAGTCGATGTACTTTTGAAATTCGAAATGCATGCCTTGACTGAAAAAAGCTGGATTAACATTCTCATGAATTGATAACTTTAATATTTCCCAGTACTCCAGAGAGGACCGCAACTGCAGCACATCATCATTTTTACTTTTGGTACTGCTTTTAAAAAAATTGCAATTCATTAATTTATTGCTTTTACACTTGTTCGTCTGTTATGCTTTTAATATCTAACAGTAGATGATTTTTATAAACTGTTTTGGGTAGGTTTAGGACTGGAGTAGGAAATATATTTTAAATGCTATATTGTTACTGTTATAACAAAAAAGTCCTACATTGCATAATATAAAAATAACGCATAATTTTATTTTGGTATATAAAGGTTTAGGGTAAGGGTTTGGGTGGTAACATTAAAGGGTAATTATACACTGTAAACCCAAACAGTATAATGTGCTCATTTAAAATGAGTGAACTGAACTCAAAACTGTGAAAAAGTTTATTGGACTTAAAATTTTTATGTGTTTTCAACAAGTTCGCCATTTTAAGTTCCACAAACTCAAATAAAATGAGTCAAAGAACTCAAAAAATTTATTTATTACTTCCAAACGGAGTAATTTCAATACCACTGCCTCACTGTACTAAACACTGCAAATAATTACAAACTTTTGGTAGTTGTGATGAGTTCAAATTGCCAGGTAAGCTAAGAAAGAGTCTGGCACTGCAAATTTACTTCAGTTTAAAGTTAAATCAACACGATTGGTTGAGGAGGTTCCAGTTCCCAGCATGCTTTGCATGAGCCTGCAATACGAGAGCATTTTTTGAAATTAAGTGCTATTTTATGTGTTTTTTAGTAAAGAGAGAGACTCAGTAGTGTTAAACATTTATTTATGTTGGAGATTTAGAAGAGTTTGCTATTTTTTAGTTTTGTGGTTACCATTGTTCAGAAGTGTAGTGCCTGTGCTTAACTTAGGATGTAGGTCGGATATATGTTGCTTTATCATATAAACTATGACTGTGTGAAAGTCTGCAATATACTTTCACTTCACTTGTCTTAAATTTTCATGAGTCACATGATCTGTTTCTGTGACTTGTGAACAAAATTTATTGGTAAAAAGAGGTTTTAAGTACGGTATACAAAAAAATATATATGGTAAAACAGTCCTTATAATAAACAGTAGTTTTATGTATATTGTACTTAAAGATTTAATAAAACGAAGCATAAACTTTTACATTTGGGTTAACTGAAATTTTTTAAGTTATATTTACTTAAAATTTTTGATGTTGGTTTACTTAAAAAAATTTATGTAATCAGTTTCAACAAAATTTTTGAGTACTCTGAACTTGTCGGGTTTTACAGTGTACAGCGATCTTTATGTATGAAAGATTTGTAAATGTTTTACCTTTTGTAGCTGTAAAAACGTAATAATGCTACGAATTAATGTTGCAAATATGTCTACATTGTACGCTTCAGCATCTATATAAATGTACCAAAAAATAAGTTTTGTGTTTTCAAAAGTTATGTATTAATACAATGTACAGTAATACCAGACTGATAAATCAACAAGCTGATAAATGGTTTTACATAGGGAGACATCTAAAACTGTGGGGGGTCTGGATTTGAGAAACCTTTTTAGCTGAATGGTTCCATTAAGAACCTTTAACATCCGACAAACCTTTCTGTTTCATAAACGTTTTTTGTAGTAAAAAAAATGAGAGTTTTTAAGCCCCCAGACTCGTTCTGTCTTAAGTCTTTAAGTCCTTTTCATGTCAGCTGCCAGAAAGAACGAGGGCGATTTCATAACTCTATGCTTCAGGTCCACATTTTCGAATCAGGGCAGTAAAATATGGAGAGGCCAGAAGGGACACACGAAAAGATCTCCGATCATCTCAGTGACAGCCCTGCTCCCATTATAGACGGGAAGTGCCAAGCCCACTACCTCTGAGACCGCAAACTCAACCCGCTGTCACGAACCAACAAGCCAACAGCCCATTAACAGCTGATGGAGACGTGGACAGTGGTCCTCCTGACATATTTAAAGCTGGACTGCTGTAGAAAGAACGTGATGTTCCAGGAACTCTAGCCTGAAGGTGTCCCTTAGGGTCTTGACATCTACAGGCGGTCTTCTCTTCTTACTTGGACTATTATGAAACCTATTAACATAAACTCAGAAAAAGCATTAAGCAAAACTTTTAGTAAGTTTACAACCTTGGTAACCTCGGGCACATTTTGTAGTAATTGCACAATGTGGGGTAATCATTGAGATCACATGAGCAATAAGAGCGAGAGCGATTAGTTGATAAGTAAATCTATCTTTGTCACAAAACCTGTTCAGTTACAAGATCTGTGGGAATCCAAATAATGTTGCTGCTTCGGTTGATCAATTTCATTATTGTATTACAGACTTCTGGTGCATGCGTTTATTCATTTTTACACAAATCCCAGCAAGCAATAGCTACCATCTAGGTTAATATAGTCCAGCTATGACTTCTATTTTGATTGTCATTTTGGCCTAAAAAACTTGCAAGTTGTATGATATGCCAACATTTAAGCAAAGTCAACAGGTGTTTGGTTTCATGTATTAGTTTATTTGATTGATTTTGGGGCTTTGGTTGGACGTCTTTAAAATTTTCACCGACAGCCCAAATCTTGCCTTGTTTTTGCCTAAAAAAAGTCTTGGCAGTGTTTGGATGGCTATAAGATGCCTTTTAAAGGTGCAGTGTGTAATTTTTATAAGGATATCTTGACAGAAATAAACAAAACTAAACATCAGGGGTGTATAAAGACGTTAAATAAAGAACCGTTATGTGTTTATTGCCTTAGAATGAGACGTTTTTATCTACTTACACCAAGGGTCCCCTTACATGGAAGCCGCCATTTTGTGCCGCCATGTTTCTACAGAGGCCCTTAATGGACAAACTTTTTACTAAGTTGTCTCCAACGATGACATGTTTGTCCGGTGGCGGCTTCTGTAGCTTCTCTATGTGTTTCAAAAGCAAGAGGTGAGCCGTATGTTGCAATTCGCAACCTCACCACTAGATGCCGCTAAAATTTACACACTGCACCTTTAAATGCAAAATTGCTTGCTGGGATTGAGCTGCCCAAAAAAATCATCCCCCAGAGTATCATCAATGTTTATCGATTGACGATTGGTTCTTTAACTGTAAGGTGCGACTCCCCTTGCAGCGATTTATCTTGTTATATATTTTTTTGTCTACACTTAAAGCAAAATTTGATCCTTTTCAACACAATCTCATGGCAGTTTGCCGTTATTTTACGAGTTGGTAATGTGTATAAGCATCCATTTTATACAATTTATACAAATTAGCCACCTCATAAACTAGTCACAGATTCCGGCATGTCCTGTTGAGCAAAGGTTTTTGACTCTTTCGCCGCCATTGACGAGATATCTCGTCAATCAAGAGAAAACGCTTCCCTGCCAATGGCGAGTATTTCCGGCTTTCCACAATACCGCTGTTATCCACCAGGGGGCGCCCTATCGCAACTTTTTAAACCCGGAAGTATTGCCCTATGGCAAGCTGCTGCATGTCCGTGTCTGTTTTAAAGATCGCTCTGAATGGGATCTCTATGAAAAGTCCGTCACAAACATGGAATTATCTCTGCTTTTTGCTCAAATGTGGTGTTTTTGCAGAAACCTACTCATATTCAAAAGCTGATTACAAAAGACCTACTGAAGGTAGGATGAAACGTTTTTTTTTTTTTTAAAGCAGAGGGTCTGTTCTTTCATTTGGTATTTTGTATGTTTATATATTTAAAGAAGAACATTTTCTGGAAGGCATTAAACTTTTGTGAAAACGCTGGCGGCGAAAGAGATAAAGGTGACGCATAGGATATGTCTTCACAAAAGTATTTGGATTTAAATTACTATAATGCTAGCAACGCAGGTCTGCATCTGACAAATCGCTGACTTTCAGCTTTCATAATGGATAACCTTGAGATGTCAGCATGAATTTAAATGCATACAGAAAATTAAAGCAAATTGCCTTTAGATGAGACGGGCAGATGGAAACTAACAAGAGTCAAAGTTTTTTTTTTTATTATTGATCTGTATATGAAGGTAATATCATCTTCAAGTGACCTCCTGAATAAAGTCCACCCGACAAGGCTGTAATGTCTGATGATCACACGATTATAGATCTTTATGCCACAAAGTAAAATTGATTTTCAACAATGCCTTTCTTTTAACTCTGACAGATAAAGTGTAGGTGTAATGATGAATTAGTGTTATTGCTTGACATAGCTGTAATTATTTTTGTCATTTAAAGAAAGATTGCCACTAGAGTTTCATTTTCAAAGGGTTTTTTGATAAATGCTTGTGTTGTAGAAATAAAATATATAATATAGTATAATATATAATATAAAATTAGTACTTGAGATGTATGGTGTGCCTCGAAAATGCAAATCTGAAAAAAAACATGTAAAATGTACTTTAAAAAATCCTCATAACAAGTAAAATGTATTGTTTTTTTAAGTTCAACTTACCTACTAAAATCAAATAAAATCTACTTAATAATGCATGAAAAACATGTGTTAAATAATTAAGTAAATGTTACTTCATTTTTTTAGGAGTTAGATTTATTTTAATCGTTTAAGTAAAGTCTATTCGTTTTTTTATTTTTTATTGAAGCTTTGCTGTCCTAAAAATATTAAATAAATTGTTTTTACTGTTTGATATTTTCTTTAACATAGTTCTATGGACTTAATTATTTTTAGTGTTATAAATGGCATTATAACACAAAATTCATGACTGACTATAAGTGAAAAGATATATATATATATATTCTTTCAAACTGCGTTGACATGCATGGTCAGCACTGTGGAGAGAAATACAATATGTTCTAAACAGGGTTCATGTAAAGCAGTGCTTCTCAAATAGTGGGGCGGGACCCCCAGGGGGGGCTCGAAGCGACACCAGGGGGGGCGCGCGAGACCCCAGGGAAAATTCTTTTTCAGTAAGTTATTTTTAAAGACATTACACCCCAATCACGCTGATAAGCCGCTTGAGTTTTTTATTATTATTTATTGATTATATTAAATTTTCAGTATCAAATGGTCAAAAAATATTATACTTTAAATAAGGATTGATTTTTTTATTTCAGGCAAATTGATGCATTTTAAGTCTTTTCTGTTACAGACTAAAAAACAATGTTAATAAAGTTATTCTTTGTTGTAAGTTAATCGATATTTCTTTTTTATGTTTTCTCAATGTTAATAAGGATGCAATGTTTTGCAGATGTGTAATTTTATAGACAAACTATACTATTTACAGTCGCGGCGGAGAGTTGGGGGGAGGCGCGACAGAAAATAATTGAGAAGCACTGATGTAAAGAAACACTGATCACCTGAATGGTGACTTCACAAATCATTTTCAACAAAACAACATCAATAATATAAGAGCTTAAACCTTTATTTAAGTTACAGTTCTTATCAATTCTTATTCTGTGATAAAGCTTAAAAAATAAAAAATATTTAGGCACAAAGGATTGTGGGTATTCCTTACAACATGTGCAAATAAATTTAAGTAAATTTTACTTGAATGTTTTTAGTTTCATGTATTTAATATTCTTAAGTTAAATGAACTAAGATTTTTTACTTGAATCTGAAAAAGATTTTTATTAAAATTGACTTAATTATTTTTGGACTATGTGCAGTGACTGTAAAACAGTTAAATAATACAAGAAAATATCCATACGACTTACTATTCCCACACAGTTCATTTTTTACATGAATTAATTGTGTATTTATCATCATTTTACTTAGGAAAATCTAGTTCTTAATGAATGTTAATATTATTATGTAGAAATTATGAGAGTTAATAATTTAATAAGTTAATAATGTAAAAAAATTATACGCTGGATTTACTTAAAAATATAGTGCATCATAAATTTAAGCAATTGCTTAAAAAATGGATGTAAAAATAAATCCAGCCTTTATTTTTTCAGTGTTGGGTACACCCTAAAAAAGCTGTGGGTTTTTTCAACTCAGCGTTGGGTCAAAAAGGGACGAGCTCAGCCCGCTGGGTTGTAATTTAACCCATGCTGGGTTGTTTTAACCCAAAGAACCGGATTGTTTTGACCCATTGTTTTGTCAAATCTAAACATTTTCTGGGTTATTTTCAACCCAGCTGCTGAGCTCGTACTTTTGAATCCAACCTATAGCCTAGCAGAGTTTTCGGACAGTGTCAGAAATTCAGCATGATTAACACACAGTGTGTTTGCTATTTGTTTACCACTACACAGTAAAAAATACTTTGCTGCCTTAAAATGTTTTGTTGAATCAACTGGGATTTACAAGTGATTTCAACTTACTATTATTTATCTTGACTGGAGATGAGTTGTTATAACTACAGGTAAGTTGACTTTTCTCAACTACATTTTATAAGTTGTGACAACTCATCTCTGTTGACATTACTTGTAAAGTTGATTTAACAAAAAATTTTAAGGCAGCAAAGTATTTTTTACAGTGTAGCGCACACTCAGAGCCGTCAAAGCCTCCGATTCATTAGTTGTCAGTCACCATCGTATCGTCTCATGCTTGTCGTACAGTGAGATCTTATAGGATGGCAAAATCATACTATGTTTACCAGGCTTTAGTTGGAGTAGATCTGTTTTGCATGTGGATCCTGCAGGTATTTATGGCCACGTCAGTATTTGGGCTCTTTGAATGAGTCACTCGCTCGAAAATAACATTTTCACATTCTCCTGTATCAAAATAGACCTGCTGCCATAGAAATCCTGGTTTTGCTTTTTATTTAAAGATTGGATCAGTAAACCTTTATGGAAACACTTTAGGGTTTTGAGGATGTCCTCACTGCATCTTTATTGATGAACATCCTAAGCTTTGTCCGTTTTATTAATTTCATATCTTTTTCTTATGCTTGTCCCTTTTTGAAGCAATGCTGGGTTGAAAAAGCAATTGCTGTATTCATCTAGAGAGTCTACACTTTCCTCTGATTCCAGTTATTATCTTCCTACTGTTCCTGGTTGTCCTCCACTGTGATCTGCAGTATCCAGCTGTTCCACATCCGCCCTGAGCAATGAAACACTCGCACCAAGGAGCACTGTGCATCAGGTTTGGAGGATTGTTCAGTGCTCGACTTCATGAATCACTCATCTTTACCTCATTTGCAATCAGCCTGAGACTCTAAAATGGCACGTGTCTGATCGGCATCTCTCATCTCCCATTAGAAAAGTTCTTCAAGACAGGAATGACATAAAATAGAGAGGTGAGACATTTATGCTTTTTATTATGCTATTTTGCAAAAGCCACTTACATTGGCGTCAAGATAATTTATAAGCATGTTTCCCTGGGAATCAAACCCACAACCTTTTGCACGGCTTGACCAACCCCATACCCTCTTCTCAAATGTTTCTCTTCTCTATTTTCTCAGATATTAACGTTTTTTATCAAGCCATTCAGACAGAAATGGTTCCTCTATGGAATCGTGTAGCACCCAGGAGCAGCTTTTCCATATGGCAGAGTTGTCATACCCTGGCATTCAGACAAAACATTAGAAATAAACAGTTCATGATGATGCTCATTAAATATAATTTCTGAATAGATCATTTATAGGTAAGCGAACGCATGATTTCTTGAATCACGGTTTCTCTTGGTACTTTGAGCTGTTTTTTAATTCGAAGGCTTTAGCATCTGGAGGTCGCATTTGTAGGCTGAATACGTCATCAAGACTGTCTTATTTTGAGAATATTAACAATTATAAAGTGAACTATTAATCTTTTTTTAATTTTGCCTATTGGTTCTGGCAGCGACACATGAAGTCGATTGGATCTAACTTAAAGGGATAGTTCACTTTAAAATGAAAATCTGTCATCATTTACTCATCCTCATGTTGTTTTAAACCTTTATGAATTTTTTCCCTGATGAACACAAAAAAGATATTTTGAGAAATGATAGTAAACACACAGCAGTAAGTGACCATTGACTATAGTGGGAAAAAAACATTTTGGAAGTATTGTGATAAATGACAAAGAAAATATTTTGATAATTGATGGTAAGCACACAGTTGACCGTACCCATACATTTTTTTTTTTATTCCTACTATGGAAGTCTATGGTCACTATCTGCTGTGTGTTTACCATCATTTATCAAAATATCTTCTTTTGTGTTCGTCAGAAAAAAATTCATGCAGATTTAGAACAACATGAAGATGAGTAAATGATGACAGAATTTTCATTTTAAAGTGAACTATCCCTCCAAGGATTGTGGGTAGTGTAGTGTATGTTACCACCAGATATCAGAGAGGTTTTAAAACACATATCAAGTGGTTATATTAAGAATTTAAATTTTATTTAACACGTACAGTGTAATTTAAATTGTTTAAGAAAATACATATTGTGGAATATTAAAATAAAAAGTTGTTCCCCAAATTCATCGTTGTGGTGTCGCAGCAATGGATGCTGCCTCTTTAAGAAAAGGATGAAATCTATTTGGAGTACTTCCTGTGTTTAAAGGTCATTGCATGTGCTGTTGATCTGAGGGATGCATGTTGGATACATTTTTTTTCTTATTTTCTTAAAGGGACACTCCACTTTTTTTGAAAATATGCTCATTTTCGAGCTCCCCTAGAGTGAAACATTTTATTTTTGATCATTTTGGAATCCAGCCGACCATTAGCATCGCGCTCAAAAATAACCAAAACAGTAAAAATCAAAGTTTAACTCTAGAGGAGCTGGATAATGAGCATATTTTCAAAAAAGTGGAGTGTCCCTTCAAATTTAGCTACATTTCTGGCACCTTAATTAGTGTCTCTGGTGTTATGTTGATGCAGATCACAACATAATTAAATAACATTTTTGATAAATACTGTCTAAATATTTCTGATCTCACGAATTTCCATGGCATAGTCACATAATTTTTCCATGCCATTCTCATGGATCTCCGCATTTTCCCGTGGCCCTGTCACAGACTTTCTTTTCTGTGGCATTCTCACGGATTGGTTACTCAACTTTTTTGTTCTATTTTATTACCATTGTCGCTTCGGTTTAGGGTTAGATTTACATAAAAATGTCATCCTTACCCAAACCCAACGCCAGGCGACAATTGTTTAAAGTTTAGAAAATATAAAAGAGTACATCAGAAATTTTTTTATAAACCAATACTTAAACTGACATACTAATCCAAATCTAACCCTAAACCCAAGCGACAATGGTTTGAAAATAGGAAAAAGCAGTTGAGTAACCAATCCGTGAGAATGCCACGGAAAAGAAAGTCCTTGGCAGGGCCACGGAAAAATGCGGAGATCCGTGAGAATGCCTCATAAAAATTAGCAAAAAATTCCGTGACTATCTCATGGAACTTTGTGAGATCAGGTTGCAACGCCTGATCTCCTGAAATCATCATGATTGCAGCCTCCATTTTAGAAAAGTTACTGTTTTTCCTGGTAACACCATAGACAATATATATATTTTTTACAAATGTTATTAAGCTTTTATTTTACTTTATTATATGCATATCAACTGAACCACCAACTGAAGTAATTTTTTTAGTACCTGTAGATCCAACTTTCACTTTTTACAGTGCGTGTTTTCAGGCAGGGCCACATATTATTTATATTGTCTGTGCATGTCCTTGCATTCTTTTAGAGTGAATTTTGTACACGTGTGTGTGTACACGTTTTATACAATGTGATTTTATTGATCTGTTTTTTAAGTGTCCTTGCTGTATGGCCAAAGGAAATTAAGCCATAGGTTTCTGTGAAACGCCACCACTGGAAGTGTATTGGTTTTTAAGAGTATACTGTATATGTGTCTCCATTAGACTGTTAGAAAATCTCAAAGGTGTTTCAAATAGTTTTTAAAAATTCATTCAGTTTTCAAATCATTCAAAATAAAATCATATATCAGATTTGAATTTCACTGATTTTAATTATTTACATATTAAAGTGCTTAACTCTCTATGTCAGTGTTTCTATTATTTAATACACTTTCCTGTTAATTTAAAAATAATGGTAACTCATCAAAACAATTTACACGTCATAACTGCAAACCAAAGTAAATCCAAAGTAAATAAAAACATATTCATTTTTAATTATATTTTATAATTATACAATATAATATGTATAATTATATATAATGTTTAAAACTATTTTATTTATTTGTTTGTTTGTTTGTTTTCAATCTTCAGTATAGCACCCTTAACCTAGAATTTACAGAAATACTGATCTCACAAATTTCCGCGGTATAGTCACAGAATACTTTGCTCATTTATCCATGTCATTGTCACAGATCTTGGGATTTTTCCATGTCCGTACCATTTTCACTTTGGTTTGGGGTTAGATTTGGGGTTTGGGTTAGGATGTCACTTTAACTATTGGTTTATACATTTTTTTTTCAAGATTTTTAAATAATTGTCGCCTGATGTTAGGGTTAGAGTTGGGTTTGGGTTAGGATGTCATTTTATGTAACAGAAAGTCGTTCCCAAACCCAAGCTACAATGGTTAGAAAATAGGAAAAACAATTAGTAACCAATACGTGAAACTGACACGGAAAGGAAAGGCCGTGGTACAGACACAAAAAAATGCGAAGATCTGTGACAATGACACGGATAAATGACCAAATATTCTATGACTATAACACAGAAATTCGTGAGATTGTTGTTTTATCAAGCAGATGCTTTTTAAAGGTGCAGTGTGTACATTTTAGCAGCATCTAGTGGTGAGGTTGCGAATTGCAAGCAACAGCTCAGTCCACTGCTCACCCCTCGCTTTTGAAATGCATAAAGAAGCTACGATAGCCACCACTGGGAAAATGTCATCATCGGAGACAACTTAGTAAAAAGTTTGTCCGTTAAGGGCTTCTGTAGAAAATAGTGGAACAAAATGGCGACTTCCACATATGGGGACCCTCAGCGTATGTAGATAAAAACGTCTCATTCTAAGGCAGGGCTATTCAATTAGTTTGTCGTGGGGGCCAGTTCATAAAAAGTATCTTAAATGAGGGGCCGGAGATATAACAGTGATGATGACTAAATTTTTCTACATTTAAACATATTCATGTTGTATTTTGAAACTGCATAACAACAAAATCAGTGCATTGTACAATAAGCTTTTTCTACAAACATGTATTTTGAAACTGCATTCAACAACATTAGTGCATTGTTAGATGTCAAAGTAGGCTTTTTCTACATCCAGACATGTTCATGTGTTGTATTTTAAAATTGCATAACAACATAAGTGCATTGTAAGATGCCCAAGTAAGCTTTATTCTACATTTAAATAAGATCCATATAACACTTATTGAGAATTTAACTCATTTACTCACTTCAGTGCACATAACAAAAAAGTTTATAACATGGAACATAATTGTTTTATGCTGTTTTTTGTCAAGGCTAATTATTACAGTAGCCCTATTTAAACTACAACAGCCATCTTAATAACTGGTAAACATTAGGCTACCTTCTAATAAACAGAATATGTTTTTAGATTTCGCAAGAGCAGTAAAATCAGGTGTATGTTTGTCAGCGCGATACACATACAGTGGTGCAGGTGCTGGCTGTGAGCGATGGGCGATTAACTGTTACTCGTTTTAATTGCATTCTTGTGTGAGAACGATTACTCGCATAATATTTGAGCCTTTGTCTGCTTTGAATTTTGGAGAAACGGCAGGATCTTTTTTGTCTAGTTCACAAAATCGTTTCAACGAGTTTCCTTTATCTAACGTTAATGTCATTGTGGATAAGCATAAACATATCAGACAACAATTATCAGAAAAGGTGTTTTAAATTGAAAATACAACAAATAAAGTTAAAACAACCATAGAGTCCGGTCTGTTAACTCACCACTGTCAGCTATCGCGTCTTGAGACGCGGGTGCGAGCGGGGGAGGCGATCGCTTTGAACTTGTGGACCAAAGCGCGAATATAATCACGTGACACAGCTGCTCGCACCAGTCACGTGACTCGCGCTCTGCAGCTCATGCTGCATGAAACAGACGCACGCGCATCGACTCGTAACTGTACGGCCCGTTGTCTAACTTACTAAATTTATTTTAGAGATGTCTTTGTTACAGACTACATAAAGGGCCGGATCAAATAACCTTGGGGGCCGGGTTTGGCCCGCGGGCCGCCAATTGAATAGCCCTGTTCTAAGGTAATAAAAACATAACGGTTCATTATAAAAAAGTCTTTATACACCCCTAAAAATATAGTTTTGTATATTATTTTACATTTCTGTCAAGAGATCCTTTTAAAATTTACACACTGCACCTTTAAACAGTACTGAAAGAATTTCTTTCTTTTTTGGGGCTCTCTATTATTTGGTCTTCCATTTAAAAATATATATATTAAAACACAATTTTTTTCTATTAAAATAAATTAATATTTTGCTACAAATGTAAATGACTTCAGACTGAAAGATTTTTTAGTATTATGAGAAACATTTCTGCCAAGTATTTCAAATCTTTGAACAGTAATAGCTATAATTGTAGAGAAACAACCAGTGTCCAAACATTTCACGGCTAAGATCATTTGTCTGTCATTTGTCTTATTTTCTGGTAGCTCATATGATATCTTTCCAGGTATTGCTCATTAGATTTTGTCATCTTGGCTATTGTTCATCCACTGCTTGCTTTCTTTGATTTCAGTGACACTGTCACAACGTGAAGGATCTTTATAAGGTGAGCTACCCATTCATATTGACATCCTATTGCATTTGAAGCTTTGCTCATCCAAGAATAGTCTCTCTCTCCCTCACTCTCTCTCTCTCTCCCATATTATTCACTTCCATCTCTCTTTTATGCTCCGCTGCTCTCACCCTTTCTTTTTTGTTTCTTATTGTTTCTTATTTGTCATTTATATCTTACCTGGTATTTTGTCAAATAATTTTATGTTAAACTGATTTGAATTTCACAAATAATAAACTCTAAACACAAACTGCTCACTAAACAGTGTTGGGTAAGTTACTCAAAAAAGTAATTAATTACTAGTTAGGCTACTAATTACATCTTCAATCATGCAATTAGATTACTTTACAAATTACTCTCTCCAAAAAGTATTTAATTACTTATTACTAATTACTTTCTAAATCCTATTAGTATGATACAAGGATAGGCTTGAAATGGCTCGGAAAAATAATATATAAAGGTACATCAACTATTCTGGGCCGGGTTTCCCAAAAGCATCGTAAGGCTAAGTAGATCGTAAAAACGATCGTACGAATCATCTTAGAATTACGGGCTGTTTCCCAAAAGCTTCGTAACTTAAGTTGCACTTGAAAATCATCGTAGATCTACGAGTGGTCTGGAGTAATCGTTCATTCATAAGTGCATCGTAAGACAACAGAGTTACAAGGTCACCTACAGGACAACCAGCAAATTGCACTCCTGCAATGACGAAAATGTAATGTTTTAAA
The DNA here is from genome assembly GCF_027580225.2 of Misgurnus anguillicaudatus. Lineage (NCBI taxonomy): Eukaryota > Metazoa > Chordata > Actinopteri > Cypriniformes > Cobitidae > Misgurnus > Misgurnus anguillicaudatus. The sequence goes on along the minus strand of NW_027395276.1, from coordinate 1,764,099 downwards.
TGTTTATTTATTTATTGGGTTCTTTGTTTATTTTATATTAAATATATAATATAATATATTTAAAATTCAAATGAGAAATCAAATTTAAATGACTAAACATAAATTAATAAAGAAGGAAAACGTATTTTGTACAAGTTGGTAAAAGTTTTTTGTATTTTGGTAAAAGTTGGTATAGCAAATTGATAAATGGTTCATACCGATTGCTGCTATAATTCATCTAAACATTGTTTTGAAGGCAAATGGCATCTAATTAAAGAAACCAAATAAATATTTACGGTACAATGCAATAATCCATAATAATAAATAAACATAGATAATTAACAACAAATAATAATAATAATCTAAACTATAATAGAAACGCAGAAGGCATTTCGCAGTGGGACGAGTCCTAACTAAATACGGAAAAGAATATTTAATAAATTATTAAAACATTTAAAAAGTCATTGAACAATAATGAAAATATATTATTAAAAACATTAGTGCACATCGGCTGAAGATCATTAGCCTAAACAAGCTTCTGCTACAAATTCGAGTCATTCTATTGGTGACATTTCAGCACTTGACAAACGGATAGCGACTCGTAAGTAGCACTTAAAACCCAGCTGCGAGCAATTGTTTAACGTGCATCTTTGGGAAACGCACGTAAATGAACAGCGAATGTTCGTTAAGTTGCTCGTAGAAAGCGCTCTTAAGTGCTAAGTTCAATCGTTATCGGCAGCCCTGGTCCCACTTTAGGGTCCAATTCTCTCTATTAACTAACTTTTTACTACCTTTGTCTCAATATTCTCCAACAACTGCTTATTAATTGTAAAAATGTTGTTAATTTTAAGTATTGGTAGTAATGGGGAGGGTTAAGGATGTAGAATAAGGTTTTGCAGAATCAGGCATTAATATGTGCTATTAAAACAGCCAACATCTCATTAATATTAATGCTAATAATAATCAACCAGTTAATAGTGAGAATTGTAAACTAAAACCATGTTTAATCCATTATTGTATTATATTATATATAATTGTTCTACAGTCCATACAGTATTTAGTTACATCAGAATTAACTGTAATTAGATTACAAGAAAAATAAGAGTAATTCCTTACTTCACTTTTTCAAGGGAAAAGTAATTAAATTACAGTAACTAATTACTTAGTAACTAGTTACACCCAACAAAACACACATTTTACACTGCATTGCACTTGTTTTATAAATGCTAAACACAGGCAGGCAAAAGTTGAACACAATTACAACAAACACAGTTGGCATCAAGCAACCCAGTATCACAAAATTACGTACATATAGTCACTTTAATTTTTGATTTTTTCCGTGTCACTGTCACGTTTTTCCGCATTTTACGTGTCTGTTTTGTCCTATTTTCTTACCATTGTTGCTTCGTTTTAGGGTTAGATTTACATAAAATTACATCTTTACCCAAACCCAACTCTAACCCTAACGCCAGGTGACATATAAAAAAATAAATCAGAAAAAATAGTATAAACCAATATTTAAAGTGACATCCTAACGCAAACCGAAGCGAAAATGGTTTGAAAATAGGAAAAAGCAGTTGAGTAACCAATATGTTGCAGGGACACATAAACAGAAATGCATGATACAGTCACGTATAAATGCTGAAAAACGTGACCGTGTCAGGGAAACTAATCAAAAATGTACATGACTAAAGGTACATAATTTCGTGATACAGGGTTGCAACCAAACACAACAACTCAAAATTGTACACACTTTATTAGGGGCCAAGCACCGAAGGTGCTGAGGCACCTATTGGAACTGTCAGTATTATTATTCTTCATCTTCCCCAATGGGAGTCTATGGCAGCCCTATGAACCGTACGTAGGAAAATGATGAAATTTGGCACAGTTGTAGTGGTGGTCTTAAAAAGTCATGTGACCAAAAATGGGGTCTCTAGTCCTAATTCTATAGCGCCACCAGCAGTGCAAAAATTCAATGTTCAAATGGTTATAACTGCTGATCCGCTTGATCTATGAAAATTCTACTTAGTACACGTGATTGCTCTCCTCATGCTTATTGTTTTTAATACCTTACAGTAAAACTCCACCCATTACAGTAGCGGCCATTTTTAAATGTACAGTATTCCGTTTATTCGCTACTCCTCCTTCAAATTTGGTTCAATTGTTATGAAATTTGGCACAGGTGAACTTTGGAGTGAGCCGCACAGAAATGACCGAACAGAATTTTGATATTTATCTTTGTTCAAAAGTAATAAATGCGGAAACTTAACGAGGTTGACGCAAAAATGGTTCTGAAGCTGTAGCTCGGTCATTCTTTGATCAATTGAAATGAAATTTGGTACACTTCATGTGGACCATGAACTTGGGGTTCATGCCAAATTTGGTGACAGCGCCACCTATGGGTCATGAGATATGAAAATAGGCTATTTTTGCCCATAACTTCTGAACTGTTTGTCAGAAAATTATGATCTTGATGTCTATGGATTGCTTACCTCATGCCGCATCTGCTGATGTGTATTATGCCGGGTTTGACCGAACCGCCTGTCCGCCATTTTGAAATTTCACATAATTTGTTATATTTTTTGAACTATTGGACATATCCGCGCAAAAATTAGTAAGGAGCTTCGACATGATGTCCTGAAGGTACCTGGGAAGTCAGAGTACAGCGCCACCTAGGGGTTATAAACTATAACAGTTCTTATGGAACTGCTTATAACTTCTGAATACTTTGTCTGATATTAATTTCTTTGTGAAATTGTATTCACTGGTTTATGCCGATTGCAACGATACCTCGTTTGTCATTTTCCAACATTCTGTTCATGTGTTATTGTAAAGCATATGGTAGATGATTTTTTCGCTACTCCTTTTACAAATTTTGTTTATTTTATGCCAGGTACTGCTCATATAATGTTTGGAGCAATCCACACAGAAATGACCGAACAGATTTTTGATATTCTATTCTCTTTCTTAGAAATACCACTCCAAAGTTGACCGTGCCTGTGACATTGTCTATTTGTCATAGTAAATTAATGTGACTGTATATTACATTGTATAGCATTACTATGCAGAATGATCTTCTTGTCTTCAATCTCACTTGAGCTTTTTGATTCTCATATACATTGTATTTCTGTTAGTTCTGCTCTGCACTGTCAGTTCTGCATCTGTGTTGATTGGCACATGTCAATCCTTGCAGCACCTAAGCTGTTTTTTTGCTGCCCTTTGAGCTGTGTTAACTGAATTGTACATCTGGTTAACCACATGCCATGAGATTCTGAGGTCATGGGTTCGAAACCCATGTGCAGTGATATTTTGTCTTAACTTTTTTCTCACTTAAGTTTTGTGAATCTCATACTATACATTGTATTTCAGTTATTTGTGCTCTCTGTTGTCATTTCTGCACATTTGGTAATTGCTGGATATCAATGTTTACAGCTCTAAATCTCTATTCTATAGCTTGGACACACCAACTCAGTGGTTTAATCGTTTACTCAGTGGCACATGCGGTCTCTGCGTTGCTTTGGGAACCTGAGGTCATGGGTTCGAATCCCAGCTCTTACTTTCACTTATTGAGATTTCCTTTTGTGTTCACTTTAACACGTTCTTCTCGACCTGTCTGGTTTTCCACAGGTGTTATATTTTTGCCATCTTTACTGTTGTTGCTCCGCACTGCAGTGGTTCTGCTCTGCATTTGCTTTGCTTCGGGTTCGGCCTCTGTATTGCGCGCTTTCTGCGCTTTGCGCATTTGCTGCGTCGTGTGGTTTTTGCTGTGCTTTGGGTGCTCATTGCGCTGAAGGTGCTTGGCCCCGCAATTGCTGCTTGCAGCTATATTTCTAATTGTATTTGGACTGGAAACCATCTGAGAGGCAGATGAAGAGTATGAGGAAGAGCGGGACACCAGAGACGATGCAATTGGCAAAATTTGCAGTTGGATTGCCGCCTTTAAACAAAATACAAGTGCTGCTTACAGTAATATTGAAAACTTACTATTACTTGCAGTACTTACAGTAAAGTATTCACTATATTCACTGAACTAAACTTGTGATTACAGTAATAGGGATTTGAAAAACAGTATTTGTCAAGTGTGTTGTTATATACAATAAACATTCTGTAAGCAGATGTCCTGGATGTTGTGTTTTCCATTTTTTAAGGTAGTGTGCAATGGATGCTTTGTAGTGTTTTATATTATAGACTTATGTGTGGATTTTGAGTAAGGGTGAAATGGTTTTAAAGGAATTGTTCGATTTTGAGTCAGGTGTTCTGTGTATTTAGTTTAACAATTTGGATTTGAGTTTAAGGTTTTAAAAAAATAAGTGACAGTTTCGAAAAATGTGTTTAAGCAATTCAGAAAAACTGTAATACCTAAAAGGTACATATTTATACCTTTTGCTGTGATGTCCTTGCAATATAACGCATGCATAAGGAATAAAACGATTTTTTTTTAAATACAAATATGCAAATACTCTAGATACTTTCAAAATAAAGTACTGAGTCTACTTTTCAGAGAGGAGGCATGTTTGTCACATTAAATCAGATGAATGCAGAGAGCTTTGAATTTTACAAGGTCATAGTAATCTATCTACATCAATCAATTATGACATCAATTTAAAATGAAAAACTTTTTTGTAAAGGCCCAGTGCAGTTTAAAGAAGACTTACACCATTAAAGAACTGCTAAACATATTCAGATTCAACACTTGTTTAGAGCAGCTGGATGAAGATACAAAATGTAGAAGCATTGTTTTGAAATCTTTCAGTGTCAAAAATGTATGTTCATGTTACTCTGAAATGAGAAACTTTATTTTTTAGATTCCACAAGCAGGGTAAGCATGGTAATCTGATTTCGGGTAGTTTTAAAATGCTTTTATAACATTGTATTGTGTCACTCGCCAGATAGACATCTGCTGTAAGTGCATTAAAGTAAATAGGATTTTTGTTTTTATAAGGTGCATACACCCCAAATAATTTATGGGATGTGGGATACACTGTCCAAACATTGTCAAAAATCAATTTTGTAAGCAGAAAGACTGAAAGCAGAGAAAGAAGACCATCAATTCAAGATTGCGTTGTGTTTTATTCATTATCATGCTTATTTTTGTAAATAAGGCTTTGGTTCTCTTTAAAAGTCATTATATCATTCATGGAGTATTAATTAAAATAAAATGGTAAAGTATGATGCATGATCATTGTAATCACTCCAAACATGTTAATGTAAAAATATGACATTATTATCAAAATATTCTCAACATTTTAAAACTTTATTCTCGTTATATAATGATTTTATTCTCAAAATTTTCCATATTATTCAACTTTACAAGCCCGTAGGCAGGGGGGGTTCGGGTGGTTCGAACGAACCCCCCCCCCCTCACTGCCAAAAGGTCCAGAATTTAAGTCGTTTTTTCGCGTGATTATTGTCATCATCAATGACAATCAATGCTTGTGACAAATATTCTGGGTTCCTGACACATTATTGAAGCTGGACGCATGACCGTACTCACCATTGAGGTCCACGAGGTCCGGATTTCGGTCATTTTCTGACGCTCGTTTTATTTGACTCAATGCTCAGTGCTCGTTTGACTTCTGGCTGCACTGCGCAGACCGATCGGCATGTGACGTCTTAGCACCGCGAGACCGATTCAATGGTAAATGAGTGAGTATGCTTTTAAATAGATCTCGCAGTAGTGTGATGTCACTTGCCAACAGGTCTGAGCTGCACCCCATTAAGTAAGATAAAGTCAAAATTATACCGAGATGACCAATCAAATCAAACCAGGCAGACAAAGATGCAATACAGGGATCAGATGCGCCTTTGTGGAAGTGCAAGAAAGATGTAAGTAATGACGAGAAATATGAAACGCAGTGATTGTCAAGGTGGCAAGACAAGAGCCACATGAATGTCCAAAGTTAATGCCCTGCTTTAACTCCCTCCAGTAATTTACTTCCCGTTATTCAGCGTGTTTATTAACAAAATTCAATGCCACTCTTTAATTCTTTAAGATGTCTTTTTTGCTGTATGAATAGATTCACTGTTGAACTTGAAAACGGAAAACGCGACGCATCACGTGCGCGGTACAACGCTTCATCCACCGGTAATGCGCGTGCACGGAGTTTAAATGGGCGCACGTTCATCTTTTGGCTTAAACATTTTATTGCATTCGGTCTTAAAGCCCAATAAATAACTTACTTGTAACTTCTTCCTGTAGTGTTGAGCCGTTGAGCTCGCTATTAAAAGTAAGTTTAAGGTTTATCGTGGAATTTTAATTTTCTGAACAATTTTTACTAAAGTTACTGCAGTTAACAAGAAGCCTTTTGCTTAATTAACAGACAATAAATCAGATGTGAGAAGTTTCACAAGTTACTTGCATTATGTTTACATCTTATGATGTTTTATATAAACAAGGTTTGGGAGGAGCTGATCAGTCAATGAACTCGGCTGGCTTTCAATCATTAATCAATGAACATGGCTGGCTCTTAATCACTAATCAATTAACTTGGCTGGCTCTCAATCACTAATCAATGAACACGGCTGGCCCTCGATGATTAAGCAATGAACACGGCTGGTTATCAATCACTAATCAACACAACAACTTAGTACCAGCTCTATAAATAATCATAGAGTCCTTACCCTCAATTCTCTGGGACATTATTGCAAGATGTCCAGTCAAACAAACCCAGCACAGGAAATTCACCATACCACACAGGATTATCTCGGGCCTTCCGACAGCGGCCGGGATGTTTCAATCAAGCCCGAGGCCTCCCCACAGGCCGGGCGATCTTCCCGCATTGCTACACGAATCCCGAGGAGAAAAGGACCGTCTCCTCGCACCCCGCAGAGGCGCTCCCCACCATCACCGGCATCTTCATACGCTTCTGCTTCTCCAGGAATCCCCGACATCAAGAAATGGTCCATCCTAGGCCTCGAACTAGCTCTTGAAAATGCAGATATTCCATTCTTACGTAAACAAACAAAGGCGCAACTGTTCAGCCTACTCCGCGATAGCCGGAGGGCTACTCAACCCCCGCAAACAGCCGTGACAGCAAGCTCTGACTCCTCGTCTCTGCAAGCATGGAGTACACCGTACACCCGAAAGACACCAGGGAAAACATGGAGGTCTCAAAGACACAGCATGAAGCCATCAGCTAGCCTGGGTCGCCCGCCGATGTCTCCAGCAGCCAGCTCACAAGCGAGTCAGCTAGCAAGCCAGCCAGACAGCGCGAACATGCTTCCGCTCACGGCAACGGCTTCGCTCCTCCCACTGCCGCTTCTTTCTCCTGGCCAACGGCCTGCTGCCCCTCCGTCTCTCTATCACACGGGGTTGCGTTCAGCAGCAGCGCCGGCCGCATCTATTTTTCCTTCTCACATTTCTCCCATTTTTTCCGCAGAAGCTGACACGAGCGCGGCAACGGCTTCGCTCCTCCCACTGCTGCTTCCTTCTCCCGGCCAATGGCCTGCTGCCCCTCCGTCTCTCTATCACACGGGGTTGCGTTCAGCAGCAGCGCCGGCCACATCTATTTTTCTTTCTCACATTTCTCCCACTTTTTCCGCAGGAGCCGACACGAGCTCGGCAAAGACTTCACTCATCCCACTGCCGCTTCCTTCTCCCGGCCAATGGCCTGCTGCCCCTCCGTCTCTCTATCACACGGGGTTGCGTTCAGCAGCAGCGCCGGCCACATCTTTTTCCTTCTCACATTTCTCCCATTTTTTCCGCAGGAGCCAACACGAGCTCGGTAACGGCTTTGCTCATCCCACTGCCGCTTCCTTCTCCCGGCCAATGGCCTGCTGCCCCTCCGTCTCTCTATCACACGGGGTTGCGTTCAGCAGCAGCGCCGGCCACATCTATTTTTCCTTCTCACATTTCTCCCACTTTTGCAGGAGGAGCCGACTCGAGCGTGAGGATGCCTCCGCTAACGAGTCAGGCCCCGGTTTTCGCTGCAGGAGCCGACACGAGCGTGAGGATGCCTCCGCTAACGAGTCAGGCCCCGGTTTTTGCCGCAGGAGCCGACACGAGCGTGAGGATGCCTCCGCTAACGAGTCAGGCCCCGGCACCCTCTATGACTTTTCAACCTGATATTTTCGCCCACGGATCGACCCAAAGCGTGAGGCTGCCTCCGCAAGCGGCTCCAGCTGGTTCTTTTTCTGTTGATTCTGTTCCCCAGACCCGTCAGCCTTTCACGCTGGCTACCGCAGCACCAATGCCCATCCCACCCAACGCATTGGCCTTGGAACCTCCCCCTGTCATCAATTCCATCAGGCAACAGATCCTCGCAGAAATTGAGGCAGCCGGCATCAGAAGCTGATCTTCACCCAACACTAGTGCCTCCCTATTCAACTATAATATTCCCTTAAATCATCCACTCAAAGACCTTCTTACCGCCTCTCTAGATACTATACTCCAAGCAGTCTCAATGGGAACTCTTCAAACCTATCTGACAGCTTGGAGAAGCTTCAGAACTTTCCATCATTTACACCAGATCCCTTTAGCCAACTTCTCTCTACTTACCATAACATCATTCATATCGTACCTGCATAAAGTCAAACACCTTCGAATCAGCACAATTAAAGGGTATATGAGCGGAATCCAATTTTTTCACAAACTAATGTTAGGTTCACCCTCAACTGCTATCACTAATCCCCAGACCGCCATGCTTTTAAAAGGTATTGAAAAAAAACCAACCCAAGAGTCCAGATCCCAGGTTACCCATAACCATAGAAATCCTTTCAAAATGTCTAGCCACTCTTCGCAAAGGCTACTCCTCAGTACATACTGCCCGAACCCTAGACGCCATGTTCGTGTTAGCCTTTTTTGGTTTCCTCCGCTGTTCAGAATTCACTGTTTCAGCCACCTTTGACCCAAACCTACACCCAACCATCTCTGATCTAGCCATAATAGATGACGAAACCATCTCATTTTTTATCAAACACAGCAAGACGGACCAAATGAGAAAAGGACACCACATATACATTTTCAAAATTCAAACTCCCATCCAACCATACCAAGTTCTCAAAGCTTACACTTCCTACCGTTGCCACCAGATTAAATCCTCTTCCGACCCACTTTTTGGGGATGAATTCAACCGCCCAGTAACCCACTTTTGGTTTCAGAAGCACCTAAAACAAGTTTTGCTAAGATCTGGCTTCCCCCCCATGAATTTTCAAGTCATTCCTTCCGCATTGGAGCAGCCACAACAGCTGCTCAAAACGGACTCCCAGATACAAACCCTAGGCCGCTGGTCTTCGGAAGCTTTCAAAAATTACATCAGGGCAGATCGTGCTTCCATCAAAGAAGCCCACCAAACACTCACGGCCCAGCAAACGGACATAAGATCACACCGTCACACATAAACCCATCATCACCCTCGATCCACTTCCCTGCCTCCGCAGAAGCTAGTACCGGCAACTCAAGTTGACACCCTCATCAAAATCTTACACAGCCCTACCGCAACAGATTCCTTCTCAGATAACAACAACTGTCGCAGCGCGACCGCTCTTGCAGAAGCCCAAGCTTTTATTTCACTCTCTGCCACAGCAGATGCCTTTTTTAAGCCAGTATCGCAGCAGCGACCGCCCCCACAGGGGCCCGTGCTTCTTTCACTTCCTCTGTCAATAAAACCTTCCCTTTCCAACTCAGGCCAGTATCGCAGCAGCGACCGCCCCCGCAGAGGCCCGTGCCTTTTCCTCGATCTGCCGCAGCAGTCGACTTCTGAAGCCAGTATCGCAGCTGCGACCGCCCCCGCAGGGGCCCGTGCTTCTTTCACTTCCTCTGCCAATAAAACCTTCCCTTTCCAACTCAGGCCAGTATCGCAGCAGCGACCGCCCCCGCAGGGGCCCGTGCCTTTTCCTCGATCTGCCGCAGCAGTCGACTTCTGAAGCCAGTATCGCAGCTGCGACCGCCCCCGCAGGGGCCCGTGCTTCTTTCACTTCCTCTGCCAATAAAACCTTCCCTTTCCAACTCAGGCCAGTATCGCAGCAGCGACCGCCCCCGCAGGGGCCCGTGCCTTTTCCTCGATCTGCCGCAGCAGTCGACTTCTGAAGCCAGTATCGCCGCTGCGACCGCCCCCGCAGGGGCCCGTGCTTCTTTCACATGCTCTGCCAATAAAACCTTCCTTTTCCAACTCAGGCCAGTATCGCAGCAGCGACCGCCCCCGCAGGGGCCCGTGCCTTTCCTCGATCTGCCGCAGCAGATTATTTCAACCTCGAACCCCGTATCTTCACATTTTCTGCCCAGCAGAATCTATGCATCTATCGCTGCCTAAGCAGTACTGCTCCCTCTGGAGTTTTCTTCTTCCCCAACTACCTCATGTCTGGCTCCTTTAGAGCACAGCCCATCTCAGGGCACAAACTGCTTCCTTCGCTCCCCTGGAGTCCTACCTTGCTCCTTACAGCACTACCTCACCTATTACCTTTAAAAACTCCCCGCTCTTCTTCAGAGCACAATTTTCTCCCATTCCTACATATTGGCAGCAGCAGATTTTGCTCCCCCGGAGCCCCCTATATTCTTCAAACTATAGCCTGTGGGTCCAGGCCTCTGCCCCACCTCATACTATCCTTCTCAACCTCTTCACAGCACTTCTCAACAGTGCCCGCTCTCCAGAGCTGCCTTTTTCAATTCTACCCTCTACTTCAGCATTTTCCCCAATGAGGGCCAGCACCTCACCTTCTCAAGCCAGCCTTCTTTGGGGGATTGTTGTTCAGGCGGCTGTCCTGCACCACCTGCTCTTTTTGGGGATAACCCGGGTCAGGGCACGCCCCAGGCCCGGGGCTCCTTCCCCGGTCAAGGGACAAACGTTCCGAACTCGGGGGTATTTCCCGAGCTCGGAACCTTCGCCCCGGGACAGCACGCCACTCACGCATATTAGCAGTCCCACTTTATTGTCAGTGAGGCGAACTCGTAAAATGATGTTTTATATAAACAAGATTTGGGAGGAGCTGATCAGTCAATGAACTCGGCTGGCTTTCAATCATTAATCAATGAACATGGCTGGCTCTTAATCACTAATCAATTAACTTGGCTGGCTCTCAATCACTAATCAATGAACACGGCTGGCCCTCGATGATTAAGCAATGAACACGGCTGGTTATCAATCACTAATCAACACAACAACTTAGTACCAGCTCTATAAATAATCATAGAGTCCTTACCCTCAATTCTCTGGGACATTATTGCAAACCCACCTCCACCCCTTCGCCTCACTACGTACATTTAGCTCAGCACCGGGGATAACCCGGGTCAGGGCACGCCCCAGGCCCGGGGCTCCTTCCCCGGTCAAGGGACAAACGTTCCGAACTCGGGGGTATTTCCCGAGCTCGGAACCTTCGCCCCGGGACAGCACGCCACTCACGCATATTAGCAGTCCCACTTTATTGTCAGTGAGGCGAACTCGTAAAACACAGTTAGTAAAATGCATGCAGGGCAAGAAGAATATTTATCTAATGTGGGGTAATGTGAAGTAATCGTAGATTCATGTATGCTTTTTTAATAATTACAGTTTTCTTTCATGGGATATGGACCCCCTAAAGTAGCCTCGGCCAACCCATTTATAAAATTCAAGTTCCCTGCATTACTGATGTTGTATTTAAACATATAAAGTGTATAATAATAGGGTGTGCATATTTTGAATTAATTTAATAAACTAGTTATTGATAGCCTTTAGTTAATTCACTAAAATGATCCTATATTCAGTAAGCCTATGTTTACTTTACTGACATAACCCAGTGTGCCCAGGATGGTAAAATAATTATTACAATGTATTCCTAATGACCAACACAAATCTTCTGCATACTGACATGGTTTGAAATCTATAGTTATTTGATTCTTTGTTTTTCTGATTTTTTTTTTAAATTCATATACGTAGAGCAGAGAAATAAGATTTTTTCCTGTGGTACATGACCTAGAAAAATACATATATGGACCTCGGTATTTATAAAATCCTGCGTACGGCCCTGCTCATAATTAAATACAAATGGAGGAGGAAAAACTGCAAAAAAGTCCACTTTTTGAAAAAAAAGAACCCCCCCCCTTGCAATAGGCTGGCTACGGACCTGCTTTATTCTTGTTATTGACTTTATTTTCAAAAATCTTTGACTTTATTCTCAAAATTGTACGACTTTATTCTCGTTATATATTGACTTTATTTTCAAAATGTTCCACTTTATTTTCAAAAATGTACCACTTTATTGTTGTTATATAATGATTTTATTCTCAAAATTTTCCATATTATTCCTCAAAATTTTCGCACTTTATTTTCATTATATAATGATTTTATTTTCACATTTTTACGACTTTATTCTTGAAATTTTACCACTTTATTCTTGTTATATATTGACTTAATTTTCAAAAAAGTTTAACTTTATTCTCAAAATTTTATGACTTTATTCTCATTATATATTGACTTTATTTTCAAATTTTTTTGACTTTATGCTCAAAATTTTACAACTTTATTCTCGTTATATATTGACTTTATTATCAAAATGTTCCACTTTATTCTCAAAATTTTACGACTTTATACTTGAAATTTTTTCAACTTTATTCTCATTATATATTGACTTTATTCTCAAAATTTTTTGACTTTATTCTTACAATTTTACAACTTTATTCTCGTTATATATTGACTTTATTCTCAAAATTTTCCCCTTATTCTCAAAATTTTTACCACTTTATTTTCGTTATATAATAATTTTATTCTCAAAATTTTATGACTTTATTTTCAATTTTTCTCAACTTTATTCTCGTTATATATTGACTTTATTCTCAAAAATGTTATGACTTATGTTTTGACATTTTTTTTTCAGAAAAACTACTAGTTAAATCTTTTATTATAATATCTTTAATCTCGATATGTTTTTTTTTATTTTAGCTTGGTCTTAATTTCCCATTGGTATTCTAGCAAGTTGAGTGTTTTTTTTCCTCCTAGCACTCAAAAAAGCTTTGAATAGCTTTGCATCTTGTTTGGCATTTTACATCTAACAGAGCATGGTCTCTGGCTGTGATAAAAGTGTGTCCATATTTTTCTACCCTGATCAATGAACTTTAATCTTCCTGACAGCTGGGGGCTTCATGTTTATTGTATGAAAAATACCAACTACAGGCGAATTGAAAACAGTGACAGACGACAACAAGTGGCCCTAAGAAAAGACACGACCTGAAACTCACAGGTCTGTAATTTTGTTTTCTCATCTCTGATATGAGAAAAGTTTCTATTCAGAGATTCTTTTTCTATTATATTTCACAGATCAAAATCACTTTTCGAACCTTTAAATATCATTGTTACTCACTGATGGATTGATCCACACAAACAGGCTGTAACCGAATATGTAAATTTTACTACATGCTTACAAACATTTCCCTGCTTTACATACATGCATTTTAAGACATCAGAAGACCAAAGAGTCAAATAACTACAGATTTGAAAACAAAAGTCAAATATATACAGTGTCCTCCACTGGGACAATAAAGGCAAAAAAGTGTAAACATTACAAGATGAATATGAGACAAAAGTACACAATGTCACATTTTATATCACCTGTTTTAACATACACGATTTATCAACTCAATGAAACAACACATTTGTATTCTAACTCTTTTATCTAATGTAAACATATTGAAAAAATGGTTTAACAAGTGTTAAGTGATGAATTGTATCCTGATGCATTATTGTTTACACATGAGAGACTGTGTAGTATCAGTTTGATGCATTGCTTCTGCAGTCTGAGTCTTGCATTTGGTGACAACACACATAAGTCAGGATGAAACGTTGTTGGTCTTTGTTTGAAAAGCATGTGTTGAACCATAATGTTAATAAAATTTGACATTCTGTCCTTTTGACTGATATTCAACTTACCAATTTCTTGATTCCACAGCAAATAGAGAAGTTTTGCCTTTACTGTCCCAATAGTTATGGGTACACTGTATGTGTGTTGGTATAGGAACACATTGTTATAATGTTTTCCCATCCTGGGCACAGTGGACTGCATCAGTAAACACAATGTTACTGATATTATTTGTATTGCCTATGTTTCATGAATAACTTTCTTAGAAAAGTAAATTTACTAAAAACTTCATTATTATGCCGTCTCAAGCTTATATAAATATATATTTATGGATGCCATCTCCAGCTATATTAGCTGAATTTAGTATACCCTGAAAAAAAGTGCATTATTACCCAGTTTGGTTTAAACCCAACTGCTGGTTTAAATTAACCTAGAAAATGTCCATATTTGACCCAACCCACCATTTTTAGAACACTTTACAGTTTCATCTGATGCACATGCGTTGCATTAGTTAGTCGCCTGAACCGAAGTGAAGTTCCGATCTGAATTGATTTATTAGTCTGGCTAGTGGCTAAACTGATCTCTGAAACAAGTACCTTGTTGAAAATAAAATCTTTTGGTTTGCTAAAGACGAGGGAAGATGACAAGCATTGTGCAGAGAGGTTTGGCAGCCAGGCAAGAACCTGTAGCTAACATTGTATACATTAATTTTACACAATAACGTTAGCTCAGTGTTACAGTTGATAGCATTAGATATAATATATGAATGAAAATAATTTACTTGTCACTTTTTCCCTTATTATCAGAAATAAACTACTTTAAAAGGACTCTGTTGTTGTTGATTATATGTGGAAGTCTACCGGAAGTTGCGTTCAGTCAACAAAAGCCGTTTGTTTATGTGGAAAGCATCTATATAGTAATACATTATCAATGCCTGTGTTATTATGCTTTATATTTAGTGTCCATGTCGTGAACAATCTTACCCACATCATTCATTTAATTCAGCCAAGCCGTTCAAAGCAAACATAATGAACAGAATTACAAAATCTATTCTGAGTCTTTCAGGGTTTTTTGTTTTTCTTTCAGAGAAACGTCAGACAACTAAATGGTAAGGTCTCTAAAACAAATCCTCTCCCATCTTTCATGATGCGAACCCTGTCGGGAAACTGTGTCACGAGCGTGGCAGTGTAATTATTACTGACATTGACTGTAAGCAAGAGCAGAAATTAACTATTTAAGAACGACTGGAAGTGTCTGGATGTGTTATTGGTAGTAAGATGAGCATTGAAAACGTCATAGAAAAGTCAAAGAGACATCTAACATTTTCACTAAGTATTGGAAGGGCACATGTCTTGTCCTCCTTTAAACCAGTGGTTCTCAAACTGGGGTCCAGGGCCCCCAGGGGGGCCGCAAGATGGTGCCAGGGGGGCCCCAGTTTTATGACTTTTATAAAATACATTCATTTATCATGAATTCTGTGTAATCAAATCTAATAAAAATAAGGCTACCAACAGCACTACTTTGTATAACTTAATATGTTTTATTTAATAAAAATAAAAAAATACATTTTCTTTAGGGGGGCGCAAAGGAATGCACCGTACACAAGGGGGGCCGCACGCGGAAAAAGTTTGAGAACCACTGCTTTAAACTACCAGTCATCGTTGAAGTGAGCAATAGGACCAGAAACCTGAAATAATGTTGTAAAGTGGATCAATTCTGGATTGATAGAGAAACTTTTATTTGATCTCATTAGAATTCAAAGTCTTTAGTTGATCTTAAAAGACCTTCGCTGTCAGAAGCAACACGATACATCCCATCATCCCATTTTATTTTTTAAACCTAAATAAGGCATGATTGTGCAGCACACAGGTGATGGGGCTCATCTTCTCTTCAGAAAGTCCGGTTAAATATATACATTTATGCATTTGGCAGACACTTTAATCTAAAAACTTGTAGTGCATTATAATATTATATAACTCTGCCTTAGGTTTCATGAGTCAAGTGATAAATAGACAAGCACTGTTACATATGGGAATTAAAATACAATGATTTCATTTAAATAGATATAACCTTTATCCAGGTATGCCACTCAGACAATGTGATGCTGAGTAAATTGTTTTCATGAACCAGGAGGAACAAATGTCCTCCCAATTAAGATTATAGCTGTAGACAGCCAGCAGGCATATGTGTTCTAGTTATAATAGATTTTAAAAAAAAAAAACTATTTTTTCTGGCATTGTCACTATATTTAAGTGCATTAGGTGAATTGATTTTTTTTTCTGAATTGCTTGCCAAATGCCATATCCAATCACTTTTACAAGTGGCATATGAGTATTTGCTTTAAATATGGAAATGCAATTGGATTTTTATAGAGGATGTTAATAGTTTAAGTGTTTTAATTCAACGTGATCTAATGAGAATAATTTTTTAATTTTACGTAAAGTGTGGTTGTACGACAACTACATTTATTTACGTTTTTATATACACTGAATATTATAATATTGACATGTTGACAGGACTAATACGTTAATTATTTATTTATGTATTAACAGCTTTACAGACGTACATGTTTGTAAGTATTCCTATTCATGAATATTAAAATCACGTATGATTATTACTGACATGTTTTCAGTAATATCTCTGACTTATTTAAGACAGTTTACTCCTTTACCTAATAAAATGTTCAAGACTTTCAAAGAATGACATAATATTAAACAAGACTACAATTTAAAACCTTAAAATGAATAACATTTCTGTAATCATTTAATTTTTTTGCAATATTTAACAATCTTGATCCCAGTTCTCATCAGCACAACCATCAGTGACCATAAACAATAAAATTATTTTGCATTTGTTATGAATTATACTGTAAAATATTGCACCTTAAGAACACATTGCTTTACGGCAGTGATATCAAAAGCTTATTGGGTCTTGCATGCTACGTCACAGATTTACAACATTACCATCTTTCAGTCAATGTACTTTTAAAATTTGAAATGTGCGCCTTGACAGAAAGAAGCTGGATAAACATTATTGTGGATTAATAACTTTTAAAACTTCTTTGTACTTTATATTCTCCAGAGAGTATGCAGCACATCGTCACTTTTGGTACTGCAATAAATTTGCAATAAATAAGTTATTGTGATGTCTGTTTGTTATGCCTTTTATTTTTAACAGTGGCCTACATGATTTTAATAAACTGTTAGGTGTAGGACTGTATAACATATCTTTCAAATGCTTTTAAAAAATGCTGGGTTATTTCAGGGGCGTAGGCAGAAATTTTATTTTGGGCGGGCCGGGGCAAAAGTGGGTGGGCCAATAGTTTATATTAGAATAAAATGACTTAAATAATAATTAAACATAAGAGTAGAAAAAAGAATAGACAATCTGCAAAAAGCAATTTTCGGCGAAGGCAATAATAAAACACTGTCTAAACATGTTCAACCAACATAGCTCAATAAAGGCTGGACAAACCAGGCCAGGCAGTCTTATTTAGGCTAGTCATTAGTGCAAAAACAGTTCACCTGAAATAAAGTAGGCTAAAAGTAACAGGAAATTGAAATAATGAAAACTCTCAGCAGAGCACGGTTTGAAATAAATAACAACACACTGCCTAATTTATATTAAATCAACCATATACAGTGCAATCAGCCTGGTGGAAATTAAGCTTTTGTGCCAAAAAATAGCAACTGGTTTAAATTAAACAATGTAACTTAACCTATAAGGCATACATCTATACACAACACACCACTTTCAGTTAAACCACTTCCCGAGCAAAAATTAAGGAAATGAGTTAAACAACAGGCTTACCTTTGTTGTTTTCATTCTACAAAACAAGACGCAAACGCCTGGGTTTAATGTTGAAAACAGAAATGATCTCATTATAGTCCAAAGAGTCACAGAGTTATTTTTCAAAAAACAAAAGGCACAGGTTTTTGAGGCGAGTAGTACTCGTGGATTCAAATTGGGTTGTACGTGGTTCATCAATTGCCGTTAGATCGGCGGGTCAACCTGTGTCAGTCTGACCGGAGAGCGCACTGGAACTGCCGCCAGGGAGCAAGCGGCAACCGGCGCTGCCAGTGCGCCTGACTAGCCGCCTTGTGGGTTGATGAGTCTGAAGAACTGGGCTGGTAGGACTCGGCAGATGGAGGCAGTGGCGTATCGTCTTCCTCAACTCTTGCTTTTTTAAATAACACATTAAAGAAACTTTAGCCATTATTGTGGCAATTTTAATATTAGCTAAAAAAGCAGTTAGCAACGTTAGCTGGCTGGCTGCCAGAGCCCGCCGCTCCCCACAGAGTCTACCTGTCAGAACCCCTAGCAACCAATTACGTTCCGGAGGCTTCCTACAACTTGCTTTAACAACTCCATTTTATTTAGAAAGCAAATTATACATACACACCGGTCAACAATAAATCAGGATTATATTAATGTATTTTCTTAAATACATTTGAATAATAAAAATAAACAAAAAATGTATTTTGATTAAACTTTCCTGGGCGGGCCAGGGAGTTATGTGGGCGGGCCAGTGCCGCCCTGGCCCATTACTGGCTACGCCCCTGGGTTATTTTCAACCCAGCGTTGGGTCAAAAAGGGAGCTTGAAATTTAACCTTGTACTTGGCCACTCAAAAAGGCGGATTTAGTTGTTCTGAAGCCATTCTGTTGTGGACTTGCACGTGTGTTTTGGGTTGTTGTCCTGTTGCATCACTTACCTCTACACAGTTTCAGTTGACGTACAGACATTCTCACATTATCCTGAAGAATTGACTGATATACCTGGGAATTCATCTTCCCCTCAATGATTGCAAGCCTGCCATGCCCTGATCATGATGTTTCCTCCACCATACTTTACAGTGGGGGTGAAGTTTTCATGATTATATGCCATGTCCTTTCTACACCAGATGTAGTGCGGTGTGTTTATTCCAAATAGTTCAATCTTAGGTCATTGTTTTACATCTTGCAGACTCATGAACAGAGATGTTAGCAAGTGTCAACAAAGGCCTTCAAATCTTTGGCTGTCATTCGAGGTTGTTTCTTTACCTCATTAATGAGTCTTTGTTGTGCTCTTGGTGTCATCTTGATTGGGCACCCACTTCTTACTAGAATAGCAACAGTCCCAAAGCGTCTCCATTTGTAGATTGTTTGCCAAACTTTAGACTGGTGAAATAGTCTTTGAAATAACTTTGTAACCATTTCCAACTTTACATAAAGCAATAATTCTTGATCATAGCTCCTCTGAAAGCTCTTTTTGGGGAGGCATAAGCGTCTTTGTCTTGTGCAGAGCAAACTCCAAAAGTTTGAGGGGTTTTTATCAGTCAAAGTAGCTGTAGTCCACACCTTCAAACGCATTATCTTAACCAGACTCCAGGTGTGCTAAAACCTGACTCCAATTAGCTTTTTTGAAGTCATTAACTCAAGGGTTCACTTACTTTTTCCACAAGGTTTTTTGGTTGTTCTCAATAAAGACATGAAAGATCAGAATTTTTTGTGTCATTATTTTTAGACACATTGGGCCCTATTTTAACGATCTAAGCGCATTGTCTAAAGCGCACAGCGCAACGTCTAAATGGGCGTGTCCGAATCCACTTTTGCTAATTTAACGACGTGTAAAATGGTTTGTGCGCCGAGCGCATGGTCGAAAAGGGTAGGTCCTATTGTAATGGGAGTATTTTGGGCGTAACGTGCAATAAACCAATGAGAGTCTCAGCTCTCATCCCCTTTAAAAGCCTGTTGCGCTGGCGCTATGTCTAATCCCTATTTAGATGACGGACTTTGTAAACTGAAAACTAAGCGGAGGAAGAAGATCCCCAGTTTAAGATTAATGTTAAAAAAAATTTGTTGTTTTTCACTTGTATTGAAATTGTTAATTTTTTTATTAAAACCTTTAAAACCCGTTTTCTTTTGGTCATGGAAGTAAAAAAGCAGGCTTTTAATTGCTTTAAATATATGGCTATCCAATATCATCAAAACATAATTTACAAGTATGTAAGATAAGGTTTGTACTCTAAAAATACTTTATTTGTAACAAACAGGAGATAAAGAATTTACAAACGGCTCTCCGCACGTTTCAGCACTTTGGACAGCGTTTTTTTAGCAAAGAGTTTTTTTAGCATTACTTAAAAATGTTTCTCATCTGACCATATCCACAGGTACAGAGTCATCATATACAATATATCCGTGAGGTAGCATTTAAAAACATTTAAAAACAGATGCATTTGTTTAAAGCAAACCATTTAATTACTTACCAGGCTGCATGCAGGTGAAGCAGTTCTTTGCGCCTTCTAACGTCTCATAATTAGTCCTCATTTATGTCCAAGAGACTCAATAATAATCTTTTACATTCAATCCTTAAATCTTCCATATTTAAAAGCATTTTTGTGCTGCTGCGCATTCATGTACTTTGTGATAAGCAAACCCGCGTTGTCCTCCCGTTTATAGGCGCATATTACTAATGCGCTCTTTAAATAACATAAAACATATTGCGCCATTGACTTTAGACTTTAGACCAGGTTTTTGTTGGTCAATGGCGTAGTCTATTTTAGTTGCCTCAAAATAGCAACGCGCCAACAATGCGCCTGAACACACCTCGTTTTTCAGACCAGAACGCCCATGGGCGCAAAGGGGGCGCAAATGCATTTGCTATTTAAACAACGCGCCGCTAAACGTGAAAATGAGGGTGGAAACTAGCGAAAGACACTTGCGTTGCGCATTGCGCTGCATTGCGCCGGGTGTAAGATAGAGCCCATTATGTTTGTCAATACAATTGGCTTAGATAAAGATCCGATCACATTTTATGACAAATGTATTTAAAAAACAATGAAATTCCAAAAAGTTCACATACTTTTTCTTGCACTACACAGCAAAATCTTGAACCTCAGAATAACTCTATAAGAGTTAATTTCAACACTTTAAAAGTGTCTCATGGGGTCAACTCCCAATAGAGTTATTTTAACACTTTTGAAAGTGTTGGCACATTGACTCTTTAAACGTGTTAGCATTGACTCTATGAAGAGTTAAAAATCTAACTATAAATTTACACTAATCTGTGTTAAATATTTTTATTTGTTAAAAATTAACTCCCTCAGTGTTATTTGTTAACTCCAATGTAGCGTTATATTTTTAATACTATGGTGTTAATATGGTAAATTTAAAGACATCAACATATTATGGTTTTGGGGAAAAAAAACTTTATTTTCAAACAGTTTTTAAAATGTAACAATACAGCAGTATAATCTATCATTCTCATTACAAAACTGTTAAGGATTTTGTTTTAAATGTCATCTGATCAACATTTATGACAGAAAAATGTCCTCAATGTATCATGCATTTAAGTGTTCATTAAATTAACATATAGTACAGATTATATTTATAAACACAGTTTATGGGATGCTTCAGTTCATACAAACAAGTTTGACTTAATTTCAATCTAAAAGCCATGATGGTTTTCACATAATAACAGCAGAATATATGATGAACCAGTAGCTGTAAGGAGGTGATATGATCCTCGGTCAGACTTCAGACTGGATATTGAACTTTTCAGTTAATAAAACAAAAATAAAATGGAAAAATGCATTATTAAAAAACAACTAATAACTAAGTATAACACTGCAGAAACTTATATTTACAGAATAAATTACAGAATTTACATACAGAACACATTACAAAATACTTTGAAATCAGTTATACATTTATGTTTTGCACAAAATTCTCACTTTGTTATAAAATCGCTCTTCGTCTGAAAAAATTTTCATGTAGGCCTATTTCTGTGCTCCTTTAAAGTCCCCAAAGCAAATCTCCTGCACACATTAATGGATTTAAATACATATTTTTTTAAACTAAAGCAGCATATAAAGCAAAAAACAACAAAAAAACCTTCCCAAAACATTATGAGTATGAATTGCTCCAGGCTTAGACCTAAACTCAACTGCCGCATTCATATATAATGACAATAACACATGACACTTAATGTTAAACTTGATACTAACAGCAATATAAAACATAACACCTCTCAACTCTCAAATGTTATTGATCAAAATATTATTAATTCAACATTTACTTACCATTTACAGTGAAAGAGATGATCTTTTGCTTGAACTGCATCATCCAAAAACACGGTTCAGTGTGTGCTGTAAAAAGGGGAGGTCTTATCTATTTAACACTTTAGGAGTTAACAAACTCCACTAACAAAACACTGTAGGAGTTGATTTTTTAAAAAAGTGGTAACACTCTGTTTTGACACCAACTCTTTATTTTTATAGAGTAAAATAAAATAGTTTTAACTCAATCCAGTGTTAAATTAACTCTGAACTCTTTATATTTCCATTAACACCGTGATTTTAACTCTGCTAAATTTGCTGTGTATATCTGACTAAACTCTAAAATGTACTGGGTTATTTTGAACCCTGCGTTGGGTCAAAAGGGATATATTTGACCCAACAATGGGTTAACACATACCAGCACAGGTTAAATTATGGCTTAATAGATTTCTCCCTTTGACCCAAAAGTGAGCCGTACCGGGCTGCACAATGCAATGGAATATTGCCATAAGTCTTCAGGGCATAGAAACAGCAAGACCCAAGGAGTACTTCTCAGAGGTGAAGTTCATTCTTTCATTGAATAAAATCTAAAACTGCCAGAGCGAGAAACATAAGACACAAGGATTAATGAGCACAACCATTATTTGGCTGAAACGTTTTGGACTGTAAACTGAAGCTAAAATATTTCAGAAAAACATTGGCACAGACAAACCTAAAAACAATTACTTGACAACCAAAACAGATTCACCTTTAGAGCACTGTTAAAAATCTTTGGCAACACTGATGTATCGCATTGTGTCAACTGTCTGCAGCGGTGATGATGTAATATTTGGTGTAATATTTTCTTTGAATGTGTTTTTGAGAACATTTATCATCATGGGACACAAACACTTGGTAAATTTAAATTTAGACACATAGGAGACTTAGCCTGGGAGCAGTGAGAGTCAGACGGAGACACTTTATCAGAGTTTTTGTTGTAAAGTTCTCTCTCTGCCTGAGGAAAAGATGTGGGATCATTTCTCTTTGTATAAACCCTGGGCAAAGATATAAAATAGATGTTTGTATGATGCCTCAATAAAATGTGAAGTTTTTAATAAGTACCCTAGTTGTTTATTAGATCAGACTAAAAGTATTTGTTTACATTCTTAAAAAATAAAGATAAAGATGTTACAGTTAGTGTTCTACTGTATATACTGCCGCCTGCTTTACGGGAGGTGAATGTAGCAAACAAATCAAATACGCCCAGTTGAAAACTTTATAGAAAGATTAAAAATACGGGAAAATACAGGAAAATATTTAAACGGGGTGATAGCAGGATAGAATGGTAAAATACGGGAGAATCCCAAGATAAAGGTTTATGCTGTAATTGTGTGAAATAGCAAACTGTAAAAAAAGTCTTTGATGCCTTTCATAACCCATGAGACAAAATGGCTTTTGTAAACCTACGTATCATGATATGAGGAGCAAAACACCAGACTCTATGATCCATCTCGTCTGCTCTCTGGCAAGCTGAATGGACATCAAGTGAACAATAACCTTCATATAGCCTTGAAAGATCCTATTCACCGTTATCGGTGAGGGGATTATTCTCACAATCACACCCTCCCTTCCCTAATTCGCTTAAAAAAATAAAAAATAAAATCATCCATTGTGTTTTTTCAGCAGACGACAGGCTTCTTTCTGTTTCTCATGACCAGAGGTGTGGTGATATCATCCGACAGTCTTGTCGTGATAACCGAGAGCCACATCCAGCGGTATTTGAAGGCTGGGTTTTCTCCTGCTTTGAACAGATAACTATCAGCCGCATTAAAAGGTCATGGCCTGACTAGTTTGAAAGAGCATTTGAAGCAATTATGATAATCTTTCAAATGTAATTATTCATGTTCTCCTGTGTCAAGAGATGCAGAGGCATGCGGACGCAAGTGTAACGTTGAGCCGTGACTACAGGAACGTGATCTGATGTTGTGTGACTTCACTGCTGTGCTTGACATGTGCAACATTTTAATGTTTGATGACGCTTGCAATAAAGCAAGAAGTTACTTTCAGCTTACAAAGTGTGAATGTTTAGACACTACCTATTTGAGGAGAGAGAAGATTTTAGACATATTTTAGTTCTTATATAAACACAATGGGCACGCGCTGCTAATGCTCTGATAACTTATCCAAAGCACAAAGCGATAACAAGGAAATTTACGCCGCTTACGAAGTGCTTACGTATCTAGTGTCAAACAAGCCAAAGATTAATTCTCTCTTGTGTAACGAAAATGCTTTGATCATTGCTCATCTCTGCAAGAGGATCTTTAATGTGGGCTCCTAAGTTCTTAGCACAGAATTACAGCATTGCTGCCACCAATTACTGCAGTACACCTCCAGAAGACTTAGCTGTAGTCCTCAGAGACACAGATCAAAGATCGCTGTGACAGAAAAGTGTCTGCTGGAGACACTGCAGCCTCATAAAAGCGTATCTGTACGGAGTTCAACTGAGGTATGTTCAGTGGTGAATGTACAATGTTACCTGGTTAAAGAGTAAAACAGGAACAGATCTTAATGCCCAGGGATGTTTGTCAAAGTTTTGGATTATTGGTTTGAGGATATTGTCCTCTCTCTCTCTCTCTCTCTCTCTCTCTCTCTCTCTGTTTTATAACTGCAACCAGGAAAAAAATAGCAAGCAAAATGTAAAGGATCAAGAGTCCAACTAAAACAAACACTGATCACCATAATGGTGATATACATACTAAATACATGATATGCAGGCTAAATACATTAACAAGCTTCGAGAAAGAAGTCACCGGCAGTCACTGATGCATATGTTAACTGCATTACAGGCACCACTGGACAGAATTGACCTATGGCTAAGCCACGCCCCCTCCACTCACTCGGACAAACAATCAACATTCGGTGATAGGCGCTATGGCAGCTGTCACAGTAGGAGACATTTCACAGGAGGAAATTGATGATTTTTGGAGACAGAAAGACTATATATCATCTCAAAGTCACCAAAAGGGCCTATGCATTGGAGGGTTATATTAATAATTTTATTGTTGAGAAGGCCGATGAAAAGCTTCAGCTCCAGGCGTAAATTTACAGGGCACAGTGTAAACGTGATAAACTGGATCTCGTTGCCATCATGATCAAATTAAATATGTACAGGTCTAAGTTGCATACGTTTCCAAGACAAGCCTTTTTACCATCTTTACCAAGCTCTCCGTTAGTTTGGTGCTACAGTATTTACATGAATCCTTCAGCAGAACATTGCTATTACAAATAATATTTGTTATCTCGTTTATTTACAAATACGTGAATGAAGCTAAGTGATGTACAACGCAGCTAGAAGCTAATGTTAACGTTTTCTAATGTTAGGCTAACGTTATGTTAAAGAGATGTTAAAGTTAACGTTCAAATACGTTGTTGACTTAGCTTAGAACAGATGTAGACATTCTTGTTTAATTTATCCACGTTTCGTTGGTGTTGTGGTCTACCGCATAACTTAATCCAGAGAAGACACTAAACGTTATCTCAGTTAAAATGTGGCTTAGGAAAGGGTAAAAATACACAACGTTGCCCAGCGTCTTGGGATACCTAGTGTCTGAGTTACATGTACACTCTAAAAAAACAAACGGTGCTATATAGCACCAAAACTGTTGCTTTGGATCGTAACCATAGAAGAACCATTTTTAGTGCCATATAGCACCGGTGAAGCACCTGTGTAGCACCTGTGTAGAACCATATAGGGGCCATATAGCACCACATATGGTTCTACAAAGCACTATATGGTTCTACACAGGTGCTTCACTGGTGCTTCACCGGTGCTATACGGCACTAAAAATGGTTCTTCTATGATTACGAGCAAAGAACCACTTTTGGTGCTATATAGCACCGTTTGTTTTTAGAGTGTACCCCATGCACACCGTTTGACCATTTTAAACTTAAATGACAAGAAAAAACATATAAAAACGAAGGAAAACTGACTAACTGCAATGCATTTCAATGGACGTGTAAGCAGAGAATCTCCGAGTGTATTGGGTAAGCTATGCGCACTGTGAGACCCGTCAGACATATTTGAAATTAGCATTTTTTTATTATGTATTATTGGAGAGAACATTCAGTGAATATCATTATCTCATCTCTGACTTAGGTTTTTTGCATCTGAGCTCCTCAATTAAACCCAATTGGTCACATTTAATATTTTTATTTTAAATATTGACTGTGCGTGCAATTAATTTAAAGAGGAATTTACTGAATTGCAATTCAATCAAGTTTCACACTATAATTGGATAGATGTAAAAGTTATCTACTTTTCATTTGCTTTCTGGTTCTGCAGTAAAAACAAGGCTTTGCACATGTCAAAGAAACATTTTGGTCAATGTTCAGATTTGTGTAACATTTATTTCTTTGAATGTTATGCAGTAAATTAGTTTCACATATGTCAAAAAGAATGCTGGGTTATTTTCAACTTTCAGGCGATGAAAGTTAAATGAAAGTAGGCTGATGAAATTCAAACAAACACTGATCGCCATAATGGGGGTTTGTTGAAATTGAAACTCAATTGTGCTGTCAATAATTTTTTTCTCTTTCTCTCTGCACTAAATAGCTGTGCCGTGATTACATAGTGCAGATTAAGGGGTGGTATTATTATAATGAGATCCCTTTCTGACATCACGAAGGGAGCCAAATTTCCATGACCTATTTTTTATGTACTTGCAGAGAATGGTTTAGCAAAACTAAGTTACTGGGTTGATCTTTTTCACATTTTCTAGCATATTTATAGCATATAAACATGGAAAAAGTCAGATTTTCATGGTATGTCCCCTTTAATACATTGAGATAATTCTCAGTTGCACATTGTGAAGGGAAGCTTTTCTGTACATTAGGATTGGTTTGTGAATTTTGCCTTCGTGTCATGGCCACTTTGCACATTTATGCCAGGCCTGCACAGCTTAATATATCAGGTGCAAGTAATTATAGCTATTAATCCTTTATTCGTGATAAGTATTTCCCACTGAGTGTCTGAATAAACAAACAAGCTTATTAAATCAAACAGTTGGTACATACTTCACAAACCTTATCCATTTGAGCATCTCTGATCAGTAACGCTCTGCACTGTTTTTTTTCCATTTTACATTAATTCAAGCCGTCTGGATCTCCAGGCATCATGCATCTTTTAACAAAGCAAGTGGCTTTAATCTAAGTAGCAAATAACATGACATTATAAATCACTTCAGTTTTCATTTCCACTGCGAGCTCTTCAAAAAACCTAATTCATTCGCATTTAACCTGAATTGTTTTCTGTGATGTTTGACCGAATGCTCTATCATCCAAATATATTTAAGTTAGATGAATCAAAACACACATCTCTGCTACAAATGAACAATTAAAGTTTGTTTGTGGGTCCTACCATTATTGTACAATTACACCGAAAGTGACAGGAGTGCAAACGTTACCCCATAGGTGGGGTTCATTGTGACAAACAGAGGGTTTGTTGTAACACCTGCTAGAAAATTTGGTTTAAACACAAATAATTCAATCAAATTCTGTCTATATACTAAAGGTGGATATTGTTTATATAATAGACAGATATCCACACATTCATCCATCTTCATCTAACCATCCTTGTGTTACGCATCAATGCTTATAAAAAGATTTAGACTGTGCGGCATGCGCTTTAGACCATGCACTTTGATTGTTAAAGTTGGGCCTATAATCTTTAAATAATTGTAAAAATAGAATTTTTTTTATATTTTATGTGTCGAAAAAGGTTACAGATGATAGCTGTGCTTTTTATTCCTCACCATTTCAATTCACTGGTTATAAATCTGAAACTGATTAAACAAAGTTGATGCAGTAATAGAGAACTGATGACAGCTATGATTAATATAGAGCCCTTCAAAACCTCACTCTGTACTGTACTGAACAGTGAGCATGGAGCGAGAGATGAGATTTAACAAAGACTGACAGTACAGCGTGATGAACGCAGGACGAGAGGTTATGCATGTATTGAAATCATTTTCCAGAAGGTTAGGCAGAATTCAGTTTGAGTACATCATTATGCCGTGTGCATGAATGCTTGTACCTATAATCAAGTGCCAGAGACAACACATAACACTATTCCTGTCACTGAATTGTGTACTCTGATACATATTAAAACGAAGTCTGGATTTGAGTAATGTGTGTTTGTCTCAACTCTTCAGTATGAATATCACAACGTGCAGTCTTTCTGAGTGTGACTTGAAGAAAAATGTGTTGTTGTATACTCAACACGATACTAAATATCTGTCACAAGGGCAGTAGCCTTTTAAAAAGTATACATATTTGCACCTAAAGGGTTCATATTAGTACCTCAGAGATACATATTGGTACCAAAGACATAGCTGTACCTAAATGGTACATACTGCATTAGGTCCTTTTAAAGGGGTACCGCCTCTGTGCACTTAAAAAACATAACTTGCTGCCCTAAAAAATGTCAATTTTGCCTTGTTAAACAAAACAAGTAACTTTAAATTTACTTAAAAATGTGGAACAGGATTTTTTGTTCACTGAACGTAAAACGTCTCGTTCCAGCAATATATTCTTGTTAGATTAATAAAACATTTCCTGTTCTACAAATAGTCAGTATGCAAAACTTTATTTTACACATAGTTTTATAAAACTTGTAATGTTAAGAGAACTCTGCAATTTTTGCTTTTCAAAAAAGAGGCCACGTTGATAACATCAAATAAAGCAAAGGTTTCAACTTCACACAGAGACCTCCACACAAATCTTAATAATAGTGACATTAAACAAAACTGAAAAGATGAGCTCACAAAAAAAAAGCAACAATGATAACAAAAACAACTGCAGAGTTATAAATGAAGAAAACAAACAACATTCATATAACAGTAGCAGTACATTTATGCATTCTGCAATGCATGATGGGCAGAAGCGGACACTACTTGAGTATTTTAAGTACATTTTTCAAGCATCTGTGCTTTATCAGGGTCTTTGTCTTGGGATAAAATGTACTTTACTTTACTAAAAAAATGTCACTACATTCTAAAGCATAGAATCATACACTGTAAAAAAATTCTGTAGAAATTACAGTATTACTGGGTATTACTGGCAACTAGCTGCCAGTAACTTACTGTCAATTTTACATTTATGTTATTTACTGGCAAGAGTTTGTTCAAAGTTAAATAAACATAAAACATTTTCAGTTTTTATCTTCTACAGTAAGTTACTGGCAACCAGCTGCATAATTACAGCACATTTTTTACAGTGTATTTTGTATTGCTTTTATATTGCAAATTAAAATTGATTTAATACCTACACTGCAGAAAATGATTTTCAAGAAAAAATTTTTAGTATTTTTGTCTTATTTTCAGTAAAAGTATCTAAAAATGTAAAATTACGATGCTTTTCTTGATGAGCAAACCGACCCAAGAAAATAAGTCTAGTTTTTAGACCAAAAATATCAAATTTAAGTGATTTTGTGCATAAAACAAGCAAATAAATCTGCCAATGGGGTAAGCAAATTTTTCTTAAATTTTTCTTGAATTGGTTGAAGAAAAATGGTTTTTTTTTTTTGCTTGTTTTATGCACAAAATCACTTAAATTTTATATTTTTGATCTAAAAACTAGACTTATTTTCTTGGGTCGTTTTGCTCATCAAGAAAAAGCATCTTAATTTAAGAACTTTTAGATATTTTTACTGAAAACAAGACAAAAATAATACAAATTTTTTCTTGAAAATCATTTTTTGCTGTGTAATTACATAAAAATGTGTACTTTTAATTTACTTAAGTAAAAGTAAAAAAATACTAGTTGTTTAATGTATCATAAATTCTTCATAATTTAACCTCAGAAAAATAAAGCTTCTTACCAACATCACTAAATTGTATAATTTAATATGTTTTGTTTAATTTAAATTTTAAGTTTTTAAATGTTTATGTCATACATTTTCTTTGGGGGGACCACGAAGGGATGCATCATACACAAGAAGGAGCATGCTAAAAAGTTTGAGAAGCACTGCCTTTTAAGTGTATATAATTTAAAAAGGTACAGCCGAAGTGACAACTTACCTTCATTTACATTTTCCTGAGAGCTTACCAAAAGCCATTTTTAAAACTAAAAATATATTTTTTAAAATGAAGGTTTTTGGTCTGGCAGAATGATTCCATAAAGAATCTTTAACTTTCACAGAACATTTCTATCCAAAGGTTATTCATTATAAAAGGGTCTGAAACTTCATGAACAAACACATTTTATTTAAAATGTTCTCATTGTAAAATAGAAGCCAGACGAAATGATGATTTGCTTAGAAAGATTTTTATTTACACCGAGCCAAATACAGCTGAGTAAAGTCAAGTACTGCAGTTAAAATGTCAGCAGAAGATTAACATGTGATAGAAAAACAGATTTTGTGTTAAAAAATTACACATGGAAACTCCACAAGAGCAGACAGTGTGATGTACAGATTGTGCTCTGAATGCATTCTGTACATCAGCGTTTGTGTCAAGTGAACACCCAAGGACAAAAAAACACCCCCTCCTCAGATGAGCACACATGTTTTATATTCTGTCTTTGTCCCTTTAAGGTCCACAAAGTGCAAGGAGATAATGAATCTGGTCTAAATATGTTCCTGTCCTTTTTCATTTTACTGAAACTGATTTTAGCTTTGGAAAAACTGCGAAGATGATGATGTTTTTAGGATGGTCTGAATAGCCGTGGAATAATTAATCAATTATTCACGTCCTAATTTTACACTGCATATACAGTTCAGACACACATATTTTTATTACAATTATTTACGGTGTTCCATAATAATAATAATAATGCATGAAGAATAAAAAATAAATAAATGTTAGATTAATTTTAAATGTCTAGATTCAAGCTTTGAACACTCATTTACTTTTACAGGTGCATTTGGGTGGCTTTATAAATAGTCTATGTGGGGTGTGTGCGTGTTTTTTTTTTTTTTTTTTTTTTTTTTTGATGATAAGAGAGAAGCATACACTCATAAAAATAAAGTTATTATTATAAAGACATTTTCTTTACAATTACATTTATAATAACATTTATGCAATTGGCAGACACTTTTATACAAAGCAACTTTCAGTAGCCTACAGTGCATTCAGTCTATACATTTTATCATTATGTTCTTTATTGTTGGTGTTCATTGTTTTTTCTGTACAAAGAAACGTTGTGCAACACAGCATATTAAAGGTTCTTTATGCCGACTGTCAATAGACTTTTAGGAACATTTATTTCTTTTAAAAATGTATGAAAATCATACAATTATATTTATCTCTAGTTTAGATAAAAACGTTTGAGATAGAAAGTCAGTTGGCTTCCTCGCTATCCACTCCAGCTCATGCAGTTAAACAAACAAACAAATAGCCTACAAATGCCATTTTTGGAAATATATTCATATATATATTCATATATTCAAGACACTGTGTGTTCCAACATTTGACATTTATATGCCTTAATTTCAACTGTTTGCAAATCCACGTTGCAAGAGAGATTGATGTGAATTTTCAGATGTTCTCAATGTTCTTTTCTCCATACTGTTATCTGTCACATCCCAATTTCCAACGGTACCACAGCCACTCCAGGTGGCGCTTCAGCCACCTTCTTGCCTCTGTACACCAGTTTGGCCAGATTGCGAATGGATGGAGTTGCCCTAAATAGCAGTTTCTTAAGGCCGGTTCGGTACTCCTGTCTGATCAAGCAGTACAGCACGGGGTTCAGGCAGCTGTTCGTATGCGCAAGGCACACGGTTATCGGGAACGCGTATGCTTGCGCGTTATAGAATGCGTTACTGAAGGGTACCAGATCAAATTTTATAAGCACCCCCCAAAGGGTCAGAGCCTGGTTGGGCAGCCAACACAGAAAAAACGACAGCACTACAATGGTGACGGATTTGGTGACTTTGGAGCGGCGCTTGTGACGCCCCCTTTCGCTGTCTGACCCGGGAATGCCGCTGACGCGCCGCCGCAGGACGAAGCGCAACAGGAGGAGATAACAAACGCAGATGATGATAAGAGGAATAACGAACCCCAAAAGAACCTTTTGGGTCTGATAAAGACCCAACAGCAGCTGCGGGTCCCAGCTTCCAGAGTCCGAGAAGCGCACCAGGCACAGTTCGTCGTCTGATATCTGCGCTGTGGTGGAGTACACCGCATGGGGTATGGTGGCCACCACGGATACTACCCAGATGCCCAAACTGGCCCATTTCACCTCCACCGAAGCCGTCTTGGGATTCTGCATCCGTAGGGAAGAGGACAGTGAACAGTAGCGCGCAACGCTCATAGCGGTCAAGAAAAAAACACTTGCGTACATGTTCATGGTGGTCACCGAGCTGATGATTTTGCACATCACCTTTCCAAAAGGCCATCGGAAATCCAAAGCAGTGTCCACGGCCCAGAAAGGCAGCGTCAGGACGAACTGGAGATCGGTCACGGCCAGACTCATGACGAAGCAGTTGATGGATGACTGCTTAAGTCTGTGGCGGGACTGCAGCAGGTAAAGCGCCAAAAGGTTCCCGACGAGTCCCAGCGCGCACACAATCAGGTAGACGAGCGCGATTACGACGCGCATTGCCATGTTGGCGCTGTCGCCGTACAGCTCCGGCGCGGACTCTTTGGAGAGCAGCTGAAGCCAGCAACGAAGGGAGAGGTTTTGGAGAACCCCCGCGGTCCGGTTCGACAGGAGACCACCTTCATCTAAAGCCGGTCCGCATGGCGCCTGACCGGGTACCAACGAGCTCCCGTTTCCCTGCATGGCACGGCTTTACGCGCACGAATCTGTTGATGCGATACCGTTACCAGTGCTTATTTCTATAAAATGTCATGTGCGATATAATTTTTTAGCATTCTTCAAACTGGTGCATCATGTTATTAAAGATCCCCCTGTGCGTAAAACGTCCACCCAACAATGACTGTTCCGTACGAATCTGTCACCAGATATGCTGCTCCTCTTTCGCTCTTGCGCTGCGCATAGTGAGCTCGTGGAGCGCTCATGCAGCTTATATAGGGGAGATTGGGGCTGTTGTCACATGGGGAAGGACCATATTTGTTATTTAACCACATTTGAAGGACCTAAGTGTTATCTTTGCAGGTCAAATTGCACGAAGGGTCACATTTTCTAAATGCCCTACTGTAAAAAAAATTTTATAAGAAAAAATCTACATTCTTCTCATTTTGGTTTCCACCTTAATTCTTATTTTATGTATTATTCAAATAAAAAGCATCTGGAACACTATTTCACATTTAAATCCATGTATCTTTTTCCTCAAAAATATTAAGAATATTCAATAAAGTTTTATGCCAAATATTGGCCCTTTTTTGGATTTCATAAGAGCTACGCATTCCAAAAAAGTCGGGATAGGTAGCAATAAGAGGCCAGATCAAATTTAAATAATTCCATTCTTTTTTTACTCACAATTTCTACAGTGTCCCAACTTTTCTTGATTTGGGGTTGTACTATAAATGGTTATCATATGCCTATCTCTTTCGAAAATACACCACAGAAAAGAAAAAGTTTGGACGGCTGTGGACATTAACATTATAAACTGAGACAGGATTGCCAGATCTGAATACCTATTATTCAAAGGGAATGCAAGGATAGTGAAAGATAGCAACAGTAGTGAAAGCAGTCAGTCAAAGCTACTGTCTGTCTAGCGCATGTCTTTATCTTAACCCTGTTCTTTCAGAAAGACCTTTAATAAATATCAAACTCTGCCATGGGATCTGTGGAGACATTGATTGATCATGTTAGAGATTGAGGGTAGATCTTCTTTATGATGTTTGATATAATTAAGTTCATCTAAGGACAGCTACAGTATGCTTAACTGTGCATATATAGAGATATTCAGGAAATATATTTAGGTAGATATCAACTCCTATTTTTCCTCCAGGAATTCATATTTGATGTTTTTGATTTCGTATATGGCTAAATCAGTAAATACATTATTATATTATAAACATACACTATTTATTGCATTTTCCTTAGGGCCACTTTAAAGTAGTGCAGTGTTATCAAATATTTGTCAGCATTTCTTTTCATATTTGTAAGATATTTCTGCATAACAATTTTGGAATATGAGAAATTATGAAAAATGAACGTTTATGCATGTTGCAGACACTTTTATCCAAAGAGACTTACTTGTATTCATGCTATACATTTTATCTGTAATATATGTGTTCCCTGGTTCGAACCCATGACCTTTGCATTAATAATAGATGGTTTTATTGGATGCACAACATGTGCATTGTCACAGCGTATATTTATCAGTCTGGCTAGTGACTATACTGACTTCTGGAACAAATACCTTGTTGAAAACAAAATCTTTGGTTTCCTAAAGACAAGGGGAGATGGCAGTTTCTTACTCCGGATGCTTCAGTCAAAACATGCAGGTTAGTTGAATAGGAGTTGCCAAATTGTTCTTACCCCACTTAACTTGTGTAGACTATAAATATATACACTCACCTAAAGGATTATTAGGAACACCATACTAATACTGTGTTTGACCCCATTTCGCCTTCAGAACTACCTTAATTCTACGTAGCATTAATTCAACAAGGTGCTGAAAGCATTCTTTACAAATGTTGGCCCATATTGATATGATAGCATCTTGCAGTTGATGGAGATTTGTGGGATGCACATCCAGGGCACGAAGCTCCCGTTCCACCACATCCTAAAGATGCTCTATTGGGTTGAGATCTGGTGACTGTGGAGGCCATTTTAGTACAGTGAACTCATTGTCATGTTCAAGAAACCAATTTGAAATGATTCAAGCTTTGTGACATGGTGCATTATCCTGCTGGAAGTAGCCATCAGAGGATGAGTACATGGTGGTCAAAAAGAGATGGACATGGTCAGAAACAATGCTCAGGTAGGCCGTGGCATTAAAACGATGCCCAATTGGCACTAAGGGGCCTAAAGTGTGCCAAGAAAACATCCCCCACACCATTACACCACCACCACCAGCCCTCACAGTGGTAACAAGGCATGATGGATTCATGTTCTCATTCTGTTTACGTCAAATTCTGACTCTACCATCTGAATGTCTCAACAGAAATCGAGAATCATCAGACCAGGCAACATTTTTTCAGTCTTCAACTGTCCAATTTTGGTGAGCTTGTGCAAATTGTAGCCTCTTTTCCTATTTGTGGTGGAGATGAGTGGTACCCGGTGGGGTCTTCTGCTGTTGTAGCCCATCCGCCTCAAGGTTGTGCGTGTTGTGGCTTCACAAATGCTTTGCTGCATACCTCAGTTGTAACAAATGGTTATTTCGGTCAAAGTTGCTCTTCTATCAGCTTGAATCAGTCGGCACATTCTCCTCTGACCTCTAGCATCAACAAGGTATTTTTCGCCCACAGGACTGCCGCATACTGGATGTTTTTCCCTTTTCACACCATTCTTTGTAAACCCTAGAAATGGTTGTGTGTGAAAATCCCAGTAACTGAGCAGATTGTGAAATACTTAGACTGGCCCGTCTGGCACCAACAACCATGACATGCTAAAAATTGCTCAAATCACCTTTCTTTCCCATTCTGACATTCAGTTTGGAGTTCAGGAGATTGTCTTGACCAGGGCCGGGTTTCCCGATAACGATTGAACTTAGCACTTAAGAGCGCTTTCTACGAGCTACTTAACGAACATTCGTTGTTCATTTACGTGCGTTTCCCAAAGATGCACGTGAAACGATCGCTCGCAGCTGGGTTTTAAGTAGTACTTACGAGTCGCTATCCCTTTGTCAAGTGCTGAAATGTCACCAATAGAATGACTCAAATTTGTAGCAAAGGCTTGTTTAGGCTAATGATCTTTAGCTTATGGCCACTAATATTCTTTATAATATTTTTCATTATTGTTCGATGACTTTTTAAATGTTTTAAAATTGTTCATAATGAAATATTCTTTTCCGTATTTAGTTAGGACTCGTCCCACTGCAAAATACCTTATGCATTTTAAATAATAGTTTAGATTATTATTGTTATTATTTTTTGTTTATTATCTATGTTTGTTTATTATTATGGATTATTGCATTGTACCGTAAATATTTATTTGGTTTCTTTAATTAGATGCCATTTCCCTTCAAAACAATGTTTAGATGAATTATAGCAGCAATCGGTATGAACCATTTATCAATTTGCTATACCAACTTTTACCAAAATACAAAAAACTTTTACCAACTTGTACAAAATATGTTTTCCTTCTTTATTAATTCATGTTTAGTCATTTAAATTTGATTTCTCATTAGAATTTTAAATATATTATATTATATGTTTAATATAAAATAAACAAAGAAGAACCCAATAAATAAATAAACATTTAAAACATTACATTTTCGTCATTGCAGGAGTGCAATTTGCTGGTTGTCCTGCAGGTGACCTTGTAACTCTGTTGTCTTTTGATGCACTTATGAATGAACGATTACTCCAGAGCACTCGTAGATCTACGATGATTTTCAAGTGCAACTTAAGTTACGAAGCTTTTGGGAAACAGCCCGTAATTCTAAGATGATTCGTACGATCGTTTTTACGATCTACTTAGCCTTACGATGCTTTTGGGAAACCCGGCCCAGGACAATACCCCTAAATGCATTGAAGCAACTGCCATGTAATTGGTTGATTAGATAATTGCGTTAATGAGAAATTGAACAGGTGTTCCTAATAATCCTTTAGGTGAGTGTATGCTTATGATTAATAATTTTGCACAGTAGGCAATAAATGTTTGCCTATATGACAATAAATGTGGCACACCCAAATTTTCAGATGCACACCCAGAGTCTCTTTTCTGGCTACTCTACCGGTTGGGGTGTACATCACGACAGTCAGTGTTGAGATTGGTCTGTTTTCCGGCGGTCTTTCGCATGCACAAGGTTTACATAAGGAGGAGGAAACAATTGTGTTTGAGGCTCACGATATGTCAAAACCATGTAGAGAACTCATATTATTCATCTATGCCTAGATAAATAGTTTTACATTCTATGCCACCTTTAATCCCGGTCTCAGGTCATTCAGAAATGCCGCTTTGTTGACAGAATCCATTTAAAGTTTGATGAAAACTGCTAATTTCAAAGTAAACATGCCAGACGCATTTAGAGGGTTGTGCATCTGAGCTCTTTAATTATTAAAACAATTATAATGTACTGAACATTGTAAATTTGATCTCATTGATCATTAACTAAAGGCTTTTCAGGTATAATTTTCATTTCAACTGGCGATTTATCATCAAGTTTGTTTCTAACCATATTAAAAGAAAATAAATACAATTTATTCACTTTCTGTTAGCTTGTAAAACTAGAAAAAAAATCAATTCTTAGGTTTTACTAAAACTTCCAGTTATAACAAACTTAAAAGACTTAGCCTGTTCATGCAAAGAGACACATCTTAAACTACAAACATCTAGGCAGGTCGATATGTTCATTAAGAAAGTCTTTTTTTTTTAAATTTGCCTTTAACAAAAATTGAAAACAAACTTCCTCCTTTTTGTCCATGGTTATACTGTATTTTGTAGGGCTTTATATATGAGCATTGCTTGTGTACGGTGTTGTGTGTTCATGCAAACAACTGACCCCATGAGCTGACAGAAACAGAACCCATTAATATTCACCTATCTGCCCCCTTTACATACTGACAGCAGACATCACACATTTGCTTTCTGCACCTAAAACCTGCAAAAAAACACATCCTGCGCCCTTTGCGTAGTACACGAGGTGCGTCATACTCAACGGGTCCAATTATGCACATATTTCAATTGTCAGGCAACAGCTGTGGGTTCACACAGGTGGGATATGAATAGAGAAAGAGCAAGTATCAAAGGAATCAGAGATATAGGCCTGCATGCCCAAACTACGGCCTTTTTCCTAGCAACCATTTGTGAGTTCACTGCTGTTTGTTGTAAAGAAAGTAAAACTGTTTGTGTTAAGCATCACTTACAATTCATGAGCCGTGTTTGACCGTATGAGTCATAGTACTCAAGCGGTCTCTTGCCGATCGAAAGATTGAGATTTTTTCTCAGTGAATGCCAAAGGTTTGTATACAAAGCAAATCAAATCATGTTTGGACCTCTAGTTGGTTTGAATTTGCTGACATTGAGGATTGATATTGGGATTCACATTATCGAACGCTGGTACTGCGGCGTCTCAAGGGTTGCTGAACACCGGTACATTGCGTTCAGCTTAATTCTGCACAAATGAGGGGCGTTGTATGTGCATCAATCTGAATTTATCACAAGTAATGCTTGGCAGGAGCGTTTACTCTTATTGTGATGCGCAGGGCAAGGTTTCGAACATGCCAAAATTGTACTGCTTAGATTTGGAGCAACCTTGCGAAGTATGCGTTTGCGATGCGTATTTCACACAAAACCTACTGTATACGCAGTTCCTTTAATGTGACGAGCTCCAATCTAACAATCGTCCAATAAACTTAGTAGCAGAAGAATAAGTACTTGTTACTTTGAAACAGACAGAAGATCAGTCTGCGCGCAGCTTATTTATCTTTTCCCCCTTTGCGACCAGTCACAGATACTACAACACCAAGGTATACTATTGTGCATTACATAAAACGGCCCCTTAATGGCTCGAAGAAGACTGTGATTGGTCACTTTACATGTCACACACCATCGCCTCCCAGTGGGCAGGTGTTGGCCAGAATAAACTACAACAAACAGCCTAATCAATGACATCACTTCCTGTCTTTTTCAGGGTGAGATAGCCAGCTCAATGTGGCAGGGTGACCGGTGATGGGGTCGCCATGATGATGCTCGTGGTCCTCGTAGCTGTGGTTGTGAGGTAACGGCTCCATGTCAGCATACTCGGGTCTGAGTCGAAGGTTGGTGCGTGGAGATGCCGACACCACGACGTCGCCGCTGACCGCA
Source organism: Misgurnus anguillicaudatus (assembly GCF_027580225.2). NCBI lineage: Eukaryota > Metazoa > Chordata > Actinopteri > Cypriniformes > Cobitidae > Misgurnus > Misgurnus anguillicaudatus. The sequence continues at coordinate 1,725,459 of NW_027395276.1, read as the reverse complement.
AACCCAGGCTGCATGCTGTAGACCTCCATTACAGAGCGAAGTGACCTGGACTGAACTGCAGGAAAGAGGGGAGGTAAAAATAGGCACTCATGGTTTTAACAGTGTTGCATTTTCAGCGTGTTCAATCTCTGTGCTGTAGGTAGTGTCAGATTGGGCCGAGGAAAAGCAATGTCAGAATAGGTTTTTATTTGCAGTTATATCAGTGGTTCTCAAATGTTTCGGCATGCACCATGGTGTATCCCATCACGCACCCCCCCAAAGAAAATTCATGGCATTAAACAATCTCAAACTTAGAATTTACATTAAACAAAATATATGAAATGATACAATGCAGTACTGTTGGTTAGCAATATCTTGCATACAGTGTTCGAATTATGTCAAAGATTATGGGGGTCCCCCAGCTAATTTGGTGCTTTATGGGGGCCCTTCGATGCTTATATGAGGTCCGTGACCACTCCAGATCCCCTTCAATTTGAACACTGCCTACATCAGCTCTCGCGCATAAATACAGGACCATACTGTGCCAATACAAATTGTTTGGGGTATACTGGAGACTTTGTTCATTTTCAAGAAATAGCGCACCAAAATAAGACCATGTCTGTGACATCCAGGTAAGGAGGAGCAGGATAAAATATTGGTGCATCCCTTTACTGTAAAATGTGAAAGCTGCTCTTATTTGAAAAAAACTTACTCCAATTGGTAACACCTAAACAAAATAAGGTTTTATAAACTAACATTTTAGGTGGAAAAACTTTGTTAAAATGACTACACTTGGTAACAGTAGCAGCCGGTGACTTCTCTTCCGAGGGACGCAAATTCAAAATATGTGTTGCGTCATGTGAACCATGTGCATCACGCGTCATGTCAAAATACGTGCTTGGTGCACACGCGTCAATAGAGTTTATGATAAAAGAGACCCTCACAAAATACTCGCAAGACAATTACTTAACACTAAACTCTGATTCCGCATGAGATTAAGTGAGTATCTGTCAAACAAGGGCGTCTCTTTATCACAAACCCCTTCGACGCGTCTGCAGCAAAGATGTATTATAACATTACGTGTAATGCACATTCACATGATGTGCCAAACACATTTTGACACGACGAGCCACACACATGACGGGCTAAACACATGTTGTGACGAGCTTCGCATTGTGCCCCCTCGAAAAAGAAGTCACCGGCCCCACTGATTGGTAACCTATAATAAAAAAAATTCAAATTAAACTTTTTACTTAAAGTGAGAACATTAGTTGAGAAAAAAAATTACTATTATTTTTAGGCATCTAAACTTTTACTGTATATTGTGTTGTTTAAACAAAATCTTAATGTTGATTGATTTATATAAATGGTTTGCTATGTTTTTCTTAACTTTAACACTTACGGTATACAGTAGATGTTTTTTAAGAGAAATGCACTGCACTGTAAAAAGTAAAAGATGGATCAACATAAAATATTACTTTATTTGACACTATAATTTTTTCAATCAAAATTATCCCACTTTAAGTTAAAATCTTAATTTAAAAATATTTAAATATTTTAGGTGTTACCGACTGAATTATTTTTTTACATTTGTTTTTTACCTTAAATTTTCACGTAAGTCAAGTTTCAAAATGCTTTCCAGGAATTTTTTCTTCTAAAATATATATATAGCCTACATACAACTATATTAAATAAACAAACAAACAAAAGTGGAGAAAAAAAAACGTTTCATCCTATCTATATTTGAAGAGTTTTGTTGCAAAACTAAATAAATCAGTTTTTAACATTTTTGTCAAAACATGTTTATTAATATGTTATCATGTTATTATTTTGTTTTATGGTGCTACTTAGCTGTATTTTTTAAGTTATGAAGGTTTAAATCAAAACAAACCAACTGCAGTTGAATTTATATTAATTGGAATGAACAACCAAAAAAACGAGATTTCTGAAACATTAAAAAAAACCGTTATCTTGTTTTGCAACGAAACTCTTTTATTTTTTTCTCTGCTTATGAACTCTTAAATATGGGTATTTTTCTTCAAAAAAAACAAAAACAAATTTTAGGAACAGTGTTGTTTTCGTCAACGATGACGATAACGAAATGATTTCGTTGACGCACTTATTTTTTATGACGCTAACGCGACGATGACTAGCTAAAAATGTCTCTTAGGTGACGAAAACATGACGAGACGCTTTCGAGTTTTCGTTGACGAAACGAGACGGAACGAAAATGATTATAAGTCTGACGTTCATAATGCATGTCATTTCTGCCTATTTTGCGTGAAATCAGTCTGTTTTTAGCTCAAACGTATCAGCAATACTGCCGCTTTCTATCCTTGTTTTGGGTCAGACTCAACAGTCTCACTCACGCTCACGCCCACCACCCGGCTGCCGCCATGCCGCGCACGCGCACAAGATTTCAACCAACAACAACAACAACACACCTGCGGCTGTGGCGAGTTCGGAGGACCGTAGCGGTGACGCCAATAAACGGAAACAACGAGATGATTTATGGACATACTTTCAGTATAATCCATCAGACAGAAAAACGGAATGCATATTGGGAGACGATGGTAAATGTGGCCACAAACTAGGTGGGAAGAATATCTCAAGCGGCACCTGAAGGCTCATCACGCTCATATTTTTTAAAGGTAACTAACAAGTCACGCTGTTAACATATCATATACATTCAATTTTACTCGACAATCGGCTTGTGACACATTTCATGGTAAGCTTAAAGGGATACTTCACCGATTTAGCATTCAGCTTTGTATCTGTAGAAACCCGGCAGTATTACTGAATGACCATGTTTCCCTCCCTCATTTCCCCCTGAGAGGAGAGATATCTGCATTTTGGTTCTGCAAAAAAGTCCTCCGATGATGTAATATGACGATTTTTGCATCATCGGAGGACTTTTTTGCAGAACCAAAATGCAGATATCTCTCCTCTCAGGGGGAAATGATGGAGGGAAACATGGTCATTCAGTAATACTGCCGGGTTTCTACAGATACAAAGCTGAATGCTAAATCGGTGAAGTATCCCTTTAAGGTTTTACATGTATCTGCTTGTCAAACGTAAGCCCATTTCCAATACTTTTTGTGGTGTATTTAAATAAGGCAAGGCACGCATTTCTAAACTTTATAAGCGAGGTCTCAGCGTAACACACAAACTCAACATGATGGTATATTAGGCTAAACTTTTTTCTTCATAACTTTTTGTTATGACATGCGCAGAAGGCACACCGACTAAAACAACGGCAAGCCCTCAGGGACAACCTTAATGCACATTTTTATTGTATTAAATACACCACACTTTTTAACCTAAATTCATTGGTTAAAAAATACTTTTTTTACTAAAATTGACTTAAACTTGACTAAAACCTTTTTGCGTTTTCGTCGACTAAAACTTGACTAAAACCTTTTTGCGTTTTCGTCGACTAAAACTTGACTAAAACTATAAATTTTCCAAGTGACTAAAATGTGACTAAAACTAAAAGCATTTTCGTCCAAAAGACTAAGACTAAAACGAAAACTAAAAGGGCTGCCAAAACAACACTGTTTAGGAAAAAGCTGAACTAGTTGCATTTTTGTGAAGAAATTTTGTTAGAGATCAGATTCAGAACGATTATCATACACCGAGTGTAAAATTAGTAAATAACGTTTGGCCTCCTTTTTTTATAAATTGGGTAAGTGGATAATCGCGGTATTGCATATTAACATAAAATTCTTCAGAAACACGTTTTTTAATGCAAATGGTTTTTTTTCTTAATTGAATAAATAACTTGTTAATGATGGGGAAAGACTTAATTGAAACTTGAGATTTTAGACTTTACCAATCAATAACACTTTTTTAAGTTAATACAATTTTTCTTTTTACAATATAGATGTTTTTAAGACGTTTCTAAGAGCTTTAATTAGTTTTAATTAAAATCGAGTTTTCTCATTTGAAACAAGCTTTGAAAAGACGAGTTACATCAACCACATTTACTTTTTGAATAGTGCCTGTTGTGCGTCATCTTGTTATATGACACTAGCACAAAATGATCCGAACATTGTCAGCTATTAAAGCAAAAAGCATTGAAAAAGCTCATTCATGAAAAATAAATGCAGGCAGGGGTGCGCAGGTTTGTGAAGAGCGTTTGGTCTATGATGACTGACATCTGTGACCCTACTGCTTCCTGATTATTGTCATTGTTCAAGTACACAAGAGTTTGAGAACGCGCCAATGGCGCCATAAATCTGTTCACACTCAAAAAATGGGTTTTGTAGCACTGTTCATTATACACAAATGTATTTAGTTACATTAACACATACACATTTATTTTTAAGACAAAATACAAGTGTAATGTGTTATGCTAAATCAATTGGTTATTCACTCTGGTTTACCTAACTACCTATCTTTAAACTAAAGTAATTGGTTTACTTTTGCGATTCAAATACCGGATGTGACGTCATTTAACGACTTCCACGCACGAAGACGGCGCGCAGGTGATGGTGTTTCGGGTAAGTAAACAAAATACGTTTTTTCTTCTATCTTAAAACATTATTGAGGCAACTTTATGTTATGTTGAAGTCGATGGTGTCTGTGTTTAATGGTGATGATTTCACGTCATTTGTGCAGCGGTGAGGTAAAGTGTGTGATTTGTGCGTTTCAAATGTAATGGAGTGCTTCACGCGATCTGTCGTGTGACGTGTTTAAACCGTATTAAACGTGATGTACTCGTGTTTAAACAGTATTAAACGTGTTGTTCAATTTCGGGTCCTTTGTAGTGTTTTATGATAGCAGCAGTGTTGTAAACTGTGTGATTTGTGCGTTTCAAAATGAATGGATTGCTTCACGTGTTCGTGGTGAGTTGAACTTCGATTTTCCGTCGTGTTCCGGTGATAACTTTAGCCATTGAACTTGTTTTACTGGTGAAAATTGTGCTTTTGAAACGTATTTTCCTGTGTTTAGTTAGAGCATTTTCTCAAGGGGTTCTTAAAGTTTATTTTTTGTTGTTACTCTGAATGAATATTTACTTAAAGTAAGTTATGTTGAAATGTAAAATTTGTTATCTAAATTACTAAAACATTAAAGACTGCTGCACGTGCGTTGTGGGGGTTATCATAGATATCATTGTACATATTCTAATTGATATATTCAAGACACGGTATGCTCTATGTGTTCATTTAAGTAGGAATTATGCTACAGATGTAATATTGCATCACGACAAAGGCCAACTTTCACTTGTAGTTTGTGTGCATGGCATGCAGTGCACTGTCATCAGAAAAATGATACTTTGCTCACATGAACAGTCCCTTAAAGAAGAGTAAAACGGTATTTTGCATGTTATCAGGTTGTGATTTCCAATCAAATGTCAATGGGACTTCTATATCACACAAAAACAGAAAACACAACCAGCCTTCACTGAGTGATTTTAAGCCTGGTGTAGTTTCCATTGCTGAAATATTATGAGAGGTCAAAAGTTTTTATGGTGGTGAGGCAAGTGATGCTTTTGTTCATGACTGAAGCCAGATGTGTTTTATTAAAACAGATTATTTAAACTAGAGCATATCACACTTTTTTTGGATAAACTGCATTGTATGTTAAATTCTGTCAGTGCCTATTTTAGTTAGCTGATGATTATCCATTGCTTGAGTTATATTGGTTGGTGCTTTGTTTGATGGTGACTTTGAAAAAACAAGTCCACGGATATGTTGTAAAATATGCTTTTATTTTGTTAAATGGACAATTATAAGTTAATGTTTCTTAACCATACTTACAATTGATTTAAAAAAAAAAAAAAAACTAAATTTTACTTGTTTTCCACAGTCATACCACAATGACTTCTCCAGTCTGGCTAAAAGTTACAAAAGGTGATCCTTCAGTATGCCATTCCTTCTTCAGTGAGTGACCTGTCAAAGGAAATAGAAAAACAATGTAATCTACAAGGACATTTAAGGATGCAGTTCATGGATTCTGGCAATTCGTTTTTAAGTGAAATTAAATTTTCTCAAGCCCAAACCAGCTGGAATTTCCAGTGCTGCTTACCATATAAAAAAAACATGCAACGCTGAGGTAAACTACTGCCCTTACCATCCACAAACGGAGACATCCAAAACACTGGAAGTAGTCAGTGTAATTCTTCTGTCTGAAATTAAAAAGAACAACGAGAAAACATTATGAATGCTGATGGACATTTTTTTTATCAGGAGACATGAGGTTGTCAAGGAATCGCCTTCAATAGCAGATTTCAAAACTAGATGGCCTGCTCTTTTCAGAAGGGAAGAGGTGAGTGAAAAGTTTTGGAGTCATTTATGTTTAACTTTGTTGGCTTTGTGGTAACAATAATTTATTGTGTTTTGTAGATTTGTGCAGAGTTTTAAAGAATCGCAACAGCCCCATTGGTGACTACATACTTGGCGAAGATGGATCAATATTCTGCAAAGCTTATAAGGATCTTTGCAAAACGAGGAGTCGTCAATTGACAGAGAATTAAAAACCTGCTGGTTTCCACAACACGGGTATGAAGAACTGCACTCATTAAAACCTTATAATAAAACTTCTTTTTGCACTTGTGAAATTGGAATTAGAAAGTTTCTGGAACTTGTAAAAAAGAAACAAAGGTACAGTTTAAGGTGTCCCTTTTTTGTTGTTGTTTTCCACTTACATGTTGTATTTTGCATATTAATCTAAAAATAAAGGTAAATGTTTACCTGATATTGTGAATGCTACAATTAATACAATTTTGATATTTACATATTTAGACTGACAACATTGATCAGGCTCCGATCTTTCTTTGTCTACCTGAATGAAGACCTGACCAGTCTAATTAAAGAGTATTTGGTAAGTATATGTGCATATATATACTTTGCTGTATTATCAAGGAATTCAAATGTTGTGGTATCCCAGGTGAAAAAGTAGTACACTTCCATAATGTACTTACAGTGCTCTATTTTCAAACTAATTTATACTTGATATACTAAAAAATATTCTTTAGTACTTTTTAAGATGTACTTAAGATTATCTAAGTGTACTTATTTGTGCTGTTTTAAGACAACATGATTATGAACTAAAATGTGCTTTGAATATACTATCTCTGTTTTAAAAATGGATTAGTTAAAACTTGTAAACTTGAACCCAACTTTCAAAGATGGGTTCAAGTTTACTACGAGTGGTACCTAAATACATTTTTAAAATAAATTTTTAGCACATTTTAGTTCATATTCATGGTGTCTCAAAAATAGAACAGGGAAGTACAATTATACCTTGTTCACACTGTCAGTCTAAATCTGATTTTGGTGGATATTTGAATCCAGTCACATTTAGAAAGTGTGAACGGCCAAAAACCACATGAAATCAGTGTTTTTTCAAATCTGTTTCGGGCTACATCCATGGGTGGTTTAAAATCCTTTTCAAATCGCATTTCTGGAAATCCAAGTCAGTCTGACCGCTCTGATCGCATTTGTGTAGCTTTTCGGTTATGTCATGCTGTTGCGTCACGTAAAACATAAACACGTCAGATGTTGAAGCAGATTGTCGTGCCAGTGCAACGTCATTGCCATAGAAACATTGCAGATAATCCAGAAAACGGCAGAACGCTACAGGACGCACAGAACAGTTGTGATCCACAATATGGACGAGTTTGTCAAATCGGATATGCCCTAAAATCTAATTTAGACTGACATTGTGAATAATGTACAAGATGTTCGTAAGATTATGTTGAGAAGTGCAAAATAATAATTTTTAGTATATTACGTACAGAATTGGTGCATGAAAATAGAGCACTTTAAGTACATTATGGACGTGTACATTTTCATCTGGGATAACTTTTTATTTTATCTCATCTCCATGGTATTTCAAACCTACGAGTTTCTTTCTAATGCAGAAAACAAGGTATAATAATGTTGGTAAGCAAACAATACTTGTCCTCTTTGACTTTTTGCCTGTTGTACATTATGGAATGAGACCGTTCTTAAAATACTTCAGTTTTACAGAATCAAGTGATGTGGTTTTGAATAACATTAAATGGTAAATAAGAGATTTTCTGAACTTATTAATAAACATAAAATAATTGTATCATTGTCATGCTCACCTGCAGGATACAGATGCACCCAGTACCCAGGAGGCGTTCCAGAAGATGGTGATGGGAGTCCTTGTTGTAAAAATGTATGATTCAGACATCGAAGACAGCCCAGCAGATGTTGGAGTATTATTGAAGGGATTAAGAGTTCTTGGACCTCAACAACATTGTGTATGCGACAACCATGCTGAATGGACTGATATATGCACTGAAATTGAGCTACTTTCCTGAATTCAGGTACACTTTTGAAGTATTGCAGTTGTTGTTTCTGGAGCTAGATGGGAAGTAACTATCTCATAAAGTTCAGACGCTGAAGACCAAGCCTTTTGCAGATGTTTTGAGAAAGGAATGTTTTAATATTTCATATGTAAATGCCATGTTTTTGAAATGGAGTTTTCGTGCATTTCATTTGTCAGTTACTGTAAACATTTTTTAATGTTGTTATAAGGTTACATTGTAATATCCAAAGTCCTTAAAAACTTTGCAAGCTTTTCAAGTTGATGAGTGCATCTCATTTGTTGGTATATCCTTTACGGTATCTGTAGTTTAAGTGCAATAAACATGGCTTGAAGAACTGGTGTATGAGATTCTTTTTTTTAATAAAATGAATGCTATATAGAGTTTATTACAAAAAGTATATTTTTGTGTGTGATGTACTTGAAATAGACATTGTTGTGTTAAAGTAACTAAAAGTAATTGGATGGAACCACTGTCCACAATGTAATTGAGTTGTATGAATAAAATACTCTTGAGTTGGACAAGCAAAAAATATTTGATTCGTTTGAACAAGTTAAACACATGTTCAGAGAACGTAACAATCTTAAGTTATGGATAAGTAACTAAGATAATTTTGTTGAACATTACCACTTCACATTAGTTATTTATTATTCAATTGTGTTGGTGCAACAAAAGAATTTGGCATTGACTGAAAACAACCCTTAAATGTTAAAATAAATTAACTGGGTTGTGTGGAACCACTGTCCACAATAAAATTGTGTTCGTTTAAAGTATCATTTTTTTGAGTGCACTTCAACGTCACAGTCTTTAGCACTTTAGACTGGTCAAGAAAACCTGAAAGTAAATCAGGTCAGGCCTTCGTAAGACCTTCCTGTATATAAGTCTGTATTGTAAGTCTCATTTAACAAAATTGCAGCGGCTTTTATGCTTAAGTTTAAAAGGGCTAAAAGGGCTTTTTTACTTCCATAATTGACCATGTACGTCAACAGAGATCATGTTAGTAGATTAATCGTATTGTTAAAAGCTTGCATGACATTTACAAAGACAAAAAAAACATAAATTCACTGGAATATCAAATGCACAGAAAAGCCAGAAATATGTATAAAATCTGTTACACTGTCAGAAAAAAATGATAAAAATGGTCCCAATGTGTATAGATTTGGTACCTTTGAGATACTAATATGAACTCTTTAGGTGAAAAGCTGTACTTTTTGAAATGGCACCGCCCTACTGCAACTAGAGACCATTTTAACTATTTTTTCAAACAGTATATCATATTGATTTTGAGAGCTCGTTCAGCTGAATGGTGCATTAACCTTTGGCAGTGCTGAAGTCCCCGGGGTTTGTGCTCCTTCTGTGAAAGCCAGGATGAAGGTTTGGCATCACAATGAGAGAGAAAGAGAGAACCAGTACCTGAAACACAATAAACAGCTCTCTGAATATATAGGTCAGCTTATGACCCATATCACTAACATGTGTTTACTTCCATCAGTACTTTCATTACAACATATTAGCCTTGTCCTCTTTCTGTTCTGTTTGATCTCTACAGCGCAGACTCACAAAAAATCTTTTCATGTAGATGTAGAAAAAAATCAATGTATATTCTTTTAGAAATAAAGGTAGAGAAGCGGTCACTGGGGTGGTAACCTTTTAAAAAGTATCCATTTGTACTTGTAGGGTGCATATTGGTACCTCAAAGGTACATATGAACAGTTTGGTTCCAAAACGCAATAAACGCCATTTTTGAAAAAAATGAGTTACTGTCAAAATCAGTATTATATCAGGTCAGTATTTAAAAGTACATTTTTAATCTTACGCAAAATACAATATCCGTGTTATTCTGTCATTTTTTCTCCCAAAACGCAATAAACGCCACTCCTCCTTTTCTACAGAATGCAATAAATCCGCTCCACAAATACAGCGCACCATTCCACGCATTGTGAACAAACAATGGCGGCGCATTGAGTACAAGTTTCCTCATCTACTTTGTACTTCGTGATCAACAAACAAACAAAAACAAAATAATAATTTAATAGCATTGATAAACTTGTGGTTTTCTGTGACGGGAAAGAAACGTAAGCCATCAACATCTAATAATTTACACAAGAGGCACTCGGGTCAAGTTTCTGTCATGCTAACACATTGACCCCAGTGGATCTTATGAAAAACTTTCCATAATTTTACTCAAAGTCAACGAAAATCGAACTGAACCAAAACATTTTACAGCTGATCGCTGTGAAAAATGTTATGCGACGACATCAAGCATAACCGCAGCAATGACAGTGATCTTAATATGACAAAGTAAGTGTTTTTATTAATGCCATTAATGTTAGTTGTGTGTACAACTGTTCAACTAAATGAATATAACATGGCAAAGATGAATGCACATTTGTATACTGATTCAATAGATTTATAGCATTTTGAAAAAAAAAAACTTGTCATGGATTTATTGCATTTTGTGGAAAAATAATTTGTTTTTATAATAAATCTTTGAAAATCAAGTTATGGATTTGAATTTTTTATGTTTTTATAACCTAAAGATGCTATGGGAAAGTTTGTAACAGAAAATAGTGGTGTTCATCTTGTCACTTTCTTGGTATAGAAAACAAGTTTTTACCGAAATTTGTCAAAATGGATTTATTGCGTTTTAGAACCAAACTCTTATGTTATTCTGTCATCTTTTCTTCCTTTTTTTCCAAACCGCAACAAACGCCCTCCTTCTCTGCATAATGCAATAAATCTGCTCAACCAATCAGAGCGCACACAAGGTGGCATGTTAAATACACACAGAATCCTAGTTTTCCTCATCTACTTTGTACTTCGTGATCAACAAACAAACAAAAACAAAAGAATAATTTTGATGGCATTGATAAACCTGTGGTGGTTTTCTGTGGTGGGGAAGAAACGTAAGCCATCAAAATCTAATAATTTATGCGAGAGGCACTCGGCCGAAGGAGAAATGATGGCTGTTGCTTGTTCTCCCGACAGCATCAAGCTTCTGTCATGCTAACACATTGACCCCAGTGGATCTTATAAAAACTTTACATTATTTTACTCGAAGTCAACGAAAATCGTAGCCTGGTTAGCCAGACCTACATCAAGATGTAAGGTCTGGCAACTCTTCACACAAATGGCTCAATGCAAGGGTCGGGATATAAGGTTGTCCCTCAAAATGCCTCTGCACGCAATAGGATAGCGCTATGACCAATCAGAGCAACGAAGAAGGTGACGTATGAGTCCCATGCGTTTCCCCACCAGTGGAGCTAATTGGTATATCAAACTTTTACCGTAACCAGTCGGCAAAACTCCAAACAAATCTTTCTTGCTTAAAAAGGACTTCAGTAGGGTTATTTGCTCTTCACTCAAAGAAAAACATAAGTCTAAGTCCTCCAGAGTCGCGGCCAAAGCCGATTCAAAAGAAAGCTGTTCGCCCGCAGCAGCAGCCATTCTTTGTTTTCAAGTAGGAACCGTCGCAGGCAGCTCTGTCGTCATCATGTTAAGCCCGCCCCACAGACGCTACACACGATGTGATTGGCCTGACCAAATTTTGGTTTTTGGAGCTGTTAAGTGTGTTGTGAGTGCCTAGACTAAACCCTGGCAGCAAATATATTTTGCGGCCGCTAGGGTGCGTCTAGATTTCTAGGCTACGAAAATCGAGCAGGACCAAAACATTTTACAGCTGATCGCTGCCAAAAAAAGTTCAGCGACAACGTCCCAAGAATTACAGCAGCAATGACAGTGTTCTTAATATGACAAAATAAGTGTTTTGATTAATGCCATTAATGTTTATTTTTTAATCAATGTATACTACTAGTCAACTAAATAAATATAACATGAATGCAAATTATTTTAAAGATTCAATAGATTTATTGCATTTTAGGTAAAAAAAAACTTTTTGCAGAAAAAAATCATCAGTTTTTATAATAAATCTTTGAAAATGAAATTATGGATTTGATTTTGAAGGTTATAACCTATATATGAAGAGTTTGGTTCCAAAACGCAATAAACGCCATTTTTGAAAAAAATGAGTTACTGCCAAAATCAGTATTATATCAGGTCAGTAGTTAAAAGTAAATTCTTCATTTTACGCAAAATCCAATATCCGCCGTGTTATTCTGTCATCTTTTCTCCCTTTTTTCCCAAAATGCGACAAACGCCACTCCCCCTTTTTTACAGAACGCAATAAATCCATTTCTGATATTACAGGCCACCGTTCACGCAATGTAAACAAACAATGGCGGACGCGCTGAGTACACGGAGTCCTGGTTTTCCTCATCTACTTTGTACTACGTGATCAACAAACAAAACAAAATAATACTTTAATTGCATCGCTAAACCTGTGATGGTTTTCTGTGATGGGAAAGAAACGTAAGCCATCAGCATCTAACAATTTCCCTGAGAGGCACTCGGGAGACGGGTGCTTGTTCTCCCGACAGCATCAAGCTTCTCATGCTAACACATTGACCCCAGAGGATCTTATGAAAAACTTTCCATAATTTTACTCAAAGTCAACGAAAATCGAGCAGGACCAAAAACATTATACAGCTGATCTCTGTGAAAGACGTTAAGCGACAACGTCAAGTAACCGCAATGACAGTGATCTTAATATGACAAAGTAAGTGTTTTGATTAATAACAGTAATGTTTATATTTTTAATTAGTGTGTACAACTAGTCAACTAAATGAATATAACATGGCAAAGATGAATGCACATCTATATAGGCTATTGATTCAATAGATTTATAGCATTTTGAATAAAAACTTGTCATGGATTTATTGCATTTTGTGGAAAAAATAATCCGTTTTTATAATAAATCTTTGAAAATCAACTTATGGATTTGAATTTTTTATGTTTTTATAACCTAAAGATGCTATGTGAAAGTTTGTAACAGAAAATAGTTGTTTTCATCTTGTCACTTTCTTGGTATAGAAAACACGTTTTTACCAAAATTTGTCAAAATGGATTTATTGCGTTTTGGAACCAAACTCTTCATATATATATATATATATATATATATATATATATATATATATATATATATATATATATATATATATATATATATATTCGTACCAATGTGTTATTCTGAGGTATTAATATGAACTCAGTGTTATCTTCCATGTTGACAAAATGATGTAATAACAGGAAATGATGAAGTGAGGTTTTTATCCATGCTGACACCACTTATAATAATCTCTTTTCCCCGGATAATGTGTCACTACAGATTTCATTTATTTCGTTTTGTACATGCACCTCTTTTCTGTTTTGTCCAACTCTTCCCTTTGAACATTTCCTTTGATATGTTTGACTGTTGACTCATTCACAGCTCTGTTCTGTCTGTCTGTCTTTGTTAGATCAAAGCATTGTGTTGGTATCTTACCAGAATGCAGGTGCCAGTTTGAGCAGGTTTACTGTAGCTGTTCATCACTAGAGCCTGCAGTCGACGTAACTGCTCCATCAGAGACCTGAGAGAGAGAGAGAGAGAGAGAGAGACTGGTACTCAATACATGTGGTCATTGCGTCATTTTGTCTGAAGTTTTACCTTTGGTCTTTTCAGTCCTCCTCCTTGTGTCTAACAACACTTTAATCATAATGTAACCACTGTAATTCAAAGCATTCATATTTGTGACCCTGTCTGTGATACCCGAGCCAATTCTTATGAAGTGCGTATGTGGAGTCGTGCAATACATAAGCCAAATTCTATTTTTGCATGCACATGATATGCCAGTCCTTCCCGTTCAATTAATACAGCACATCTTTTCATGTCGTTTTATGTATTGGTTTCTTTTTATTTTTCTGTCTTACCATTGTCGCTTGGGTTTTGGTTTAGTACAACTCTTGTTACATAAAATTACATCCTAACCCAAACCCCAATTCTAACCCCAACTTCAAGCTACCATAGTTTAAAAATAGAAAAAAACATGAAGAAACCTCTGACATCCTAAAGAAAATCCCAAATCTAACCCCAAATCCAATCAACAATGGTTTTTACAGATTGGGTCACATATGTTTTCATTGCACAGACACTTTAAATGTTTTACTTCATAATACATATGTACATATATAACCCACATTTATACAGTAAAGCCATATCTGAGCAGGGTATATCTAATACTATACTGTAAACTAAACATACATGTTGGTCTTTTCCAGCTGTAGGACTTTTTTGTGTAGCTCCAGATTTTGTTGGCTGCAGGCAGACATCCTAGATGAGATAAAACGGCATAATTAATCACGCTGATCAATTTAACCTACAAACACAAGTCACTAACTAAACACTAAAATAACCAAGTAAAAAATAATCCATCAGCTTAACCGTTAAATCATAAATTCAGCTGTATGTTTTCAATGCCTACATGTATGTTTGTTTACCTACAGTAAGTGTTTAGTGTAGCTCGGCTGGTATTGCGTTAGCAGCTCAAAGGTCGTGGGTTCGATTTCCAGATAGCACATATATACTACAAATGTAAAACGCATAACTTTAATGCACTGTAAGTCTGTTTGGAAAAAACATCTGCAAATGCATAACTAAATGCTGCACACTTAAAAGTCCACTGTGTGGATTTTTAGTGGTGAGATTGTGAATTGCAACCAACTTCACATGCAGCTCACCTCTCCCTTTCAAAACGCGGTAGCTGGCACAGGACAAACGTGTCATTGTCTGAGACAACATTTTGACAAAACACGCTCAATCCATTTAGGGCTACTGTAGAAACATGTTGACGCAAAATGGCGACATCCATGTAAGAGGACCCGCAGTGTATGGAGATAAAAACGTCTCATTCTAAGATAATAAAAACAATAGAGTTCATTTATAAGGTCTTCATACAGCACTGATAATATAGTTATGTATAGATCTTTTCAAAATTTGCACAATGCACCTTTAAAAAAAATAAAAAAAAATTATGTTGTTAAAACAATATGTTCATATGAGCCGTGTGTTTGTTCACCTTTGACAACAGCCAGAAAGATAATTTGCTCAAGAGTTGTAAAACAATACTCAAATTTGAAAACAGTTCTTCGTATGACACTAGAAAAAGGCCGTCCGGCTTCTAGTTTTCCGATACTTTGATTTTATAAACATTTTGAATTTGCCGCCTCCTCGCCTCCAAAAACCATGATGCGGTAAAGTGTCAATGCCACCCATACTGAGAAATCTCAGCGGACCATATTTCTCAAATTATATTTTTGCATACTAAGGTTTTTGACATCATTTCACATATTGATTTTTGCATACTATATGTGACACTGGACCACAAAACCAGACGTAAGGGTCAATTTATTTTATTTAAGACTAATGCACCCCAAAATAAGCTTTCCATTCATGTATGGTTGATTAGGTAGGATTATATTTGGCCGAGATATAATAAAAATCTGAGGGTGCAAAAAAATCTAAATATTAAGAAAATCGAGTACAAATGAAGTCCTTAGCAACACATATTACTAATGATAGATACATTTTTGATATATTTACAGTACACTGTAAAAAAAATCTGTAGAAATTGCAGCTGGGTTGCCGGTAACTTACCGTAGATTTAAATTTATGTAATTTACTGGCAACATTTTGTTCAAAGTTAAATGAACATTAAACATTTACAAGTCTTTGTCTTTACAGAGTAAAACTAAAAAAAAACAGCATTAAGCAAAACATTCTGGGAAACAAAATCTGAAGCAAAAACAGAAAAAGGTTGATGATGATTTCTGGTTCCCAGAATGCTTTGCATGAGGCTGTTATTGTATAGTTTTATTCTGTAAAGATAAAGACTTGTTAATATTTAAAATGTATTTAACTTTGAACAAACTCTTGCCAGTACTTAACATAAATTTAAATCTACGGTAAATTACCGGCAACCCAGCTGCAATAACATTGTAATTTCTACTGATTTTTTTATTTGCTAAATATCATGATCTTTACTTAAAGGGACTTAAAGGGATCTTTCACTTAAAGGTGCAGTGTGTAAATTTTAGCAGTATCTAGTGGTGAGTTTGCGAATTGCAACCAATGGCTCAGTTCACTGCTCACCCCTCGCTTTTGAAACGCATAGAGAAGCTACAGTAGCCGCCACCGGACAAACATATCATCTTCGGAGACAACTTAGTAAAAAAAGTTTGTTCGCTAAGGGCTTCTGTAGAAACATGGTCGCACAAAATGGCGACTTCCATGTAAGGGGACCCTCTGTATGTAGATAAAAACGTCTAATTCTTAGGTAATAAAAACATAATAGTTCATTATGAAAGGTCTTTATACACCCCTGATCATATAGTTTTGTATAATATTTTGCATTTCTGTCAAGAGATCCTTCCAAAAAAATTACACACTGCACCTTTAAAGGCTGATATTACGCAGCGCCCGAAAATAGTCCCCTTGGTATCTTTCAATAGCAGAGGACCATTTTCGGCTGTTGCGTAATATCATTGCGCCTGCTGCAGCCATGTTACGGCAGCAAAGTCCTTGATTATTACGCTAGAATGAGAGTATAGTTCCTAGCCATATCGGACTAGAAAATCCCAGCTTTTAATTTTCCATCGGTCTTAGTACAAAATGTAACTTCAGAAGAGTCAAGTTTTAAATAGGAAAATATCTAAACTCTTTGGTCATTTTTAGCGCAATGCTAATGGTCTAATCCGATTCAATGGATTATGCTAAGCTATGCTAAAAGTGCTAGCGTCAGACCCATAGATCGGCTGAATGGATTCCAAAATGGTTAAAATCAAATGTTTAACTCTAGGAGAGCTAAAAAATGAACCTATTTTGAAAAAAGCGGAGTATCCCTTTAATATACTAGTATAAAAAAGCTTGAGCCATGCAATGCTATTGCTACAAATATATACTTGTGTTTAATGACTACTGGTTTTATGGTCTAGGGACACATTTAGTATGGAATTAAGTGATTAAAGACATTTAAGGATATTTTTATCATTTTTGGACCAGGACTTTACAAGCAAATATGGAGATTAAATGTCATTAAGTGATTCACCTACAGTATATAACCACAAAATTTGATATTTTTATATTTCAAGCAGACTCAAGTGCATTTCCCTGTTGGGAAACCATTACATTATCTGCTAAGCAAACTGAGAAGTTTGATCAAGGCGCTGTTCTTTTATTTTATTTTAGGTCAATCAAAAAAGAAAGAGATGCTTACAACTATAATTAAGTGACATTTCTCTAGATGCGAAGGAAGACCGAGGTAAGTGTGTGACATTTTGTTTGTAATGGTTTTTGTAATGGTTTGTTCCTGCTGATGTCTGTTAGCGTTACACACTATGTGTACGTCCATGTGACCTATCAGAACTGTTCTAAAGCAATTGACTGTGGCACTTTCACTGATTGCATGATGTATGCACTTCTCTCTGTGAAATGAATTTGTCCTTTGGACAGATAGACCCAGCGTATTTTTCTAAAGGCCAATTTCAAGCCTGAATTTTGTGTGTTAGTGGGTTCTAAAAATTTTCCAGGAATATTATTCCTTTGATCACAGGCTAAGATAAGTCCAAGACTGGATTTTTTAATGACTTTCAACCTCAATTTCAACTTCTTCAGATTTACTTTTAATAATGTGTTTTACTTTGATGTAATATTCATTCGGTCATACTCTACCTCTCTTTATTTGTGCCAGTAACAGGGTATCTGAGGTTAGTGCATTATAGATGTGACATTTGCAGTAAAACTCGAAGTATAATTTCTCATAAAATGCACAAATATACACTCACCTAAAGGATTGCTAGGAACACCTGTTCAATTTCTTATTAATGCAATTATCTAATCAACCAATCACATGGCAGTTGCTTCAACACATTTAAGGGTGTGGTCCTGGTCAAGACAATCTCCTGAACTCCAAACTGAATGTCAGAATGGAGAAGAAAGGTGATTTAAGCAATTGTGAGCGTGGCATGCTTGTTGGTGCCAGACGGGCCGATCTGCTCAGTTACTGGGATTTTCACGCACAACCATTTCTAGGGTTTACAAAGAATGGTGTGAAAAGGGAAAAACATCAAGTATGTGGCAGTCCTGTGGGCGTAAATGCCTTGTTGATGCTAGAGGTCAGAGGAGAATGTGCCGACTGATTCAAGCTGATAGAAGAGCAACTTTGACTGAAATAACCACTCGTTACAACCGAGGTATGCAGCAAAGCATTTGTGAAGCCACAACACGCACAACCTTGAGGTGGATGGGCTACAACAGCAGAAGACCCCACCGGGTACCACTCATCTCCACTACAAATAGTAAAAAGAGACTACAATTTGCACGAACTCGCCAAAATTTGACAGTTGAAGACTGGAAAAATGTTACCTGGTCTGATGAGTCTCAATTCAGAGACATTCAGATGGTAGCGTCAAAATTGGCTGGTGGTGTAATGGTGTGGAGGATGTTTTCTTGGCACACTTTAGGCCCCTTAGTCCAACTGGGCATCGTTTGAATGCCACGGCCTACCTGAGCATTGTTTCTGACCATGTCCATCCCTTTATGACCACCATGTGCCCATCATCTGATGGCGACTTTCAGCAGGATAATGCAGCATGTCACAAAGCTCAAATCATTTCAAATTGGTTTCTTGAACATGACAATGAGTTCACTGTACTAAAATGGCCCCCACAGTCACCAGATCTCAACCCAATAGAACATCTTTGGGATGTGGTGGAACGGGAACTTCATGCCCTGGATGTGCATCCCACAAATCTCCATGAACTGCAAGATGCTATCCCATCAATATGGGCCAACATTTCTAAAGAATGCTTTCAGCATCTTGTTGAATCAATGCCACATAAAATTAAGGCAGTTCTGAAGGCGAAAGGGGGTCAAACACAGTATTAGTATGGTGTTCCTAATAATCCTTTAGGTGAGTGTATATAACAATCCTTTCCCAAACCCGAATAATAGAGTTCCTAGATATAGAATAATAATAGAGTTAAATAGAGTCTATTTAAGATAAAGGAAACTTGCATACATTATGGATGTGACTAATAAAAGGACACATGTTTTTAGGGGACAACATACTTTGTAGGAATTTTGTAAATTTTTCTTTTTTTATTTATTCTTCACGCCATTCCACCATCTATGGCTATAGACGGTTTCATCGGACGCGCATGCAGTGGGGGGTTTGGCTAGGGGACCCCCATAATCATTGATCATAATTCAAAACACTGGTCTTAACCCACAGAGTAATCTTGTACCATATGAGTTTAAAAAACAGATTATTACCAACAAATTATATTTTTTGCTATACTGCTTTTGTAAAAAAAATTACAGTGCATTCATGGTACTGTAAACATATTATCGTTGTGTGTTTCCTAGACCCATAAACTTTTGCAGTACAAACACAATGCTCAAGCTACAAAAACACTATTGGTTGTAGCATAGCATTCAAGCTATACATTTTATTAGTTTGTGTGTTCCCTGGGAACTGAACTGAAACCTTTGGGCCACTAAGCGCAATGTCTAAGAATTGGGCTACAGAAAGACCCAATTGGTTGGCAATCAACACTAATTTTTTTTTATTAAGAGAGCGATATACAACTGGGCCACACAGTTATATTCACCTTCCCTCAAGTCCGTCAACATATTCCTTTTTCTTCTTCCGACTTTCCTGTGCCGACTGCTTGTTCCTGATTTTTCTTCGAATCTTCTTTAGAATCTTTTCTTCATACTAATCAAAGCATGACAGACGAGCAAATTAAAATCCCAAGGTTGAATTTCATCTATTTCATTACCGAATGTTTTTTGATGTGTATTTCAAAAAGGTCTGAAGCGGATGCGATGGGAATCTAAATGAAATCCACTTGATTACGGATGTTATCTTTTACATGTGAAGAAAGCAAAAAATCCATGTTTTTAAGATAAAGGGAAGATGTTACTTTGACAAAAACTTCCTTTAATCATTCTCATCAACAGCCTCTCCCCCGGCGAACAGATGGGTGCATTTGCTATTTAATCAACGTGGCCATGGACGTGAAAATGATAATTGCATCAGGCTGAAACAAAAACACTTGCGATGAAAGGGTCTTATGAGTTTAAAAGGAACATTTGTGACAATGTTGAAACCTAATAATGAGCTATAAAAGATGCAAATGTTGTACTCTGCTCCCTGAAGATTGGCACACCAACGCTTCATAACCTCCAAGGTTATTGCCAGAGGCTAAATCAAACATCTATATTTTTTATTTATAAAGGGAACATATCATGAAAATCTGACCTAGAACCTAGAAAATGTGAAAAGTTCAACCCAGTAACTTAGTTTTGGTAAACTAATTTCTGCAAGCATGTGAAAAAATAGCTCATTGAAATTTGGCTCCCCTTGTGATGTCAGAAGGGGATAATATCGCCCCTTAATCTGCACTATCCAACCACGCACTGCCATTTAGCTGTAGCCTCTTATGGAATGGCTGAAATTCCACAAGGGGGCGTGTTTGTTCCTCAGATGTTGCACAATAAACGTGACATCCAAATTTATTAATAAAAAATCGTGAGATTCGAACGAATGTCTGTTGGTGAACTAATTGTTTACAGTATTTATATCGTAATTCGGTCAGAAACGTCAAGATTGTGAGATGAACAAATGGTTTTGGATTAAAAGTCCTTGGACTTTGGGGGATTTATGAACAATTTGTTTTGGACAATTTCACTGAAGCGGATAAAGGGAAGATTTTGAAGGTAAGTAAATATCCTAAATCGGCGCCGCCCGGTTCAGGTTACTAACAACTAGATTACAGTTTTATGACTGCTAAAAATCATATTATGCTTTGTGTGTGCGCTTAATGGAATCCCGAAAGTCTAAGCTTTCAAACGATGTGCCGCATGACCGTATTTTTTGAAGATTTAATGCTTCAAAGTTACAATGACGTTATGCAGCCTCACGTGCATAGGAGGGGGTTTGCCGTGTACGGCAGTGTTCCTTATCAGGTTAAAGGGAATGGGAGATGAGATTCTTGGTTTATAACACACATTATGCCCAAAACAAACCCATGACTCATTAAAGGATTAGTCAATTTTCTTAACATAAAAATCCAGATAATTTACTCACCACCATGTCATCCGAATGTTGATGTCTTTCTTTGTTCAGTCCAGAAGAAATTATGTTTTTTGAGGAAAACATTGCAGGATTTTTCTCATTTTAATGGACTTTAATAGAGCCCAACATTCAATACTTAATTCAACACTTAACAGTTTTTTTCAACAGAGTTTCAAAGGACTATAAACGATCCCAAACGAGGCATAAGGGTCTTATCTAGCAAAACGATTGTCATTTTTGACAAGAAAAATAAAAAATATGCACTTTTAAAGCACAACTTCTCGTCTAGATCCGGTCGTGATGTGCCAGCGTGACCCCACGCAATACGTCAGGACGTCAAGAGGTCACAGAGGACGAACGCGAAACTCCGCCCCAGTGTTTACAAGCGTCTTGAAAGAGGACCGTTCCTACATTGTTGTATGTCAACTAATACTAATTAATGTCTTTGTGTCAGTTTATTGTTTACAATGGTCCGCAAATGTGCGTTTTATATATGTAACACGTGACCTCCCTACGTCACTACGCATTTACGTTAGGTCGCGCTGGACCGGACCTAGACGAAAAGTTGTGGTCCTGGAATGTTTTCCTCAAAAAACATAATTTCTTCTCGACTGAACAAAGAAAGACATCAACATTTTGGATGACATGGTGGTGGGTAAATTATCTGGATTTTTCTTTTAAGAAAATTTAATATTCCTTTAAGAGAATATGTACAACCCTTTTTCCCGTCGCTTAACTAGCAAAAGTAAATTCGGACATGCCCTAAATAGAACTGCACCATGCACTTTAGTTTAGATCATTAACATAGGGCCTATAGTTTTTACCTTGTTAAGAGGCAGTTGACTGGAAAGAGAGACTCCTTCTTTAGCTAAAAGTTTCTTCTCATCCTCGTTGAGAATCAGCTCTTGCTGAGATTGCTGGTCAGATGGTTTGGACTGGAAACACAGACACATAAACATTACAAAGGCTGCACAAATACATGTTGGTACAGTAAAGTCTGAATGTAAGGGGCGTGCACACCAAGGCGCTTAAACATGGCTGTATGCCACTGTCTGCGCTTGCCAGTTTTTTTCAGCTGAACGCTTTGATACATCTGCTTTATTTATCAGACTGATTTTCGGGTTGGTCGTTGTGATATTTGTCCCGCCCTCCTCCACTATGATTGGACGGTCCAGCGTTTCACCCAAAGTTAAAAACTTTTTAACGTCGGTGCTCATTGCGGACGAAACCCGTCAGCTGCTGGCTTTTTTGAAAAGCGCCCCACTTCCATTTAAAACAATTGGAAACATACGCCGCCCACTGGCTTAAACGCTTTGGTGTGCACACTACCTTAACATGGTTCGGCGGCAACAACATAAACAAACAGCTTTTGTAGCCCAAACTTAACTTCCGGTAGACTTTCGCATAACAAAGAAGTCCATGTAGAGTAGATATTATAATTATTTTATACAACGGGTCTGTTGAATGCTTTATTTTGATTGGTTGAGAAATGTTTCATGGGTGTTGAATGTTTTTCATTGGCGCACCTAACTTGTCAAATGTCTTTAAAATAGGCACCAGTGCAATGTTTGTGGCATGGTGTAAGCAAAATAATTGATTCCGATCCCAGAATGCATTGCGACACACTGTAAAACCATTTAAGTAAACCGGTTGCATTAGGCCATTTGAGTTTTAAAACATAAATTTGAGTACTGTGAACTTGAATCATGTGCAATTATGCACTTATATTTAAAGAGTAACTAAACCCTTAACCAACTTTTTTTAGTTAATGATCTGTAAGAATGATGCTTTATTAGTGCTGTTCATTGATTTTAGTAAGTTTTTTGACATTTGGATATAAAGTGTTTCAATACTACAATATATGGTGTAAAAACGTCTGAGTGCTGCCCTCTTCAGGTTGAACGGTGGCTACTGCAGTTGAATTTTCCTATTGGATGTTGGGTCCAAAAAGTAACTCGTGACGTAAGCAGGTTCAAGCTCACCACGCCCTTGTTACGATCTCACCACATGCTTGGTACGAGCTTAGTTCGTCCCCTCTATCTCCGTTGGGATCTGCCCCCTTTTCTTGCATTTTTCAAATATTGCCAGTGGGTGGAGTCAGGCTCTGACCAGGGGTTTAGTTACGCTTTAAAGGCGCTGTATGTAGTTTACAGCGGCCTCTAGCGGTGGTGGTTTAGAATGCAACCAATAAGTTTACAAGCGCGTGCTCGAACTCATGAGCGACGGCCAAACTGAGATGTAACACACCGGAGAAAGCATCACACAACATGCTGGAAACTCAGGTAAACTCCCACTGCAACGTTTAATTGACTGCATTTAGCCTGTGTAATGTGGTGTTACGTATGTACATTTACGGTAAGATAACGAAAACGGTTAGTGAACTACACTGAACAATTTCAGTATAACAGTAAATACACTGTGCTATTAGTCCTTTAGGGTTGTTGCTTGCCACACTGTGTGATCAATATCGTAGTTAAGTCCATGTCACACTGTATAATCTCAGTTTCCATCAATGTCAGACTGTACGAGTTTAAAGACTTTTAAAAAGCGGACGCACGCAAACAAACGCGTTCGCAGTTTTACGTCATCGATCGACGACGGCTGGGCGAACACACGCTAAAGCGAAGGCTAGCAAACCGAAACAATGTCTAAAAACTAAAGCACAATCGAAATATATTTGACATGCTTTCTAGGAATGTTAGCTTACCTGTCCAAAAGGATGAAAGCCAACTCCGGATCCGTTTTATACCCAAAACAAAGCGGAGGTTTCTCCATAATTCAAATGCCCTGCCAATGTTAATCCGTGTTTTTGTCCGTTGTTGATCCGATTCACGTTTGGCCTTACGAGCTTCAGCAGATAACTTTTCTTCACAATATGTGGAGTTTGTGTTGTGCTGGGAGCAGGTTGTTTCAGTCTGTTATCAGACAGTGTCGTCGCTGTTGAGCGCAAAGTCAGTAGACGAGGCGAGAGGCTCGGGAACGCGCATGCGGGTGACGTCACTGGATTTCGCGCCAAATCCGGCCCGGTACTTTCACATAAAAATAATAATATTTTTTTTCAGAGGTAATAGCAAAACCCGCAAAGTGGATCATTTTAATGTGATATTACAACCCATTCGCACACAGGCAATTGAAAATGGATTAGTTTAAGTAGAAACGTTACGTACAGAACCTTTAAGTAGTGTGAACTTAAAAATAATTGCATAACTGCATATGACTTAATTTGTTTAAGTTCACAGTACTCAAATGTACGTGTTTTAAAACTAATGCAACCGGTTTACTTAAATGGTTTGAGTTGAGTTAACTTTTAGGTTTTACAGTGCAGGTGAAAAAAATGGACTAATGAGAAATGTTATGTAAGGAATAATTGACAACAGGTCGTTGAATTATTCGAAAATAATGCATGTGCATAATAATCGTGCCGTATTACCACCTGGGTTGTGCATTATTTTCTGACGACAGCCCGTCGTCAATTATTCCTTACATAACATTTCTCATTAGCCATTTTTTTCACCTGTCGCGATGCATTCTGGGATTGTCTTTTTCAGAAAGCATTATGCTATGCTGCTTTAAATTAAGTTCAAAACATTTAAATGAATCTACAGTATGGTGCTTAAAATGCTATTTAGGTGGGTGACGCAGAAGGTTCAGTAAATTCTCAATCCTCTTTAATTCTTTTTTTTTTTTTGCTGTCAATTTATCTCTAAATATCTCAGCTTGTCCTATTGTCCAGTATCTGACATTTCCACGACTCCTCCAGCCGGCCGACATTAACATCCCTGAGGATATCAAACTCATCTCAGAGTGTGAGAGTAAGACAGATGAGACTCATAATTAACACTGTATTTCTATATATATTTTACACATCTCTTCCTCTCTGTTTCTGTCTTACACACACGCACACACACACACACACGCTCATTACTCACTGTTTCTCCAATGCTAGAGAGTAGCAGATCTTTTACGGTGAGCTGGTAACCTGGTGTTGGTTGAATTCGCTGTGTTGTTGATGCATATTGTGAGTTTGGCTGACCATTAGAGAATAAACAGACCTCCCAATCCGCTGCACATATAATAAACACAAACGCAGAATCATGTCATTTAAAATGCATCAAAGTTGTTCCAGTTCTCAAACCTGAGATGCTGACATAATAAACAGTGCTGCCACTAAGATTAAAGGGATAGTTCGTCCAAAAATGAACATTCTGTCCTAATTTTCTCATCATCATGTTGTTCTAAACCTGTACGAATTACTACACAAAAGAAGATATTTTAATAAATGATAGTAAGCAAATGATGACAGAAAATGCTGAGAAAATGATGACAGAATTGTCATTTTTGGATGAACTATCCCTTTAATCAATTAATCAGACAAATATTTGAAATATGTTTTTTAATTAGATTTTTGCTTCTAACCAAATAAAGCCCTAAATCAGCACTGTAAAAAGTACAACTTGGATCTACTTAAACAAATTACTTGAATTGGTAACACTTTTTGTTAACTTTTCACTAACTCACAAGTGGGACGTTTGGCATTACATATTTAAAACAATATGTTCATAGTCTAAACTTACACCAATCTTGACAAACGATATATCGTTGGAAATCTCTAAGAATGTAGTTTTGTTATTTCAACAACATAAAAAATTGTCATTTTCTAAAATGTTAAGGGCCAACAGGTGGGCCCAAGTTCTTATTACATATTTATTTGTAAACATCCTATAAACCTGAAATAACCTTGACAAACTATATATTGTTGGAAAGCTCTATGAATAGTTTTCATTCAAGACCATTTGATGATAGAAATTGTATAATGTCATTTTGTAAATTGTCACTGACCCTGTAGGAGTACATATGAATTTGTATATATTCATAATTGTAATATTCTTTACATTAATCTATGAATCTTCAAAAATCTTTACAACATATCGTTGGAAAAATCATGCAGAGACAGTAATTTATTAATTATAATTTATTAATAAATAATGGAGCTTACCGTTGACACCTATTGGTAAAACCACTACAGGTGTGACAGAAACCTTATGTTTGTGATTTTGTGATTTTTATTTTATGAATACATACTTTATCGCTTTTTTACTTTATTTTTATTATTTAAATAACTTTTAAAATGGTATAACTTTTTTATTTAATATTCGCAACTTCAAAACTACCAGGATTTAACTTCTAGACCAAAGAATGCCAGAGTTATAGTAATTTTTGAAGGTGCAGATCATCTTTTCACCCCCACTCAAAAGTAACAGTTAAAGGGTTAAAATTAGAAAATTGAAAGTGAAAATCACTTCAATTGGTAACACCTAAAAAATTTTTTTTTCCAATTTCAAATGTTAAAGTGAGAAATTATAAGCAGGTGTAACCATGTTAAAGTATTTTTTAAAGAGTAACTAAACCCTTAACCAACTTTTTTTAGTTAATGATCTGTAAGAATGATGCTTTATTAGTGCTGTTCATTGATTTTAGTAAGTTTTTTGACATTTGGATATAAAGTGTTTCAATACTACAATATATGGTGTAAAAACGTCTGAGTGCTGCCCTCTTCAGGTTGAATGGTGGCCACTGCAGTTGAATTTTCCTATTGGATGTTGGGTCCAAAAAGTAACTCGTGACGTAAGCAGGTTCAAGCTCACCACGCCCTTGTTACGATCTCACCACATGCTTGGTACGAGCTTAGTTCGTCCCCTCTATCTCCGTTGGGATCTGCCCACTTTTCTTGCATTTTTCAAATATTGCCAGTGGGTGGAGTCAGGCTCTGACCAGGGGTTTAGTTACGCTTTAAGTGAAAACTTTACATTTTTACAGTGACTTTATGGGCTCTATCATACACCCGGCATTGCAGCACAATGCGCGACACAAGTGTCTTTTGCTAGTTTCAACGCGGCGCAATGATAATTTTTCACGTTTAGCGCCATGTTGTTTAAATAGCAAATGCATTTGCACCCCCTTTTGCGCCCATGGGCGTTCTGGTCTGAAAACGAGCTGTGTTCAGGCGCATTGTTGGCGCATTGCTATTGCAATTTTGGCCATTGACCAACAAAAACCTGCTCTGAAGTCTAAAGTCAATGGTGCAATATGTTTATTTGTTATTTAAAGAGCGTGTTAGTAATATGCGCCATAAAACGGGACGACAACACGGGTTTGCTTATCACATACATGAATGCGCAGCAGCACAAAAAAGCTTTTAAATATGAAAGATTAAAGGATTGAATGTAAAAGATTATAATTGAGTCTCTTGGACATAAATGAGGACCGATTATGAGACGTTAGAAGGCTAAAGAGCTGCTTCACCTGTAGCCTGGTAAGTAAATAAATGCTTTGCTTTAAACAAATGCATCTATTTTTAAATGTTTTTTAAATGCATTCCCACGGATTTATTGTATATGATGACACTGTACCGGATATGGTAAGATGAGAAACATTTTAAGTAATGCTTTTTAAAAGTCCAATGGCGCTGTCCGAGTGATAAAACGCTTCGGCTTTTTGCACGTTTGTAAATTCTTTATCTCTTGTTTGTATTTTTAGAGTACAAACCTTGCATATTTGCAAATTATTTTATGAGATTACAATGATTATGTAGGATATCAATACAATTACAGCAATTAAAAGCCTGCTATTTGTACTTCTATGACTGAAAGAAAAGCTTTAAAGGTTTTAATCCAAAAAATTAAAATTTCAATAAAAATGAAAACAACACAATTTTGTAACATTAATCTTAAACTGTTGGTCTTCTTCCTCCACTTAGTTTTTCAGTTTATAAAGTCCGTCATCTAAATAGGGATTAGATATAGCGCCAGAGCAACTGGCTTTTAAAGGGGATGAGAGATAAGACTCTCATTGGTTTATTGCACGTTACACCCAAAACGCACCTATTACTCATTAAGAGAATATGAACAACCCTTTTCGACCGTGCGCTCGGCAAACCATTTTTCCCGTCGTCAATTTAGCAGAAGTGGAATTGGACACGCCCATTTAGACCGTGCACCGTGCGCTTTGGACAATGCGCTGTAATCCTTAAAATAGGGCCCTATGTATTTCTGTGTAAAATTTTACTTTTAAGCTAGATATTAAGTTTTGATATATATATATATTTTTGATTTAATCTTGTATAAAATATTTCAATATACTATTATATCTTTTATTCTGACATTTTCAACCTTGAATAAACCACAAAAGTTTGTCTATTTTTTTAAACATAAACAAAACAAGTAAAGTAAGGTGCATTTCATATATTTTAGGGCAAGGACTCTGTGTTGTGATTGAAGAGTGAAATAGATGAATCAATTGGTTAAGGTTGAAGCAAGCGGGCCTTACAAAGTGAATTGTTTTTGAGAATGTGATCACAATAGCAGAGTTGAAGCTTGCAAAATAAGTGCGGTATGATGCATCTTATCTTGTGCATGAAGTATCTTGTACACATGAAGAGGATGTTTACAAGCAGCAAGAACAAACACGGCAATTATCCAATTTACTGGCTTTTTGGTGACCTCAAGTCTGTATACCAAATGAAACACCACGATAAAGCTTGGGTTTGTCATTACTATCTATTACTTTAGAGAGATCAAAGGGTTCCCTTGTCGAGAGCTGTTGTAATTACTACATCTACTACTGCTTTGAAATGAAAGCTTTGAGTTATTTGATGGATTTCTGACCCAGATCAATGGAGATATCAGCCTTGTGGTTTGTGCCGGGTGCTCTCTGCTCTTCTCCGTGCTGATGAAGATGATGAGGATGAAGATAAGGTTGGTGAGGAAGGAGGATAGAGTCGGGCGGCAGCGGGCTGTCCAGGTGATCTGACGGGGTGTCGTCACTGATTCCGCTGTCACACGGGGAGGAGACCCACAGAGGTGAGCAAGGGTTCGACACACCGTCTGACGCTTGCAACAGAGAGTCCAGGAAGTTATCGACAACGCCTTCATCATGAGACAGAACCTGCAAACATCATAGCATCAAATAGCTATCGTTCAACTTTTGCCAAGTGAGAGATATCCTCAGGGCAACGTTTTTTTTTTATAAAACCTAAACCTTGACCAACCCATAACCATAACTGAATCCAAAATCTGAGAGAAATGATGAGTGAAAAACAGTTGTAAGCTTAAACTTGAAACAATCTGAAAACTTATTTCTGAAATCCGATTGGTTGATTGAAATGTTGTCCCAGGGTCAACATGATGTTGCATAAGTATTTTATTCTTAAAACAAGACTTTTATATTAAAATTAGCAGAACCATAACTGCATCAAGCGAAAAATGAAAAGGCATTATTTAAAAATACATTTATCAAACATTGAAAAGGTTGGCAGGAATATAAAAAAATTGCTTTCATTATCCTAAAAACAAGTCATCTTGGTAAGAATAGGGTTTTGTTGTACCATGAACACATCTAAAATGGCTGTGGGGTTGACAGGCACATCTGGGTCGTGCCGTCTGTCTCTCTTTGTGTTTACACAAAAAACTGAAAGTAAAAGACTCAGCATGTGTACTCGGATCTGAGTACACATCAGATGAGCTCAGATCACATTATCAAACTCACATTTTGCTCTGCAATTGACCACACGGGGTTCCCATGGTCACCATTGCTCTCCACATGAGAGATGTTATGGGGCTGTTCAAGCAGAAGATCAAGCAGTTCAAGTCCTGAGTAACCCTGAGTGAAGATGAGAGAGATACAAGCCATGTCAGATTGCTTCCCAGAAGAACAGTATTGCTCTGGAGGTCATTAAAGGGTACCTATTGTGGCATATTCAAGTGTCAGGTGTGCCCAGAATGTGTCTGTAAAGTTTCAGCTCAAAATGCCCCACAGATCATTTATTATATCATGTACAAAATGCCGCGATTTGGGTGGGAGTAAAAACGCGCTGTTGTGTGTCTGTACCTTTAAATGCAAATAAGCTACAGCTCTTTACTTCCTTACAAACAGACAGTAAGCGGTTTCAGTTCAAATATATCTGGTTAAAGGGATAGTTCACCAAAAATGAAAATAATGTCATTAATGACTGTCATGTCGTTCCAAACTCGTAAGACCTCTGTTCATTTTCAGAACACAGTTTAAGATTTTTTAGATTGAGTCCACGAGCTTGTTGAAAATCCGAAAGATTGAAAATCTATGTATGATACTGGCCATGTCCAGAAAGGTAATAAAACATTATTAAAGTAGTCCATGTTACATGAAAAAAAGACTTTGGACATCAAATTAACTTGCAATTTTATTTATAATTAGAGTATGCAGATAGCAAATCTCTTTGAGGAATATCAATAATATAATAAGATCTTTAATTACAGACGTTGGATTAATAGGTCTCTCAGGAATAAAATCTTAGAGGCAATAAACTTTAGTTACAGATTTTATCTCTTTGTCTTCTGGGAGTAATATTTGAGATATTAAAGAGATTTAATTTGTGATTGTTAGCCGGAGACATTTTCTCAGTTTATAAGATGCTGCCTGATGCCAGGGAGATTAGCAGTATTTAGTAAGTCAAGCATCACTTTAGCACATACTTTTGCTTAGTGATTATAAATATAGATTTATAATAATTTTGTAATTTACATTTATTCATGTAGCATGTTCATTTATCGAAAAACCTTTACAAATGAGAGAACATTTAGCAATTTGTCAGTGAGCTAAAAGAGGTGGGTAACACTTTATTTTAGGGGTCCATAATAATGCATTAATAAGGCATTAATTAAGGCAAAATTAGGTATATTGTTATACTATTATATCAATAAATTAAAGCTAAATAACCATTAATAAGACAGTAATTGATGAATAATTAAAAATATAGTGAGACTATATTACCCATTACTAATTAATTAATTAACTAAGAAGTTATTAATTGTTAACTGCATAAATAGTAGCCAATATTTACTAAGTAAAACTTAATAACAAATGTTTCAAATACACGTACTAAGTAAAGTATATAATGCTATATTTGTGAGATTTTAAGATTCAAAGCAATATTGAGAGCAATTATTACTTATTACTTGATGTAGTTCATTTGAAAGCTTATAGTTAAGATTCTCTCTGCCAGAGAAAGTAACCCTGATACGTACAAAAAATGTGCCGGGCCCAAAATATGTTTTAAATATAAAGCCTAATTAAATATTCTTTTTAATTTAAAAATATATTTAGGTTTAACCTTCATATATTAGCATATATTTCAATATGTATTTCAGGGGCAACAAATACATTTCTTATTTACAACTTAATACGACCAATAATATATTTTCCTGGCCAAAATATAGAAGTTTGAATAAAAGGAATAAATTATAAAATGTATATATATATATAGGCCTATATATATAATATATATATATAATAAAAATAAAATTAAGTATATTTTTGAAATACATTTGTTTAAAATGTATTTAATTGTAACCTTTTCCAACCTATTATGTTTACAAGTTTGTACAAGTTTTTCTTTCAATGCACGTGAATAAAAATGCTTTAAAATATATTTCTTTTTTAAAATCTATTTCAAAACTACAAAAATGGCCAAAAAATATTGGTGAAAAATACATTTTTGTAAATATAAAGAGTTTGGTTCCAAAACGAGATAACATTTTTTTTTTTATTTGTCAAAAAGTGCATTCCAATTAATATCAATGCTTTATAACTAAAATACAGTTAAGTAGCAATAAAACACAATAAAAACATGATAACATAATAATAAAAGTGTTTTGACAAGAACTGAGTTATCTCGTTTTGGAACCAAAATCTTCATATATTTCAGCACATTTATTTGTTTGACCATTTTTTGTATATTTAAAAAAAATATATTTAAAATTATACTTGTAAATATTTTTAAGCTGTTAGCCCAAGCATTAGACTGTAGCACATAGACACTCTGGGCTGTCAAGTCAGAAGCGATTGACTTTGAATCACTAATTCATGTGCTTTCTGTCCATATATGTTTGGTAAATAACCATTAAAATTACAGTAGGGTGTTTATGCATCACTCTGGTGTAGTGTGTTTGTAATAGACATTGTAGGATAACTGAAATGTTACAGTAATATTTTCTTAGACCCAACTGGCCCTTCCATGCTTTTTTATCTAGGATTTTCAGATACGACATATCTCAAAATCTATGATTGTCTGACTGCCAACAATAAAAAGTCATAGCTTGATTCATTTCCCTAAAAGTTAGATAAGCTTATCACATCTGAACAGTTTTATATGGTTTGTGCTATTGCCCAAAGGCAAAACACATAAACCACCACCATGGCAAAAATCAAACCAAAACAAAGACATAGATTTCAAGTTTTTAGGTTATTTCTCAAAAGCTGATGTATTTGCAATTTAACACCAAACCAATGTAAGATCTAAATAAGACCACATGCACACATATACACAGGCACACATGCACGCACCCACAAACACACACTTGAAATACTCAGAGCAATCTTACAGCTCTGAAAGTTTCATTTATAGCTTTGAATAAAGTGATTGCTCTAGTAAATCAAGATAGCAAAGTAATCTATTGCCATGACAAACATTTCTAATGCATGAGCAGCTGTGGGTAATTACAACATTTCAGGTAAATGGTGTAAGATTATTTTCTGAAGATCTCTACTTTATCCTTTCCTAATGGAAAAACTCGCTGAAGACCTATGGGTTGTTAAATCTTGTTTACGTGTACAAAAGATCATTATCACAAAAAAATAAAAAAGATTAATCTTAATGAGCAATTGAACAGCAGTCAGATTAAATGTTCCTGTAGCTTAAATGATAGCATTGCATTAGCAGGACAAAAGGTTGTGGGTAGGAAACGCACTTACTGATAAAATGTATAGCTTAAATGCACAGTGAGTGGCTTTGGATATTAACATTTGCCAAACGCATGAATGTACATTTGAACACAAATGGAGAAAAGGAAGAGATCTTAATATTGTCATAGCTTAGATATTCCAAGAGTTTCAATAAAGGTTCTTTGTAGTGAAAAATGTGCTTTAGATTATAAAAATATAAAAAAAAAAAAACTTCTAAGAACCTTTGACTGATCAAAACCAAACCGATCAGAAGACCCCTTGACTTCCATAGTATTCTTTGTTCCTACTATGGAAATCTTCTGATCGGGTTCCTTAAAACAGTGGTTCTCAAACTTTTTTAGCGTGTGGCCCCCTGTGTGTACGATGCATTCCTTCGGGCCCCCCCCAAAGAAAATTTATGACAAAAAACAGTTCTAAAACTTCCAGCCCAGTCTCACGAAATTTCGTTATATAGTCACGTATTTCTTTTATTCTTTTTTCGTGCTATTATCACGAAATTTCGTGTTTTTTCGTAGTCGTATAACGAATTCCTGTTTTCGTGTGATTATCACGTATTGGTTACTCGACTGTTTTGTCCTATTTTCTTACCATTGTCGCTTCGGTTTAGGGTTAGATTTACATAAAATGACATCCCTAACCAAACCCAACTCTAACCCTAACGCCAGGCGACATATAAAAAAATAAATCAGGAAAAATAGTATAATCAATATATTAAGTGACATTCTAATGCAAGCACCAAATCTAACCCTAAACCGAAGCGACAATGGTTTAAAAATAGGAAAAAACAGTCGAGTAACCAATACGTGATAATCACACGAAAACAGGAATTCGTTATACGACTACGAAAAAACACGAAATTTCGTGATAATAGCACGAAAAAAGAATCAAAAAAATACGTGACTATATCACGAAACTTTGTGAGACTGGGTAGAAAACTTCACATTTTAATTAAACAAAACATTAAATTATACAAAGTAGTGCTGCCTTATTTGTTTTAGGTTTAATTTCACAGAATTCATGATAAATTAATGTAGTTTATAAAAATGTCATAAAACTGGGGCCCCCTGGCACCATCTCGCGGCCCCCCTGGGGGCCCCGGACCCCAGTTTGAGAACCACTGCCTTAAAATATCTTAATGTCTTTATCAGAACAAAGAAGTTTATACTGGTTTATAACAATATGACAGTGAGTAAATTTTATTAAATATAAATGGTTGATATGGCTCCGATACTTAAATCTGAGACAGCCTATATCTTTTTAAGAATTATTAAAACAGTTTGTAATAATGTAAATGATAATAAAAACTAACCATGAATACAGCATTACTTCCTGATAACAACCTCATGACACAGACAATAACAAAAATACAAAGTAAAACCAAATAAAATGCAATACTTTACCATGTCTGAGAGAAGTGCCATGGTGATCTAGGTAGAAAATATCAAAATGTTAAATCCAGAAAGAAAACAGAGACTCCTGCGTTGTCTTCTGGATTATTCACTTATGCTTTGTGTGTATGTGCGTTTCTTTAACACAACTCTATGTTCTGGGACAAAGTTGAAACTCTAGATAAAGTCCAGATAATGAGCGTATGATTCGATTGGATTGGCATTGCTCATAGGGCTTTGACTGACAGGTTATGTAATGCTTGTAAGGTTCTGTTTATCACTTAGGAGTTTATTCTGATCTCATCAAAACAAAGTGAAAAACTGGATAACAAAAGTGAATGACATCAGTTTCTTAATGTAAATATGTTTATCTCAAAGCTTCTTATAGCTCAAATGACTGCATGGAGTTTTCAGTTATTTATATACCAAATGTATTGTATTGAAGAATAAAAGGCTTATTTCATTTCAAATTTTATTTGTAGTGTTTTCCAATAAGAAACAAAACACAAATAAGATCTCATTAATATATTTTTTCAAGTATTTCTTGCTGACATTAATGAGATTAAATGCAAGTATCCGATAAAAGTTTGTATCACTTCAATCAAATCTTGTATCAGTTTTTATCTCACATGATAAGAGAATATGTTCCAAGTCTTTCTAATCGATATATGAAGAAATAAAATAAATATTTTTTATTTTGCTTACCGTAAGTCATAGACAACAGTATGACTAGTATAATGTCAACACATATGTTCCGGGTCAATTTGACCCGTTTTGATTTTTAAGCTGTCGGATGAACCAGTTAACCTGTGATTTTATTCTTGAAATTTTGTGACTTTTTCTTATTTATGGCCATAAACATGCATGCAAAGTTTGGAGATGCTGATATGTTTTGAAGTGTACCAAAATAATTTTGTAACGATTTTGAGGTTCGCGGCTCAATTTGACCCACATTTTGTTTTGTTCCAAAGCAACTGTACAGACCTAAATTAAATATATATTTTTAGTGTGTGTTGCTTTATTGGTGTTTTACTATCCTGAAATGGGGGTAAAAATGCTTCTCACCCTTTTGAGTACTGAAAAAGACTTTTACAGACACATATGGTGAGCTATCATTTCTATTTACAATGTATATGAAATACTACTTGAGTTACTGTTTTCTTCCAGACATTTTGTCACTTTTTCTCATTAAGGGCCATGAAACATGCATACAAAGTTAGGATACACTGATGTGTTTTGAAGTGGGTTTTTTAGCATAAATAATGATTTTTGTTACGATTTTGATGTTCGCGGTTCAATCTGACCCATGTTTGTTTGTTCCAAAGCAACTGTATAGACACAAATTAAATACATTTATTGCGTATATGTTGGTGTTTTACTACCCTGAAGAGGATAAGTGAGCTTTTCCTCACTATTTTCAGTACTGATAAAGACTTCCTCAGACACAGAAAAGTAAATGTGAACTATCATTTCTATTTTCAATGTATGTAAAGCAGATGAATTCAGACCCACAGAAAATCGAGAGGTGAATACATGTGATGCTAGTTGTGCCCCACAAAACATGACACCAAAATAAGCACCATTTGTGTAAAATGCAAGAAATCAGAAAACACATGTTTGATGTGTGCACATGTTCTTGAATTTGTACAATGAGCCTCAAGAACAAAAGATGAGCCTGTTTAGGAAAAGAAAAGCATCATTTCATTTCACAGCAATATTAAATTGTTTATTTAGGATGTTTTAAACATAAGTATGTAAAAAACATATTTAATTTAAATTTAAAATGGTAAATTTTGCAACAGTTTTTGTGCAACATTTGTTAAAACAAACATGTTAAAAATTGTGGTTAATTTTAAGTGTTAATAATGTGTGGTAAATACTGATACTAAAATGGTCCTGTTCATACCTAATTAGGGGCCAAGCACCGAAGGTGCTGAGGCACCTATTGGAACTGTCAGTATTATTATTCTTCATCTTCTTCCCCAATGGGAGTCTATGGCAGCCCTATGAACCGTACGTAGGAAAATGATGAAATTTGGCACAGTTGTAGTGGTGGTCTTAAAAAGTCATGTGACCAAAAATGGGGTCTCTAGTCCTAACTCTATAGCGCCACCAGCAGTGCAAAAATTCAATGTTCAAATGGTTATAACTGCTGATCCGCTTGATCTATGAAAATTCTACTTAGTACACGTGATTGCTCTCCTCATGCTTGTTGTTTTTAATACCTTACAGTAAAACTCCACCCATTACAGTAGCGGCCATTTTTAAATGTACAGTATTCCGTTTATTCGCTACTCCTCCTTCAAATTTGGTTAAATTGTTATGAAATTTGGCACAGGTGAACTTTGGAGTGAGCCGCACAGAAATGACCGAACAGAATTTTGATATTTATCTTTGTTCAAAAGTAATAAATGCGCAAACTTAACGAGGTTGACGCAAAAATGGTTCTGAAGCTGTATCTCGGTCATTCTCTGATCAATTGAAATGAAATTTGGTACACTTCATGTGGACCATGAACTTGGGGTTCATGCAAAATTTGGTGACAGCGCCACCTATGGGTCATGAGATATGAAAAATTGCTTTTTTTGCCCATAACTACTGAATTGTTTGTCAGAAAATTATGATGTTGGTGTTTACGGATTCCTTGGCTCATGCCGAATCTGTCGATATGTATTATGTCGGGTTTGACCACACCACCTGTCTGCCATTTTGAAATTGATCATAAATTGTTATATCTTTTGAACTAATGGACATATTTGTGCAAAAATAGTCAGGGAGCTTCGGCATGATGTCCTGAAGGTACCTGGGAAGTCAGAGTACAGCGCCACCTAGGGGTTATAAACTATAACAGTTCTTATAGAACTGCTTATATCTTCAGAATACTTTGTCTGATATACATATTCTTTGTGAAATTTTATTTACTGGTTTTTGCCGATTGCAACGATACCTTGTTTGTCATTTTCCATCATTCTGTTCATGTGTTATTGTAAAGCATATGGTAAATGATTTTTTCGCTACTCCTTTTACAAATTTTTATTATTTTATGCCAGGTTCTGCTTGTATAATGTTTGGAGCAATCCGCACAGACGTGACTGAACAGATTTTTCTGCTGAATGTCAAATTTTTGAGAAATACCTCTGTAAAGCGGACCGTGCCTGTCATGCTGTCCCTTTGTCATATTAAAAAGAATCTGACAAAATTTGCCCATGTTGTTCATTATTGTACAAAATGTTCTAAACGAATTCAGTGCCATTTAAGTTATCTGATTGACCTACACTTTGTATTTTTGTTTATTTTTGCTTTGTTGTGTTATTTCTGCCCTTTCAGTGATTGGCATGTCAATGTTTGCAGCTTTGAAGCCTCTTTTCCACAGCCTTTCAACCCATGATTCCTCAGTGGCGCATGCGGTTAGTGCTGTGCTTTGAGAACCTGAGTTCATGGGTTCAAATCCCATGTGCAGTGGTTTTTTGTCTTAACTTTTTTTCTCACTTAAGTTTTGTGATTTTCATACTATACATTGTATTTCAGTTATTTGTGCTCTCTGTTGTCATTTCTACACTTTTGGTAATTGCTGGATATCAATGTTTATAGCTGTAAAGCTGTATTCTATACCTTGGACACACCAACTCAGTGGTTTAATCGATTACTCAGTGGCGCATGCGGTTAGTGCTGTGCTTTGGGAACATGAGGTCATGGGTTCGAATCCTGGCTCTTACTTTCACTTATTGAGATTTCCTTTTGTGTTCCCTTTAACACGTTCTTCTCGACCTGTCTGGTTTTCCACAAGTGTTATATTTTTGAAATCTTTTCTGTTGTTGCTCCGCACTGCAGTGGTTCTGCTCTGCATTTGCCTTGCTTCGGGTTCGGGCTCTGTATTGCGCGCTTTCTGCGCTTTGCGCATTTGCTGCGTCGTATGGTGTTTGCTGGGCTTTAGGTGCTCATTGCGCTGAAGGTGCTTGGCCCCGCAATTGCTGCTTGCAGCTATATTTTCTTCTTGTTTTTCATAATGTGATATTTAAGTAATTGCACTGAATCCAATGCGGGTCAATTTGACCCGCTCCATCAAAATTGTCACAAAAATCGAACACAATACAAGGGTTAATATTTATTTAATGGCACTGTAGTTATAAATGTTTTCATTACGCTTACACGTGCCAGCAAATATCTCTGATTGATCTGACAATGGGGTCCGAAACCCTCAAGATCAAAGGTCATATTGATT
The DNA here is from genome assembly GCF_027580225.2 of Misgurnus anguillicaudatus. NCBI lineage: Eukaryota > Metazoa > Chordata > Actinopteri > Cypriniformes > Cobitidae > Misgurnus > Misgurnus anguillicaudatus. The sequence goes on along the minus strand of NW_027395276.1, from coordinate 1,686,783 downwards.
TGACCAAACACTGTGGGATTTTGCTTTTTATTAGGAAATGGCATTAAAGCCATTGATATTATTGACTTCCTTGATGCAGAGAAAGTACAATAAAGTCCAGAACAAAAACAGTCGCAGAATAACCATATCTTGGATGTTAAAAAAGATTCAGTGGAAAAAGACAAATTGTGATGTTATATGTATTTCCTATAGCTTAACTGGTTGAGTATTGTGTTAGCAGCGCAAAAGCTTACATGTTCAATCCCAAATTGTATAACTTGAATTAACTTTGAGTCGCTTTTCGTCAACCAAATACATACATTTAAATGTAGGCTATGTCTGTGAACATTGTGTTTGTATGTATGTACACTTCTGAGCAGGTGTGCAAATGTGTAATTTTGTGTGTTTGTTTACATCCCAGTTTAAGAAACCAGATTTGAAAACAAAATATTTAGATATTGAAACAGAACTGTGAATGAGTATTTGTTTGGATATATACAGTCCTTGGCTCTGTGCCATTCATTTTAAAAAGCAGATAGCAGTGAAGACAAGCACTGAACATTATGACCTAATGCTATTGGAGCAAATTGTGTGCTGTTATCAAGAAGTAAGGATGTTCGAAGGTCAGGGGAGGTTGTGTAAAACAATTTCTGTTGGTAACTAATCATTCACTCCAATTAATGTGTAAGGGAGCCAATTTTTATACTTTAATAAATAGGTTGTTTTTTTGTCAAAAAGGACAAACTCAGCAGGTGATGTTTATATTTGACCCAACAATGGGCTAAAACAACCCAGCATTTTGGGTTGAAAGAACTCAGATAAAACTCTAACCTAGCGGGTTGGGTTTGTCCAGAAAATAACCCAGCATTTTTTCAAATTCAAATCGAGGTGTAAAAATGAATCATATTGTCCTTCACAACTCATAAATATTTTCAGTTTATATAATGAGACATAGTATAAAGTATTAGCCACATAATCAAGGTCAAGGTAATATTTATTGTCTCCCTTCTAAGAATTTTTTTTCAGATAAAAGAACTGCTGCAACATCCACACAACACAGTAACATAAAACACATCACAATTCAATAATGATAAGTTATCTAAGAAGAAAAATAAAATAAAAAACAAACAGTTGTACCAGCAACTGTGTTCATACCAGCATATATGGATATATTCAATTGAGATGATATGGCTTTAATCTTTAATACGGTTTTTCTTGTTGATGTATTTTTTAATAATTACTTTCAATTATTTTATTTTCTATTTATGCCTCAATATCATATTGACATAATTAGCTAATAAAACACATTTTCGGTTTTGTTTTGATTATATGTCACTTCTTATAATAAACAGATATTGGATCTGTAACAAAGTGTAATCACTGATTCATAGTTGAATTGATCAGTTATTACCTCATTTTATAATGCATGCAGTAAAATATGTTCAAACTCTTATCAGACTCATTTTAGATAAAACTTGTTGACGATAAAGCAATAATGTTAATTGTTAAACAAAGCAATAATGTCTGAATCATTCGTATGATTTCATGGCAAAATAACCAGGAAAGAAAAATAGGGTGCTATTTTCGTTAGCCTAGTAAGGAAACATTGTTTGTATTCCCAATGTTGGCATGAATGAATCCAGACATCATTCATTCAGATTTAAGAATGCACTGTTTGTATCTTGCTCAATAGCTTCACCTGCTGCTCACATATGCACCTAGAAAATGCTGAAAATAATATCGGAAAAAATCGTGTATAGAACTAATTTAACATTTACACTTTATTTCATTCAACTAAATTAAATCTGTATAACTGAGCACATGTTCCTACATTTCACCAAAAATAAAAAATAAATGTACAATAGCTGCTGGCGGAGAGATTTTAAAGAACATCAAGTCCCATGATTCCAAAAGAATGCGTTGTGCGCATGCGCGCGTGTCATTTGGCACGTAAACAAGCAACAGGAAGTACAGCTATTACATTCATCTCATCAGGTTTGTGCAGTGATTGTTTTATAAATATTTCTGCTCGTTTTTTCTATTAGATTGCATATTTAATGTTTTTTATTGATAATTCAAGATATTTGTTATTGATTAATTTAACGATAGTTTTACTTAAAAAATATTAGACTTTCGTTAGCTAGCATGCTAGGCTATCCATCCATTCCATCGGAATTATTATATTTTAATCGTTATTATTAATGTACGTTTTGCTTGTGGGTTGAACATTTTATCAGGATGCTGTTGATCTGGATATTGCGTTTTGATATATTGTATTTTAAGAGTCCGTAATTTCTTCTCGGGTGTGTTTGTCCATTCAGCGAGACAGCTGCTGTCAGGAGACATTTGTATGTTTTTTATTGAAGTCATAAAATCTTTAGGATTGTGTTATTTGTATACGTCTGTCTTTGCTTAGAATATGTTTGAACCTTATATATTGTAGAAAGGGTTCTGTATTAAATGTAACAGTTCCCAAATTGTTATATACTGTATATTTGTATGCAGGGTGCGATTTGTGAAAAAAACAGAGGGGGGGATGTTTTCATAGGCGTCGATTTCGGCGACGGTGGGTACCCACCATATTTCGTCATGAGTCATTTTGTACCCACCACTAGTTTTAACTTTTTTGATTGTTTTCAGTGGTTATGAAGAGCAATATGAGAGAGAAATTTGGTAATTATTGTCCGACCTAAACAAAAATCCATTATAATATTATTATTTTTTTAAATATTTTTCTAATTTAAATATTTCTAATATTCAGAAATGCGCTCTCCGCTCACGAGCTCTGATCGGAACAAACCCGAACCTCACTGTCTGCTGAACTTGCGCAGAAACATAAAAATATAACCAGCTTTTCAAAATAGTTTTAAAACTAAAGATTTATACTATTTTAGCACAAATTATGAGCTTATTGACGATTTTTTATAATTCTTGACATAATGCGTCTCTGTCCACAGCACATTTCAAAACATTTTAATTCATAAAATAAATCATGAGAACATGAACTCATCACTGCATTTGCAGGAATTGTAAAATCTTTTTTCTTATTAACTCATGAAGCAGCCTAACGCAATATTTTTACTGTAATAGCTTTTTTTTCCCCACACATATGAACTGTGATCATGCACAACGAAAAAACACGCAAGAATTAAATCTTGAATGGCAAAACTATATGGCACAATGTAGTGTCAACTTAAACATAAATATGAACAATGTATTGATTGCAAAGTTAAACCATTACAGTAGAAACCGTTTTAATGCTGCTTTTAAAGTAATAACATTAACTTTACACCGCGATGCTTTACAGTGATTTACAGTGAAATGATAGAAAAGTCAGATGCATTATGTGTTAGTCACTTGCCTCATTTGCGCAAACTGGACGCGCCCGCGCCTCGCTAAACGCCTCATCGGCATTTATCATGTGTGTAACTTCTGCCATTCTCAATGGTGTGACTGGGACACTAACTCTGCTTGTCATCATAAACAGATAATCAGATTGTGATCTTTATTCCCGCTTTATTAATATGCGGCTGAATATGCTGCATTTCATCATTTCGACACACAGCTCCATCTCGCAAGTGTTGATAGGCTATTACTCGTGTATGGTGAGATGTAACCTGGTCTGTAACCAATCAGATAGCGCCGTGGGCGGGACATTGATCAAGTCTTCAGAGTGGTGAATACAGAGATGCTGCGCGGCAGCTGTATCAGAGCCAGCCAAAGTAGCGCATTTTAAAACAAAATTGACTTTAATCAAACCACGGATCCGTGATAAGTTTTGTGATCCGTCTCGCCACTAGTGTAGTAGCACTGATCACTTTGAGAGGGGGATAAATTTATCCCCACCGGGGATAAAAATAATTAAGCAGAGGCAGTGATACATTGACCAGAAAGGGGGAAATCCCACGCATCCCCCCCGGCAAATCGCACCCTGTTTGTATGTAGGTAACTTAGTGGACATGACGTTTATGTGCAGTGTAACATGGTAGACTTAATCACAATACTGTGTAGATGTGTATATATATATATATATATATGTGCATTTTTCTATCATGAATAGTATGAATGGCTGTTATTCAGCCTGCCATTTTAACTGAAAATATTAAATATGATTAATCAAAAGATAAATCCCTTTCTCATGACACTATGGGGCGGTATCCCGGACAGGGATTAGACTAGTCCTAGACTAAAATAAATGTAAGAGCTGTCCAATCTGAAAACTTGCACCGACATATCTTAAAATACATCAGTGCCCTTTGTTTTGCCTCAAAATGCACACAAGTAATGTTTTAGTAAGGCATGTTTGTTAAAACTAGTTATATTTCCTAATTAAACTGAGGCCTAGTCCATCCCTGTCTAGGAAACCACCCCTGTGTTCCTAAATTTAGGTATTAAAGATATAATTTGTTTACATTTATTTTATGTAGAAAACAAATCACGAAAAATTACTGGGTTTTTACAGACAGGAGCACATAGTTTGACACATTTATTAATCTTAGTTAAGAAATAGTTAATACACCATTAACCAAAATGAAAAACTCTATTGACATTATTAATTCTTGCTAATATTTGTTAATGCTAAGAAACTATATTTTTCATTGTTTGTTTATGTTAGCCAATGCAATTAGTAATATACAACCTAATTGTAGGCTAAAGTGTGACCAATTTATTATTATTATTATTCTTTAGAGCAGGGGTGTCACTATCCGTTCATTGCGGGTCACGTTAGCATTATGGTTGCTCTCAAAGGGCCTGTTTCATCTGTAAGACTTTATGAATAAATCAACTAAATTAATACCTAGTATTAAAGTATAGAAGCCCAGGGGAAATAATGAGTATTTAAAGTTTATTTAAGTGTTTATTAATATAAAAAAAAATGTAGTAACAAAAACACATGTATGTGAGCACATGCTCCGATTTCTCTGTGATTCCTTCATTGCTCATGTAATAAAATTGAGATGCATTTTCAGGTTCCAAAAATAAAATTTATAATAAGGATGAAATAAATTGTAAGCTGTCGCATCCACATCAAATGAGGGCTTGAGTTTGAAACCCCTGCTTTAGAGCACTTGGCAAGCAGTTTTTGCTTTATACTTTAAAGGTGCAGTGTGTAATTTTTAGACTAATTTCTTTTGACAGCAATGCAATATAATTTCGATAACTATGTTTTCAGTAGTGTATAAAGGCCTTATAAAATGAACTGTATTGTTTTTAATACCATATAATGAGATTTTATTACATACACCCTGGGTAGTACCCTTACATGAAAGCCCCCATTTTTGCCATCATTCTACAGTAGCCCTAAACAGACAAGCTGCAGAGCGCGTTTGTCACTATGTTGTCTCAGACGATGACATGTTTGTCCTGTGATGGCTACCATAGCTTTTTTATGTGCTTCAAAAAGAGGGGTGCAGTTTACAATCTAAAATCTACATGAACTATATGAACGCCGCCATAATTTTTGCGTATGCACATATATGTGCATATATGGGTGATTCTCATGAAAACTTGGTTTTAAAAATGTCAAGCATGAAAATGTAAAAATTGCTTAAATTTACTTTTTTTCCCACCAGACATTGAAAAACAAAGTCTGGAGTAAATTGTAACATTAATTTAAAAACGTTTACTTATCATTTAACACTTTTTGTAACATCATTAAAAAAATTAGTCCTAAAAAATCTCATTACCGCAACAGTCAGAAAACATCAACACTGACATATTTTCAAAATGACATGACAAACCTGAAAGAACATAATTTGGAGATTCTGCACTAGGGTTGGGCGATGTCCCCATAAATTGGCAGTTGACGATGGTTACGTAAACCATCGCGATGGACGATGATATCGTTAGGTGGGGGGGGGGGTATTTTAATTTTTCGTTATAATTCGTTATTATATAATTATTATTCGTTATTTTACTTTATTACTTCCACTTAAGAAGAGTTGTGCACTTTTTATTTTAATATATATTTTACATAAATACTATTCTGTACTTAAAATCTATAATTTTGTTATTTTACTATCCCAACTAATGTCTCTTTCCTATAGGTTGCACATAAGGGGAAAAAGTAGCTTTAATCCACTGAAGAAGAGTTGTGCACTTTTAAGCACTTTTTAATCTCTTTACATAAATATTTTTTTCTATTTAAAAGCTATAATTTCGTTATTTTACTAACCCAACGACTCCTCCGCGCTTTCCAAATTTTGCACGTAAATATCTGTGCATATGTGCCACCAGTACTCCGTCAGAGAGCGGGTCTTCAGTACCGCGGGGAGCAGCCAGCACTTCAATCCGCAGCTTATTAAAATTAGACAAAGTGAACAGGGCCAGACACATCGAAATTTAAACATGGTCTGTGTATGTAAATCCCGCGTTTCGGTCGGAGTGTTGTTCCCGTTTTCTTGTTCTTGACGTTCGCTGAATTCTGGGTTTATATCCTAATCTGCCGCTTCAGTGCAGTATAGCCTCAATGTAACAATGAGCACGATCTCCCGAGACACTACAATAGGCTACTAATAAATGATTTATATGGGCTGTTTTCTTGTACAAAATTAATTATTTTAAGATAAATGTACAACATGTAAAAAGACAAGATTCTAGCAATGTCAAGATTAGGGATGGGCATTTTCCAGTAACTTACTATTACCAGTAATTTACTATTACTTTTAATATTTAATTTTTCGAATATTTAAGCTCTTAAAGAACGAATATTCGTTTATTTAAAGGGGACATATTATGAGATTTTTTTTAAGATGAAAACTAAGTCTAAAATAGGTCTGAGCAAAAGTGTGCCGTTTTGGGTGTGTCATTTAAAATGCAAATGAGCGGATGAAGTGCAACCACTGATCACAATGATGGTGGTTTGTTGCAATTGAAACTCAATTGTGCTGTGAAATATTTTATCTCTCTCTTTCTCTCCCTACTAAATGGTTGTGCTGTGGTTGGATAGTGCAGATAAAGGGGGCGGTATTACCTTATTCTGACATCACAATAAGGGCCAAATTACAATGACCTATTTTTCACATGCTTGCAGAAAATGGTTTACCAAAACTAAGTTATTGGGTTGATCTTTTTAACATTTTCTAGGTTGATAGAAGCACTGGGGACACAATTATAGCACTTAAACATGGAAAAAGTCTGATTTTCATAATATGTCCCCTTTAAATTATGTTAATTAAGACATGCGTGTTTTGTATTTTTCATTTTGTCATAATTTCACAGAAGGCTTATAATTAGGAAATATCCACAACAAGCTAAACTTATATTCTGTATGTATATATATATATATGTATGTATTTTTAAGTTGAAAACATTGTAAAAAAAAATACATATATATATATATATATATATATATATATATATATATATATATTAAATTCTTCTTAAAAAATATCCTACAGAAAAAAATGCGTTAAAACTTAATGCGGAGCGAAGTCTAGTCAAATCCTTAGTTTCAAGTCGGTCGTTAGTATTAATTCATTACTGTTTGATCTTACATACATTATATTATACCAAATATTATACACTAACCCCAAATCTAAGCGAAGTTTGAGGACTTGCGAAGTTTAAAGTTTGAGGACTTGACAAAGTAGGCTATCATCATTTAAACAGACTCAAAACACCAAGAGCCCGGAGCAAATGAAAAAACACATCTACATAACCGACTGCTCAGTCGCCATATAAATATCTTCTCAGTTTAGTTTGACATGTATTTGTGAATAAAGAAAACCGTATTTATCCTACCTGCTTCGGTGAAAGCCCGTTCTTCTGACTAGATACAATAATGCCGGTGCTGCGGAGAAAACTCTTCCTGATGATGGTTATCCGATTAAAACAACAGACGGATTGAACAAGATTGAATATCTGTATTTAACATTATTTTACAAATAACGTAAGCGGCTCGATACCTTATTGTTGAGTGTGCAAAGTTACTAACGTTAGCTTAATTTAACAACATTTCACAAAGACGGTGCTTTGCTTTAAACTGCCATGTGCAGCTATCCGGTTCATTTTCAAAAGAGCACCGCATATAATAAATGTTCTCCGTTTCATTTCGTTCTCCGTGTCTGTCTCCTTATTAACAAAATAAAGTAGACTTTATAACAGAAAGCTTACAAATCTCTCATGATGTGTTGAGTCGGGCGGCGGAGAAGCACGTTTAATAACACGTGAGCCCTCACTGAGCCAGTGGCCAAATACGGCGCGGCGCGGACAAACCCGGAGATAAAAGGAAAAACTTAAATTCGTCTGCAATCTGCATTGCCAAACAATCAGAAATACATACAAATTAATGTTCATGTATATTTTACATTTAAGTCTGTAAAAGACAGTATAGATGAAGTGAAAAAGCATTAAATAAGTTGTTACCCTTTGGTGGCACATTAAAAACAAACAAACATTCGAATAGCATTTTTTAAATTCGAATTATTATTGCCATTCGAATATTCGAATATCCGTGCCCATCCCTAGTCAAGATCAAATGCCTGACAGGATATTTTCACAGACTAACACACGTCACGTCTCAGGCATAGACTACAGTATTTAAAATAGCATATATGCATTAGTTATATTTTCTATTTAATTTATAGAGCAATTCACGCAAAGATATTAGGTTAACTATAGTCTATATAGAAGAGAGTAAGTGTATGTCGACTCGCAGCGGAGTGGGGAGGGGGCGTGGCATCACGATGGTGTCTCTCCATCGTGATGTCAGTCAACCATCACGATGGACGATGATATCGTCTATCGGCACAACCCTATTCTGCACATGCATTTAAAATCAAAGTATTATGCTTCTATTAATTAAATTAACATTTAATAAGCATCTGTTGCGGTAATGATAATCAAAATGTCGTGTAAGCATTCTGACAAGACAATATTTCAAATTAACTGTAAAAAAAGATCTTACCTGGTAGCCATCTTGAAGTAACTGGTCCATGTGCTTGGTCACTCAAAATCTAACTTTATTAAAATTCTGTATGTGTGCTTAAACTGTTCTCAAAAAGTGTTGAGGAGGATGAGAACATCAGGCATGGACACATCATTTTCCTAATTTTTCTTCATTATTATTATACATGAATATTCAGTAAATATTTTTTCTGTCATCTAAAGTAGTCTAGCAAAACATCCATTTATTTTTTCCTCAATATTTTTATGTTAATTTGATTAAATTACAACATAACGCATGTTCAAACACAGCGGGACACATTGTGGTAATGAGAATTTCAGCGGAAAATGAGATAAAATTTCCAATTATAAATTCTTATGTTGAAATCACACATTGTGCAAGGTAGAACACAGTATTGTGTTAATTCTGATGCTTTTTAATGTTACTATATTACACATTTTAAAGCTAAAATCATTAGTGCCGTGGTGTTTCAATGGTTTCGTGAGAATCACCCATATGCATGTATAAAATATGTGACCCCTGGTCCTTTATTTCAAGGTTAAGTCTTCATCTGATGTAGGAACACATGTATTTACACAACACACTGTCAGCATGAGGGACTGAACACGGAGCTTAATTAGGGCTGGGTGGTATATCGAGTTTTTGGTCATATATCTGTATGAGAAATCTACATCCTCTATATAGGTATGACCTGATATGACCCTCATTTCAAACAGAAGCTCTGCCAGAAATGTACATTGAGGTCGGACATAAGCTTTTCAACCAAAAAGCTGGTTATGTGAAATACTCGGGTATGTTTAAAATAAAAACATGTCTTCTGTATTCCCCGTGTGCGTGCATCAACTCTCGGTTGCCAGTAGACGTTTGATTAAACTAACTCTTGTTTTGGCACCGACATGATCAGGGTAAGCAGGTTTTGGGTTAATCAACCAAAAGTTCAGGGTTTCGCTTAAACCCGCTTTTTGTAAAACACTCCAGGTTTTAAGTTGTGCACTTGTATATTTTCAAACAAGGAGGGATGCCTTGTTTTTGAATTTTATTTTCATTGTAAGGTGTTTCAGTAAAGGTGATCGTGATATCTCACATGAGGCTTTGACTTGAATTAAAATTTATTCCACTTTGCAGAATATACCGGCAAATTTATCCTATGCCAAAATTACCAAGATATAAATTCTGGTCATGATCGCCCAGCCCTAAATAAATATACAACTATTTTCATACAAATTGTGCATCGAAAACAAGAGAAAAACATTTATTTGATACCATGTTCATTGTTGGATTTTTACAAGGTGTTTATTTTCTCCTTTTAGTGAAATGGTAAGGTGACTTGTTAAAGTCCAAACAGCCAATCCCTGGGCAGCGTGCTGAAAGCAGCCAATAGCAGGGCACAGCAGAGATGACGGAGTGTTTCCTCCCACCCACCAGCAGCCCTGCGGAGCAAAGGAGGGCCGATCACCCTGGCGGAGTGGCTCGTACCCCGAGCTCCGAAGAAATCAGCCCAATTAAGTTCCCGGGTCTGTATCGTACGGGCGACCCCTCACCCCCCCACGACGGACACCATCATGAGCCGCCAGATGCAGCGTCCGATGATGACAAGGAGCACAACAAGAAGAAGAACAAGTTCAAGAAAAAAGAGAAACGCAGTAAGAGAAACTTTTCATGTCTTTTGGTGAAGTCATCCAGTATTTCTCAAATCTCAACTTACAAAAATGACATTTTTCCCTCCAGTATCATGCAGGCCTAGTTTGTAGTATGATGGTCTCCCCACAGTCAGTGGTCATTTGTTTTGGTTGTTTTTGCAAATGTGTGCAGACAAGGGCGAATGTATTTTCCTACCACTATATTTAGCCCACCTGCAGCAGCCTATTGCGAGCAAGCAGGAAGAGATGGACATTTTTAGGACACTCCCTGTCCCTCCCCTGATAGGTGTGTGGAGGAGCAGGTTATGAATACTGGTAGACAGAGTCAGAACCGGATTAGTTAACTGCTGATTAGTGTTTTGAGTTCAGAAACAGCTCAGGGTGAAGCAGGTGTCAGGACGCAGAACTGGATCACTAAAAAAAGAAGCAGGCACAAGGGAACACCACTAAATCGTACGCTGACCTCTTTATAGCAGTTTTCTGTGTCTTGCCCTCATTTCACGCTGGATTCTCGTTTCGTTCTCGCCTAACCTTGAAAAAGAGAGGAGCAGAGGGTGGATTTTGCAAGGCTAATAATTGCACGTTTTTTTTGTAGCACAAGGTCTTAGAAGAAGGATGTAAATAATACTTCTTCTCTCTGCTCTTTTCTCATCTCAGCTGAGGGATACGCTGCTTTTCAGGAGGACAGTTCTGCTGATGAGGCAGAGAGTCCGTCCAAGATGAAGCGTTCCAAAGGCATCCACGTCTTCAAGAAACCCAGTTTCTCCAAGAAGAAAGAGAAGGATTTCAAAGTGAAGGAGAAAGGTCCGAAGGAGGAAAAGGCCAAGGACAAGAAGTCTAAAGACCTGACGGCAGCGGACGTCGTGAAACAGTGGAAAGAAAAGAAAAAGAAGAAGAAGCCCACCACCGAACCCGAACCTGTTACTACTGAAGCGGTGCCGATGACGCCCAGGCCGATCTTCGGAGCACCTTTAGGAGAAGCGGTGAGGAGAACAGCGCTGTATGATGGGATACAGCTTCCAGCTGTCTTCAGAGAGTGTCTGGACTACATCGAGAGCTATGGCATGAAATGTGAAGGCATCTATCGTGTCTCCGGTATGCAACTGTTCTACTTTCTTGTATTTCTGAATATGCGATACATGACACAAATCCTGTGGTGGATTTTTAAAAATTTATATAGCACTTTTTTACAATGTTTTACAACATGACATACCTTGACACTTTTATCTTTTTTTTTTCTTAAACACAATTACGGATAGTTTGGTGAATACAGAACTATAATGTTGAAAAAACATCGCTGTGCAGTTAAAGGAATATTCCACTTTTTATTAAAAATCCTGATAATTTACTCACCCCCTATCCACAGTCATCAAATATTTTTATGCCTTTTGAGAAGAAATTACGTTTTTTTTTTTAGGAAAACATTTCAGGACTTTAGTGGACCTCACACAATCCCAACCGCAAGACAATCTTAATTTTTCGCCAAAAAATGCGTACTTTTAAATAGGGCTGGGTATCGATTCAGATGTTCCAGATCGATTCGATTTCGATTCATAAGCTATCAGATCGATTCGATTCTCGTCGATTCCGATTCTTGGATGATTTTATACTCGTTTCTCGATTCAACTCAATGAATATAGATTTAATACAAATACTATATTTATAAAAAAAGAACAATGAACATAAGTTTACAAGTGGGTAATTAATAAAAAAAATTAAAAGCCACAAACCTCTATACACTTTTTTATTTTAGGTACATTTGGGTACATTGAAATAGAAACCCATCTCTAATTTTCAAATGCATACAATGATGTTAAATACAATACAATTTTGATGCAAGATGAAAAATATATGCTGAAAAAAGTCAGAACAGTCGCATTCCTTGATCAAACATGATCAGGTTATTTAATAAAAAATAAAAAAAAACGATTCGTGGCATTTGAGAATCGATTTTTAATCGACCACGTTTTTAAAAAATGATTAATCGAAAAAAAAATGTTTTTTTTTTGCCCAGTCCTACTTTTAAACCACAATTTCTTGCACTAGCCGTGTGATGCGCCAGCGTGACCTTACGTATTACGTAATCGCATCGAAAGTTCACGTATGGTGTATGCGAAACTACAGCATCAAGTATGGATTAAAGAGGACAGTTCAGACATTGTTGAATGTTAAATTATACTAATTAATGTCTTTGTGTCAGTTTATTGTTTTACATATTTAATGCGTTACCATTCAGCATGATCAGGTAATACGTAAGGTTGCACCGACAAGTCACACGGCTAGTGCAAGACGAGAAGTTGTGGTTTAAAAGTCCTTTTTTTTCCTTTTTTTTCTACATAAGTCCCTTAAGAGGGTCGCACACCGGACGCGCAGTTCAGCGCCACACCAAGTTGCGTCTAGGACAACTCGGATGTATCGTAATCAGAAGTGCACATTAAATAGCACGAGCTTAGTCAGATAGCTTCTACTTCAAAATGAAAAATATTAGGAATGCACGATATATCGGCTGACATATCGTTATCGGCTGATAACTGCTTATTTTTAATATTATCGGTTATCGGTCTGATAGCAAAATTAGGGCGATAAATGAAAGCCGATAAATGATGGATTATTTTGGTTTGTTGAACCACTTCACTTGCTCATTGCTGGCCATGTGGAGTTTTGATTGGTGCTTTCTGTGACATAGCACGAAGATGACAAGTGTTGCGGGCTTAAGAAGAGTATGCTAGTCTAGCGCAAAGACAAGATGTCCGCGGTCTGGGAGTTTTTCATTGTGAAAATAATATGAATATTTATCTGCCTATAGATATCGCTTATCGGCCCCCAAATATAAAGAGGTATCGGTTATCGGTATCGGCCAAAATTTCCATTTCGGTGCATCCCTAAAAAATAAACGTTAGCAGCCAATGTTAATTGTTAATGATTTGGGACAAATATGATGTTATTTAATGTTAAACTATGTGAGTGGCGACACGGATTTGAGTAACTTCCTGAGTCAAAGCTGAGTGCCGTGGACAGGCGCCACCTGTCTGCGCCAGTGTGCGTATACTCATAGAAAACAATGTGTTCGATTTTCTTTTTTTTTTAGAACGGCGTGGCGCTGAGCTGCGTGTCTGGTGTGCGACCCCCTTTATTCCTTGCTTAACATTGTTTAGATCATTTAAAGCTGCATTGAAACTGTAAACTTTTAAGGCCCTTAAAAAAACTTTTTTAGACTGAACCAAGAAAAACATGCATCTTTGATGACATGCATGGGAGTGAGTAAATTATCAGAATTTTTTATGAACGTAGAATATTACTTAAAAAAATGTATATGTATGAATAAACTACCATTTATAAATATCATCTACTGTTCTCTCCGCAGGTATGAAGTCTAAGGTGGATGAGCTGAAGGCATCGTATGACCGCGAGGAGTGTCCCTGTCTGGAGGAGTACGATCCCCACACGGTGGCCAGCCTGCTGAAGCAGTATCTGCGAGAGCTTCCCGATAACCTGCTGGGTAAAGATCTGGCCCCACGTTTCGAGGAGGCCTGCGGGCGGCCCAGCGAAGCAGAAAAACTGCAGGAGTTTCAGAGGCTTCTGGGAGAGGTGCCTGCCGGTAACAGACTTCTGCTGGCCTGGCTCATTACTCACATGGACCACGTCATCGCCCGTGAGCTCGATACCAAGATGAATATCCAGAATATCTCCATCGTTCTCAATCCTACTGTACAGGTGAACTCGTAATGTTTTTACATTCCGCTCTAACACGAGCCTATTTCAACCATGCTTGTACCATCTACAACATAGCATATGTCATAATGCAATAGTCAAATTATTTGTAGCTTTTAATCTCCATACATATAATTTAAATATGTTATTAACAACACTGTGACAACTCTTTCATAACAAAAATGATGTTCTTGTGTCTTTCTGATTTAGATCGGGAACCGTGTGCTGTATGTGTTTTTCACTCACGTCCGTGAGCTGTTCGGTGATGTAATTTTGAAGCCCGTTGTCCGTCCTCTGCGCTGGTCCAACATGGCTACCATGCCCACCCTACCTGACACCCAGGAAAGCATTAAGGAGGAGATTCGCAGACAGGTGGGTTACAAAATATACTGTACACATTCAATACACAAAAACAAGCACTTAAAGGAACACGCCCACATTTTGGGAATTTAGCTTATTCACCGTATCCCCCAGAGTTAGATAAGTCCATACATACCTCTCTCATCTCCGTGCGTGCTGTAACTCTGTCTGACGCAGCCCCCGCTAGCTTAGCTTAGCACAAAGACTGGAAGTGGGTGGCTTTAGCTAGCATACTGCTCCCAATAAGTGACAAAATAACGCGATCATTTTCCTATTTATGTGTTGTGATTTGCATAGTCAAACCGTGTACAAATAACAAGGTGATATGAGACACAGCGATCTTTTAACAGTATACATACTGAGAACTATATTCTCTGAAGACGAAGCACTGCCGCATGGGCGGAGTGATTTGCACAATTCTGACCGAACTCTCTGCTCCTCACCAGGGGCTTCTCGTGTGCTGCGAGCAGATCACTCCGCCCATGCGGCAGTGCTTCGTCTTCAGAGAATATAGTTCTCAGTATGTATACTGTTAAAAGATCGCTGTGTCTCATATCACCTTGTTATTTGTACACGGTTTGACTATACAAATCACAACACATAAATAGGAAAATGATCGCGTTATTTTGTCACTTATTGGGAGCAGTATGCTAGCTAAAGCCACCCACTTCCAGTCTTTGTGCTAAGCTAAGCTAGCGGGGGCTGCGTCAGACAGAGTTACAGCACGCACGGAGATGAGAGAGGTATGTATGGACTTATCTAACTCTGGGGGATACAGTGAATAAGCTAAATTCCCAAAATGTGGGCGTGTTCCTTTAACTTCAAGAAATGGGTGAAGTTCACGAAACTTTTTGGAGTGTGTGGTGATCATATTTTACCTTATTAAAATGTTTTGCATTGTCATTTATTTGCTTGAAAGTTAATACAGGTAGACTGGAACAGGTTTTCGGTCACCTCTTGTGTCAAAAAGTTTGCCAATTTTCTGAATTCACTTTACAAAGTCTCATTACCTTACGGTAATAAAGTTTGCAACTGTTCAGGCTCTGATAATGATTCAAAAGTTAATCTGTAGACTGCATCTCAAACCTGTATTTTCCACAGCTTTATTTGTTTAAGTTTTACATAAGATAGTTCGATCGTTGTGCCAAAGGCAAATCTGACCTCATAACAGGGAAACAAGTGTGATATTTAAATTAGGAGTTGAATCCAGTCTGTATTAGTGGGGTGAAAGTGGAAAGATAAACAGTATCAGTATAACACTTTGAGTCTATATTGTAGCTGCTTTCACTTTAGAGGAAGATTTCAGTGAGATTTCAGTGCTGACTGAGAGGTTTCTTATTTCAAACCCCTTAAAAATGTAATCGATGTCATGTACAATTTGTTTCATTTCAATATTTGACCTATTTTGTATTATACAGTACTGTGCAAAAGTCTTAAAGGATTAGTCTATTTTCTTAAAAGAAAAATCCAGATCATTTACTCACCACCATGTCATCCAAAATGTTGATGTCTTTCTTTGTTCAGTCGAGAAGAAATTATGTTTTTTGAAGAAAACATTGCAGAATTTTTCTAATTTTAATGGACTTTAATAGAGCCCAACATTTAATACTTAACTCAAAACTTAACAGTTTTTTTCAACTGAGTTTTAAAGGACTATAAACAATCCCAAACGAGGCATAAGGGTCTTATCTAACAAAACGATTGTCATTTTTGACAATAAAAAAAACCAAATATACACTTTTAAAGCGTCGTCTTGTAGATCCGGTCGTGATGCGCCAGCTGACCCCACTACGTCACCGCAATACGTCAAGAGGTCACAGAGGACGAACGCGAAACTCCGCCCCAGTGTTTACAAGCATCTTGAAAGGGGACCGTTCCTACGTTGTTGTATGTCAACTGATACTAATTAATGTCTTTGTGGCAGTTTATTGTTTAAAATGGTCCGCAAATGTGCGTTTTATATATCTAACACGTGACCTCCCTACGTCACTACGCATTTACGTTAGGTCGCGCTGGACCGGACCTTGACGAAAAGTTGTGGTTTAAAAGTATATATATTTTATTTTTCTTGTCAAAAATAACAATTGTTTCGCTAGATAAGACCTTTATGCCTCGTTTGGGATTGTTTATAGTCCTTTGAAACTCCGTTGAAAAAAACTGTTAAGTGTTGAGTTAACTATTAAATGTTGGGTTCTATTAAAGTCCATTAAAATTAGAAAAATTCTGCAATGTTTTCCTCAAAAAACATAATTTCTTCTGGACTGAACAAAGAAAGACATCAACATTTTGGATGACATGGTGGTGAGTAAATTATCTGGATTTTTCTTTTAAGAAAATGGAATATTCCTGTTGATTTAGAAGTTTTAAAATAAATCCATATTTATTTTTAATCTATTTTATTAAGATACAAACAGAAAATACAGGAAATATGTACAATAAATAAATAAATAAAAAATTCATGACTAAATGTCTTCTTTAGGCATCATCTGCATTTAGTGTGACCTCTCTGGGCACTAAACACATCTTGAGCGTTTTTTAGCAGAATGAAGTAAAAAGAGTAATTTCTTTAAAATGAGAAATTAGGATTTAATTTTATTTTGGTTTAAGAGATCATGCAGTTTCCTGCTACTGCTCAAGTGGAAGAAGAGTTTACCCTTAAAACTTGACACATCTGTTTACATTTTTATACAGTTTTTAATACTATATATACATTTCTTGTGTTTTCTGGATGTATTTTATTAAAAGAATGAAAAACAATTATATATGATCACTATAACATTGCAAAAACAACTAATCTAATTCTGGCATGGTGGAAGACTTTTGCACAGAACTGTATGTATATCTCCATACTGTTACTGTATGTTAACAAATAACTAATATATCAATTAGTATGTCATTTAGGAGAAATTTCGTCACAAGAAATAAGACCTAAGCAGACTGATAAATTTGTTCTGATTTTAATGTAATTTCTGTGTTTGAGAAACAGTTGAAAGATGTCATTATTGATCTTTCTTTTTTCTTGCAGGAGTTCTTGTTGAACCGTCTACACAGAGATCTGCAGGCAGGTGTAAAGGATCTGTCTAAGGAAGAGAGACTCTGGGAAGTGCAACGCATCGTCACGGCTCTGAAACGCAAACTCCGCGAAGCCAAAAGACAGGCAAGAGATGCAGGACATTGATACATCATATTTCATATAGAGAGAAGGAGCTTGGCAGAGTTTTCTTGGGTTAAATGAGGTTTTAAAGCCCGTGTTATATAGGGCTGTCACTTTTGAGAAAAATCAAATTCGAACGGATATCGAATATCATGCAATGTATTCGAATATATGCAATATCTACATGCCCCCGCGGGCATAAAAAAACACCCTAATGGAGATCCAATAGGCTTTATGCCCAGCTGCACTACTTCCTGAACTTCAGCCAGCTCCTTGTTTCCTGTCTGCCATTATTGGACAAACTGATTAATCCAGGTGTGCCTGACCTCAGTAGTCACAACAACAATAATCAGACACACCTGGATTTTTCGGTTTGTCCAGTAATGGCAGACAGGAAACAAGGAGCTGGCTGAAGTTCAGGAAGTAGTGCAGATGGGCATAAAGCCTATTAGAAATTTATTAACAGTGACAATCATAAACAGGACTGTCTGGATTATTTTTTTACTTAATGTTTGAAAAAGCAGGTTATCAACTTGTATGAATAGCAACTTATACGAAGTGCCACAATTAGGCATGAAAAAATATATATAATTCTATCTAGACATGCACTTAGGCTATCTTGTCCAATTTAATTCAGATTTAATTTGGTGTATTCATTTTCATTGTAAGCCTTTAAAAAGTAATTATTTTAGATTCAATTTTGCAATATTTACAGCTTAAATTATCTATTATAATTTTTAAACATTTAAAATATATCTGCAGAATTACGAATTTAAAAAAATAAAATAAAAAAAATTCCACAGAAAAAGCAAAAAAAAGTCACGTCTTTCATCTCTTACGCACAGTTGCCGTCGGTGCTAGACTGTAAAAAATGCGCTACACATGGCATTTTAAAAACCAGATAGTTTATTTATAGTTCGAATACGGATATCGAATACAAAGTGACGGCCATAATGTTATAGTCGTGCGCAAGATCTACGCCGTAGCTATGCCGCAGGTTAGGGCTGCACGATAAATCGCACGCTATTGTAACACGCATCTCGTCAGTAAATCGCATCTCGTTAGTTCACTGACTAGTCACTTCTACGTGGACCGCAAGCGCTGTGATTGGTCCACTAGAACCCCGTCTGGTAAAAAAAAACTGCGTCATGGGTATTTCCGTTTGCGCCGGTGAGAACAAAGATGGGTGAAGTTGAGGATTTAACTCATATTGCAACATAAGTCGCTGTTTAATTACTTCCATCACGGCTGGGTCTTCTTAAAACATATACAAGTTGCAGTTTCTTCTTCGTTTTGGGTTCAATTGGCCAAGCTGCTTCTTTATTGACGGTCGTGCCGCTACTGTGGTTACACGCGTGGATACTGCCTACCAGCGGTCTGCATGTGTGTTTGCACGTCGACGACGCCGCAGAAGTATATGAAAACAGGCGCGTGACTTACACTGTAGCAGTTACGCGTAGGATGTACGCACACTAAAATGAGCCCTTTACTCTTAAGGGGGTCGCACACCGGACGCGCCACGTCAAGTCGAACTAGGAGGTATCGTACACCGGAAGTGCACATTAAATAGCGCGAGCTTAGTCAGATAGCGCCATTTTCAAAATGCAAAATATACGTTAGCAGCCAATGTTAATCGTTAATGATTTGGGACAAATTTGATGTTATTTAATGTTAAACTATGTGAGTGGCGCTCTGTTGCGCGACAGGGATTTGAGCAACTTTCTTAATCGTAGCTGGGCTCCGTGGACAGGCGCCACCTGTCGGTGCCAGTGTGCGTATACTCATAGAAAACAATGTGTTCGATTATTATTATTATTATTTTTTAGACCGGTCAGGCGACTCCCTTTACCTCGCCGACAATGGCGGAATTATGGATTGCGTAAAAACTCGTCATTAGCTGCGTTTCCATTACCCTTTAAATTGCGCAAATAGGCCTTAAAATGTTTTACAGGTTTATCACAAGCAGTGTGTGTTAAGTTTGGTAAAGCATAAATACATGCAAGTATTATGTTACATGAACACTTCGTTTTTATTTTGCTATACTGTCCTCTCTGTCTTTCACAATCTTCAGGAGTGTGAGACTAAAATCGCACAGGAGATCGCCAGCCTGTCCAAAGAGGACGTGTCAAAGGAGGAGATGTGTGAGAATGAAGAGGAGGTTATTAATCTTCTCCTGGCGCAGGTGATGCTCTGCTTACCATCATCATATTTCAATGCTGTTTTGTTGTGGTGGCAGAACTGGAACAGCTAGCTGAGAGATAAACAAATCATTCTGGTGAATGTTAAGCAAGGCTGGGTATCTATTTGCATACAATTTTTACAGTAGTGCATCTATGTACCCACTACCTTTTGTTTGTGAGAGTGTTTCTTTTTGATTTTTTAATGTTGATCAATGTGAGGCCAAACCTAATATGATTCACCCTACACAAGGTGGACCACGCACCAAAAATTTGAGAACCACTCTCTTTGCCTTAAATGGTCTTTCTCTGGCGCCCCCTGCAGGAGAACGAGATCCTAACAGAGCAGGAGGAGTTGATTTCTTTGGAGCAGGTGCTACGCCGGCAGATCGCCACAGAGAAAGAGGAGATTGAACGACTGCGTGCAGAAATCGCTGATATACAGAGGTCAGATATCACACAAAGAAAAATTAATCAAATGTCTAGATAGTTATGATTGTGGTTGATTAAAGGGTTTGGTTTAGATGTATGGTAGAAAAGCAGGGGGGTTGTGAGATTATGATCAAAATGTCAGTGCCAAATTAAATTAAAAGTATACAAATAAATATGTACAATTAAATGCATTGATAAATACCACTAAAAGCCTTTGTTACCGATGCCATTTTATAAGAAATACAAATTTTATTGCATCCATAAATTTAAATTTATCCGATTATTTGGGCATTAAGATAAAATAAGTCGTATTTAAGGGTCAACCTTCCGGGCTATGTCATAAAGCCAACACGGAAGTGACAGCAGTAGGCTTCATGCCCAGCTGCACTACTTCCTGAACTTTAATTTTTCCTTGTTTCCTGTCTGCCATTATTGGACAAACTGATTAATCAGGTGTGCCTGACCTCAACAATAATCAGACACACCTGGATTAATCAGTTTGTTTGTGAGTACTGAGGTCAGGCACACCTGGAATAATCAGTTTGTCCAATAATGGCAGACAGGAAACAAGGAGCTGGCTGAAGTTCAGGAAGTAGTGCAGCTGGGCATAAAGCCTATTCATTGGCTGTCCGCTAGAGACTGTCTACAAAAATAGAGTATGGCTATTTATATGGTTATCGGATGCTAGTTATTTTCATTCATAAAGTTTTAAATATGGATATTTCTACAACAACACCGCACGGATTATCCTCAGAAGGCCTTTCTTTATTATCCTGGAGCCGTTTGGATTTCTTTGGGGAAGGATAAAGTATATTCTTTGGACTTGAAGGTCTTGGACCCTGTAACTTAACATTTGATTAACTGAAAGATCTAAAACATTTTCTAAAACAACTAAAATGTGTTCGTCTGAAAAATTATGGACATATGCATCTCGGACGGATTGGGGGTGAGTCAATCATGGGTTTAATATCATTTTTGGCCGAACTATCCCTTTATCTCCTGTCAGCATTGTATTGTGACCGAATCTTTCAAACATGGTAAGAAACATTACATCACAACGTACAGATTAGCTGGCCAATCAGGGACACAGAGCTTTTCAAATCCGTGCGTTTCAGAAAGAAAGTGACATCTGGGGCTACAAAAATGTACGGTATGTGGAAAATAATGTGTTTTTAAACCATAAACTACACAAATACATTGTATACACAAAATAACATTGTTTTTTAGCAATGAAATAGGTGCTCTTTAAGCGAACAACAAATTACACTTATACACGCACATTGTGCTGTAAAACTACTGAATAATTGCGATCCCAGCAATTGAAATCCCGGATGGCCTCTTTTAGGATTTATTTAAGTACTGGTGTCCAGGACGCAATAAGTTTTGCGAATGTATTGTACATTGCAGGTTTATAAGAATATAGCTCTAAATGTGTGATATCAGTAAAAAGCGCGCATAAACTGCTACCTAGGGCACTTTTCAAATCACAGTAGGTTCTTCAAAGTAATAATGTATAGAAGGGGGCTACGCAGACAGAACAATTCCACAGACTGAATCTCATGCAAATGTCATTTCTGTGTTTCTTTCTTTTATGATTGAAATCCCACACTCAGCCGTCAGCAGGGACGCAGTGAGACAGAGGAATATTCGTCAGACAGTGAGAGCGAAAGTGAAGATGAAGAAGAACTGCAGATGATTCTAGAAGATCTGCAGAAACAAAATGAAGAACTGGAGGTGAGAGAATGAGATTAAAGATGGTCTTTTCTCTTTCTTTACAATTATTATTATTATTATAAAGTGTTTGTTCTGCCGAAAGTAAACAAAGAAAATAAAGTGAAATAGATCCAGCTATTGGTAAATATCTGAATCAAGTGCAGATTTAAATGTATTATTATTATTATTATTATTTTTATCAGGGCTTGACATTAAGTTTTTGAGGAACTTGTCCTTCGGACAAGTACATTTATGTTTCACTTGTCCATGCACAAAAGTCACTTGTCCGGGTAAAGATTTATAATATAATGTATTTTTTGTGTTTTGCTAATAAGTGGCGGAGCAAGGGATTTTTCATAGGGGTGGCCAGGCAGGGGCCAGCAGTTACTCTGGGGTGGCACATAAAATCTCTATCATTCAACCTTAAAATACTTTTTAAGTATTATAGGTGCGTTAATCACAATGATGTATAACATACAATTGCTACAATACTTTAATTTTAATTAAAATGAATTTAAAGTCATAATTCAACCTCATGTTTTTTTAAGCTATTTAATCAAATAAAACTTTTGAAATTTACTTTGAAACCAGAATTTATATCTCCCATTGCTGAAAAAACTATAGAGACCAGAAAATCATCTGAATTTTGTAGGCCACTGAAATGTATTTTACTAAGATTCATTTGGCTGCTTCTTGCTACTCTTTCTGAAGAAGGATGCTCGTCCCACCACTTCGTGTTCAGCGATCAGGTTTCATGCGCGCGCAGCTTGTTTAGTAACAATAAAGTGTAAATGTGTGTGTGTGTGTGTCGGGGGGCTGCGCTCTCTGTTCAATATTCCGCTCTGTGTTTGCGCTGCGTGTTCTGCTCTGTCGTTAACGGCACATAACGTTAAGTAACATTGTTTGAAATTTAACTTGTCCAGTCGGACAACTAATTTTCTCTTACACTTGTCCTTCAAAAAATCCACTTGTCCCGGACCAGCGGACAAGCCTTAATGTCGAGCCCTGATTATTATAATCGTTATTTTTTTGTAGCTAAAGTAGACATCAAAAAGGTCTTGACAATGCCATGACAGGCCACATTTAAAACATTCATGCCTTATACCTATGCCTGGATATTGCAACCAATTTGGCAATTTTGGGCTTTTTTTATGTGCATTGGATTTTGATTCAATCCAATTTGATATTTGATTTAAAAAAGTTGTTTTGCAGACATGGAATGTCATTGTTGTGCTGTCACTTTATGACCTACATATACGGATCCAGTGGCATTTTGAATTTTTTGTTAATATGTCCATTTAAGTCTAGTTCAAGTAAAACTTCTCAAACATGAACACCTGTTATGCGTTGTTTTTATTATTATTATAAAATAATAATAAAAATGGGCAAAGTAAAAACTTTTGTGATGGTGCCATACTGACCCCGAACATCATTCACGCTTGCCCCGGCCATCTGGCACTCCTTATTGTCGAGCCCTGCTTCAGAAATAAAGCGTGCATCAATTTAGGGATTTCCTGAATCAGTATTGTCTAGTTAAGTTAAAGATCGATTAAAATCAGAGAAATTATATTTTTCACCCAGCCCTACTAACAACCAGTGCAAATTCAAAATATGTTTTCGGAGTGGCATGTATGATGCTCGTCATTCCAAAATATATGTTCGTTGTGTCATATGAACCTATGTACATCATTCGTCTTGTCAAAATAAGTGCCTGCTACACACGCTCACGTTCACAAAATACTCGCAAAGACGCTAGCTTAAAGGGGTCATTGCGTGAAAATCAGACTTTTTCCATGTGTAAGTGTTATCAACCTAGAAAACGTGAAAAAGAACAACCCATTAACTTTGTTTGGGTAAGCCATTTCTGCAAGCTTGTGAAAAATTAGGTCGTTCAGATTTCCCCTGTTTTGTGAGGTAGGTAGCAAGGTGAATTACAATTAATCTTGCCCCTTAATCCGCACTCTCCAACCATGGCATTGCCATTTAGTGAGTTTCAATTACAACAAACCACCATTATGGTGATCAATGTTTGCATTTTATCAGCTCATTTGCATTTTAAATAACACACCCAAAAACAGCACACTTTTGCTCAGGCCTACAAAGTGGAATTTTTAATATGATATAATAAATTATCTGTGGGGTATTTTGAGCTAAAACTTCACATACACACTCTGGGGACACCAAATTTTTTTTTCATCTTAAAAAAATCTCATAATATGACACTAAACTCTGATTACACAAGATTAGCCAAGTATCTGGCAAACGAAAGCACCACTTTTATCATAAACCCTTAAGACGCGTCTGCAGCAGGCACTTATTTTAACAAGACGCATAATGCACATGGTTTACATGACGCGCCGAACACGTATTTTGAAATGACGAACCACACACATGACGGGCTAAATACATGTTGTGACGAGCTTCGCATCGTGCGCCCTCGTAAAAGAAGTCACTTGCTACCACTGTGAACAACAACTCTTTACTTTTATTAAATCAATGCAACCCATTCTGAGAGATGTTTGTGTTTCGTTTCTTTCTCCAGAATAAAAACACTCATCTGAATCAGGCCATCCACGAGGAACAGGAGGCCATATTGGAACTGCGCGTTCAGCTCCGCCTACTTCAGAGCCACAAACTGCAGCAGGAGCTCACAGCCCCACCCACAGCCGAGCAGGCGGAGCCTAGCCCAGAAGAACGATCAAGAGCGGACGAGCCAATCAAACGTGCCGCTGTAGTCTCCGTAGATTCCACCGCTGCGGCCGCTGCTGCTCCACCCAATGGGAAGCCTGGAAAAGATGCTATGAAACCATCACCAAGCAAAGACAAGAGAGAGGCCAACCTGTAAAGCATCTCACCTTCTTCGCACCCCTTCATCAGTTCGCCTGGATTCGTATCCGTGCTTTTCTTCGTCATGGGTTAAAGGTCAGCATAAAGGCAGCACTCGGCGGCTGCCACCATTTCAGAAAGTGAAGTGAGGTTTTAATACTGGATATGAAAGGAGGTGTTGTGAAATGTTAATGTTAGAAAGGAGGCCCGTTTGAACTCAATTTCTAGTCGGACTGGAATTTAATGCATTACATTTACACATCTGTATATGAAGTTTAAGCTGAAATGAATGTCGGCACAATCAGATCTGTGTTTGAATGCTTTAGGTCTTGAGGGTAGTTCTCCTTTTTTATAGTATTAAGGATTTTTGGTTAAAACCTGGGTGAATTTCAGCGAGCCTGTTTAGGTCACATATTAATCCAAAAAATAAAAAATTGTATTTTGCATAAAGAAAATGAAGTCTAGATTTAAAAATATTTCCCACTTGCTTCTTTATTTACCATAAAGCAAAATAAACAATTAATAAATCAATTAAATTAAATGTTATTTTAATTGTGCATAATTTGGTCTTCACAATCTTCATTTTCCTTATGCAAAACCTTGATTATTTCACTTAATATAATGGTAATGTGACCATGTATTGCAAGGTAAAGCATTTCAACAGGTAAAAGGATCGGTCAGTAAATCAGAAAAGTGACATTCAGAGACAAACATTGCAATCATTTCACACTTCCACAGCTCGTTCTCCTCTTATAGTTCAAAGACATTAAGATCAAACTGGACTCAGTCCTGCAAAATGAAGTTGTTTGGGTTCTGAAACCATTGTGCCATAGGTGACTGTGTGCGACCGCACAGAAGAATTTATCTGAAGATGCTCTGGGACATTGTAATACATCTAGATTGTATTTTTACCTGAGGATATTCAAAGGAATCAGGTTTGAGCATTTATTATGAATTTCACTATTTAATATTCAATAAATATATATAAAAATATATACATCTATACTGTAACTGCACTGAAACGTGCAGATGTGCACTTATAGAACAATAAATAGTTGATCGCCATTCATTGTGAAATTGGTAACGTTTTTGTTCGTTTCCATGCAAATTTTCTTTTCAACTCCAATGCATGGAGCACATGAATCTCATTTTTGATGATCACGTTTGAGGGGTATTATGGGATGTTGTGATACATTTAGGTCAGTTGTTAATATTTTACTGTGCAAATTTCACTAGGAAAGGTCATATTTTACTCCAAAAACATAAATAAAAAATCACTTGTATTTTGAATGGAGAAAATAAAGCCAGTTTCAAGTGTATTTTATTTTTTAATTTTATGTTTTTTCATGACAATAGAATAGAGCACATTTTGATAACACTTTAAAATAAGGTTGTATTTGTTAACATTAGTAAATGCATTAGCTAACATAAGCGATATAGTTTATCAGCATTTATCCATCCATCTCTGTTAATGTTATAGTTAATGCCAATACAATTGTTCATGTTAGTTCATTGTGCACAGAATATAATGTAAACAATTGTAGTTCATGTTATCCAATGCATTAACTAATGTTAACAAATACAGCCTTATTGTAAAGTGTTAGCAAATTTTCAATTAAGCCAATTATTCAGTAAGGAATATTTGGGCACATTTAAAACAGATCTTCTTTATGCAAAAATATTTTTTATGTAACCCATTTTCTTATGTTTTTGGGAGATCACACAGTCATTCCTGACATTTTGGGACAGTTGTTACAGATGTAATGGCACACGCTTGATGCTTATTGATGGAAATTGATCATTTTGGAAACTTGCACTAGAGTGTTACCTATTTTCTCTTTTATTAATGCAGATATTCTGTCATTTTCATGATTGTTTGTGCAGAATGAATCTCGAATGCTAGTGTACAACATTTATATGGATTCATTCATATGTTTTCTTGATTTTTTTTGTCATGCCATCAAGCAAGCTTCATTTCAGAAATTGTTACTCTTTGTTTTTCTTACTGTCTTTCTGCTAGAACATATCTCAAAGAGATACGTTCTTGCTCGACTGCTTTGAAAATTGTAAGTTATCATTATTATAGACAAAGCTTTTTGTAACTCAAGTGCATTGTGACAGATTGCTGCGGTATAAAATAAAACGAGAGTCTGGTCAAGTTTGAACAGTTTTCTCATGCGTGCCGTAAATCAGGATCAACCTGCCACTCCTGTGTGATAAAGGCCACAGAAAGACCACAATGGCCGATGTGGTTGGTGCTTTTACAACATTGTTGGTTTTAAGAGGTATGTGGTCAAAGAAATCACAAGATGAATTCAAAGGGGACATTTCACAAGACTTTTAAAGATGTGTCCCCAAAGTACATAAGTAAACTTTAAGCTCAAAATACAGCACAGATCATTTATTATAGCATGTGCAGTTTTTGGGTGTGTCCTTTTAAATCCAAATGAGGTGATGAAATAAAGACAGAGCGCATTTATTCTAATTTGAAAATGCCCACCGGGGGGAAACAATCCAACCGTCTCCATTGACTTTGTATTGCGAGAAGCCGCCTCCTTGTCATTTCTGGCTTATAACAAAAAACAGAATGATGCCTAAAAGCTTACAGGGTGTACAGCTAACAAGCTTAAAAACCCAGAAATAATTTTTTATAAGCTACCGAGCTGTAAAACCCAGCCTTTAAGGAGACAAAAGTGCATCGCCGATTACGTTTTCTTCCAGTGGGCGTATTTCTAATAGTAGTAGTACTATGAAAAGTTGCCTGTATCCACTTTTGTGTCTTTAAATGCTCGTTTTTTTGGGGTTGTCAGCTTTTCTGTGTTTTTTGGCTTGTTAGCTGTACACCTTGTCACACAGCAGCTTTAAGCCATTATTCTGTTTTTTGTTATAAGCCAGAAATGACAAGAAGGCAGCCTCTCGCAATACAAAGTCAATGGAGACGGATGGATTTTTTTCCCCCCGGTGGGCGTGGTTTTCAGGTTATGAGGCGTTGCGCTGTCTTTATGCAAACACCGATCACCATAATGGTGATTTGTTGAAATTGAAACTCAATTGTGCTGTCAATTATTTTCTCTCTCTCTCTCTGCACTAACTGGCAGTGCCGGGGGTTGGCTATTGCAGATTAGGGGGCGGTATTATTATAATAAGATCTCCTTATGACATTACAAGGGGAGCCAAATTTCATTGACCTATTTTTTCACTTGCAGAGAATGGTTTACCAAAACTAAGTTACTGGCTTGATCTTTTTCACCTTTTCTAGGTTGATAGACACTGCAAAAAATGATTTTCAAGAAAAAAATCTTAATTTTTTTGTCTTGTTTTCCGTAAAAATATCTAAAAATTCTTAAATTAAGATGCTTTTTCTTGATGAGCAAAACAACCAAAGAAAAAAGGTCTAGTTTTAAGACCAAATATCTCAAATGTAAGTAATTTTGTGCATAAAACAAGCAAAAAAATCGGCCAATGGGATAAGCTAATATTTCTTGAATTTTTCTTGAATTTAGTGTTTAAGAAAAATGTTCAAGATTTTTTTGCTTACCCTATTGGCAGTTTTTTGCGTGTTTTATGAACAAAATCACTTAAATTTGATATTTTTGGTCTAAAAACTAGACTTATTTTTTGGGTCATTTTGCTCATCAAGAAAAAGCATCTTAATTTAAGAGTTTTTAGATATTTTTATTGAAACAAGACAAAAATACTAAGAATTTTTTTCTTGAAAATCATTTTTGCAGTGTGTGGACCCAATTAGCACTTAAACATGGAAAATTACATATTTTCACGATATGTCCCCTTTAGGACTTCTCAGGGCTTCCATCTTACCTGCAGGTTTTATCTGGCCTAAGTGGCAAAAGATACAGCAGATTGCGAGATCTTTGGTCCAATCACAAACAGTTAAAAGCACAAAAACTTGTCTGTGAAATCCAGGATAAAGTTTTGTAATCTTAGCATCAAAGTTTGATTTCAATCTTTGACATGATGTTACTCCGTCAATATTGAAAATAATATAATGTTATATTATCAGTCACACAATGCTCTTGACATTGCGTAGGATGATTTCATGTAGAAAACAGACTGCATTGTTAAAACTTTCTGTAGAAATGACAGCATTACTAACAGCTGTTTGGCAGTAACTTACTGTCGATTTAAATGTATGTCATTTACTGGCAACAGTTTGTTGAAAATTAAAATGAACATTAAACATTATCATTTCTCCATCATTACAGAATAAAACTTTAAAATAACCGCCTTATGCAAAGCATTCTGGGAACCAAAATCTGGAGGAATCAACACAAAAAGTTTCCCAAATTCCCAAAATGCTTTGCATAATGCTGTTATTTTATAGTTTTATTATTACAAAGACAAACACCTGCATAACTACCGCAATTTTCACATGCTGGGTTACTAATTATAAACTTGCCAAAGCACAATGCCATCTACTAACACTATTATTTCCTAATGGTCTTACGTGTGTGAAAATAGTGCAATAGTTTTATCACACTTATTCACGTATAGTAAATACACAAATGGACTAATCAAGTAATACAATTTATTTTAAAAAATCATAACCACATGGACACTGCAAACAAATTATTTTCTTGTATAGTTTTTTTTTTGTGTTTTTTTCAGTAGAAATATATGAAAATTCTTAATTTACGATGCATTTTCTTGATGAACAAAATGACCTAAAAAATCTAGTTTTTAGACAAAAAAAATATTTTGTGTGCTTAAAACAAGCAAACCTATCTGGCAATTGCGTAAGTAAAAAATCTTGAAATAAGTTTACTTTTTTCTCAAACATTTAATTCAATAAATAAAAACTAGATTTATTTTCTTAGGTCATTTTGCTCATCAAGAAAATAAAAAAAAATAATTAAAATAATAATAAAAAATAATTAAATAATTAAAACAATAAAATAATAATCTTCATTTAAGAATTATTTTATATTTTTACTGAAAACAAGACAAAATTACTAACTAAGAAAGTAACTTTTTGCAGTGTAATCAATGCAAAGTAAAATAATAATACAGACAATAAATAACATACTTTTTAAGCAAGAAAGAAATTTAGAAAGTAACGCGTTTCTACATTATCCTAGTATTTGATGTTTCAATTCATGCCCAAAAGGTTAACAACATCAAAGAGTTAAAAATCTAGGACACTTTTCCCTTTAAGGCGTGGCTTTGGTCGTCACGTGATGTGAGTGACAGCTCAGCCCAGTTTCTCAGTCCAGTCAGTTTCCGTTAGATTTGGGAAAGATATTTTTTAGAGTTTGTGTTTTATAGATGAAGCGCACTAACGGAACCATGATGAACAAGAATCTACAGCAGAGGACCGGACACTTTTAATCTCATTTCATCTATCTTACAAACCTCTAAAATGTCCATAAGGGAATTAAAAGTTTGTCTTCTAGGGGTGAGTGTTATTCTGCTCTTTCTTGTCAACAACCAAGTTCCTCTTTCAGCGATGTGAGACGCCGTGCTTTGTTTAACAAATAAGCAAAGGTCTTTGTTTTTGTGAGCAGATGTTTTACTAGTGAGCTAAAGATGGAAATATTGCGTAAATTCATTCGTTAGGAATGTTTGCGGCTATGGCGTCATCGCCGGCTGGATTCTGGCCGTGTTCGCTATGTTGTTCTGGCGTACTGAATAGTGTACAGGGTTGAACTGTTTTGAAGCAGGATTTCGTATCTGTTTTGTAAAAATAAAAATAATAAGTTGTTAAGTAAGTATATAAAAATCTAAGTTATTGATTGCAGTTTAGAAATGCTGCGTAAACTGCGCATTTGCTATAATAAACGTTTAAAGCTGTACTACAGTATATTTTTATAAAGTTACTTAAGCTGTATGCATTTTATTCATTCAATTTAGGTAAAATTGTGACTACTTTAGACTGATCATGTAATGATTTAAATAACACATGATTACTTTTTGCACCATCCAATTTTGTAACAACTTAAAGAGCACCTATTATCCGATTCATGATTTTACATTTCCTTTGCTGTGTAAGTACATGTTAACGATATACAAAGGTACACATCCCAAAGTAAATGATAATGTGAGTTATTGTCTCCAACTTAAGGGACACTGCACTTTTTTGAAAATAAGCTAATTTTTCAGCTCCCCTAGAGTTAAACATTTGATTTTTACCGTTTTGGAATCCATT
This sequence comes from Misgurnus anguillicaudatus, assembly GCF_027580225.2. Classification (NCBI taxonomy): domain Eukaryota; kingdom Metazoa; phylum Chordata; class Actinopteri; order Cypriniformes; family Cobitidae; genus Misgurnus; species Misgurnus anguillicaudatus. The sequence goes on along the minus strand of NW_027395276.1, from coordinate 1,655,720 downwards.
CAGCCGATCTCCGGGTCTGGCGCTAGCACTTTTAGCATAGCTTAGCATAATCCATTGAATCTGATTAGACCATTAGCATTACATTCCAAAATAACTAAAGAGTTTCGATATTTGTCCTATTTAAAGCTTGACTCTTCTGTAGTTACATTGTGTACAAAGACCGACAGAAAATTAAAAGTTGCAATTTTCTAAGCCGACATGGCTAGGAACTATACTCTTATTTTGGCATAATAATCAAGGAGTTTGCTGCCCTATACATGGCTGTAGGAGGCGCAATGATATTACGCAGCAGCCAAAAATAGTCCTCTTAGGGGGCGTGCACACCAACGCTTTTACGCCCGCGGCCGGCGCATGTTTTCAATTGTTTCCAATGGAAGCTCGGCATTTTCAAATAAGCCAGCAGCTAGCGGGTTTTTTACGCGCTGAAAAACGGCGCTCTGCGATTTTTCCGCGCTCGAAGCTGAGCGTCGAGAGTTGAAAGAGATTCAACTGTGGGAGAAAAGCTCCGCTCGTCAATGTCAGTTCTCACACGGCCACCCAATCACAGTGGAGGAGGGGCGGGACATTACCACAGCAACCAACCGGCTCGCAGCTGAAGTATCACAGCTACCAAACGCTCAGCTGAAGAAAGCTGGCACTCAGCTGAAAAACAGCATCCTCAAGAAGTTTTCAGCCGCGTTTAAAAGTTTTGGTGTGTCCAGCACCTTAGTATCTTTCAATAGCAGGGAACTATTTTCAGGCAGTGCGTTATATCACTACGCCTGTTGCAGCCATGTTACAGCAGCAAAGTTCTTGATTATTACGCCAGAATGAGAGTATAGTTCCTAGCCATATTGGCCTAGAAAATCACAACCTAATTTTTTCTTAGGACAATGTAACTACAGAAGAGTCAAGTTTTAAACAAAATATCGAAACTCTGGTTATTTTTAGGCGCAATGTTAATGGACTAATCAGATTGTGCTAAGCTATGCTAAAAGTGCTAGCGACATACCCCTAAATCAGCTGTATGGATTCCAAAATGGTATGAATCAAATGTTTAACTCTAGGGGAGATGGAAAATTAGCATATTTTCAAAGAAAAGTGTGTCCCTTTAAATCTCTTCGTGGATTACAACAAACACACAGGGTGTGTTCGAAAAAAAACTCCTACTTTCACACTATATATAGTGGAAGGCGAGGCAAGTAGTAGGGCTGTGTTCAAAATATCGATACGACGATACATCGTCATGGACGCCGGACGATGCGCGCATCGATACAGCTCATTCCGTATCGATTCTGATGCACTTTTGAAAGTAACGTGACGAATCGCTGTTGATCCGTGATCCATATGGAAAGGACACATGTGTCCCGCGGAGTACATAGAGTTAAAGGTAGCGGGGTATACTTTCACTTTGCGTGTCTGTCTCGCTGGCGCACGTGTCTGCATAGTGAGCCGCGTACTCGCGTTCTCTCTCTCGTGTGCGCGCGTATTTAAAATCAATGAGTTCAGTACAGGGCTCCAGACTGCTACCAAATGGTTGCATTTTGCCACCAAAATTTGAGAGTGTGCCACTGAATTTTACACTCAGTCGCACATGTGTGACCAGTAAATTTGACCTTTTTTTTGTGATGTGACACTGAATTTGAGACAGGACCTTGTACTTTCTGCATTTATCATCAAAGTATTTATTAGTAATACAGTGGAAAGTAGTAGAAATGTGAATATTTGGTTAGCATGTTGATTTACGGTGTGTGCCCCTAAATTTTCTGGTTGTGCCCCTAAAATTTTCAGTTGGGGGCCACTGTGCTCCTAGTGATATTCGTATATTCATAGAATAATGAGAGACAAATATAATGCCTAAGGCACTATCTTTGTAAAACTGCTTTTAAAAAAACATAAGTTAAGTACTAACTCTGAGATTTTAAGTATTTCTATGAGTTACCCCAAAAGCTAATAAATGACTGGGAAAAACACAACTGTTACAACACTGCTTATTCAATGTACAATAAACAGATAATAATAATAATAATAATAATAATGTTACTAAAAAAAAGTAATTCAAAATAGTCTTGTATCGTGATGCGCATTGTATCGGGATACATATCGTATCGGTAAATTGTTGGCGATACACAGCCCTAGCAAGTAGTCCGAATTCATAGTAGCCTATTCCAAAAACAGTAGGCGAAAAGTACCCGGATGACCTACTACTTCTGGCAAGATCTCGAAGTGTTCATTCGATGGACCTTTTACTATCCCGCGATCCCCCGGGAGAGGTGTTATCCAACAAAGAAGAAGATACAGTATTTTATTAAAAAATGTCCAAAGCGGGTAACGTGGCTCTATTCCAATGCAAAAATATATATTGAACACTGTTGTGGTTAAATTGTGCTAGTTTATTCTCATTGCAATTAAAGACTAACTTGTTGTTATTACGACGTATGCCATGTGATGTATCAATATGGCGGATGTAGTATGTCCGAATACTTTCCATGTTCATACTATATAGTACCTGCTGTTTAATGGTTGATGAGTAGGTACTTCATCTAATTCAGTACCTACTGTTACTGCCATAGTATGAGATTTCCGACGCAGCCACGGATTGTAGGCAACATTTTGCTTCCTGGGCCTGTTGATGTGGACACGACGGTTATTATCATAATTTCGTCTGCTTTTGACTCGCAGCCTCTAAGATGTCTGTTTTTTTCATATTTAAAGAATTTACTACTGACTAAACCATGACTCAAACTTGAGTTTTGTGCAGTGCAGAGTAGCGCTTGGTTTTAGACATGGTTGCAGACATGGTTTTATGTTTTAGGATCCTTACCTTACTAACCTGTTGCATTTTGCTCAAGCCGCGCTGATAAAGTTGATCGATCAGCTTGGTCATCTGCATTTTCTGGATAAGATTCGGCTCGTATTGATAAGGTAGTAAAGATGATATTAACCTCTGCAGTATTGCATTAAGAGCTAATCTTCCAAACATGGTAAGGAGCGTCACATTTCCAGCTGAGGTCAGAGGTATTCAGGCCAATCACAATTTTCTGGTTAGCTGGCCAATCAGAGGACACTGCGCTTTTTAGAACAATTAGCTTTTTACAAAATTAATGCATTTCAGGGATGTGGAATTATTATTATTTTATTTTTTTTGAGCCACAAACCACGCAAACATTGTATTACAGTAAATGCATAAAATAACATTCATTTTAGCAAAGTAATAGGTGCTCTTTAAAAGTGAAGCATGTTTTGTAATTGATTTACAGTAGTTATTTTCTGTTTCACGTTTATCTTTTCTAATATTTACAGGATACAGGCGTTGGGAAATCAAGTATTGTATGTCGATTCGTTCAAGATCACTTTGACCACAACATCAGCCCAACTATAGGGTAGGTATCCAGTATTTGTTCACAAATGATCAGTTCCAGCATTATGGATGTGACATTTGCAACTCGAAATATACGTTTAAGAATGCATTTGTTATTAATTGTATTGAGCCACCTGTTTATATTTTCCTAAACCCTGGATAATAGAGTCCAGACATCAGAATAATATCAGTCTATACTCATGTTTTCTATTTAAGATGAGGGAAACATGCATGCGTAATGAATGTGACAGGTTTTTGGGAGACATTATACTTTGTAGGAATTCTGTGAATTAAAATGCACAAACCAGATTCAATAATACCAACAAATGAAGAAAGGATGTATCTTCAAAGAACAAATAATATTTATTTAAACATTTAAGGGGAAGAAACAGCATTATGGATGTGACAGTTCTAAAATTTGCACTTACTAAACTATGGAAAATAATACAAAAAATGCTCGAAAAACTTTAACAGAGACTTTGCACAAGTATTTAAACCACCAAATATTGACATTTGAGATTTCAGTATGGTTAAAACTTTTATTTTCATGTTAGGTTGACATTTGCATGGAATTGACCATATGTTAAAAGTATATGTTTTTATATAATATATTATTTGCATGTAATTGAGATCAGGAAAACACGTTTGAATGCTGCCGTTTAGACTTTGATTTATATGAAGTATGTGACCTGACTCTCTGCTTCAGTGGAAGAATGTGTCTAAGAATGTCTAATGGCTCCTGTATGAGTCAAAACCCCCATTCCAAAGTTGACTTGCAGTTTTATTTAAGCAGCTTTTTTTGCTAGTTCTCAGTTGTGTTTACATCAGCATGTTCTCTTTGTCCTTTTTCTCTTTCTGCTGTTAGTCATTCACAATTGGAGGGAACATATTTTTAGATTTCTATGTTGCAATTTAATCAAAACTCTTGCAAAACATTTTCGTAACATTGCGCATTATATATATTTTAGTCACCATTACTAATTGGTGTCATCTCTTTGCATGATGTCTGTATTTTACAGGTTTATGTTGTTTGACACAATTTTTATTAATTTACAAGGCCACTTACAACCTTGTGTACCTTGTGTTCTAGTATTTAGAAACCTGAATGGAAAAACATTTTTATATATTTCAGTCTTATGTTGTAGATTAAGGTTTTGAGTTCTTCTCCTAGAGATACATTGTCTTGTTGAGTTTACCTCTTATCAGTGTACCTCCTAGTAACATTGCATAAATGTAATGAATACAGGGTTTAAATTGGGCCGGGGCCGTCCGGGGCTAAGCTCCGGCACATAGGCTGAAGGTCTCGCTCTGCTCGTGCCAGTGTACCCGCTGCGCTTGTGCGTGTGTACTCGCTGCGCTGGTGCGTGTGCACTGACGCGAAGGGAATAATGCGTTTCCATTCATTATGGGGCATACTCACCAACGCAAGTTCAACGATTTGCGGGAGTAGATTACATACAAAGTCAATGCAAAGACGCAATCAGACGCGTCCTCGCACGGGGCGATGCAAATGACGCGAATTGGGCGGCGCAATTGCCGCGGAAACACGCGCTTTTCCTTTTAAACGCGTCTTCGCGTAAGTTATGCAACTCGAGCGAAAAAACTCAAGAACTTCAAGAACGCGCTTTCACACAGGATCATTTGACATTGTAGAGACGAGAGAGAGAGAGAGAGAGAGAGAGAGAGGTAATAATGGTGCCCACGTCGAGGAAACTTAATAGAAGACTAGAAATGTGTTAAGGACTAAAGTATGTATGTCACTCATCTAATTACAGTACCGGTATGTTAACTGGATAACACTGCATATAACTCATTGTATAGTTTAATACATTTATGTATTTTGATTACACAAATCAAACCTTACGATTGTTTTAGCTGCTGACCAGCATAGGGAATCTCTATTGCTAATTTATTAGACATGTTGATGATACAGTACTGTGTGTTGTACCTTTTCTTGTTAATTTAATCTTTTTGGGTAGCCTATCTTATGCATATAGAATTATTCAAGGAGGTTGATTCCTTTTACTTCATTTAAAGTTTGATCAATTGTGCATAATGACATGTGCAACAAATGGATATAGGGTGTCAAACTCATTGATTTGCATAATTTAAAATTCAGACACTCTTTATAAAATATTTGTGGTCAATCTCTGGCACAGATTTAATGTTGAAACTTATCAAATCCTATCAGAGGTCCAGAATGTCATTAAAACACACCAGTGGCTTTGCTGTCATCAGTATTAAACATGTTACCCCTTAAAGTACCCTCCCCGCAGATCCCCCCCCCACATAACAAATCCCAATTTAACCCCTGAATATATCACATTTTAACTAATATAACAAGTAGGAAAGCATGTAAGAATTTAAGATGGGAATATTAAAGGGATACTACAGCCAAATATCAAAATTCCCCCAAGATTTACTCGCCCTCAAGCAATCCGAGATACATATGACCATCATCTTTCAGATAAGCACATTTGGAGTTATTTCGGCAAATGTCCTTGGTCTTTCGAGCTTTATAATGGTAGTCGAAAACAGGGATCAGGGAACAACTTCTGACTTTCCAAAGTATCCCAAAAAAGTGCATTCATCCTTACAGAGGTAATCCACACGGCTCCAAGGGGTTAATAAAGGCCTTTTGCGGGTAATCAATGCAATTTAGTAAGAAGTATCCACATTTCAAACTTTATAAACTATAATAACTAGTTTCCAATAATGACATCTTGGACACCCATGATTCACAAGAGAACTTTAGCTTAGTGAGCGTTGGTTGCCATGGGTACATTGCGCAGTAGCTTTTGAGTCCCAAGATGGCGTTGTTACCGGAAGCTAGTTATTATTGTTTCTAAAGTTTAAAATATGTATATTTTTCTTATAAATTTGCATTGATTGTTTCCTGATCCTGTAGTAAATTATGGGGTATTTTTGATATTTACAGCATCTCTCTCTGTCCTCAGTGCTTCATTTTTAACAAAGACCGTCCCCTCTGGGAATGAACTTCACAAGTTTTTGATCTGGGACACAGCAGGACAGGAACGGGTGAGACTTTGTTTAATTTTGTTAATTAATTTGGCTTCTTTTTACTTTGTGAAAATTTTGGTCTTACTGTGCATAAATCCTCCAAGGATAGAAATGATCCGAGTTTCATTCCCACCTTGAGGTGCTGATTCTGTTCGCCTCTGTCCACTTACATGTTATCTTCTTTCTTACAGTAGTGTTGCCTTACATAAAAATTTAAGACACAAAAATAACTAATAAAATTTCTTTCCATGTTATCACAAGCCCTCTTCTTTTTCGGCCTCTCCCCTCCAGCTATACCTGCTTTCTTTAGTTATGAAATCCACATTTTCCACAATTGAGTCAAGTCCCAGTGGATAAAAATTGAGTCTTACTTTTGTTTTTCTATTATGTCACAGAGGACACTTTGGCATTTTCTCTGTCAAAATGCTGCATGTTTTTATGTTCTGTTGATATTTGTTTTTTGTTATAAATAAAATTTGGTGCCCGCAATACAAACACAAAATATAAGTTGGGTATTTCCCACTCATTCCCGTCAGTCCTTACCATACTGCTTTATAAGCACATAAGCATAATGTATTTGAACTTGTGTCACTGCACTTAACCTATTTAGCTCAGTTGGGGATTTTTTTTAAAACATTTGTGGTTTATGGTTCTTTCTTTTCAACAAAGAAAGGACGTGCAGAATGCCTTTTCCTTTAATTTTTTACCATAAAAATGGACAGTGTGAATGTTTTGATTATAATAGAATCCAAATAGAAATTGCACTCACAATGTATCATGTAACCAAGTACAAATTGCTGTGTCTGCTTTAGCATTTCTGTGTTACATTTTAACATCAGTTAATATTTTATTTCCAACACACAGATCAGAGGTCACTGTAGTTGTGAGTCATTGGGTGTGGTGGAAACATGTCTGTGTGTTTGGAAAATGATATACGATTGCTTAAAAATATGGGTCTAATTTTACAATCAACAAATTTCCTGCATAACAACAAATTTCCTGCATCTGTTCAAATCATCACAAATGATCATATTGGGGCAGTTCCTGAACAGGGTTTAGATAAATCCAGGATTAGGCCTTATATTGGGACATTTAAGTAGTTTTATAAACATACATACCTTACAAAAAATAAAGCTGGTGTACATCTTAAGACAAACAATGGCACTGATAGATGTTAAGATATGTTAGTGCAAGGTGTTTTTAAATTAAGGCAGCTTAAACGTGCATTTTAGTCTGGGACTAGGATAAGCCCTGTCCGGGTAACCGCCCCATAATGTTTGAAGAAGTTCATTTTATGACGGGACTCAACACTAAGGGGGCGTGCACACCAAGGCGTTTAAACACAGCTAAAAAGCCAGGTGGATGTTGACTGTAGGCGCTTGGCAGCATTTTTTCAGCTAAGCTTTTTGGTTGCTATGATACTTCTGCTTTATTTATCAGTCACTGAATGATGCGCCGGTTGGTTGTTGTGATATTTGTCCCACCCCCCTTCACTGTGATTGGATGGCCGAGTAAGAAGTGATATTCATCGTTTCACCCAATAATAACAAAAACTCCCGGCGCCCAATGCTGAACGTGGAAAAACGCTGAGTGCTGCACTTTTATTGAAAACATACGCAGAAGTAAACGCTTTGGTGTGCAAGGTACCTAAGGTTTTATCTGCTTGTCCAAGTGTAAAGGCCGGGGTACACCTTTTTTCCGCGTCCGGCTCACGCGCTCAAGCGTCCGCGCAGCTTTCCAAGTATACTCCCCGCGGCTACACACGGATGGCCGCACTCGACACTATACGCAATACAAATGATTTCTTATTCAAATTATTACTCTAACAGGCCGTCAGGGCAGCACTGATTTGGCGACATTTACAGTACATTAAAACATTAGGATAGGTGAAGAAAAGTAACCGATCCACCATTGCAAACACAGTTTAGAACAAACAAGAAGACAACAAAGAACAAGAATCAAACATTATGGTAACAAACATGCTCCACAGCTTTCTGTTCATGGAAGAAGTAAAAGTTAAAGAAGAAAAACGATAGTGTGTGTGCAAATGGTGTCTATTTCCTTTGTTTATACCACGGGTCTGTTGAATGCTGCATTCTGATTGGCTGAGAAATGTTCTATGGGTGTTGATTATTTTTCTGTAAACCGCACACCTAACTTTTCAAATGTCTTAAAAATAGGCACCAGAGCAATATTTGTGGTAACCGTGGTATAAGCGGAATAATTGACTCCGGTCCTTTGAATTATTTGAAAATAATACTCTGCTTCGCGTCGTGCCACATTACCACCTTGGTGTGCATTATTTTCTTATAATTCAATGGCCCATCGTCAATTATTCCTTACATAATTGTTTGTAGTGGAGTGTCCTGTCTAAATATTTTCACTCGCATGCGCTGTTGTATGCGGACTGTACGCGCACTGTCCGCGTGGTCTCAAATTTTGGACCGCGGACCCTCCTGATGACAAAAATGACGTCATGCGGACGGCGCGCATACGCGGACGTCCCTAGTATACTTTCGGCTTAATGCTGCGTTTACACCAGCCACGGTAGAGCCGCCAAGCGCAGGTGATTTACATGTTAAGTCAATGCAAAGACGCGATTAGGCATGCGTTGCACGAATTGCACAAAACACGCGCCGCGTTCTGCGCGAATTGAGCGTTGCTGCGGGAAATGCGTGAGTTGAAAAATCTGAACTTCGCCGGATTTCCGCACCGCGTTAACCAATCATGGCCTTGCTGTAGTAGTGACGTGATTACAGGAAGCAAGCGGAGTTTCAGCAGAGTCGCAGAAGCCCCTCCCCTGTGGCGGATTTCCACGTGAATATCTTGAATGACTAGAATTTCATGCGTGGCTTTCACGCGCGAATGAAACGAGTAAATTCAAATGTTCAAGCGTCCAACTATGCGCGAATAGCGCGTTTCTGCTGCCTCTACCGCGGCTGGTGTAAACGCAACATAACAGTATGCAACATCTAATGTGATGCTAGCCTTAGCTAGCAGACACCAAATCTTAATGTTTAAAGTCACAAATCTGTTTTAAATAGTTTAGCTATCCTTTGATTTCTATGTGTCTGACACCTAAATATGACCCTGGAGCACAAAACCAGTCATAATTCGCAGGTAAATATTTGTAGTAGCCAACAGTAGATTGTTTGGGTCAAAATATCTTTATCGAACATGATTTTTCCTTATTATCTTATGGTAAATATATAAAAAAGTATATGTATTATTAGTAATATGTGTTGGTAAAGACTTTATTTGGACAACTTTAAAGGGATTTTTATTTTTGCACCTTCAGATTCCAGAATATTGTCCTATCAGAACAAACCATTCATTAATAGGGATGTAACGGTTTAATCGCATGTCCCATTAAAATTGCCTGTCTGAATTCGATTTTGAATTGCAAGGCTGGGATTCTTTGTTTCATGCACAGCTTATGCGTGTACTATGGCATTTGGTCAGTAGGAAGTCCTTATCAATCTAAAATCATTATGAGTCGGAGTCGTTTATAAAGTGCATTTAAAAAAGCAACACTCGTTAAATAAAAATCATTCAAAATATTCAAAGTTTCTGCATGAGAGTGCACCCTGGGGTTCGGATGTACCGGGATTTGACCGTAATTCATTAAAATTCATTCATTGAGAAAACGCGCATTTGCGCGGTTAATCGTTACACCCCTGTTTATTAATGAAAAGCTTAATTATTCAACAGACAATATATAAATCTAATTTTTTTTTATCCTCTTATGATCAGTTTTGTGGTCCAGGGTCAAAAATGGATTTCATAAATCTTTAAATAGCTTTAATTCTTTTACGTAATAATAGAGTATATGTTATTATTCCACAGTTTCATTCATTGGCTCCCATGTATTACCGAGGCTCTGCGGCAGCCGTGATTGTGTATGACATCACTAAACTGGTAGGTTCTGATACAGTGTGTTTGTCCAGTTCATAAATGTAAATGTCTTAACATTTAGTAATTTTCCATAAGAAACAATCATCTCAATTGATTCTTCTAGATAATGCATTAATAGAGTCAACAATTTTCAGGATGTCAAAACATTTCACGTGGATCTCATATAAAATATTAAGATATAAGATAATTTAAGTTACCAAAGTAATGAAAACTCGTGTTCTGTTTTGACTGTATTTCTCCAAAGGAATTTTTGGAGACACATTTGTTTATTCTTTAATGAAAGTTAAATCTTGAATGAAACAACTCAACATAAGAGCATAAAAGTCCCCTTAAGTTTTATCTTTGTTGTTTCTCATGTGCTTGTTTGCAGGACTCTTTTCAAACATTAAAGAAATGGGTAAAGGAACTGAAAGAACATGGACCAGAGGACATAGTTGTGGCTATAGCAGGAAATAAGAACGACCTGGGTGACATCAGGTTAATAAAACCCTATATTATAGAACCAATGATATTCTTCAGGTTTATTTCCAGACACTCGTGCGTACAGTATTATGTTTTTTTTATCTAAAGGGATAGTTTGGGACAGATGAACACAATTTGAGTTATTTTAGAAAATGTCTTTCAAGCCCAAAAAATGCATTCATTCTTCACAGAAGTAATCCACATGGCTCCATGGGGTTAATAAAGGCCTTCTGAGGATAATCCATGTGATTTTCTGGAAAAAATCCATATGTAAAACTTTACAAACGAAAATAACTATCGCATAAAAGTCAAATTTAAATCATAATTGACCCTGTTTGCTGTATTACTACACAATAAAAGTCTTCTTGTGCAAGATTCAGTACATATTATTTCACAAAATAATAATAATAATAATTTCCCATTCTGACGTTATCTACACCAGGGGTTTTCTAACTGGGGTCCGGGTACCCTCAGGGGTCCCCCAGAATATTTCAAGGGGTCCCCAGAAAATGTAAAGAGGAAAAAAGACAAAGCACAAATCTTGAAAAGTCTATGGGTAGTTTGTTAACAAGTTTAGCTGTCTTTATAATATTACAATTACTATATTTACAATTACAGTTTAAATGTTTCTTTGGATGTAAATATTAGGAAAGGGGACCCTCGCTAAAGGTTCATCATATGTGGGGGTCTCAAGGGTCTGCCAAATGTGTAAATGTAAATCCCATACAATCTTCTGCAAACTCACTGAATGGTCACTTTTCATGATTCCTAAAGAAAAAAAATCTATCTAATCCTGCACTATTTTTCAATAACCTGTCTGTCGATGTCTTTTTAGGGAAGTTCCGACTAAAGAGGCGAAAGATTTTGCAGAGTCGATTGCTGCCATTTTTATGGAGACCAGCGCCAGAAATGCTGTAAACATAGAGGAACTGTTCCAAAAAATCAGTAAGAACTTTTTAATTGATCACACCCAGCACATCCCAGCTCCCTCTTGTAATCCATCTTTGTGTCTATCCTAGCATTGTCTTGATCATATTTACAAAAAAAATAAGTTTTTCATGGCACGCACTGAACCTTACTGAAGATAAAATGTTATTATTATTTTTTATATCCAGTCACTGATAATTTTTTTTTACTTTTCTTAACTTTTAACTCTCACCCACTCCTTTTTGAGTATTGAGGTGCATCTTCAAATAAATATAACAATAAATACAACTATTATTTCTTTTTTTTCACTGAGGTGTTTGGAGTTATGAATATTAAAAAAAGTTATAGCAATTTAAATTTATAAAAATAAAATAAGGCAATAAAGTATGTATTTTATTTTTAAAAACATAACATTAAAATTTTTAGTTTTACAAATGTTTTACAAAAATAAAGCCTCAAGTGTTAACTAATTCGGTTCCAAATTTCAAGTTAAAATAAAAAAAAGAGGTTTGCGTTACACTTTTAGTGGTTTTACCAACAATGGCAGTAGGTGTCAACGGTTTGCTGCATAATCTTGTCACAATTAATAAATTACTGTCACTGCATTATTATTTATGCAAAAAAGTTTTGAAACATGAAATCTACATTTTTAGAGCTTTGCGATGTTATATAGGTTGTCAAGATCTTTGAAGATTTATAGATTTATTTTGAAGGATATTACAATTATGAATATACTTAATATGTATTCTTCGGGTTCAGTGACATTTAACAAAATTACAATATATAATATAGGGCTGTAACGATTAATCGTGCTAATGCGCGTTTTCTCAATAAACGAATTTAAAGGAATTACGGTGAAATGCCACCACATCCAAAAGCCAGAGGGCGCTCTCGTGCAGAAACTCCCTTTGTGGCACAGAAGTAGCATTACAAACGCTATTCCAGGAAATGTCTATAAGAATATTTATATCGCCGTTCTTCAGATTGTTTTAGGTATTTTCATGATAATAAAGAATATTTTGAATGATTTTGTTTAACGAGTGTTGCTTTTTTAAATGCACGTTATAAACGACTCCGACTCATAATGATTTTAGATTGATAAGGACTTCTTAATGACCAAATGCCGTTGTACACGCACAAGCTGCGCATGAAACAAAGAATCGCAGCCTTACGATGCAGAATCGATTTTAGACAGGTCTTTTTAATGGGGGGAAACGTGATTTATTGTAGTATATACAATTTCTATCATCGAATGGACTTAAAATATGAAAACTACATTCTTAGAGCTTTCCAACAATATATCGTTTGTCAAGAATATTTCAGGTTAATAAATATGTAACAACACCTTGGACCCACATGTTGGCCCATGATATTTTAGAAAACCACTCTTACTATGTCTGTTTTTGCAAAATGGTGATGAACTGAAACCTAAATCTGAGAGCTTTCCAACAATATATTGTGTCAAGATTAGTGTAGGTTTAGACTAATAAATTGTTTTAAATATGTAATAGCAAACGTCTCACAGCTAGTAAAATATATACTAATATGTTTTAAGTCAAAACAACTCAAAGTTTTAAGGCAACCACACTCTTAGAAAGGATGTGTTAATTTTTTACACATCATTGTGCGGTAAGCTTTTAACACATTATGTGTAATTTTAACACATTATGTGTCATTTTGTGTTGATTTTGTGTTCAAGTATAACACATGTTGTGTTAAAAGTAACACAAAATGTGTTGTTTCAATAATAACACAGAGATGGGTGGATTCCAGGACAACGCAGTTAGTGTGTTGTCCCAGAATCAACACTAATGTGTTGTTTTTAACACATTCGTTCTAAGAGTGCAGGAAACTTACTTTTTTTTTGTAAATTTATGGTAACAGAGGCTATTGCATAATATCATTTTTATTGTGTTATTGTTTTTCTTCATTTCCTGATCTTCTGCAGGTCGACAGATTCCTCCTTTGGAAAACACAGACGCTGACAGCAACGAATCTTTCAAATTGACGCGGCAAGCTCCTCCCTCCAGCAAACGCTGCTGTTAGACACCTCTCAAGCCTGGTCACACTACAAACACGCATCCTATTAACAACAGCAGTGCTCATCATAGTGCCTTGCTAGCGTATTACTATAAATATGTTTTTTTTTTTCGTTTATAAGACACTGAGGGATGAGTCAGTACTATCACCTTAATCCAGCACATGAGTGTTAGGTTAAAAATAAACCCAGGATATTCAAGTAAATCTGGCCTAAATAAACGTAAACCAGTGTTTTAATTTAGGTTTATTTATAAAAGGGATTTGGATGTATAAAGATGTTTAAGGCGTTAGTTTAATACCAAGTATTTTATACATATAGTAACATTGTATTTCTATAGGTTAGCAATTAACCCTTTAAAAGACCAAGTGCCTTTATACCAATTTTGTGCTATTTTGCTATTGTTTTTAAAAGAAAATCATAGTTTTGTTTAAGTCGTTTACATTTATGCATTTGCCAGACACTTTTATTCAAAGCAACTTACGGTGCAATTAACCTATAAATGTAATAAGTACATGCTATTTACAGGCAATCGAACTCATAACCTTGAAGTTGCTAGTGCTAAACTTTACAGCAAAGTTACAAGAAAGTTAGTTTTGTTTTATCCGATCGACTAAAAATACCTCAAATGTGTTGAAAGCTTAAAATCATACATGATCAACAATTTGCGCGAGATTACATACAAAGTCAAAGCAAAGAAGCGGAAAGACGTGAACTCACGGGATGATGAGAATGACTCGAATTGGGTGCTGTGATTGTCGTGAAAACACGCATTATTTGCCTTAAATTCATCTTTGCGCAAGTTTAAAATATTTAACTTAAGCAAAAAATAAGGATGTCACAAAGTTACATCCCGCGTTTAATCTAAAGTAAGGAATGCGATGCTTCGCACTTGGTGTGTACACCCCATAAATGTAGTTCAATATTTATTGTGACATGACATTTTATCAGGGACAGTTTACCCTGAAATTAAAACTTGTGTCATCGTTTACTCACCCTCAAGTTGTTACAAGCCTGTATAAATTTCTTCTGAATACAAAGGAAGATATTTTGAGCAATGTTTGTAACCGAACCGTGTATGAGCACTATTGACTTTCATAGTATTATTTTTTTCAACTATGAAAGTAAATGGTGCTGCTGCTGCTTCCTTCTTGATTACAAATATCTTCATTTTGTTCAGCAGAACACAGAAATATATACAGGTTTGTAAGGGTGAGTAAATGATGACATAATTTTCATTTTAGGGTGAACTATCCTTTATAAGCTCATTGAAGTGAGAAATTATTATTTAGCCACCAGAGGGCAGAGTTTACTGTTGAAAAGGCTCGAGGCTTATCCCCGACTAAAATGAATGTGAGCTGCTTAACTGAAAACAACTTAAACTGACATATCTTAAATTATATCACTGCCATGTAAAAACTTATAAAATGTGCTAATGTAACTAAGGTTTAGTCCTGGCTTTGTCTAAGCCTTGTCTGTAAAATCCCGCCCCAGTGTCTTTGGGTTTAAGCTTATCTTTTAATTAGGAAAACAAGGTTGAAGTGTTTCTGTCATGCATAAGTATTGAATGTGTCATTTGTATCAAAACAACTTTCTCTAAATTAGCACATTCAAACACCAAAACGTTGGAAGCATAAATATAATACTAAAGTCCGTTAATAATTATAATTATCATTTTATTTTACCTCAAACATAAAAAAAATGACCAAGAAATGTCCTCTAACTGTCACTAGTACACAGATTTGCGCTTAAAGAGTTCATATTACCACCTCAGAGGTACCAAATGTATACATATCTGTACCTAAATTGTACATACAGTACTATTAGAAGCTTTTCAAATAGCTTGGGACATTTTTTATGACATTGTCTGTTATAAATAATAAAGTATTACAGTCAACTTTTAACATAAGTGTAACATACAAGTACATTTATTAGTGCCTTAAAAACGATCAGAAAAAAAATTAGATGTGTTTATTGTGAAGCTACAATCTAAAACTTCCTTAAAGGCGGAGTCCATGATGTTTGAAAGCCAAATGTTGATATTTGAGATCACCTAAACAAACACGCCCCTACCCCAATAGAATCTGGACCTTCTGTTGATAGACCCGCCCCAACCCTGCATTTGATTTGATTTGATTGGCTATAAGTGTGTTTTGGTAGTCGGCCCGTCTCCTTTTCCAACGCGTTTTTCAAACATCGTGGACTCCGCCTTTAAAGAATTACTCCACTTTACAAAACAAATCCTAATTATTTAAACACCCCAATGTTATCCAAAATGTTGATTCCTTTCTTTATTCAGTCGAAAAGAAATTAAGTTTTTTGAGGAAAATATTCCAGGATTTTTCTCAATTTAACAGACTTTAGTAGCCTGGTGTTGTCAATTCTAGTTAGAATTTGAGTCTGATACGGCTCCATTGGGCTGTAATTATGGGGTGTGTTTCAACCGAACCAGGACAAAAATGCCTCTGCACTCAATTGGATAGATCTACAACCAATCAGAGCAACCGAGTGTGTGACTTCTGTCCTTTTGCAGCTTGAACTGCTAGTTATTTTGCTACAAATGAGACTAACATTACACTGTTAGACTTAATAAACTATAATTTCTACAGTTACTTACCACAAAATGCCCAGTAAAATACCATCATTTTCTTTTCCAGTTCATTACTGTAATATGCATTGCATTATGGGTATTAACATTTAATTTACAGTGATTTACTGTATGTTTTGAATTTGCGGTAGACTGCTGTAAAACAACAGCAGTAGTGCTACTGTAGTTGAATAAAACAGTGTTATAAAAGCATATAAAATGGAAAAATAAATGAAATTAATTACATTTTATTTGTTATCCTTTTAGCAGTGAAGCAAATTTCAAAATGTTAATTGTTTTTCAGAAGTGTAAATACCTGGGATCAAACCCGGGCGACCTGGGTTTGATTCCCCTTTAAGTCAATATATATTTTTTAAAACTAGGTTACAGTAAGGGTATTATTCTGTAAAATGGAACTGCGGTAAAGCCATCATACTGTAAAAACATGTACAGTTATGGTACTGTAATGGGGCACGTTGCCAGTGAGTTACGCATATATACAATAAAAAGTCTAACAGTGTATGATTGTACTAAGCCTGAGTTAGCAAACGTACATCGACAGCTACTATGTTTACAACATTTGATTCATATCACGACATTGTGAGTTATTTACTAAGTCATACAGTCAGTCTATCTCTTACCATTTGTAAGTTAAATGAACTTCATCCACGGGCTTCCGAAAAGGAGCTGGCAACGACCACTAGTTATATCCACGTTGTCGTGCGCACCGAGTTGCAATCCCTTGATTGCGTTTTTCTGTTCCCCTTTTAAAATCAATGTGCTGTCGATATCTTCTAGAACAGACTTGATGGCAAAATCCACACAACTGAATTCTCCAGCGGCAGCCATTTTGTTGTAAACAAAGCAAGCGCTCTTTGGTGACGTTGATTACATTACTGTTGATAATCTTTCCATCATCGCATAAAGCCCTCCCGGACAATTTGATTGGCTCGATCTGCTTTCGTCCGAGCATAGTAAAGCCACAATGGAGCGACCCCAGACCGAACTTCCCAACCTTAAATGTTGTGGGCGGGGCTAAGTTTGGCTGGCACCCAGGCTAAGACTTTAGTGGACCTCAACCGTTTACAATTTCAATTTCTTCTTGACAAAACAAAGAAAGACATAAACATCTTGACATAGTAAATTATCAGGGTTTTTTTTATGAAAGTGGAGTGTTCCTTTAAGTAGTCCTAAAACAGGCATCATATACTGATCCTAATTCAGTTCTGTTTTCCTGAGAAATGTAGTATACAGTATGAACTTGATGACCATTACAGAATGATAAGCACAAAATCTGGTTTAACCTGTTCATTGTGTGTACATCGTAAAATGTATTATTATGTATTCTGTACCTGAAGAAGATCATGTGATGTACATTAACGTGTGATAAACATTTTCCTTTACATTTTGCTAATTCTTTGAGTAATTGTATTATTTGTTAGTTAACTTAATCTGCTCTCATGTGATGTTTTGGTATGAAGCACATTGTGTTTTAGATGTCATCAATAAATCATGTGTGCATTATTTACAAGTATTTACTCATAAAATGCTATTCCTAAGTCTTTTAGGTTGTCCAGTGTGACCCTTTAGGAACGGGATAAAGTCTGCGATTGTTTTAGAGAATCGCAGATGTCTAGCAGAGGTCATATACAGTGTATACACTACAGGAGAGATTTATAAATCCCATAGGGCCAATTAGGTGCATGTCTGGAAACCGGTGAGTTTTTTTACAGTTTTATCCTAAAGTTTACTTCAGGTCCAACATTCTAGTTACTGTATCTTCAGCTGTTTATCCTGAACAGAAATATCTGTTTCAGAGAAGTGCTGATATTTGGACTTTCAGGGTTCCCACGGGTCCTTGAAATCCTTAAAAGTTTGTGAATCTGGGTGAAATAATTCAAGGCCCTGGAAAGTTCTTGAAAATATACATACATAGGTACAGATCATTGTGTAGGATAATATCATAAAAATTCTAGACTTTTTAAGCACACGTGCTAAACTGTTTGCTTTAAATGCTTATATATCTTCTTTATGCGAATGTTGATTCATACCAAAATGCTTTTTTGCATAGTTGTGTTTGACACATGAAAACATCTCTGGTTACGTATGTAAATGTTGTTTCCTGAAAAGGGAACGAGACGCTGCGTCTCCCTTGCCATACTTCCTGCGTCCCTGTAACGCCGTCTTTGGCAATATTTCAGATAGCGAACTACTTCCTGGCTCCTGCGTCACCCTGTATTTGTCGTTAAGCCTCGCTATTGGTTGAATTTGATATACACATTCAGACACACTTACCCCTGGAGGCGTCCCCAAAGTGTCACCGCAGTGACGCAGCGCGAGTTCCCTTGAAAGGGAACTGTAACAATGTATTCTAAAAGGTAACACGATGTAATCTTGCTCTCACTTGAAATGTGTCCCCACATTTAGTCCTTGAATTTGAGGGTATTGCACCTGGAAAGTCCTCGAAAGGTCCTTAAATTTGAAGTTAAATAAGGTGTGGGAACCCTGTTAGAAACCCTACTCATGTAACAGTCTTTAAATAGGGAAAACATGGAAGTGTTGAGTGGCTTCTACATTCTTCCCTGTTTGGATCCTAAGGAATGAATGGGGCTAGGCTAAATGCTAACACATTGATGAGGCGCTGTACAAAGATTAAGTCTACGCATTGAAAAAAGATAGAGATGTATTAATTCATCTAAGTTGAGGTAAGAACATAGTAAAATATAAAAAAACTGTGGTGTTTTTCTTTAAGGAACAGTATGCTTTTTGAGTGAAACTATTACTATTACTAAAATGATGTAGTGTGAGACTTAATTTTATAAACAAGACTTGAATAAGTATTAGGTGTTTCTATCCTCTTAGAAAAATCTGCACTCCATCTTCAACAGCATCTGGTATCTGTCATCCAGTTCCGCCTTTGAATGGCAGGAGCTGCCCTCACATCGTACGTCTTCATTCTGATGGATGTCTGCAGCCTTCAATGGGATAAATCGTCTGATCTTTCCTCTTGGCACTTCGCTGGTCTGAGCCTCATTCACAGGTACATTCTTCACGGTATCTTGAAAGGAAGATTAAACTAAGCCACACCAACTGTCTTCCCTTGGTGCTGCTTGGTAACAATGATTTTTCCTTTGCAGATATTGTGTTGCAAACTCACAAAATGTATGGTGGGATTTTGTGTAATTTGCATAGTGTTCAAAGTAGTTCTTAGCTTTTTAAAGATGTTGCTTTATGTATTTGGAGCGTTATTTTGTGTTTTGCACATTTGTGTTCACATGATTTATTGTTTAAAAAACACATTATTTGGCAACCAGTTACTTTTCTTCCGAGGGACGCAAATTCAAAATATGTGTTCGTTGCGTCATGTTAACCATGTGCATCATACATCATGCCAAATTACGTGCCTGCTGCACACACCTCAAAAGGTTTTATGATAAAAAGACGCTCACGTTCACAAAATACTCGCAAGACGTTAACGTAACATTAAACTCTGATTACACACTAGTTTAAAGGAACAGTATGTATGAAATGTATATCAATTAATCATAAAATGGCCCTGATATGTCACTAGACATTAAGAAATCATTTTCATTTCAAATACTTATAACACTGACAACAATGGTCTGGCCCTCAACTGATGTTTATGTTGTCATGTTGTGTATTGGCCACCAGTTGTGTGATTGCAAGTACCAGTTTTAGCCACAAGTTTTGTGATTGTTTTGTAGCTACAAAAGTGAGCGACACCGAGCGACACGCACTCGCTTGATGGGCGTTCCTTGGCTAGTTTCTAAAAGCGGTGTCAAAAGTCACTTTAGAGCTATTGTTAAGTTACAAGAACGGTGTTTTTGGATTT
This sequence comes from Misgurnus anguillicaudatus, assembly GCF_027580225.2. Lineage (NCBI taxonomy): Eukaryota > Metazoa > Chordata > Actinopteri > Cypriniformes > Cobitidae > Misgurnus > Misgurnus anguillicaudatus. The sequence goes on along the minus strand of NW_027395276.1, from coordinate 1,635,577 downwards.
AAAAGTATTTATTTCTCGATAAAAGTAACAAAATATATGAGATAAAATTCCAAACTTATCAGATATATACATAAATACACATTTTCCGCCATCTTGAATTATTTTTTCAGGCTATGTTTACACGTGGACGGCTATTTTCATAAACGGACATTGACATCGTGCACACGTCAGTTTTCAGAAAAGTGTTTATTTACACGTAGACGTGCATATATGCCGTCAAGAGAAGCTCAAGCCCACGTAATGCCAATCACCGGCAGCGCTGGTGGTGACGCGAACTGGTTCTTCATGTTGGAGGGAGGAGTTGTTGCAGTAGGTGATCGATGACGTCAAAGTACCGCAACAGCGAGTTGAGCAATCACACGTAGAGGTTGTGACGTAATGGTTTATTATTGGCTGTTAAGTGCTCGGGTCAAGGGTTGCCAGGCAACCATCCGGGTCACTCTGTATGTGAGAGACATGACACGAGGTGAACTGCTATCTGCCGGAGTTCTTAATAAAGCTTATATTTGAGTTCGTAAGAGTGCCATCCTTTTTGTATCATGACAGAGGTCTAATTTCGAATAGCTCTCGCGGTACTTTGACATCATCCGTCTGTCGGTTCTTGCAGCGCCGCATGAAGTCAAACACGCGTAAAATTGCTGACCTCCGAGCACTCGACTCTGCTCCTCGACGTAATGGAGCAGCTGTATTTGCAAATACAAACACACGAAACGAGTTTGCACGAACATAAATGTGATCTTGGAAGCGTTCAGAGTAGCAGTCACATGTAAACATAGGTCGCACTTTTGACGTAGGTGCGAGCTCAGGTGCATACTCAGCAACGTTGCCTGCTTAAACATCCGTTTGTCTCAGTTTACATGCAACCATGCAACCGAAGATTTTCAAGATCTCCTCCCTGGCCGGAGTTTTTAGAAACAATCGGTTTCAGAGGCGAGTTCTCCATTTGCGTGTAAACGAGGGCCACAAACAAAGGTAAGTCTCTCAGTTTTTAAAAATAACCATGTACCTGTAAACAGGGCCTCAGACTCGACCACAGACCTACGTCACGTTGCTCCTTTACTCCGATTGGCAGTCGCTTTGTCGCATCGCTCAGCATTTGCATAAAATAGCCTGCTTGTCTATTTTGGCCCCGCCTTGCTTTGCCCAGCAAACGGCCACTCCCATTGAAAATCAATGGTAGCCTGTCACACTGTCTCTTGTAGCTAATGTGACTGGGGGGTTACACAGCAAATCTTGATACCCAATTCTGATTTGTTGCCTATATCCTGATTTTTTGACGCCCCGCTTACATCATCTTTTAAAAGCGTCTCTTATGCCATATCGGCATTTACAGTAAACACTTGGCAAAACAATTCAAGGTAAACTTACAGGTACTGACCCAGAACAGCTTAAACCACAGAGGAAGTAAAATGTTTTATTTCTGTAACAAGACATTAAACATTGTAGCCGTTGTGCAAAGAGGAGTCATGTGATCATGGGTGGAGTTGACGTTGTTTTCCAGCGTCACATTTTCAATGACACACATCTTGACATGGAAATATCTGATCGAATGCATGTATCCGATTTATTTCCACAAATGAATGAGGCCTAAAACCAATTAATGAATATCAAAATCTATGCGTTTTTAACATGCTTAGACGTTCGTGGGTCATGCAATGTAAATGCGGCCTTTATTGATTTTTTTTTTTTTTTTTGAGGACAAGCAAAAACGAAAGGACAAAAATGTGTGCCTAGTTTACTCCATGATTTAAAGTTTAATTTGTGTTTTTGGTTTTAAGGTTTGCCACTAGTGATATCCAAGGGATTTGCTTTATTTATTTCAGTAAGCTTCGTAACACCAGGTCAGCCCTGTGTCAAGCACAACTCCATCAAAACATTGAGAATAAAAGAAATTGGTCATTCTGTAGGTTAGGAATATTGTTGCTATTAGTGACCTTTGGTAAAACTTTGTTCCCTTTCAATACAAGCACTCTTGATTTCTATTGCGTCTGGAAGGGAAGATAAAGGCTTTTTTGTTCTGCGTAGATTACTTTCTTAAGTTCCCAACTCTCTCCCTGACCCCACTCTCATCTCAGGTAAGACATCGTGGTACCCGATTGACCTCTCTGATGTCAGGTGTCTGTGGGTCGTGGGTGTTTGTGACAGGTTAACATTGGGGTATATTACGTCTTTTCCACGCGTTTAACAGATCCACGTGCGTCCGCCCACCCACAGCGTGCCTGGACTTTCTCACCGAGGAAACAAGTGGGCGATTTAAGAGAAGATAGCGGAATGAAATAACTTGTGGCCAAATGTCAGGAAATCGTGTAGCCTGCGTCACCATGGGAACCAGTTGGGAAAAGACAACAACAGTGGTTTCTGACTGGGAAGGCAGGATTTCTCAGTGGGTAGACTTGGAGATGATGGTGTTATTTTTTTCACAGAGTCTCGTAAGCTGTTGTCATTGCTGCTTTCTCTTTTAAAGCCTCATGAAGTGGCTAAATAAGGAAAGTTATTTTTAAAGACCTTTTTATGCCTGAAATTTGTTAGTCTGGACTCAGCGAATGAGTTTGATTGTTTGTCTCTGCTGGATGACAGAAATGGATGTTTTTTACATCATTTCCTGTCTTTGTGACTCATATTATAAATGCACAGAGGAGAGCATGTGAGAGATGTACAACTGCGAGTCTCAGAATTAACATTACTGTAGATCGATGTTTTGCACTGCTTGTTAAAATATCACACATGACACTTTTTAAACTTGATTTGATTTATATTTATGCAAATGGAAGACACTTTTATCCAAAGTGACTTGCGGTGCATTCAAGCTACACATTTTTTATGTAAGTATGTCTGTTCCTTGGGATCAAACACTTGACCCTTGCATTGTTAACACAATGATCTACCAATTGAGCTACAGGAACACTATTTTGTAGCCTGATGTTATAGTATGTTGAGATTTTTACTTTTAATGTCTCTTAAATGTCTTTGGAGGTTCTATGAAGTACCTTGGGTTTAATACAATAGCATCTGTAGCATTTATTAAAACATTTTGACTCCGAACACACAGATACATTTTTCATTTAAAGTTATAGTTCACCCATAAAACTAAAAGTGTCATCATTTACTCACTATCATGTTGTTGCAAACCTGTGTAAATTTCTTTGTTCTGATGGACACCGAAAAATATATTTTGAGGAATGTTTGTAACCAAACCGATCATTAGTCCCATTCACTTCCATAGTATTTGTTCCTACTATGGAAGTTAATAGGGTTTATGAACGGTTTAAGTAAATGATGACAGAATTTTAATTTTTGAGTGAACCATCCCTTTAAGATTGAAGATTTCGTCTGAATGTTGAATAATTAAGTTTTCCATTGATGTATGGTACAATATTTGGCAGAGAGACAACTATTTGAAAATGTTTAATCTGAGGGTGCAAAAAAAATCAAAATATTGAGAAAATCACCATTAAAGTTGTCCAAATTAAGTCTTTAGCAAGACACATTATTAATGATAAATACCAGTGATGCGCGGGTTGATCCAAAATGAGTGGGTGTCTCGCAGTTACGAGTCATCCAAAAATATTTTTAATGATATTTGGGTCGCGGTCGGTAGGTCATTTGAAATAAAGATGCCAATTAACTATTTTAAAGGTGCAGTGTGTCATTTTCAGAAGGATCTCTTGACAGAAATGAAGACCATTTTATAATGAACCGTTATTTGTGTTTATTACCTTAGAACGAGACCTTTTTATCTACATACATCATGTTAAAAATAAATGTGTATATATACACACATTTTATATACACACTAGACCAAAATGATAACTGTGATCTTAAAAATCATTTAAGCTGAAGGTGTATGGTTAAATGCTTAAAATTACTTTTGTAGACAGAAATATACCTGTGCCAAACAGACTCATTTTTGTTATTGGAAAACTTACATTTTATTTTAAAATTTTATTTTTTGAAATAGATGACTTACACTGAATACTGAAGGAAAAGCAGTCAATAAGAGCCCACATTAAATATTAACTCTTTCTATACTCTTTAAAATTCATCCTAAATTGAACATTTAAGAAGCTTCTTTAAAAAAAGGGTGACTGCACTTCAAATAATAAAATCTAACAGAGTTTTGGTTTATTTTGGATGCTTTTAGTCACCAACATAATTTCCTAAGTTGCATTTGTGTTGTGCCATAGTTTGGATGAGTTTATTATTATTATGTTATATGGAATAATGTATAAATAAAGAACGAGTGAGTGTGTCCAAAATTTTGGCCTGTACTGTACATATATGATTAATTGGCAATAGCCCTTTACATTTAAATGTACATTTAATAATTTAAGTAATGGATGTCATAGATAGTCACAATTTTATCCCAAGCGACCTTACAAAAATGAGAAAGTTCGTTTTCACTCTCAGAAAATAAGGTACAAACGCTGTCACTGGGGCAGTACCCTTTTTAAAAGTACATTTTTGCACTTAAAGAGTGTATATTGGTACCTCAAAGGTACATATCTGTCCGTAAACGATAAATATTATGACCTTTTTAAAGGGTACTTTCTCTGTGACCGCGTTTTATTTCTGACAGTGCTTCTTGGTGTGCTTAATTTTTTTAACATGATCAAACCAGCGTGCTTTCTGAGGCCTTATCATGTATTTAATAGCTAAATGTTTCTTTGGATAACCATAATAGTCTTTAAATGCCTTGGGTGGCATGAAACCTGTACACTGATCATTGCTGAATGGGCGGCAGTTGGGCACAGGCTTTTGTTCTTCATGGATTAACTCAAACGTGCCTAATACTTTCATCAGATCAAGTAATACAGTAAAATTATTATTTCTATACAGTATTTCATACAAAAGCCTACTTTTGCACAAATATTTAATTGTGTTAAAAATGAAAGTGTCTTTGTGTGTCTGTTGCTCAGACTGTAACGCAGCATGGGAAATTAGCAAGAATGTGATTATCGTGTTTTTTCATATCTTCATAATGCACCACACCTCTCCTGGCAATTAGTAAATTGCATTTTAATGTTAAGCTCTGTCTAAAAGCAGAGAAAGAAAGAGAGAGAGTCTATTAAAACCAGGTACCCTGGGATGCAGTGTTTCACACAAGCATGTTGTGTTGTGCAGGAGAAACAGGCACGTTTTTTTCCTGTAAATTATTTAAACACTGAATTTTATTGGTGACATGTATCAACCATTTAATTTGAGGAAATGTTAATTACTCTTGTCAGTTATGCAGGTTTGTTATATGGGTAAGATTTAAGGTTTAAAGAGGTCATATGAGATTTTATTAAGGTGTAAAATAAATCTTTGGTGTCCCCAGGGTGCATCTGAAGTTTTAGCTCAAAATACACCATAAATAATTTATTATAGCATGTTAAATTTGCCACTTTGTAGGTGCAAGCAAAAATTTGTGTGTCCTTTATAATGCGAATGAGCTGATGAAATGCCAACATCGCAATGATAATGACTTTAAATGAAACAGCCAACATCTAAACCTAAGTTTTTAAAAATAACGCTACAAGTAAGATGTAAAATGCAATTTTATGTTTCAAACAGAAATTATGATAGAGAGGATAAAGTTACAGATTGCTGTTTTTAACTCTTCTTCAGTGTTACTTTTTAACACTCTGTAAGATTGGGATAATATATATTATACACCCAAGAGTGTTCATTTAACTCTGGTTCATTATAGTTCATTATAGTTAAAACCAGAACATAAAAATGGTGTAAATAGTTTAGTTTTACTAACAAATAAAATAAGTTTTCAATCTGCAGGACACATGCAAAATCACGGGTGACCAGGCCAAACTGAAGAATAAAATGTGTGGGCGGATTGTAATTGCAACTCTTGAGGAGTTGGGTTAACACTGGCATGATTAACTCTGTCAGTTAACTCCAACTCTGAACAACAATTTACTCTAAATGTTTTCAATTCAAAACTCAGAAATGTTTAACACTCAAATTTTAACTCTCCAATTTTTGCTCTTTAAATGTACTGTTTTACGTTTTGACTATTGATGAGTTGACATAAGTTTACATAAAGTTGAAGTTGTCTACCTTTATTTGTTAATTCAGTTACTGAAAAAGTACCACAGTATCACTAAAAAAAAAGATTTTTAAAGGTTATTCATTTGACTTAACCCCTTCCCCGCCAATTAAGAGAAAACGCTTCCCTGCCAATGACGAGAATTTCCGGTTTTTCGCAAAACCGCTATTATCCACCGGATGATTGATGGGCGGGGGAACGCGCAAAAAGAACCATGGAGACGGATGAGACAGGCGCGCGCTAATGCAGACCCGCCTCAATTCAATTCTTATGAAAGAACCCCTTGGCCATATTTAAGCGACCGCTTTCCACTGACGCGAAGCAATTGTTTCTTTCATATGAAAGGTAGGACTCATGTTCTCGAGTACGGAATTGCCAACCGGGTTTTTACCGCTACACTCAAAAAAATAATTCAAGCCCTTCTTAGAAATGTCACATTAAAATTGTGTTCAATTTATTTAAAATACCTCATTAAGAGCAATAAGTATATATATTTAATTAGTCTAACACAAAATGAATATGTACTATAAGGTATTGATTTCTTTTTAATTGCGTTAACACAATTAGTTTGAGTTTGGGTTCTGGAAAAATAATTTCCCAGCATGCTTTGCATGCTACTGCTTTTGGAGAGTATTTGTTAAATTAAGTGTTATTTTATGCATTTTTAGGTAAAGAGAAAGACTTAAAAGTGTTTAATGTCCGTTTATCTTATTGATTTAGAAGCCTTTGTGTTATATTTTTTCAAATTGTTTGGTTACCATCGTGCAGAAGAGTGGCGCTTGTGGTTAGGTTGTGGATATGACGTATATCTCTCAATGAGCACTAACTGTGTTAATGCCTGTTTGGAGATCAGTCTCTTCTCACATGCTCATCCAAAGTATCATATGTTATTATTATTAGCATGATAACATGTGCTAAGGCTAATTAGTATGATATAAAACGTTTTATATAAAATAACAGAATTGAGTTATTCAGACTACACTAAATAAAGTTGAGGCAACTAATTGAGTATTGCCATTTACTTTAAATTGAGTTGGACTAACTCAATATATTTTAATTGTGTAAAGCAGTTTTTTATGAGTTAGGGGTACACATTCATATTGGATGGAAATCCTGCCCACAATTTTATTGAGTTAATCCAATGAATAATTTTTCAATGAAGAGAGAGAGAGAGAGAGAGAAAGAGAGAGAAAGAAGAATAAAGGTCTTAGACATCAGGTAGGCTACCCAGGTCAGGGAAGCTAGAAGACAATAAACGTGTAAAGGATAAAATTATATAGCTATGGCACTCATCTCATTATATGCTCATTTAAACTATAGTTTAATAAAATAATGTATGTTACCAGCAATACATTAATTACAACCTTACTATAGTGATTGTATTTACTAGCTGCTGACCTCATATTATTTTTGCTTCAAAAGTGCATAACTCACATGTAAAAATGATTAAACAATTCCATAAATGTTTCTTAGTTTAAAAAAGCTTTTTATTTTATTAACTTTTTATTGCACTTTAATTGGATGAATATCCTCTTGTCTTTTTTGAACTATACTAGAAATCTCCACCTCTCCCCGCTGTAAAAAAAGTAACTTTTACTCTGAGTAAAGTTAAAATGAGTTACTTTTTACTTTTACTTGAGTAGATTTTTAGACCAGTAACTTTTACTTAAGTAAAATATTATTAAAGTAACTTTACTTTTACTTGAGTACAATATTTTATTACTCTTTCCACCTCTGGTTCTGAGGACATGTTATTGTAAATTCTGGAGTTTTCTGTTATGTATGTAGTTTTTGGGGGTTACCATATAGGTGTGAGTGTTTCACTTAGGTTCAGGATGAGTATGTATTTAGCTGTACTCGTTGAGTAATCATGTGTAAATAATGCAGCAAACTTACTTGTTCTTCCTGTCAGCACCATATGGTAAAAATTGTCTAACAAAAGCAAGTAAAGTTAATTGGCTCAATACTAATTTAATTTTCAATATGAATTTCAGCAAATTAAGTTGAGTGAGCTTAATTTTTACTTGTAAGTACAACCCCCCTGGCTTATGTTCAGATAAATCAATTCAATTGTGTGGAAATAGGTGTCATAAGTTTATTAGTTAAACCAACAAGCTATTTTTTATGTGTAAAAACATGTTGATGTATAATTTTTTACAGTAGGGTATGGTTTACTATATATTTGAGTACTTTTATATTTTGTATAAAGGAAATAACATAAGTTTATTTGAATGGTTAACACAAATTTGAAATATTTCTTATTTTTAACAGAATGTTATAATATTTATTCCTTTTACATTTACATTGTGAGAAAGTAAAAGTTGGGTCAACTTAAAAAAAAATACTTCATTTGGTAACTGAAGATTTTAAGTGAAATTTTAGGGTGATCTTATTTTTAATTAATTCAATTTAACACTTAAAATATTTAAACATTTTTAACTTAAGTTTTTCACTTAATGTGAAAATTTAAAAACAAATGTTGTTGTTACCAATTAAAGTTGACTTTATACATAAACTTTATAAGTTTATTTTCAAATTGTAAGTACCTACATGTGTTTTGTGTTGTACTGGTCCAGGTACTGTAAAGTGTTACCAAATGTGTTCTGTGATTTATTCAGTGGATTTATTGCATTCTGCAGAAAAGGAGGAGTGGCGTTTATTGCGTTTTGGGAAAAAGGGAGAAAAGATGACAGAATAACAAGGTGGATATGGAATTTTGCATAAAATTAAGAATTTACTTATTAAAGCAACACTATGTAGTTTACATGTAAAAATGACTTACAGCTCCCCCATGTGGTTGAAAAGTGCAACAGTGCCTGTTATCAGACACTCTTCTGCAGGCAGGGGGAGGGGCGGGGCTGTGTGCTCTACCCTCCACCGCCACTTTCAGAGTGTGCTTGTAGCAGCTAGGAGGCTGCTCAGATTGCAGCAACAGTACAATTTGTCCAGTTAAAAGTTGTTCTATCACTGAAATAATTTTAGAGACATTATTTAAAAGGTAAAAAAACTACATAGTGTTGCTTTAATACTGACCTGATACAATACTCTTTTTTTTAAATGCCGTTAAGCGCGTTTTAGAACCAAACTCTTCATATATTTTTATGTAACTTTAACTTAAAAAATTAATTTAACTGTTAAAATTAATTATAAGTTGTGTTAACTTAAATAAGTTATATTAAACTTAAATTAGTAGGTTGAATTAAATGGCAAAACTAAGTTGTTTCAACCTTTATGGTGCAGTTTTTTATAGTGCAAATGTTTTGATTAATGCCATTTAATGTTTTGTTTTTTTAATGAATATAACATGACAAAGATGAATGCATATTTATATATTGATTCAATAGATTTATAGCATTTGGATTTATTGCGTTTTGGAGCCAAACTCTTGATTTGACATCATTTTTACAGTGCAATAATAACTTGCCACCTTTGCCATGCACCGCAAAAAGGCTTCACATCTTCTATAACTTTAAATGCGTTTCTTTACATGACTTTTGGAAAAGTTTTTTGCTGTTGAAAGCACAACAATAGCATTGGTTTCCATAGCCCACTCTCCAAGTTTCCAGGGAAACAGACGGGCAGATCAGAGAACAGCAAATCAAACACAATTATACATCATCCTAGAGCACTATTTTATTCAACACTGGGCAGCTTTAATATTACAGCAGCTCACAGAGGTAAATAATGACCACAAAGGCTTTAATTGATGAGCCATTAGTGAAACCTGCGCACATGAAGCAAGCTCGTGGTTCTCAATACCTCACAATTTTCCAGGCATGTTTTAAACAAATGGTGTGAAATGGCACACGACTAGTATGAACTAGTAGCCTCCATTGTATGTGTAAAATAGCATGCATCATGCATTTTATGTATGCATTTAATGCATTATTTAATGATAAATGGCTCAAGTCGACTTCACAAATTGCATAATTAATTCAGCAAGTGGCTATTTAATTCCAAGTTTCCCATTTTTACTCAGGTTTGTATAAAATGTCATATACTTAATCTTACAATAATCCTAGTTGTTAACTGGCTCGTGAATTAAGCAAGCAACCATGATCACCGGAGACACCAATGTATCAGAAGACATACTGCTGCTTTTTATTTGATCCTTTATTTGTTTGTTGCATATCCTACTATCCAGTAGATAATAGGTTATTCCTATAAGAATTCCAATGTGCGTTCTTTAACAAATGTTTAAGAAAAAGCAATTTACAGCTACTGTGCGCAGCCACCGATAGTGCGCAATTCCACAGTAGCGCGCGTTATCGTGCGCGCACTCTTTATTTGCTTATATACGCGCGCATGGGGGTCGGTGCGCTATTAAAAGAAACGAATAGACTCGCTGTGCCAACAGTACAGTTCAGTCCTGGATTACTGGAGATCAGAAACCGGGTTAGACGAACCAAAGCATATGGAGTGACGGAGAGACCATTGCCAAACCAGAATCACTTCACGTAAGTTCTGCTGAGATGTTCAACAGGTGTTTGATACAGAGACAGCTTTAGGAAAGTTTAAACGCACGTTTATTGCGCAGTATTATATTTAATCATACGTAAACTTAGGACATATTTCTGAGCTGAAAAGTACTGATCATGCGTTAAGTGTTATGCAATCTAGATATATTACGTTTGTTTTATCGCATTATAGCTGTTTGACAGTCTCCGAAACGAGGTAATATTTTAGGTTGTTGTACATATATAATAATATAGGCTACAGTAAGCTATATAATGGTATATAAAGCAGGAAAGCATTGCAGTGTCATTTACTACAGTTAATACAATTGTACTACACTATTGTTAATTTATTTGAAATAATGAGCTAAACAATAACATTAAAATAATAAAAAGCAACGATTTGGAAAGCTCCTTACGACATTTTCCGGAATCCCATATGAATGCCTTATGTCTATTATGACTTTTAAAGTTTCTAGGATAAATATTTGAAGGGATTATACTTTTGAGTGCCAAGTCGATATTTTTAATCTATAAAGCAAACCGATGCGCTTCTGCAGTCAGGGAGCAAATTCTGCGCAATCCTATTTCATATTACAATGCTGCGTCTCCGCGCGTTACACACAAACATCACTCCTAAATTTAGTACGAAGACGGTATTTTTTATAGAGAATTGCATTTTATAAATGAGTGTGATGGCGTAGAAAGTCTCATAATAATTACATAATAAATAAGAGAGTATTATAAAAAATATTCTGATGATGATAATGGTTCTACAGACTTTAAAAAAGTCATAAAGAAAAGGTCCTTTGGAGAGCCAGAAATTGTTTATTGTGTACACATCAGCTACATGTAGATAACCTAAATATTGTCTATCTGGTTTCAAAATCAAGTTAATGTGACAGAATAAACGTGTTAACATCAGGTTACATCAGCTTTATAAGACTAGAATATGTAGAAATAGCAACGCAATCCTCTCCAAAACATTTAAACTTTCAAAACATACCTGCACTTACAGTAAATTAAATAAAACCTTTGCTCATTGTGCTTATGTTTTTGTTAAACTATGCATTATCATGTATTGTTTATATAAATTTGTTTATTAAGCTTGAAAGGCTTTAGCTGAGTCTCCCTGCAACAGGTATCTTCAATATTTCGACATTATTGCTGGATTTTAATCATCAGCATTTTCAAAACATCAAATCTCCACCAGGTGACAGTCTACTCTGCATTTAGGAGAAAGGACAGTTGTCACTTTACTGTAACCATTGAGGAGCTCAGATGCAAAAGCCTCTAAACGCCACCTCCGTCAAAAAGAAAATGATGATATTGACCGAACGCTCTCAGCACGTATTATATGTTCATCAATTACTTTGGCTTTAAATTTGCTTAATCCTGGCCTCAGGTCATTTAGAAATACCGACTTGTTTGTCAGAATCCATTAAGAGTCTGACAATAATTCTCATTTACAAGAAAACATGTCAGACGCACTTAGGGGTTTGCATCTTAGGTCCTCAATTGCTTTTGACTGTTAACAAATTAGGAGATAGTGTCAGTATCTGCCAAGAATCTGCGAAATGTGTAGGAATTCTACTGCCAGCATGTTGGTTTTATAAATGATGTCATGTAGCATTGCTGATGGTTTTTGTGTTTTGTGAAAACAGGGTGCGATTGCACATCTCTTCCAGACCTCGCCAAGAGATGTGGTTGTTAGAAAAGATCCGTGGTTCAGTGGAGGGGAACGTTACCCGTCTGGGCGACTCCTCCGACAAACAGGTCAAAGCCCCCACCTACTGCAACGTACTCACTCCAGACAAAATTCCAGACTTTTTTATTCCACCCAAACTGGTGTGCTGCCCCCCAGAGGCGGAGACACCGGAGATGAAACCCAAAAACGGGCTCCACTCATCTAGGTCCGAACAGACCATATGTTGCAAAACGCCGCAGGCCGGTCAGCGGAGCCCGAGACTCATTAACAAGCTCGCCGGAGACACAAAGAACTTGCTCAAAGCTGCAAACCGACACATTATCCAGATTGAGAGCGCAGATGAGCTGGTGGTCGGGGAAGGTGGCGACCTCGACACGAATGCTGACCCACAGTCCCAGACGGCCATGTCGCTGCCCTATGTGCCAAAAGCTCAAACCTCTTATGGTTTCGCCACGTTAATGGAGAGTCCTCACACGCGCCGTAAAGAGTCCTTGTTTCACAGCGACCCCACGAGTCCACTCACCTCACCCAACACTCAGCGCAAATCCCAGGGGAACCACTTGAACCCCAGCAACTGTAACGTTTCCCATTCCAACCCTTACAGATACTTCAGCGGTGGAGAGAGCGACACGTGTTCCTCAGCCGAGTCCTCCCCTTTCAATTCCCCCTTACTGTCCCGCTCGGCGTCCCTCCTGAAGATGTTCACCCATGAGACCCAAGCCAAAGTGTCTCGTGCCAAACGTTCCTTCGCCAGGCACAGTTCTCTTTCCACGGATGAATGCAGCTCTGTGGAGACCAGCCCGAACATTCAGCGGCGTTTCCGTTGCCCTCCATCCCCGGCGTTCCGAGGACGAAAATCCGGAGGGAACATGGATCGCTTCACGCAGCACACCGTCAACCTCCACAAAGGAGGAACCTTGCGCCTCTGCACAGACTATGACATTGACGCGGCCAGGCTTCACATCCGGGTGCTGGCCGCAGAAGACCTTTACGATAAGCAGTTTGACATAAAGAGCATCAATTGCTGCGTTTCCCTATATCTGAACCCAGGAAAGGTCCAGAAACAGCGGAGCACGATCATCAAAAACAGCCGAAACCCCGTCTTCAACGAGGACTTCTACTTTGACTCCCTTCCAGTGGCACAGGTGAAAAACCTGGCTATCAAGATGAAGGTGGTTAACAAAGGCACCAGTCTGAAGAGAGACACCTTGCTCGGAGAGCGGGAGGTCCCTTTGAAAGAGCTGCTGTCTGGAATCTAGAACCTGATTGCGTTTGCCAGCATGGGACAAACAAAGATGCATCTAGCACAGCCGACAGTAGAATAAAGTTGTTTTTAAGTTGATTTAAAGTTAAGTGATACAATTGTTTAGAGCCTCAATTGCTTTTGTGCAGAATGCACGAGTGATGTTGTAGGTTCTTTTTTAAATAGAGCTTATAAGCGTACGAGCATCCTCTGATAGTGTGTGTGTGAGTTCCCAGGGTTTGTTTTTATCTCTGAGATGAATGCTTCTGTAGACTCTGCTGGGTCTTACATTTGGAGATGCAAATAGATTTAAAAAACAGCTGCCTTTCCACAAAGCATGTACTGAAAGCAGCAGAATATCCTTACAGACCGAAGCTTTGAAGTCACCCTAGGCCAGTAACCAGGTGCAACTGATCTGATGTATGAACATATCAGTTTCCAAAAGTGATCGTGTTTGACACTATGTCTCTATTTTCCACAACGAGTATGAGACTGATATTTTTCTAAAGCTGGATTTACACTGCAGATCTTGATGCCCAATTCCGATTTGTTACTATATCCGATTTTTGAAGACCTGTTTACATCATCTTTTAAAAGCGACTCGTATCCGATATCAGCATTTACACTAAACACTTGGCAAAACAATTCAAGGTAGGCATACTGACCCAGAACAGCTTAAACCACAGAGGACGTAAAATGTCGTCATATGCAATGAACACAGACAAAATGATACCACTAAGTAGTCCTTTAGTCCTCCATTGGGCTGCTTAGAAGAGTCATGATCGTGGGTGGTGTCCTCCTGACTCTAGTGATTTCATTTGCCAGCGTCACATTTTCAATGACGCATGATGCATGGGAATATCCAATCTGGCATCTTACATTGTGGACGCAAATGCATATATCCAATTCATGTCCAATTTATTTCCACATGTGAATGAGGCCTGAAACCGATGAAGAATATCGGAATCTATGCGCTTTTTCCTGCTTTAGGGCTACTCGTCGGTTTTCATAAATACTTCTGGGTCGTTGTCCGCGTAGATGTGCATTTACACATGCAGACCACTGGTATCCACGTGTGTAACCCACAGTAGCAGTGCAACAGCCAAAGAAGAAGCAGCTTGGCCAGCAAACCCACAAACGAAGAAGCTGCTTGTAGTTTATGATTTGCGAAGACCAGCAGTGATGGAGGTAAATAGACAGTGATCACTCCTCAACCAGCCCAGTCTCACAAAATTTGTTATATATTCACGTATTTTTTGGATTCTTTTTTTGTGACATTATCACGAATTTCCGCGTTTTTTCGTGATCGTATAACGAATTCCTGTTTTCGTGTGATTATCACGTATTGGTTACTCAACTGTTTTGTTCTATTTTCTTACCATTGTCGCTTCAGTTTAAGGTTAGATTTACATAAAATGACATCCTTACCCAAACCCAACTCTAACCCCAACGCCAGGCGACATATAAAAAAATAAATCAGAAAAAATAGTATAAACCAATATATAAAGTGACATTCTAATGCAAGCACCAAATCTAACCTTAAACCGAAGCGTCAATGGTTTAAAAATAGGAATAAGCAGTGGAGTAACCAATACGTGGTAATCACACGAAAACTAGAATTCGTTTTACGATCACGAAAAACGTGGAAATTTGTGATAATGTCACGAAAAAAGAATAAAAAAAAGTACGTCACTATATCACGAAACTTTGTGAGACTGGGAAGCCTCAACTTGGCCCATCTTTGTTTTTACCAATGCGAGCGGAAATGCCTATGAAGAAATGCGAGGCAGATTTTTTTTTACCTGAAGAGAAGGGTTCTAGTGGACCAATCAGCGCTTGTGTTCCACTTAGAACGAACACGTTGTTAAAATTTTGCTGAGGTCCGTGTTAGGCTATTCCCAGCCTACGCATAACCTACGGTGTAGAACCTACGTATGACTATAAATGAACTTTACACATCCGTGGATCATATCTGATCTGTGCCACTTGAGGAGGAAAATCGGAATTGATTCACTTCAAATAGGCAGTGTAAATGCGGCCAACATCTCACTTTCAAAGTCTTTTTTATTTTTAAATGTTAATCGGTGCAGTTTCCATTTTCGAACACCATTCAGCCTTATCGACTGGCAAGCACTTCAGAGTTTTAGCAAGGGTGGGATTTATGATCGGACAGAATGTATGACTATATTAATGAATTATGTAAACGGTATGCTACATTTGAAGTCATTTACTTGTTTCAATGTAAAGTTTATTCGATTGTGCACTTGAGGAGAAATCCAGAATTAGATGTCTTGTTTAATTATATTGTATTGTAACACTAAGAAAAAAGAACCAAAATGTACAGTACCATGGTGTCACCATGTTTATTTGGATATGCTGCCAATATTTAGTATGGTAGTGCGAAGGTATTTTTTTAAGTATAGTGTGTGAGTGTGAATATGGCAAATATCCCGATGTTACTTTGGTATCTTTGGAGTGTTGTGTAAATACCATGGTACATAAATACTTGTGTTTGTTTCTAAATGAACTTTGCAGTGCCATATCAGCTTCTGTCTCAGTTGTGGAACGTGTGCACCTTATTAGAGTACATTGTTGTTTTGCATCGTGGGTAAATTTGGAGTTTTAAAGTATTGAGTTTACATATGGAGTTTACAACGATAAGGTGTTTGGAGGAACGTTTTGGCATGTTCATAGTCAGTTGCGCAAAGATGTTTGGCAGTGGGAGCTGATGCATGGCAAAATGTATTATTGAGTCAAATGGTGAACATGTGAGGTATTCGCTTCTCCCGTCTTGAATCGATGTCAACAATGTTTTGTACAATTAATGTAAAGTGAACGTCCCTACAAATGATTAAAATTCGGATGAATTTTAACCTTAAGATCCCACTCATATAATCTACTTTAATGCACTATTATGATGACTGCATTTCTGTATCTCTCTTGCCCTGTAGAGATTGCCCATTTAAATCAGATTGCGGCACCCTTTGCTCTTAAAAACGAAGGCGCTTCATAATGAATCATTTTTGGCCGAATGGTTGTTCCATAAAAACCTTCAACATCCGAAGATGTCTTATTATGGAGCTTCAGATCAAGGCAACAGACCATCACATCCAAAGTCATTTGATTTCACAAATCATTTGCATATCCTTAAAGATGTAATTTCAGTGCCATTTGCGGGACCACATGACATTACGCAATTATTAGATCTTACATTTTCTAAAGCTGTCACTGGGGCGGTACCTATTCAAAAAGTACACCTTAAAGGGGCCATAGTGTGAACTTTTTTAACAAGTGCTATAATTGGTCCCCAGTGCTTCTATCAACCTAGAAAATGTAAAAAAGAACAACCTACTAACAAAATAGTTTTGGTAAACCATTCTCTACAAGCACGTGAAAATTCAGATTTCGCCTGTTTTGTGATGTAGGTAGCAAGGCCAATCACAATAATACCGCCCCTTAATCTGCACTATCCAACCACAGCACTGCCATTTAGTGCAGTGAGATAGAGAGAGAGAAAAATTTTTGACAGCACAATTGAGTTTCAATTTCAACAAACCACCATTATGGTGATCAGTGTATGCATTTAGTCAGCTCATTTGCATTTCAAAGGACACACCCAAAAACGGCAAATTTTTGCTCACACCTACAAAGTGGCAATTTTAACATACTATATTAAATGATCTGTGGGGTATTTTGAGCTAAAAAAATCACATATGCACTCCGGGGACACCAAAGGCTTATTTTACATCTTTAAAATAATCTCATAATATGACCCCTTTAAGTGTGCATATTGGTAAAAAATGGTACATTTAAGGACCTTTTCAAAGGTTACCATCCCAGACACAGCTTTTTTACCTTTGTTCTGACAAAATTAACTGGTATTGTAGCCCGCTTGTGTGAGTGATCTTGAGGGCATTGATATGCGGTTGCTAAGGTGCTGGTAGTGCATTGCTATGCAGTTCTTAATGTTTTTCAGCAGTTAAGCCTAGTTGCTAGGTGGTTTCCAGTTAAAGAGCTCCTCCCCTTGAGCCGCACATCTGAATTCAAGTAGGTAAAGGTTTCAACACTAAGCAGGAACAATAGTTAAAATGATGCTCACCTTTTCAAACAACATCATTACAGTGCTCCTGTAGCTTAATTGGTTTTGCTTTGCGTTAGCAGCACAGTCTGTGGATTTGATTCCCAGGGAACATAGCCTACTGATAAAAGTTGCTTTGGATAAAAGTGTCTATCGAACTACATAATTGTAAAAGTTTTATTTTTTTCCAAAGTGGTTTCCCAAACACCCTCAAATTAATTCCATCGGGGTTAGATGTCGAAAACGGCTTAACCAGAGTAATGTTTTGAAAGCACAGACCACAGAGCCGTAGTGTTTGCAAAGTCAGACTGCTAATGGTTTAGTTGTCATTAAAGGATAACTCCACTTTCATAACAAAATCCTGATAATTTACTCACCCCCATGTCACGCAAGATGTTTATGTCTTTCATTGTTCAGTCGAGAAGAAATTAAGTTTACAAATAAACATTCCAGGATTTTTCTCCATATAGTGGATTTTAGTGGACCTCAACGTTTTACTGTTTCAGTGCAGCTTCAAAGGCTCTAAACGATCCCAACCAATCCCAGTATGTGTCTTATCTAGCAAAACGATTGTAATTTTTGCCAAAAAAGTACTTTTAAACCATAACAACTGGTCTTGCACTAGCTGTGTGACTCGCCAGTGCAAACCTGGGTATTAGGTAATCAGGTGGAAAGGTCATTACGTGATTACGTAATACATAAGGTCCTGCTGGCGCATCACACGGCTATTCCAATATGAGAAGGTGTGGTTTAAAAGTAATTATTATTTATTTTTTTGACGAAAATGATGATTGTTTCCCTAGATAAGACCTTATCTTACAGTGTGGACGGGTGGGATTGCATTGAAACTAGGGATGCACTGATAGGATTTTGTTTTGGCCAATACCGATTTAAACAGACAACTTCTGGCCGAAGTTATTTTTACTGAACATGGATTGGATCTAATTAACATTCAACTGACCAACATAAGAGAACAATAAGAGAGGCACAAATTAAGCTAAAACAAATATAATAAAACAGCATGATAACCTTCAAAGGTGGTTTTTGCTATTTAGCATTTATTTTATTAACAACATTAACTCATTTTTTACATATAATGGATTTCTTTATGCAGTTAATTAATAAACAATCGGCATCGGCCTTTCTCGTGCTATTGCCGATATGCCGATGGTTTCAAATTCATCAAAAATCGGCCGATAAATATCGGCGGCCGATACATCGGTGCATCACTAATTGAAACTGCACTAAAACTGTAAACCGTTGAGGTCCACTAAAGTCCATTATATGGAGATAAATCCTGGAATTTCTTCTCAACTGAAAAAACAAATATCTTGCATGACATCTTGGTAAACAATTTTTTTTTTTTAAAGTGGAGTGATCCTTTAATATTAACAAGATGCGTCACTGCTACAAAGAGTATAGAAGCACAAGAGGGGAAACTCTCATTTGTTTTTGGCAACAGTCACTAGGTGGGGCTTCAGTAGCGCGGCGGCCATTTTGGAATGAAAATTCTCACAGCCAATTCATTCTCAGCGAATCTCACAGCCAAATCAGAAGCGCAATAGTAAGTTTCTTAAATTAAAATTTTGTTCACTTGCTATCAGTGTTGGGGAAAGTTACTTTTAAAAGTAATGCATTACAATATTAAGTTACTCCCCAAAAAAGTAACTAATTGCGTTACTTAGTTACTTTTCATGTAAAGTAATGCTTGCGTTACTTTTAAGTTACTTTGTGTTACTTTTTCTAACTTGGCTGAGGCTTGATCTCTTTCAGGCCTTGCAGGTGTTTTTTTATGATCGCAAAAATGTCAAGCTTTGGCCTGCCATCATCGTTTCTAACTCAAACTGTTTCCGCTCAGTCGCACAGAGTGCGTAATTCTACGTTAATATGTTGAATTTAATTCAGTACATTATTTTATTTTTAAATTGAATGAATTAAACTGAAAAGTAACTCGCATTACTTTTTTTAAAAAGTAACTCAAATATTAATGTGTACATTTATAAAGTAATGCGTTACTTTACTCGTTACTTCAGAAAAGTAATATTATTACGTAATGCACATTACTTGTAATGCGTTACCCCCAACACTGCTTGCTACACCTACACGAAATGCTGTATTGTCTTGTATGTATGTGTTGTGTTGTTGTTGTTATCAGTTGTGGAATCCAATCATTAAATAGATACACATTTGAGGTAGTTTTTTCTTGCTTTATTATGTAATTCTATTTTATGCTACTTTAAACATTTACTATTATTATTAGTTACCAACTCCACTAGGTATGAAATATATTTTGTACATATTAATCCCCTGGATCCGGCTACAAACATGATAATCTCATGCATGATGCATTGCTCTGTCTGTTTTTTTTACTTAATCCATTTCGAGCAATTCAGATGTATAATGTGTGTATATGTGTGTGTATATGGAGCCAAAATATTATTTGTGGATGAGTTTATGTCGGTATGTATGTATGTATGTAAAATTAGCCTATATAAAAGTGGAAGACTTGTCTAAATATCTGAAAATAAGCTGTAAAAAGGGATTAATGATCACTGGTCTTGTTATTCTGTGTAATCATCATTCAGTTTGAATTTGATCTTTTAATGTACAAAGTAGCTGATATTTCCATCACTTCTAGTTGACTCCCGAGTCGCTTTCACTCCAAAATGGCGGATTTGTAGGGATGCTGCTGTGCGCTGGTGTTGCAATGGAACGTTTATCCCTCTTGTGCTTCTATACTCTTTGACTACTATTGCTATGAATTTGGAAAGATTGCAACAGCAAATATGGCCGCTCTTGTCCCGCCTTCCTGTAAAAAGAGCCAATCGTCAACCCTTAAAGAATGACATCCTCTCGGGGAGGGATTTGGCACATGCTTTGCAAACATGAACGCGCAGTGACGAGACTTCTTTAAAAAGACTTTGCATCGTATCATGATTAATAAACAAAACAGAATTATCATAACAACAAAAGTGCCCAACTAAAGAAACGCAGGCAAGTGCCCAAAGTTGGCATTTAACGTTGAACGCTTTGGTGTCCACGGGACCTAATGGCTGTTTAATGTGACATCTCTCTTTGTGAAAAAATGTAGCACAAATGTTTCTCACTTTTCATGATATAGCCTGCAGCATGTTTAAACAGTCTTTCCCTTTAAATGCAATGATTTAATCTCCTTTATCTTTCTTGCTTCTTTCGTTCATTCAATTTCTTTACCTGCTCTGTTTCTCTCTCTTTCCCGCTGCATTGGAAATGTTGTCATGTCACTTTGACCAATCTGGGAGTGTTAGGAATAAAAGCATACGGTCGGTAATTACACTCGGGACCTGAATCACTCCGGATGCTGTTCACACGGCTCATTTACTGTATAATTTTCAGAGTACATTGATTCATTTGTTAATTTTTTCCATTTCGATTTTCAGTGTCCTTTTAAAACGTCCAGATTGCAGGTGTATTAGATTTCCCATCAGTGCCACACGGAGAACAATGTCTCGTTCCCGCTGGCGTGCGGTTTTTTGATTGGCGGAGATTTTAAATTAAAAGACGAGAAATGGATTCTGGCAAAGATTCAATATGAGAACATGAAATTTGACTCATTTCCATAGCCGTCTTTCTCTCTGTATGTGAGATTATGTAAGTTGTGGAAAATTAAGTGCCTATCCAATGTACTTGATTCCCTTCCCCACCACCAGCCACAGCATTGCTATGCATGTGTACATATATGTACGCCTCACCTGTGATGTGCCATTTCAAAGCCACAAATTTAATGTACCTGAATAGTGTACTTTGATGTTTTTTAATATTCTGAGCACAAATGTGATTATAATTATAGATGCACTGTGATCATGATGTTTCTCTCTGTATTTTTCCTCCTTACGGGCTGATTTTCTAACTGGATTGTGCTTTTGCTTTGTCTATTTTCTTACCTCTTCAATAAAAGTTGTTTAAATGGTGTGCTATAGTTGTGTATACTTCTGGGAACATGGCATTTAGACCAGCATGAGGTGACTTAAAGGTATTTGATGGTTAAACAGGTATAGCTGAGCTCCCACCCTAACAGTCTCCCAAGCTCCCTCAATTTATGAGGAAATATCAGGGTACATTCAAAAAGTGCTGATAAAAATGGCAACCCACTTTAAAAAAATTTGTTCACACAATAATGAAAATGTATCATCATTTACACATCTCTACGTCAGTAGACAAAAGATACTTAATATTAACAAAATGTGTCTGTGTTATTTATATGAATGGGGGAGATCGCAATGGTCAGTATGGCCGCTCTAGTTCACGCCTCCCAGTACAAAAAAATCAACCATTAAAGAAATACTCCACTTTCATAAAAAAGTGACTCCCATGTCATCCAAGATGTTTATGTCTTTCTTTGTTCAGTCGAGAAGAAATTACGTTTTTTTGAGGAAAACACTTCAGGATTTTTCTTCATATAGTGGACCTCAAAAGTTTACAGTTTCAATGCAACTTCAAAGGGCTATAAAACGATCTCAACTGAGCAAAACAATCATAATTTTTGCTAAAAATAGGGACGAACCGGGGCGAAAGTAACAAAGTGATTTTCTCAGAGCCCTGATTACATTTGCATTTCAAACTATGACAGCATCTTTAGCACACACAACCCTTGACAAGTAATTCCTAAAATCGTTTTTTTTCTAATAACACATTGTACAGTCAGTTCTGGCCGGTGACTTCTTTTTTCGAGGGCACACGATGTGAAGTTCATCACAACATGTATGTAGCCCGTCATGTGTGTGGTTCCTTTTTTCAAAATATGTGTTCTGCGTGTCGAGTTATCCTATGTGCATAACGTGTCTTGTCAAAATAAGTGCCTGCTGCAGACGCGTCTAAAGCGGCCATTCCCAAACTGTGGTCCGTGAGGGTGCTTGCAGGTGGTCCGTGTAAAGGCAAAATAAAATATAAAATAATATATTTTTTAAGAAAAATATATTTTTTTAAGAATACGTTTTAAGAATCTGTTGTACTGATGTGATGACCAGTTATAGTTTTAGTGCTAGTAAGCCTATTTAGAGGTGCAGATAAATTCAGGACTTTGTGTAGACATATTTTATTATGAGTATTATGAGGTGGTCTGTGAAAATTCTTGATTACAAATAGTGGTCCACACACACAAAAAGTTTGAAAACCCCTGGTCTAAAGGGTTTATGATAAAAGAGACGCACACTCACGTTTGCCAGATACTTACAAAATCTCATGCGTAATCAGAGTTTACTGTTAAGTGAGTGTCTTGCATGTATTTTGCGAATGTGAGCGTCTCTTTTATCATAAACGGTTTTGACGTGTGTGCAGCAGGCACTTATTTTGACAAAACACGTGATGCACATGGTGAACATGACACAACAAACACATATTTTGAAAACGCAAGCAACACACATGACACTCCCAACACTTGAATTAGCGCCCCTCGGATGAATTTTTTAATATAAAAATTAGGAGGACCTGCTAATACTGTTGCATTGTGTTGAAATTTTGTAGTATTCAAATTTGATTTAATTTAATTTTCATAGTGTTCAAACTGTTGAATTTTTTTTTGCGAAGATAAATGACAAAATATGTTTGCAGTTACATATTAATTGCATGTTATATTAATCTTGTTCTGTTGTAACAACGCGCTACTTGTGTTCAAAGTGAAATTATACTTTACGTACATTTGCAGATGTTAAACAATAAACTGACACAAATTAATTAGTATAATTTCACATACAACAACACCTGGAGTGGTAGTTTTACGTGATCTTTTGACATGATCCCGTAATAAGAAAGGTCACGCTGGCGTGACACATGCCCAGTGTTGGGGAAAGTTACTTTTGAAAGTAATGCATTACAATATATAGTTCCTCCCTGAAAAAGTAACTAATTGCGTTACTTAGTTACTTCTCATGGAAAGTAATGCTTACGTTACTTTTAAGTTACTTTTACGTTACTTTTTCTTACTTGGATAAGGCTTGATCTCTTTCAGGCTTTGCAGGTTGTTTTTTATGACTGAAAAGTTCTGCATTCAGAACTCGCAAAAATGTCAAGCTCTGCTGTGCCATCTCAGTTTCTGACTCAAACTGTTTCTTCTCAGCCGCGACGCATAGAGTGTGTAATTCTACGTTAATATGTAAGGAGTAATTGACGACAGGCTGTTGAATTATTAGAAAATAATCCACACCCAACACCGCGGGTGTGCATTATTTTCTTATAATTCAAAGGACCAGAGTAGATTATTCCTCTTATACCACGGTTACCACAAACATTGCTCTGGTGCCTGTTTTTAAGACATTTGACAGGAAAGGTGTGCAGTTTACAAAAAAATAATCAACACCCATGGAACATTTCTTAGCCAATCAGAATAAAGCATTTAACAGGCCCGTGGTATAAGGTCAGTTTAATTCAGTACACTATTTTTTAATCAAATTAATTAAGTAACTCGCATACATTTTTTTAAAAAGTAACTCAAATATTATTGTGTACATTTATAAAGTAATGCGTTACTTTACTCGTTACTTCAGAAAAGTAATATTATTACGTAATGCACGTTACTTGTAATGCGTTACCCCAACACTGCACATGGCTGCAAGACGACAAGTTGCGGTTCAAAAAATGGCTGCATTGATGAAACTGTAAACGGATTTTGACAATTAAATTAGCAAGACCTGGAAGCATTGCAAACATGGTGGCGCAATGATGCAACTTCCTTAAAAAGACGTAGACTTTTTTGTGGAACATACAAGAAATTTTAATAAATGTTGATTTTGCTTTTATCCATTTCAATGAAAGTGGATGTGGACTGAGGATAAGTTTAAAAAAACAAACAAACAGAAAAACCCAGCTAAAGTAAATTATTTGTGATTTACTGTTTTCTATGTAAAATCATCTTACATAATGTAAAGAACATTGAGTGACACCACCTTGATATCTTTAAAATGGACTGAGTAAGGTCATGTCAAATATTGAAATCAGTGTGAAATTAAACGTTGATGTTCCAAATCTGATACTGTAGGTTGGCTGGGGTCAAAGTGAAAATGGTTTCTTAAGGCATCATATTAAACACATTAGTTAGGATGAAGCAAGGAGTACATACCACACTTTAAAATGTCTTAGATTCCCTAACTCTACACATTTTCATTATAATTTCATTGAACATCACACGATGTCTTTGTTATTTATGGAATGATTCAGGGTTTTCTATTGCTAGTCAAATGTTTCAACAAATTTTGCTTTTTACTTCAATGCATAGGCTACTGTACTTCACCTTGTGCATTTATTTCTTTAGGAGTCATGTTTGTAAAATATGCAGCTGCAAAGATCTCATATATTTAAACTTATAACATTGGTTTCTTTCTTATCCTAGACTTAAATTGATGGAAAAGATAGCTGAAGGAAAGTAAAAGCATTCTTCACAAGAAAGAAATGTGGAACAACATGATGCATCATTTTCATGTGAATAAACTACTCCCGTAAGTCAAATACAGCCGCATGAGATACAAGACACAAAATGGACTTAGTCACAAAACAGATGTTTCATTAGTAGTGCAGTGCCTCTAAGAGACCCCGATGTATTTGGAAAAGATAAAGAAATCCAGACAGTAATGAAACTCAAGACAGCTGTTTTAGAGGCATGTCTGATGAAAAAGTCTTTATTTGTAAACATAAAGTTTTCAGATTAGATTTTGGAAGCTCTCTCTACATTTAAGAAATAGTTTACTGAAAACTAAAAGTTACTTCATAATTTACTCGCCTTAATGGCATACTTAGTGTACATGACTTTCTTTCTCAGACGAACGCATTTAAGGTCCTATTTTAATGATCTAAGCTCATGGTCTAAAGAGCACAGTGCACTTAAGGCGTGATCGAATACACTTTTGCTAGTTTAATGATGGGAAAAACGGTCAATGCGCTTGACGCATGGTCTTAAAGGGTTGTTCCTATTCTCGTAATGAGCAATGCGTGTTTTGTGCATAACGTGCAATAAACCAATGAGAGTCTCTACTCCCATCCCCTTTAAAACCCAGTTGCACTCATGCCATGGCAGATTCCCCTTTATACGGCAGAATTTGTAAGCTGAGAATACCAAAATTGCATATTTTTTATGCATTGAAATGTTTATTTGTAATCAAAGCTTTTTCAGTCATGACATTAAAATGCAAATGGCTGCAAATGCATTTGCTATTTAAACAACATGGCGCTGGATGTGAAAATGATAACTGCACCGGGCTAAAACAAGCAAAAAAACACTTGCGTCACCATGCATTGCACCGGTAGTGCCCTTAGTGTCAAATTAAATGAAAGAGGTGTGAAAAGATCTTGTGTCAAAGTCTGGACCTTTATGGAAGTGTCATAAATAGTCATAAAAAGTAATTTGACTTAATAAGGGCAGTTACCCGGACACAGTGTACCTAGTCCCAACCTAAAATGCACGTTTGAGCTGCCTTAATGTCAAATCACCTTATACTGGCATAGCTTAATATATACCGTTTTGTCTCAAGATGCACACCAGCATTGCTTTTGTAAGGTTTGTTTGTAAAAAACTACTTAAAGGTGCAGTCTGCAAATTTTAACGGCATCTAGTGGTAAGGTTGCGAAATTGCAACCAACGACTCAGTCCACTGCTCACCCCTCGCTTTTGAAACGCATCGAGAAACTACGGTAGCCGCCACTGGAAAAACATGTCATCAACGGAGACAACTTAGTAAAAAAGTTTGACCGTTAAGGGCTTCTGTAGAAACATGGCGGCACAAAATGGCGACTTTCACGTAAGGGGACCCTCGGTGTATGTAGATAAAAACATCTTATTCTAAGGTAATAAAAACATAATTGTTCATTATAAAAAGGTCTTTATACACCCCTGAAAATATAGTTTTCTGTATTATTTTGCATTTCTGTCAAGAGATCCTTTCAAAAATTACACACTGCACCTTTAAATGTCCTAAAGTAACTAAGGCCTAGTCCTGAGGTGCGTTTCACGACGACGTAACTCGCTGCTGAATCAACATAGTGCGATGCATAGGTAGAGAAACTAACTATCTTGTCACGACTGTTTCCCGAAAGTTTTGTCGAACATTCATTGTTTGAACCATGTTGGTTTTACAACATAGTTGATGATGTCACTTGGGAGGTGAAGTACTACTGTAATTAATCTGTGCAAATCGATTTAATGTCAGATTATTGCTGTAAACAACATATGTTGCATCGGAAGACTGATTTTGTTTTCGTGATTTAGTTATCTGTTGTTTATTTTTAAGATATTTAATTAATGCGCATGTTCCTTTTTACGTCACTCCTCCCAGGGATTCCCCAGGGTCTTAAAGCTCGTAGAACTGCGCACATGCAATTTTCAAATGCAGCACTTTAATTCTGTTTACAAACTTAAAGACGTAAAATAAACTTTTTTATATATTTAGAATGATGGATATCTGTGGGTACACACCAGACGCGAGTTCAACGATTTGTGGGAGTATATTACATACAAAGTCAATGCAAAGACACGATCAGACGCGTCCTTGCGTAGGGCAATGCGAATGACGTGATGTGGGTGCTGCGTTTATCGCGAAAACATGCGCTATTCGCGTCAAAAGTTTTCTTGAATTTAGCTTACCCCATTGGCAAAATTTTTTCAAGATTTTTTGCTTACCCCATTGGCAGATTTTTTTTGCTTGTTTTATGCACAAAATCACTTCAATTTGATATTTTTTGTCTAAAAACTAGACTTATTTTCTTGGGTAGTTTTGCTCATCAAGAAAAAGCATCATAATTGAAGAATTTTTAGATATTTTTACTAAAAACAAGACAAAAAATAAGAATTTTATTTCTTAAATAATTTTTTTTCAGTGATGAAGTTTTATCCTGCGAGTAATCTAGACCGAGTAACGTGATGCCTCCGCATTTGGTGTACATAGCATTAGTCTACATATTATAATAACAACAAACTATGCCTCTAAGACAGGCGAAGAGCTGTCATTCAAACCACACAAATTTGCGATGCAGCTTGCATAAATTGCAAACTTTATTTAACCAGGAGAAATCATATTGAGACTATAGTCTCTTTTTCAAATGGTCCCTGGCCAAGAAAGGCAGCACTTAAAATCTAATAACATCCCAGTAGGACATAACACAACATCTAACAAAACAAAAGTTAATACAACAAAATTTAAAATGACATAATAACAATTATGACATAATAACAGACAAAAACAACAATCTATATACATTCACAAATATAGCTGAAGGTTTCACAGACAGCTTGCAAATGTTTGTTTGATCTATGGTTTCGGGAAACACCAAATCCTTGACCTTCGTCAGTAACGACGTAACTCACGACAGTAGCTGGCTAATTATGCTTTTGGGAAACGCACCCCTGGATTAATCTAAGACGTGTCCTGGAAACCACACTGTAAAAAAAAAATCCGTAGAAATTGCAGCTGAGTTGCCGGTAATTTACCGTAGATTTAAATTTATGTTATTTACTGGCAACATTTTGTTCAAAGTTAAATGAACATTTAACATTTACAAGTCTTTGTCTTTACAGAGTAAAACTAAAAAACAGCATCAAGCAAAACATTCTGGGAAACAAAATCTGAAGCAAAAAACAGAAAAAGGTTGATGATGATTTCTGGTTCCCAGAATGCTTTGCATGAGGCTGTTATTGTATAGTTTTATTCTGTAAAGATAAAGACTTGTTAATATTTAAAATTTATTTAACTTTGAACAAACTCTTGCAAGTAAATAACATAAATGTAAATCTACGGTAAATTACCGGCAACCCAGCTGCAATAACATTGAAATTTTTACGGACTTTTTTTACAGTGCATCCCAAAATGTTACACTTTATAAAACATGCTGGGTTGTTTTCGTCAAGAGTTGGGTAAAATATAGGCAACATCGGTCTTAAAAAAAAAGTTGCTACACGATTCAATAGAAGAACCATTTTTGACTTTTTGATAGGCTACCATAAATTACGATTTACCTTTGTTGTTTATAGTGGGAAAAGGTTCTTCCGAGTATAAAAATGTACAAAAGATTTGGTTCATTTCAGTCAATTCAAGGCATATCGTGACAAATTTTGCATAGACCAAAAAAAATACATACTTTCTACGCAAGTGCTCTGACTATAGCTCTCAAAGTTACAGCATCATTTTGCCTTATGGAAGCTCACAGGCATAAGTTATATTTATGCTAATTAGAGCTTTTATGCATGAGCGAGTGATTGTGCCTCATTGCCGAATCGTTTGTCAACCTTTCAAGTGCCTTTTCTGCCAAATAACATCCAAGTGAGAAAAGTAAGCATATTATCCACATTGTGTTATGGATCGTGGGTTTGGCTGAGGGTTTCTATGGTAACCGTGCAGAACATTTACAGCCCAGTTTGGAATCCAGTTGGTGGGATCTGCGTGAGCAGTATGCTCCAGGCATCTGCCATGCATCTGCTTCGAAGATTTCGCAGAAGGTTCAAGACTGGCATACTAGATGTGCAAGCGTCAACATGGCTGTGCATTGGGTCTACATTTTGTCTAAACTAAGTTCAGATGAACTCTATCTGTGGGTTAGTTTGTATTTCCTGAAAAAAATATTTTGGAAATACATTTGCAATTTTCTGCTTTCCCATCAATATCGCATTACTGTATTTTTGACCAGGCGACTCTAATTAGCTGAACAATTTATTTTTATATTTGACTGCATGTTTTTATTAGGGCCCGAGCACCGAGGAGCAGGCCAGAATGGCCTGCACCGTGGGTGCAAAGACCTATTGTTTTTGCTCCGCTTCTTATTCTTCTTCTTCTCCAGAGTGAATCGCATTTTTGAGGGGCGAAACATGCTCGAAAACTCATGAAATTTTGCACACACGTCAGAAGTGCCGAAAATGTACATGTGGCATAGGTGCCAGAAGTGTGTGTGTAGAAATGGCTCGATAGCACCACCTGCAAAATTTCAAGAGAACAGCCCCCCATTACGAAAAATTTACAGATACGAAATTTGGTAGGATCATCTATCACCCCAAGACCTACAAAAAAGTCTCGCAAAGCTCTAAACCCCACAGGAAGTCGGCCATTTTGAATTTTTGCTGTGATTTTTGTGCAAATTTGGTCATTTCTAGGCTTCATACTTTAACGAACTCATCCTAGAGATTTTATCAGATCATCATCATATTTGATCTGTCTCATTTAAAGGCCTTTGCAATGTTAAATTGCGGGGCTTTTGACTTTTCGTTGGAAGGTGTGTTCCTGGCAGCCTGACGAATTTCAGCTTTTTCGCATGAAACAGGAAGTTGTTATAACTAAGGCAAACAATGTCCAATCTGCCCCACGCTTCACATGTTTGATAAGGGTCTTGGCCTGAACACATTTCAATGTCAATATTCAGCTTTAGTCATAGCGCCACCTAGAGGTAGCAGGAAATGCCATGTTTTACATTGTCATTTACTGCTCTTAGAGATTTAATAAAATCATCATCATATCTGGTCAGACTGATCTTAAGCCCTTTGCGATAATAAATAGTGAAGATCTTGACTTTTCGTTAAAGGGCGTGTCCGTGGCAGCCTGGCAAAGTGTGATGTTTCACCATGAAACAGGAAGCTGTTGTAATTCAGGCATACATTGTTTGATCTGCTCCAGACTTCACACTTTTGTTAGGGGTCCCGGCCTGAACATGGCAATATAACAATAATCAGGTACAGTCATAGCGCCACCTGCTGCACACAGGCGTTGTGGCACATCAATTTTCCTTTGAATATCCACCTATATTTACCCATTTTTATTCATATCCCCCTGGTTCACTGCTTTGCTAATGCCATAGGGTAGCGGTGGGCCCTTCCATCGCTGCTTGCAGCTTTAATATTTCTTTTGAAATGATGATATTTTTACATATTTGGCTTGCGGGCTTGCTCATGGAAAACCTGATGCCACAATTGTTGCCAGATTGTGGGTTGCTATGCAGTTACATAAATATTTGAGGTGGTTGCTACTATGATTATTTTTGGGTCATTCGCATAATGCCATAAATTTTTATGTCCCCATCCAATCTTATGTCAATATGTACTTGTTTTATGAGTTGGCTTATTCTTATGAATTTGTACAACATATGAATCTGCTTTCAACCGATGTGACATTGTGATTAGGGCAGGCCCCGCGCCACACTTAACCCCCCCCCCCCCCCTGTCTTATCAGACATAAATTAAATGTAATCATATACTTTGATATAACGATTTTGTTAATAACGTTTATAACTGAATTTATCCAATGACTACTTGATCTCAGGCGAATGTCTTCTGCGTGCAAATAAAAAACAAGCTAGCCTACATGAAGCGTTTTCTTGATGTTTCAGCCCTCAAGGTTTTAAACATTCGTTTCGTAAATGCAACTCACACAAGCTAGTAATGTCACTGTCACCATCATCCTCAAAGCAAACTGCGTAGATAAATCAGACATTAATAAAGCTGAACAACGGGCTAACAACCCCAGGAGGGCAGAGAGATGAGGATAGAGTCACTCCGGTTTACTATTTGGGGAGTCCCGTCAGAACAGCTGAGGAGTCAGACGGGCCGCAGAAAAATCAAAAAGCCATCCAGGACCACAGACAGTGCAGAGAGTGACAAACCAGTAAACACCATCAATGCCGAAAGAAGATCAGTATGTCTAGCGAAAACACAAAATAAAAAAAAACATAAAAGATATCACTTTCCCAACGTATGTTTCATTGTTCTTAAAGAGCACCTATGGTCCGATTCACGCTTTTACATTTCCTTTGGTGTGTTTGTATTAGCAAATGATTGCAAAATATGCAAAAGGTACAAACCCCAAAGTAAACGATGACGCAAGTTTTCATCTCCAATGTTAATCTCTGTTCTTGGACTACAACAAACACATGAATTGTAGGCAACAGTTTACTTCTTGGGATTAGTGATGTAGAGAAGACCGACATTATCGTAATTCCTCCCGCTTGGACTCACAGCCTGTAAGTTAACTCCTGTTAGCATTGCATTGTGACCAAATCTTTCAAACATGGTAAGGAGCGTCACATTTCCGTCTGACATCAGAGGTTTTCAGGCCAATCACAACGTACAGATTTGCTGACCAAACAAGGACACAGAGCTTTTCAAATCCGTGCGTTTCAGGGTGAAATCTGGAGCTACAAAAATGTACGGTATGTGGAAAATAATGTGTTTTTTAACCATAAACCACGCCAACACATTATATTATACCAAATACACAAAATAAAGTTTTTTTTAGCAATGAAATAGGTGCACTTTAAAAGTATTGCCCTTTCTTTACAGTTTTCGTTTTGTTTCTCTTTTTTATGTGAGACTGCTGCGTAGCATTATAATAAGCCTAACTATATTTTTCTGCACAATATAATGCCTCCCATTATAAAAAGCAGAGCCAAAAACATTTAACTTCCATTAAAAGAGGTATAGACTTCTAGATGCTGTGATTCTGTTTCAATTTTAATGTATTTATAGTTTTGTAGCAATTAAGTTCTGTTTTTGTCAGTTTTGTTTGTTTTTGTCATTTATTTTCTACTGGACCTATAATACTTATGTTTATTTGATTTCATTTATATTTGTTATGTTTAAGTTATTAATTTAGTTTAAGCTTTGATTTTTTTTCCATTTAATTTAGTGCTTCAACTTATTCCAGTCACTGGAGTCAGTCCGGGCAGACGGCAGTTCTGATGTTCCCTTTCATTAAAGTTGGATTATTGTATCTTTGCAGTCTGCTTTTAAGTCCTATTATAATGACATTGACAACAACATTACTAGCTCTTGCAATTTGCATTTAAAGAAACAGTATGTAGGATTGTGGCTAAAACTGGTACTGCAATCACACAACTGGTGGCCAATAGACAAAATGACAACATAAACATCAGTTGAGGGCTGCAACTCCACTTTTTAAATGACAATATCCTGGCCGGACCACTGTTGTCAGTGATATAAGTATTTAAAATGAAAAGGATTTTCTAATGTCTAGTGACATATCAGGGCCATTTTATGATTAATTGATATAAATTTCTTACATACTGTTCCTTTAAGGAACGAATGTCAAAAACCTTACATGCTGAAACATCAACCAATCATGTCGCTGAATTCCACTGATTGTTGCTGATTGGACTGCAGTTCTGACACACCCACAAAACAAGAGAAAACGTATCTAAAACCCTGTTGCACACCGTTTCCAGGAAACATCTCATTCAACCCAGAAACCGTAGCAAATTAGAACTTAGAATGTCCCCCTGGCTTATTAAGATTGTTTCTTAATTGTGATTTAACTCTTTCCCCGCCATTTACGAGTTATCTCGTCAACAGTGTTGGAGAAAGTTACTTTTAAAAGTAATGCAATATTGGGTTACTCCCAAAAAAGTAACTAATTGCCTTACTTAGTTACTTTTCACGGAAAGTAATGCTTACGTTACTTTTTAGTTACTTTTGCGTTACTTTTCTTGGCTGAGGCTTAAACTCTTTCAGGCCTTGCAGGTGTTTTTTATGACTGAAAAGTTCTGCATTCAGAAATTGCATTTTTCATCACAAAAATGTTGAGGGCTTCCATCTCAGTTTCTGACTCAAACTGTTCCCACGCAGGCGTGTATGCAATTAATTCAATATTAATTTTATTGAATTAATTAAACTAAAAAAGTAACTTGCATTACTTTTTTAAAAAAGTAACTAAAATATTAATGTGTACATATAAAAAGTAATGCGTTACTTTACTCGTTACTTTAGAAAAGTTATATTATTACGTAATGTACGTTACTTGTAATGCATTACCCCCAACAGTGCTCGTCAATTAAGAGAAAACATTTCCATAAAAAGACGTGTTCAAGATGAGGTTTTATGTTAATCTGTAATGCAGCGAATATCCACAATTATCTGAAAAAAACTTAAGCAATTTTTTTTACTAATTTTAAACTCTGTGTATGTTTTGTTTTAACACTTATCGGTTTATTTGGAATGCCAGAGGAACATATTATTTAAAGAATATTGTTTGCTAAGCCATGTTATTTTTTATTTTCTTGAAGGGAATTAAAGGGGGGTCAGGGAGAAGTCATACAATACCAGTTGTTAAAAAACTTCTTGTAAACTTTTTTTTGACCTCCAGTTCTGTTCTGTCTTATGGCTTCGTTAGCTGGGATTTCACACCCTGAAATCTGAGCTGAGATGTCCGTGGTGCTGAGCTCAAGGCGTTAGTAGATCACCCGCACCAAAGGAGCATCAGCTCTGCTTATGTGCGACCCTGAACTAATTTGTGCTGCTCTTAGTACTGTAGATTACGTTGGTCATTATGGAAATCAGCTTTTGCACCTGTGTTATTTATTTTGCGTCTTTTAAAGGTGGGGTGTAAATTTAATCTGCATCTAGTGGTGAGGTTGCGAATTGCAACCAATGGCTCAGTCCACTGCTCACCCCTTGCTTTTGAATAGCATAGAGAAGCTATGATAGTCATCGCCGGAAAAACATGTCATCGTCGGAGACAACTTAGTAAAAAACTGTTTGTCCGTTAAGAGCTTCTGTAGAAACATGGCAGCACAAAATGGCGACTTCCACGTTAGGGGACCCCAGCCCAGTCTCCTGAAAATGCGTATAAATAGCACGAAGTGTAAAACTCGTGCAATACATACGCCAAATTCCACTTTGGCGTGCATATGATATCTTTTTTTGTCGTTTTATTTATTGGTTTCTCAATTTTTTTGCTATTTTTTTACCATTTTCGCTTGGGTTTAGGGTTAGAACAACTTTTTGTTATTTAAAAATGACATCCTAACCCAAACCCCAACTCTAACCCCAACTCCAAGCGACCATGGCTTAAATATGGACAAAAACATAGAGAAACCTGTATATTAAATAACCTTATTAAGCAAATCTGAAATTGAACCCTAAACCCAAGCGAAAATGGTTTAAAAAACAGAAAAAAGTTGAGAAACCAATAAATAAAACGACAAAAAAAGATGCCCCGTTTAAGTGAATGGGAAGGACTTGCGTATCATATGCACGCCAAAGTGGAATTTGCCGTATGTATTGCACGAGTTTTACACTTCGTGTTATTTATACGCAACCTCAGGAGACTGGGTAGGGGACCCTCGGTGTATGTAGATAAAAACGTCTCATTCTAAGGTAATATAAACATAACGGTTCATTATGAAAGGTCTTTACACACCCCTGATAATATAGTTTGTATATAATTTTGCATTTCTGTCAAGAGATCCTTCTAAAAATTTCACCCTGCACCTTTAAGTAAATAACCTGTCTTATGTTATCCTTTAATAACAATCTACATTACAAAACAGCCATGCATTTAAAAAAAACTAGGCATAACAACAATAATAATACTTTGCCCATTTTCCTCCCCCAAAATAGTCTCATGTCTTAGAAACAACATAAGCAACATTTATGTCTATAGCACCAATAATATAAAATAAAAACTGTCAGAACATCAGCTTATCTGTCTTACGAAGTGATGTTAGAAGCATATGGGTGATTCTCACGAAAACTTG
Source organism: Misgurnus anguillicaudatus (assembly GCF_027580225.2). Classification (NCBI taxonomy): domain Eukaryota; kingdom Metazoa; phylum Chordata; class Actinopteri; order Cypriniformes; family Cobitidae; genus Misgurnus; species Misgurnus anguillicaudatus. Next base: position 1,600,561 of record NW_027395276.1, on the reverse strand, counting down.
GTTTTAATAATGTCAAGCATGAAAATGTAAAAATTGCTTAATTTTACTTTTTTTCCCACCAGACATTGAAAAACAAAGTCTGGAGTAAATGGGAACATTAATTTAAAAACTTTTACTTATCATTTAACACTTTTTGTAACATAATTAAAAAAATTAGTCCTAAAAAATCTCATTACCGCAACAGTCAGAAAACATCAACACTGACATATTTTCAAAATGACATGACAAACCTGAAAGAACATAATTTGGAGATTCTGCACATGCATTTAAAATCAAAGTATTATGCTTCTATTAATTAAATTAACATTTAATAAGCATCTGTTGCGGTAATGATAATCAAAATGTCGTGTAAGCATTCTGACAAGACAATATTTCAAATTAACTGTAAAAAAATGATCTTACCTGGTAGCCATCTTGAAGTAACTGGTCCATGTGCTTGCTCACTCAAAATCAAACTTTATTAAAATTCTGTATGTGTGCTTAAACTGTTCTCAAAAAGTGTTGCGGAGGATGAGAACATCAGGCATGGACACATCATTTTCCTAATTTTTCTTCATTATTATTATACATGAATATTCAGTAAATATTTTTTCTGTCATCTAAAGTAGTCTAGCAAAACATCCATTTATTTTTTTTCTTAATATTTTTGTGTTAATTTGATTAAATTACAACATAACGCATGTTCAAACACAGCCGGACACATTGCGGTAATGAGAATTTCAGCAGAAAATGAGACAAAATTTACAATTATAAATTCTTATGTTGAAATCACACATTGTGCAAGGTAGAACACAGTATTGTGTTAATTCTGATGCTTTTTAATGTTACTATATTACACATTTTAAAGCTAAAATCATTAGTGCCGTGGTGTTTCAATGGTTTCGTGAGAATCACCCATATGTACAATGTTAAGACACAAAAAGCACTCCTCCAGCAAGTAGAAAATGTTGCTATGGCAACAAAAGGACCATTGTCTCTTGATGCTTAGGGTAAATGTTTAGTCCTGCGAGTGTCCATATTTCATCAGATCACATGGGCCAAAGAAGTCAAAGAAGTTTTGGAAATATTTCCTCCAAGGCTTGTTATGGTAATAAAGCAGCTGCTGTGATCTTTCGCTCCTGACAGCATTCACTGAAAACACTGTCTGCTGTGGTTATTCCTGACAGCCTGAGCCCGTGTAGTCTCAGTTGCCTTCTGAGTCAAAGCAAAGGAGTATCAAAGCAGATTAAATGGATTTATTTCATGCGGTCTGATGATAAACCAGGCACAGTTTTAAAGAAACAAACCACAAACAGACTTGAATAGGCAATCGTGTTAGAATTTACGTGAAGCTGATTTCAGCTATCTGTATAAGCTAAAGAGTAAAGTCATTTACTGTATAGTTTTATTATGAGAGGAACTTACATGCACAGTACTATTAAAGTACATTCTTTATGTATGAAGGTTTGAAGAATGAATACATTCCTGGACGTAATATGTTGTCCTCTAGTCATAAATTGTATGACTGACGTAACAATTAACCCTTATGTGTTGTTGGGGCCATTTTTAGCCTTTTTTTGTCTTAATTTGGCCACAACTTTTTCTGTGTTTCAGCACATGATGGAATGATTTTTGGTGAAAAATCGTATATTTACATCTAGAAAATGCTTTGAAATTTAAAAAAAACTCAACAATATTCCGTGGGCAAATTTACTACCCCAAAATGCCCACTAAATTAAACTGCTGCAAAAATGTATCAGATGAATTTTTTTCCTAATTTTTTTGCATAAATCTGTTTAATCAGCCTCAGTACTGATCAAAACTACCAAATGTTTAAAAAAAAATTTAATTGCCAAGTTTATGTGGTGTCACTGATTTGAAAAAAAAAAAAACACACAAAATGACAAATTTTCAATATAAAAAGTGATTGTAAACTGGATTTTCTTTTACCTTTTTTCACAGTCTTGGGCATTAGTAAAATATTAGTAAAAACATTGGCTTTGATGCATTTTTAGTTTTTGTGCAGCATCAGATTTAATTTTTTTCTCCCTCATTTATTGTTTGTGGCCATTTTTTCCCCATTGATATATTTTCAGTTCATGTCTGTTAAATGTATTCAGTTTGGTTTATCATGCATTAAATATTAAAGTCACAATGAAATTAAAGTTGTGATTGTCTTATTTTCCCCTTATTTCATTGTGCCTTTAATGTGATGATGACTAGGTGCAATTTGCTTAAGGTTTTATTGGTGAAAAAGCTTAAAGAAATGTTAGCTTAGCGTAGCGTAGCGTAGCATAGCGTAAGTTCTACCTTTTACCAGGAAACTCGAATGTTACGTCATTCATTTCACAAGGCGCAATCAATCACCCCTGATACTGAGAGTATATAAGTATATAAGAGTATATAATTTTTTTCTCCCTCATTTATTGTTTGTGGCCATTTTTGCCCCATTGATATATTTTCAGTTCATGTCTGTTAAATGTATTCAGTTTGGTTTATCGTGCATTAAATATTAAAGTCACAATGAAATGAAAGTTGTGATTGTCTTATTTTCCCCTTATTTATTGTGCCTTTAATGTGATGATGACTAGGTGCAATTTGCTTAAGGTTTTATTTGTGAAAATGCTTAAAGAAATGTTAGCGTAGCATAGCGTAGCGTAGCATAGCGTAAGTTCTACCATTTACCAGGAAACTCGAATGTTACGTCATTCATTTCACAAGGCGCAATCAATCACCCCTTATACTGAGAGTATATAAGCCTCGTACTCACCTGTCTTTGCGTTCGCAGATACTGATGCCAGCATTTACAACCCACCCTCCCTACCACCATCACCAGGTCGGTTCCATCCATACTCGAGGGGGATTAGATTCTGGCCTGTCTTCATCTTCAGACAGGAACCGCAAGAATCCGTGACCCCCGGATTTGAACTATGGTCGGGGCCTATGCCAAAGAACTATACTGTGTTACATTCCAGCCTTGGTTGCTAACTACTGTTAAATAAACTCATATCAATTCTTAACCTATCTTCGAGTCTTTCTGGTAGAAATGATGGGTTTTGTGTGCAGTTGGCATCAGAGGGTCAATTAAACGGTTAGTTCACCCCAAAATTAACATTTTATCATAAATCACTTAACCCTGTGTCGTTCTAAACCACCAAGTTCTCAGATTGTCTCAAAAGATATTTTTGATGAAAACCGGAAGGCTTGTGACTTTAAGACATCGCCAAAAAGGTCCATGTATATGGGCTGTTTAAGTAATGTTTGCATAAATAAAAAAAGGGAAAAACAATAAATGTTGGCAACTACGTCAGCAGGTCACACCAGCAACATTCGCCGTAGTCTGCTCGTGAACGCGCACTGACCGACCAAGTAGGAGAACAAATTGCATTGCTGGGCAGTGAACATTTAAAAATGCATAATTTAAAACATTTAAAATGCATCAAAAACTACAAAAAAATCTACTATTTGAAATAATATTTATTTTTAATGTCCTTTCTAATGTTTATATAATCATAAATTTACAAAATGTATCAATAAAGTAGTGATTTGAGCAGTTGACCACATCCAGTAAATTGAATGGGTCTCTATGGGCATCTGCTGGTCAAAATGATTTATTTCCTAAGCAGTAATAATTTTATGTTTTTTTTTTCTAAACACCAAATGGCCGAATTTAACACATAACATCTAGATCAATATCTAAAAACAATTTAAATCAAATTTAGATCAAAATTTATGTGACATTTTCATAAAATTTCTCCGGTCTACTCCTCGGGCTTCTGTTCCTCCATCGGCCTGAGCTCTTTGCTGTATTGTGGCTCATAAAGGTGCCATGAACAGCGAATTAGAGCATCACGCTTGCAAAATCATCCTCTTCCATATCATATCGATTACCTTCCGCTATTATTGTAACATGAATTCTGGATCGCTTCACAACGTCTGTTAGCTTAGCTTAGCATAAAGATGGCAGCTGATCGTTTTATTTTTGTCTGTGTTCGTATATTTGCGTAAGTCCCACCCACTTATCTGTAATAGGTCTGTAGCGTGAGTGGATCCCACCCTGGAAAAATGAGGTATGAGTGTCTGTAGTCTTTCACCCTCGACAAAGATACAGCAGTTCCTTCTTTCAATGACGCAAAATCAAGATTTTTACATCATTGATGTTTGTGGCCATTTTTGCCCCATTGACTGCCATTATAACAACAGTCTATGGGTAGGACGTCCATTAACAAAATGCTTGAATGTTTTTAAAGTATGTCAGTCAGCCTCCGTCTTGCTTTTAATTATCTTATTTTACGTTTAAATATATGAAAAGTTTCGTTGCAAAACGAGATAACCACCGTTTTTTTAATTGTTCAGAAATCACGTTTTTTGGTTGTGCATTCCAATTAATTTCAATGCAACTGCAGTTGGTTTGTTTTGATTTAAAACCTTCATAACTTAAAAAATACAGCTAAGTAGCACCATAAAACAAAATAATATCATGATAACATAATAATAAACATGTTTTGACAAAAATGTTAAAAAATGGATTTATCTCGTTTTGCAACGAAACTCTCAATATGCATTATGAACAAAAAAGTCATTATTTCCAATGACAATGATGTGCCGAGTTAGCTTGCTAGCTAACATTAAGCAAACATGTGTTTTTGTTAATCCTGTTGACATTTAGCTTACTCATTTGATACTGCACCTTTTTTGTCTGCTGTGTCCTGGGCTTTGAGAAACGCTTGACATTGTTTGCAATGCATGGTGAGAAACAGATGTACCCTTTTGTTTTCCGTCCAACATTACACAAAAGGAAGTGTTTCCATGCATTTCTGTCCTTTTATTTGCTGATTAATGAAACCACTTCAAAAAAAAAAACTAGCATTTGAGAATTAGTTAAAATGGGTTTTAAAAATTACCAAATTAACTAAATTCCATGACATTCTTTTTATACGATGCAAGAAGATAGTTATCAACATGACATAAATATAAAATGAATTCAATTTTTTAAAATATCTATGCAGAAATTATGCATTGTTTGGAAATATAATGAAAGCCTAAATGTGAAAACTAGACCTTAAAACTATGCACCGTCATAATCTCACAGCACATGTTAAACCAAACAATTCAACTATTATTTCTCTTTCAACTATTCATAACTCTCCTATGATTTGTTTAAAATTTGATTCGATTTTCATTAATCTTTAAATGAATCTGTTCATATATGTCATTTTTATTAGTTTGTGAATCATACATTTCTAGTTCACCTTTACAACGAGGACATCGCAAACTTTGTAGCTATTGACTGTATTGTTTGCTCGGACCATTGCATTTAATTCAGCTCGCCATCTGCAATGAAATAGATGCAGTCTGCACAGACATGTTTCATATTCAACTATAATTCAGTAGGTACAACTGCCACGCAAGGTTTAGGTCATGGTTTTGGTCATCTGTACCTTTGTTTGTTGCTTTTGAAGAATAGAGCTGAGGGAAAGAGCGCGAACACTTGAGGGAGAGTGAGTGTGCGCAATGATATTATGCAGCGCCTGAAAATAGTCCCCTTGGTAAATTTCAATAGTTGGGGACTATTTTCGGCTGCTGCGTAATATCATTGCTCCTCCTGCAGCCATGTTACAGCAGCAAAGTCCTTGATTATTTAGCCAAAATGAGAGTATAGTTCCTAGCCATATCTGCCCAGAGCCGGCGCCAGACCATAACTAACAGGGGGGCACTCGGCTTCCAACGGGGGGCACGCAATAGCAACAATAACTTGCAAAAACAAGACATTAAAACAACAAATACAGCAAGCACACACTCATACAACTAGTACAGACTGTCAGCTCATTTCCCGTATAAAGTGCAAAAGACCACAAACTATGCGCAAAACTATTGAACTTCGACCGCGGCGTGAGCGCAAGCTGAGCTCCGCTGCGCTCGCGCTTGGCTCGACGCAACAATAAACCGCCCTCGCGCGGCGCAAGCCATTGAAATGAATGGGTTTCATAGCGCAGCGCACACCGCGTCCTAGCTTTAAAAAAGCCGCTTTACCATAATCACGTCGTAATGCTGTTAACGGTCTATAGCCACACTTCACATTTAAGCTTACGTAATTTAAAACAACGCTAACTTACCTTTAAAATAGCTAAAGACGGCGTGTAAGAACATTAAACTTCCTTAAAACAGTGTCCTGTAGATTTGTAAATTCCACCTCGACCTCTAATCTCTGAGTTTGAGCCAGTCTGTGTTTGCATGAAGATGAAGCAGGCGGTGCTGGTTCGTTCTAAATGTTCTAATATCCATATTTTACATGATCCATAAAATAAAAAAACACGTTGCGAGTATCAAGTCACAAATATGCTAAAGACGTAAGACGGGTGAGACGCGGCAATACATCCAATCAGAGAAACTGGTCTATTTTAATTAAAGAAAACATATATCAACTATATTTTCCTCATTTGATTACATTACAAGTCATGAAACATTCAATGTTTAATTTATTTTAATTATTCTTGATATATATTAAAGTAATAAAAAACTTTGTAGGGGGGCACAACAACCTGTTCGGGGGGGCACTGCCCGCGAATGCCCCCCCTTGACGCCGGCCCTGTATCTGCCTAAAAAATCACAAGTTTAAATTTTCCGTTGTCTTAGTACACGATGTAACTACAGAAAAGTCAAGTTTTAAATAAGAAAAATATTGAAACTCTTTGGCTATTTATGAGCGCGATGCTAATGGTCTATTTAGATTTGATGGATTATGCTAAGCTATGCTAAAAATGCTAGCGCCAGACCCGGAGATCAGCTGAATGGATTCCAAAACTGTAAAAATCAAACGTTTAACTCTAGGGGAGCTCGAAAATTAGCATATTTTCAAAAAAAGTGGAGTGTCCCTTTAAAGGCCGAAACATGTCAAATTATAAACATGACATTTATAACCTATATTGTAGTCATGTCACACAGCTCTATTCAAGGACAAATAAAGCTGTAACAAATACTGCTGAAATTGATTGAATGCACCATAATAAACAAGATTATAAACAACAAAAGTCATGGCAAGCATTTTGTTTGCCGTTTCTATAGTTCATTTTATTTACTATTCTACGGTATCTGTACGGTTATTTGATCAATTACATATGATTAACTGCATTTAACATTGTTTCTAGTCTGCTGTTTGCATCCTCATACAGAATAGACCTGCAAAGCTGCAACACATTTTTTGACACTATATAGATCTGCATAGAAACAACTATGGACATATTAGTGCATTAGTAGTGCAAAAAGCATTTATGTTCATTTTCGACAAAAACATTCAGAACAAAGTGAAAGGACATTAAATGCATAAATAGTCTTTGCATAATTATTATTATTCTTTGTTTCATAAAACGACACCAAATCAGTTTATATCTGAAGACACAGGATGTGTAAATAATGACATCATTTATTTTCTAAATCAACTATTGCTTTAGTTATAATGAATCCATGGACATTTTCACCTATACCATTAAAAATAAAGGCCCACAAATAACCTTTTTAAGAACGTATAAACTGTATGAAGCTAGAGCAAAGCAATAATTTGTCTATTTTTTACTAAGGAAAAATGTTTTAATTCATCATCCTGTGGCGAGTCCGGGTGTTGCGTGTGATTGGCCGGTGTCCTCCCCCCAGGCGCCTTTGAGTGTGCAGATGAAAGCGGGCGAGGTGAGTTTTGATTTTTGCATGCAATGTTGAAGCCAAACGCTGCCACGCACCAATCAGAGACTAATCAACATCGGCCGCGTGCTATGTGTTCACGAGGCACAATACTGCTCATTCAACAGCTATTTATAAAAGATCAAATGATGCTTGCGCTCAGGGATATTTCGGTCAAAGACCTGTGCCCCCTTGTTTATTTGATGGCAATTTAAATTCGTGCCCAGAGAGACCCTTTATGATCAGATTTGTTTGAATTGTGCCAGGTGCTTATGACCTACTGTGGCACATATATTAATACAGAGGTGCACACATTGTGGGCCACGCTGATTATTTACATCCACAAGCAATTAATCAGAATGCAAGTGAACAGAATAAATATGTTGTAGCCATGGCAACGTGTTGTATAAAGTACTTTGGTCATTTTATTTTCAGTTCATGTCTGTTAAATGTATACAGTTTGGTTTATCATGCATTAAATATTAAAGTCACAATGAAATGAAAGTTGTGATTGTCTTATTTTCCCCTTATTTCATTGTGCCTTTAATGTGATGATGACTAGGTGCAATTTGCTTAAGGTTTTATTTGTGAAAAAGCTGAAAGAAATGATGGGTTTTGTGTGCAGTTGGCATCAGATGGTCAATTAAAGGGTTAGTTCACCCCAAAATTACAATTTTATCATAAATCAACCTGTGTCGTTCTAATCCACCAAGTCCTCAGAATGTCTCAAAGATATTTTTGATGAAAACCGGAAGGCTTGTGACTTAAGACATCGCCAAAAAGGTCCATGTAGATCAGTAGTTCAATAAAACTATTATGAAGCGACCAGAACAGGTTTTTTTTGCGCAAAGAAACAAAACGAACAATTTTTTTCAACAATGTGTTCACCTACTTGGTCTTTCGCGTTCATGAGCAAATACAGCGCATGCTGCTGATGTGACCTGCTGACATAGTTGCCAACATACAGACACAGAATACACTGGCAAGTAATTTTTGCATTAATATGGGCTGTTTAAGTAATGTTTGCATAAATAAAAAAGGGAAAAAACAATAACTGTTGACAACTATGTCAGCAGGTCACACCAGCAGCATTCACCGTAGTCTGCTCGTGAACGCGCACTGACCGACCAAGTAGGAGAACAAATTGCATTGCTGGGCAGTGAACTTTTAGCTTTAAAATTTTACAGGTATTATTTATGCTCTAATGCTCCGTTTACACCAACCGCGTTTCAGGCGTCAAAATCGCGTGTGCCGCACCTAGTTTGCCACTTGTTTAAATGCATTCGCGCGTCTAGAGCCAAGTAGACGTGCGGAAAAAGCAAGCATTTGACGCGCGTCAGAGGGAAAATCCGCTTCTTGTGGGAGGGGAAAGCGCTATGCGGTTCTCTGTTTGCAGGGATGGCTGATGTTGATTGTGCATTTATCGAGAGAGTTACCGGTTTGTATTTAGTCATCTTACTATAAAGGGAAAATAAACAGCGCGGGTCGATAAATGTCAGGTGACTCAAAAGTGAAATGTGTATTTAAAACTTACCAGGTTGCCTGATGTCCTCACTGACACTCTTCCAAGTGAGGTCCTTTTTATTCCTGTCTCTATAGAAATAAGAACTTGTGTCGTATAGCTCCGAGTGACTCCTCACGGATAATATCAAGCGTTCCTTCATGTTGAATGAGTGACTCCGGGTGGGGGTGCCGCCACAGCAGCAAGCAGGCTCCTGATTGGTTAACGCAGTGCAAAAATCCACCAAAGTTCAAAATTTTCAACTCTGGCTTCTGCCGCAAATTTGCGTTAAACGCAAAATGCACAAAAAGCACCATTAGCGTGTACCGCGCCATACGCTCAATGCGCGCCATTCGTGCGAACGAAAATACATGCAAATGAGAACTTTATTACTTCTGTCCTGTTTACTGAAAATCTGATGATTCTACTTAACTTTTGTCTTGTTTGTGTTTCTTTGTTTTCTTTTGTGAACTACACAAGGTAGGGTAAATGGTGATTTTATTTTATTTAACTTCTTAAATGGAGCTCACAGTCATGTCATATAATTTGAGTAACAGTGATTGAAATATTAAGAGGGTGCGTTTATTTACAGACCTTTGTTGTGAAGAGGTGTTTGGCAGCCAAACACAGCACTTATAATTCATAAGTGTTTGACAGTGATATTGATTCCTTCAACCGGCTAAAAATATATTTTATGTGCCCACAAGGCTCTGTTGAGCAGAAAATGTTTGACTTTCTATTTTTATTAAAGGACAAGTTCGGTATTTTACACTTAAAGCCCTATTTTCATGATGCTGGCCCTAGAATTTTCGAATGTTTGTTGTATCAACCCCCACCCCTACAATGGCTGCATAGGTGCACTGAAACAATCCTTCCTAACATGCATTAAACTATCATTTACAAAGACGTGAAACTCAGTGAGTGGTCAGGGGTGTTCACTGGTATGCTCATACAACAATCGCTGCAAAAGATGTTTCCAACAGTTATTTTAGCATTTGTTGTAAACTTGTGGACCTCTTTTTCCAAACGCCTCACACCCGTATATTCTTCCGCTTAGAGCTTGAATAATAGACACTCCAGCCCAGTTGGTGGCGATAATCCACCGTTGCCAATTGCAAGAATACAAACAACTCCATTTTCGTTTCCGGCGGCGGTGTAATACCGTACCTCACAGCACATCTAATACAAGTCAATGGAGTTGGACAAAAACTATGATAAAACCTGTTGGAAAGCATCTTTTGCATCAATTTTTGTGTAAGCATATCAGTGAACACCCCTGACCACTCTGTGAGTTTCACGTCTTTGTAAACAAAAGTTTAATGCATTTTAGGAAGGATTGTTTCAGTGCACCTATAAACCCATTCTAGAGGTGGGAGGTGATACAACAAACATCCGAAAATTCTCGGGGCAGCCGCATATGTCCAAATTTCAGTCAAAAGCGTTCTATTTCATCATAAACAATCTGAAAACAGGGCTTTAATTGTAAAATACCGAACTTTCATACTCTTTTTGAAAATAATGTAGTGTAACAGGTGTGCATTATTTTCGAATAATTCACAAGCAGTCATCAATTATTCTTTATGTACATTACAAGCAGCAATCGGCATACGGCTCCCACTTTTCTTGCCACCTGCCCCAAGGAGCCATGCCCGCAGAAACTGCAGGATTTTGGATGCACAAGCACCCGGGCAGTCCACGCTCCATCTGTGAAACCGTTAATGTTTTGCCGCTCTACTATTTAAAATGAACTTGGACACCTGCGACTGCTGCGTCCCGCCTGAAAGGGATTTTAAAATATGAATATAATATTTAAAGGGCCATTTCATCGGTAGAAACATTAATCTTTATGAAAGTGGGTCATATTTGTAGTCGAAATGTAACATAAATTTTGAATTTTGTGCCTATTTGTCCAAGAAAAGACAGAACGTGACTTTAGAGCACATTTGTATGAAAAACTACAACTCTCACAATGCACCACATTGCAGTGCAAGCCAATCAGAACACCTCTCAGATATGCTACTGTGTACATAAATGCCACATTAGTGTAAAAAAGAAAATAGAAACACTCACTTTATAGTCAGACGTCCGTTTATCCCTACAGGCTTTGGCTGTCACTTCCAGTTTAGGATTCTAAAATATGTATCCAGGACGCCGCTGTCCACATACGGTACGGAGCTTGGGTAGGAGCAAGCTTCATTCAGTTTCTGATTTATTTTTGAGAGTGCTTGGCCAAATATGTATATTCCCAAAGAAGAAAATGCCGCATCCTACACACAAACGCGTCCACAGACGCACTGGCTCAGCGCTTGAGCTCATAAGCTGAAACACATCTGTGAAATAAACACGCGCAAAGTACCTCTCTTGCCCGGGACCTTTCACCAAACAAATGTCCATATCCTGATCTGATGCGGAAATGTTGCACAGAAAGCACACAGCGAGAGTACAGGCACTACTAGTCCGTCCAAGCTCGAGCCAGTCCGGGCTTCTCTACGCAGCAGAGGCCGAGGGTTGCGGCGTCTTCCCCGGGCTCCTTTTCTCAGCCGAAGCCCAGGCTCCGGCCTACTCCTCGGGTTTCTGTTCCTCCATCTGCCTCAGCTCTTTGCTGTATTGTGGCATGAACAGCGGATTAGAGCATCACGCTTGCAAAATCACCCTCTTGAATATCATATTGATTACCTTCCGTTATTGTTGTAACATGAAGTCTGGTTCGCTCCACAACGTCTGTTAGCTTAGCTTAGCATAAAGATGGCAACTGATCATTTTTTTCCCGTCTGTGTTCGTATATTTTTGTAAGACCAACCCACTGATCTGTAATTGGTCTGTAGCGTGAGTGGGTCCCACCCATAGCCCCCACCTTGGAAAAATGAGGAAGGAGTGTCTGTAGTCTTTCACCCTCAACAAAGATACAGCAGTTCCTTCTTTCAATGACGCAAAATTAAGATTTTTACATCATTGAAAGAAGGAAGTGCCTCACTGAAATCTTTATTTCTCCCGTCTCAGGGGAAACTGAGGGAATGATGGACCATTCAAAAACATGACTGGGGTTCTAACAATACAAAGCTTAATGCAAATCGGTGAAGTTTCCCTTTATTAAACTATATAAATCATCATGCGGGCTGGATTGGACACCTTTGTGGGCTGTATGACATCACTGATATACATAAACGGTGGGTCCCATTACATGGAAGTCCCCGTTTCTACAGTAGCCCACGTCAGGTTACGCGCCTGTGTGTGGTCATGAAAATGTAACATTTGCACTTGTATTTAACTACTGCAGTTTTTTCTTTCTTTTTCACACCATTCCAGCATCTATGGCTATATTTATGGTTATATTTATGTTTTTGGCCTGTACCCTGTATGTGTTTCTCAATGTCAAGGATACTTTTTTGGCAGGACTGGTCCTTACCCACTGCGCAAAGTGACGTTGGAATGACGTCTTTTTCATGTAATTTTTGGACGTCCGAATCCGGTCCATAAAAGGGGTTGTTTTGTAACGCCAGGCAACGTCTTTTTTTCGACGTCTTCTGCACGTCTAAAGGTTGACATTCGTAGGACCTCCGTGTGAGGAAAATAGACATGAAAAAAGCTAAAAGAGATGATTGTCTCTGCAATTCACCCATCCATTGCAACACCGAAACACTTTAGTCATTTTGTGCCGCCCACGGGATTCGAACTACCGATCTCAAGCAAGTCTCGCTAACCACTCGGCCACACCATGAACTCAACATTGTGAAAATATGTGACAATATTTTCATGTTAAATTGTTACAAACTACACATTTAATTACAGATTTTTAACTGTACATTTAGATGAATTTGTATATAATTCAAGAAAGCAGAAAAAACAGTACTGTATAAATAATATAGAGTATTCGTAAATTTTAATCATGTACAACAATCCTGATATTTGTAAATAAACACATTTTTATAGGCCTAATCATGTAATATAGACATAGGCCTGTCATAGACGTCCAAATGACGTCCAAAGAATCACCCAGTTCAAACGTTAAATGTTGTCCGTAAATATGACGTCCAAATGACGTCCAAAAAATTACCCAGTTCAAACGTCAAATGTTGCCCGTAAAAATGACGTCCAAGTAGGGTCATGGTTGGACGTCCAAATAGTGGACCTAGTTTGGACGTCAAATAGATGTCCAGAATTGGTCATGGACCGACGAACCCAATATAGACATGATCTGCACGTCTATCCGACGTCCTGTGTTTAGTGGGTTAGTTACAAGTCACTTCCTTCAGAGGCGCGGCTCCTTTTTAGCATTCGGAGAACACGTAAATGGAACAGACTAGCTATAATTTACGTCATTTGCGTCATTACATCAGTGAATAGGTGCACTATCAGCACTGCACGCATAGGATTGTGGGGATATTTCTCGAACTAAGGACTCAGTTCTTGGTTGAAATTCAGAGGATCCTCGACATTGGAACAGTCCTTTGGCGGACATCGATGACGTAGCATCCTCGAAATTCTGGCTTCTGAGGATCCTTCCTTGACATTGAGAAACACCTAGAGTAAAACCATGCTGACTCCACACAGAAAGGCCACATGACCTAGCCGGGACTCGAACCATCTTGTTGTGCCACCCACTAAGCCACTGTGCTTCCCACACTGCAGTTTAAAACAAGTGATTTTAAACCACTGAATCAACATTGCTATGTGGTCGTGCCGTTTTCTGTGTGAGAGGAAAGCCTAAGCCATGCATCTGCTGCTTATTGAGCTTGTAAGCATTTTTGCCACTTTATTGGCCTTAAATACACATATGCGTCAAAATGCCAGCCCTCATAAACACGGTCATTTATGTCTGAAGAGGATATAACAGGATATTGGATCCGTACTTTGGTCTTAAAGGGGAAGTTACCTAATATTGCTCCTGTCTGTCACTCAGGAGTCTGTTAATCAGACAGCAGTGAGAGAAAATCACTTTTCTACCTTTAACAAGACATATACATATACAAAAATTATGAAAATTCTATGGTATTAAACATTTTAATAACATAAAGACTGGTAACCCTTTACTTGAAGGGGTGTGCATAAGGCTGACCTAACACCTTCATAACCATGACATGACACGTGTCATGAACATGAAGGTGATTTAGTGACAATTGTCATTTAAGTGTCATTTGTTCAATTATGTCATTTTTAATGCAAAGATGACATTGTTTAAGATATATCTTTGTTATGACAACTTGACATAAACCAGTGCTTCTCAATTATTTTCTGTCACGCCCCCCCCTAGGAAGAGGTAAACATTTCGCGCCCCCCAACTCTCCGCCGCGACTGTAAATAGTATTTGCCTATAAAATTACACATCTGCAAAACATTGTATCCTTATTAACATTGAGAAAACACAAAAAAGAAATATCGATCAACTTACAACAAAGAATAACTTTATTAACATTGTTTTTTAGTCTGTATCAGAAAAGACTTAAAATGCATCAATTTGCCTGAAATAAAAAAATCAATCCTTATTTAAAGTATAATATTTTTTGACCATTTGATACTGAAAAATTAAATATAATCAATAAATAACACAAGCGGTTTACAGCGTGATTGAGGTGTAATGTCTTTAAAAATCACTTCCTGAAAAAGTATTTTCCCTGGGGTCTCGCGCCCCCCCCCCCTGGTGTCGCTTCGAGCCCCCCTGGGGGTCCCGCCCCACTATTTGAGAAGCACTGACATAAACCAATACATCATAACTTGTCATAAATGTGTCATTAACATGACATAGCAGAATAATTATCAAACTTAAGAAACTACCTAGCTTTATGGGTTAACATTACATTACACTGTCATTTGAACATCATTAAGTGTTAATACTTTGTCAAATAGTTTTATTCACCTTATTTTTCACGACAACAAGGGCGGCGCCATTTCGCTCATTTTGTCAACGTTCTTCCGGCCGCATAGACGATGAGCAGCTGAGGCAGTGACTGAAGGCGACGCGTTAAAGCTTAAAAAGCTCACCCGAGCGCCTTTATGTTTCTTTCTTACCAATTTTAAGCCAACTGAGGAATACCCTTATCCCAAGGTTCGACTACGATGTTCCGGTAACTTTAAACCACGCCGGGTGTTGAAAAGGTGGCCAGTTTCAGGTAAGCTATCTTAGCTAACTTTGTGCTCGTTCGCCTAAAGTTAGATTTGTGAAGTCCGTTCTACAAATACACTTAAGATCAGTAACGTTAGTTTATAAAATGAAACTATTTGAATGGTTTTAATTGTCCACCTATATTTTTATATTTACGATAGTACAACGAGATATTATAGTACATTGCATTCTTACAGTAGCCCACGTGATTCCTACAAGTTACTGAGATTTCAGATGCTAGAATGTCAGTTCATTTCTCATTCAAATATTGATAATGACCTATTAAACAACGTATTATTTAACACTGAAGTTAAAGGTCGTGTGTATAATGTTACTGTCTCTTTTTAATGCATCTCTCTCTTACACACTGTTCTGTTTAAGTATGGGTGCCATTTATATATTAATTCTCATGATGCAAGTTTATTTTAAATACTAACATAAAAATGTTTATGGTTATATTGTTTTCACAGATGCATTGATGTGTAGTGATGCAGTGGACAACTGTGAGGATGATACAATCAACATGTTCCTAAACTGTGATGCAGAAACACAATGGGAGCATCCATCCGTCTCTGACCACAACTACACTTTAACATCACAACTCAACCTGAAGCAACCTACATCTGATATGGGAAAACAATGGTGCAGTTTCCCTGACAGGGTTTATCCTGGTCCCAGGCTAAAATGCATATTTGAGCTACAATCATTTAAAAACACCTTTTACTGACATACCTCAACATATATGAGTGCCATTGTTTTGTCACAAGATGCGCACCAGTCTTGTTTTTTTGTAGGGTTTGTTTGTAAAAACTAAAATGTCCTAATATAATTAAGGCCTAGTCCTGTAAACCCTGTCCGAGAAACTGCTTCAATGTGTTGAGCTGGCACAAATGTACATATCTCTGCTGAGAAACAACCATCTTTGGTTCAGCTTTACACAGGGTTGATATTGCATCCATTACACAGTCGCCAAGCACTTTACCAGTACATACACCAACAGCTTCCAGATAAACACTTGGGATCAGCTCCTGATGACTCAGATAAAGCTGTGTCTTAATTTATTGCAGGGTGGTCTTGCTTTACCTGTTGTAAAGCTACATTAAACCTTCATATGTGATCAGATGTCATGCAGTATTAAACATTTACAGTGTGATCAGATGTTGTGCGTTTATATTAAACCTTTACAATGTGATCAGATGTCATGCAGTGATATTAAACCTTTACAATGTGATCAGCTGTTACATGTCATGCAGTTATATTAAACATTTACTATGTGATCAGATGTAACCTGCCATGCAGTTATATAAACCTTTACAGTGTGATCAGATATTATCTGTAAGGAATTTCTTAAATCATATGTGAGCTTTGTAGATTCCACTTAAAAGGATTTAAGTCTCCTGATTTGAAGGAATAAGTGTTGGCAAGTTTGCAAATTAATTCTATCATGGTACCACATAAAAACGAAATAGTTATTGGACTGGCTAAGGTGCACATTTGCTATAAAAAAAGACGAAATCACTGTGTAAATATTGGTAGACATACTTTTAATAATTTTCGATGCTGCTCTATCAACTCCTGACAGGATGAGGTAATTAAATATGTCCCATAGGTTACTTGCCGCGGCCGCTTCATATCGTCTACCCACGAGACGATTGATGGGACAATAAAAGACTATCTGAGCGTCGTATGAAGTTTTAACCGTGCTCCTAATTTAAAACATTTACAGCAGTAGCGATATTTGTCATTTCGCTAAAGTTATAGTGAACTACAAACAATCTTCTAACCACCAAACTAACCACCGAATGCACTGTGCCATATTAGCAGCGGAAGTCGGTTGACAAAATGCGGAAGAGCGAAGAATTAAAAAGGGGCGTGGCGGAATAAGGTGAATAACAGCATCATGAATATTTTTCTTTAAATATCTTAACAAAATGCAACAGACACTTTAAAATATTATACTTAACTTGTCTTTATGTGCACAACAAATACATAAAAAACTGACATCTAACAGAACTTCCTCACACAGAAGGATTTGAAAATTTTTGACTAACAAAATATTTATTATTATTATTATTATTATTGGATGATTGGTTTTATTTCTCTAACACATGGAGGAAACTTAAAAACATTATAAACTGAAGAATATGCATGATGCTGTTATAGAATATTTGACAGAGTATTAACACTTAATGACATTTTAATTCATAAATAATTAATTATAGGCAAGGCAAGGCAAGTTTATTTGTATAGCACATTTCATACACAGAGGTCATTCAAAGTGCTTTACATAGAAATGAGAAAACATAAATCAAAGATACATGAATTTAAAATATCGATTAAAAGAAAATAAATGTGTGAAAAATAATGTTTAAATGTGTGAAAAATAATAAAACAGGAAAAAAGTACAAAACCGTTAAAAATAAGAATAAAAACAAGAGAAATAAAAAAATAAAAAGAATTAAAATAGTGCATATATTTTATAATTTAAATTCAATTTGTATCACTGGTAAAAAGTGGTCAGTTATGTTGTCTTGGTCAAATGTCAAATGTCATAACAAAGACATCTCAAACAATGTCATATTTGCATTAAAAATGACATAATTGAACAAATGACACTTATGGCCCTATTTTAACGATCTAAGCGCATTGTCTTAAGCGCACGGTCTAAATGGGCGTGTCCGATGCCACTTTTGCTAATTTAACGACGGGAAAATGGTTTGTGCGCCGAGCGCACGGTCGAAAAGGGTTGTTCATATTTTCCTAATGAGTAATGGGTGTGTTTTGGGCGTAACGTACAATAAACCAATCAGAGTCTTATATCTCATCCACTTTAAAAGCCAGTTGCGCTGGTGCTATGTCTAATCCATATTTAGATGACGGATTTTGTAAACTGAAAAACTAAGCGGAGGAAGAGAAACTTAATGTTAAAAAAAATTTTGTTTTCATTTTTATTAAAATTTTTATTTTTTTGATTAAAACCTTTAAAAGCCGTTTCTTTCAGTCATAGAAGTACAAATAGCAGGCTTTTAATTGCTGTAAATGTATTGATATCCTACATAATCATTGTCATCTCATAAAATTATTTGCAAATATGCAAGAAAAGGTTTGTACTCTAAAAATACAAACAAGAGATAAAGAATTTACAAACGCGCAGAGAGCCGAAGCGTTTCAGCACTAGAACAGCGCCGTGGGATTTTTACAAAGCATGACTTAAAAATGTTTCTCATCTCATCATATCCGCAGGTACAGAGTCATCATATACAATAAATCTGTGAGGTAGCATTTAAAAACATTTAAAAATAGATGCATTTGTTTAAAGCAAAGCATTTATTTACTTACCATGCTGCAGGTAAAGCAGCTCTTTGTGCCTTCTAATGTCTCATAATCACTCCTCATTTATGTCCAAGAGACTCAATAATAATCTTTTACAGTCAATCCTTTAATCTTTCATATTTAAACGCCTTTTTGTGCTGCTGCGCATTCATGTATGTGATAAGCAAGCTTACGTTGTCGTCCCATTTATAGGCGCATATTACTAATGCGCTCTTTAAATAACAAAAAAAAAACATATTGCGCCATTGACTTAAGACTTTAGAGCAGTTTTTTGTTGGTCAATGGCGTAGTCTATTTTAGTTGCCTCAAAATAGCAACGCGCCAACAGTGAGTCTGAACACACCTCGTTTTCAGACCAGAACGCCCATGGGTGCAAAAGTGGGCGCAAATGCATTAGCTATTATGAAAATGATAATTGCACAGGGTTGAAACTAGCAAAAGACACTTGCGTCGCGCATTGCTCTGCATTGTGCCGGGTGTATGATAGAGCCCTTAATGACAGTTGTCATAAATGTGCATAAATCTCTTTCATGTTCATGACATGTGTCATTATAAAGGTGTCATGTCAGTCTTATGAACACCCCTTCAAGACAAATAGCTCAAATAGGAAATAAAATAACTCGTATATCATGATATAAGATTCTGGTCATATCGCCCACCCCTACTTACAGTACACGTTTTTCCAACAAGATCATCTTACCACTTTTATGAATTTTAAAGTCTAATTTCGTTTCTAGTAAACGCATTTACACTTCAAAAGGTTGTGATTATCTGTAAAGATTATGTTATTGGACCAAACTTGTATCATAAACTTTTGTTAAACACAGAGCTTATTTTTGCAATAATCCAAATGTCTATGGGAAATGTGAATGGGCTTTAAGGAATCAGTGTCCTGCTAACTTCCAGCGTTGGTGTAAAAAATAAGTCATCCCTGCGGCACTCTTTCAGAAACTGAAGTTAGCCTTAAAACTTTATTATTATTTAGCTTTTAAGATTTAAATGTTTTTTAAAACAAAAATATTACTTTCATAATAATGACGTTAACTCTGGTATGTACCAAACACAGAGCTGTGCAACAGCATCAGCAGACTTATACCTAAGCCGAATGCATTCCGTCGACGAAAACAACTTTAAGCTTTTAAGCTTTTCTTATTTTTATTTTGACCTTTGAAAGTTGTCATTTTCCTCAAATGAAATCTCACCGACTGGTCACATCTCTGCATGGGTCTAATAATCCCCATTCTTCCACACTGAGAACATTTACAGCAGAACTTTGTTGACAGAGATTTTGAGTGGAAAAAATACCCGTGCGTTGTGTTTGAGAATGCACGCATTCTTTTTTTTTCACTAAAGCTGAAAAATTGCAGTCAGTAATTCCTTCCATCTTAAAGATAATGCATTTGAGAAAAATATGCAATGTTTTTTTTTGTCAAAATAAGGGAAAGTGTTAAAAATATACAACCAAATATTTCCCAAATGATAAAACCAATCTTAAAATGCATAGACTAAAATGGGATTCCACTCCATTGCCATGACAACCTACGGAAGCGAACACCTGTGAATTAGACGTCTATGTTCCCCCCTCCATCAGGAAATGCTTTCATTAGAGACAGAACGGGAGCGCTTAGACAACAATACGCTTGTGTTTCTTCGTGCCACCAATTAACACAAGCCATCTATCAAATCACATTGAATTAGTTCGCAGCCCAACGCTTCCAGCAGCGGGAGAGGAAATTATGCTCAATATTTCTATCAAAACTCTGCTTTTCTCAAGCGAAGTCTCAATTAGACTATCATCTTCTGATTATGGGTTTCTGTACAGATGTACTGTTCTTGATGGAAGTAACAGCATGTGTCCACGTCATCGGTCGTGCAAAATACGACAGAGATTACATTTTTTAATGAGCATACTGTTACTGTAGACTATGTAGAGCATTTCGGTAGCAACTCAAGTCATGGGTTTGATCCTGGAAAACCCACTTACTGATAGATTGAATGTACTGTAAGTATCTTTGGATAAAAGCGTCTGCCAAATGCATAAATGTAAAAGCAGGAAATGGAAATAGAAAATGTAGCGGGAATTATGATATCACAATTGTTGTTGTTGTTGTTTTGTAAGCACATTAAAAGAACAAAGCTTGTCTATCTGATGCAGAGTGAAGCATCGCGTTACTCGCTCTAGATTACTTGCGGCCCTTAACTTTGTGTCATGCGAATTTTTTACTTAAGTTGAATATTTTCAACCTGCGCAAAGACGTGTGAGGCAAACAGCGTGTGTTTTCGCAAAAATTGTGCCGGTCAATTTGCGTAATTCGCATCGCCCAGTGCAAGTTCGCATCTATTCGCGTCTTTGTTTTAACTTTGTATGTAATCTACCCACGCAAATCATTCAATTAAAATGACACGTAAAACTATCGTGTGTGCACGTGAAAGCGAAACTTTAAGATAGTTTCACATGCGCACATGAAACTAAACTCGATAGTTTTACGTGCGCACGCGACACTTCGTGCCGGCCAATTTGCATCATTCACATCGTCCAGTGCAAGTTCGCTTCTATTCGCAACTTTGTATTAACTTTGTATGTAATCTACTCTCGCAACTCATTGAATTAAAATCACATGTGAAACTATCTTGTGTACACGTGAAAGCGAAACCTTAATATAGTTTCACGTGCGCGCGCGAAACTAAACTCGATAGTTTTATGTGCGCACGCGACACTTTGTGCCGGCCAATTTGTGTCATTCACACCGTCCAGTGCAAGTTCGCTTCTATTCGCATCCTTGTATTAACTTTGTATGTAATCTTCTCACGCAACTCATTGAATTAAAATCACACGTGAAACTATCTTGTGTGCACATAAAAAGCGAAACTTTAAGATAGTTTCACATGCGCACACGAAACTAAACTTGATAGTTTTACGTGCGCACGCGACACTTCATGCCGGCCAATTTGCGTCATTCACACCGTCCAGTGCAAGTTCGCTTCTATTCACATCTTTGTATTAACTTTGTATGTAATCTACTCACGCAACTCATTGAATTAAAATCACACGTGAAACTATCTTGTGTGCACGTGAAAGCGAAACTTTAAGATAGTTTCACATGCGCACACGAAACTAAACACGATAGTTTTACGTGCACACGCGACACTTCGTGCCGGCCAATTTGCATCATTCACATCGTCCAGTGCAAGTTCGCTTCTATTCGCGTCTTTCTATTAACTTTGTATGTAATCTACTCACGCAACTCATTGAATTAAAATCACACATGAAACTATCGTGTGTGCACGTGAAAGCGAAACTTTAAGATAGTTTCACATGCGCACACGAAACTAAACTCGATAGTTTTACGTGCGCACGCGACACTTTGTGCCGGACAATTTGCGTCATTCACACCATCCAGTGCAAGTTCGCTTCTATTCGCATCTTTGTATTAACTTTGTATGTAATCTACTCACGCAACTCATTGAATTAAAATCACACGTGAAACTATCTTGTGCGCACGCGAAACTAAACTCGATAGTTTTACGTGCGCACGTTTTTGCTCCATGTCCCCTACAGTTTTGGGTAAGTTACTCAAAAAAAGTAATTAATTACTAGTTACTAATTACATCTTCAATCATGTAATTAGATTACTTTACAAGTTACTCTCTCCAAAAAGCATTTAATTACTTATTACTAATTACTTTCTAAATCTTATGTAGTACATGATACAAGGATAGGCTTGAAATAGCTTGAAGAAATAATATATAAAATACATAAATTATTCTGGTCCCACTTTAGGGTCCAATTCTCTCTATTAACTATTAACTAATTTTGCCTCAATTAATAGTGAGAATTGTAAACTTAAACCATGTTAAATCCACTATTGTATTATAGTATACACATAATTGTTTTAGAGTCCATACACAGTATTTAGTTACATCAGAAGTAACTGTAATTAGATTACAAGAAAAGAAAGAGTAATCACTTACTTAACTTTTTCAAGGGAAAAGTAATTAAATTACAGTAACTAATTACTTAGTAACTAGTTACACCCAACACTGGTCCCCTTAGGGGCCCCATAGAAAGCCAATGCAGTGGACGGCAGAAACTTTTTCTCTTTTTTCTTATTTATTTTGCAAAATGTGGCTTAAATGAAGCATTTCCACTACTTATGTTGATATTTGACTTAAATTTGTTTTTTCTTCTCCCTTACCATCAAAGATATGGCCAGCAGCCATATCTCCCTGCTGCCAAAGACTGGTTGCCCAGTGATGCTAAGTAGGGTTTAGCTTGGTCAGCTCCTGGTTGGGAGACCTCCTGGCAATACTAGGCTGCTGCTGCTGGAAGAGGTGTTAATGAGACCAGCAAGGGGTGCTCACCCTGTGGTCTGTTTGGGTCCTAACACTTTAGCATGAGCCTGAGGTCCGTGTCTTTCTATGGTCATTAAAAATCCCAGGATGTACTTCGAAGAAAGAGTTTACCCCAGCATTGCCCATTGGCCTACTAGTTGTACCATAGCTTAGCATAATCCATTGAATCTGATTAGACCAAAAATAATTTGATATTTTCCTATTTAAAACTTGACTCTTCTCTAGTTACATTGTGTACTAAGACGGACAGAAAATTAAAAGTTGCAATTTTCTAGGCAGATATGGCTAGGAACTATACTCTCATTCTGGCGTAATAATCAGTCCCTCTTAATACACAATGTAACTACAGAAGAGTCAAGTTTTAAATAGGAAAAATATCAAAACTCTTTGGGCATTTTAGCGCGATGCTAATGGTCTAATCAGATTCAATTGATTATGCTAAGCTATGCTAAAAGTGGTACCGCCAGACCCGAAGATCGGCTGAATGGATTCCAAAACAATAAATATCAAATGTTTAACTGTACTTAGCAACTGTTTTGCCCCCTCATTGGTTAGCTGTTCGAAACGTCACAACACTACAAGGATTCTGGGTAATAGCCTATAGCAAAGTGCGGTCTGATACGCACTTGCGAAAGGGGTGCATTAAGTGCGCTTATTACACGGCTCTCTGGAATGCTTGATTCTGATTGGTCAGTTGAGACATTTGCAGGTTCGTTCTTTTCAAATAATAACCGCTCCAAAGTAATAACGCATAGCCGGTGTTCTACTTGTACGATTAAAATCGCTCCGCGCCAATAAAGATTACTGTTTGGCGCCATCTTGTGACAAACACTGGACAACCACAATTAAGAATGGAAAATTTTGACATTCATTTTAACATGTACGGAAAAAACAAAACATTTAAACAGTGGATAGAAGAACGAACAACGACAAGACACAGAGAGCTTACTGAGACTGAACTTGACAAAATAGAGCATGACAGCTACGAAGCCAACACTCAAAAAAATACAGAATGGGCATTAAAACTTCTCAAAGACTGGCTAAAAGAGAAAAAAATGGAGACAGACAAGTATGAAGCAGAGGATCTTAATAAGGTATTACGATCATTTTATGCATCTGTGCAAAGTTTCGCGGAAGGATAAAAATGTTAATTTAAAACAAATATGCCAATTAAATGTTTCAAATTCATATTCATGTCCAGTTTTTTTTCTTATGTGGCAAGTAGCCGTGTAATAAGCGGGATAATGTACAGGCAGCCGGTAGTTATCGCGAAATAAGCCCCTTCAGTGTGATACAAGACCCTCCGCTTCGCGTCCTGATTCCTGATCACACTGTCGGGGCTTATTTCCCGATAACTACCGGCTGCTTCTACATTATCCCTTACTTATGATCACCCCTGGAGAACACCATTAGAGGATCGGGACACCCTACGGTCTTGCACCCCTTAACGAGAACGCCAATGAGGGGCACAAGGGCGAAAGTGAGGATATAGGGACAGGGCCATACTGTTAAGATCATGTTCTGTGGACTTTTGAGGTTCTTTTTCCTGTCTGGTTCCCTGTTGATTGTCTCCCCAGGTGTGCTTGTAAGCTTGTTAGACTCCATGTACAGTATTTATAGCTCACTTAACTTTTAGGAACACAATCACAAAATTCCCTAAGCCCTACCTCTCTGGGGAATCCCGGCTGCCATGTTGAAATGATTTCCACATTGTGAAATGGGTGAGGGAAGTTTATATGGACAGACCCACAACCGTAGTCTTTGCACTTATTTTACCCCAAGGGATCATAGGGTTAGTGTGTTCCATTTAAACCTATTTCAAGCATCCCTTTAGTAGTGGGCACTTGTGCAATGACGCACATCCGAGTCAACAAGACTAAGGGAAGTTTGCGAGAGAAGGTCATAAAAATTTGGATTAGAATGCAGGCTTCTTTGTCGGTTATTAGTTACTGTGTTTATTTTCTGCTTGGTTTCAATTATTTCTTGTCTTGGTTCTTTTGTTTTCTTTCATTAAATTTTTAACTGTGTTTGGATCCGCTCTCCTGTCTTCCATCATTACACATACATCCATTTATCTGCTGCTTTCAGTTAGAAATTAGAGTTTGTTGTTCTGAAGGTTTTGATAGTAACAGAGAACATTTTTTGCTTGTTTCCGGCTTCAGTGCAAAAGCATCTCTCCTAATGAGCATGCTGTGCTGAATGCCACTGATTCACTTAGACAGACTGATAAATCAGACTCAAACAAACACATGTCCATCCGAATCATTATGACAACTCGCGTCAGACATCTGTTTGTGTCACATCTGTCCTTTCAGTTGTTAGATGACAAATGTAGTTAACTGTCTTTTGGACAAATCTCTTGAAGATTACTAGAGAAAACATTTGCTTTTAAGAAACTTCACTTTTTCAGATTTTTTCCTGATTCATCTCACATACTGTATGTCTCACGCTGTGCTAAGGTTTACCAAGATATCAAAGTATGCTGCGATATCAAATCATGGCACAGTGATTGGATCAAACAA
This sequence comes from Misgurnus anguillicaudatus, assembly GCF_027580225.2. Lineage (NCBI taxonomy): Eukaryota > Metazoa > Chordata > Actinopteri > Cypriniformes > Cobitidae > Misgurnus > Misgurnus anguillicaudatus. The sequence goes on along the minus strand of NW_027395276.1, from coordinate 1,575,099 downwards.
ATCCTTTCTCGTGAATAATGTTACAATGCTCATGAATACTCTTTAAAAAACAATGGCATAAATACAGTTTCGCCAGACGTGGCAGCCAATGAACACTCGGAAAATCTTGGATTTATCCGAACTTACCAACTTTACTTTCCAAACCAGAAGAACAAAATGGCCCAAAAAGTGCAAAAAAGAACCTTATAATGACATCATCATATTTTGGGTCTTTTAATGCTAACACTTTAAAATAAAGTAGTATTTTTTAATATTATTAAATGCATTGGCTCACATGAACTAACAATGAGCAATATAGTTTTCACTTCTTATTAATCTTTGGTTACATTTTAATAATTGTAATACTTTGGAACTCATGGTAGTATGATTCGTTTTTTAAAGGTGCCATCAGTGCTTTAAGTGACCCAAAAGAGGTGCCGGTACTCTATTTTTTTTTTTTTTTTTTTTTGCTGATTCGACTTCTCCTGTATTGAAGGGGTTTTATATTCAGCAGTCAACAGACGACCTTGTAAAAAAAAAAAATCCCATTATAATTTTTTGGATTTTCTTGAGCTAGAAATATCTCATAAATAAAATGTGCAAAAGGATTTTGAAAAATACCATTAGAAAGAGCTACTGTAGAAAGAGCTTTTGAACATAAATAAAATGTGCAAAAGGTAAATATGCAAGTAAAATTTTCAGCATGGTTAAATGCTAAAACTAGTTTTTCAGATAGAAAGAGCTTGAAAAAACCTTTAAAATGACACCAAGACCATGTCTATGGGTTCAAGAATAACAAAATACTGGCCATTTGAAACTAGAAAGCCATCACTTTATTTTGTCCCATTGTTTTCCATTTTGCGGGTGGTAAAACTCCCGTGCGCGTCGTTCAAATTCATTGAAATCTCGTTCACTTGTAGTTTAGCAATTAAACTAAATGTATATTACAATTTCAAGAATGTTTTACTCTGCACATCGCCTGAGGAAATCCGAAGTTGCGTCGAGGGGAACCAGACTGACAGCCGCGACAGCGGAGATTATCACGTACAGCACCTACAAAAGGGTATTGGAAAAAGCTTGCGTCTGACCTGCAGCTATAATTCTGGCTTGGTGGGATGTCAGCCAGCGAGTCCTCTGATTCTGACCTTGTTCTTTTACTACTCAGAGTCTAAAGCCAGGAGGTCATATTAAGTGTTTATAGTATTTTCATTTTAACCGAGCAGCTATGGTTGCTCGTTTCACACAAAAGCACACACCTCTCGAGTCCAGACGACACTGATTGACAGCGGCAAAAGCGACGCACGCGCTTTTAACTTGTAAACGCAAGGGTGTATGGGTAATGTAGTCTCTGCTCTCGTTGAGACGAATTAAGAAGCGTACATTGTGAAGGGCGCTCTGAGCGGCAGCGCAGCCAAAGGGTTAAATGAAACCTCTGATTTTTAAACAGCTGGCAAATGAGCGTTCCGGTACGCTAAAAGCACGTTCTGGGCACACGGAGAGGTGGTGGTACGCTCAAGAGCTATATTTGGAAGTGGCGGTACTGAGTACCGGCGCGTTCCGGCCCACTTAAAGCACTGGGTGCCATAGAATGTAAAGCTGTATTTACCTAGGCATAGATGAATAATATGAGTTCTGTACTATTGTTTCGTCCTTCTAATGTAAACTTTGTGCATGCAAAAGACTGATGTTACAGTTAGCATTATATGCTAGTTAAAGATTCAATTAGTAAAATCCGCTGCTAGAAGGCGCACAGACAAAACAATAACAATGACGTAGATTAATGACGCTCTGAAGTCATTTTATATCACGGAAATTTCTGTAATTTATTGTGCCCGTTATTTTACGGTATTTTTCCGGCACCCCCACTGCTGAAATTTTACAGTTTTTTTACAGAACAATAAATCATGTTAACGGATGAGGTAAAGTAATCGAGTTTTATAAATGTTTCGTTTGATTAAATCGTTTTATTTCATTATGTAAGGTTTCATGTAATGTTCAAAACTTAACTGTTAGTCATAGATGTTACAGTATTAGTCAAATTCAACACAGCTCAGAATTAAGTGTTCAGATCAACAACCTTACCAAAAATAAGCGAGTAGCCGGACAGACGCTACACACTAAGGGGCTAATCACACCAAAAGCGCTTTAAACGCTTGGAAACGCAAGGTGCCACACACTGTATTTTTTTTTTAAAAAGAGCAGTGCGACGTGGCTTTTTATATTGCTAGGCAACCACCGAATCAGCTGTCTTGTCAATCAAATATTGAAGCGTGAGCACTCTTTTGCTGTTAACTGTCATATTAGCAGAAACCATAAAAAGAGGGCGCTTGCTCTGACCTTGTTTGAGGGTGAGAGGTGCACAAACACGCAGGAGAGAGTGAGCGAGTGGAGTCCGGTTCTTCGAAGCAACTGTAAACTTCCCTCACCACAACGTAAGGCCCGCCTCTCCCCTCATTCGATTGGACAATGGAAAGACGCGAATGACGTCGGGCACTTCTCCGCTCTCAGTGCTCCTTCAAAAGCGCGTGCTGCGGCTGGCGGCAAAAAAGCAAGGCCCATAGAATATCATTCAAAAAAGGCGCCTGCAACTGCCATAAACGCTTTTGGTGTGATCAGCCCCTTAATCATACTTCCGCATTTGTCCACGACACTGTTGTCACGCGGCTTCTACGTCAGTTAAGGCGGTAACAAAGTGTACGGTGGATATTGAAAGGCGACTGCACTGTCCTGTGTCATTGTAGTTGAACAGGTTGTACCTTTAATGCTACATGCTAGCGTTTAGGCTAAAGTTCTGCGATTGATGTTACGTTTTGCAGGTCCATACTGAAAAAAAAAACACAAACTTACCTCTCAGAAACGTCCATCTCCAAATCATTGATTATTCTTCAAACTCTGTATCTTCATCTGATACACACTAAAAATAAAGTCTGTTTACACACACACAGAGAGCTACTGAAGGAGCTGCTCTGAGAAACAGCCAATCAGAGCAGAGCTCAACATTTATTATTCATGACCCTTTCAAATAAGGTAATAATAGACCATTTCATTCTGAGGGCAAATCCTAGGGTTATAAATGAACATGTAAAACCATCTCTGGATCTTTTTTGCACTCAATAAAGCCACAAACCTTCTATGTAGATATCAGAGAACCATTTAACATTATTTAAATGTATTCGTGGCACCTTTAAGGAAATGATTAGGGCTGTGCAAAAATATTGATACAGCTAACTGTCGTGATAATTTTTTCCACAATAGTGTATCGATATTTAAATCTCTACTATCGGTATTTTTTTAACCATCAAATCCCTCTGTGTGCACCAAACGACCTCCTCCGCCACTGCTGTAGTTGTCGCTGTCCAGTTGTCTGTCATATACGACCATTTGGCTAATGTCTCCGAAGTTAGCGGGATTGAGAAAATGGCAGAAAATGTAAAAACACCTGCAGCTTTTAAAGCAAACTTATGGAAGCACTTTGGCTTAAAAAAAGTTAAAAAAAAAATCAGCTTCATGTTTTTACATTTTTTATAAAAAAAAAGAAAAAGTATTGCAATGTATCGCAGCATGCAAAGTTTTGTATCGTGATATATGGGTGATTCTCACTAAACCGTTGAAACACCACGGCACTAATGATTTTAGCTTTAAAATGTGTAATATAGTTACATTAAAAAGCATCAGAATTAACACAATACTGTGTTCTACCTTGCACAATGTGTGATTTCAACATAAGAATTTATAATTGGAAATTTTATCTCATTTTCTGCTGAAATTCTCATTACCGCAATGTGTCCGGCTGTGTTTGAACATGCGTTATGTTGTAATTTAATCAAATTAACACAAAAATATTAAGGAAAAAAATAAATGGATGTTTTGCTAGACTACTTTAGATGACAGAAAAAATATTTACTGAATATTCATGTATAATAATAATGAAGAAAAATTAGGAAAATGATGTGTCCATGCCTGATGTTCTCATCCTCCGCAACACTTTTTGAGAACAGTTTAAGCACACATACAGAATTTTAATAAAGTTTGATTTTGAGTGACCAAGCACATGGACCAGTTACTTCAAGATGGCTACCAGGTAAGATCATTTTTTTACAGTTAATTTGAAATATTGTCTTGTCAGAATGCTTACACGACATTTTGATTATCATTACCGCAACATATGCTTATTAAATGTTAATTTAATTAATAGAAGCATAATACTTTGATTTTAAATGCATGTGCAGAATCTCCAAATTATGTTCTTTCAGGTTTGTCATGTCATTTTGAAAATATGTCAGTGTTGATGTTTTCTGACTGTTGCGGTAATTTTTTAGGACTAATTTTTAAAATTATGTTACAAAAAGTGTTAAATGATAAGTAAAAGTTTTTAAATTAATGTTCCCATTTACTCCAGACTTTGTTTTTCAATGTCTGGTAGGAAAAAAAGTAAATTTAAGCAATTTTTACATTTTCATGCTTGACATTTTTAAAACCAAGTTTTCGTGAGAATCACCCATATCGCACCATGGCCCACGTATCGTGATATGTATCGTATCGTGAGACCCTTGCCAATACCCAGCCCTAGAAATTATATGAAAGTTGTGACTATTGGAGTTACCAAACATGCCACAGCATTTAAGAAATCATTCTTTACATGCAATAGATCTTAATTTTCAAGATAAAAATATACGTTTAATTAATCTGTTTGGCACACACAGAACCTCTTTTTTCAGCAATTTTTTCAGCTTAGTTTCAATATAAAAATTATGAACAGCATCTCTGTACTTTAAAAAAAAAATCAGCACCTTACTTACCTACTGACACCTTACAATGTTTCATATTGTCAGTTAAGGGATGTTTTGTTTCGTTATTATGAGACATATGACTGTGTATTAAAGAGACACAGCCCATTTAGTGGTACTGCCACAACCCTGCTTGGCTTTTTTATGAGTATGCGACATCAGTGCCAGTAAACCCGAACACCATCTGACTTGGAAATGTTTTCTTCCCGAGATGGACTGATATTATGAATAATCAAGCTTTAAGTGTTCAGATGAGGAATAGAAAGCAACACAAACACTGCAGACAGAAAAACAAAAATACCACAGCAGGACACAACAGAGGAAATGGTTACAGTACTTGATCTTCCCTTTATACTTGTGCTGGTACTGTATACTTGTATATGACACATTCATAGAAAAAAAAAAAACATGTGACATTACATGCTGACATTAAATGTTATTTTTAGATGAATCCACATTACGGCTAGTGGTTTATAGTCACACATAGTAACTAATGAACGGACTGTGATTTATAAACATATATTCAGCAACACACATTTTTAATATTAGATGTTTATTTCTCTTTCAGATGATAAGTTCCAGCATGATTTCAAGGAGGTGGCTAATTCATATGAATTTATAAGAAAGGAAATCATACAAAAATGGATTATTAAAAAACCAAGTGGGTTACTCATAGCCAGACTATTTCAGGTCTATGGTTCCCCTAGACGGAAATGACGGTGAATAATTCACCTTGACTGCTTTAATATCTGGAATCGACCGGCTATTATGCAAAGATCCAGCAGGCAAGCTAATTATATCATATTAAGCTAATTTACAAAACATGATTCATGTACCAATATTGCTTGCTATTAGTAATGCTAATACATACTTACCAAATTTTTTAACAAATGATTAACACCACATAGTTCATAATATTTTAAGTACAAATTATAATGTATTAAGTTTTTTTGGCATTGCATAACTACATCTCATGAGGGGACTTTTGTTGCCTGACGTAAACAAAAGGCAGAAAAACAAAAATGAGATAATGATCTTAACCGAATGCTCTCAGCACATATTATATGTTTATTAAATAATTTCGATTTAAACCTGCTTAATCCCGGCCTCAGGTCATACTGCTTTGTTGGCAGAATCTGATAAAAAACGCACTTAAAGGGTTTTGTATCTGCGCTCTTCATACTCGTTTCATATATGAAACGTATAATACATCTTGTATAATATATTATGAGGCGGTTTCTCAGACAGGTCTTAAGTCTAAAATCTTAAAAGGCACCTATTAAGTCCTTTTAACAATATGTAATATAAGTCTCAGGTGTGCCCAGAATGTTTCTGTGAAGTTTCAGCTCAAATACCCCAGAGATCATTTATAATAGCATGTCCAAAATGCCTCTTTTTGGGTGCGAGCAAAACGCCCTGTTTTAATGTCTGTACCTTTAAATGCAAATGAGCTACAGCTCCTCACTTCCTTAATAGTATCTAGTGGACAGAGTACAACTCGCTGAGGGTGGAAACTATGGTAATGCAGGACTGTAAGTGGGCGGGGCTTTATCAATGTGACCTCACATTGAAGAGAGAATCAAAACGGCATGTCTAATGAGACTAATGGGGATTAAAAAACAAGGAGCAGGTGGATTTTTTTCATCGTAGGGTGGTTGCGTTCACACACCGCCAACACACAATATGTCCAAACACCTTGTAAAAGTGGATTTTGCATAAAAGGGGCTCTTTAAAATATATCAGCGCCATTTATAGAAGATATGTTTGAAAAAACTACTTAAAGGTCATAATATTACTAAGGCCCAGTTTAATCTAAAGCCTGTCTGGGAAAGTTCATTACTGTATGTGCTATAAATCATCATACTCCTTAAAGTACAAATTAATACTGTAAGTATAAAAATAAGTGTTATGGATATTTTTCAACCATTACAAAATATTCTGAGATTGTTTATAAGCCATTGTGTCTGCATTATAATGTGATAAAATATAATGTGTCCTTATAAAACACTCTAAAAATGCTGGGTTAATTTCAACCCAGTGCTGGGTTAAAAATGGTCAAATGTGTTGGGTTAACTTAACCCAGAAAATTTTATATTAAAATCTCATATTTCACTCAGCATTTTGGATTGAAAAGGTTCAATTACTGTGCAACCCAACGGGTAGCTTAATGGTGCGTTCACACCAGACGTGGAAGAGACAACAAGCATGAGTGATTTATGTGTTAAGTCAATGCAGACGCGAATAGGCATCCTGCGGCACGGAAGCGCGAATGGTGTGTTCTGCACGAATTTAGCATTGCCGCTTAATCTGCGTGAGTTAAAAAATCTGAAGTTTGGCGGATTTTCACGCCGTGTTAACCAATCAGGAGCTAGCTGTAGTAGTGACGTGATTACAGGAAGCGAGTGGAGTCACAGAAGCCCCTCCCCTGATGCAAATTTTCACGTGAATGTCTTGAATGACTAGAATTTCACACGCGGCTTCGAATGAAACGAGTAAACTTAAAATGTTCAAACGTCCAACTACGTGCGAATAGCGCGGTTTGCCCGCCTCTTCTGCGTCTGGTGTGAACGCACAGTAAGACTCAACGCTGAGTTGAAAATAACCCAGTGGATTGTGGGATGGACACTGGTATGAAGAAAATGACTGACAGTTGTTGTAGGGGTGACATTTGACGGTTTTCTTTGCAAACATCTTGTCAGTGATGTTTAATGTAAAAAATTGTATGTGAATGAAAAAGTGTATGATTCTACAGTCAGTTTTTTCTTTCAGGCCAACTGTCCTGTTAATTTATGTGCATTTATAGCTACACTCGAAAAAATTTGAGTTATTTTAAACCATGGTTGGGTAAATATTAGGCTACGTTTAGACGGAAACGATCTGAAAAGAAACCGCAAACGTGGCGTTGCGTTAGCACTTTTTATTCCACGTTTATACTGTCAGGAATTGTCAAGACGAGAACCCAAACGCGGACACTATAGATACAAAAATAATAATTTATTAAATACAAAACAGAAAACAAAAACCCACGATGGGGTAAACAAGACAAAACAAGATATAAACTAATAACAGGTAAACACTTCTACAAAACTAGACTAACTACACAAAAACAAAGAACACTAGACATTGACTAGAACATGAAACTAACTGGCAAACTTACAGGTAACAAGGCACGATAGATCAGACGAACCCGTAATGGGCAACAAACACAAGGACTCTTAAATAGGGACAAAATAAATTACATACACCTGGAAATCATTACAAGTAAGGGATCGGGGAAAAGGTGACGAGACCCGGGAAATGCTCGGTCAGAATAAACCAATACTAAAACCACGCATCTCCCACATTCAGAACCCTGCCATGCAAACCAGATGTAAATACAAACAAGGATCTGGCAGGATCCTGACATATCCTGAGTGTTTTGAGGGGGAAATCTGCGTGCATATGGTGACGCAAAAGTGTGTAATAGGTCTCGTCCAAAGCCGTCTGGTTTTCCTCCAACGAATTGGCGCATCAACAATTTGATGGAGGTAATTAATGCGCCTTCTCTGATCAGTAATACTTGCTGTGAATATTTCGTACAACTGCTGGAAAGACTCTTGTATATTTATTAGAGCTGCTATGGCAACTTGAAAGTCCGATTTATGGAGATAATCCAACATGTTTGTTGTTATTTTCCTGAACTGGCGTATGTCTGTGATGTAAACGTGTACGCGACGATAGCCATCGTGAGCAGACTTTTTTTCCGTTTTTAGCCTTTAGACGGGGACACGACGGTAGATCGTTTTTTAAGATTTCCCCTCTGGAAGGTGGTTTCACTTTTTTACGTTTTTAAGCCCCCAAAACGCTGTCGCCGTGTAAACGAAATGGGCATATGAGATAAAATATACTTACTTTTTAACCCTCGAGCGTTCTCGTGTTAACAGGCCCTTAGACAGATGTTGGGTTATAAATAAACATATGCTAGGTTGATGTTACCCAATCATGGGTTGAAACAAGGTGATAGACTTGATAGACTTGTTTTTTTGTAAACATCCCAATAATGCAAAGACGTACCATAATCGTAACTGCATTCATATGTCCATCTGCATGTTTTGGATTCTGCAGCACACTGTCCTATTAATACATGGTTATAGAAGTTATTTGTGTTTATTTCTTTCCATCACCAGATAAGTTTTGTAAACTGGATCTCTCTTCCTCTATTAATTTAACTCTCCATTTGTGCTGACTGGCTGTCACCCTCTCAATAAAGCTTTGTAATAGACTGCATTAGAAAAACAACAGGGTTTTATGTCTTTATGAATACAGTTGTTTTCACAGAGCAATGTACCATACATCACGGTTTTCACAAACATGCCTTACAGCTAGGGTTGTAAATCAAAAAGCAGATACAGTTTTTATCTAGTTTACAGCGTGAGCCCTGATGTTTAATTAACAAACTATTGACTCTTAGTTGCTTTTTTAAGATTACTGTACCATAAAATACTGGCACAACCCATCACTTCTAATGCATCATGTTTAACAAGAATCAGTTTAGGACAGCATTGAATTTTGTTTCTAGTTCTTACCATTCTTGGACAATTACACCAAACATGACAGAAGTGCAAACGTTACAACTTACCCCATAGGTGGGGTTAATTGTAACAGGCAGGGGGTTAGTTGTAACACTTGCTAAAAATTAAGTTTGCAGGCAAATATTTCAATACTATTTTGTCTATATACTTAAAGTGGATATTGTTTATATATCTGTCTTCATCCATCCGTCCCTCATCTAACCATAGTTCAATTATAAATGGATAGAAATGTCTAAATATGTGAGGAAAAAGCAGCACAATCATGACAAAAAAAAAACATTTTTATATGTGACCCAGTCTGTAATAAAGTCTCAAAATCTAATTCTGAGATAATGAAAATCAAAGTCTGATTTTAGCCATTAATTTCATTATTAATTTCATTATAACAATTTTTGATAAGACAGGCACATTTATTTTGTTGGCAGCCAGCAATCATTTGTGTGTAGCCTATTTAAAACAACGGCAAGAATTACACTAACGTTAGCGGTTTTCATATCGTAAGTGCTGATGTGTTAGTGGTAACACAGCGTTACAATTAATCCCGCTGGGTCAAAATATTTTCAGGCCTACCAAAAATTTTGCTAAGAGCTGCAGGCATATTTCAAAATAATGCTATGTTTTATTCAACAAGACACTGATTAATATGACATAGCATTGGATTTGGTATCATACACACCAAACTTTTCCGAGAAAAAAAAAACTTGCCACCAAAACACTTGTTCATCAATAACTCTATGGAAAAATATTATACCTTTCCATCAATTTCCGCGAGTGCGTCTTTTGGCAGTGTGAAAACAATACCGGATAAACAAGTTGCTCAACCTTGTGCACAATGTAAACGGTCCGTGTTACAACTAACCCCGCGTTGGTGTGTGCTCTGTGCACCCTAAAAAAGGTCCTAATATGTACAATTTTAGAACAGATATGATACAAATATGTACATTTGAGTTACTAATATGATCTCTTTAAAAGGACATCACTTCAGTGACAGCTAGGGACCATTTTTTGACCATTGTTTCTGACAGTGTACTTTATAACAGGGCTCAACATGCAAATATTTTTTAATACAGACCAGGGGTTCAGGTTTTAACTTTTTTTTTTTTTTCACTGGCCCCCAAAAAGACTTCAGTGTCACATATTTAAAATAATAAATCAGAAATCAAAAATATACATTTTGTTGATCATTTGTTAAGACAATTGGCAATTTTAAATGAAAACTCTAATTTTGAAATTTCACAATACTCTCATCAGGGTCAATAGTTTCAGATATATCAGGATTAACTGTGCACAGAAATGGAGAACTCAAAGGATATTATCTTTATACATCAAAGGAATCTTGCTGTAAGGAAGATAACGAACCAATATGAATGAGTGTCCACAACAACCAATAACGTAGGAGAATCCTCATAACATTGCTGAGATGTTAACATTTACAACACTTTAATCGGGCCTGTGACAATACTGTTTACTGGCTCGAGTGTCTCTTTTGCTGCGTTTACACCAACCGCGTTTAAGGCATCAAACTCGCGTCTACCGCGCATAGTTTGCCGCTTGAACATTTTGAATGCATTCGTGCGTCTAGAGCGAAGTAGACACACGGAAAAAGCAAGCATTTGAAGCGAGTCAGAGGCAAAATCCGCTTCTTGTGGAAGGGGCAAGTGTTATGCGGTTGTCTTTTTGCAAGATGGTTGATTGTGCATTTATCGAGAGAGTTACCAGTTTGTATTTGGTAACCTTACTATGGGGGGGAAATAAATGGCGTGGGTCGATAAACATCACATGACTAAAAAGTGAAATGTGTATTACAACTTACCAGGTTGCCTAATGTCCTCACTAACACTCTTCCAAGCGAGGTCCTTTTTATTCCTGTCTCTATAAAAATAAGAACTTGTACAACTTGTTGTACAGCTCCGGGTGACTGCTCACGGTAGGGATGGGCATTCGATTAAGTTTTCTTTGTCGATCGTCGGGAGAATTAACGATCGACTATCGATTAATCATTAATATTTTTATAATAAAATTTGTTATTTAACTTTTATACTTAAAAAATGCAATGAATACAAATATACAGCGTGTTTTTCCTCGATGAGACCTTTATTACAAGATCAACTTGTGGCAGACAGTTAAACTATGTTTCAAACATATATGTGCATGCATGTGCAGTGCTCTAAAGCAGCGGAACCTGCAGCTGCGAGCCAGCGTTCTTAAACAGAGACCTCATTAGTTCCAAAATAAAAAAAACAAAAAACAGATTCATGTTTAACATTAAATTAAACAAAAAACATAATACTTAGATCTGAAAGGTTTTGTCAAAATGTAACTCAAAATTATTCAAGCCAGAAGAAAGTGCAAGATATTAGCCTTTTTCTAACATTAGGCTATAACAAATTAGGCATTAAAGCCTCGTGAAAAATAACAAACTTTACTTTAGTAACTCGCATAAAACTTCTGCACCTGTCTACTGATTTTTTTTTTGAGAAATAAAAACATGTTTTGGGGTCAGACGCGACCGCAACCCATGGTGACCGTCAGTCCAGCCGCCGCCGAAAACAGCCGCTCTGAGGAGACTGACTGGGATGCAGAGGTACCTCAGCGCTAACTTGGCTTATTCCGCATACAGAGTATGTGTGAAACAGCGTGCGTTTTGTGAGCCCCATTCACCATTGTTTAATTACTAACATAGTCTTTAAGTTTTTATTTTTTGTAAAACAACAGTAGACACAAATTTACTATGGTCTCCAACTCCACAATATAGCCTACCATAACCATGTTATTTGTTGTAAAATTGCGGAAATACAAATCGTTTTTTATCTGCAAAAAAAAAAAAAACATTTTCACAATGATAAAATCATGGCTAATTTTCCTAAGGTAGTAATTACAAAATTATATATGTTTGAAAGACGGAGATGCGCACCTGTCAATTTATTACATAACAGAGCGAGGCCAGAGACAAACATGCTCATAACAGGAGTAATATGGAATAATGTGTGTATCTTTGCATAACTGTAAGTATACATTTCTTTTAAATATATTTTGTCAAATAAAGTTTTGAGACATGGCCTAATAATGCTTTTTTCGCTGTTATTGCTCATTTAGACTTATTGTGCGGGTAACAGCGTTTTTGACGCATTTACCTCAGAGATTATTTTAGCAATATTGCTTTTTTCCGGTAATAATAATACAATTTATATTTCAATCCTGTTTCATTGTCTGTTTATTCATTTCATTATGCTGTTATGTTAATGTGATGATATTTATTTGACATATGAAACGTGCCGTTATATGAATACTTTTGTATAATATTCAAATTATATGCGGAATAATGTCTGCATCTTTGAATAACTGTAGGAATACAGTTGCTTATTTTTGTCATAAAGTTTTGAGAAATTATAATATTGTCAGGATTTATTTCCATATGAGACGCTTTTTGTCGTTGAATACTCTCGTTTATTATTTGGAAATCATATACATGCATAGTAGGAAATATATAATGTGGAAGGGTAGACTTGCAAAGTTACTCTGCTTATTTTTATTTATGATATATGTGGAGATAAATAAAGCATTGCAAAACTGCTGATTTGATCCATTCAGATCCTGAACACCAGGCTAGAGATTTTAAACATCCTTAATCCACACTTACTAGTCTGTCAAATAATATCTAAAATATATTGTTTTGTGAACAAAAATATGCTTTGTTCTATTGTTTATGCGGAAAAGTGTTCACAGAAAGTGTCAATCACATAAACGTTTTATATGCAGAATAAGCGGTCAGCAGCGCACTGCAACGGGTGCTTGACGGATTCGCCGCACACATACGCAAACGCACTGCATACTGAGTATTTGTGAAACAGGAGTTAGATAAAAAAAATGCATTCGATTAATTGATAACAAATTAACGTTATCGACGAAATTCTTAACAATCAATTATCGATCGTCGATTAATTATGCCCATCCCTAGCTCACGGACAATATCAAGCGTTCCTTCATGTTGAATGAGTGACTCCGGGCGGGCCTGCTGCCACAGCAGCAAGCAGGCTCCTGATTGGTTAACGTGGCGCAAAAAATCTGACAAAGTTCAAAATTTTCAACTCGGGCGTCAGTCGCAAATTCGCGTCAAACGCTAAATGCACAAAAAGCACCATTCACGTGTACTGCGCCAGATGCTCGATTTGCGGCATTCACGCAAACGAGATGCGCAAATATGGCAGAATTGCATCTACTGCGCCGCGAGACCTTCAGACAAGCGTCAACGCGTCTTCACATTGACTTAAAGGTATAGCGGAAGATTTTCCCGAATTATTTAAAAGAACCGCCCCTCGATATTTTTTTTAAAATGCACACGCAACACTCCCGAGAGGGAACGCCTGTTAAACGTGTGCACGAGACAGAGAGAGAGCATGCAGGAGCTCAGTTCTTCTCTTCGCTCTGTTTACAAGTTTCTGTCGGCATGTTTTATCAACTTTTACTAGCAGTGATTTTAAATGGATTTCTCCAAATAGCATGACAAAATTTACCTTTCCAGTAGAAACTTCGCGTGGGAAGCCCAACCTGTCCTTTTAGCCTCACGCCAGCGTGTGAAATAGTGTCCCATAAACATTCTGGTCTTGTTTCTTTCTTTATAGTCCTTTCTCTTCTTGTCATACAATTCGTAGACACTTTTTCTCTTGCGACCCTCAGACATTTAAAAAAAAAACACAGTGAGAACGCGAGCTTCAATGAATGGTTGAAACCGTAGCACAACACACATACACGTGAAAGTGCGCATGTGCAGCAAGCGAACCTAGAGGCGAGCACGTACGATGGTTATACGTCAACATATAATCAGAATGATTGACATCTGGGATGACCAATAGTCTTGATGATCCACCCGGAAAACGGAAATCTTCCGCCATACCTTTAACATTGAAATCACTTGCGCTTGACACCTCTACCACGGCTGGTGTAAACGCAGCATTACACTGGACCCGGGACATCAGGCAGTCAGTGCCGGTCCTTCTTATATGCAAATTACGCAAGTTGCAAAGGGCCCCCACACCACTAGGGGGCCCCGTTGATCTCAAAATAACATACCATTATACCAAGAATAAATGATTATTATGTTTAATGTAAAACAAGACGCTATAATGTCAAAAAGCACCGTCCTTCGGATGAGACGTTAAACCAAGGTCCTGACTCTCTGTGGTTGTTAAAAATCCCAGGGTGTCATTCGAAAAATAGTAGGGGTGTCCCCCGGCATCCTGGCCAAACTTGCCCATTGGCCTACTAATCATCCCCATATATACTAATTGGAGATATAACTCTGTCTCCTCTCCACTAATAAGCTGGTGTGTGGTGGGCGTTCTGGTGCAAAATGGCTGCCGTCGCAGGTGGATGCTGCACATTGGTGTGTGGTTGAGGAGAATCCCCCTTTCATTTGTAAAGCGATTTGAGTGCTGCAGAAAAGCGCTATATAAATGTAATGAATTATTATTATTATTATTTTAATAATTTGCAAACATGCAGATTTTTTAAATACTTCATGATTTCTTTAATTACTGGTATGTACTCAGACAACATGCAGTGCCTGACTTGACGCAGGTAAATGGGTAATTTTTTACTGTATTAACAATATGTATTCATATTTAATTTGATTCATTACGTTAATTAGAATTTAAATCAGGTTTATTTTTGTGCTTCTCATAACACATATTGAATCAAAACAGTTTTACAGCAAATGCATGTTTCATGTTATAATCAGCTTGTAGCTTTTAATTTATCAGTCAGAGGTGTCAAAGTAATGTCCATATGGCAGTAATATACAGCTGTAAGATCATATGTGTTAAGTTACTAACTAACTAACTAGGTTAAGCAGAAACAATTAATGGGTTTTATGAATGCACTGAAAGGGGGCCCCTCAAAAAGAGTTTGCTTAGGACCCGCCAGCATCTAGGACCGGCACTGCTCTTGTATCGGCTCTTGTTTCATATACAAACCCGCTTCTGTTTAGTACAGATATGTTTTGTATAGATAAGAGTAAAGAAGTCTGAAGTTATGCACAATACGACTATAGATCTATGAAACATTTTTTCATAAAATAAACTAGACAAAATAACTAGACAATTTCATATTGACAACTCGTGCTTTAATAGAAATAATCAAAACTTGTTCTGTAAGTGTTTCTGTGCTCTTGGTTTAAGGTTGTTTAAAGGACCGGTTGCTTTTAATAAAAGAGGATCTTGACCTTTTGTTTTTAAACTAGATGAAATAGCTCAATAACAAAATAGATGCTTTTTGATGTTTTCATTGCCATAAATATCTAAGTATTTCAATCTCTTTTTAATCAACAGTCTGACTTTTATATCGACCGGTGCTTCAATTTTCAAGCTAAAGTTGATTTCATCATGAGGATGAATTAAGAATTATTTTCCAAGTTCGAGCGGATATGAAAAGTTTGCATTTGGATTGTTGCTGTTTAAGTAAGTAATGAAAGCAGGATATGAAATTCCATAAGGCATGAAGAGTCATTTAAAAGTCATCTCGAGATAAACCTTTCCTGGCAGTAATAATATTTTTTATTAGCCTCTTCAGTGTGATAAAAGATCATACAACTGATCACACTGTCGGGGCTTATTTCTGCAATAACAACCTGTTGCCTATACATTATCCAGGGGTGATTCTAGGATCTTCATTTTCAATGAGGTTATAAGAAATATATAAAAATACAAATATTGAATACAGTGTAAAGTTAGGTCTATATACTGTACGAACAGTGGCAGATGTAGAATTAAAAGGGGTGGGCAGGGGGTGGCCAAGGCTACTTTACAGTGTCCAAAGTCCATGAAAGAAAATAAATGTGTAACCTGTATCAAAAAAGCCTGAATGAATCTCATAATTGCTGATTAATCATATTACCCCACATTAGATAAATATTCCTATAGGCTACTGCCATTGGCGGCCGGTGAGATCTTTTTTTTTCGAGGGTGCTCAATGCGAAGTTCCTCACAACATGTATGTAGCCCGTCATGTGTGTGGTTCCTTATTTCAAAATATGTGTTCTGCGTGTCGAGTGATCCTGTGTGCATTACTTGTCTTGTCAAAATAAGTGCCTGCTGCAGACGCGTCTAAAGGGTTTATGATAAAAGAGACGCTCGTGTTTGCCAGATACTCTCATAATCTCATGTGTAATCAGAGTTTAGTGTTATTAAGGGAGTGTCTTGTGTGTATTTTGTGAATGTGAGCATCTCTTTTATCATAAACAGTTTTGACGCGTGTGCAGCAGGCACTTATTTTGACAAGACATGTGATGCACATGGTGAACATGATGCAACAAACACATATTTTGAAAACACAAGAAACACACATGACACTCCGAACACTTATTTTAAATTTGGGTCCGTCGAATGAGCAGTCACGAGCCGCCACTGCCTACTGCATGCATTATTGGCACTGTAAGGCCGAATTTTAAACTTTTTTATTTCTCACATCTGATTTACTGTCTGTTAATGAAACAAAAGACCTTTTGGTAATTGCAGTAACTTTCTTAAAAGTTGCTCAGGAAATCTAAACCCCACAATCCACCTTAAACTTAATACACATATAGCCTATGTAAAATAAATTGGATTTATCTTTGTTACAAAGCAGTGAGTGATTTTCTCTTCTTCTTCATATTAAAGAGCAACTAAACCCTAAACCAACTTTTTTTAGTTAATGATCTGTAAGAATGATGCTTTATTAGTGCTGTTTATTGATTTTAGTCAGTTTTTTGACATTTGGATATAAAGTGTTTCAATACTACAATATATGGTGTAAAAAAACGTCTGAGTGCTGCCCTCTTCAGGTTGAACGGTGGCTACTGCAGTTGAATTTTCCTATTGGATGTTGGGTCCAAAAAAGTAACTCGTGACGTAAGCAGGTTCAAGCTCACCACGCCCTTGTTACGATCTCACCACACACTTGGTACGAGCTTAGTTCGTCCCCTCTATCTCCGTTGGGATCTGCCCACTTTTCTTGCATTTTTCAAATATTGCCAGTGGGTGGAGTCAGGCTCTGACCAGGGGTTTAGTTACGCTTTAAGTTAACTTTAATGGCAGAGACTTCAACAGGTAGGCCTATGCAACCAAATGCAATAAAATGTTTAAGATAATGTTTAAGATAATCAATTGTTTTGGGTAGGAAGTGCGTTTTCAAGTTCAAGGCGTCAGTCCAGTCCAACACAGTTAATCTAATCATCACACAGTAAAACGATCACTTCACTTCAAAACAATACAAAGAGAAAAAGAAAGCCCAATATAGCCAAAAGCATATTTATTCAGTCAATACAATACAAATACTACGCACCCTCTTCCAGCCTACGATGTAAAATTTGAAGAGTTTGGTTTCAAAATGAGAGAACTCAGTTTTTAATATTTTTGTCAAAACATGTTTATTATTATGCTAATGTTTTATTGTGCTACTTTGCTGTATTTTTAGTGAAGGCTTAAATCAAAACAAACCAACTGCAGTTTGATTGATATTAAAGGCGGAGTCCATGATGTTTGAAAGCCAATGTTGATATTTGAAATCACTAGGGCTGTCAATAGATTAAAATATTTAATCGCAGTTAATCGCATGATTTCATGAGTTAACTCGCGATTAATCGCAAATTAATCGCACATTTTTATCTGTTCTAAATTTACCTAAATGTAACACTTTTTAAGATTTTAATGCTCTAATCAGCATGGATTTGGATAATATATATGCTATATGCAAATGTATGTCTACAACAGCCTGTTCACATTTTCAACAGAACCATCAGCCATAGTTTTAAATGTTTTTGCCTTTAGAAGACCTTGTTCTTTCTCCATTTCTGTTTGCTGCTGCATCATTTGTGACCTGTGCTGGCAAATTGAGTTGGGATGAGCAAATTTTCAAAAATGTGTCATTTATATTTTAACATTCTCTATTAAAAAACTTCAAAACAATTGGAACAAGTGTTGGAATCTGACAAAGCATGACAGAACTATACCTGTTAATGCAGAGCAAAAACAATATCGATATACATATATGTTTTTCTTTTCTTGTTTAAGTTTGACATTGAGACAGACCACTTTAAGACTGTAGGATAATGCAAGGGTTTAATATAATGACACAACAGATACTTTTCCTTAACAGTTAACCAAACATTCACTTCAGATATAACATATTATAGGTCATACCTGCGTGAATTCTTGTCAAAACAGATATTTTTAAACCTGTAATTTTGTGTTAGATGTCTATATATATCGAGCCCAGTCTCCTGAAGATGCGTATAAATAGCACGCACTCGCGCGTTTGTGTGCATGCGCTTCAGACGTCTGCGTCAGACATCGCTTTTGAGCCTTGTCACTCTTAATAACTCTTTTAACATCAATCAGGTCCCGAACTTTATCTCTCTTAATAATTATTTTAACATCAAGAAAGTCCTGCGGTCTATTTTCTATAATTTCTGAATGCTTTTTAAAACGAAACTAAAAAGTGAAAGAAGACGCATCTTTGCTTTTATATGGATTTGGGACGGTACACCTCACAGAAAACGTGCAGATAAAGAAGACTGCACGTGCAGAAAACGTGCATTTTAGATGTTTAATTACCATTTAGAGCATTGGATTCGCTAGACGAGAGCTTAATGTTCTTATTTTTATGAAAAGCTCCGACTCATTTAGACAGCGCCAATCACTTGCTGCGTCTCAATTCATCCAGCTGTGGGCTAGACGAAGGGTCAAACAGTAATTGCGTGTTGCCTTAATCGCGCGTTAATAAAATTAGTGCCGTTAAAATGAATTTGCGTTAACGCGTTATTAACGCGTTTATTTTGACAGCCCTAGAAATCACCTAAACAAACACGCCCCTACCCTAATAGAATCTGGACCTTCTGTTGATAGACCTGCCCCACACATACGCAACCCGGCATTTGATTTGATTTGATTGGCTCTAAGTGTGTTTTGGTAGTCGGCCCGTCTCCTTTCCAAACCATTTTTCAAACATCGTGGACTCCGCCTTTAATTGGAATGCATCAAAGAACGAGATTTTTGTTACAAGTTATCTTGTTTTGAAACCAAACTCTTTATTTGCAGCATTTGCTTATTATTTGATTTTAACAATGTGCTGTGATGCGCACTTCGAAATAAACACATTAATTAACAGGTAGGGCTGTGCAAAAAATTGCCTGCAATTCTCATGCGTGTTTCATCAGTAAAACCGGTTCCTTGATTAGCAGTAATTCGGCATCACCTGCTTTCAGATGGAGCGGCATTTACTACAGAAAGCCGTAGCTCCAGAGAAGCTATAGGCAAAATCGCATAGATTATGGCAGTCGATTTTCCTCGATTATGAACGCGATTTTGCCTAGCTTCTCTGTGAACTATGGCTTTGTGTAGTAAATGCCACTCCATCTGAAAGCAGGTGATGGCGATTTACTACTAATCAAGGAACCGGCATTACAGATGAAACACCCTTGAGAATCGCAGGCGATTTTTTTGCACAACCCTATTAACAGGAAATTAATTATTGGAGAGAGTAAAAGTAGCGCATTAAATTTGGACACCCCTCCGCCACCTTATTGGAGTATTTCACTGTATTACATGGATAGACTGAATGCACTGAAAGTCGCTAAGGGAAAATAGCCGAAGTTTGCCCTGCTGCTGTTTTCAAATGAAATTTAAAGGGGACTGAAGCGATCACGAATCCTTGTTCAGTTTATGGAGCTAACATAGCAACATTTTTAGGGGGGCTGAGAAGAATTTTGGCTGAAGGCCCGCCACCTAAAATTGGCCTAACGATGCCCCCTGACATTATTCCTTACGTATAGAATTAAGATGCGTTTTTTGCGTAAAATGTAATTTTACAAAACCATCATTAATACTTTGAGGATGGGGTAAATCTGTTTAAAAAAGATTTGTGAATGTACGTTTGAATATACACTCACCGGCCATTTTTTTAGTTACATCCCGCTAGTACTGGGTGGACTGACTTCAGAAATGCCCTAATTCTATATGGCATAGATTCAACAAGGTGTTGGAAACATTCCTTTGAGATTTTGGTATATGAAAGCACCAGTTGTTCCAGATTTTCGGCTGCACATCCATAATGCAAATTTTCCATTCCATCACATCCCAAAGATGCTCTATTGGATTGAGATCTGGTGACTGTGGAGACTCATTCAAGAAACCAGTTTGAGATGATTTGAGCTTTGTGACATGGTGCATTATCTTGTGCACTATCAATCTGTGAAACTATAACCTTGATATCTTTAATATTGATGGAGTAAGGTCATGTCAGAGATTAAAATCAATGTGAAACCAAAGTGTGAAATCAAACTTTGATGGCATTAGATTATAAGACCTCAGCCTGTATTTCACAGCAATGTACATTAATATTGAACTAAATCTTTAGGTAAAGTTCAATACAGTCTCTTTCTCAGCAGAATCTTCCTTTCTTTCATATCGACACAACAAGAAAAATGGAATAAGTCCATTTGAGTCGACTTATTTTTCTTTCTCCGCATGTCACTGATGAATCAAGCTGACAGATCTGTGTTCTGTAAACCGCTGTCAGTCGCTCGCGCTCTTGCGATGACATTTCCTTTGAAGCCTCTCGCGTCGGCTGCGTGATGCCAGAGTGTTGAGAACATTGCGTTTGTGTTTGTCAGAATCATAATGTTGCTTTTATGTCTCTCTTCTGGCAGCCTCTCTCAATGTGATTTAATAACAATACAAGGGGAACGTGACAGAATGTCTGATTGTCACGACAATACAAACAAATAATGTTTCTTTCTTCATATATCAAGACAACAGTGAAAACCTGGAGCAGACGGGACTAAATCAAGACCTAGTGGTTTGCTTTAAAGGTAATGTTTAACCAAATATGAAAATTCTCTCATAATTTACTTACCTTCAAGTCATAGATGTGACTTCCTCTCTTAAGTTAAACACAAGTAAATAATTTTATATTTAAGGAATATTCCACTTAAAAAAAATCCAGATAATTTACTCACCTCCATGCCATTCAAGATGTTTTGTGTATGTCTTTCTTCAGTCTAGAAGAAATAAATTTTTTGGAGAAAAACATTCCAGGATTTTTCTCCATATAGTGGACTTTTCTCCATATAGTGGACCTTAACAGTTTACAAATTTAATGCAGTTTAAAATTGCAGATTCAATGCAGCTTTAAAGGGCTCTAAACAATCCCAAGCGAGGCATAAAGCCCGATTTATAGTCGTGCATAGCTCTGCGTAGCCAGACGTGCACCTCGCAAAATTTTTAACAGCACATTAGATCTACGCAGACCACGAACGCTGTGATTGGTCCTCCAAAACCCCTCCCGTCAGTTAAAAAAACTGTGTCATAGGTATTTCCATTTGTGACGGTGAAAACAAAGATGAGCCAAGTTGAGGAGTGATTTAACTTAAACTGCATCAAAGGTCGCTGTTTATTTACTTCCATCATTGCTGGTCTTCTCAAATTATACACAACAAGTTGCTGTTTCTTCTTCGTTTGTAGGTTAACTTGCTAAGCTTCTTCTTCTTTGACGGTCGCGCTGCTACTGTGGTTACACTCGTGGTTACTGCCTAGCAAGGGTCTGCGCGTGTGTTTGCACGTTGACGGGGACAACGACGCAAAAGTATAAATGAAAGTCGACGTGGAACCTACGCCGTAGGACCTACGCATTTCTATAACGTTAATCGTGCAAAATCATACGATTCACATGAAAAAAACAACAAGAATATCGAACCCCTTACCCTGCACCTAATCCCAATGTCACGGAGGTCAAGGCAAATCATACCAAAACTTACGAATGTGGTCGTATGAATTAATACGAATTAGCCAACTCGTAAAATATGTAAGAATTCTCATGAGATAGCATTGGATGTATTACGTAATCACGTCGAAAGGTCATGTTTACATATGTGAAACGCACCCTTGTCGACCATTTTAAACAATGAATTGACACAAAGATATTAATTGATATCATTCCACATACCACAATGTCTGACCGCTCCTCTTTCTCCATACTTTCTCCATACTAACACTGGAGCGTAGTTTCGCATACATCATGCTTGACCTTATGACATGATTACATAATACTTAAGGTCATGTTGCTGTGTCACAAGGCTATAGTTGAAGACGAGAAGTTGTATTTCTTCTCGACTAAACAAAGGAAGACATAAACGTCTGGTATAACATGGGGGTGAGTAAATTATCTGAATTTTTTAATGAAATTGAAATATTACTTTAAAGGTGCAGTGTGTAAATTTTTGTGCCATCTAGTGGTGAGGTTGCACATTGCAACCAACGACTCTGCCCACTGCTCACCCCTCGCTTTTGAAACGCTTAGAAGCTAAAGAAGCTAAGTTAGCCGAAACCGGACAAACATGTCATCGTCGGAGACAACTTTTTCAAAGAGGTGAGTTTACGTAACTTATAAAAACAAATAAAAATTGTTTAAAGGACAAATCCAGATTTTACTCACCACCATGTCATCCAAAATGTTGATGTCTTTCTTTGTTCAGTTGAGAAGAAATTATGTTTTTTGAGGAAAACATTGCAGGATTTTTCTCATTTTAATGGACTTTAATAGAGCCCAACACTTAACACTTAACTCAACACTTAACAGTTTTTTTCAACAGAGTATCAAAGGTCTATAAACGATCCCTACGAGGCGTAAGGGTCTTATCTAGCAAAACGATTGTCATTTTTGACAAGAAAAATAAAAAATATGCAGTTTAAAACCACAACTTCTCGTCTAAATCCGGTTGTGATGCGCCCGTGTGACCCCACGCAATACGTCATGACGTCAAGAGGTCACAGAAGACGAACGCGAATCTCCGCCCCAGTGTTTACAAGTGTGTTGAAAGAGAACTGTTCCGACGTTGTTGTATGTCAACTGATACTAATTAATGTCTTTGTGGCAGTTTATTGTTTAAAATGGTCCGCAAATTTGCGTTTTATATATATAACACGTGACCTCCCTACGTCACTACGCATTTACGTTAGGTCGCGCTGGACCGGACCTAGATGAAAAGTTGTGGTTTAAAAGAGCATATTTTTTATTTTTCTTGTCAAAAATGACAATCGTTTTGCTAGATAAGACCCTTATGCCTCGTTTGGGATCGTTTATAGTCCTTTGAAACTCTGTTGAGTTAAGTGTTAAGTGTTGGTGTCTATTAAAGTCCATTTAAATGAGAAAAATCCTGCAATGTTTTCCTCAAAAAACATAATTTCTTCTGGACTGAACAAAGAAAGACATCAACATTTTGGATGACATGGTGGTGAGTAAATTATCTGGATTTTTCTTTTAAGAAAATGGAATATTCCTTTAACTTAACTCGTCAATTAAGAGAAAACACTTACCTGCCAATGACGAGTTTTTCCAGCAATCCGTATTTCCACTATAATTCACCAGGTGGCGCTCTTACTCAACTTATAAAACCCGGAAGTATCTTTTAGGGCAAACAATTCAAACTCTGTGTATGTTTGGATCATCGCTATCAAGAGTCATTCACAAAAACACAATTATCTCAGCTTTTTGCTCAAATTTTGGTATTTTTGAAGAAACCTACACATATTGAGAGGTGATAAAAAGAGAACAAATAAAATGGTAGGATACAACTTTATTTTTAAACAGAAGGTATGTTCTTTCATTCAATATATTGTATGTTTATATATTTAAAGAAGAACATTTTCTGAACGGCATTAAACTTTTGTGTAAATCATAAAAAATGCTGGTGCTGGCTGGCAACATTTTTATTTTATTTTAATTAAAGTTGTTAAGTTAAAGTAACATAAAAATATATGCTGTTTGACATAATTTTTTACGGTGTACATTCACATAAATGCACAATGTGTGTCAGCGTCTGTTAACATTTTTACATGGACGTGTAAAGTGAGTCTCTGTGTCTCGGTTTTGTGTGTTGAAGCCCAGGCTGTTGTCTCCAGAGGGATATTCAATGTGTTTTCCAGGTTCAATGAAGTGTAGTAATTACAGCGGCATCAAGAGAGTTATTGACTCGCTAACAGCGAGCCGCGTCAAACAAAGATCGTGACCCCACGATTATGTGCTCCACCACTAAAAATAATCATACTTTATAATTAAAAGACATTGGGTTCAATATAATAATTGTGGGTATAGATATTTTCAACAAACTACTGAAAATAATGGGACAGGATCCTACATTTATGCATTTATGCTTTTATTCAAAGTGACTTGCAGTGTATTACATTTAACGCTATGTGTGTTTTGTGCGACTAATGCAAAGCTCTACCTATTAAGCTACAAGAAACACACTTGGTGATATTTGATCAAAGGTTAGCATGGTGTAGCTTTTGTAAATCGTGGTTAAGATGCATAATAGAGAAGAAATACATCATAGTTCCAGCTAAACTGTAATGTTCTTTGTTGCTATGGCGACAGGCTAAAAGCCATATTATTTTTCACGTCAGGTAACTCGCTAATTAGCTGTTGTGTGCTATTGTTGAGTTATAGATCATGACACATGACATGTAGCAACAAAAGCTCCATTCAATAATGAACTACCAAGCTACTTTAATGTATTGAACACAATACCTGTGGATACTGGCTTTTGGCCTCAAAGACCTTATTCACATAAAAATCTAACCTTGTCGATCACTATAAAACAGCACTCAACCTATTTTGTCAAAATCATGTCTAATAATACGTTATTATGCAACATAATGTGCAATCATTTTGTCTATTGCCGTTGTTTTATAGTGATCCAACTTTTTATAATTGGTTATTGTATAAATGTCAGATAAGTATGGAATAATTGACCACACGGCATTGAATTATTTAAAAATAATGCACACCCAGGTGGTAATGCAGCAAGACCGAAGCATTGCTGTGGTGGTTCTTTTAAAGGAATATTCCATTTTCTTAAAAGAAAAATCCAGATAATTTACTCGCCACCATGTCATCCAAAATGTTGATGTCTTTCTTTGTTCAGTCGAGAAGAAATTATGTTTTTTGAGGAAAACATTGCAGGATTTTTCTCATTTTAATGGACTTTAATAGAGACAACAATTAATACTTAACTCAACACTTAACAGTTTTTTTTTCAACGGAGTTTCAAAGGACTATAAACAATCCCGAACGAGGCATAAGGGTCTTATCTAGCAAAACGATTGTCATTTTTGACAAGAAAAATAAAAAATATGCTCTTTTAAACCACAACTTTTCGTCTAGGTCCGGTCCAGCGCGACCTAACGTAAATGCGTGGTGACGTAGGGAGGTCACGTGTTACATATATAAAACGCACATTTGAGGATCATTTTAAACAAAGACATTAATTAGTATCAGCTGACATACAACAACGTAGGAACAGTCCTCTTTCTCAACACATGTAAACACTGGGGCGGAGTTTCTCGTTCGTCCTCTGTGACCTCTTGACGTCATGACGTATTGCGTGGGGTCACGCTGGCGCATCACGACCGGATTTAGACGAGAAGTTGTGGTTTAAAAGTGGATATTTTTTTTCCTTGTCAAAATTGCCAATCGTTTCGCTAGATAAGACCCTTATGCCTCGTTTGGGATCGTTTATAGTCCTTGGAAACTCCGTTGAAAAAAACTGTTAAGTGTTGAGTTAAGTATTAAATGTTGGGCTCTATTAAAGTCCATTAAAATGAGAAAAATCCTTTAATGTTTTCCTCAAAAAACATAATTTCTTCTCGACTGAACAAAGACAGACATCAACATTTTGGATGACATGGTGGTGAGTAAATTATCTGGATTTTTCTTTTAAGAAAATTGAATATTCCTTTAAGACATTTCACAGGTTAGGTGTGCATAATCTGAATAAAACATTCAACAGCCCCTGTTGTGTAATATATTTAAAAATTGGCACTAAATAAAATAAAACTAGCAGCAATGTACGTTAGAAAAATTGGTAACACTTTACAATAAGATTCATTAGTTAACATGAACTAATAATGAACTGCACTTATACAGCATTTATTAATCTTTGTTCATGTTAATTTTAACAATTACTAATACTTTATTAAAATCTTGTTAACAAGTAGCTTTATTTCTAGTTATTTCTACTACATTAACAAAGATTAATACAACTGTAACAAATGAATTGCTCATGGTTTGTTCATGTTAGTTAATACATTAACTAATGTTAACCAATGAACCCTATTGTAAAGTGTTATCGGAAAATTAATCTGGGGTGCGTTTCCCATACAACGACGTAGCACTTAACTACTATTGTATGATGCATCATTGGAAAAACAAACTAGTCATAACTGTTTCCCAAAAAGAGTAACTTTGTTGCACATTCATTGTTTGAACCACTTTGGTACAACAACATAATGACGTCACATATAATGTTGGAGTTACAGTATAACTACTAAAAATTGATCTACTACTACTACTACTACTTAATCCATTCGAGATCAAACTAATGTCAGATTATTGCTGTAAATAACAAACTTGGCATCTAACGACTACTCAACCTCCACTTGTTTTGTTATATTTTATTCAATTGCAGGTCCTTCTTACATCACTCCAGGGTGCCCTCTGTGTAATAGAGCTAAGCTGCCCTCCAAAGGCTAAGTGCAGTATCTACGCAAACACTGAAACTGAGAAAAATGGCTTTAAAGTTTTTTACACCAGCCAGTCAAACATGTTACTGCAATTTTGGCACACATATTTCTCTGAAATGGGACAAAATTGAACCAGGAGACTTTGTCACAAGACACAACAGATCTCACAAAGCCCATTTTAACCCTTAACTCAATTTTGACCAAATGCGTAGTTACTGCGCTTTGGCTTTGTAGGGCAGTAAGGTGCACTTTTCAATCGCTGTGCTTTAATTCTTTTGACACATTGAAAAACATATATTTGTATATATTTGGTATGATCTATATCTATACTAAGTGTACTGCATGTTGTTTGCGTATTTTACTTAAAGGTGCTATAGAATAAAAAACTGTTTTTACCTAGTCATATAATAATTGAGCTCTGTACATAATAATGGCATATTGTGAGCCTCAAACGAGTGTGTTACTAATTTTTATGTAAACCTCGTGCATGCAAAGACCGCTGGAAAACAGGCAAATCTCAACGTAACACCGACTGAACAAAATTACACATTAAACTATGTTGTTACTATATGTGCCCTATATTCTAGTTAATGCTATATGCTAGCTAATGCTATATGCTAGCGTTTAGGCTGCAGTTTTACTATTGACCGTACAGTTACATTTTGCAGGTACATACTGAAAAAAACTTACCGCTCAGAAACGTCCAACAATCTCCAAACAAATAGTTGTTTCTCAAAATCTGTTTTTTTTTATTAGTAAAGTTAGCATTATCTAAGTATGTTTTACAAACAAATACTATTTTGTCTACTTCAAAATGTCATGTTTATTTTAAAGACTTACTTTTTAGTACGATTTTTTATTATTTGTGCTCAAATACATTCATAAATTTAAATAGAATTGCTCAAGTAATATTAACTTTTTATATTTTTTGCTTGGTATGAAAATATTGAGAAATATTTTATTTTATTATTTTAAAACTGTTATAACATTATTTCTGAATGTTCTGTAAAAATATTGCTGTAGAAAACACAATTCGCTTATTAGGTTTAGATGTTGATGTTTTGTTTCAGTTAAAGTCACCATTATGGTGATTGGTGTTTGTTTTAGTTGGATTCTTGACCCAGAGCCGGCGCCAGACCATAACTAATAGGGGGGCACGAGGCTTCCAACAGGGGGCACGCAATTAGCAACAATAACTTGCAAAAACAAGGCATTAAAACAACAAATACAGTGCAAGCACACACTCATACAACTGGTACAGACAGCTCATTTCCCGTATAAAGTGCAGAAGATCACAAACTATGTGCAAAAGTTTAACTATTTTGAACTTTGACCACAGCGTGAGCGGTCAAACGCAACAACAAACCGCCATTGAAATGAACACACCACGTGAAAGCCGCTTTACCATAATCACGACGCAATTCTGTTAACGGTCTATAGCCACACTTCACATTTAAGTTTACGTAAATTAAAACAACGCTAACTTACATTTAAAAAAGCTGAAGCCGGCGTGTACGAACATTAAACTTGCTTAAAACAGTGTCCTGTAGATTTGAAATTTCCACCTCGACCTCTAATCTCTGAGTTTGAGCCAATCAGTGTTTGCATGAAGGCAGATGGAGCAGGCGGTGCTGGTTCGTTTTAAATGTTCTAATATCTATATTTTACATGATCCATAAAATGCCGTGAAAAAACACGTTGTTAGTATCAAGTCACAAATATGCTAAAGACGTAAAGACGCATGAGACGCCGCAATACAACCAATCAGAGAAACTGGTCTATTTTAATTAAAGAAAACATATATCAAATATATTTTCCTCATTTGATTACATTAAAAGTCATGAAACATTCAATGTTTAATTTATTTTAATTATTCTTGATATATATTAAATTAATAAAAACTGTGTAGGGGGGCACAACAACCTGTTTGGGGGGGCACGGCCCGCGAATGCCCCCCCTTGACACCTGCCTTGTCTTGACCCTTGATATTTTATTGCTTGTTTTTCCCTGGCTGCATTAACTTTTTTTGTATAATGCACATTTGTTATGGTCATGTAAAGTTAAAATGCAATTTTGTGATGGTTGGTACATAATGGTAAAGATAGTCATTTAATTAATTGATTTACTTACTCATCAAAAGTCTTTTTTTTTGTCAAAATGAGATCCAGCACTCTCACAGCACCTAAGAAACCAGTTTGGCTGACGCAGAGCCAGCATCTCAGTTTTATAAGGTGGGCAAGGCCATTGAGAGCTTTAAAAACAAACAATAGAATCTTAAAATCAACTCTAAAAGAAACTGGAAGCCAGTGGAGCGAATAAAGAACTGGGTTTATGTGCTCAAGTTTGCGTTTGTTGGTTAAAAGACGGGCTTAAAGCGCATTAAAATAATCTAATCTTGAGCTGATAAAAGCATGAATCAGGGGACAGAATATAGTTCTCCTTTTTAGCAAGAACAATTGAACATATCATTTCAATGCATTCTTTGGCACCTTTAAGAGCGTGATCTGTGTCTACATGTCATACTAACACATAACTATGCTTCTGACCACAGCTTGAGAGTTTGTGATGCAATTTGTGAAACTTCATTGGAACGATGATTTCGAGAAACATACGAATCGTTGACAATGACCATAGTTGACTAACGACTAACTAGCTAGTCAATTCCCATTAAAACCCAATACAATTCCCATTTAAACAATTTCCTCGATTAGAATTTCATTGATGCTTTCTGTTCTTTTCTTTAGCAGGGTGGTTTCGGCTAGTTTTTTGATTTGACAGCGCAAGATAATAGTCATGAATAATTCAAGTAAAACCAACACACAGCCACTACCTTATCTAAAACATCACTCAGTGGCACTTTTACTTCAGAATGACCGGCATTACCGCGGTCGGAGTCAAAAACGGTCCCGGGTCAAGTGGCTAATCAAACAAGCGTTTCCAGAGTCTCCTTCAGCTAAACAGCTCTCACCATCGTGCCACGTGGCTATAAAAAGATGCCTGTGAGTCAGCGGAGAGCCGTGCTGCTGAAGGGTGTTTATGGACAGGCTTCGGTATTTATAGTTATCCATCAAGAAAAATCTACAGGGGTTTTATCACTGCGGATGAATAGAGACGAGCAGAACTGCCTGCCAATTTAGACCACTTCTGTCCTCCATTCTTCATAATAACAAGGAACATCCAACAGATAAAAGTGCTATTATGACGTTCCTATTCTTTGTTTTTTTGACTGCTTTTTATTTTTTCTACGTTTTTTTATTTTGTTTTTCCAACACAGGTTTACAATATAATCTATAAATCCATAGTTGTAGCCTAATGTACTCAGATTGATTCAATTATAATTAGGGCTATCAAACGATTAATCACATACAAAATAAAAGTTTGTGTTTGCGTAATATATGTGTGTGCTTTGTGTAAATATTAGGTAATTATACATAATATACAACAAAAATAATGTTTATTTTAAATTTATACATGTATGTATATATGCATAATATTTACAAATAATTGCAATTAATCGTTTAACGGCCCTATTTATTATAATAAACTATTTCCAATATGTTTGTCCACACTCTTAGAATGAATGTGTTAAAAACAACACATTAGTGTTGATTCTGTGACAACACACTCAATTTTTCCAGGTCTTAGATTATTTTAATCCCTATAATTTCATGCAGCTATAATTCCTTTGTTATTACACACAGAGACCCAAACCCATCCCAAACTTTCCTGCTATCAAGACCTGCATGCTAACACCTTTCAAACAGCATCTGTCTCACGATCTGTCGCTCGGCAGGTTGGTGTCATGTCTCCAGTGAAAACTTGTCCTCCGTGATATTCTCGAAGAGACCTCCCTTTACAGAAAATACAAAAACTGCATGTGTATTTCTTCACATTAACTGGTTTGGCTGTTGTTAATTTGCTTGCTATAAAGTGTAACAGAGCCTTCCATATGCATTGAGATAATGGGGAGCATAATGCTTTGAGCATTGTAAAGTAAGTGGTGCATGCATTTACATTTACATTTAAAAGCAGAAGCTTTAATTACAATAGTGCTGAAAATAATGAAGCGATTCATCTCAAAGAGCCAATATTATGAAAAGTTCACCAGTGCAATTTTTTAACATTTGCTCACTGCTAGAAGAAAAAAAAGAAAAGTAAATTGTTTAAAAACATATAACATGTATGTTCCCATCAAGTGCACTTAAAAAAATAAAGTTGCTTGAAAGGCTCTTTACAGCAATGGCATGGAAGAACCATTTTTGGTTCCTTAAATAACCATTCAGTCAAAGGTTCCTAGAAGAACCTTCTTACATACCTTTTTCATGCATTCTGACATATTAACACTGTTTAAGAGTTTGATATTTTCATGCTAAACATTGGCAAAGGGTCAAAAAATGCATTTTAACCAGAAAAGCGCACGCACCCAACAACCAAGAGCTGACACAAAATCAACTTCACCAAAGTAGTGTGTTGTTGTTGTTTTTGAGAGAAATGCATGTGTGGCATGACCAGGGGGTGAGAGGTCAGCTTCATGACGAAAGCAAAGATTTTGCATAAAATTCCGACTACGCCACCCTGGGACTTACACCCAGGGAAATATTCCTTACACCCAAAAAGGCAGTAAGGCACACAAGTTCGTTCCTCTTAAAAGGTAGAGTGAGCAAGAGACGTGGGTAAAGTACAAAAATAGATTTTATTACACAATATTCGTTGTTCATGTCAATGAGCTAGGTGTTAAATAGACAGAAGACGACACTATTCAAAGCAAATCTGTCTCACTGCAGCAAAATACATAAAACAAAACAAAAGACATAAAAACAAATTACATAAAACCACAATCACAAAGTTATACAGAAATACAAAACAACTTAAGGCTTAACAGTCCTCACTGCTAAAATACAGTGCGTGGAAAGGAAGACAAATAATAAACTAATTGAAACAATACACAAACCTACAGAGCTGAGGTTACCCACCGGAGTGATCACTGGCACAAGTTGTCCAAAGGCACACTCACACCACACCGTGAACTCAAAAACACACACTTATGCACTTCAAAATGTGTAACACTGCAAATGTTGAAGCAGTACCACCACCACCACAAGCTCTTTCACCCGGGGGGACCCCAGCTCCTGAAAGGATATCAAACAAAATAAATATTCAGACAACAATTAAACAAGAATTACTGAAGGCAAAGAAAACAAAAAAAATGAATGGCAGGTGGAGCTACACAGGCAACTAAAGTCCAAAATAGGGATGCATATCAATTAATCACGATTAATCTATAGCAGAATAAAAGTTTTTGTTTACATCATATATGTGTGTGAACTGTGTATAATAATTATGTATATATAAATATGCACACATGCATGTATAATTTTAAGAAAAAAATATATTTATATATTAAGTATTTATATTTATATATAATATAAATTATACTTAAATATACAAATGTATATACACATGTAAACATTGCTTAAATATATACATGCATGTGTGTGCATTTAACTATACAAAGTTATTATACACAGTACACACACATATATGATGTAAACAAAAACTTTTATTCTGCTATAGATTAATCGCGATTAATTGATATGCATCCCTAGTCCAAAAGCCAGCACCAACGCACTAGCTAATCCTCCACTCCAAGATATAATACACTTAAATGCAGAAACCAGACAGTGTACAATCCATTGTACTGCGAGGAAGATGATGTCGGTTGTACAGCGGTGCGACAGCCGAACGAGAACAAAACACTCAAGAGGTAAACATAACATAGAGCAAAAGGTAGAACCCTAAAGTAAACAAACATAACATTAAAAATCTAAACACATCATACACTAACATTACAACTACATGCTGGACACTTACCGCACAGTGGCATCACCCCAGACACATTAACGTCTTTTACAGGACCGTTTAACCTACAACAGGTCAACCACAGCCAACTGAGGGTACACAGTCATGTAAGCCACTAACATCACAAGGGCACCAGTACGCTGGACAAACACACTAAAACCAACACAAACTAGTTTTAAATAACATACAGATTAAAACTACGAACAGCACATTAACAATTCTCACCTGTCACTATTGTTGCAAACACCCGGGGGAAAAACAGGACATGACGCATTTCGGGCAGCAGCCAATCAGCGCTTAAAAAGGGACTGCCCCTTCCTGATAGGTGAAAGTAGCTGTCAATCACAGGCAGCTCACCTAATCCTGCTACATTTGCTTGTTCAACTTCTCAAAAAAAAAAACAGCATTATGGAAACAATGGATATGGTTTGTTTATCTTGGGTAGCAGTGGAGTGGTAGCATTGAAATGGGGCGGTCCTAACTGGGTCATTAGTTGTAGGCGGTAAGTAAAACTGCATCAACTGTCTGTGTTTTGATGTGAATCGACGTGTAAGTGCATATAATGTTGACGACACAAACATGTAGTGAATCATAAGTTATTCAGAGATAGTGAGATAATGTTTTGTGTATGTTGCTTGCTCGTGACTCGCTTCGCCCGCGATAAGCCTTCAGGAGCTCGGGTTTATTAGGAAATGAGCGGATAAACTCTATGTACTCAAGATTAACATGAGATAAGCAGAAACAACGTGTGTTATGTGAGCATAAGGGAACTATTCAACCTACAACTATTTATTTTTAAAGGTCCCGTTCTTTCTGTGTTTTTGAAGCTTTGATTGTGTTTACAGTGTGCAATATAACATGTGTTCAAGTTTCATTCATTTACTTATCTGTACAGACGGTGTTTTCACTGTCCTAAAAAAGGGCTGATGTCTTCCTTGTTCTATGAAGTCCCTCCTTCAAAAACACTTAACTAGTTCTGATTGTGTAGTTTGTTTAGTGTGTTGTGATTCGATAGCAGCTTAGCTTGCCATTAGCTTAGCTGCCGACTGACGTATTCCTGTGGGCGGAGTTTAGTCAAAAACTGTTTTATTGACGTCATTAAACAGGGAAGTAGAGGGCCGTTCGCTGTAGGCTTTGAAAGGGGAATTCTGTTAAAGAAAATATATCGCCTGGCAGTAAACTTTGAGCTTTATCACTTTGCAGGTATTATTTATGCTCTAACAGCAACATTACACACTAACTAAAGTTTGAAAAATAGGATCAGGAAGAACGTGACCTTTAGGAGTGTGCTCAAGCAAAAGAGTTTTGCGCACTATTTTTCAAAGTTGTAACTCAAGGAATGCTACTGATCGGGAAGATCATTTGGTGAGAAACAGTGAAGGTTTACACTACAGTACTTTGCAAAGGTCTTCGCTGTGGTGTTCTGGATGTTTGCCAGGTCATTGGTGCTGTAGGATGTTGTTGTTGGGATATTTTGCAAGCAAGCAAATTTATTTACAGTTGAGGTCATAAGTTTACATGCATCTTGCAGAATCTGAAAAATGCTGAAAATGTATTAACTTTTAATTTCACATGAGAAATGTTTACAGAATGTTTGCAAAACAAAAAAATCCAAGATGTTACCTGAACAATCAATGACCATTTTTATGTTTTGTGATAGTTGTTTATGGGGTTCTTGTTTGTCCCGGGCCATTACACTGTTCATTGATCTTCAAAAAAATCCTCCAGGTCTTGAAGATTCTCTTATTTTCAGCATCTTCTGCATATTTAAACCCTGTTCATCAGTTCTTCAGACATGGTGTAGTGTTCAACCCGGGTGTGCCTCATACAACTTGAAAGGTGAAGCTGCTGGCTGTTTGATCGCCCCCTGGTGCAGTCTGGCTGCAGTACAAGCATAGACTGTAAAAAATATGGACATAGTGTTCGTGACATCACCCATAGGTTTGTGAAGAGCTTTTTCGAAGCTTAAAGTAGACGTGCCTGCCGTCGGCATCTTTCGCATAACTGAAAATGGGTAAAGAGGCGGGATGTGGGTGAAGCTGAGGTGGCTGGTTGCTGAAACCATGCCTGCATAGCTCGATTCTAGTGACAGCATGGCAGTTCACCTGTCACACAAGTTCGCCCTTATTTATGCAGGACTTTAAAGGTGCAGTGTGTAATTTTTAGAAGGGTCTCTTGACAGAAATGCTAAATAATATACAAAACTATATTATAAGTGGTGTATAAAGACCTTTCATAATGAACCGTTATGTGTTTATTACCTTAGAATGAGACGTTTTTATCTACATATACAGAGGGTCCCCTTACATGGAAGACGCCATTTTGTGCTGCTATGTTTCTACAGAAACCCTTAATGGAATTTTTTTTTTACCAAGTTGTCTCCGAAGACATGTTTGTCCACTGTTGGCTACCGTAGCTTTTCTATGTGATTTAAAAATGAGAAGTAAGCAGTGGACTGAGCCATTGGTTGCAATTCACCAGCATCTCACCACTAGATGCTGCTAAAATTTACACACTGCACCTTTAAGGCTTAATATAATTTAATCGGATGAGTTACGAAAATTCACCTCCCTCACAGTTGTCATTAAGGGCTATTTAGACCCTTTTAAATGAGCTATTTAGACCAAAAACACTTTTTGTACCAGGCTATAAACATTTTACTGTATTCTACTGTAAAGCATTTTAACATGGAGGTCTATGGGAATTCACTCCCTTTTGGAGCCAGCCTCTAGTGGTCAATCAATGAATTGCAGTTTAAGTCACTTCCGTATTGGCTTCATCAGAGAGATCGGAATATTGCCCCTGGAGTACAAGTCATAAACCCTGCCCTCTACATGCAAATTAACGGGACTCGGGTCAAAATAAAAAAATAAATTACACTTCCAATAAAATTTTCCGAAAGATGGTTTTGGTCCTTTTGGTAGTTGTTATCACGCTGATATATTTTCAATTGTTCATTTTTGTAATATGTTTCATTTTAGCTAGCAATTTGAGCTAGTGATAGAAACGAGGCGTGTTGTTATGACTGACATTTGTTATTGACAGCTTCTCTGAGCAGACTCTCTGAGTTTCGAGGGAAGACTGAAAATATAACTATTATTTTTCGATTTCTGTGTTATTTCACACCGACAAAATTAGTTTATTTAACGTAACTTATTTTAGTAAGCCAGTCAAATGAGACGTTCAAGGAGCGCAGTTGAATTTGGCGTGCGAGCGTTTGGGCGAAAGTTTAAAACTGCGGCTCCACCCCACGAACGATTCCTTCTGCGCATGCCCTGGTTCCAATCTGACGTTTTTGCGTAACATGGCAGCATCCATTGTCGGTCATTTTACATTCAGTTCATTACAATGGAAGGTAGTGATGTCGCGTCGTCCATATTTTTTTAAAGTCTATGGTTTAAACAGTATTGACAGGTTTGTAGGAAACTCTTCTAGAAGCTAACATCTTTACCTTTAGGCTGAGTAAGGTTCAGAGGTCATCATAACCCAGTGAAGGGTAGGTGAGATCAAACATAGACATAACTAGACCGCTCAGTGGCCGCTTTGTCAGCTGCTGCGATGGGTCAGCGTGTCGCCATATTGGCGGTGGCAAGAGTAGCCTACAAACCAAAAGAAACAAATAAATGATATAAATATTTTTAGATATAAAACACACCTTTGAAGCTGCATTGAAACTGCAACCATTGAGGTCCACTAAAGTCCACAATATGGAGAAAAATCCTGGAATGCTTTTCTCAAAAAACTTCATTTCTTTTCGACTGAACAAAGAAAGACACAAAGATCTTGCATGACATGGGGGTGAGTAAATTATCAGAATTTTTTTATGAAAGTGAAATATTCCTTTATAGGATTCTGCCAACAAGCAGTTTATTTACTCTCCAAAGAACAGTTTGAGCTTGTCTGAGTAAATTGCCAATATCAGTCATCCTGACAGAAACAAACTTTAGATATTATTACATCAGATATTGCTGTATTTCCTCAGTGGAACAATCTTACACATCAAAAACCATTTACTATAATTGTTTGTTCAACGATTAATCAATGTAGCTGAATCAAAATCTTTATTTTTCATTTGTATATCTAATCTTTTATGTTTACAGATTATACTCAAGCTTTGCTTTGCAACCGTTTTCTCGGATCTCCAAGTACCCAACAGTGTTCGATATAATGAAGTGTCTGTGTGAATGCCATATTTATGAACAACAGAATTGTTCATAAACAGCAATGACAGTACACCCGGTGTGTGAAAATAACTGGCCTGTGACACTAACAAATGTGTCTTGTACAGACAAATAGGGTTCGCTGAATTTGTCCGTGAGATGGAAAAGGCTAATGAGAATGCATTTACCTGTGGCTCCAAACCTAATGAGTCGAGACGAGATGCGTCGCCACAAGAGAAACGTAGCATTGGGATGAAGGCCAATCAAAACAATATTCCCGGCTGTACGGAAATAGCCAAAACATTAAAAGTACATTAGCATACCAGCGGTGCAACAAATAGAAACAAATTGTTTTTATCCATTTAAGAATTCTGTTACTTTCTTACTTGAAGCTTTAAATTGGTATAATGAGATTTTAAATTAATTCAGATTTATTTCTTAAGTGCTTTTAGTTATTTTGGATTCTAGCAAAAAAGCTTTACAATAAATTCAGAGTAGGCCTAAAAGAGACTTGTCAAGTATATGGTATTATTACAAAATACAAGTATTAGCAGTAACGACTGAGAAAACCATCTTCAAGTGTTTCTGACATGTTTTCTTGTAAATTAGCATTTTTATATCAGACTCCCAATGGATTCTGCCAGCAAAACGGTATATCTGAATGACTCCTCGAAACAATCTCTCTTTACTTCTGGTCATATGTTATGGCAGGTTGTTGGGGTCAGGGAAAAGATTGCAGCTATTAAGGTTTTCCGCTTGCTGTCGAGGGAGGAGTTGTAGATGTTTGCCGTAGTGACGTGTGCGCTGTGCAGTGCTGGGTAAGTTACTCAAAAAAAGTAATTAATTACTAGTTACTAATTACATCTTCAATCATGTAATTAGATTACTTTACAAATTACTTTCTCCAAAAAGAATTCAATTACTTATTACTAATTACTTTCTAAATCCTATTTAGTACATGATACAAGGATAGGCTTGAAATGGCTCGAATAAATTATATATAAAAGTACATCAATTATTCTGGTCCCACTAGGGTCCAATTCTCTCCATTAACTAACTATTAACTACTTTTGCCTCAATATACTCCAACTACTAATACTAAAGAAGTTATACATTTTAAGTATTGGTAGAAATGGGGAGGGTTAAGGATGTAGAATAAGGTTTTGCAGAATCAGGTATTAATATGTGCTATTAAGTATTAATAAACAGCCAGCATCTCATTAATATTAATGCTAATAATCAACCAGTTAATAGTGAGAATTGTAAACTTAAACCATGTTAAATCCACTATTGTATTATAGTATATATAATTGTTTAGAGTCCATACACAGTATTTAGTTACATCAGAAGTAACTGTAATTAGATTACAAGAAAAATAAGAGTAATCCCTTACTTTACTTTTTCAAAGGAAAAGTAATTTAATTACAGTAACTAATTACTTAGTAATTAGTTACATCCAACACTGGCACTGTGTTTTCTTTTTTTTAATCTCAAAGTGACTTAGATTGTGAATTTGTTAAAAACAAATCGTTAAATAATAAGTTGCAACCAGAAACACTATATCGACTTTTTAAATTGCTGCTTATACTGTATGCCCAAAAATGACTTTAGGTAACTTTTGGTAACACTTTACTTGAAGGGGTGTGCATAAGACTGACATGACACCTTCATAATCATGATAAAGTTAAGTATAATCTTTGGATGTGTATGCTGCATTTTGTGCAAAAAGTATTTAAAAGAATATTTGACAAGAGTATTAACACTTAAAGGACAAGTTCGGTATTTTACACTTAAAGCCCTGTTTTCAGATTGTTTATGATGAAATAGAACGGTTTTGACTGAAATTTGGACATATGGGGCTCTATCTTGGACCCAGCGCAATTGACTTTGTCAGTGACGCAACTGACAAGAAAGGAGGCGTGTTCCGGCACAAACCATCCCTGATGCTATTTTGCCTTTTCAAAAAACAATTGCGCCACTGACCAGAAAAAAAACTGGTCTAAAGTCAGTGGCGCAGTGCGCGTTGTTCATTATGCTATTTTAAGGGCGCATGCTTGACCATAATGTATAGCGTGCACAACGTGCACACACTTTGCTTATCTAATCTATACAGATGCAACAGTTATTTTTGCAAATCATAAATTGTTACAATAAAAAATATTAACACTGTGAAATCATTGTGGTGAGCATTGTGGTGATAGTTTTTATTTATTGTGTGGCTGCGTTAAAAAATTATCATGCAAATAACGATTAAAATATTTTCATAAGTTTGTTGTGTGGCTGTATTACGTTTATTTTATGTAAATAATAATTAAAATGTTTTCATAAGAAACTTTGATGGATGTGAACTTGATTTGTAAGTGTACTTGGGTGCCGATTTCAAAGCCCCCAAACCCTTCAACCCTTTAGCGGTGAGTGTGGACGCAGCGATGTCCTCTGCTGGCGTCAGGTCATGTGTAGAGGCAGATCCACCTCCCGTTACACGGCGTGCCCGATTTATGCTGGCAAGCTTAGGATTCCCCCGTCTCCTGACATCATTGTAGCGCTTGCGGCGCAACGTCCTGGGGATGCCAGCTGATGAGACAATTGTGGCTATTTCCTCCCATACCTGTTTAACCGACACTGATTTGGGCGGGTTTCTCCCATCCCCATACAAAACACTTTCTCTGTCTTTGACTGCTCTTACAAGAACGTCGGTCTCCTCGACTGTGAACCGCTCC
Source organism: Misgurnus anguillicaudatus (assembly GCF_027580225.2). NCBI lineage: Eukaryota > Metazoa > Chordata > Actinopteri > Cypriniformes > Cobitidae > Misgurnus > Misgurnus anguillicaudatus. The sequence goes on along the minus strand of NW_027395276.1, from coordinate 1,535,471 downwards.
TGGCGTGCGCCTGGTAAATCCGTCATAATAATAGCAACCCGCAATGGAACTTGTGCACTTGCGTTTAAAGGGAATGTTGGATGACGTTCTGACTGGTTTATTTGACGTTACGCCCAAACCACACCTATGAATAATGAACCTACTTCAGAATAACCCCTTATTGATTTGCGCCTGCTGCAAGAGTTATTTCTCCCGCCGGGAAAATAGCAACAGACCCAAGATCCGCCCACAAAGTCACATGCGCTTTGCGCTTGACACTTGCGTTTCAGATCGTTAAAATAGGGCCTAGATGTTGTCCCGAGAATTTTCGGATGTTTGTTCTATCAACTCCCACCTCTATAATGGCTGTATAGTTGCAGTGGAACAATCCTTCCTAAAATGCATTAAACTTTCGTTTACAAAGACGTGAAACTCATCGAGTGGTCAGGGGTGTTCACTGATATGATCACACAAAAATCACTGCAAAAGATGCTTTCCAACAGGTTTTATCGTAGTTTTTGTCCAACTCCATTGACTTGTATTAGATGTGCTGTGAGGTACAGTATTACTCCGCCGCCAGGAACTTTGTTTGTATTCTTATATATCATAAACCCTTTAGACGCGTCTGCAGCAGACACTTATTTTGACAAGACACGTGATGCACATAAGTTTACTCGACGCGCAGAACACAGACTTTGAAAAAAGAACCACACACATGATGAGCTATATACTGTACATGTTGTGACGAACAACAAAGAAGTCACCGAAAAAAAGAAGTCACCGGCCACCACTGCTTGGTAATGTCATGACAAGTTATAATGTATTGGTTTATGTCAAGTTAACATACATCTTTGCATTAAAAATGACATAATTGAGCGAATGACACTTAATGACAGTTTTCATAAACGTGCAAAAAAATTTCCTTCATGTTCATGACACGTGATTACTTCATGATTATAAAGGTGTCTTATGCACATCCCTTCAAGTAAAGTGTTACCTTACTTCCTTGTGAAACACCACAGTCTTGAATCGCTCTTCTTTGATCATGAGATATCCCTTAACATCGATTTTTTTCAATGAAATTCTGCTCTTTTGTCAGTAATGGCATTCTTTCAGTGGACCACTTTATATTTTTATTCACTGGCTGTACACCAACTCTTTCTGCTTGTACTGGCAGTGTGTTGTGGCACCCTCTCAATGGATTCAGACGTCTTGGTAAATATTTTCATTCCGTGATAGAGATGAGATTGTAAAGTGTGTTAGTGCTTGGAAGCTTATGAAAATCCAGCATTTTTTAGTAATCCCTTGCCAGCTTTTGGTGGTGCTTTCTAAGGTGGTGGTTTTAAAGAGTGTAATATCCGTCTCCCTTAACAAAAATGTACAAGTCATTCCAGACCGCAGGGCTTTAAAATGCTTTAATAAAGTAGAGAGACAGACTGTCATCAAAATTTTGCAGTTTCTGCGAATTTTTTCAGCTCACTTGAGGGTGTTTTCAGTAAGGTGACCAGACGTCCCCGTTTTCCGGGGACAGTCCCGTTTTTTGGTGTTCTGTCCCCGACTGAAGCTGTCCCCGGAAATGTCACCGTTTTACAGCATGTCCAAAACAACCAGCAAATACACTGAAAAACCCGATCAACACAGCGTTTGTAGTACCAGACCGGAGCAATCATGTAATCCAGACCGGAGCAATCATGTTATGATTATTTTCACCAGCAGAGGGGGCAGCGAGCTACTTATTACTTGCGCACGCCACTGATTTAGCGATGAAGAATTTACATCGAGACACATGAGAAAGCATCATTATCATCAATCAAGTTATCATAAGATATGAAAACAGTTAAAGTTATGGGGGCTTACTACTCATGTTAAATTAAAATAATAAACCAATGAAGTGAACTGATCACAGTATGTTACTGGGCATTTGTTTTCTGTAGGGTAAATATGTTTACATTTTGCATTATTCCTTCTGTTCTTCACATTTACAATGTTATGAAATCAGCTGAAGTAGTACCTTAGAAGTCATTTTTGATGAGGTATGTCTCTTGTGTAAAAAACGGGAAAAAATAGATTTTTAGGCTACAGAAATTGTTCAATTAATTGAATTAGAAACACTGCAAAAAATGACTTTCTTATTAGTATTTTTCTCTTGTTTTCAGTACAAATACAAAAATTCTTAAGTCAAGATGCATTTTCTTGATGGGCAAAATGACCTAAGAATATAAGTCTAATTTTTAGACCAAAAGATCAAATTTGTGCTTAAAACAAGCAAAAAAAAAACTACTACTACTTAATTCAAGAAAAAATATTTTTTGCATGTTTTAAGCACAAATTCACTTAAATTTATTTTTTTGTCTTAAAGCTACATTTTTCTTAGGGGATTTTGCTTATCAAGAAAATGCATCTTGTTTAAAGATTTTTTAGATATTTGTACTGAAAATAAGACAAAAATACTATTAAGAAGAAAGTCATTTTTTGCAGTTAACCCACAACAATAAAAAAAAGAAAACTTAAAACAAACATTTTGTCCCCATTTTTTAATTCATAGATAACAAAAAATTTGATTTTAATGATATTTTCACCATTTAACTAGGAAATGTCCCCGGTTTTCATTTTAAAAATCTGGTCACCTTAGTTTTCAGACCTGTAGAAAGTTTGCTTTATTTCGAAACAGGGCTTAAAATTGTTACAAGGTTGCATCTTATTTTGCTTCGGTTCACTTTCACATGGCAAAGTCTTAAAATGGACCAAAACTCATGTGAGATTAAAGTGTCTTTGCATGGGTTAAAATGCACTTTTAAACATATTTGTCCGACCATATTTGCCAAACAAACCAATTTCACATATTCGGCCTGGTTTGTTGGTCCGTTTGGTCAGATTTCTTTTTCATCCCAAGCAAAATGTCATAAAACTGGGCCCCCTCTGCACCATCTCGCCACGGTGCCCAGTTGGAGAACCACTACTGTAGATCACTAATTGGTCTGAGAGAATCATCACTACCTGCTTCATCGCAAGATTAGCCTAACCTTTGTGCGTGTGCTGTCTCAAGCAAACCCGTTGTCATCTGTGCTTTGTTGTAAGTTCCCAAATGCCCTTTTAGTGGTGAAAACCATCAACAGGCTCAAAATCAGGAACACTGTACCAGTATTTTCCAGACTTGCAGTTTGTGGCGGCACATCTGCGACGCGCACGTTCGCATGTATGCATGGCATTTTTGCAACATAAATTAGGCTTAGCGGAGCTCATCGACTGACACCACGGGTGTTTGTACAGAAACTGTTATGTGAGACAGAGATAAACAGGTTGTGCAATCATCTATTTGTGGTGGTCAATTTGAATTTTGTGCCAGTCAATTTGAATTTTGTGTCAGACTGACTAATAAATGGTTGTATGAGAAACATTGCATTTCAACGATGCTTGTTCCCACTTTTTATATGATGTCACAGCAGTAGACAACGCAAATATAATGACACAACCCAATATCACGAAATTATATATAGTGATGCACCGATGTATCGGCCGCCGATATTTATCGGCCGATTTTTGATGAATTTGAAACCATCGGCATATCGGCAATAGCACGAGAAAGGCAGATACCGATTGTTTATTAATTAACTGCATAAAGAAATCCATTATATGTGAAAAATGAGTTAATGTTGTTAATAAAATAAATGCTGAATAGCAAAAACCACCTTTGAAGGTTGTCATGCTGTCTTATTATATTTGTTTTAGCTTAATTTGTGCCTCTCTTATTATGTTGGTCAGTTGAATGTTAATTAGATCCAATCCATGTTCAGTAAAAATAATTTGATGCAGAAGTAAACTAGCTAATAGACCAACTGTATAGTATTGTATACAAGTGTTTAATATCGGCATCGGTATCGGCCAGAAGTTGTCTGTTTATATCGGTATCGGCCCAAAAAAATCCTATCGGTGCATCCCTAATTATGTACCTATAGGCACGTATGGACCAACGTGAACATGTCACGTTTCGCCGCGTTTGAACGTGAGCATGTCACGCTTTTCTGTTTGTGTCACTGTCACGTATTGGTTACTCAACTTTTTTGTCCTAATTTCTTACCATTGTGGCTTCGGTTTAGGGTTAGATTTACATAAAATGACATCCCTACCTAAACCCAACTCTTACCCCAATGTCAGGCGACATTTGGTTAAAGTTTAGAAGATATAAAATAATACGTCTTGTATCTTTTTTTATAAACCAATACTTAAAGTGACAAACTAACGCAAGAACCAAATCTAACCCTAAACCGAAGCGACAATGGTTTGAAAACAGGACAAAAAAGTTGAGTAACCATAACCAATACGTGACAGTGACAAAAACAGAAAAGCGTGACATGCTCACGTTCAAACGCGGCGAAACGTGACACTTTCACGTCGGTCCATACGTGCCTATAGGTACATAATTTCGTGATATAGGGTTGCATGACACGCCTATTATCCTCAATGATAAAGTAAATCGAGCCAAGTAAAGTTAAGTGAGCTGGCAACCCGACATGTGGGGTACTATGCAATGGAAAAGCGCATCATTCAATTTGTGCATTATTCAATTTTCAAATATGGACAAATATGGACCCATGCGTTGGTTTAAATCATTGTAGAAAATGTCCATATTTGAGCCAACAGTGGGTTGAAACACCCAGCATTTTTTATTGTATAAAATAACACATAGTTATTGAGTTTGGCTGAATGTATAAAAATGCAAACATTCATTCTGATAAGACAATATGTTCAACCACAAGACAATCTGGACTTTTTTTAGGATTGCCCCCCAATTATCTTTTGGTGTGATGCCCTTAAGCAAATTCATCCGTGTGAAGGTCGCATAGGATTAGTTCTTTTCTCCTAATTGAATTCTGAACAAGCAGACAACTGTCAATTACTGTCCGATCTTGACAGACCTCAGCAAGTCTCAGTAGGGAAAGAAATCCATGAAACATCTGCACATCAGATGAAAGGCCAGGTGGAACATCAGAGGAGGGCTGATATGAGATGCGGTTAATGCAGATGAATGTCCCCAGCTTTGGTGTGGTAATTTCGGTCAAACCGGCCATTAACAGAGTGTCACCATTGGCTCGTGTCACACACAGAAGTCAGCGATTAATGCAGAAGCTCTGGAAAGAATCGCAGACCCTTCCACACATCCTCTTTTTCTCTTTTCTCTGTAAAATAATTGGAGAAAATGTCTATCATTGATAGCTTTTTATATCAACCCCTCTCCGATTCCCAATCTTATAATACAGAGTTTGACTGAAAAAAGCAGGAACAGTGGGCTCCTGCTGCAATCATTTGACCATGTCTGTCATCCAATTAAATGATGGCTAGTTGATTTTGTTGCATGATTTCCATAAAGATGTTTACAGATCTACAGAACATACTTCATTGTGCAAAGATTTTTTTTACTTTTGATTGCAATTTTCATTTTCTTTAATAGAATGGTCACCTCCAGAACAGATCCAGTGATAAAAATGGTATCAAGTTTAATGTTCACTGGTCAGGATGTGCCACTCATGTCTGTGGTAAACATAAGTTAAGTTTGTTTCATGTACATAAATTGTACTTCATGGGCGCTATTTTAACGATCTGAAACGCAAGTGCGAAGCGCAAAGCGCAAGTGACTTTGTGGGCGGATCTTGGGCGCTGTTGGGCGATGTCATTATTCATAGGTGTGGTTTGGGCGTAACGTCAAATAAACTAATCAGAACGTCATCCAACATTCCCTTTAAACGCAAGTGCGCAAGTTCCATGGCGGGTTGCTATTATTATGACGGATTTACCAGGCTCACGCCAGGAGCGGTTCACAGCCAAGGAGACCCACGTTCTTGTAACAGCAGTCACAGACAGAGAAGTTGTTTTGTATGGGGATGGGAGAAACCCGCCCAAATCAGTGTCGGTTAAACAGGCGTGAGAGGAAATAGCCACAATTGTCTCATCAGCTGGCATCCCCAGGACGTTGCGCCGCAAGCACTACAATGATGTCAGGAGACGGGGGAATCCCAAGCTTGCCAGCATAAATCGGGCACGCCGTGTAACGGGAGGTGGATTTGCCTCTACACATGACCTGACGCCAGCAGAGGACATCGCTGCGTCCACCCTCACCGCTGAAAGCCAAGAAACGCAAGTAGTCCAACCCCAAAGTACACTTACAAATCAAGTTCACATACATTAAAGGAATAGTCTAATCATTTTCAATATTAAAATATGTTATTACCTTAACTAAGAATTGTTGATACATCCCTCTATCATCTGTGTGCGTGCACGTAAGCGCTGGAGCGCGCTGCGACGCTTCGATAGCATTTAGCTTAGCCCCATTCATTCAATTGAACCATTTAGAGATAAAGTTAGAAGTGACTAAACACATCAACGTTTTTCCTATTTAAGACGAGTAGTTATACGAGCAAGTTTGGTGGTACAAAATAAAACGTAGCGCTTTTCTAAGTGGATTTAAAAGAGGAACTATATTTTATGGCGTAATAGCACTTTTGGTAGTACTTCGACTCGCCTGAAAAGTCCGCTCCCCTTCTCACTCTCATAATGGGAGAGGGAGGGTGTTACTGCGCCGAGTCGAAGTACTCCCAAAAGTGCTATTACGCCATAAAATATAGTTCCTCTTTTAAATCCGCTTAGAAAAGCGCTACGTTTTATTTTGTACCACCAAACTTGCTCGTATAACTACTCGTCTTAAATAGGAAAAACGTTGATGTGTTTGGTCACTTCTAACTTTATCTCTAAATGGTACCATTGAATGAATGGGGCTAAGCTAAATGCTATCGAAGCGTTGCAGCGCGCTCCAGCGCTTACGTGCACGCACACAGATGATAGAGGGATGTATCAACAATTCTTAGTTAAGGTAATAACATATTTTAATATTGAAAATGAGTAGACTATTCCTTTAAGGCTTCTTATGAAAACATTTTAATAATTATTTACATAAAATAAACGTAGTACAGCCACACAACAAACTTATGAAAATATTTTAATTGTTATTTGCATGATAATTTTTTAATGCAGCCACATAATAAATAAAAACTATCACCACAATGCTCACCACAATGATTTCCCTTATCTCATGTGTTAATATTTTTTATTGTAACAATTTATGATTTGCAAAAATAACTGTTGCATCTGTGTAGATTAGATAAGCAAAGTGTGTGAGCGTTGTGCACGCTATACATTATGGTCAAGCATGCGCCCTTAAAATAGCATAATGAACCACGCGCAACGCGCCACTGACTTTAGACTATTTTTTTCTAATCAGTGGCGCAATTGTTTTTTGAAACTGCAAAATAACATCAGGGATGGTTTGCGCCGGAACACGCCTCCTTTTTTGCGCTGAACCGCCCAGGGAGCGCAAGTTCATTCCCTAGTTTGCCGACGTGCATCTGTGGAGGGAAAAACCCGCTGTGCGCCGGTGCAAAATACAAATTATACATGCGTCACTGACAAAGTCAATTGCGCTGGGTGCAAGATAGGGCCCCATATGTGGTTAGTTAAAGAGTGGATATTAGGGCCCTATTTATTTAACCGTTTATTTAGATGCATTTCTGTCGATTGGATCACAAGCTAATGATGCTAAAACAGGTGTAAATAAGGTCTAAAATGTTTTGAACTCTCCACTTTTGAGCACATTCAGAGATAGTCAAAAACATGACCGATTTGATTTCTCAGCTAACAAATAAAAGTTCTAAGAATGTTTCTTGAAAGTCCCAAAAATGTTATGCCAACATAAAAAGTGTTTTTTTTTTTACGTTTAAAGATCGTTTCTTGGTTGTCAGAATGTTGAAGAAATGTTACGTTGTACTTTTTTCAAAGTTGTTTTAATGTTCACACAATGTTTAAAATAACTGTTGGTTGTTATGTAGATGATAAAGTAACATTGCATTTAATTTTTTTAAAACTGTTATAAAACATTACTGAATGTTGGGTAAAAATATTATTGTAGAAAACCTAATTCACTTATGAAGTTTAGATGTTGATGTTTTGTTTCATTTAAAGTCACAATTATGGTGATCAGTGTATGTTTTAGTTGGACTCTTAACTTTGTGTGTAAAACATATTTGTTATGGTAATGTAAAGTTAATAGTGCAATTCTGTGGTAGTTGGTACATAATGCTAAAAATCAATATCTTATTACTAAGTTTCTTTTCTGTCAATAATCCAGCACTCTCAAAGTCATTAGAAATGTTTTACATCGGACCCAACTTCTAGTGCGAACCAACAGTGTTTTGTGCAGTCTTTTGGCTATTATTGATGGCTGCTTTCCGCCTCTTTCATTTTTTTTTCATTCCGTGAGTGTCTAAAAGTTACGATAATTTCCAGCCCTGTTTTGTGACTTGGGAATACCCTATACACTGTCCGAAAAAATTGTCATTTAGGTACTGATGTGTATACATTTGGCACCAGTATGTACCTCTATAAAGGTATCTTTTATGAAAGGGTACCACCCCAGTGACAGCTTAGGACCATTTTTTTCTGATGGTTTAGCAACCATTGACTCCTTAGCAACTAACCAGGACATTTTATCTATCACAGCAACTTTCTGAAAAACACGCAGAATGTCTTAGCAACTGGTTGGCATCCATCCAAAAACACTATAAATTCAGTCCTGTTTGCAGAAGAGAGAAAAGAGAGATAATCACTGCTATAAGTGTGAAAAAGAGTCCTATTATCTTATTACACCCCCCAACTCACACTCCACAATTGACTGACTGCCCACTGAAGAGGAGAATCTCGGTGAGAAAAAGATGATCTCCTAATCACCCTTCTGGGATTAGTTCCTCTTGTCATTTAGGTGACAGCGTGAAAGCTGCACACTTCAGCTTACGAGAGCTTTGGGCTCTGTTATCTTGTTTTTCATATATACAGTAGATAAAAAATCAATACAGGAACCAATCAACCAATATAAATGGCTTTCTGCAATTTAATCTAAAGTCAACCTCTGTAAGACCAACTACATTGTAGATGCATTGAGCTATATGGGCTGCACTAACGCACATACCACAGCGTAATTCAGGAATTACATGTTTTATTATTAAATACTTTTTATGTTTATACTGCATATTTGCTTGGATCTGTTATTTAGGAAAATATTAAAACATAATTTGTCTATCAAATTAATCATGAGAGTTTACATGAATTGATATCTCTAATTGTGTTTGATTTATTATTTGCATACAAACTGAAAAACTAAGAATGTATGAGCGGACGTAATGAAAGAAGCACTTGTTGGTTATCGGTTGTGCTTATTGTTGCCTTGTTATGATAAAGACAGATGGGGTTTGTCAGACACGCCTCTCAAACACATTTGCAGTCATCAGTGTGAAAAAATAGATCCTGTAGGCATTAAGATATGGATGATGATTCGTGCTCGCCCACATGCATCACATGTTGATATCTATGCCTCTCCCTCTTTCACCATTCTGTTTATTTACTGTATTTACTTTGTCACTCTCTAATGGTACAACAGTGTTACCTTGGTAACCATCGTTTTTGCCAAAGTAACATAATTATTTTTACTACTGTAAAAAAATATTCTTAGATGACTCGCAAACAGTGTACAAATATTTTCACTATTTTGTTTCATTTCTTCTTTTCCTTTCGCAATCTGTAACTTGTTTTTGATTAAAAACAGAAATCAGTTATTGACCAGGTACATGAACAATCAGTGTTTAAAATTATCTCTTTATCTTACCTTATCTCACAGAAATTCATATGTATTTTTTGATTTGACTAATTTGTATGATTTCGTATGAAGTAGAAAAACGTATGATTATAAGAAAAAACAAAAGTGAAAATCCGAACCAATTAAACCAATTAAAAAAATGCACAAAAGAGGTCATACGAATTCCATACGGCAAAAAATACATTTCTTTGGCCAAAACATATGTTTTAAATATATGCTAAATACAGAAAGTAAAGCTTAATTAAATATATTAACATATTTCAAAATGTATTTTAGGGACAACAAAGTTTACAAACTGGAAAAAAAATATTTTCCTGGCCAAAATATAAAAGTTTGTATGAGTATAAAATGTATAAGTATGTATAAATATATACGTTTTTTATGTAGTTGTAAATATAATTCATTTTAATCTTTTTAAACCAGGTTTGAATAAAGGTTTGTAACAACCAAGTTTTTCTTGCAATGCAACATGAATATAAATGCTTTAAAATATATTTATTTTTAAAATACATTATGGCCAAAAAATTTATTTGGTAAATGGTAATGGACTGCATTTATATAGCGCTTTTATAGACCAATGGCCATCCAAAGCGCTTTACAAGTTGCCTCACATTCACCCATTCACTCACACATCCATACACCGACGGCGGTGTCAGCCATGCAAGGCGCCATCCAGCTCGTCGGGAGCAGGTGGGGTTAGGTGTCTTGCTCAAGGTCACCTCGACACTTGGTCCGGTGGAGCCGGGGATTGAACCACCAACCTTCCGATTTGTAGACAACCTCCATGAACCACTGAGCCACTGTGTAAACATATTTTAAAATATTTCATTAATTTTTTTGTATATTTTGAAATATATTTAAAATTATATTTTAAAATATAGATTTTTGCCGTATGGGAATATTTAAAATATGTTAAAATACATGTAAAGTAACCTGCAAATGTATGTTTCAAACAGATTCAGCTTTAATTAATTAAATAAATGATGCTCACTGAATAAAAAATGTAAAATATATATATATATATATATATATATATATATATATATATATATATATATATATATATATATATATATATATATATATATATATATATTAAGGCTGTCAAAAGATTAATCGCGATTAATCACATCCAAAATAAAAGTTTGTGTTTACATAACATATGTGTGTGTGCTGTGTGTAAATATTATGTGTATATAAAAACACACACATTCATGTATATATTTAAGAAATATTTGCATTTAAATACTGTATTTACATTTATATAAATTTTATTATATATAAATATAAATATTTTATATATAAATATAACCAATTTTTCTTAAATATCTACATGATTGGGAGCGTTTTTATATATAAATAATAATTATACACAGTACACACACATATGTTATGTAAACACAAACTTTTATTTTGGATGTGATTAATCGCGATTAATCTTTTGACAGCCCTAATATATATATATAGTAAATGTTACCTAATAAATAATAAATTAAGAAAAACTGAAAAGCAAGGAGTTGTATTTTGATGTGTGTGTTTAATTTTAGGGCATAGAATAAGTAGGTTATTCGAGAACTTTTTAGCTCTATTAACTTTATTAGCAAATTCAAGTTGGATTTGCAAATATGATATTAGAATTCACTATCCTGCAAAAAAAAGAATGTCTATGACGTCCATATGTATATAAAAAGCAGTTGAGTGTTTGTGTGTTTTAATTGACAGGTTTGAAACAGACACCCAGCTGTGATGTGGAGATGAAACAAGGAGCGGATGTTGCATGTTTACAGCAGAAAGACCCACTGTGATGATTACTTGGCATCCATACGCTTCTCCTCAATGAAATCAATGTTTTCTTAAAGGCTAATTGTAGGTTCTGGTCATTGGTTTCAGGGTTAAATTTGAAACTATCCTCCGCCGCAAAGTGTCTGCTGAAAAGTGTTGCTTTGTGAAGTAATCACACAGTATAACTCTAGACGGTGCTATTATAATATCACCGATGCAAGTCTTTAAAAAAAGAGTAAATTGCGGCTCTTTCTTTCACAACTCCATTATACCTTCTCAGAATGATGTGATATTGTGGTTAAGTATAAACCATGGTTACACAAAATTATCATGGTAACCATAGTTACTACACTTCCCTAACAAAAGGCCATCCTTAGCTTACGATCACACCAAATGCGGTTTAATTGCGCTGTCTTTTATTTATTATTTAAAGAGCACCTATTGTCTGTTTCAAGATTTTACATTTCCTTTGTTGTGTAAGTGTGTATTAGACCATGTTAACAATATGCAAAAGGTACAAACCCCAAAGTAAACAATGACGCAAGTTATCGTCTCCAACGTAAATATCTTTTCTTGGGCTACAACAAACACACAGATTCTTGGCAACAGTTTACTTCCTGGTGATGTAGACAAGATCGACATTATCATAATTCTTCCGGCTTCAGACTCACAACCTGTAAGTTAACTTCTGTTAGTATTGCATTGTGACTGAATCTTTCAAACATGGTAAGGAGCATCACATTTCCGGCTGACGTCAGAGGTATTCAGGCCAGTCACAACGTACAAATTAGCTGGCCAATCAGGGACACAGAGGTTTTCAAATCCATGCATTTCAGGAAGAGTGAAATCTGGGGCTACAAAAAAGTATAGTACCCTATGTGGAAAAGAATGGCAGCTGTCCTGAAAATCATATATTAAATGTGAGCGCTATTGAAACTTATTCTTAAGAAATATGCTGAAACTTTGAATTAGTAGACGGTTGAGACTTAATTTGGCACGTATGGTCGGGTTGCGATTTTGACGTTTTCCCATGGTCTTGAGAATAGTATGTCATACAGAACCATTTGTACTAACATACAGTGGCTTAGTCAAACGAATTTCTGTTACTGCTTTAAAGATTAGATGGGAGGCCCCATACATAGATTCGCCCTGGGCCCACAAATTTGCTACATCCTCAACTATGGGTAATATACTTATGCCGCAATAGTTAGCCTGTCTGGAACCGACCTGACTTAAACCACATCACTGTGTGACATTTGCATTACATGTGAACGGCCCCTACACTGTAAAAAATACTTTGCTGCCTAAAAATTTTTTGTTGAATCAACTTGGATTTTCAAGTCATTTTAACTTACTATTATTTATCTTGACTAGAGATGAGTTGTTATAACTACAAGTGAGTTGTTCTAACTTATAAAATTAAATTGACTTTTTCAACTATATTTTATAAGTTGTGACGACTCATCTCTGTTGACGTGACTTGTAAATCTGAGTTGATTTAACAAAAAATTTTAAGGCAGCAAAATATTTTTTACAGTGAATAAGATTTTGCTACCTGATCTCACAAATTTCCGTGAAATAGTCACGCATTATTTTGCTCAGTTTTGCGTGACATTGTCACGTATTTCCACCATATTACGTGCCCCTGACACGACTTTCTTTTCCGTGACAGTTTCACGTACTGTATTGGTTACTCAACTGTTTTTCCTATTTTTAAACAATTGTCGCTTCGGTTTGGGGTTAGATTTGCTGTTTGCGTTATGATGTCACTTAATGTATTGGTTTATAAAAAAAATCGTATGCTTTTTAAACCATCGTCGCCTGACGTTAGGGTTAGAGTTGGGTTTGGGTAAGGATGTCATTTTATGTAACAGAAAGTTGTTCTAACCCCAAACCGAAGCGACAATTGTAAGAAAATAGGAAAAACAGTTGAGTAACCAATACGTCACGGAAAAGAAAGTCGTGTCAGGGGCACGTAATATGGTGGAAATACGTGACAATTTCACGCAAAACTGAGCAAAATAATGCGTGACTATTTCACGTATTTTGTGAGATCAGGTTGAGATTTTGTTTCTCTCTCCCTGTCTCGTCCTCAATCCCGAGGACAATGAGACAAACAGAGCCAGTTCTGGTAAATGTGAAGGTCAGAACATCCCTGATTTACTAGCTGTCCTTCAACGTGATGCCCAGCTGATGCCTGACCAACGACCACTGGCAAAACCCGTTTAATCTCCTTACTTGTTTACATATATATATATATATACACCAAGGGTTTTTTCCTCCTAGGACTTTTTTTTCTCTCGGCTAAAAAAGTCCGGGTTTTTTTCTCCTAAGGGTTTTTCAACCCAGGAAGTCAGCCTTCATTGGCTTAACTTAGCACCCTCTTCTATACGTTACATTAATAATACGCTCGCTTATAATGTTGATTCATAGCCGCAGCAAATTCTGCTGCTTATGCTATCTGTATTATGTTATGCTATCTGTCGATTTTTCTGTGTTTTTCCCTGCTTCTATAAATGTAAAGCTGCTTTGAAACAATTACCAATTTTGTTGGTAATTACCAATATAAATAAAATTTAATTGAATTGTTTCAGAGATCAGTTTAGCCACTAACCAGACTGATAAATAAACAGACCAGAAGTTCAGTTCAGGCACATTATTGCGACAACGTGCTTGCGTTCGATGAAACCATCTATCATTTTACAACCTTCATTCATGGCTAGACTTGTGAACATGAGTCACAGTCACAGTGTAATATGAGCAGCTTTTTAGTCCAACATATTCAGATGCATCATAAAACAAAACCTCTGAAGCTATAAAAGAAGCTAATCCCTTTAAAGCATCTCTGAGCCAGATCCGTTGCTTATGTTCCTTTAGCGCTGTGGGCTACTTTATATGCATGCTAGACTGACCTCAGTAGGATGCTCGTCCCTCTAATCCATTTTCTCTCTAATTGGCCACAGGTTGCATGTAGTATTTCTCAGCATTTCTGTGCAGCATTCTTCAGATCATTTAGAGATAAACAGAAATAAACATCCATGAACTGGTACACTTTAATAGAGGGAACATTCTTGTTTATATGATGAAATGTCACTGATCAGAGGTCACTCTTGTTTCATTTAGTCATTATTGTTATCATGTTTTTCATTGTTGGTTATGTATTATTAGGTATCAGCTTCGGCTCGTTTTCTCCTAAGTATGCTGAGGAGAAATACAGTAAATATAGACTCAATATAATTGGGTTATTGGGACACAATATATTATGTATGCTATAAAATGTGCTATATACTGTACGCTATAATAATGTCAGATAAACTGGTCTTGCAGGACCTTGTTGAGAGTTCATAATGCGATCATTGATGTTTATTTACAAACTGAGGATTCTCTGCTCTCAAAAGCTGTCTGCGCTGAAACCACACCCACTCATGGACAGGAAAGCTGACGGTGTTACGAGATTTTTGGTTTCTGAGATATTCGGTTTCACTGGGCGGAGCTTACTTGAGCATTTATAAACTTCCCAAGCATGCGCATTAAAAAGAATGTGATGCCCTTGAGTCTCAGCACATCCAATAGATTGTGGAAGTTTATGAATATTCAAGAAAACTCGAATATCTCAGAAACCAAAAATCTCGTAACACCGGTCCCTCTCAACTTTCAAATACCGCTACAACCTAAATGGTTGATTGCAATTGTGTTGGGGCGGGACCATGTTCGATGGCTCCAGTCCGTCATCAAGACACTGTTTTAGCTCCGCCCAAATAATCCTGAACACAGAAAACCTATTTAATGGTGTAACTCCAAAATTTTGTACTATATAGTTCACAGTCTTTGTATGTAATACATTTTTAAAATTTATAATGTGTTTAGAAACAATTTTCTGAAATGACTTTACAGGGATATTAAACTGACAACCCCTATAACTCCAACAGAAGAGATAAGATTACTGGGATATCTGAGAAGCAGCAGATCTAAGACAGAATTTCATTTATTTCTATACTGCTGTCTTCCAAAACAATTTAAATACATAAAGACTTCTGAGTTGTGATGTACAATGCATTCATTGTAAAGACTCAAATACAACTAGACATGACTGTAAATGTTTATGTTCCCTCTCCATCATTAGCTTCATTAGTTTAGTGTTAATTCTTAACTAATTAAAAAGTACTGTGGTTGTCAACAATGCTTCAGCGTTTAGAGTGACCCAAGTTTAATTCCCAGCTCGTTGTCCTTTTCCAATCCTTTTCCCTCTCTCCTCCCTATCGCGCATGATTTGTTGTTTTTGTATATAATTATTTGAGGAATATAACTGAGTCTGTTTATTACAATACAACCAGGAAATTTGTATGCTGAGAAGCAGTGTCGGCGCCAGAGAACACAGAATGAGGGGGCCTCCTGTTTTACTGGGGAGGCACCTGGTTCATCTTATTATTTTATTATTATTATTATTACTGCATGGCACTGTAAAATGCTTGGTACTGATTGGCCAGTCGCAACATTCAAAGGTATTTTATTCCTTGAACAACCGCCTGAAACACAGCCTCACCCGGGTACTGCGAGCGAGTCACGTTAACAGGGACAGTTTAATACCTATGAATTAATACAGAATAAATATGCATAATTAATAACGTATATGAGATTGTATTTACAATGATTCAACCGAAGGTTCGTCTTTTGACTTTTAACTTTTTTTTAACGCGTCTGGTAACGTTTTCCCAGAAGGTTTGTATTTCTTAAAAATAAGCTAATAAAAGACATCAAATCTAAAATGTTATGTCTATATATTTAATCATATAGCAACTAGCCGTGAAATTAGCGGGATTGTTACAGCCAGCCAAGTTGTTAAATAAATCCCTCACTATAGTAAAACCATAACTTATGACGTTAAAGTGCAAGACTGGATAACTCACGCAAATCATAAAGATCAGTACATAACCAAATAACAGCAATGTTACTGACATATCTAAGTTAACACCAGAATGAACTATGCGTTATTACCTTCAGAAGAGCTGCAGGCGACGAGAGGACTTTTTAAAACTTTTTAAGAACGTCCTTTTATGACTTTCGGACACACTTCAAAGGCAGCGTGTTTGAAATTTAAACAGAGAGCACCTTTGTGATAACTAATCACATATTTGAAAACTACAATACTAATTTCTCGCTAGAAATGCAATTAAAAGGTGTAAAAAGTGATAATCTACCTTTATTTACACTAAATTGGTGGTCCAGTCGCGTCCTTGGCCGCCATTTTATTTTTTCGAACTCGACCAATCACATTCTTAATGTACGCACGCATAGGTATCTCAGGAGACAGGAAGTAAACCAAACATTGAATTCGGACATGCCTTGATGCCTTCCTGCCTTGGAAAGCTGCCTCAGAAGGCAGCAATTTAGAGTTTTCGGACACAGCCTATGTAACTGGCTGACTATGTTAGCATTGCCTTGTGGGTTAGTATTTTAATTATTATTTTTTATTAATTATACTCCGAATTTTAATCAGTATTCATTGTATAACCAAATGTATTTGCAGCACATTTTTTAAATTATTAAGTTCATTGTTATTTTGAGAAGTAAGGGGGCACAGTGACTCAAGTGGCCGGGCCATGCCCCCTAGGCCCGCTCCTGGCGCCGACACTGCTGAGAAGAGTTGTGTTTGGTGAGATGTTTTTAATGCCAAGAGAGGTCACACAAAACCGTTCTGCACACATTAATGACCGTACATGTGTATTTTCGTCTCTCTTCATTATGACACAAACAGAAAATACACAAAATATGTACACATACACTGAAAAAAATGTGGAATAGGATTTACTTGAAAAAAGCTAGGAAACAATGAATTTCCTAAGTAATGTTTACATGGGATTTGAATGTAATGTATTTGGGACACACAAATATCAAGAAACAGAGTATGAATCTCAACAATGGTGACAAAATAAATTGTAAAAAATGTATTATTTATCCATGCCACGGTGCATTCTGGGAGTTCTGGATGGAAAGTAATTTGTTAATACCCAGCATGCATTGCAGCATGAAGATCTTCATTTAATTGTAACCATTGTTGAGATTCATACTCCATTTCTTGATGTTTGGATGTCCCAAATACACAGCAGTTAATTTTTGTCCATAAAAATCCTTAATGACAAACTGTGCTGTGAGAGTGCTGGATTTCATTTTGACAAAAAAAATATTTTTGATAAGTGAGTAAAACAATTAATTAGATAATTATCTTTAATATAATGTACCATCCACCACAGAATTGCACTATTAACTTTACATTTCCATAACAAATGTGCTTTATACACGCAAAATTAATGCAACCAGGGAAAAACTTTCAAACAAAATCTCAAGGGTCAAGAGTCCAACTAAAACAAACACTGATTACCATAATGGTTACTTTAAATTAAACAAAACATCAAGCTCTAAACTTAATAAGTGAATTGTGTTTTCTACAGCATTATTTTTTTACAGAATATTCAGAAATAATGTTTTATTTTAAAATAATAACATGCGATGTTTCTCCATTATTTACATAACTGGCAAAAAAGTAAATATAGAAAACAGTTGTTTTAAACATTGTATGAACATTAAAACATGACATTGTCATAATGTTTAAAAATGGTAGAATGTTACATTCCTCTAATGTTCAGACAACCAAGAACCGATCTTAAAATGTTAAAGGTCCTGTTCTTTTTTGTGTTTTTGAAGCTTTGATTGTGTTTATAGTGCGCAATATAACATGTGCTCATGTTTCATGTGTAAAAAATGCAGTATTTTTCACACAATTTACTTATCTGTATAGCGCTGTTTTTACTGTCCTAAAACGGGCTGATGTCTTCCTTGTTCTATGAAGTCCCTTCTTCAGAAATACTTAACAAGTTCTGATTGTGTAGTTTGTTTAGTGTGTTGTGATTCAACAGCAGCTTAGCTTGCCGTTAGCTTAGCTGGCGACTAACGTATTCATGTGGGCGGAGTTTAGTCAAAAAAACTGTTCTACTGACGTCATTAAAGCAGGAGGACTGAACTTTATAGGAACATGAAACACTAACTAGGGTTAAAAAAATAGGATCAGGAAGAACGTGACCTTTAAAAAACTGGACACGTATAAAACGGTACAGTAATATTAAAGGTTCGCTGTATGAGACTGACGGAATGAGACTGTCTCCAATTTTATGTAGAAAATACTCAGCAATAGGGATGCACCGATAGGATGAGCCTTTTGTAAATCAGTATTGCACCCTCGTCTGTGTCGATCTAAAGGTGAAATGTGTAATTCTGGGGCCACCCAAATGCAACTGCAATAAGTAATAGCTGCAATCTGATTCACATGGTCTCCACGCATGTTTACTGCGTCCTACACACTCAGCAGGCAATAGTTGTAGGAGTTTGTTTTATTTGACAAAATGCTCTCTAAAACTGCAGGGTTGTTCTCAACTCATGCTTGAGTTACATAATTTGGGTTTAAATTAACCTACGCTGGGTTGCAGCATTGGGTGAAAAAGAGACAAACCCAGCCCGTTGTGTTGTATTTAAACCTATCCTGGGTTGTTTCAATCCAAAATGCTGGTTAAATGTTGTTTTAACCCATTGTTGGGTCAAATCTAAAAAATTTCTGGGTTAGTTTAACCCAACAAATGTGTTGGTCCCTTTTTGACCCAATGCTGGGTTGAAAATAACCCAGCATTTTTTAGAGCAGTGGTTCTCAAATGGGGGTACGCGTACCCCTAGGGGTACTGCAGGGGGTACGTGAGAGAAAGTGGAAACTGATATTTAGAAATAAATCAATAAAACCAGTAAATCATGATGATAGTATTTTATATGACATTAGGACTACACAAAGATGCATTTAAAAAATCATACATTTAAAGCACATTGTACACAATGCATGTGCGAGTTCAACCTGTTGATCTTGTCTGGCGCATGCGCTAAGGTTTCAGTTGAGCAGCTTTACGCCCCATTCAGACAGCCAGCGACCAGCAGTAGCAGAGCGACGCGATCTCATTCATTTCAATGGAAACCGGGCGACTTCCGGCGACACGAGCGAAAGTGACCGTTGGCGACAGTATGGGTGTGTCCAGCGACGCGAGAAAGTTAAGAAAAGTTTAACTTTATACAAATGTTGAGCGAATTTCAGGAGCGACTATTATCAATATCTGAATGAGAAATTAACTGACCTCCTAACATCTCAAATCTCGGTAACTTGTAAGAATCATGTGAGCTACTGTAAAAATGTAATGTACTATAATATCTCGTTGTACTATCGTAAATATAAAAATATAGGTGGACAATTAAAACCATTCAAAATAGTTGCATTTTATAAACTATTGTTACTGATCTTAAGTTTATTCGTAGAACGGACTTCACAAGTCTAACGTTTAGCTAAGATGGTGTAGAGGAATGGAATTTAGTTGCCTAGTACTTTATTTTATTTATGTTCAGCAGATATAAATATAAAGAATGTTTAGCTTTTTCCACACTTGCTATTTGTGCATTTTAAAATATCATTGAGATCTGTGTGGGTTGGCGAGTGACGCTAGGGGGCGATAGAGAACAGCCTTATGCTTCATAAAACATATGAAGAAGTCACACTGCCAGCAGTATAGAAACATCCAACAACTCACAGATTTGCCTTTGTGTTTATTGTTTCTACAGGTGAGATCTGTGATATATATCTGCACAAGTCATGGTTGAGATAACGTTCCTGTGTTTATATAATGTTTTACTGTGTATTAATATGTAAATTAGAGCGTAAATCTTCGCATCAGCGATTCAAAGCAATATCGCGTGTGAGTTGGCCACGAGCCAAGATCGCACGAGTGAGATGAAACAATGTAATGTGTTGGTATTTGAGAGTAAATATATATATATGCAGTTCAGTAAATATGTATACAGTTTAATTGTTAAATAATGGATGTTACAGTTAAGGATAAATATTATGCAACCATTAATTGTTTAATGGGTTTGAGTTGGAGGCTATGTAGCAACATAATATTAGTATGTGGCATATGCATTTCATACATTTAGTGAAAATACAAGTGTTTTTGTTTTTACTTTATCTATAATTTGTAAAATCAGTTTGTAATTAGTGAAATATATGCAACGTCTGTTGTGTAATATATGCTTCATAAAACATATGAAGAAGTCACACTGCCAGCAGTATAGAAACATCCAACAACTCACAGATTTGCCTTTGTGTTTATTGTTTCTACAGCTGTGACAACAAAAATAAAAACTGCTTTATGTGACACCAGAAATCTCTCTTTTCTGTGTGGGTAACATAAACATGGCGAGCCAGCCAGGAGGCGCTGTTGAGTCAACAGTGAGAGGGAAACAGCTCCTCCTTGAGACGAACCTGTAAATAAGAGAAGATTCATCAATACAGAGAGCAGATTTAAACAGATAAGACGATTTAAAATCAAGATTGAATTCAACATAAAGAGAGAAAAATGGAACAACTTCAAGACTGTGTAAGCTCCAAGCTCCTAATATTAGACAAATCACAGCTCATTAAGGTATGCCTCTATCTAAAATGCAGTGAGCCAGCAGAAAAGGGATTTTCTGGCATCTCGAGGCGAGCATTGATACGACTAGCAGAGAGAACACTGGAGGAAATTGAGGAAGGTGAAACAGAAGAAAATTATGAAGGATTTCTAAATGAACTTCTGTGTTTCCTGGAGCAATATGAAAAGCCTGAAGACCCAGAGAACCCACCTGCAGAACCTGATGAAATCGGGGAACTGAAAAAGGAGTATGCAGAGCTACAAAAGAGACAAGATGATGTTCGACGTACGCTGGAGGAAAAGATTGTGGCCTTGGAGGCGAAACTTCAGAGCAGCAGACAAGGAACAAGCAGGAGGGAGACCATACTCCGACAGTTTGATTCGATGCCTGAGATGACCCTGAGAAAAGAATTCAGAATATTTGGACAGATTGGAGAAGCAGGCCAAAAAGAGAAGCTGTCATACACCAGTCTGACCAATCAAATAGAGTCTGGATTAAAGAAGGGTTACTCGGAGGCTGAAATCATCGAAGCAGTCGTGAGAGCTGTGAGTCCGGGCCTCCACCTAAGAGAGCTGCTGGAGATAAAAAGAGACCTTACGCTCCCCACACTGAAGACGATTCTGAGAGGGCACTACAAAATTGACTCCTCATCAGACTTACTGCACAGGCTAATGAACATATCACAGGAACCCAAAGAGTCTGCCCAGAGTTATTTGTTTCGAGCTATAGAGCTGAGAGAGAAATTGCTTTGGAAGTCTGGAGATGAAAAGGATGGAGAACAGTTTAGCCCTGAACTCATTCAGCGAAAGTTCCTCCGTTCACTTGAGACTGGACTTTTTAGTGATGCTGTCAAGTTCCAGATCAAACCATACCTTGAAGATCCAAAAGTGACAGATGAGGTGTTAATTGAGAAGTTAGGTGAAGCTGCTAACTTAGAATCAGAAAGACAAACCAAATTGAGAAAGGCTGTGACACCAAAGCCCCTTAAGCTAAGTGAAATTCAGGCAGTCGAGCACCCTTGTGAAAGTAGGCAGTTTGGAAATGAGGTTGAAGTCAGGGAAAAAGATAACACAGTAGTCAGGGACAAAAAGAAACAAGGACGAGGTAAAGATGCTGACACTGATACTACCAAAGCCATTGAAGACCTCAAGGCAAACGTCATGGAAATGACAAAGATCTTTCGTGAGACAATGGAAGCAACCAGGTCACATTCACAATCAGCTGCATTACCACAAAGAGCTGAGAGGGCCAAGGGACTGCCAAGAGGTTGTCGGTCATGTCAGGAAGCACAGAGAGGTGAAGAATGCAGACACTGTTTCCGGTGCGGGCAAGAGGGACATCTGTCTCGAGGCTGCAGACAAAGACGACCAATGTCGGGAAATGGGGTGGGACTGCTGAACAGGGGCCCGCAGTAGTCCAGTCTCTTCCCGGGTCCCAACCAAGTCCAGTGATGAAGCAGGCTTTCAGACCCTTTCAAGTCCAACACTGTGAAAAGGTAAACAACAGTGAGTCCAGCATGCAAGTAGTTAAAATGACCCCTGATGGTAATGTACCAGTATGTTATCTGTCCCCCTCTGACCAAACAAAACTTCTTAAACTGATTGGAAGGAGATGCTTGGTTCACTGCCAACTGGATGACATCACAGTGGAGGCCTTGTGGGACACAGGAGCCCAAGCGAGTATTATCAATGCTGATTGGAGAAAACAATACTTACCACATGCCATCATCCGACCCATTGATGAACTCCTGGGCCCAGGAACACTCACAGGACTGGCTGCAAACAACACAGAGATCCCATTTGAAGGCTGGGTAGAGGTGAGATTTCGGCTTCCCAGTGATATTGACACAGAAGAAGCTCTTCAAGTACCCATTCTCGTGACAAATGACCCTAATGTGGCTGAAAACCCTATTATTGGCTTTAATGTCATTGAGGAGATGGTCAACAGGTGGGAAAAACGAAGATCTAAGCCAAACACAACACACATGATAAGCCAAGCCTTCTCTGTATCCATTACAACCGCAAAGTCAATGCTTAAGCTGTTAAAAACCACAAACTCCTACGTAAATGTCGGAACTGTTCGAGCCGGGAAACAAAGGGTACTGCTAAAAGCAGAACACATAACAACCATTAATGCACGGGTACGCATTGGGGCACAGGCTTCAGAACAAACCTTACTGTTTGTCCCCTGTGAGCCGTCACCGCTACCGGAGGGTATAGTGATCCAAGAAGGGTTAGTCAAAGTGACGGCAGGAAGGACAACCCAGGTACCAGTTGCTGTCACCAATACTACCAAACAGTGTCTCGAACTGACCCCACGTCTTATCCTGGGACATCTCCAAATGATAAAGACAGCCTATCCAGCCACAGCAGAGCCCTTACAAGCTTGTGAGACACACAAAACACCTGGGAGTGAACAAAACCCTCATCTCATGCAAACCTGTGAAGTGAGTGTAACATCAGGCCAAACAGAGAGACCCAATCAGTGGGATCCCCCAATAAAGCTTGAACACCTAACGGAGGAACAACAACAGGTAGTACGACAGTTATTAAGAGAAGAGTGTAATGCTTTTGCCGCCGATGATAATGATGTTGGTTGCATTCCCTCACTGCATATGCACATTACTCTGCACGACAAGACACCTGTGCAAAAGACGTACATCTCTGTGCCTAAACCCCTCTTACAGGAAGTGAAGGAGTACCTCCAGGACCTGCTGAACAAAGGGTGGATAAGCAAATCGAGATCCCCTTACTCCTCACCAGTGGTATGCGTGAGGAAAAAGGACGGTAGCCTGAGACTATGCTGCGACTATCGAGAGCTGAATCGCAAATCTGTACCTGATAGACACCCCATCCCAAGAATCCAGGACATGTTAGACTCCCTGAGTGGCAGCTCTTGGTTTTCGGTCTTGGACCAAGGTAAAGCCTACCACCAAGGTTTCCTTGACGCAGAGAGCCAACCATTGACAGCCTTTATTACACCATGGGGGCTATTCCAGTGGAACAGGATCCCGTTTGGCCTTAGTTCGGCCCCAGCTGAATTCCAGAGGAACATGGAAGCTTGTCTTGAAGGTCTACGTGATACCATCTGCCAACCCTACTTGGACGACAACCTTGTACATAGCTCTTCCTTTAATGACCATGTGAATCATGTTCGCACAGTACTCCAGAGATATCAAAAGCATGGAGTCAAGCTGAGTCCCCACAAATGTGAGCTGTTTAAAAAGAAAGTACGTTTCTTGGGCCGCATCGTGTCAGAAGAGGGATACTCGATGGATCCTGCTGAAATAGCACCTGTGCAGGCATTAAAGCTCAGGTCACCAGCTACAGTAGGGGAGTTGAGAAAGATGATGGGATTCCTTTCCTACTACAGAACATACATTCCTAATTTCTCCCGTCTGGCAAGACCTCTCTACCAGCTGATAGCCGCACCACCAAAAAGTATGCTACCTGTTGAAACAAAGGGAAAGAGAAAGAAAGCGAGTACAAAGTCAAAAGGACAGGTACCACCCAACACTCCCATAACCTGGACACAGACTCACCAAGATGCATTGAATAACTTGATAGATCACTTAACACAGCCACCAATCCTTGCATACCCTGACCTGACGCTGCCATTTGTCCTCCATTGCGATGCATCACAGGATGGTCTAGGAGCAGTCCTGTATCAGAAATGTAAAGAGAAGATGTCAGTGATTGCATATGGATCAAGAACACTTACACCACCAGAGAAAAACTACCACATGCATTCTGGAAAATTGGAGTTCCTGGCGTTAAAGTGGGCGATTTGTGAACGCTTCAGAGATTACCTGTTCCATGTTCCACATTTTGAAGTGTACACAGATAATAACCCCCTAACGTACATCCTCACAACAGCCAAACTTAATGCAACAGGACATCGCTGGGTCGCAGAGTTGGCTGACTTTAACTTTACCATCAAATATCGTCCAGGCAGATGCAATGCGGACGCAGACGGTCTTTCAAGAATGCCACTAAACATTGATCAGTACATGAAACTGTGCACAGAAGAGGTAAATCAAGATGTTATCAGTGCTACGATGCAAGGCGTAACATTACCTGTGAATGATGCTCCTCTATGGACAAATGGAATCGATGTGCAGGCCATGCAGTTGGTGGATGATGAAGTTTTACTGCCTTCTGAACAGTGTCTCTCTCTGGAACAAATAAAGCAATCTCAACAGCAGGATTCAGTCATTAGCCGTGTTTTGATGTTCAAAAGGAACAACAGTCGTCCATCTGGCCATACCCTCAGGAAAGAGCCGACGGATGTTAAGATGTTGCTGAAACAGTGGACAAGGCTTTATTTGGATGAGGGAGGGGTCCTCTACAGAAGAGCAGGAAAGAGAAACCAACTTGTTTTACCAAGAGAACATCACCAAACTGTCTATAAAGAGTTACATAAAGAGATGGGACATCTTGGAGTGGAGAGGACACTAGACTTAATACGTGAGAGATTCTACTGGCCTCAGATGCAAAAAGAAACGGAGAACTTTGTGATGCGCATATGTGAGTGCTTAAAAAAGAAGAAACCTCACAGGACTCCAAAAGCTCCATTGGTCCCAATTCAAACTACATACCCATTCCAGCTAGTGTCCATCGACTTTCTCCATCTCGAAACATGCAAGAATGGATATGAATACATACTTGTAGTGATGGACCATTTCACACGCTTTGCTCAGGCCTATGCCACAAGAAATAAATCAGCAAAAACTGTGGTGCAACATGTTTTTGGAGATTTTGCTCTCAAGTTTGGCTTTCCTGAGAAAATCCATCATGACATGGGGAGGGAATTCGAGAACCACCTGATGGATCAGCTCCAGAAGACTTGTGGTGTACGTGGATCTCACACAACGCCCTATCATCCTATGGGCAATGGACAAGTTGAAAGATTCAACAGGACACTCTTATCCATGCTCAGGACACTGAGTGATGTTGAGAAAGCTGACTGGAAAAATTCACTGTCTAAGGTGATTCATGCATACAATTGCACCCGCTGTGAAGCAACAGGGTTTTCCCCATATTACCTCTTATTTGGCCGCTCACCCAGACTTCCCATTGATCTCATGTTTAACTTGCCAATGGATGAAAAACACCAGAATTATGCAGATTATGTGAGAAACTGGCAGACCCGGATGCAGGAAGCCTACGGAATTGCATCAAGAACCGCAAACAAAGAGGCACAGAGAGGAAAACAATACTACGACAAGAAAGCCCAAGGTGTTGAACTATGGCCTGGCAACCGAGTGCTGCTTAGGAACCTCAGTCAAAGAGGAGGGCCAGGAAAACTACGTTCACATTGGGAAGATTGTGTATACACTGTGATCAGTAGGAAGAGCCCTGACAGTCCCGTGTACGAGATCAAGCCTGAAAACGGTGGACCAAGCAAGATAGTACACAGAAATCTTCTGCTACCTTGCGATAGTTTACCAGTAGAAAATCCTGTTAGTCAGAAACAGCAAAAGCGTAGGAGCGTGGGCAGAGCCAAGAAAAGTGAATCGCCAGAACAGTACAATGACTCAGACAGTGATGATGATGACAGATATGCACTACGCTATCGATTTCCACCTGGCTCAGACCAAAGTGAAACTCATACCACTCTAAATCCTGAGGCTGAACCATTCGAACCTATAGCACAGAGAACAGAATCCCCTGAGCACTTTTCTGTCCATGAAGAAATGGAACACCAGGAAATCCTGACGGCAGAGGAAGACAATATCTCACAGGCGGACAACATCTCTGAAGAAGAGGATCAAGAAACAGAGTGTGAACATGAGGATCGAGAAATGGAGTGTGAACAGGAGAGGACTCAATCATACACTTACCCTCAACGACAGAGACGCCAGCCAAAGATGTTGACTTATGATGCCCTGGGAGAACCGACGGTGGTACCAAGAACCTCAGAACTGAAAGAATTAAGTTTACATCCCACAGATGGACTGAACCTGTGGAGGCCCTGGGGATAAATGGAAGATATGACAGTAAATTAGAGACAAATAAAGGAATAAGAAGAAGAGGATATATATTGGTGACCTGTAAAGTAAGCAGAATAGAATAAAAGTTGACAAGATTTAGTGAATATGTGGCCGATACTGTTGGAGTCTAGATTTATGGTAAGATTGATCTATTATAGATATTACTGTTTATATGCTTTCATTATGGGTAGTAAGAGACAGAATAAATGCTAAAGTGCTTAGTCGAAAAACTTTACAATAGTAAATAACCCCCTTTATTTTTCTAGAAGTAAACCATGGTAAATAGGGGGCTGACTAAATGAATGCACTTTATTGATGCTTACTGATAACCTACCTTTTGTCTTGTAGCAGAAACCAGGTCGTCCAGGAAAAATAATCCTTTTGTGGTAAAATGTAGAAATACATTTTTTTTTTTTTTAAGTGGGGGAGGGTGTAGAGGAATGGAATTTAGTTGCCTAGTACTTTATTTTATTTATGTTCAGCAGATATAAATATAAAGAATGTTTAGCTTTTTCCACACTTGCTATTTGTGCATTTTAAAATATCATTGAGATCTGTGTGGGTTGGCGAGTGACGCTAGGGGGCGATAGAGAACAGCCTTATGCTTCATAAAACATATGAAGAAGTCACACTGCCAGCAGTATAGAAACATCCAACAACTCACAGATTTGCCTTTGTGTTTATTGTTTCTACAGGTGAGATCTGTGATATATATCTGCACAAGTCATGGTTGAGATAACGTTCCTGTGTTTATATAATGTTTTACTGTGTATTAATATGTAAATTAGAGCGTAAATCTTCGCATCAGCGATTCAAAGCAATATCGCGTGTGAGTTGGCCACGAGCCAAGATCGCACGAGTGAGATGAAACAATGTAATGTGTTGGTATTTGAGAGTAAATATATATATATGCAGTTCAGTAAATATGTATACAGTTTAATTGTTAAATAATGGATGTTACAGTTAAGGATAAATATTATGCAACCATTAATTGTTTAATGGGTTTGAGTTGGAGGCTATGTAGCAACATAATATTAGTATGTGGCATATGCATTTCATACATTTAGTGAAAATACAAGTGTTTTTGTTTTTACTTTATCTATAATTTGTAAAATCAGTTTGTAATTAGTGAAATATATGCAACGTCTGTTGTGTAATATATGCTTCATAAAACATATGAAGAAGTCACACTGCCAGCAGTATAGAAACATCCAACAACTCACAGATTTGCCTTTGTGTTTATTGTTTCTACAGCTGTGACAACAAAAATAAAAACTGCTTTATGTGACACCAGAAATCTCTCTTTTCTGTGTGGGTAACAATAGCTTACCTGAAACTGACCACCTTTTCAACACCTGGCGTGGTTTAAAGTTACCGGAACATCGTAGTTGAACCATTTCTTGGGATAAAGGTGTTTCTCAGTTTGCTTCCCGTCCGTTAAAATTGGTAAGAAACAAACATAAAGGTGTTTGAGTGAGCTTTTTAAGTTTAACGCGACGCCTTCAGACACTGCCTCAGCTACTCATCATCTATGCGGCCGGAAGTACGTTGACAAAATGAGCGCAATGGCGCCGCCCTTGTTGTCGTGAAAAATAAGTTGAATAGATAAAGTCTGAAAATGCTGGGTTATTTTCAACCCAGCATTGGGTCAGATTACCCCGGAAAATGTTTTTTGACCCAACAATTGTAGATGAAACAACCCAGCATAGGTTAAATTATTACCCAGCGGGTTGGGTTTGTGCCTTTTTGGCCCAGTTCTGCTTTGAAAATAAACCTATTTTTTGAGTAAATCTAGTATATTTTATCCTACTTTTTTCTTCAGCCTGTTTTGCACAGTGAAGCAACCAAATGATTCATCTGCAAGACTTTTTGTGCATCTCGATGTGGCTTTCAATGGCTCTATACAGCCAAGAAATCTCAAGTTTTTGGCTCTAACAAGAATGTATAACAAGAGAACATTTGGGGGATGTGTGAAAGGTCTTTAGAGCAATTTAATTCAAAGTCCAGTTGAGTCACAGTCTCTCATTACCTTTCCACCCACTGTTCTCTCCCAGCAATGCGCTTTTCATGATCAAAGGATTCATTCTGTAGTTAAAGGCAGTTCACACAAAAATATACATTTGTTCTCATTTATACCCTCATTGCATTTCAATCCATGTCATTTTCTTCTTTCAGGTTTCAGGTTCAATATATCAGGATTTGGTAGGTAACACCCTATATGTCAAAAAATGAAATCTATTATGAAAAGTGTATTTTCACCAATAGGTTTATTTGCCATTTATATTTATGTCGCATTGGAAAAAAACAGATGTTACCACTCTGGGTTATTTTCAACCCAGCACTGGGTCATAAAGGGACGAGCTCAGCTCGCTGGGTTGTAATTTAACCCATTCTGGGTTGTTTCAACCCCAAATCCTGGGTTGTTTTAACCCATTTTTGGGTCAAATATAAAAAAATTTGGGTTAATTTCAACCAGCTGCTGGGCTTGTCCCTTTATGACCTAATGCTGGGTTGAAAATAACCCAGCATTTTTTCAGAGTGACATAACAGGTTTGAAAATATTACATACATTTGCGGGTTCTTTATGGACAGCTAATCTGTTGCCCCGCTTTAGCTCTGAAGCTCTGATTGGCGCCGATGCAGCCGAGCTCCGCCTATGTATGCGCTCTATCAGAGCCCGTCTACATGTTTTCCAGTCAGTTACAGTAGTACAGGCGAGAGAGTGGTGGAAAAGACGAGGACTGTGCATCGGCGTTGTTCAGCAGTTGTTAGGTATGTGAGTGGAAATACATCTAATCAGGGCTCTCAAGTCTCACGCATTCACCTTGACACACACGCATTTCAGTCAGTTCACACGACTTTGTATTTCTCACGCTGAGAAGTAGGAGATAAATTGTCCTGCTAATATACAATTAATGGACGAGGCGCAGTTCTGTCGAGTTCAGCTGCTTTTTTAAAGTGTGCTGTGCTCAACTTTACGCAGCGCCATCAGCGTCAGAGTACCGCGAGAAAATCTTGCGAAGGAGGCTGATTTCCAATCGCTCTCGCGTTACTCTGACGTCATCCACTTGTCGTTTCTTGCAGCGCCTAGTGAAGTCGTCACACCTATTAATTCATCCTACAAGCCTATTTTTTTTGTTCTTTAGTACATTGATATGAAATAAGGCCAAAATGTAATTTTAAAATGTATTTAGGTAACACTTGTAATACATTTGAACCCATATTTGTATGAAAGATAAGTATAAGATTACTTAAAGAGGTATACATTTTTGAAATACGAGATAGTATGTTAAATGCATTTCAGTTCATATTCATGACATCTGAAAATAACACTGATAAGGACACCTATGTTTTTAAGATTATCTTAAGTACTAAAAAAATGCCTTCTTCATTTTTGTTTTGCTTTTCCCTCCATTGTACCGAAAGTGAATCGAACCGTGGCACCTGAACCGAGGTACGAACCGAACCGGGACTTCTGTGTACCGTTCCACCCCTATACTTTATACATATTATACAAACTTTAATATTTTGGCCAGAAAAAATATATTATTCCAGTATGGGTTGTAAAATTACAAATGTATTTGTTGCCCATGAAATACATTTTAAATATTCAAAATATATGAAATATATATGATATGATTTTTGTCTTATGGGACTTTAAGGTTGTTGCCATTAGAAATGCATTAGCTAACATGAGCAATATGGATTCTAATAATATTTACTAGCATTTATAAATTTTTGCATTAATGTTAACAGTTACAACTTTTGATTTTAAAAAATGCACGAGTAAATGCCAAAATGAACATGAAATAACATTGTTCATTGTTAGTTCATATTAGCTTTAGCTGTTGTTTAAATGTATTGGGTTTGTTTGTTTGTTTGTTTTTCCTTTTGATATATTTGTTTTACCCTTTGCATCCCAAAGCGACTCAAGACGTCGACTCGCGGTCATGCCGGTATACCGCTGAGTCTGAAGTAATTAGTACCTTTTATAGTTGCGTTTTTGGACTCATTTCCCTCTCAGTTTTTATGCAGCCAGCGAGGTATGTTTGTGTATTTGTGATGGTTTATTTCTTGATTTATTTGCTCTTTTGATTGTGTTTTTGGATTGTTTATATTATATTGTTTATAAATAGTTCGACGGTGGATTAAGAATGAATTAAATAAACGAAATAAATCCATCAGTAAACGAAGAACTTTGGTTTGCGTGTTTCCTGGAGGGGAGTGAAATTAGCATTGTTAGCATTAACTTACATGTTACCAATATCAACTTAAATTTCTTAATTTTGGTCTAAACTTTTTTTTTCTAAGTCATACAAAGCTATTGTAAGCTAAAAAGCTCAGATTAAAGGAATAGTCTACTAATTTTCAAAATTAAAA
This sequence comes from Misgurnus anguillicaudatus, assembly GCF_027580225.2. Classification (NCBI taxonomy): domain Eukaryota; kingdom Metazoa; phylum Chordata; class Actinopteri; order Cypriniformes; family Cobitidae; genus Misgurnus; species Misgurnus anguillicaudatus. The sequence goes on along the minus strand of NW_027395276.1, from coordinate 1,504,146 downwards.
TATGTTATTACCTTAACTAAGAATTGTTGATACATCCCTCTATCATCTGTGTGCGTGCACGTAAGCACTGGAGCGCGCTGGGACGCTTCGATAGCATTTAGCTTAGCCCCATTCATTCAATGGTATCAAACAGAGATAAAGTTAGAAGTGACCAAACACATCAACGTTTTTCCTATTTAAGACGAGTAGTTATACAAGCAAGTTGGGTGGTACAAAATAAAACGTAGCGCTTTTCTAAGCGGATTTAAAAGAGGAACTATATTGTATGGCGTAATAACACTTTTGGGAGTACTTCGACTCGGCGCAGTAACACCCTCCCTCTTCCATTATGAGAGGGAGAAGGGGAGCGGACTTTTCAGGCGAGTCGAAGTACTCCCAAAAGTGCTATTACGCCATAAAATATAGTTCCTCTTTTAAATCCGCTTAGAAAAGCGCTACGTTTTATTTTGTACCACCAAACTTGCTCATATAACTACTCGTCTTAAATAGGAAAAACGTTGATGTGTTTGGTCACTTATAACTTTATCTCTAAATGGTACCATTGAATGAATGGGGCTAAGCTAAATGCTATCGAAGCGTCGCAGCGCGCTCCAGCGCTTACGTGCACACACACAGATGATAGAGGGATGTATCAACAATTCTTAGTTAAGGTCATAACATATTTTAATATTGAAAATGAGTAGACTATTCCTTTAATGAACAGATTTATCCATCCACATCCCGTTCTCTACAAAAACGTCCATGAAACACCAGTGGGAGTCACATCAGTGGTGATGCTGGAGGATGTGATATCGGTATAGGATCTTTAGGCAGGTGTCAGCACACATGTCGCACGTGATTAAAACCTCTGTGATGGATTTCTTAATCTCCCGAGATTTTCTCGTAATACCATCCTAATAATGTGCAGGGTCGACCAGCAGAGGGATCAATCTTTCTAAATGCCACCTCACAAAGGAGAAGCACTAGTTAAACCGATGAACTCAGCTCTATGAAGCAAAAGCACATGATCAATATTTCCTCTCCTTTGATAAGTTCTGGTTGGTCAATGCTGCATTGAAAATGTAAGACTGACCCAGAGCAAGTGTCGGCAGGTGCCGGTGCTCTCCAGCGTGGAAGTCAATTACGAAAACAAAAGCAGCTTGGAAATGCCACTTTAGTAAGGAATGATTCATATGGAGGCTACGCAGCACAGCTGTCGTGTTCCCTTTTACAGATGTGCGACAGGGAAACGAGTCAACACCAGCAGGGTCGGCTTTACATCAGTTGCTGGGGCAACTTTCAATTTCTCTCCTCAAAGTGTGTGCTCTCGTGTGACAGAAATGAAGGGAAAATAGCAAAATATATATCACATTACACAATCCCAACTCCTCCCGCTGTGGAACTGAGTACAATTTGCTTGCAGAGTAATTTGCAGTAATGGTTATTTACCAAGGGAAACGACTATAACGTTTCTTTCGAGTCTCAGCCACCAGAAAAGTGAACCGTTTACAGGCTATTACAAATCACAGTGGTCACATTTTGTTCCTGTAAAACATAACTAGAGGCAGACAGAAAACAATAACATGTTTTGGAGGTGCAGTTTTAAAAGCCCGAGCATTTATGTCTTTATTTTTAATTGACATGGTCTTCAACACATTTGAAGATCTCTCCCACACTTTAGTCAACACAGATATCTCAATAAATAGTTTAGAGCCCAAATGGGGACTTATGTCTTGCTTCAGCTGGGTTTACATTAAAACGTGAAGCGAATCTTTTCAAAATTTGCAAAAAAAGAAAAACAATCAAATGCGCATTAGGTGCGTTTCCATCAAGTTGTTCGAGCAAATGAAGATGGTATTGGTAACCAACAGTAAATAAAACAAGGCATGCTTAGAAAATGGAGATAGGACTGCATGTAGTCACGATGGGGCAAATTATAAATCTATTAGCATTGCAGCTTGTAATTGCCAAAATAAATACTGTGCACAGAAGAAAGAATGCAACATTTTTCAATAGTATCTTTCTCAGTGTTGGGGATAACACATTACAAGTATTGTGTATTACGTAATAATATTACATTTCTTAAGTAACGAGTAATTACGTTATAAATGTACATGTTAAAGGGATAGTTTGGCCAAAAATGATATTAATCCCATGATTTACTCACCCCCAAGCTGTCTGAGATGCATGTGTCCATCGTTTTTAAGACAAACACATTTTCAGTTATTTTAGAAAATGTTTTAGATCTTTCAGTTAATCAAATGTGAAGTTACGGGGTCCACGACCTTCAAGTCCAAAAAATGTGCATCCATCCTTCACAAAATAAATCCAAACGGCTCCAGGATGATAAATAAAGGTCTTCTAAGGGTAATACGCGCGGTGTTGTTGTAGAAATATCTCGCATCCGGTAATGCCGCCATCTTAGACTCCTCTGTATTTAGTAGAGAGTATTAGCGTGTGTACGCACTTTTCTTAGTGACGTATGACAAATTCGGAGGGCGGGGGCACAGAGCAGCAGCAGAGTAACCTCCGTACGCTGCGTAAAGCTCTGATCTTGAATGTGGACGCGACTAAGATGGCGGCATTACCGGATGCGAGTTATTTTCGTTTATAAAGTTTTAAATGTGGATATTTCTTCAACGAAACTGCACGGACTACCCTCAGAAGGACTTTGTTTATCATCGTGGAGCCGTTTGGATTTATTTTGTGAAGGATGGATGCACACGTTTTGGACTTGAAGGTCGTGGACCCCGTAACTTCACATTTGATTAACTGAAAGATTAAAAATTTTCTAAAATAACTGCAAATGTCATCGTCTGAAAAATGATGGACATATGCATCTCGGACGGCTTCGGGGTGAGTAAATCATGGGTTTAATATCATTTTTGGCCGAACTATCCCTTTAATATTTGAGTTACTTTTTTAAAAAAGTAATGCAAGTTACTTTTCAGTTTAATTAATTTGATGTAAAAAAAAACAATGTAGTGCATTAAACTGAATGTATTAACATAGATTTACGTACTCTATGTGTGCGCGCCTGCGCAGTTTCAGTCAGAAACGGAGATGGCAGGCCAGAGCTTGACATTTTTAAGATGAAAATAGTTTCTGAATGCAGAACTTTTCAGTCATAAAAAACACCTGCAAGGCCTGAAAGAGATCAAACCTCAGCCAAGTAAGAAAAAGTAACGCAAAAGTAACTTAAAAGTAACGTAAGCATTACTTTCCATGAAAAGTAACTAAGTAATGCAATTAGTTACTTTTTTGGGAAGTAACCTAATATTTTAATGCATTACTTTTAAAAGTAACTTTCCCCAACACTAATCTCTCTGCGGATTTTTGATCCAGGCACTAGCAGCAAGGGTCTAGAGCAGTGTTTCCCAATCCTGGTCCTCGGGCACCCCCTCCCAGAAAGTTTTAGATGTTTCTTTATTTAACACACCTGATTTAACTCATCAGCTTGTTAAGGAGACATGTTTACCATTTTGGAAGGAGGCTGATGAGTCGAGTCAGGTGTTTTAAATAAGGAGACATCTAAAACTTTCTGGGAGGGGGTGCCCGAGGACCAGGATTGGGAAACACTGGTCTAGAGGGTATGCAACGAGGTCACTTTTCCATGTGACCCCGCAAGAGCTTGCCCTGTTGAGTAGCAAACATTCAACAACTGGTTTTCATATCGGCTGCTGCGAAAACGCCAGTAAAAGTGACTATTATCAGCTTAAATTTAATTAAGTTGGACTTAACAGTGACGCTAACAACTTTCTAAACAACCAGTAGTCTGTGGACAATGGCATATGGCCAGACATTGCTTTTCCTGACATATATGTTTGTCTTGCCTAACATTATTAAACCATCCCACCTTTGGATGTTTTTTAATAAAGGCACGCTGACAAAACTTTGCAATTACACAGAATTAGAATACTCATTGGTATTTTTTTTTATCCCAAAATTTACATACCTGACATATGGTTAGTGCTACTGATTTACTTCTCCTTTGAGTGTTTTTGCAGTCTGGAAAAAGACCACTCCAAATTTTGTTGAATCTGTTAGCACAGTCGATCACACAACTACATTCCCCATTTTAGACGCATTTTTCTTGCTATGCTAATGCTGTCACACTTTTTGCCACTCAGTGAGCGTAACCGCAGTCACTTTCGCCGAAGGTGACGTCACGTGCATACCCTCTATTAAGACGACGTCGAGCCCCATATATTGTAATGAGAACATCAGTGGAAACAGTTAGACGTTCAGTCCGGTGGGTTTCATGTTAACTCTGGCAGAATTTATTCGGCAAATGCGTTTCCATCTCACAGTATTCGTCTTTACTCTTTTTCGCATAGCTCAAAAACCACATCAAGCGATCGTAAAAACTTTTTTGCAAATTAAGGGATTTTTATCAGGAATTTGGCATTTCCATCACTCGTTTTTGATGCGTTACCATATTTTCCAGACTATAGGTCGCTACAAGGTATAAGTCGCATCATTAAAAAATGCGTCATGAAGCCGAAATAACATATATAAGTCGCAGTCATAGAATGTAAAAAAAGATGGACGACGCCTGTTCGCTCTCTTCCATTGGTGAAAAGTGAAACCGCCAGCGTCCCGATACGCCGCTGACCTCTTGGGTCTTGAGTCTGCGCAGTAGTGATTTCGGGACCAGTCATGCGCAGTAGTGAGCAGGAAGTAAAGCCGCGAAATCAAGACCCCGCCCTCGCTCTCGCAGAATGCGCATATCACAGCTGTCAATCATGACGTGACACCACCGTTTTTTATATCATTAAATAACTAACTAAAAACAAACTTATTTTTAAAACAAACATTTGAATTTACATCAGCGTGATAAAAACTACAGTAAATGACAGAAACCAGCTTCGGAAAAAAGATAATTGAAGTGTAATTAAATTGTTTAGTTGGTCTCAAGTCCCATTGAATAACATGGGGAGGTGGGGTTTATGACCTATACTGGGACCAGTCACTGGGGGGCGATCGAGACGTTTTGGCTTCACTTTTCAGGGCTTGTGCGGCACGCTTGGTCGCAGTGGACTATATGCCGCATTTATTTAGAAAATTATTTCACAAAATCCAAGCCGAAGAACAGACATTTAATCTGAAAAGGCAAGTTATTCAACTAAACAATAGCACAGAACAGCAGGCTGAATAGATGTCTGTACGTTAAAGTAATATTATCAGTTATTTAAATGATAAACAATAGCATACAGAACATACCTGGAAGGCTTAATAGGCTAAATGAACCGAACAAGCCAACAAGCTTGAAGTTCGCAGGCTTGTCATTCCACATGAATGAATTTGTTGAATTACATAAATGTAGAAGCAGCATATGTTGACTCTTGATGATGTCTCTTGCATCATAAATGTCAAAATTACTTCTGACTATAAGACGCAGCACCAGCCAAATTATGAAAAAAAATTTGACTTATAGTCCGGAATATACAGTACTTTAAAAAAGACACTTCTTTATTATATTAAATGTATTTGGATGTATTAAATTGTAGAAAATATATAATCCAGTGAGTTTAAATAATTTTAAAGTAAATATTTGCTAGTAAGAGAGGAATTTATAGTTTAAACTTAAATTAAGTTTTTTTTACCCCACTGGCAGATGTTTTTTACGTTTTAAGCATAATCTTATTGTCAATGTTTTTCAGAAAACAAGACTTGTTCCTTCATGCCATGTTCTTTCTCAAGTATATCTATCTCAATTTAAATTTATTTTTAGATATTTTTACTGGAACAAAACAAATACTAAAACTTTGAAAAAAAAACTATAATGATGTTATTTTGAAAGGAGAGTTTTCCGGTGTATTTAAGTTATTTACTTTCATTATATGGATATATGCTATTGTAGACTTTTCATGCTATATTTTATTCGTCTTTTTTCTGTCATATGTGCCATAGCGACTGTGTAATTCTGGTGTTTCTATTTGCAGGTATGACTTATCTGTGTGGATAATCAACTCCATGGTGATAAACAATTCTGACAGTGAAAGCTGAAACAATAACAGATGATGCTAACATTACATGATCAGCAGCAGAAAGCCCAGAAGCAATAAAATAACTGTTATTCAGTATATGTGCCAATGCTCACATGTACAGTTTTAACAAAAGCTCATCTTAACTAAACAAGCTTTTATTTGCTTTATCCAAATAATTAGATATGAGTAAATATTTACCAACCTACACAAGCAAAGGTGGTTTGTCCATCAGTAGAGGTGTTTTATAAACAGAATAGACCTTATTTTGTTTATTTTATATAGATGTTTGGATACATTATGTAATAATCTGAGCAGTCTGATGTCTGCGCTGTCTTTCTGGGTATTGTGTTTTAAGCTTTGTTCTTAAGACTTATGCCTGAGGACACATCTTGGTTGGTATAATTTAATTCTGAGGTAGATTTGATTCAATTGACCTAATGATGATCCTAAATCAAACTAGATCAGGTTTTGGGATCATTTTATTACAAATGTTTGAGTTCAGATTAAGATTGTAGTAACACTTTACAATAATGTTGTATTTGTTAACATTAGTAAATGCATTAGCTAAAAGGAACTATGACCAATACTGCAGCCTTTATTCATCTTTGTTAATGTCAATACAACTGTTCATGTTAGTTCACTGTGCATTAACTAATGTTAGCAAATTTTCATTCTGATTTTTTTATTTTTAAGTATTCTTAAATGATGAATTAAGATTAATTAATAATACAAAAAAAAAACGTAATCGCACCGTGTACATTTAAAATATTGTTCAGATAGATCATAAAAGTAAATATATACACAAAAAATGGCTTGGTTATTTTTAACCCATGCTGAGTAAATATTAGACTGAACACACCACTGGGTTAAAATTGACCCAATGCTAGGTTGTTGGTTACATAACAAGAACCCAACGTTGGGTCCTATGTCCAATATTTACCCAGCATGGGTTAAAAATAACCCTGCCATTTTTAGTGCATATGAAGGAAGCAGCTTTTGTCTCTCTTCTTTAGTGATTGGCCAGATTATGAACATGCTCCACTCAAAGTTTTCCTTTATAACACTAAAGATGTTTAATTTGGACCCTTAAAGGGCTCATATTATGAGATTTTTTTAAGATGAAAAATAAGTCTTTGGTGTCCCCAGAGTGCTTATGTGAAGTTTTAGCTTAAAATACCCCATATATAATTTATTATTACATGTTACAATTCCATTTTGTAGGTCAGAGCAAAAAGGTGCCGTTTTTGGGTGTGTCCTTTAAAATGCAAATGAGCTGATGAAATGCAAACACTGATCGCCATAATGGTGGTTCGTTGCAATTGTGCTGTCAATAATTTTTTTCTTTCTGCACTAAATGGCCGTGCTGTGGTTGGAGTGCAGATTAAGGGGGTGGTATTATTGTAATTGGCCTTGCTACCTACCTCAGAAAACAGGCAAAATCTGAACGACCTAAGTTTTTCACATGCTTGCAAAAAAATGGCAAAACTAAGTTACTGGGTTGTTCTTTTTCAAGTTTTCTAGGTTGATAGAAGCACTGGGAACCCAAACATACAAAAAGTCAGATTTTCAGGCTATGACCCCTTTAATAGTGTATACTAAACTGTAAAAGTCAAAAGTTGGATCAACTTAAAAAATTACTACACCTAAAAAAATGTAATGTCACTTTAGGTGAAAAGTTAAGTTGAAAAAGACCATCTGAAACAGAATACCATACACAAAAGTGAAAAGTTGGATCAACTTCTGTTTCAGTAGACTTTTTTAAAGTTCAAAAGACTTCAGAAAACAACCGGGAGGATAAAATCATTATACTAGCTGTCTCAATATAGTTTTGCTCGTTCATTCTTCATAGCTTTGATTCACACTGTAATCTTTCAGGCTCCTGTGGTTGTTATTTCAGTTTTTACGTGTTTTCATCCTCGCTGCTGGTGGGCCTGTTTTAAGACCAACCGCTGGGTCTTTTCTATTTAATTTTCCTCCCTGGCAATTAATTGCTCTCATAATTGGATCTGTGCACCTTAATTGCAAAGGGTATCTTGGTTAGTTTCAATCTGTGATTGAGATGTTAAAAGAAATGAGGTTTAAATTAATGACTTGGGAAAAAGTCAAGACCCCATGAGATATCCAACTGTTTACATTCACCGCAGGACCCCGGCTACCTGCTTTCCTCCGCTAGTAGGGAACTTGTCAAAAAGCATGCTGTCAGGTTCGTACTTAAGACCGTTTCATTGCAAAACAAAAAGGATAAAAAGTTAATTGAAGGTGACAGTGCGGAGCTGAGTGGCAGGGTTGCACAGGGAATTGTGGGATTGAGAATGAGCACAGCAGGTAATGACAACATCAAAAAGATGGGAAATGCTTAACTTTATACAACTAAGAGGTAAAAACTTGATTTACTCAACCTAATATTTTATTTTTTGTTTTACAAATATACTGATAAATGTATAGCTTAAATGCACTGCAAAAAGTGAAAGTTGGATTAACCTCAAAGTTGAAATGACTTGATTGGTGAAATTCAAAGGTTGCATTATTAGGAGTTACCAATTTAAGTAATTTTTTAAGTGCAGGAAGTACAGTGGAAGTCCTTATATGGACACTTTAACCAGAATAGCGCAAGCACACTTCAACCAGCTGAAACGAAATCAACGTCACAGAAGAAATGTGGTGGGTAAAAGCAAAAAACTCTCTCAAGATCTTTGTAATCTTATTGTTGAAAAGCATTTTGATGGGAATGGTTATAGGCGCATTTCAAGAATGCTGAATGTTCCTGTGAGCACTGTGGGGGCCATTATCCGAAAATGGAAAAAGCATCACTTCACCATAAACCGGCCACGATCCGGTGCTCCACGTATGATCCCTGTCCGAGGAGTCCAAAGAATAATCAGGAGAGTTCTCCAAAAGCCATGAACCACTCGGGCAGACCTTGCATCAGCATGTACTGTTGTTTTAAAGAAACAGAAGACCGCCATGGCATCCATGCCTGCTCGCCACGCAAGACTCCATTGCTGAACAAAAAGCATGTTGAGGCTCGGTTAAAGTTTGCAAAAGAGCATTTGGATAAACCTGTGGATTATTGGGAGACTATAGTATGGTCAAATGAAAGCAAAATTGAACTTTTTGGCAGTCATTCTACACACCATGTTTGGAGAAGAAATGGCACTGCCCATCACAACAAGAACACCATACCAACAGTTACGTTTGGGGTGGAAGCATCATGGTTTGGGGCTGCTTTTCAGCAAGGGGTACTGGCAGACTTCATATTATTGAAGGTAGGATAAATGGAGGAATGTACCGGGACATTCTGGATAAAAGTCTGTTGCCATCTACCAGAAAGCTGAAAATGAAAAGAGGGTGGACATTTCAGCAAAATAATGATCCCAAACACAAGGCCAAAGTTGCTTGAATGGTCCAGTGAGAGATCTGAAGATCAAAGTTTATAAAAGAGGCCCAAGGAACCTTCAAGATTTAAAGACCATTTGTGTGGAAGAATGGGCTAGAATCACTCCTGAGCAATGCAGACGACTGGTCTCTCCATACAAGAGGCATCTAGAAGCTGTAATCACCAACAAAGGCTTTTCTACAAAGTATTAAATAAAGTTGTTCAATACTTATTCCCGTGTCATTTCACTTTATTTATTATGACTCAACTTGTATACTTAAATGTTCTGATTTCTTTGTATGAATTCAATATTTGGCTTGATGGCTACATCTGGTAGAAATTTTGTGTCAATAGTGTCATGACTCTAGTTTGATTGATTGCTATTTTGGTGTCTCTGTGTTTTTGTGTTTTGACAGCTTCACATGTGCGCGTCTCTATCACGGGTGTCATTAATGTGATCTTCTTCACCTGCGTCATTCACAGCTGTTGCTCATTTGTTGCCCAATCGGCTCAGTATATGAAGAGTTTGGTTCCAAAACGCAATAAACGCCATTTTTGAAAAAAATGAGTTACTGCCAAAATCAGTATTATATCAGGTCAGTAGTTAAAAGTAAATAATTAATTTTACGCAAAATCCAATACCCGCCGTGATATTCTGTCATCTTTTCTCCCTTTTTTCCCAAAATGCGACAAACGCCACAGCTCCTTTTTTACAGAATGCAATAAATCCATTTCTGATATTACAGCGGACCATTCACGCAATGTAAACAAACATGGCGGCGCGCTGAGTACACGGAGTCCTAGTTTTCCTCATCTACTTTGTACTTCGTGATCAACAAACAAAACAAAATAATACTTTAATAGCATTGCCAAACCTGTGATGGTTTTCTGTGACGGGAAAGAAACGTAAACCATCAACAGCTAATAATTTCCGCGAGAGGCACTCGGTTGCTTGCTCTCCAGACAGCATCAAGCTTCTCATGCTAAAACATTGTGTTCTTAATATAACAAAGTAAGTGTTTTGGTTAATGCCATTAATGTTTATTTTTTAATCATTGTATACCACTAGTCAACTAAATAAATATAAAATGGTAAAGATGAATGCACATTTATACATTGATTTAATAGATTTATAGCATTTTGAAATAAAAAACTGTCATGGATTTATTGCATTTTGTGGAAAAAATAATCTGTTTTTATAATAAATCTTTGAAAATCAAGTTATGGATTTGAATTTTTTATGTTTTTATAACCTAAAGATGCTATGTGAAAGTTTGTAACAGAAAATACTGGTTTTCATCTTGTGACTTTCTTGGTATAGAAAACACGTTTTTACCGAAATTTGTCAAAATGGATTTATTGCGTTTTGGAACCAAACTCTTCATATATTCCCCGTGTGTTTAGTGTGTCTTTGCAAGTTCGTTTTACATGTTCGTGCCCGCTAGCTCTGCTAGTTCTAGTCTTGTCGTGTTATCTGTGAATTTTGCTAATTATCGTTTGTGCCTTCTGCTGTCCTTGCCCTTGTAGAGTTCCCTGTTCAACTATCTGCCCGCCTGTGTTTTGGAGACTCTACATCGCTGTTTGATTATTGGAATATCACAAGTCTCAGTTTTCAGTTTGGACTGCTCTCAGATTTGTTTTAGTCTAGGACTAGTCTAATCTCTGTATGGGAAACTGCCCCCATGTGTTATGTGAGATATAAGTTGGAAAAACTTACCAATTAAAGTAAATTTTTAAGTAGATCCAACTTTTACTATGACTAGGGTTAAGTCGCTTTGGATAAAATATTTCTGGGGTTCTTTGTCCTTTGGAAATTTGTTAAAAATGATGTATGAATGGCCAGCATCCCAATACAAAACAATAGGGCTTTAAGTGCACGCTCTGGACTTCAATCCCTCACAGCCTTGTTTTGGAATCAATATGGCGGCAGACTGAAAAAGGTGTATTGATGTGAAGAACCTTTCCAGCACCATTATTTTTAAGAGTTTAACTGACTTTATCTGCACGACAAAATATAATATCATGTGCTGGAAACAACATGGGAGTAAAGAGGAGATAAACTCATATTCCGTTTATTGACTGTGTCATTTGAGAGATGCTAATCCTTGGCATGCGGTGCGTTCTTCTGCTGGTTGCAAACTGCTAACCACCCGCTTGCCAATCAGATGCCACATGAAACTTCTGCTTTCCCTGTGGATACTGCGCAGAATTCCACATATATGGTTGCTATGGGAAACAGAGGCTTGCCTAAGCTCTGGTGGGTATAAAGTGATCTCCACGCTCCCGGCTTAGATCCAGTTTAAAGCACATAAATCCAGGGTGAGCCCACATCAAAACAAAAATCAGTACTGCTTTTATTTCCAGTTGACAACCTGATTTTCTCAGTTTGGATGTAGTTGGTGATATCTGATCATTGTAAGAAATAGGCAACAGTCAATAACTGTAAATTTCTTTAAAGGCTTTATAAAAGAAAGAGATGTTTCAGTTATATATCGAGTTAATAACTAGTAGTACATTTACAGGTCTCATTAAGTGCTTTGCAGACTGACCATCAACAGAATTGGTAGTCAAAAACTTTTTACCAGAGTGAGAAGGACGTCTCTAAGGTCTCGCCATTGCAACTGCATAGGGACAGTTTTGCCATCTGTCTTCTAATGAGCTGCCGGTGGTTGCAACCGTGAAACAGTTTCTTTTGTCGTGCTGTCGGAGCCCATACTTGTTATTCACAGCCCTTTTAATTTTTGCATGTTTGTGGTCACCGACATTCCCATATCTCAAGCAATGAGAGTATAAAAAAGGACATTGTTGCTGCAAGATGCACAGACAAACAAATCACAGCCTTAACAATAAAGGTGATGCCATAGATGCCCAAACTTAGTCTTGGAGGGCCGGTGTCCTACAGAAGATGTATCCTAAATACCATAACCTATGGCACTAGTATACTTACCCATCTAGTGTATGAATTTCACCCCAAATAAAACACTTAAAGGGGCCAAAAAATGCATTAAAATAATATGATAAATTGTTCTCTGATACCTACATAAAAGATATACGTTAAAAAATTTCTTTGGCCAAAATAAATACATTTTAAATAAATGCTAAATACATTTTGTAGAGAGTAAAGCTTAATTAAATATATTTATTTTTACCTTCATATATAAACATATTTCAAAATGTATTTTAAGGGCAACAAATACATTTCTAATTTTACAACCCATACAGCAAAAAATATATTTTTCCTGGCCAAGAAGTATATAATGTAATGTATAAGTATATAAAAAGTATAAGTATATAATGTATAATGTAAAATATAAAATTATTATTAAGTATATTTTTGTTAAAATATATATTTAATTTTAATCTTTTCAAACCTGTTATGTGACAATGAAATGTAAATACAAATGCTTTAAAATTTATTTATTTTAAATATATATTTTAAAGATATAAACAAATAGGCCAAAACATACATCTTTGTACATTTATTATTACTATTATCATTTCAGTACACATATTTTTTTGCCCATTTTTGTATATTTTAAAAATTTTATATATATATATATATATATATATATATATATATATATATATATATATATATATATATATTTATTTTATTTTTTTTTTGTCATATGGGTGTGGCTTTATTAAGTGCATAAATTATCCAGAGACAGTTTTACATGTTCATTTACAACCATAGGATTTGCCTTTAGATTGAAATGGTTTATTGTCATGAATAATATAGTTGAGCTCTGCTCTGCTCTGATTGGTTGTTTCTCAGAGCGGCTCATGTCGGCTCATTTTAGTAGCTCTGCGTGTGTGTAAACAGACCTTATATATTTCAGCCTATATCAGATGAAGATACAGATTTTGATGCATAATCAATTGTTTGGAGATTGTTATCGGATGTTTCTAAGTAGTAAGTTTGTGGGGGGGTTTTTCAGCATGCACCAGCAAAACGTAAAAACGTAACTGTAAGGTCAATAGTAGAACTTCAGCCTAAACGCTAGCATATAGCATTTGCATATATCGCTAACTCAGGAGTAACAACTTTGTTATTAGCATTGTAACAACATTGTACTTAATTCAATGTGTAATTTAATGTGGGTGTTGAGACTGGTCTGTTTTCCAGCGGTCTTGTGTGTGCACAAGGTTTACATAAGAAACAATCACGTTTGAGGCTCACCATATGTCATCACCATGTACAGGACTCTTTTAATTCAACTATATGCATAGATACAGTTTTACATTCTATGGCACCTTTAGTTGTTTTTATAAGCAGACAATGGCAAATGAAGTCAAACCCATTGTACAATCCAAGTCAATGAAAATAAATTTGTACAGTTTTTTATGTAATTTTTATTTGTTTGTTTAACGTGACTTTAGTAAGCGCCAGACTGAGGTGTAATCGTCTCTTCAGTTAAACTTTTTCTCTCATGGTATCTGATGGCCCCTCTTTTCTTCCATCACACAAACAAAGGCCCGTCCCATTTCTACCCCCTTAAAACTTCCACTTGGTTTTGAGTGCCCTCGACAGTAAAGTCCCCTCAACGAGGGAAGTGGGGGTTAAAATCCTCCCACTAAATGGGACACCGCTATATGGAAAGTAGCGTAGGGAACCTAGCAAACGTGCTCACCAGCATACCAGCACCAAAACACAACATATGCTGGTCTTGCTGGTATGACCAGCATGGGATGCTGGTGATAATGCTGGTTTGGTGCTGGTTTAGCTGGTTCTGATGCTGGTTTGGTGCTGGTTTAGCTGGTTCTGATGCTGGTTTGGTGCTGGTTTAGCTGGTGCTGGTTTGGTGCTGGTTTAGCTGGTGTTCACTGGCAAACCAGCACCAAAACACAACATATACTAGTCTTGCTGGTATGCTGGTTTTTTGAGCAGGGATGTCCTACCCCTACACATGCATGCCCAAAAGCGAGGGTTAGGGCAAAAATGTGTAGTAAAAATGTAGGTATTGGGACGGGCCCATAGTGTAACGGTTACAGAGGGTATGATAGCACCTCTGCTATCAAGTACAACTAAATTCTATTTGAGCTGTTAATAGTCAGTTGTACTGGCATTTTCGCAGCAGCCCTTATGAAAACCAGCCATTTTGTTGAACGTTTGCCACTCGACGGGGCGAGTTCCGGCGTGGTCACGTGGAAAATTGACGTCAATGCATACCCTCTATTCCCTTAGTTGCCTTCATTTGCCCTCATGTTTTATTGTTTGCACCTGTTCATTGTTATCATCATTGTCATTAGTGTCTTCACCTGTGTTCTCCTGTTTTCATCTGTGTATTTATACCCCTGTCTTATGCTGCGTTCCAGGCAGGTTTTTGAGCCCGTGAATTACGACTTCAAAACCAAGACTTAGGACCTGTAACCCGTGCTTTTACAACCTTCTACCTGTGAAACTGCACTGGAACGGCAGTCAAACCCGTGACTTCCCACCCGTGAACTCGTACTAGATCGATGTACTCCCAGTTCAGAGTCGTGAGTCGTGGTTTTGAAGTCGTGATTTACGGATTACAGGTTGCCTGGTACGCAGCATAAAGTCTCCAGTGTTTTGTATCCCCGTCTTCATCGTCTTTCTTATGTAAGTGTAAACGTGACACAAAGCCGCAACCGTTGAGTGCATGAAGTGTTTAACATTGCACACTTTCGTTGAGTGCATCACCTGGGTACTTTAAGTACACTTTCTTTTTTGGTAGTCTATTTATACTAGAAAATGACGTAGGAGAGCGCATAAGTGTGCGATTTGGGACACACCTAGATTTTACCCCCAACTTGCCTCGGCACACCTGCCTGGAACTTCTAGTATTTGATTGGTGGTCAACTCTGCAGGACACCAGCCCTCCAGGACTGAATTTGGGCACCCCTTCCATAGAAGAACCTTTTGTTTTTTCTATGTGGTTCGATAAAGAACCATTAAAAGCTCAAAAGAACCTAACACAGAAAGTAAAAAGATGATGGTAGTGGGATAAAGGGGGTTCTTTAGACACTAAAGTTTTTTTTTGAGCAACCAAAATGATTCTTCTATGGCATTGCTGTGAAGATCCTTTTATTTTTAAGAGTAGCATTGTGGACACTACTGCGTTGAGCAAAACTGCAGGAAAACATACTGTATATGATGATGCTACATTCAGTTTAGTAAGAAACTGTTTACTCTTGCAAAGAGGAAACGCATCGAGCAATATGAGATGTTTATGCAACATATTAAATTATTGAGACTTAAAGGTGCAGTATGTAAATTTAGCGGTATCTAGTGGTGAGGTTGCAAATTGCAACCAATGGCTCCGTTCACTGCTCACCCCTCGCTTTTGAAACGCGTAGAGAAGCTATGGTAGCCACCACTGGATAAACATGTCATCGTTGGAGACAACTTAGTAAAAAAAGTTTGTCCATTAAGGGCTTCTGTAAAAACATTGTGGCACAAAATGGTGACTTCCATGTAAGGGGACCCTCGGTATGTAGATAAAAACGACTCATTCTGTGGTAATAAAAACATAACGGTTCATTATGAAAGGTCTTTACACCCCTGATAATATAGTTTTGTATATTATTTTGCATTTCTGTCAAGAGATCCTTCTAAAAATTACACACTGCGCCTTTAAATAGGCCTATGAGAAAACATTTGAGCCTTTCATTAACTGTTGAACAGAAAGGTTCAGATGTTAAAGGTTCTTTATGGAACCATTTAGCCAAAAATGTTTCCTTTATATGGCATCGTGAAGCATCTTTATTTTTATGAGCATGAGACAACAAACAGCATTTGTAGTCAAGCAGTGCCATCTTTTGTTTGAAAAAGCGTATAAATTCAGTACAATAATATTGATCACAAAACAAACTTTGCTGCCCTCTACTGTTTGAACCCTGTGCTGCTTATATCCAATGTTATTCCACTTTATAATAAACTGACATTCAGCTAACACTTTACTATAAGGATGTATTAGTAAACATTAGTAAGTGCATTAACTAAAATGAACAAACATTAAACAATATACTGTAGTTTTTCATTCTTATTAATGTTAGTTAATGTGTCACAGTATGTGTTTGGAGGAAGATGAGGAGACAAAGAATGAACTGAGTATGAATAAACTTAATATTTAAAACAATAAACAGGATGATGGGTAAATATCACAAAACATTAACATATAATTGACAATATAATGACAGGAATGACGGCACAATGGCAAAATCTAAACACTATAATGATGCAAACGGACAACCAAGGATAAAACAGACAATGGAGATTATAATGGTCATTGATGACAGGTGAGGATAATGACAAACACAGTTCTGGTGAGGGAGGATTATGGGATGTTTAGTCCGTAATGATCACAGAATGGAGAATAGACTTGGAACCTGACATAATGTCAATACAGTTATTCATGTTAGTTTGTGGTGCATTAACTAATGTTAACAGCAGTTACACTTGATTTTTTTTAGTAAATGCCAAAATTAACATAAACTAAGATAAATAAATGCCATAGAAATTTGTTGATAGTTCACGTTATCTAATGCATTAACTAATTGTTAACAAATACAAGCTTATTGTAACATGTTTCCAACATACAGTTAATTCCTATTAAAGATTTGTATAACATTAAATATTATTAGTGTTGTTAACTAAGCCAATGATGTCCTTTACTGCTGTTCATGCATAATGTAAACACACCATCTCTAACCCAAACTATAAAACTTCATTTAAAGGGACACTTCACCCATTTGCATTAATCTTTGTAAAGTTAGAACCCCAGTCATGTTTTTGAATGGTCGTGCATCATTTCCCCAGTTGCCACTGAGACAGGAGAAATACAGATTTCAGTGTTGCACTTCCTTCTTTCAATGATGTAAAAATCATCATTTTGTATCATTGAAAGAAGGAAGTGCTATATCTTTGTTGAGGGAATGAGACTACAAACACCCCTTTTCTCGGTCAAATAGGCATTTGTTACATATCGACTACAAATATGACGCACTTTCAATAAAGATGAATGTTTCTACGGCTGAAATGCTCCTTTAAGATGACGATTGCCTATTAAATATTTAATTGTTTCTCACTTTCAAATGATAATATAAGATTCTGCATACAACAACTATTATTTATTCAGACTATATTGCACATTTTATTACAGTAAATTCATCAGGACCTTTTCCCATGTATGCCGGACTCATTTACCTTCATTGTCATGTTAAAACGTTAAACATAACTATTCAAAAAGGAATAACATTTCAGTTTTCAAATTCATACAGTTGCAAAGCTTATTTCTCTGCAAACTTTAATTTTCAGATACATAGATGTTTTCCTGATATTCTAACAATGGTCAATATAATTGGTCAAAATAGACAAAAAAATTACATAACTTTTTGTTGTTGTTTTCATTTACATTTTACATTTCTATTCGTTTATTTAGCAGAAGTACAAGCAATTTATCTTAAGAAGGCAATAATGGGCTTTTAAAAATAGTTGTGTTGTTTTTAATGTCTACATATGTATTTTATTTATAAAGTAATACAAATAACTACATTTGGTTCTCTGTTAATTCATAATCTGTATAATAAATTAGGCATATTACAACTATCAATTATCAATTAAGCATAAGCATTTTATTTACAGCAACACAGCACTGTATGTGATCTCTTCATATGGTGGTTCATCAGGGAATTGCAGGGGGTTCGTGATATGACGAATAACGAATTAATTACAATTAGATGATAAAATACACAAATCATTTAAAATAAAAACATGAACAAAAATAATATTTATCTAATCTGCATGCCAATTAAACAAAAGTACAATAAATCAGATATGTTTAATGTGCCATTTACCAGATGAAGGTCCAATAACCGGACATATATATACTGCTAACAATAACTATTTAAAATACTACTTTACATCTCAGGGTAGGAAATAATTTAGGACATTGGGAGTTCGGCTGGGAGAAAAAACATTTTACAGTAGAGCAGTGGTTCTCAATTCCAGTCCTCGGGACCCCCTTCCAGAATGTTTTAGATGTCTCCTTATATGAAACACCTGATTCAGTTCATCAGCTTGTTAGTGTGTTAATTAAGGAGCCTGATGAGTGAAATCAGGTGTTTTTATATAAGGAGACATCTAAAACATTCTGGAGGGGGGGTCCCGAGGACTGGAATTGAGAACCACTGCAGTAGAGAAGGCTAAGACACGAGGGACATGTAGTACATGATTTGCCCACTAGATGTAGGCAGAGTTTCACAGTTGTGATTGATGAATTACAGTACAATTATAGACCATTTCAAAAGATGTAAACAACACTGGTCCAAAAGCACTACCTGTTTCACTTTTTTATCACTAGATAAATGTTGGGATAAAATACAACCAACAGAACACATAGAACTGCATCAAAAAGTTAAACAAACATCTTAAAGATAATGATATATGTGAAATAAATAAAAAACAGTCACAAACTAAAACAGGAAGTGTTTCTGGACCAGTGTTATTTACATCTTTTGAAATGGTCCATAACAAGACCTTAACTTGGTAAATAAAAATCACACTAATCTGAAGTTATGTTTATTTCTTATTGTCTATTGTTGTTTAGGCTGTACTGGCCTTAACTGTTTATTGTTTTATTAAATTGTATTTTTTCTAAATGGTTTACATTAAACTTTGTGTTATTCAACTAATTGCCCCAAATGATATGGATATACTGATCTACAAAATAATTTAACTGTTCTAACAATTCTTTTCCAATTGTATTGAAAGTTTTTTTTTTAATATATATAACATAAATACCAGTGTTGGACTTTTTTTATTCGAGGGTGCTCTATGCAAATTTCGTCACAAGATGTATGTAGCCACGTGTGTGGTTCCTTATTTCAAAATTTGTGTTCTGTGCGTCGAGTGATCCTATGTGCATCATGTGTCTTGTCAAAATAAGTGCCTGCTGCAGACGCGTCTAAAGGGTTTATGATAAAAGAGACGCCCGAGTTTGCCAGATACTCACATAATCTCATGAGTAATCAGAGTTTACAAGGAGTGTCTTGCTTGTATTTTTATCATAAACGGTTTTGACGCGTGTGCAGCAGGAACTTATTTTGACAAAACACGTGATGCACATGGTTCACATGACGCAACAAACACGTATTTTGAAAACGCAAGCAACACACGAACACTTATTTTGAATTAGCACCCCTCGGATGAGCAGTCACAAGCCACCACTGATAAATATTTTAAATACTAGATTTCATTGGATCAATTGGGTATGGGTCATCTACCTTTATCTGTCTGTCAGTCTATTATAAGTTTATATTAGTTATAATAATAAATGTATACTTTCTCCTTCACTGTGATAACTATGAGGAGGTGAGAGAGAAACACTGACAAAATCTCAAACCTCACCAAAGTTTTGCAGCTCTTCAGAATCGGATCAATCACACCCTTCTGCCTTCAAAAAAACGCCACAATGTTTTTTCCATCTGCGCTTTTTTAAGATCTTAAAAGTGTCTATATTTTGTTATTTTATTATACACTAGTAATGTCACGACCGGTTAAACACCGGGAAGTGGAAAACAAAAAGGAGAACCCAAACGCAGAGGAATGTATGAAAATATAACTATGAGTTTAATAAATATAACCAAAACACCCACGAGGGGGTAAAACAAGTAATAACAAAAACACTGTGATGAAACACAAAACAAAGCAGAACAAGAGAAACACTGGAACAGATAACTGGAAACATCCACACTGAAAATACGACAACGCACGCACACCACACAGAGAACACAAGGGCATTAAATAGACAGCACATCAATGGGGAACAGGTGAACATAATTAATCACTTAAGACATGATTACATAAGGGAGTAGGGTAAAAGTGACAAGACACTGGGAACACGTGTTACACATACATGATGTGAAACAACACGTATTCCCACATAAAACAATGCTGCCCTGGTCCTGCCCTCTGGATAATAACCAAGGTCAGGCAAGACCATGACAGCCACAAAACACTAGGAACACGTGTCACACAGATATGATGTGAACACACGTGTTCCCACGTACACACACTGCTGCCCTGACCTTGCCCACAGAACATAGACCTGATCTACACTAAGGTCTGGCAAGATCACGACAGCAACAAGACACCGGGAACATGTGGCAGCCACACACAGAATGTGATCCCACATGTCCCCACACAGAACATGATACTGCCACGGTCCTGTCAGATGCACTCAGACCTACATCTAGCACGGATGTCTGACAGGACCATGACAAGTAAACGTTTGAAGTGGATCAAAAAAGTTAATCAAAGTTGTCTTAAGACAAGAATGAATATTGGGTATTGGTGTTAAGACAACTTTTATGAAAGGTTGTGATCCACTTCAAATGTTGACTTGTATATATTATAGGCCAGATTTTAGACCAAGGAATGGATAGATTGGAGGAGCAGGGACTCCACATGTATAAAATCAAATTATGAATGTACATACTTTGTTATGATGTTATTAAATGGGACATATCACAAGACTTTTTAAACATGTCAAATAAATCTTTGGTTTCCCCAGAGTACATATGTGAAGTTTTAGCTCAAAATACCATATAGGGCTTATTCGCAAACACCGGAAGTCGCTAGCGCGGCCATCTTGTTGACATGACATCTGTCCTGCCCCTAGCCGCACGTAGATTTGAGTCCAGGGGAGCAGTAGCCTAATGGCTTCATCTCGTCTATATTAAGAGAAGATGAGCTTGATTATTGTGGAACAATATCAAATAGACCCAATAGCCTTAAGTAAAGATCCGTCCTTATTGCCAGCCGTAACTTATCCGGATATTTATAACTATATTGTTCATACAGTATCCGCATTCATCATACAAGCACTGAAGGGCCGTTCACATTATAACCATAACTATAACGATAACTATATCATCGTCCACATCACCAAACAATACGTTTATGCTAATTCGCTCACGGCACTCGCGCAAATCACTTGCCTTTAATGTTGCTTGTAATAAAAACTTTTGCAGATGTCCTCAACACGCTGCGTTTCGCGTAACTCTAAACAGTGAATCTAATAGTTTGTGTAATCTCTTACCTTTTGGCATAACAGTTATATGTAATAGATTAAAAAGCATTACGTAGTCAATTTTCACAGCAACTGGAGGTAATCTAATGTTATAGAGCTCAGCAATGAGCTTCACTGTCATTTTAAGTGGCCGTGCGTGCACTTGAAGTTCAAATAGATTTTAATGCTATCAATGGTTTATCCTTCATCAGGTGGGAAAAATCGCTCAGAAAGTGATCCCAATGATGTCGTTCATTGTATCTGTATCGTTATAGTTTTGGTGTGAGCTCCGCTATTCTGTTTAATATAAAACGATTTTCAAAACTATGTGAACGGCCCTTAATTCCCTACCTAGTATCAATGCCAGACCTATTATTATGTTCATATAGTTATTAATACTAATTTAATAACTGTCTCAATGTATGGCAGCTTATTTGAAAGAGCAGTTTTAGCCACTGCTTACAGCTAACCATATGTGATCAAATTATGGGGACAGACTTTGCTGTGAGCATATATCCCTAACGTTACCTGGGGTAAAATGATGGGGACAGACTTTGCTGTTGGGAGTCTCTCCTTCGCTGGTTCAACTCCTCTGTCTCCTTTCATGTTTTCTGACAGTCGGTATCGCATAAAAACTAATTCCGGGGTTCTTTTTGCTGTTGTTAGAACATCCGTGTATTACACCACACACCATCGCGTGGTTTAAAAAAAAAATTACACCCATGATACCCACGCTGCCTCGCTTGTCAATTGACAGACTGACAGTTTTATGTCAACAATATGGCCGCCGCGAACATTGGGGCTGTTTACACTTGGTTTTAAGATGTGTTTTCATCGATCGGATCACAAGTGGACGAGAGAGACACATTACGTTTACACCTGGTATTTAAATCCGTCTCTTTTGTCCACTTTCGACCGCTTCTGTGCTGAATACTATGAGGGGGTGGTCTGTGAGACGGTGGGCGAGTCTCTCTGCTGTCATTCAAACGCGAGCGGGAGTATTATGAGTTTATATGGACGCAAACTTATATTATGTCGGAGCTCGCTGCTTGTTTAGCAAGTATACATGCTGCACAGTGTTTTGTACGTTTATTTATTGGAGCTTTCTCTGAGTTTTCAGTGCAATTGATGAAATAGGATCGCGCAACTTTCACGCTTTCAAAACGAAACTACGGAGAACACCCGCAGTAGTTTTATCAATGAAAGGCTAAAAATAGCGCTGTTCACCGTATGTTCACGGCAGAAGTCAAAAAAGACGTAAAATTAGTGTTTAATACCTCAGATTAGATAAATGGGCGGAGAGAAGGCGGTCGCGTGTGGCTGTTCGAACGCATTCAACCACATGTGCGTTCCACAGCTCCAAAGCGATCCGATCGAAAGTGGTTTCGACTACCTCTGAATGTGGTTGAAAGTGGTCGAAAGTGGACGCGTTCAAAACGTTTTGAACACCGTTTACACCTGGCATTAACGTCGTCCACTTGTGATCCGATCGACGAAAACGCATGTTAATGCCAAGTGTAAACAGCCTCATTGATGACGTAGATCGAATAAGCCCTATAGATAATTTATTAAATATTTTATCTTCCTAAAAAAAGTGGAGTGTCCCTTTAAGATGGAAAAGTCAGATTTTCATGATATGTCCCCTTTAAAATTATTATTTTTACATACACAGATACTTTACTCAACGTGCTAAATACCATTTTAAATTTACTGAATAGTTTTAAAGGGGGGACCTTGATCAACCATTTTAATCAAGTTTTAGATCATTTTATATGGAAACCTTCATTTCAGTTTTTTTAATCATTCCTATTATTAGCCTTTCATGCATTTTTGTTGGATGCCTAATTTCTTGTTTTTCAAATATATATATTTTTTTCAATATTCAATATTTTTCAATATATATATATATTTGGAGGACCCCAGGTAATAACACCACAGTCCCATGTTATAGGCTTTTTATCCTCTTATTGCTATACTGTTATTGTACGCTATACTTCTTTTTATGTATAATGGATTAGCAAAGTTGTAGGTACACACGATCATCAAAAGGCACATTGAAATTAAAAATGCAACTTCTATCCACAGTTTTCCTTCAGAAAACAAGCGACACACCCCGGCAGTATGGGTTTTGTGAACGCCTGACTGACTCGTGCAGTCCACCAAACTTGACAGTTCCTGTTATCCTCCTCCAGAGCGCGTGCACGCACAGTTCCCGCCTCTCCTTTCCCGCTCGAGCACGTTCTCCCTGTCAATCATCCCAGCCGTGCGGAATTATTGACATCAGGTTTGTGTGCGTTCACGCAGCTCTGGTGATGTAGGAGGAGAAGCTATCAAAAGTGCTATAATCCATTTTTAAAGGCAACGGCCTTTTTCCTCCCCTCAGAATTGTTTTACGTTTTTGTGACTCGGGGCAGTCAACAAATACGGGAAAATATTTGAACATGAACTATTTTTCCAACGCATTATTCGTCGTAAAGCAGTGACGTCTCATCGCGAGACCCCGATCGGGCTGCGATTACTCCTTCGCCGAGGAGGAATCATTCGGTCTCCGTTGGAAACGGATAGACGAGGAAAAGTGGATGTCGCGACTGCGCGACCTGTCCCGTTTTCTCCGGGACCCGTGTTGGTGGTGAGCTGCAGCGGTGCCGCTGTGGGAGTGTCGCGCACGCACGCGAGGATAGTTTGCCCTGGATTTTTCAATCATTTGCCGGACCTCCTCCTCACCGACGCTATACTCCCTTCCTCATCCTCGTCCGCCCCCCTCTGTTTTTCTTTTTCTCACAGCTCCGTGATTTGTCGCGGTCCGTACGCGGGGTAGAGACTCGCGTCCACCGCGACGCAACCGAAAGTAGCGCGCCGCGAGGCCCCCGGCCCCCTCCCCCACTCGAGCCCCCCTCAGATCGTCTCCTTACCTTCCTCTCATTTTTGTCCTCCTCAATATTTTTCTCGGAGGAGGAGGAGGATAAGGGGATCTTTTCGTGTAACCCCTCTTTTTTGTCAACGAACAGAGTGATATTTTATTATTTTTCTCGGGATTTTTGAAGCCCCCGACGAGGCCGGGCTGTGCTCAGAAAAGCAGCGGGGATGACTTTGGAGTCAATGATGGCCTGCTGTCTTAGCGAAGAGGCCAAGGAGTCGAAACGAATCAACGCGGAGATCGATAAGCAGCTTCGCCGGGATAAGCGCGACGCCAGGCGGGAGCTAAAGCTGCTTCTGCTCGGTATGAGTTCCGCCGCCGTTAAAACTCACTCATTCACACATAACTAGTCCACAGGTCTGCTTTTAACTGGGACTTTGATGTGTATGACATACACCAGCTCAGTTTTAGCGTAGCGATAGTTTGTCTTTGTGCATTCGTGATCGTTTTTTCATTTTTTAATGTGAATGGTGTATATTTATTTATTTTTTTGATAATTTTACCTCATAGTTTACAGGCGATCTGTGTTAGCAGCGTGCTAAGGCGTTAGCGCCTAGCTGTAAGGGCCACTGGACAGGGCCTTGCTTGCAACACCACATAAATCTCAGCGCTCTCTCTCTCTCTCTCTCTCTCTCTCTCTCTCTCTCTCTCTCTCTCTCTCTCTCTTCTTCCTTTCTTTCTTTCTTTCTTTCTCTCATTCTCTTTCTTCCTTTCTCTCTTTATTTGTTTTGTATATGTCAGAGGCACAGAACGCGTGGTTATTGCATAATATTAAAGTCCATTCATGAATTGGTGGTTTATTTGTGAATAATGTGTTTGCAGCTGTCAGGTTTGTGTAAGTCACCCTAATGGGTCAATTAGAGTGGTTGACAACCACTGTGTGAATTGCATCTACGCTACTTGAAACAAGGATGTGGTTTTTATTGCACAGCGTAGTGAATAAATATGCAGATGTGCAGTCAAATCTGTACTCGATACTAAAGTTGCTTTAGGAAGGATGTATATAACTGGTGTGACTAAATGCAAATCAGATGTCATGTCCCCAAACTGTTGCGGTTTGTGTAACTTGAGAGGTGAAGAAAACGAACATTCGCTTTATCATGCATTCAAATTTTATGGAAAGTCAGCTGAATGTTTAATGCTTTGCAATGAACATTTAAAGGGGACATTTCACAAGATTTTTTTAGGATGTAAAATAAATCGTTGGTGTACCTAGAGTACATATGTGCAGTTTTTGCTTAAAATACCCCACAGATAATTTATCACAGCATGATAAATTTGCCACTTTCTAGGTGTGTTTTGGGTGTGTCCTTTTAAATGCAAATTAGCTGATGAAATGCAAACACTGATCACCATAATGGTGGTTTGTTGAAATTGAAACTCAATTTCTCTCTGCACTAAATGCCAGTGCTGTGGTTGGATAGTGCAGATTAAGGGGCGGTATTATTATAATAAGATCCCCTTCTGACATCACAAGAGGAGCCACATTTCAATGACCTATTTTTTCACATGCTTGCAGAGAATGGTTTACCAAAACTAAGTTACTGGGTTGATCTTTTTCACATTTTCTAGGTTGATAGAAGCACTGGGGCCACATTTATAGCACTTATACATGGAAAAAGTCAGATTTTAATTATATGTTCCCTTTAAATGCAAAGTTGTGCAGTTTGTTTTCAATGCAGTCTTTCCGGTGTTTATTTTTCTGTGTGTGCAGAGTCTGCAGACATTGGATCTCATTCACTAAGCATGTATACGCACAAATTTGTGCGAGAGATGTTCGTACTAAGGGTGTCACGATTTCGATTTTAAATCGAAATCGATTGAAATTAAGTCACACCCTCGAACTTCGAATTAAAAAATGGGATTGTCGATGCTGCCACGCCCCCATGTCACGTCCGCTCGGCTTGCCAAGCGGGGGGGGGGGGGGGAACTCTCAGAGATTTATATTTTAAACACGAGGGTTGTATTGCTACAACTCCTTGAAATGCATATCATAAACAGGATTACTACCTAGTAATCTGACTTTGAACAGAGCGCAGCTCTCTGCACATGGGCGAGAGTGAGAGAGGCGCCAAGATGCAACGGGTTATATTTTAAACAAAAGGGATAGTTTGCCTCAGCTCGCATGAAACACATAAAACTGAACAAATACGTTAGGATTACTACTTTAGTTTATGTTTAGACTTCGTACAGATGCGAGAAGCGCAGCTGCTTATGACGGATGGAGGATTTGGAGAATCGTGACACCCGTAGTGCGTACGGACGTTTTCACAAACAAATCATGATTCAACAAAAACTTTTGTATCAAAATTTCTTCAAAATGTACGGGGAAAAAAACAACAAGTATCATGTGTACGCAATAATAAAATAATAGGCTATAATTATAATGTAAATAATAATGTTTATATATAAAATTAACATTATAATGTTTAATAGTATAATATTTTCTATATTTTTATTCTTATAAACATTATCTATATTATTATTATTTTTTACTGGATATTATACATTATTATAGCCTACTTATTTTTTCCACACACATAAATGCGCGTAATGACAAATCTTCGGTAATGACAATTGCTTCGGTGACAAACTGCTCTAAAATTTTCTGTGGACCAGCTGTGCTTGGGAAAGCCCTTATATGGAGCTGGTTTGGGCGTGTTTTATGCAAATTGCCAACCTCATGCACGCAGGTGCTCATGTAGGACAATCCAAATTCACTAACGTAACAACAAAGTATAAGAACAAATTTCTGTGCGTACGCACGTGTATGCAGAACGTTTTCGTGAGAAGTTCAAGTGCGCATATAAATACGAAAAACATATGCAATTATTAGTGAATGAGACCCAATATTTCTAATTTTCAAACGAATGAGAAAAAAATAAATTAACACCCAACTCATCCGTAAGTGTAAAACATCAATCTTGCCAGTATTACCAAATGCATTTGTGCCACATGTCAAATATTGGTAACTATTGTATTTTTGTTTTACTTAATTCAACACAGTATTAATGCATTATCTCAAAATGGTGGACAGCAATTGCGTTATGAGGGCGTGAGAGCTCTGCACACTGGACCCTGGTTACTGCCAAAAGAGAATTGGGTGCCATATCAATATGTGAAATTTGGTTGTTATAAGTGCAAGATGCGCTCTTGTCTGTGACTCAGTGGGTTGGTGAGCAGTGATATCTGACACGGACAGCTTCATTCATTTCCTATTAGTCAGGACAGTTTTTCCGCCTGAAACCGCAAAATGAACTGTTCATTATAAAATGGATCATAAAGTAGAAACACAGAGCTGAGGGGAAGGACAGATTGGGAGAGATGAACAGAAGTGTGAGTTTCAGTCATTTGTGCTGAAATGTGGACCGGTTGATGAAACATTTACAACGGAAGTTGGATAATGGAATATTTAAGTGATGTATATGGGATGATTTCAAAAGGAAATCACCCAATTTAAATATTACTCATTTAACATTTCAAGCATCTGTTTATTCCAGGTGTTTTAGCTACAGGGATTATTAAGTGAAGGTTCCCACGGGTTCTTGAACTCCTTGAAAGTTTGTGAATGTGGGGAACGTCTTGGGTTACGTATGTAACGTATGTATGTACACTTGCCATACTTCCTGCATCCCTGTAACCCCATCTTTGGCAATATTTCAGATTGCGATATACTTCCTGGTTCCCGCGACACCCTGTCTTTGTCGTTAAGCCTCACCATTGGTTAAATTAGACATATTCAGGGGCTGTCCACACGGAGACGCGTATCACTGCATACGTATAAATTTGTTATCGTATTGGCGTTTCATCCACACGGATCCGGCGTTTTGGGAGACTGAATCCGCTATTTTTTGAAACCAGGTCCTAAAGTGGAAAAATCTGAAACCGACACCCTTGCGGTTTCGTCTGTACAGCCAATCCGTATATTTTGTGAAGCGAAAACGTCATCACATCACGTGTCGGAAGCGTCACACGTAACAGCAACAACAATAACGGCGGATTAAGTGATTGTGTTCGTGCTACAGAAGCTACTAAAGCCTACTAGCTTTATTACAGCAAAATCTATTGCTTCTATGCAATTGTGGTGACCAACAAGCGACAATGGACAACACCATACGTTGGTTATGCGCATGCTCAAAGTCTTCTTCTCCGTGTATAGTGTATATCTGTGGCAGAAGTACAGCGCCCCATACTGGTCCGGCATATATACTACACCGGTTTCAGTGGTTTCGTGTTTACGGATTATTTTTTTAGAGCAAGGAAAAAAATGATCGGATAGGGAATGCACCGGCTTCGTGTGGACATAGCCTCAGATGCACTTACCCCTGGAGGCATCCCCAAAGTGTCACCGCAGTGATGCAGCATGAGTTCCCTCAAAAGGGAACTGTAACAATGTATCTTAAAAGGTAACATAATGTAACCTTTCTCCACATTTAGTCCTTGAATTGGAGGGTATTGCACCTGGAATGTTCTTGAAAGGTCCTTGAATTTGAGGTTAACTAAGGTGTGGGAACCCTGTTAAGTCCATAACCACACTGCTATAAAGATTACGAATGGTATAGACCGTTTCAGCAGTAACAAACATAAACAAGCGGCTGCACGTAGCTTCCGGTAAACTCCGCTAAGAATAAATAACAACAAAGTTCTTTAAACGTAGTTTATTTATTAGGGGTGTAACGGTTCGTGTATTCGAACCGGACCGTTTCGGTTCAGGGCTTTCGGCACGGCGCGCACGTGCACCGAAAGCATTTTGTGTGCGCCTGTGCGGAACATAATACGTGCGTTTCCGCACGAACATATTAAGTGGCGGAAGTCTCCGCGTTCAGCGCAAGTCTTCTGTCAAACATATAACATAATTCGGCCCGCAGAAAGATTTTTATTTACTTAGTTGTATATCCGTTTGATTATTGATGTAAACGTTTACGTGTCGTATCTAAAAGCGCATGTTAAACGCGTGTCAACGCGCTGCTTTGTTCTTTCAAAAGTCCGTGAGAGGATGCACGTCTTTCGTTGCTACGCATTCATGAGACGCGCTTTCTGTGACAGCAAGAATAAGGAATGCGTGATCAGATTTTTCATCTGCACCTCACGTCAATCATATCATTGTCACAATGCGATCAGCTGGTCGGGACAGAGAAGAGCTGTAACCCGGGGTTACTCAGCTGTCACTCAGCTGCGGAGGGGTTCGTAAGTAAAGTCACAGCTTACATTGATGACACAAGCAAAGATTAGGAGAAACGTGCAAAAGATCAAAGATGGCTATGTATGCAGCTCACTAATCTCAAAATGAGTGTATAATAAGTATATCATCATGTTGCTTGCTATGCAGTTACACAGAGCAGTAATATTATTTTTATACAGAGATGGTACATAGCCAATTCAATACTGTGAGTTAAACAATCCAAAATAAATCAAAACAGAAAATTTTTAGTGGCAAAAATGTAGGCTAATAGTTCATAAATGTATTCAGGAATTGAATTTGTTAGTTCAAGGTTTTAGTAGAAAAAGTTTAAGAGAAGGTTAAGATAAGAGTTACCTTCTGTTATAAAATAATGTAAAAAATAACTTTGCAGTAGTATTTTATTTATTATTTTTTCATTTTATATATATTTTATCTGTTATACTTTAATAAAGTGTTTAAAAAAGTGTAAACAAATTGTAAAAAAAAGTTTAAAGTAATAAACAACCTGCAGTTTAATGTTTGCATTTCTCCCTTACTGTACCGAAAATGAACCGAACCGTGGCTTCAAAACCGGGGTTCGCACCGAACCGTGATTTTTGCGTACCGTTACACCCCTATTATTTATATAACAAGCAAAAAAAACAACACATAGATTACCTAGGAAACCAAAACATTTGTTATTTTCGACGAGGCATTTGTTCAAGAGATCCGTTTAGCAACTAGTCAGAGCATTAAAAAAACGAAACCCGAAGTAAGGTTCGGATCCAGACGTGTATCACGTGCTTCCAATGAAACCGTCTATATCATTCGGAAAAGCAAGGATGAAGCCCCAACCCTAAACCTAACGTCATTGAGGCGAAAGCAGATTGTGCTAAAAAGTACAAGAAGATTGTACGAATTCTTAATTAGACACTTTGTATCATAGTTACGAATTACCATGAGCAGGGATGGTAAAATGATTTGCAATGACACTTTATTCCAGAACAATATTCACTTTTATAATTTATAAAAACCTTTTAATGAGATTTCTTCATTTTATTTCTATTATCTTGTTCACAAATCAAGGGTGAATGGCAAAAAAACCCACACGAAATCGGATTTTTACGAATCCATTTTAAGCTTCTTTTTAAATTCTTTTTCAAATCATAATTCTGGAAATTGGCATAAGCCTTGCTTTTTTCTCGTTTCACGTTCTCACTCCACGTAAAACATTAGCACGTCAGAGGTTGTTGCGTCAACCAAATAGTTGTGTTATTGTCTGTGTGAGTGGAGACGGCATAAAGAAATGAAAACCTTTTATTCTACACATTGTCATATTGTAAGACAACGTTTTTGAATCGATGTGGCACTGCGCAGGAAGCACTCGCTGTATTTTTATGTCACACGCCAATTAGTCTGCGCAGCACTGCATGAACTCGAACACACTTATTTCAAACACCTCCATGCAACATCATTGCTATAGAAACCAATCCGGCTATTCCGAATAAACGGAAAAGCACCACAGGACAGACAAATTGTATCTAAATAGTTGTGATACTCAGTGTGGATAGTCAGTCAATTAAGTCGGATATGTAGAAAAATTGGATTTAAATGGACAATGTGAACATAGTCTAAGAGATGCTTGTCTGAGCGTGTGCAAGCGTAATCGACAAAGGAGTCGAATGTGTCGCTTGACTTAAAGTTTGATGTGTTACATGAACATAATAGTGATATAATCTGACTAAACTTTAAGTATCAGTTACTACAACAGATATTAAGTTTTGAAATTTTGGTGACCCTGTATGAACAATTATGATACTCTTCAATTGAATGAATCACCTCCCAAGCTTATCAGGGCTTATCAGGCATATGAATGCTCCGGGGCTCAAAGTAACATTGAATGATTCGACTTTTGACCTCTCTGAAAATACAAAAGTTTGAGCTTTACTTATGTAAGGGAATTAATAAGTACAATGTTAAGTTTTTGCCTGTATTATTCCAACTATTACTCTGCCTTTAAAGGAAGTACAAAAAGTAAGCTTGTTGTAGGTGCTTGGTCATCCTATTAATGGCCAATCCTAAATAGGTTAAACCTGTCAGCCTAACGCTGGATAAGTCTTGGCTAGTGTGGATTAACACTTTTTTAGGCTTTGTGAACACATTTGCTTCCAGTGTTGATATTGTTGTGTTCTGGTTGAAATTGTAAAAGCTTACATAGTTTACTTTAAATTGTAGTTGTTAGTAAGGCTGGGCAAGCCTTAGAAAACAAACAAAAAAGTTTTGTTTCATAAATTCAGGCGTATTGGCCTGGTTTCACAGACAAGGCTTAGCTAAAGCCAGGACTAAATTAAGATCTTTAAGTATCTTTTATAAACATGCCTTAGAAGAAACATTACTGGTATGTATCTTGAGACAAATCAATGGCACTTGCATATTTTGAGATCTGTCAGTGCAAGTTGTTTTCAGTCGAGACAGCTTAAACATGTGTTTTAGTCTAGGACTAGTTTTAAGCCTTGTCTGTGAAACCGGGGATTAATGTTTGATTAGGGTTGGGGGTATATCAAGTTTTGGTAATATCAATATTTTCCCCAGCGATATAAAGGATGAGACAATATTGTCTATATCGGTATGGTTTGATACGACCCTTCTTTGCTTCAGAAGCTCTGGCAGATATGAAGACTGAGGTCAGACGTAAGATTTCCAACCAACTCTCATGTTGTGCAGCTGTTTATTTTCAAACAAGGAGGAAACCCCTGCTTTTGACATTTATTTTTGTTTTCATAAAGAGGATTGTGACATTTCCCATGAGGCTTTGACTTGCATGTTAAAATTTATTCCACTTTGTAGAAATTATCATATCGACAACCATCCCAAAAGTACAGAGATGTGAATTTTGGTCAGCCCTATGTTTGGTAGCTGTGCTTTCATTTCATATACAGTCATTTTAAACCATTCATAAAAGTTGTTTTTAAGATTTTTAACAATACACGTTCTTGTCTTAGGACAACTTTGATAAACTTTTTGATCCACTTTAAACTTCCATTGTTATGTAAAAAAGGGGAGAAAGGGAGAGAGAGAGAGAAAAAATTGACAGCACAATTGAGTTTTTTCAATTTTAACAAACCACCATTATGGTGATCAGTGTTTGCATTTCATCAACTAATTTGCATTTTAAAGGACACACTAAAAAATGGCACATTTTTTCTCACACCTACAAAGTGGCAATTTTACCATGTTATAATAAATTATCTGTGGGATATTTTGAGCTAAAACGTAACATATGTACTCTGGGGACACTAACGTTTTATTTCTGAATTGTTTATTTACAGTGTTTCCCATATATTGATTTATTTGTGGTGGCCCACCACAGAATCAACACTGGCCCCCACAAATAAAATTTTCATGATTCCCATTTACATTTTTATTTCACTATTTAAAACAGCTTAATTCGGCTTAAAATATTATTTGATATATAATACAGATCAAATACAGATACAGATCAAAGAGTAGAAGTAAAACATATTTCAGGTGCCAACACTAGATCAAACGCAAACACGACATGTTGACATCACATATATGCTAATTAGCGGGTGACGTCATCACCACCACAGTTTCCTCAAAATCCTGTGGGAAACACTGATTTATGAATTGAATCATGTGAATTGTCCCCTTTAAGGACCAGAATGACTGCCCCTACAGTAGTGTGACACCTCTTCCAATCACGATTGCTCATTTATAAAATTTCATGAGTTTTTCTGGTGGTGTAATCAAAAACTATTCACAAAATTTGCTGCGTCTTTCGATCCGGTGAGGGGATCCCAGTGTCTTTAACAAATGTTAATCTCATGAATGCTACCCAGTGAAGAGATGTTCTCCTGGCGACATGGTAATTGAAATTCAGGGTCCACAGAGATGCTTTCAATTTTTTGTTGCATACATTGGCATGTGTGTTTAATGCTATAATGGATTGTTCAAATGAAGTGGATATTATGTAAGATATATTAATAGAACTGTTGCTTTTACATTTGGATTTTTTTTCTTTTGCCAGTGCAGACCGATTGGCGTATGACATTAAAGTAATACAAGATCGATTCAAGAGCAGACTGCTCCGTAATATGCTTTGAAATGTAATGTTATAAACTAGTCGGTCTACACAGATTGCAACACCTCTCACTTATTTAGTATTTAATATTTTTCTTAACACATGAAATATCCTCTGTTTGGAATGGGAATCTAATCTGATCAGAGCATTCTGAACTGTAAATGGTATTTCTTAAGCTTGGAGTATAGTTTGTTTTTATACGTAAATGCATGTGCACGATTGAACGCACTTGCAAAGCATAGTTTATTTGACTCATACGTGTACACAGACGTTCTACACATTTCCTGGGCTACATACTAAATTTTCCTTTTTCGCACATACACAAACTACGCAAACAAAGTACACACGGTTACAAAAATCCGGCGGTGCGTACATGGACCCTTGCGTATGCGTTGGCCAGTCTTACGTTCAGCTAATTCTGAACAAGCAAATTTAATTTAAACTGCTTATAAAAACAGTCTGGCGATTTTAGTATGTGAGTGTATTGTTCACAATATGTGAACATTGTTATATTGCTGTAGTTATTTTGGAGTGCTTTGTTTTTGGCTTTTATTCGTAATAAGATGAAACATAATATGCCGCGGTTTGAGCCCCGGCTAGGGCAGGTGGCCTTTCTGTGTGAAGTTTGTATGTTCTCCCTGTGTCAGCGTGGGTTTACTCCGGGTACTCTGGTTTCCTCCCACAGGCCAAAAACATGCAAGTTAGGCAGATTGGGGATGCCAAATTGTCTCTCCCCCAACCTGTGTATGGATCAGCTTGTCTGAATAAAACTTGTGTATGGATTAACTCGTTCTCCCCACACTGAAAAAAAAAATCCTTTCAATTTACGTAATTTTAATGTGTACATCGGTCCCACATGATCCGATTGTTTAAAACCAAAATAATTTTCCTCAAATAATTTTTATGTGTCAGACCAAAACATTTTAATTATTTTAAGTAGTCTAATACAAATATGTTGACTCAAAGTGATATTTCTCTTTACCATAACACATTTATTTTGTAATGTTTAAGTAATTTAATTATGTAAGGGGACTAGATTTTCATCTGTTATTCCAACATGCTTTTTTAATGCTTATATTATGGGATTATGTAACTCTAAAGCAATTTCATTATGTCTCTGGCACCAGAATAATCACCCATAATTATCCAAATGTTATTTATTTCTTTTTAAATACAAAATACATTTGCATTGGCATAAAAAGCGAAGAGTTTTGTACAAATGTTTAGTGATATTGAGGCAAACCACTGCTTTCAGATCATCAATTCATTTAAATCATTACACATTAATTCAATAACAGTCAATGACTATTATAACAATCAGCACATGCAGTACATACATAAAGGGGCAATTTCCCAAACAGGTTGTAGATTAATCCATGACTAGGCCCTAGTTATATTAGGATATTTTTACAAAAATGTTTACAAACAAACCTACCTTACAAAAACAACAATGGAGAACATCTTTAGACAAAACAAGGGCACTGATATATGGCATTGCAAAAGTCTGGGACTAGGAAAAGCCCCATCTGTGAAACTGACCCAAATGTTTAAAATAGTTCCTATCACAGTAGATTTAGAAGTGCTAAAGCACAAACACTGCATTCCAAAGAGACATGCAAAACAGTATGTACTATTATTTTTAAAATGGATTTACAAACTGGAAAATATCAATCCTTCAGAAAGTCAGAGCTACAGCATTTGTATAAACTGTTAATCATAGATTCAACAAAAACAAAATACAACAACCATTTCCAAAATCGACTCTGAGCAGCAAACGGTTAATGTATTAATAAGAGAAAACACTTAAAACAGATAAACAAAGTCAAAAATGAGCAGCACAGTCTTTCTGATACTTTCACTGAAAGAAACTGTTCGTTAAAGTTACTCTCAATGCAGTTCCATTAAAATCTTTTGGATTTCCTCAAAAATAAAGCGGAGATCAGGATAGCTCAGGTTTAAGGCATACATCAGCTCAAACAACATGGCTCGATGTTGCAACACCTTCATGGCTTCCAGGACTATACAAAGATCCTCTTCATCACAAGAAGCATGTTGTTTGAGAGCACAAATCCCAACACTGGTGTCTTCAAATGACCTCACTGATGCTGACTTCATCCATGCCCTGTACAAAACAAACAAATGTAGTTAAAGAAACAGAAAAAAAGGTTACTGTTACAATAAAAGTGTCATTGGAAATTAGTACAATGCAAACAAATATAAATGTAAGTATACAGTCCCATGTGCATTGCCACAGCATGTTACAATTGGTTACAAATACATGGGTTACAAAGCAAGGCAGCTGCACTGTCCACTGCTCTGTGTGTGTGTGTGTTTACTACACTGGGATGAGTTAAATGAAGAGGCCACATTTCAAGTGTGTGCTACCATACCTGACAATCACAGCAAAAGTGAATTCTCTCATTTTCTCACTCTCATGTTGTTACAAACCTGTATAAATGTCTTTGTTCTGATGAACATGAAGGAAGATATTTATTTTGAGAAATGTTTGCAACCAAACTGTTCATGAGCCCCATTCACTTCAATAGTATTATTTTTCCCCACTATGGAAGTGAATGGGGCTTATGATTGGTGTGGGTACAAACATTCCTCAAAATATCTTCCTTAGTGTTCATCAGAACAAAGACATTTATAAAGGTTTGTAAAAACATGATAGGGAGTAAGTGAGGAGAATTTTTATTTTTGGGTGAACTACCCCTTTAAATCTTCCCAGGTGTTTTAATGACCCGTGTGCCAAAAGATGTAACTAAAACATACTAAATGTTCTGTACTTCCAACAAGGTTTACACATTTTATGTCTATGAATCTATATTACTTACTTCTGTCATTTGATCATTAATTGTTTGAAGTCTTTTTGCTAGATGTCCTCCTTTCTGATAGAAGTGTTTCATCAGGTTTTTGGATTGGAGGTCCAGGTGACACGCAGGAACATAAGACAGTAGTGATTCTCTCAAATTCAGCATTTATCTGAAAACAAATTAACCAACCATTGTATATTTGAGTACTGCGAGTCAAAGAATAATACATGTATATTAGTTACAAAAATAAGATTTAGCTCCTAACAGCAGTAAAACAGTGATAGGAATTACTTACCAATGCTTTTGAGTGTGTAGTGCCTGCCAGGATGAGGCACCTATAAGAGAAAATATTCAGAGGTGAAATCAACACATAACCTCAAATGATTAAGACCACACATACACAGAGCAATAATGAAATAAGTATTATAGGACGCAATGTTGGACAAAATGAGATCTTAAAACAACAAGGTTCTCTTCTGAAAACGTCAGCTTTAAGGTGTGGCACTTCAAAGCGATTTTTTTTTCAGTTAATATACCAGACGCGAGACATTTAAAAAAAGAGCTTTTTCTAATAGAATCAAGTGTTGCTCGTGGCGTAGCGAAGTCACGAATAACTGACGCGGGTCTGTTCATCTGATTAAGCAGACAGTTTGTTTCAAACGCAATGTCATTATTAATGTAGTCAATTGATATCATCTGGTAAATTACATGTATAACGTTACTCTGGACAGAATAACTTTTGGTTAGTTGTTCTATGGAAACCTGTCAGGACAAATAAAACGCTGAGTAAAAAGTGCCTCAAAAGTCAACTCAAAGCTGACAGTTTTCAACTCAGATAAAACTACCAAACGTGAAATAACATTAAACAGCTGACGTTTTTAAAACGATGTGTTTTTCTTTATGAGCTTGACTGACTTACTCCACCTACCTCCTCCAAACTAATATTTACAACAAGTCATTGCAATGGCTACATATTGTAAACAAAAAAATAGTCTATCTAGTGAAGATATATCACGTATGAAGCGAACATAAATAAATAATATAACTTACTTTAATAACGTGGTGTCCGTCTGAGAGAGTTCTTCTGACTGACTGGCAGTGACTGCTGTGCTTAGTCTTCATTTTGGCGCCCAAAAAAACGATCTTTATTCTTCTTTTATGGCAATCACGTCCTTCTCAATGAGCTATACTGCCACCTGCTGCTCAGGAGGTGCCGTTTTGTGTCCAAACCCAATTTTATTGCTTTAAGTATTCAATTCAATAAATTTTAATCAATGTGAGAATAATGTGTTCATTTTACATTCAAACAAAACATTTTAATCCCAATCAATTAAATTATGTTTACACAAGGAATATAAATATTTTGTGTTGCATATACATGTTTATTTTATTTAAATTCAAAGACCCACTAAGTCCATTTTTTTCAGTGCATGAATATAGCCGTAGATACTGGAATAGCGTAAAGAAATAAAGGAAGAAGAAGAAACTTAATGTGCTTCAAGAAGGGCTTGGCTTCTAAAGCCACTTTAACTTTCAATTGTGGTATTTAATTTTTCACAAATATCTCCTGGAAGCAGCTTTTTAGCAGTGCACTCTGATCAGTCCCAATCCAGACCTTACTACTTAATGAGCAACATTAAGACTTGTCAGAGTTCAGTCCCATAATTCCCTTTTCCTGCTCTTTTCCCACATAAGGCTTTACGGTGGTTTCCATAGGCAATGCAAACAAGAGGATTTGAACTTCGGACCTCTACATAAGCAGGTGACGAAACTCTTAGACCGTACATAAGGTCTCTGCACTGGAACACTGGGCTTCTGTGCAAATGCTGAGCATAATGGAGATATGAACGCGCTGCTAACCTCAGACATCCGTCATGATCAAATAAGGCAATGTAGACTTGACCATGTCTCCGTTGTGACAGCTCTGTCTGGAGCTGGAGGGTGCCTTCCTGTCACTTCTGTCCATGTTGGGAGAGCTGATAGACAGAATTTATCACAAAACTGGCCCCTGCTCTGCTTTAAGAGAAGTGGATCATGCTTTGGACAATGCTGACAGTCAGTGAGCTGATTTTTTACTTAATCTCTACTAATTTCTGAAGATTCACATTTACGCTGCACTTGCGTTCTCAACGGCATGCTCGTGTGGTTTTTGCTTGCATTTTAACCCTCTGGGGTCTAAGGAGTTTTTAGGGCCCTGGAGAAATTTTTACCTGCACTGACATTTCCGCTTTTTTCAGTTGCTTAAAAACATAATAATGGCAAAAGTCTCATAACACTGTGTTCAGCACAAACTGGGCTACTATATTATATGATTAACATGTATGTACATGTTTGTATTTTTGAGAGAAAAATGTTTATGCATGGTTTTTGAAAAAGCAACATTTTTAAGTGACTGAAATAAGTCCACAAAACTCTTTCTAAACATGTTTTCCCAAGACTTTTCAAAACAGGATCTTGTAGTCTAGATTCTAGAGTTTTTTCTTTAAAATTATGCGGAAATCATTCTGTCTACTCATTCACATAAACAATATATTGATTTACAATTTCAAAGTCACTTTTTTGTTAGGAAAGCAATATGCAAGGATGGTGGGAAGCTCTTGAATAATCTGTGATTGACAGCTGAGGAAACAAAAGACTTGCATAATGAGATGCATAATGAGCCTTTAGGCAGGAATGTACTGTAAGAAGACAACATTATTCCGTCACGTGTTTGTTTGTGAAAGCAACAAAAAATAAATGCTTTTCAATGCATGATCCTGCGTTAAATAAACTAACTGTACAGAAATATACCCTGTTTGCAATCGTCTTTTATAAGAATACCACAAAATACCACAAGAATACCACAAAACACGCCAAATATGAGGCATCATGTGTTTGTGTGTGCGTTTGGCCGTCGATCGCGTCACACTGTCTGACGAAGCACAAACACGTCTGGAGAGAACTTTTTTGTCAGGAAAGCAATATGCAAGGATGGTGGGAAGCTCTTGAATAATCTGTGATTGACAGCTGAGGAAACAAAAGACTTGCATAATGAGATGCATAATGAGCCTTTAGGCAGGAATGTACTGTAAGAAGACAACATTATTCCGTCACGTGTTTGTTTGTGAAAGCAACAAAAAATAAATGCTTTTCAATGCATGATCCTGCGTTAAATAAACTAACTGTACAGAAATATACCCTGTTTGCAATCGTCTTTTATAAGAATACCACAAAATACCACAAGAATACCACAAAACACGCCAAATATGAGGCATCATGTGTTTGTGTGTGCGTTTGGCCGTCGATCGCGTCACACTGTCTGACGAAGCACAAACACGTCTGGAGAGAACTTTTAGTTACAGGTGCGAGTAAATAAGTATTTAGATGTGATGTTTGCAATCATCTTTTATAAGAATACCACAAAACGCGTCAAATATGAGGCATTGTGTGTTTTTGTGTGCGTTTGGCCGTCGATCGGGTCACACTGTCTAAAGAGCACATAGGAGTTCGCGTCTGGAGAGAAAACATTCGTGACTGGAGAGAACTTTTAGTTACAGGCGCGAGTAAACCACGGTTTAGATGTGATGTTTTTATTTTGTTTTTATTGGGAGTGGACACAAAAAACGAGACACTTTAATGTTTTAAATGATGTATAAAGCATATCTGTATGTCCAAAATCAGCAGAGAATTCTAAGGGCTCAGTCACACCAAAAGCGCTTTAAATGCTTGCAAACGCAAGGCGCGACGCACTGCCTTTTTTAAAAAAGAGCAGTGCAGCGCGGCTTTTCATATTGCTAAGCAACCACCGAGTCAGCTGTCTTGTCAATCAAATATTGAATCGTGAGCGCTCTTTTGCTGTTAAAGGCGGAGTCCATGATGTTTGAAAGCCAATGTTGATATTTGAAATCACCTAAACAAACACGCCCCTACCCCAATAGAATCTGGACCTTCTGTTGATAGACCCGCCCCACACATACGCAAACCGGCATTTGATTTGATTTGATTGGCTATAAGTGTGTTTTGGTAGTCGGCCCGTCTCCTTCTCCAAACCGTTTTTCAAACATCGTGGATAAGACACACACAGTGGCCAGAGCCAAACCGGGCCAGGTGGTCTCAAAGGAGCTTTAGGTGCGAAGGACGAGCAACGTGGGCTGTGTGCCATCATACTGCTTTGATGCTTGAGGAAATTTTGTGAACTGTTTGGGTTTGTGCCATGAGATGTTAGATATTCGTCTCTATATGTTTCTCTCACACTTTCTCAAACATCCATGTCTTTCTTAATGAAATTCTTCAAGGTGGTTGGATAAATTCTGTCCTCTGCTGCCTCTACAACAATATTTAGCCGCCATTCTCCTGCAACGTTAGGGATGAATTACACACTGCAAATGATTGCTGCCTTTTCTCCCTTAATCACCTTATTTTAACATCTACACAATTTTATCCAGCGTTCAAGCTATACATTTATCGCACATCAGTATGCTTTTCCCCTCCAAATCAAACCCACAGCCTCTGTTTTGCTAATGCGGTGCTTAACCAACTTAGCTACGTGAACACTTTATAGTTTTTTCCTGTTCGGGTTCAGTCACAGTACATGATGGACAGAAGTAGGGTGGGCGAAAAAATCATTCAGTGCGGTAACCGTGTGTCTAATTATACACCTTAAACCTCGAATGGCCTTGTCGACCGCGCAGCACACGAACGCTTTTTCACTTTTTCTTTTTCTTATCCTTGACACATTTAACAGATCAATTTCCTCACAAAGTAGGCCGTAGAAAAAACAGCCTGTTAAAGGGAAGAACAGATGACAGAAAGGGCTTTTAGTGCACACTTTTAGTAGATAGCTGCGACCGCGGGCGTATTGCCATCTCTGTGTTAGCAAGCATTCGATTTCTAGCTCGCCAACACCTACTCCCAATGCTCTTAACAGACGCTCGCATCCCAGTCGTTTTTTAAACAAAGGTTCAACTTTATATAATTTAATTCTGTATTAAACACTCGCTCAATGCTCTTCGAACTTAAAAAAAATACTTGGTTACCATCTGTTGCTGTGTTTTGTATGCTGATCCCTAGCGCTGGATGTTAGTGCGCTGATACTGAGCCATCAATACTTGTTTAAACATAAAGACTACCGTCATACTGTCACCTCCTTTCCTACGTGGTGAAAACTTAAGGTTTTATTGTTGTTTATATGAATGTTGCTTTTAATATGCTTTAAGATAAAATTCAATTTGAATGTTCCCCTGTTTCCCACATCACAAACTTGTAACCAGTCAACGTGAAGGCTGGGACTTTTTAATAGTTTATTTATAAAACCTTATAAATTATTTTTGCCATGTTTTTTTTTCAAGAGTTCAGTTTAGCAACTAGTCAGACCATTATATAAACAGCAACCGGAAGTAAAGTTCTGAC
This sequence comes from Misgurnus anguillicaudatus, assembly GCF_027580225.2. NCBI lineage: Eukaryota > Metazoa > Chordata > Actinopteri > Cypriniformes > Cobitidae > Misgurnus > Misgurnus anguillicaudatus. Next base: position 1,462,379 of record NW_027395276.1, on the reverse strand, counting down.
CAGACGCGTAATCGCATCATCGCACGTGCGTCCGAAGAAACCGTCTATAGAGAACGATATATAAAATGCATTAGCATTCTGATAAATTATTTTGTAAATAAACCTTGTACAATATATTCTTACCCTCCTTCTTCTGAATCAGTTTTTAGTTAAAACAAATATGGCTAAATAAAAAAATATTTCCACTTGCCATGTGTTTACTAAATAATACTAAATAAATACTTAGTAGTGACTAAAGCGGCTGTGACTAACAGTCCTTCCAGAAAAACGCGGAGTTTTTTTGTGGTTGTTGCGGGCAAAAATCCTCGATTTTGCGGCATGTTTTCTTAAAAAATGCGATGGAATATGCGGGATATTTATGCAATTTATGTGATAGAATTGCGGGAATTTGCGAAAATTGCGGAACTTGCAAAAACTGCGGAAACTTGCAAAAGCTGCAATGATGTTCACGTCACATAATCACGTCACTTCATAACGTTCCCATGGCAATAGAGGACACGGCTGCGCTTTTGGGAAGTAAATGCAACATTTTTCAACTTTCTGCTATTATATATGTGACTTTTTGCTACGAAAATGCGGAGATTATGAAATCATGCAAACCCCGCATATTTTGTGCGCGGAAATATGTAATCAATGCAGTGAAAGTGCGTCGTATTTGGAAAAAATGCAGCCCTTAATCAGACTTTGGCTGATTATGCAATATATCGCGCGATCGCACAATCACGTTTTTCTGGAGGGACTGGACTAAGTGAAGATGGGGGCTAATTTGCATATTCAAAATCAACATGTACTAAATAAGGCATGGGTATAGTTGGTATAATGGGATAATGTACACTGAAAAAAATGATTCATTGAATTTAATCAATTTTTTTAAGGTAAGTGGTTGCAATCAATTTATTTAAGCTACATTTAAACAAAAGTTTTATATTTTATTTTACTTTACTAATCTTTTTTGTTTAAATGTAGCTTAAATAAATTGATTGCAACCACTTACCTTAAAAAAATTGATTAAATTCAATGAATCATTTTTTTCAGTGTATAGGCAGACGGTTGTTATCGCAGAAATAAGCCTGACAGTGTATCATACTGAAGGGGGTTATTGCTGCCTGTACATTATCTTGCTTATTACACAGCTATTTACTATTTATCATAATATCGGGCCGATTTTGCGAGTTTTGTGTATCGGCCGATACGTGGCTGCTCTTTGCTGATTTTTTTGTGGCATTATTTACAGACAGACTGCTGGCAGCCGCAAGCGATTGCACGTCATGTGACTAAAAACAACCAACCTTTCCATGACAACATCGAAAGCTCGGCCTAACAGCTGATCATAGCTGGACAAAGATTTTTTTCCATTATTGTTCAATTCAATTAAATTTTATTTATACAGCGCTTTTCACAATTGGTAATTGTTTCAAAGCAGCTTTACATTAATAGGACCAGTGAAAAGCACAGAAAATCGACAGATAGCACAACATAATACATGATATAATAAGCAGCTAAATTTGCTGCGGCTATGAATCAACATTATATATATATCTCCTTGGGAGATATATACTGTATACACATGTAAATGGATAAGGAGATTAAGCGGGTTCTGCCTGTTGCCATTGTGTCATTTTTATTATGTAAACTGAGTGAGCAAAAGCGGTATCGGCTCAAGAAAATCGGCAGCCTGTATCGGTGATCGGCTAGGGCAGATAAAACAAAAATCGGTATCGGCACACACAAAAAAATCCATATCGGTCAATCCCTAGTAAGGAGCATTAAATATTGATTTGAAATATTTTACTTGCTCATTTTTAAAGCATGCAAACCCTTCTGCGAGGAAAACAAGTTTATTTTCAGTTTTAAGATAAGATGTTCAGATGTCACGAACACATTATTTGGTTTAATCATTTGTAAATACAATGTCATATATGTTATTAAAAGACATATTTATATTTAATGTTGTGTAATATTAAACTGTACCTGTCAAAATGATTTGCAGCATTTGGGTTACCATGTGATATCAGTTTTGAGCCGTTATTATCTGGAAATAACAAACCTGCAAATGTCACGACTGGCCAATCAGAATTAAGCATTCCAACAAGCTATTTAATAAGCTATTTTAAAACATGGGGATATTTTGTTCACAAAAAAATATTTTGAAGGGATAAAATTATCGACCACAGGGGGACTTCAAAATAAGTGTTGGTTTGTTGCTATTTACATGGCAACATGGCTTAAAAAATAATAACTACATTGTTATTGACTCGAACCCTGGAGCATTTCCTGTTTTCCTGTAGTAATGCCGAGGCATGAAGCATCCCAACATTTCCCTCCTTCACTCAATGGCAGTGCCAAAAAAACATGAGGCTGGGCTTGCCATTCATTAGCTTTACATTCCTTTCAGAAGGCAGCGTTAACTACAAAACAAGGCGACCAGTGTGATGAACTGCATAGCTCTGAAAGATGACAGACGGCTTTAAAATGAGAACTTTATAGAAGCACTGAAGTGAACCTTTTTAAGAGCAGAGAAGATATTTGTGCTAGCATGTTGTCCGGCTGACATAAGAACAGCTGTGCTTGAATAAATGAGGGGGTTACGTTAGTTTTACGCAAGTTTGACCAGCAATTTTTTGCCTTCTGGGTGCTTTGTTTTTAGAATTGATTTATGGGATCGTAAATGACAATGTGATGAAGAAACATGGCTATGCACTAATGCGTTAGGCAGGTTGTCTCTGAATTTCTGCCCTCAAGAACAGTATTATGCTGATTTAGATGTTTTGAATATGTGACGTGCTTGTGAAAACACAGCTAAAGTAATATTTGTGATTTTAGACTTTGTCTTTAAGCCCAGGCTCTTCTCCTGTGTGCCAGTGTGTGGAAAACACTGTTTTTAAACCCCTGCGTATCTAACAACCTCTCTAATGCAAGGCAATGACAGAGTTGCGCATTTTACAAGCTCATGTGCGAGTCATGCGCATTACAAGTTCAGGTGCTAGAGGGTCTCCATGCCGCGCATTCATGTTTTGTAAAGCTATGATTATAATAACTATCGCCATGAAAGCCCGCTATCGGCCATATGTCTGACGATCGTTGATACTCGATATTATCGTCTATCGGCACAACCAGGGCTCAAAATTAACTTTTTTATTTGGTAGCACTGGTGCTCCCAACTTTAAAGAGTTAGGAGCACCAGCAAAAATTTAGGCGCATCCATCCAAAAATTAAAAAGCACCACAACTACAATGTAAATGTTAATAGATTTATTTTATTAAAAATAAAACACCACCACCGGGCTTTACACGTCCCATGGCCAGCATTTAAAAGTTGGTCTTCTATTTTATTTTATTTTTTTGCTGCATAAATTCCTAAATTAATACCCAAATGCTGTTGAAATAGTATAGCAGCAATAATAATTTAACAATTACAGGTAACATGATTAAGATTACATAGAAAATCTAGCAAACACGTAAAACACTGATTAATTGTGACATTACAAAAGTGACCCTAATATAGAAGGCTAATATATATTGGTATTGATAACTGCATTACCAGGATGATTTTACTACTAAATAGGCAATGTTTTAAAAAATACAACAAAAACATACCATAAGCATTGTCGTATTCCACAGCAACATGGACCACAAGGATGTTTGTCGAATGTCCATTCACCAGCGCATGCACACATACACCATCAAACACACTTTGACAGACAGGTCGGTGTCTCCATCAATAATAAACACATTTGTCATGACACGTCTTGTGTTTTTGGCACTTTCGCCATGTTTAAGCAAGGTACGTCTGGCACTTAAAATGTTTTGATTCCGCCATTAACGCCATTTTACAGGATTTACAGTAAACACAGTAAGTTACATTTTCATAGCGGAGACACTCGAAATCTTTAAGCCACTCTCTCTGAAAGGTTTAACGTCAACTCGTATTTTCCGGTGGTGGCAGGCACGGAGCTATGGGCGGGCCTGGGCGGGCCTGGGCCCGCCCAGATTGACAGCTGGCCCGCCCAATCAGAAATGTAAAAAATACTACTCTGTATAGTTAGACATGTATACTACTTTATGTGGTGTAATTTATCTATTGCATGTTATGTTAAAAACAGTAAAATTATAAGTAAGCCTGATAACTATTTAAAAACTATTAAAGCAGTTGAATGTTGCGTTATAATGAAATATTCCCGAGCAGCTTTCAGCCATGATCACTTTGAGAACTTTTTTTGCAAGCAAGTAGAAAACGTATTTTGAATAACAACACGTTATAAATATGTGCTGCGCGCTTTCCTCTCAATAACATAAACACACAACAAATATGACAGCGGGGTAAAAAATAGAAAGAAAACATCTGATCACAGTGATGTTGTTTGATATAGCGATATAGCAGCACTATAAGTCACGCCACGTTTATTGCTACACTTTATACAATATAGCCTATTGCTTTTAAGCAACAAATAGCCTATCATAACAACCTATAAGCCTACTGTGTAATTGAGACATTAATTTAAGAAATGCATTAAAGCAGAAAGACGTAGGCTGCGGAAATATAGTGGGTTCACTTCAATCCACACCACAGACGTTCTTGGTTTGCTTCTTATTTATTAAATCGAGGCAATTGTTTGATCAAACATTGATTAATATTAAGATACAATTTATACAAAACGAAATTCACGTTAAAGAAAGTCTTTCTACAAAACAAACCTCGCAAAATCGCTTGCCCGACGTCCATTACGGGCTATGGCGAATTCCTGTCGGGCTAAAAAAAAATTATGCGCCTTGGCCGTCGGGCGGAGGAAAAAATATTGTAATGTGTTTGCATTCTCTCAGATTTAGTTAGGTAATTATGTTGTATGTAATTCGGCGTCATCTTGTTAGCCATTACTATCCTCACTAACAAGTGAAACTGTCAGGAAATGAAGTGAAAGCTTTAAATCCATTATTCCTTTCGTTCACGTCTGATATGCGCGCTCCTCGGCTCCGCTCTTCACGAGTAGGCTTGCTCTTGTGCTCATCAAAAAGTATATTAAATGTTTATTTATTTGTCATTTCGTTTAACCCCAGAGTCTAACATTATTCTAGCAGTTCCCTTTTTCTTTCTTTATTTAGTAAGTTAACTTAAATATGTGAGAACGAAAATATATTTTTAGTGATTTGCATGAAGAGAATATGATGTTAGAAGCTTCATTTTAAGCATTTAGTAGCCGTATTTATTTAAACACTTTAATAGGTTATTTAAAAAAGTATAAGGTTTTTTTTGGTTCATTTATATTTCCTGTCACTGTGTGCAGGTTCTTTTTTGTAGGCTATGAGAGCCCAATTTTTTTTTACCAAAAAGGCTTAATAAATGTCACGTTGCATTACAATTTAAAGTATCAATAATGTCAAAAATGTGACGTGCAGTTCGGGTGTGTGTGTATGCTGTTTAAATTAGTGTTCTGAAGTTTTGACGAATTTTATAGACTTGTTATAGTTTCTTATTCAAAAGTGACACCCATAGATTCAGGCCCACCCGGACTTAATCCATGCCCACCCATATGTCACGTTCTGCATCCGCCACTGGGTGGTGGAGTTACATTTGAATCCGGATGGTCGTCAAAAAATACTGTAATAACCTTGGCTGTAATCGGCTCGCTCTCGTCATGCTCGCGACGCGTTCGTCTTTTCACATTTCCGCGCTTCACGACAACATGGAATGACTGACGCTCATATTAGCCAATCTGCGGTCTTCATTAAACGCAAGAACTTAATGGTGAAATTTGATTGGTTATGTATCGTTGGAGAGAACATTGAACCTGGGACAGCGCCAGCACGCAGGATCACAATCAACTCGCGTCACAACAAAATGGGTAGTCGCACAAATGCTCCCAAATATATTTTAAGGTCGCACAGATTAAATTTCGGTCGCATATGCGACCAAAATGGTCGCAATTTCGAGTCCTGACAACCCTAGTTTGCAGATGATATTGTGCTTTTATCTACAGAGGTTACCTAAACCTAATATAGGGACCAGAATATTTGTCTCTTTTAGCAGCTATACAGTGTATTTTTAATGCACTTTAGATATTTTAAGAAAGTACAGTAGAGTTGGTGTTATTTGACTTAAAGGTCCCATTCTTTCTGTGTTTTTGAAGGTTTGATTGTGTTTACAGTGCACAATATAATATTTGTTCATGTTTCACGTTTTTTTGCTGATGTCTTCCTTGTCCTATGAAGTCCCTCCATCAGAAATACGTAACGAGTTCTGATTGTGCAGTTTGTTTAGTGTGTTGTGATTCGACAGCAGATGGCTAGATGTCATCTTACCACAGGGCGCTTGCTCACTTGTAGCATTGCACACAATGGAGCATGTAGTTTTAAATGACCATACAGGGCTCTGCACTAACTTTTTGCACTGGTTGCACTGGTGTGCCTAACTTTTTTTCTCAGGTGCACCAGGACAAAAGTTAGGTGCACCCAAATTTTTGACTGCATTGCATTTAACACCACAACATGCTTAATTTCATTATTTCATGCTGTGATTCTTTTTCCCCTTTTTTCCCTATTTCCTAAAAATACTTTTATTACATTGCTTTGTCCCCATCTTTCATTGTAGTTTTAATGATGTGTGCAGGATTTGCCATTGCTGGAAACACAAAATAAGATTTCAGTGTTAATGAGATATTAGTCGATATAGTGGTAATAGGTAAAGGTGTTTCATGTATTTAGGCTTCCTTCTCTTGTGCAAACTCGCTCTGTTTTGCACGCAAACATTTTGTCTCTCTCTCTCTTGTGCGCACAGACTCGGACACTTCCGTGCATTTTGGCTCTCTCTCTTTCGCGCATTTTCTCTCTCTTTCTCTCGCGCATTTTCTCTCTCTCTTGCGCATGCGCACACAGACTCTGACTCTTTCGTGCATTTTGGCTCTCTCTCTTGCGGCATTCGCTTTACATTTGTCCACAACCGCGGCTCATAGTTAAGGCAGTTTCATCGCTTTCCGCACGTCTCCTATTGAAAAAGAACTAAACACTTGCAGTTGCCGCATGGGTGATTCTCACAAAAACTTGGTTTTAAACATGTCAAGCATGAAAATGTAAAAATTGCTTAAATTAACTTTTTAGTCTGGAGTAAATGGGAACATTAATTTAAAAACTTTTACTTATCATTTAACACTTTTTGTAACATAATTAAAAAAATTAGTCCTAAAAAATCTCATTACCGCAACAGTCAGAAAACATCAACACTGACATTTTCAAAATGACATGACAAACCTGAAAGAACATAATTTGGAGATTCTGCACATGCATTTAAAATCAAAGTATTATGCTTCTATTAATTAAATTAACATTTAATAAGCATCTGTTGCGGTAATGATAATCAAAATGTCGTGTAAGCATTCTGACAAGACAATATTTCAAATTAACTGTAAAAAAATGATCTTACCTGGTAGCCATCTTGAAGTAACTGGTCCATGTGCTTGGTCACTCAAAATCAAACTTTATTAAAATTCTGTATGTGTGCTTAAACTGTTCTCAAAAAGTGTTGCGGAGGATGAGAACATCAGGCATGGACACATCATTTTCCTAATTTCTCTTCATTATTATTATACATGAATATTCAGTAAATATTTTTTCTGTCATCTAAAGTAGTCTAGCAAAACATCCATTTATTTTTTTCTTAATATTTTTGTGTTAATTTGATTAAATTACAACATAACGCATGTTCAAACACAGCCGGACACATTGCGGTAATGAGAATTTCAGCAGAAAATGAGACAAAATTTACAATTATAAATTCTTATGTTGAAATCACACATTGTGCAAGGTAGAACACAGTATTGTGTTAATTCTGATGCTTTTTAATGTTACTATATTACACATTTTAAAGCTAAAATCATTAGTGCCGTGGTGTTTCAATGGTTTCGTGAGAATCACCGTCATACCGTGTGAAACGCCCATAATAAGGGAGGGAGGTGTCCTCCGTTCACTATCTAATTGGTTTAGACAACGGTGTATGTGTGTATCTAATGTACATCTGTTGTTGAACCAGAAGAAGACTTTCGAGTTGCGGAGACTTTTTTTGACTGGGCCCACTGGTGCAACCTCAGATTTTTTTAAGTCGCACAATTAAAAAAATAGGTCGCACTTTCGAGCCCTGCCATAACTTGCTCAATTTTCGACCTATGTCACAGCATACTTAATAAATAATTTTCATGAATCATGTTAAAGCATTCAGAATTATAGCCACGTTAATAACGTTTGTAAGAAACCAAACTGTTTGAAAATCTGTAGAAAATTAAGCAAGTTATGGTCATTTAAAAGTACCTGCACCATTAAACACAATGCTACGAGTGAGCGAGCTGTCTGAGGTAAGATGGCCGCCAGGTGATGACGTTAGAGACCCCGCCGTAACACATCTAGCCTTTATACATATCTATGTTTGAGCCAAAGCTAGCGACTTACGTATTCTTGTGGGCGGAGTTTAGTCAAAAACTCTTTTATTGACGTCTTTCAATCAGGAAGTAGAGAGCTCAAACTAGCCGTTCGCTGTAGGCTTTGAAAGGGGAATTCTGTTAAAGAAAATATCGCCTGGCAATGAACTTTGAGCTTTATCATTTTGCAAGTATTATTTATGCTCTAACAGCAACATTACACACTAACTAAAGTTTGCAAAATGGGATCAGGAAGAACGTGACCTTTGATGGTAAATATTGCAGTCAACATAGTGAAGCGTAACAGAGCACTTCCTGTGTGAGTCACGTAAACCTCAGCAGGTAATCTCTTCAACACATGCAAATTCAGCGGTTGCACTGCTGTATTGATACACTGACCTCAAACAGTTTACTGTGGTTACAGCTGCCTGTAAACAGACTATCTGTAAAATTTGCATGCTTTCGAGGATCAGCCCTGTCACTTCCCCTTCGCCATATAACCAGGCAGTCTGCAGTGATTCGGTCCATATTATAACATCTGGAGGAGGAAACAGGCTTGTGGGAATAGGCGGTTGTGTGTTGTCAGGTGCTGTGATTCTATTGAATACAGGAAATACTTCATTAAAACGAAGCTGAATTTGTTTTGTTGACCCCTGTGCGCTCCCAGTACTGCAACTTCTCTCCCTACATCCGTTTTTTCCCCTTTTTTTTCTTATTTTCGCAGAATCTGTGTTTGACTCAGTTTGACACAAGTGCTCTTGTATTTTGCGTATGCTGGGGATAGACATGGGGGTTTGCGGGCGAACTTGTCGCCATGGCAACAACATAGTTTTTCGGCTCTCATAGCCCATGTGGTTGTGCGCTGTCCTCTTTCCCATCAGTACATAGCCACATGGTCTCGGGCCGGTCTCTGTATGAGACTCCTGCAGGACTTAAGGGACGTTTGTAGCCTAGATTAGAGTAACTTTTCTTGCATGTTACCTGCGTCTCTGGTGTTACACGGGCAACTCGTGCTGGCCTGTAGCCCGAGGTACTGCCTTACCCTACATCTCGAACCTCTCTCCTATTTCCAGTGTTCTTGGAATAATTATTGGGCATGAAAATTGGCAAGTGACTGCCATGCGTCCTGGGATGCTGTCAGCCCATTTCCATGTTCCAGTAAAGGCTTTTCCCTGGTTTACTGGATCTAAAACGGTGACTGAACCAACATTGTCATACTTATGAGATAAGCCTGCGGGTATTTGGGGGAACTGGCATTACGATATTTTGATGTTCTGCAGCATTTATTGCCATATAACAAATACTGGGTGACTTCACCAAATTACTTAAAAGAACTCTGTTTTGAGAGGACATTATCGTTTTTCAGTGTAAGCGTAACATTGGCAAAGGCATACAAAATAGTTTTCTTTTGTCTGCGATGTGACTATTGTAGATGCGCACAGTGCATACTGAAATATAGATGCCAAAACAAAATATTGTAAGGGGCATATTTGCTGGAAAGTTAAACAATGAAATAATTGACTGTGTTGCTGTTGTAAGTTTAAAGGGCACCTATGGTCCGATTCACGATTTTACATTTCCTTTGATGTGTGAGTGTGTATTAGTGCATGTAAACGATATTCAAAAAGATACAAACCCCAAAGTAAACAATGGCGCAAGTTATCGTCTCCAACGTAAATCTCCTTTCTTGGACTACAACAAACACATGGATTGTAGGTAACAGTTTACTTCCTGGGATTGGTGATGTAGTAAAGATCGACATTATCTTAATTCCTCCCACTTCGGACTCATCCTGTAAGTTAGCTCCTGTTAGCATTGCATTGTAAGCGAATCTTTCAAACATGGTAAGAAGAGTCACATTTCCCGCGGACGTCAGAGGTATTCAGGCCAATCACAATTTACAAATTAGCTGGCCAATCAGGGACACAGAACTTTTCAAATCGATGAGTTTTGTACAAAATCAGTGCGTTTCAGAAAGAGAGTGAAATCTGGAGATACAAAAATGCACGGTATGTGGAAAATAATGTGTTTTTTTAACCATAAACAACGCGACACATTGTATTATACTAAATACACACAATAACATTCTTTTTAAGCAATGAAATAGGTGCACTTTAAACAAATTAATAAAGAATTAGAGCGGCAATACCTGATCTCATGAGAATTCGTACTTTATTTTATGAGTTTGCTAAATTGTATGAATTTATACGAAGTTAATCATGAAAAAACTTATGATTATTATATAAAAAAAACAATAACGAAACCCTAACCCTGTCGCTAACCCACAGGCAAAACTTACAAAAGTTGTATGCACGTACAAATTAATATGATTTAACCACCTCATACAAATAGCCGAAATATGTACGAATTGGCATGAGAGAGCATTGGCAATTCTTCGTTAACTCTTTCCCCGCCAGCGTTTTTAAAAAAAGTTGCCAGCCAGCGCCAGCATTTTTCATGATTTTCACCAAAGTTTAATGCCTTCCAGAAAATGTTCTTCTTTAAATATATAAACAAACAATATATCAATTGAAGGATCAGACCCCCTGCTTTTAAACAAAAAACCCGTTTCATCCTACCTTCTCTTTTTATCACCTCTCAAATATGGGTAGGTTTCTAGCCTGGGTGCCAGCCGATCTTAGCCCCGCCCACAACAGTTTGAGAAACGGGAAGATCGGTCTGGGGTTTCACCGTTGAGGAGCTACTATGCTCGACCCAAAGCTGGTCGACCAATCAAATTGTCAGAGCGGGCTTTATACGATGATGGACAGATGATCAGTAACGTAAATCAACCACGTCACCAAAGAGCGCGTGTGTTGAATCTGTTGTTTACAACGAAATGGCTGCCGCGGTAGAAATCAGATGTCTGGATTCTGACATTGAGTCTGTTCTAAAAGATATCGACAGAGCATTGATTTTAAAAGAGGAACAGAGAAACGCGAGCAAGGCATTTGTTGATGTTTTTGCCGTCCTTCCTACGGGATTCGACAAAAGTTGTTGCACTTATCAAGTTAAAGAAGCAACTGAAATGGGTATCACGGCGATGCAACTCGGTGTGCACGACGAGATGGATATAATTAGCGGTCGTTGCCAGCTTCTTTTCGGAAGCCCAGAATCGTGGAGGGACATGCTAGGCTCCGATATTTTTCAAGCAAACCTAATGGGTATCGTCGTGGATGAAGTTCAAATAATGTACAAATGGTAAGAGATAGTCTTATTGTATGACTTAATGTGATATAAATGAAATGTTGTAAACATAGTAGGTGTTGATGTACGTTCGCTAACTCAGACTTGTAGTGTGTGTCATTGTAGCGAAAATAACTAGCAGTTCGGTCAAGCTGCAAATACGTAATTTCAACAAACGTCTCACAGCCCGTTGCTCTGATTGGTCGTATGTCTATCCAATTGAGTGCAGAGGCATTTTTCGTTTGAGACACGCCTCATAATTATAGCTCAATGGAGCGGTATCAGACTCAAATTCTGACTAGAATTGAGTATGACAACGTCAGGCTAGTAGGTTTCTTCAAAAACACCCAATTTTGAGCAAAAAGCTGAGATAATTCAATATTTGTGAGGGACTTTTGGTGGATAATAGCGGTATTGCGGAAAGCCGGAAATGCTCGTCATTGGCAGGGAAGCGTTTTCTCTTAATTGACAAGTTATCTCGGCAATGGCGGGGAAAGAGTTAATGTTGCCTCTATATCGCCATCTCTATTTGAAACATGAAATTGCATGCCAATATACATACTTATTTTTTAACGACAAAAAATTATTTTTATTCATTTAGCAGAAGTTTTTATATAAAGCGACTTTTAACACTTTTAAAAAAATTTTACAGTTACCTGCAAAATTGTGCCCGACAGCTCAAAATACGCATCATTGTTAAGCTTGCCGAATACAGTCGGGTTAATTAAGAGCTTCGAACACTGCTTTTTATGTACTTGCTCAACAACTGTTGTTTTATGGATTCCAAAGAAGTTTGAGGTTACAGCTTTAAATAGTTATTTTAAGAAAAATGCACAAATGCCGTGTGGGTCTACTTATAAAGTAAAATTTTATTTACATATATTTAAAATCATTTTGTCTCCTTAACTGCTATACTTCTCTTTCCCCTTAAGACCATCTTCTTTTGTAGTTCTCCTCCGCCAAACCTGCTGTCCCGTCGCCACCTCCTGTGTTTACTTTTATTAGAAAACTGAATCGGAAGTGTGACCGCAGGCCTGCACTGTACCGAATGGAGACTGTAATAGCTGCCTCCTTATTTCTAGTTCATTTCAAAAAATAAAATAGAGAAATTTTTGAGTTATGATTGTCCCTCATGCTGGACATAAAGGAGGACCGGCTCTTCGGAGGAGCATTCAGAGTGATTTAAGAGGATAGAGGATGAACGTCTGTTCACTTACACTAAATAGAGTGAGACAGTTAAAGACAGATATAACAATGGGCGGTGGAGTGAATGTTGGACGGCTGCTGTGATCTTGTGACAGGGTCACGAGAATTATAATTATAATCATCTTTAAAATGATGCTGTTCCTTTAAATCGGCTGGGTTTCCAGGAAGATCTATTAGCTCTGCTTTATGAATGAGTGTGTTTATCAAAAGGATAGCTACAGCCTTGGTGCTGATTGGTCAATAGCTGTTGTTTATTCACAATAAAGCACAGCTACCGAGAATCCTTACATATATTACATAGCAACGTTCTATTACAATTCGCATGCCAGGGACTGTCATCTAACGAAAGGATGATGTTGACTTTATTTAAACACAATATCATTGAAGATATTGAGGTAAAAGTTGTTCCAAGTTCACCTTATACTGGAGCATTGTGGAGTTGTTTTTTAAAGCATCCTTTATGGACTGGCGAAACACAGTACTTACAGTAGAGTACAGTATAATAATACAGCTGAAATGGAAAATACATTTATATTTATTGGTCTCTTAATAAAACAAACAAAGGAGAGGGACATTGTTGCTACAGAGTAGGGCTGCACGATTAATCGTTTTTAAACCGAAATCGCGATGTGAATGGATGCGATTTTCGAATCGCAAGAAATGCGATTATTTCGATTCAAAACTATTAAATATAACAATCATTTAGTACGCAGTTTTTGACAGTGCGCTTCATGCGCATTTTACGTTTGATGCAGTTTAGACCAATAGAGTGCATGAACACTGAGGTGCTGACTACACGTCATCACACCATTTGGAAAACATGAGCGCGAGCAGCAGTTCAACTCCTCAACAAAGTGTACGGCCATATGATTTCCGCGATGCGGAAAACACGGACAGAATCGCGAAATGCATACAAATGGAATTAACTGCACAACGCGGAATGTCATGAAGTTGGCAGATTTTGGATTCAGTCATTTTAAAAACGCATTATAACTCATTAACCGGCAAATGAAAGGACAGAAATGCGCGAAAACATTTCCCTTTTGTGTAATGTTGGACTTAAAGAAAGGTGTATATACGTCCGTTTCTCGTCATGCATCGCAAACAATGACAAGCGCCTCATCAGACTATAAGCAGGTTTCATTAAAGCCCGGAACACAGCAGACGAAAGAGGTACATTATACTTTCTTGCACGCGCACATCTGCACCGCTTTGAATATTTACAGGCATGAGGGTTCATGAAGCGCGCACACAGAGAGCAGTCAGCACACGCGTGATCACTTAACTTAAGTTTTCTTTCTTGTCTAAGTGAACATAAACAGCTGGATGTTTATCAGTATATTGAAGCAGAGCAGTTTTAAAGCTGTCTTGTGTCTTAAAGTGACAGTAACCTGGTGCTTTCTGTGTCAGAAATGTTTATTACACACCAAAAATTAAAATCACTCCTTACTCTTAACTGAACAAGCTTCTGCAGCTCCACATTTAAAATCCTACAGTGAGGACTGTGCAGTCTTTTATTTGTATTTTTTGCTTATGTTAAATCTTAGATTCTAATAACTAATATATTTACATTTATTACAGATGCCTGAAAAGTAAAACAAGATGAGTATAGTCTTATGATTAAAAGAAAAACTAAACATTTGCTTGTCAGAAGCATTATTGTAGTGACAGCCAAAATACATTGGCCTATATGTTATTTTAAATAAAACTTTCAAAAAAAAAAAATTTAAATTGTATTTTTTTTTATGTTCTTAGATTAAAAGTTTGTCTGCAGAATAGCAAAGTCCTGCAGACAACTTGGTACAATGTTTAAGAGGTTTTAAATAAACAGTAGCACAGCATCTTTCTTTGGTGCTATTAAAACCACCACAACAAACCTGGATGTACCTCTTTTATTATATACTAATGAATCGCACTTTAAATCGCGAATCGCAATTTTGATCAGAAAAATCGCAATTAGATTTTTTCTCCGAATCGTGCAGCCCTACTACAGAGACCAATATTATTGTAGCCTTAAACCTTGAATGCATACACGTTTTTCATACCAAACCCTGCAAATATTTACCTTCAGACATTCTTTCTTTCTATGATGCACTTCATGGTCATAGCCAAAGAACAGGCGGATTTGTGTAACAATGGCAGATACGCATTTTGCCTTTTTGAGAAAATAATTTGCTATCTTACTGATTCGAGGCAAAGAATATTCTCAGTAATGTAACACAAATAAATTAGGTAAATGTAAACATTAGGGCTCCATATTAACTAACTGCAACTAATCGTTTGCAGAATAAAAGGTTTTGTTTACCTCATATATGTGTGTGAGTTGTGTATAATAATTATGTATTTATAAAAGAGATTTACGTTGGAAACAATAACTCACATTATCGTTTACTTTGGGGTAGGGATGTTAAATCGGTAAAACGTAACAATTGTCGAATAAGCAAGATCATGCACGTGTGTGCGGCGCATGCGTAAAACACATTCATCTGGAGAAAAAATGAAGCGAGCGCTCAAAAGTGAGAAAATAATTTGCATCCTACTGATTCGAGGCAAAGATATTCTCAGTAATGTAACAAAAATCAATGAGGTAAATGTTAACATTAGGGCTCCATATTAACTAACTGCAACTAATCGTTTGCAGAATAAAAGGTTTTGTTTACCTCATATGTGTGTGTTAGTTGTGTATAATAATAATTATGTATTTATAATGTGTGTATATTTATATATACATAATTATTATACACAATACACACACATACATGATGTAAACTAAAACTTTTTTATGCAAACGATAAGTTGCGATTAGTTGTTATGCAGCCCTAGTTAACATAAATAAAAGTATAAAGCTAAAAAATTAATTTGATCTTGGACAAATACATTGAAGGAGTTCATCGGTGCCTTCTAGAAACAATCGAGATATAAAAAGGATACGAGATACAAAACGTCAGAGTTGAAAATGAGTCATGTACTCATCGGATTTGTTTGGAGTTACAACAGAAGCTATTCAAACTTGAGAAATGTTTTGAAAATGTCATGCTACCTGCTGTGAATCAGAGGTCATTAGAGTCAAATCTGGTTTTAATAGTTCCCAAAATAGGCTTGGATTTTGTTTTGATGAACTTCCTATAAGCCAGGATTCTTTGTGTTTTAATGCATCCCTATATTTGGATAAGATGTTTTTGTGATGGGGAAAATCCCCTTTTCATGTTGGCATTCGGCAGCACTCATAATTTATGATTGCACGGCCAATGAAACTTTTCTGTTTCGTGTTACTGCTAAAGTTTTGTGTTATCGCAGAGTTAAAGTGCACCTATTTCATTGCTAAAAACGTTATTTTGTGTATTTGGTATAATGCAATTGCATGTTTATGGTTCAAAAAATTGGTTGTGATTGGCCTGAATACATCTGACATCAGCCGGATATGTGACGCTTCTTACCATGTTTGAAAGATTCGCTCACAATGCGATGCTAACAGGAGTTAACTTACAGGCTAAGTCCGAAGGGGGTAGGAATTATGATAATGTCGGCCTTGTCCATGTCAACAAGCCCAGGAAGTAAACTGTTGTCTACAATTTGTGTGTTTTTTGTAGTCCAACAAAAGAGATTTACGTTGGAAAACAACAACTCACATCATCGTTTACTTTAAGTTAGGGATGTTAAATCAATAAAACTTAACGATTGTCCAATAAGCAAGATGATGCACATTTGTGCGGCGCCTGCGCAAAACACATACAGCTGGAGAAAAAAATGAAGCGAGAGCTCAAAAGTTAAACTAGCTATGATCACAACGATGCTCAATGCCAAACACACAAATGGTCTTTTTAACGTCATGCTGGCTGCCAACGCAATGAAATGGCATCCGCAGTGAAACTGATAGGGTTCGATACAGAAAATGCGATTTTAACAGACGGTGAGGATCCTGAAAGCAAAGACCTTCTTCAGGGAAGCCTGCAAGATTAGCATAGCAACGCTGCTAACGCTGCTATACACAGGGAAGGAGACCAGAAGCCGTATTTAATGAACAGATTAAAATGTAATCTTAAATTCTGGCAAAAAAAACTGTCAAATGTACATTGTAACTGAGTGTCGTAACACTCTGAACACCATATATCACTGATCATATATCACTGGCTGAGGTGCTACATGCTAGCCAAGTTGACTGTTGCGTGTTTTTCAGTGGAAGGTTGCCATCTTAATAATATAAGCATCTTTGCTGAAAGTACGCCGCAGGTCTTAGCTGAGGTGATGATGGGAAAAGTGCCCTTTGTGTGCTTCTTGGATGCAATTACCAAAAACGGTGTATCAATCGGAAAGCGAGGTGAAAAACTACAAAAATAACACTTGATGATAATGAAACTTTTATTTTGACTTTTTATGAATGCATGGACTTTCATGCGACTGATGCAAAGTGCCCATGTGAGGTGGAGTTATACACTGAGTCTATTAGTCATTATATTTCATTACGAGAAAAGTTTAAATAGATGATTTTATCAAAACACCAACTACATTGACTCATTTTACAAACCCACTAGCATGTTATTTAGACAAAATAAAATATTTAAATTTGCGCAAGGAAGCTGTTGTTTTATGCACACTTTTTTAATTGGCTATGCCACTGACAAAAAAGGCTTATAGCATTATTACTGTTAACGAATATTCGATTGATTGATTGATTGATCGTTAATTTAAACGATCATCGAATATGGAAAATTGCATTAGATTGACCTCCCTACTTTGGGGTTTGTACCTTTTGCATATCGTTGTACTAACATGAACATATACTTGCACACCTAAGGAAATGTAAAATCGTGAATCGGAACATAGTTGCTCTTTAAGCATTAAAGAGTAGTTTGTAATTTGACCCATTAAAATCAGTTCAGCTCTCGATAAAGGTGATTTGGTGTTGTCTATTTGTTGTGTTATAAAGCATCATTGTGTTTTGATTTTGGGCCTGTTGTACACATCACCATGTTTAAAGGTGATCTGCATCATTACGAACTTACAGAGAGAAACATTAATTTTTTTTTCATCTCAAGGATTGTACAACATTATTGCTGAAGTTTTGCTTCGTGTGCAGAAAATGAATGTTTCTTTTAAAGAATAAACTTGAAGGTACAATGGGTGAATTGGCTGATTTTTGTATTGAATGGGTCTGTTTTCATTTTTAAACATCTCAATGAGGCAGATACATACACCTATTTTTATTTCCAATAAAACAGTAATTAAAGAGATCACAAATTCTTTTTGTTTTGCTGAATACATAAAGATATTATGAAATATGTTAATAATCAAACAAATCTGGGGCACCATTCACTTCCATAATTTTTTCCTACTGTGGAAGTCAATGGTGTTTGATTACAAACATTCTTCAAAATATCTTCATTTGTGTTTAGCAGAACAAAGAGATTTAAGATGATTGTGGCGTGTTTGATAGTAAAGTTATTTATGGAAGTTGAAGTTATTTATGACTGTAGTTCTGCCCCCATTAGTGGGTGTTTCACCTGAGACTGAAAATTCAATCATCATTTGTAAAAATGGACTGATTTTGTTTGTTGGTTTAATATGAGAACACACATGCATGTGTCCGTTTGCGGATCAATTGACTTCCGCAGGGGTGTTGAAGAGCTTCTGTCATTTTGTATTGGATGTCTTTGAAATACTCAACAAATAGACCTTTTGCGTGTTTGCAAACAGAGATGACGTTTTTTGTTGATGTGTTTTCAACTGGTGGCAGAAAGTGACAGCTCTGCAGTAGCGGTGTGAAGTGTTTTAGCATGAAACTGTGATTTTTATGGATACGGTGTTCTGTCGAAGTCTGTTTCCCCAATGTTTTTCTTTAGTTTAATGTTTCTTATAGCGTTTTCACCATGTTTCATTTATTTTGTAAGTTTAAATGGCTTGGCTACTGATATGTGTGCATGTATGTAATGTACATGTATTGTTCTTTAGTGGTAAATCAATTATTTTTACAGTATGAATCGCTAAAGTACATATAAAAGCATTAATATCATGTTTTCTATATAATATCATTTATTAAATATTTTATAATTTTCCTGTTTTCTATTATTTCTTCCTTAAATTTATAGCATACGTGTTTGTTATAAAACTATTATGTTTACATACAAATTAATTTGTATAAGACTGTTTATATATTAATAACACTTTACTCATGTGTGTGTGCTATATTTATTAAGTATGGAACATTATAATTTTAGGACAAACATAAAGAAGACATATGTAGGGTTCACACAAGACGCGGTAGAGGCGGAAAGCGCGAGTCATTTACATGTTAAGTCAATGCAAAGACGCGATTACGCATCCTGCGGCGCGGTATGTTAACCAATCAGGACCTTGCTGTACTAGTGACGTGATTACAGGAAGCGAGCAAAGTCTCAGCGGAATGTCTTAAAATGAGTTCATAATATCAATAATATCACCATTTATTAAAGGATAATTCTGGTATTTAACACTTTGAGTCTCATTTCTGGTTTGTTTTGGATGAACTACACTGCCCTACAAAGCCAAAGCGCAGTAACTACGCATTTGGTCAAAATTGAGTTAAGGGTTAAAATGGGCTTTGCGAGATCTGTTGTGTCTTGTGACAAAGTCTCCTGGTTCAATTTTGTCCCATTTCAGAGAAACATGTGTGCCAAAATTGCAGTAACATGTTTGACTGGCTGGTGTAAAAAACTTTAAAGCCATTTTTCTCAGTTTCAGTGTTTGCGTAGATACTGCACTTAGCCTTTGGAGGGCAGTACAGTGATGGACACAGAAATTTTGACAATGGGTGTGTCTTGACTTTTCGACTGATTTAGAAGCGTCTCTTGACTGCTTCAGAATGAAAGTCAATGACCATGCACAAACATGTCATTAAAACAACACTTAACGTTCATTTTCAAAACTGTACTACTCACCGAGTGGTTCGTGGTGTTCGTTGATGATTAAAAACAAATATATTGGCGCAATGTATGATTTCAATCCGTGTTATTTGCTATAGTGGAACTATTTTTTCAGATAGTCGTAGTCCAACAAACTGTAATAAAACGGTAGCTTACTTTCAAAATCAAGTTTATTTATAACACTTACACCATCCAATATGTTTTTTCATCAGCAGAACAATAAAGAAGATATTTTGCAGAAACCCCAGTGCTCCGTCATGCAATTCAATAGATAGTCCCCCATAACTCCGTGTGACATATTGACGTCTTGTGAAGCAAATCAATCAGTTTTTGCAAGAAACTGAACGTTATTTACAACACTATTAGCGTAAATGCCAAAGTAGGAGGCGTGCTTTCCGTTCGAGGCGATCTCTTCCACTGGTGCCGTTTGGTGGCTGTTGGCTATGGATGTTGGTCTCTCTGCGCCACCTATAGAGCGGGAACATGAAGCGCACCTCCTGCTTGGCAAAAGCTCTGCATTAACGCTGTAAAATATTTATATATATATATTCGAATCTCAAAACTGAAAATCGAATGTCAACCCACGGAACGAATATTCAAATATTCTGGTCCAGCCCTACAAATATGGGAAAAATTTCTTCTGAGAGAAACCGAGCGAAAAAACTACAACCACATGTAAACAGTCCCTTTTCTGTTTCCCGGCGGCGGAGTGATATATCAGCGAGCAATGAGTCTTCCAAGAGAAGTCAATGGAATTTTACAAAATGCCAAATAAAACACGACAGAAACTGTATTTCGCTACACAACTTGTTTTTAATCATCAACGAACACCACGAACCACTCGGTGAGTAGCACAGTTTTGAAAATGAACGTTAAGTGTTGTTTTAATGACATGTTTGTGCATGGCCATTGACTTCCATTCTGAAGCAGTCAAGAGACGCTTCTAAACGAGTCAAAAACTCAAGACATGACCCATATTTCTGTGTCCATCACTGTAGTTCATCCAAAACAAACCAGAAATGAGACTCAAAGTGTTAAATACTGGAATTATCCTTTAAATATTTCATAATTTTTCAGTTTTCTATTATTTCTTTTCCCCTTATATCATGCGAATGAAGCGAGTAAACTCAAATGTTCAAGCGCCCAACTACATGCGAATAGCTCAACAATTATATCGAATCAACAGGCACGTCGTGCTTACTAGCTAGCAGCTTGCTCAAACAACAAAATCACCAGCTAACTTCAAGTTTGCAAGAACTATAGACTAATACAATAACATGCTTAAATAACCCCAAAACATAAGTCCAATTACAGTTCTCACGTACACCGTTTTATCAACTGGCTATCCTCCAGACGTGACGGACCAGGTCTTTCTCATTTCGGTCGTGTGGCGCGCATGCATGCTCGCGGTGTGAAGCGCGTCCGCGCTATTCTCCGAGATGCACTTTTTATTTTTGTTTTTTTTGGACGACCATGTTAAAGGTAGGGTAACAGATTTGATCCTGAAACATTTTTTGTTATGCTGGTTAAAAGTCTCCTTACATCCTGATAGCAATCACTGTGTTAAGTTGTTTAAATGTATTTGTAGAAATTTATGTCATCTGTGAAAGGCGTAGGACCAAAAAATGTTCAACAAATCATAGATTTCGGTCCGAACGGACGTTTCCATTTTTGTCCCTCATACGTAAGCATAATTTGAATGCCCACCGCGCAGCGAGTCCACGCAGACACCATACGTCATCGGCGCGTTCACGTGCGCTCACCTCCTGCCTGTAAACAGTGAGAACAGCAAACTTTTCTGCTAAATTGACAACCTACACAGGAGGCACAAAACTAAAGGCATCTTTTATAACAACAACAGCAAAAACTGCCTGGATCAGCAAGAGCAAAACCCCAAATGAACATCGGTAACTTTACTGCTTTACCACGAGATGCAAACAGCTGCAGGACGCAAAGGGTCTGAAAGAGTCGTTGCACAGTTTATTTTGGTAAGGTAGGTACGCGATATGTTTGTATTGAGATGGATTCAGATATTCTACTTTGATGAAACATTGTGTTGCTTATGAAATTTGTGTTCGTTTACGGATTAGCGTAACGATATAGTTACTACGTCTACACAACCGAACGTGTGCTTAAACTAATTCTGATGTAAACCAGTTGTTTGGTTATTTCGGCAGTGTTATTCGACTTTGTACTGCAAAGTTGTCTCACTGCTGAATGAGACATGAGATGTGACCGTCTGATCTGTGCGTGTTCATGTGTTTTGGAAGAGGCGTGACTTTGGATGGCGGTTTGACTTGAGGGTGGGATCGGGATTTCATTGCTAGGCGGCTACCGTTAGCATTTTTCAAAATGTGTTACCCTACCTTTAAGGCGGTAGGGTTTCCCAAATGCAAAGTGCTTCGGGAAACCCTGGTATTTGTGCATAAAGGATGGAAGTGAGGAAAGTTTTGTTTGTGAATGAGGTTTGTAGTTTGAGGGGCCTAGTAGTTCATCCAAAAATGTCAGTTTTGTTTTTATTTACTCCCGAATCCTGTAAAGCTCTTTCATTGGAACTAAACAGGACTTGTTTATAGATGAGTCTCTAGATGGGTTTCTTCCTCCTGAGGTGATATAAAGTGTGATTTCCCCACCACAACCTACACAAAGGTTTCATCTCCCTTTGCTGTGGCTACAGTTGTCGCACTGTAGATAACGGAAGTCGACATAAAAGCAAATCTGACCCGGTTTAATTTTTTTTCTCCACATTCCTGATTTTATTATGGATGATTCATCTGTAGACCAGAAAGTTCCATAGAAAGTTTGTCAGTATGAGGGTGGGCTTGTGTGTCCGGATGTGTGGGTAAGTTCACATGTGAGACGAATGACAGAAACCCTTTTGAAGCTGAGACCCTGTACTTGGGATTACAGTGCTTGTGTTATTTATTCAGTAATGAGGGTTTGGGACTTTAAGCACCTAATCCTGTGAAGAAGTTTGGTCCATAACATAACAGAAATAATTGAAGACCTCAGATGCAAAACCCTTTAAGTGTGTCTGACGTGTTTTTTTGTAAATGAGCTCTTAATAGATTCTGCAAACAAACCGGTATTTCTGAATGGCCTGATGCCAGGATTTAGTGGATTTGATGCAAAAGCACGGCTCAACATAAAGGACTGCCCGCTGGCCCGGGGCAAGCATGAGAGACGTTTTGGCCAGTAGAAAGTATTGTCACTTGCCCGATCAGGCCAGTGCTTAGTCACTAAAATATTTTTTCATCAATGTATATTATTTAACATCTTGGAAGTAGACATTTACTTGGGTAAAACACGACGAAAGAAACAATGCAATATTTGCACAATTTGGTGTCAGTTTACACGTTCGTTGGAACATGTTTGTTGTATATGTATACAATTATATTTGACTTTTGAATTATTATTTTTAAATGTGTGACACATATTGGTACCTCAAAGGTAGTTATTAGTTCCTTAAAGGAACACGCTGACTTTTAGGGATTTAGCTTATTCACTGTATCCCCCAGAGTTAGATATGCCCATACATTTTCATCTCTTTGCATCCCGTAACTCTGTCTGACGCACCCACCGCTAGCCTAGCTTAGCACAAAGACTAGAAGTGAATGGCTCCAGCTAGCATACTGCTCCCAATAAGTGACAAAATAACGCCAACATTTTCTATTTATATGTTGTGATTTGTATAGTCACAGCGTGTACTACTACTACACCCAAGTAGTAGTGCTTCATCGTCTGAGAATATAGTTCCCAGTATGTATACAGTTAAAAGATGGCTGTCTCATATGACCTTGCTATTGTACATGCTGTGACTATACAAATCACAACATATAAATAGGAAAATGTTGGCGTTATTTTGTATTGGAAGCAGTATGCTAGCTGGAGCCATTTACTTCCAGTCTTTGTGCTAAGCTAGGCTAGCGGTGGGTGCTTCAGATGATAAAGGTATGTATGAACTTGTCTAACTCTGGGGGATACAGAGAATAAGCTAAGTACATGTGATCTTTTGAACCTGGCCCTTACCTTTGCCCTTTTTCCCCAGGCACGGGTGAAAGCGGCAAGAGCACGTTCATCAAACAGATGCGCATCATCCATGGCACCGGTTACACGGACGAGGACAAGCGCGGCTTCACCAAGCTGGTGTACCAGAACATCTTCACGTCAATGCAGGCTATGATCCGGGCCACAGAGACCCTGAAGATCGGCTTCAAGTACGAGCAGAACAAGGTGAGAATGGATAAATTTTTAGATTGTGGTAGATGGGTGTGATTTAAGCTTTGTGTGTTAAATATGTCATGGCTCTTCATTATTTTTTATTAAGACTGAATGCACACGTGGGTTAGGGTTTTTACTTTATTGCCATAAGTGAAACTGTATATTGTCTAGGACCGCCAATGGATAAAAAAAATTCCCAGAAAATGAAGCGACAGGCTGATGTGTAATTATTTCTCTCTGTTATTTGTGTGAATGACACTCATACTGTAAATTTATTCAGTAGTGCTCTTCACTCATCACATTGACACATAACAACAACAGATATTCATAAAAATGCTTGCTGCGTTGTAACTACACACAGTTGAATCTTATTTTCACTTTTTTATTGTTTAAGAAAATTGCAGCTATTAGAATAATGAACTTTTGATGTTTACTATGTCTCTATTTTCTTTACATACATTGTGTCTCATATTTCATCTCCTTACTGACACATACCATGCAAAATCCGTTATTGTGGAATTATCCCACATCTTTTAAGTTTTTCCAATTAATTTAGTTCGGGGCTCTCAAACACAAACTGGCTTGGGACCACTTCTGAGTTTAACATCTCGTCGGAGGGCTGTTTTAAAAAACGCCACGAGAGTGCAACCTCCCAAGCACCGCTGGTTGGCAACTATAAGACTTAATATAATTTAACGGATGAGTTACGAAAAAATTAGGGCAAAATTAGCTATATAGAGTAGACCAAAAACACTTCTGCTGTAAAGTTGGGCATTTTAACATAGGGGGGGTCTATGGGATTGACTGAAGTCGGCCACTAGTGGACAGTCAATGAATATCAGTTTAAGTCACTTCTGTGTTGGCTTCAAAATAAAGAAGGCTGCCGTTTTGTATCCCTCCTTATAATCCTCCCTTGCTTTTTTCTCAAACTCTTGGTTTTCCCTGAATGGCAGGCGAACGCTATGCTGGTAAAGGAGGTGGACATTGAAAAGGTGGCATCGTTTGACCATCCCTACATCAACGCCATAAAGATGCTGTGGTCAGATCCGGGCATTCAAGAGGCATACGACAGACGCAGAGAGTACCAGCTGTCAGACTCCACAAAATAGTGAGTTTTCAACTACCGCATTATGTACACACACCCATCTACACCCATCTACATTTTCTTTCATACTTATTTTTAAATCTGAAAGGATAAAACAGAAGAAATTCACTTGATGTT
The DNA here is from genome assembly GCF_027580225.2 of Misgurnus anguillicaudatus. Lineage (NCBI taxonomy): Eukaryota > Metazoa > Chordata > Actinopteri > Cypriniformes > Cobitidae > Misgurnus > Misgurnus anguillicaudatus. The sequence goes on along the minus strand of NW_027395276.1, from coordinate 1,437,244 downwards.
AAGCACATGCTATTGTTGTCTTCTGTCAGCATGTAATTGACATTGTAAAAGCATAAACATGATTTAGTGAAATTGGTATTACGAGTGATACAGGCTATTTTTGCCGGATTGGGTATCGGACTGACAGGACTGATCTTGATTTGATAGTGTGGTACAGTAAAGGACAAAGTGTTATAATAGATAAAACACACAATAACAGTATTTTAAACATTATTTAACCGATTAAAACAGCTCAGTAAGCCTTTGGATGGTTGCAATACGTAAAATATCTCTTCACTTTGCGTTGTACTGTTTATGAACTTTCCATTGCGAAACAAGGAGTTTAAAAGGAGTTCCCAGTGAGTTTAAAACTGTGCTTGAATTGCATTATTCTGCGTCTGGGATGCACATGAGCACTTTTGCGTCACTAAGCATTAGGGGTGGGCAATACAGCCTCAAAATTATATTATGATAATTTAAGAATTTTTGCGGTAATGATATTTATGACTGTATAAAAAATTATGGAAAAGTAAGGGCATTTTTCATCCAATGAGCTGTCACTAGTCCCTTTCACACATACAGTCTTTACTGGTAATTTACTGGTAAATTGCAGTTAACATGTCATGTGTGAACAGAACCTTTCCGGTAAATCAGTGCTCCCAATTTACCAGTAAGACAGGTTGTAAGATTAACGGTAATTTGCCGGTAAGCGCTGTGTGTGAACGAAAAATATAGCGTTACCGGCATTTAGATGACGTCAGACCGCGCTGACAGATCAGAAAGCCAATCAGAAAGTTTTTTATACAGGTGACGCGGTTTCCCCCAGACTGTTTACGGACGTTTCCACACACATGTTGCTTAAAAGTCGAGCACACCTGAAGTTAACATCCACATTTCTTCACCAAAGTTGTTTAAAACAGCTTACCATCTAATTGCCAAATTGCCGACGTCCTTAGCACACCATCTGTGAAGCCTAATGTGCAAACGCGCAGGTTCCGTTTGTTGCCGCCTAAAGCTTCCGTTTGCCACAGATGTGAAAACAACAAAATACGGACCGTGGATATTAAGTCATAACCCGCCGTTTACAAATACGACACGGACGGAGCTCGCCGGCCGCGCGCCACAGGTAACTTCCGCTTTCTCTCCGAGTTTACCGGTATTTTGATACTGATGTGTGAATGATGTCTTACTGGTAAAAAGACGGAACGTCACTGCATGTGTGAACAGCACATTTTTGTATTTACTGGTAAATTCATTCTGGTAAATTCATGGTAATTTACCAGAATTACTGTGTGAAAGAGGCTATTGATGACAGACTACCTAATTCAAAGTGTAAATCCATTGTCATAAGTTGGCAGAAGCAGAATTAAATTGCAATAGTAGTGACATGATCACCCAGCATGAGTTAAATGTAAATAAAGTACAAACTAGAGATGAAATGGTATAAAAATTTACATCAATATGACACTCTCACAGATTTTCAGTAATTTTCACAGATCCCAGTAACTTAAAGGGATAGTTTGGCCAAAAATTATATTAATCCCATGATTTACTCACCCCCAAGCTGTTCGAGATGCATATGTCCATCATTTTTCAGACAAACACATCAGAAGGACTTTGTTTATCATCGTGGAGCCGTTTAGATTTATTTTGTGAAGGATGGATGCACACTTTTTGGACTTGAAGGTCGTGGACCCCATAACTTCACATTTGATTAACTGAAAGATCTAAAACATTTTCTAAAATAACTGAAAATGTCATTGTCTGAAAAATTATGGACATATGCATCTCGGACGGCTTCGGGGTGAGTAAATCATGGGTTAAATATCATTTTGGCCGAACTATCTCTTTAAGTCATTAGCTAAAAATTTTAATTTTAAAATGATTTTACATGTAAGTGTACTTTTGTTCGCATAAGCCTCAAATAAACAACATTAACATTAATCATGGCACATTTGGGGTCATGAGATAAATGTTAATCCAGTTCAGATAAAGCACAAGTGAATAAATCAGATTTTGATTTAAACACAGGCAGCGTTGGGGGTAACGCATTACGTAATAATATTACTTTCTGAAGTAACAAGTAAAGTAACGCATTACTTTATAAATATACACATTAATATTTGTATTACTTTTTTTAAAAGTAATGCGAGTAACTTTTCAGTTTAATTAATTCAATAAAAAAATAAAATAATTAAAGTGAACATATCAATGTAGAATTACGCACTCTGTGTGCGTGAGCGGGAACAGTTTGAGTCAGAAATGGAGATGGCAGGCCAGAGCTTGACATTTTTGCGATCATAAAAAATACCTCCAAGGCTGAAAGAGATCAAGCTTCATCCAACCAGGAAAAAGTAACGCAAAAGTAACTTAAAAGTAATGCAAGTATTACTTTCTATGAAAAGTAACTAAGCAATGCAATTAGTTACTTTTTTGGGGAGTAACTTAAAGGTTTTGCAGAGGATTTTCTTTTTCTGGGTGAATCATCAAGATTATTGGTCCTCCTAGTTGTCAATCAGGAGTGTTGCGCAATTGCATTTTTTAAAAAAGTGGAGAAGGCGATTATTTTCTAAAATTCGCTATACTTTTAAAGGAACAGTATGTAGGATTGTGGTCAAAACTGGTACTGCAATCACACAACTGGTGGCCAATACACAACATGACAACATAAACATCAGTTGAGGGCTGCAACTCCACTTTTTAAATGACAATTTCCTGGCCAGACACTGTTGTGAGTGATATAAGTATTTGAAATGGAAATTATTTCTTAATGTCTAGTGACATATCAGGGCCATTTTATGTTTCATTGATATAAGTTTCTTACATACTGTTCCTTTAATATTGTAATGCATTACTTTTAAGAGTAACTTTCCCCAACACTGAACACAGGAGAAATCAGCACGTCTTCTGTCTGTGTCTATGGTCTGTGTGTTGTGAGAAATCGGGTGTACTTTAGGACCCAGGAGCGGATGACGCGCTCGCGCCTCGCGTCAGTCGCTGAAGCTTTAAACTCATCAGATCACATAATTTAATGGAAAATCAATAGAAAAGATGGATCTGTCTAATTAAATATTAAGTAAATGTGCGTCAATACAACTAGAATGTGAACATTTTGGGGATTTAAATTCAGTCGTTAAAGTAAGTTACTGTCATCACAGTGGGATCAGTTTAACAGTAACTAAAGTAATTTGCACAGTGATGCTCGGTTGAGTCATTAGTTTACTTTTTGGCCGCACATCACCCGCTGCTAGTATCTCCTCCTCGTGTACCTTTACAGCTTGGTTGTCCTTGTGTTGCTGACATGCTGCTTGTGTTGTTACTGTGCGCGTTAGGGAACGTAAATGCACCATACGTCATTGCGTCGCTATATCATCGATATCATGATTTGACCTTTTTTTATCATGTAAAAAATTATACCCGTATTATCGTGAACAGTTCGATATGGCACACCCCTACTAAGCATTGGAGCCTTTGATATTGTGATATATATATGAAGAGTTTGGTTCCAAAACGCAATAAATCCATTTTGACAAATTTCGGTAAAAACGTGTTTCCTATACCAAGAAAGTGACAAGATGAAAACCACTATTTTCTGTTACAAACTTTCACATAGCATCTTTAGGTTATAAAAACATAAAAAATTCAAATCCATAACTTGATTTTCAAAGATTCTTTTTTCCACAAAATGCAATAAATCCATGACCGTTTTTTATTTCAAAATGCTATAAATCTATTAAATCAATGTATAAATGTGCATTCATCTTTACCATTTTATATTTTTTAGTTCACTAGTGGTATGCAATGACTAAAAAAAATAAACATTAATGGCATTAACCAAAACACTTTGTTATATTAAGAACACATTGCTGCGGTTATACTTGACGTCGTCTCTTTACATTTTCACAGCGATCAGCTGTAAAATGTTTTGGTCCCGCTCGATTTTCGTTGACTTTGAGTAAAATAATGTAATGTTTTCATAAGATCCTGTGGGTCAATGTTTTAGCATGAGAAGCTTGATGCTGTCTGGAGAACAAGCAACCGAGTGCCTCTCGCGGAAATTATTAGATGTTGATGGCTTACGTTTCTTTCCCGTCACAGAAAACCATCACAGGTTTATCAATGCCATTAAAGTATTATTTTGTTTTGTTTGTTGATCACGAAGTACAAAGTAGATGAGGAAAACTAGGACTCCGTGTACTCAGCGCGCCGCCATTGTTTGTTTACATTGCGTGACTGGTGGGCTGTAATACCAGGAATGGATTTATTGCGTTCTGTAAAAAAGGAGGAGTGGCGTTTGTCGCATTTTGGGAAAAAAGGGAGAAAAGATGACAGAATATCACAGCGGGTATTGGATTTTGCGTAAAATTAATTATTTACTTTTAAGTACTGACCTGATATAATACTGATTTTGGCAGTAACTCATTTTTTTCAAAAATGGCGTTTATCGCGTTTTGGAACCAAACTCTTCATATATATATATATATTTTGATATATATTTGACTTAAACATTTTAATCAAATGTAATGTTTTATGACCCTGTACAATTTCTGAATGGGTTTTGAGTCCATCAAGCTTGTATTTCTGAAGCCAGATCTAACAGAAAAGCTAGGCGACAGTGAGTCTCGTCCTATTTCTTTTGCTGGCCTAATAAAATATGGAGGCAGTCCTGTGTGAATTTCACCCAATTAATACACTCAAATCCATGAGGCTTCGGATAGGTTAAAACATTTTTGGATGATGATGATGTGATTGGCACCCCCTGCTGGTTTAATGGGGTAATACAGATCACATCATTAACATCAATTTTTCAAATTGGAAATGTTATAATAATACATGCTAGACTTTTTAGCTTATTGCCCTAATAAGAAAAGTGCAGTGTTTTGCGAAATATTTAACTTAAAAAAAAAGAAGTGAATCAGAATAATTTTTTAGGTGCGTGTGTGCAAACTAGATTTAAGGGCAATGGGCCCGTTCACACCTGATACAGAATATAGAGTTAACATTCTTAACTTGTTTATTTAATCTTACTGACATACATCAAGAGTTCAATGTTTTTATTTAAAAACACTTTTTTTATTTTCTTCCAATATGATCAGTGGATGCCCCTTGCTAAAATAAGTGTACTGTAGCTATGATACACTGTACTACTGTTTCAAATGTATATTTTTGCATGAACCATATTGTTTTACATACAAATTTTAGGTATAAACCATAACCATAGTCTACCTTCATCGGATCACACAAAAAATTGTACTACCCTATGTATAACCACAGTGTAGAGATCCCTTATTATATCTGTTAACTGGACCAAACCACCTGCTTGTAATGTTTATTTAATAAAATAAATAAACATGTGAAGGAGTTAATCATGTTTTACTCTCTTTATCTGTCTTTTCCTGTAGCTATCTATCTGACCTGGATCGTATCGCTGAACCCTCCTACCTTCCCACCCAGCAGGATGTTTTGAGGGTTCGAATCCCGACCACAGGGATTATTGAATACCCATTCGACCTTCAAAGTATCATTTTCAGGTAGAGGACACTAACCAATTACTCGTTATCTTTTGTGTGAAATTTGGGAGCTGAACTAGAGCACATTTTTTCTTAGTCAATGTAGGTTAGAATTGAGAATGCATTCATGTGAGATATTAATATTTTCCCTGAATTATTCTTGAGACCTAGCAAGTATGTGACCTACAAGGATTGAATTGCATGTCTGTGTTGCACTTAAATTGATATGTTGTCTTAATTGAGCCATCTAAACTCACAAAACAGATTTCATCTTATCTGGAATTGGGTGAGAAATGCTAGCTTGGCCTGAATGTCATTGGTTAGCTTTATATATCTGAGGGTCTGTATTATAGCTGAAATTGCAACAAGAAATTTGCTTATAGATAATTTAGCTTGACGTTCTTGAAGACGCACCGATATATTGGCCAATAATCGGTATCAGACCATAAAAGCCATTTTTCACAGCTGATAGTTTAAAAACAGCCAATAGTCATGGCCGATATATCCTGTTTATCAAACGGGAATAGGAAAATGTAATGAATTTTAGGGCTGTCATGATTATGAAATTTGGCTGGTGGTTGATTGTCTAATAAATTGTGGCGATTAATTGCCTGTTTTAGTGCTTTGACAATTATGACGATTAATTGTCTGTTTTATTGCTTTGACATTTAATTCTCATACATTTTTTGTGTTTTTTCATGAAATAATTTTTTCACACATTGTTGTGATTATTTAAATTAAATATTTTGCAAGCTTTACCTGGCAGTAAATATTAATACGCATAACACATATTTAAAAGTAATTATTTAATTAATATATCTTTCAAAATTCTTCATAAGAAATAAACACAATAAATAGTAGCTTTAAATAGTAGCCAATCCTGCTAAGGTCATATTAGTACTGGACCGCACATGTCTGTAGTGGCTGCAAAAAATAAATTCCTGCAGCTCCCCCTTGTGTTTTTCAGAGAGATGTGCAATCATTGCGGTGATCTGAGATTATCGCGAAGAGGTCAAACAATCGCGATGAGACGATTATTTAATCATTGTAGCAGCCCTAATGAATTTGAGGTCAACAGTATTACAGCTCAACAGAGTAATTGCATTTTTATGAAGGAATTTTAAGAGATCAGATTCAGAACGGTTATCAAAACATACACAAAGTTTAAAATTAGTAAATTGTCATTTTGGCTTCAGTTTTTTTTTTTCATAAATTGCAGTGTTTCCCATACATTGATTTATTTGTTGTGGCACACCACAGAATCAACACTGGCCCCCACAAATAGAATTTTCATGATTCCCATTTATATTTTTATTTCACTATTTAAAACAGCTTAATTCGGCTTAAAATATAATTTGATATATAATACAGATCAAATACAGATACAGATCAAAGAGTAGAAGTGAAACATTTCAGGTGCCAAGACTAGATCAAACGCAAACACAACATGATGACATCACATATATGCTAATTAGCGGGTGACGTCATCACCACCACAGTCTCCTCAAAATCCTGTGGGAAACACTGAATTGGGTAAGTGCGCATCTAGTGGTTTTGCAGATTAACATAAAAATTAATCAGGAACACTTTTTTATGCAAATGCTTTCACTTAATTGACGAGTTAACTCATCAGTGGCAGGGAAAGAGTTAGTGTTCAATTATTATATGAATAAATAACATTCAGAAAATTTAATCTTCATTCAGTTAATGCAAGTAAATGGAATGACCAAACTATCGGTATCGGCCAGTGTTGTTTATGGCAGCCCTTTTAGTTTTAGTCTTAGTCTTTAGGACAAAAATGCTTTTTAGTTTTAGTCACATTTTAGTCACTTATAAACTTGATAATTTTAGTAAAATTTTAGTCGACGAAAACACAAAAAGGTTTTAGTCAAGTTTTAGTCGATGAAAACGCAAAAAGGTTTTAGTCAAGTTTAAGTCAATTTTAATAAAAATGTTTAGTTTTTTACAAATTAATTTAGGTTAAAAAGTATTGGAAATGGGCTTAGGTTTGACAAGTAGATACATGTAAAACCTTAAAGTGACACCATGTAATTTTTCAACCTTCATAATAAATTTTCAAGACCCTTGTGATAGTACATCGACTTTAAATAGGTTGAATGACATGTCTACCATAGCCTGACGGGGTCTGTATCACTTTAACTCGTATTTTAAAACTTAGGGTTTCTGGTAGTAACCAGAGCACAAAAAAAACTACAAAATTCGACTGCTTTACGGCATACGTCACTTCCTCCACACAATTTGTTTTTAACGTGAATTTTGCTGGAGGCTTACTTAAGGAATGTAGAGAGCAGCTTCTATTATGTGACTCTGTGGCACAGTCTTTAGTGTCACGGACCTATGACACGGGCGACCCGGGTTCGATTCCCCTTTAAGGCAATTTTTTTATATAAACTCTTGATTCATACATAAATGCGATCTTCTTTATAAATGACGGCGATTATCTTGCATATAGTTCCCTGTATTCACATGCGGTGTTCGCGTATTTACCTTTCTTTTACTGTGTCTATGATATTTACATTCCAATCCAGGATGCAATAGCAGTCAAACTTGCTCAAACTCACAAAGTGTAAAACCAAACCCTATTCATTCACCAATGAGATCCGAGCGTTTCTCTCTTCTCTCTTCCTCATTTGCTGCGTTCCGCTGTCACTCGCGTGACGTATTACAAAGCGGCAGCCTTTAGGTCTGCTTGGACCACATCGGTTTACTTGGATTTGGAACGACAATTTTCACACAAAAGAGAGGAAAAACGAGCGCCATTGCGGAAAATCCTGGTGGCGAGGGAGAGAGAGAGACGATGCAACAATATTTGTTTGGGAAAAGGCAAGGAAATACTTCTGGTCGTTTTTCAATTGGAAGGCTGCAGCCTCCGGAGGTCAAATATGCAGGCTGCATACGTCATCAAGCCTGGGTTATTAAGGTAAACTGAGCATTACATTCGCAAGTCATAAGCATACTGCAACAATTTACGATTAACTAAGTATAATAGTGAACTTTATAATTGTTAATATTCTTGATGACGTATGCGGCTTAGAAATACGACATCCGGAGGCTGCAACCTTCAGACTGAGAAATGGCTTCTGCCACGACGAGTTCCTCATCAGAAAGTTGTAACATGACTGCGTTTCTCCCTGTTGTCTCAAAATGTTGATCATTTAGCGTTTTAAATGTTTAGTTTTTAGTTTAGTTTTAAGGTTGGCCAGTTCCTTTCCTTTGCGACAGTGCTGCGGCGCTTGTGAGCTCTAGGGGCGCTAGAAGTGAAAAATACGTGTCTAGCACCCCCTAGTGGCCAAAAAGTTTCATGGTGTCCCTTTAAGCTTACCTTGAAATGTGTCACAAGCCAATTGTCGAGTAAAATTGAATGTATATGATATGTTAACAGCGTGTCTTGTTAGTTACCTTTAAAAAAAATATCAGCATGATGAGCCTTCAGGCTTCAGTTAGTTTTGTAGTTAGTTAGTTTTGTGCCCACATTTACCGTTGTCTCCCAGTATGCATTCCGTTTTTCTTTCTGATGGATTATACTGAAAGTATGTCCATAAATCATCTTGTCGTTTCCGTTTATTGGCGTCATCGCCACCGTCCTTCGAACTCACCACAGCTGCAGGTGTGTTGTTGTTGTGGGATATCTGGTGCGCAATCTAACGCATTTCGTTATTGTCAGCGTTGACGAAAACAACACTGGTATCGGCAGATATAGGTCTAAATAATCAGCTATTGGTATTGGTGGAAGATGTTATATTGGTGCTCCTTGAAGCATTATTCAGTGTGCAGACTTTAATTGTTTTTCATTATTATGATATGACCTCACATACACTTTCTGAGATCACTGTTGCATGCCAGATGATATGAAAATTCATAAAACCATAAAGGAGATTATTTCTGCCATATTGACTCAATAAATGATTACCATCAGCTCTGTGGTTTTTAATCTCTTAAACCCTCATGAACCTCGTGGGGAGCTTGCCGGAAGAGTACCTCCCAGAGTTTTTGAATCGCTTTTCTCCCGCTGTCTTTTCGCACGTCTCGCACCCGCCGCTTCTGTCTGTCCTCTTGCCAAAGTTGTTTGATGAGTACAGAGTGAATGTGGAAGCTTGTCCTACATTAAAAGCGCGTGTATGTTCAGAAGTAGGTCACCCAGCCTCTGGCCAAAGGAAACGAGGACGTTTCTATCTGGAGGAACTTTATTTTAAGCAGCCAATCCTACAGGGCTTCATTAATCAAAGGCCCCTCTGTGAACTGCTGGATCGGGGCTCTGACGCCACTAGGAGGCGCTGTGGTCCCTCAAACCCCAAATTACTGTCGCATGTTCATTCTTCACTGCTGCTATGTTTCTGAAATCTAGGGCTATGGCTGTGTTCAGAATAGCATGCTACTTTTATGCTTGTGCATACTATTCTGATGACGAAATTTGCATCATGCGCACTGTACACGGACCCTCGCGTATGCGTAAAAACTGAACCATACTTCTAGGTAGGGCTGTGTAACAATGAATCATGACTAATCGTTTGCAAAATAGAAGTATTTATATATAATATAAATGATATAAAAATTTATATACACATGCAAATTTTCTTCAATACTTTTACTTACATATTTATAATACACAACACACATATATGATGTAAAAAAACTTATTTTGCAAACGATTAGTCGCGATTAATCGTTATGCTGCCCTAGCTTAAAGGAATATTCCATTTTCTTAAAAGAAAAATCCAGATAATTTACTCACCACCATGTCATCCAAAATGTTGATGTCTTTCTTTGTTCAGTTGAGAAGAAATTATGTTTTTTGAGGAAAACATTGCAGGATTTTTCTCATTTTAATGGACTTTAATAGAGCCCAACATTTAACACTTAACTCAACACTTAACAGTTTTTTCAACGGAGTTTCAAAGGTCTATAAATGATCCCAAACGAGGCATTAGGGTCTTATCTGGCGAAACGATTGGCATTTTTGATAAGAAAAATAAAAAAAATGCTCTTTTAAACCACAACTTTTCGTCTAGATCCGGTCCAGCGCGACCTAACGTAAATGCGTAGTGACGTAGGGAGGTCACGTGTTACATATATAAAACGCACATTTGCGGACCATTGTAAACAATAAACTGACACAAAGACATTAATTAGTATCAGTTGACATACAACAACGTTGGAACGGTCCTCTTTCAACACACTTGTAAACACTGGGGAGGAGTTTCACGTTCGTCCTCTGTGACCTCTTGACGTCATGACGTATTGCGTGGGGTCACGCTGGCGCATCATGACCGGATCTAGACGAGAAGTTGTGCTTTAAAAGTGCATTTTTTTTTTCTTGTCAAAAATGACAATCGTTTCGCTAGATAAGACCCTTATGCCTCGTTTGGGATCATTTAGGGTCCTTTGATACTCCGTTGAAAAAAACTGTTACGTGTTGAGTTAAGTGTTAAGTGTTGGTGTCAATTAAAGTCCATTAAAATTAGAAAAATCCTGCAATGTTTTCCTCAAAAAAACATAATTTCTTCTCGACTGAACAAAGAACATCAACATTTTGGATGACATGGTGGTGAGTAAATTATCTGGATTTTTCTTTTAAGAAAATGTAATGTTCCTTTAAGACCTTTGTACAAAGGATTGTTGCTTTTAAATACTGTTTTTAGAGTTTTTCTTTGTTGTATGTAACCAGCAAAGGATTGGGAATCCCATTTTATCATTGCAAATAAACATTACATTAATTTTTTATGAGACTTACAAATGTTTGTACATAAATTCGACATAGTCGAAAATATAAGTGCATATATTTGCATGTTAGGTTTCTATTGCTTTAAATTGAATGACTTCCTTATGATTTATGAAACAATGAAGCAAACATCATCTCTGTCTTCCTCTCTTCAGAATGGTTGATGTCGGGGGTCAGAGGTCAGAGCGCAGGAAGTGGATACACTGTTTTGAGAATGTGACGTCCATCATGTTTCTGGTGGCTTTGAGCGAGTATGATCAGGTTCTGGTGGAGTCGGACAACGAGGTGAGTAACACCTACGCCTTAACACGTGACATCATGGTTGCAATGGCAAAACTTATTAAAATATACATTTATCTGATATACAGGTCCAAAATCACATGTCTACCTTTTAGTTGAAATATTAAAGGGATAGTTCGGCCAAAAATGATATTTAACCCATGATTTACTCACCCCCAAGTTGTCCGAGATGCATATGTCCATCATTTTTCAGACAAACACATTTTCAGTTATTTTAGAAAATGTTTTAGATCTTTCAGTTAATTAAATGTGAAGTTACGGGGTCCACGAACTTCAAGTCCAAAAAATGTGCATCCATCCTTCACAAAATAAATCCAAACGGCTCCACGATGATAAATAAAGGTCTTGTTGCATAAATATCTTGCATCCGGTAATCCCGCCATCTTAGACTCCTCTGTATTCAGGAGAGACTATTAGCGTAGTGTACGCACTTTTCTTAGTGACCTATGACAAATTCGGAGGGCGGGGACACAGAGCAGCAGCAGAGTAACCTCCGTACGCTGCGTAAGCTCTCATCCTGAATGCGGATGCGACTAAGATGGCGGCATTACCAGATGCGAGTTATTTTGGTTTATAAAGTTTTAAATGTGGATATTTCTACAACGAAAGTGTGCGGATTTCCCTCAGAAGGCCTTTATTTATCATCGTGGAGCCGTTTGGATTTATTTTGTGAAGGATGGATGCACACTTTTTGGACTTGAAGGTTGTGGACCCCGTAACTTCACATTTGATTAACTAAAAGATCTAAAACAACTGAAAATGTGTTTGTCTGAAAAATGATGGACACATGCATCTCGGACAGCTTCAAGGTGAGTAAATCATGGGTTAAATATCATTTTTGGCCGAACTATCCCTTTAAGATGCAAATAGAGAATTAAATCTGAGCCCTTATTACATTGAGAGTTAATCGCATACAAAATAAAAGGTTTTTTTTTGCATAATATTTGTGTCTTATTATTATGTATATTTAAACAGAAACACACACATGTATACATTTCAGAAATGTTTTATTTATATATCAATTTTGTTAATTTTTATACGCACGTGATACACGTCTGGATCCGAACCTTACTTCTGGTTTTGTTTTTTTAATGGTTGCTAAACTGATCTCTTGAACAAATGCCTCGTCGAAAATAACAAATGTTTTGGTTTCCTAGGTAATCTATGTGTTGCTTTTTGCTAGTTATATAAATAAACTACGTTTAAAGAACTTTGTTGTTATTTATTCTTAGCGGAGTTTACCGGAAGTTACGTGCGGACCGCGACAGCCGCTCGTTTATGTTGTTACTGCTGAAACGTTCTATATAAAAAATAAATAAATTTAATACACATGTAAATGTTTCTTAAATACATACATAAATGTGTGTGTATTTATTTATACATAATAATTACACACAGCACACACTGATATATTATGCAAAAATGTTGTATGCGATTAATCGCGATTAATCCTCCTCCACCCATTTATGATGCCAGTTGCACTACCAATATAAAAACAGCAGTATATTTCCAGTTGGAAGATTTAGGCATTAATTGTTACTAACACATTACAAATCGCCTGGTGGTGATTAGGGCTGTCACAATGATTAAATAATCGTCTCATCGCAATTGTTTGACCTCATCGCAATGATTTCAGATCACCGCAATGATTGCACATCTTTTTAAAAAACACAAGGGGGAGCTGCAGCACCTGTATAAACGAGACCGTGGGGCGCTTCTTAACTGACAGTGTAACGCAATACATTGCAAAGCAATTCAATACAGTTGAAAAAACAGCATTTAAAGAAATGCTGCAAAACTTTGATAAGCAGTTTGAACTGCCAGGTAAAACATTCATTTCCAAAACAGCAATTTCAAATTTACGGAAGTGAAGGATGCTCCGATCAGACAATTAATCGTCATAATCGCCAAAGTCCTAAAACAGACAATTAATCGTCATAACCCCCGCAATTAATTAGGCAATAAACCGTCGGCCAAATTTCTTAATCGTGACACCCCTAGTGGTGATTCATATCTCATTTGACAATGAGGTTAGAAAAGTTCTAATTTGCATTTCAATTAAATAGTTCACTCTCGAGTTCTAATAATATTAGCAGAAATGTCAATTTTTATTTGGTTTCTAAAATATTTGAAAAATGAGTGTCTGATATAAAAAGGCCTTTATTCATACAGTAATGATCACATCATACACTAAAGATGCTCTCATGGTTCTTTTTAGAATCGTATGGAGGAGAGCAAGGCTTTGTTCAGGACGATAATCACATATCCATGGTTTCAAAACTCCTCCGTCATCCTCTTCCTCAACAAAAAGGACCTGCTAGAGGAGAAGATCTCTTACTCACACCTGGTCGACTACTTCCCTGAGTTTGATGGTACGTCTTCTCCTTAAATTACCATAATACAATCAGATTTTTCATCTTGATTGGGTTAATTCAAGCTGTAACAAAACATTTCTTTTACAATGTTTTTGCTAAAGTATTTGTGTGAGATGTCTTATACAACAACGAGCAATCTTATACAACATGAGCTTATAAGTACAGATGCACCAATATGAAATTTTCCAGCAATAGCCGATTATTGAGACTGATATCTGCCGATACCGATAGTTTGGTAGTTATATTAACTAAATTCTGAAGACTAAACTTTCTGTATGTTATTCATTCTTATTACACGGCTCTCTGGAATGCTTGATTCTGATTGGTCAGTTGAGACATTTGCAGGTTCGTTCTTTTCAAATAATAACCGCTCCAAAGTAATAACGCATAGCCGGTACTACTTGTACGAGTAAAATCGCTCCGCGCCAATAAAGATTACTGTTTGGCGCCATCTTGTGACAAACACTGGACAACCACAATTAAGAATGGAAAATTTTGACATTAATTTTAACATGTACAGAAAAAAAACAGGATAGAAGAACGAACAACGACAAGACACAGAGAGCTTACTGAGACTGAACTTGACAAAATAGAGCTTGACAGCTACGAAGCCAACACACAAAAAAATACAGAATGGGTATTAAAACTTTTCAAAGACTGGCTAAAGAGAAAAAAATGGAGACAGACAAGTATAAAGCAGAGGATCTTAATAAGGTATTACGATCATTTTATGCATCTGTGCAAAGTTTCGCGGAAGGATAAAAATGTTAATTTAAACAAAAAAATGCCAATAAAATGTTTCAAATTCATATTCATGTCCAGTTTTTATTCTTAAGTGGCAAGTAGCCGTGTAATAAGCGGGATAATGTAGAGGCAGCCGGTAGTTATCGGGAAATAAGCCCCTTCAGTGTGATACAAGACCCTCCGCTTCGCGTCGGTTCCTGATCACACTGTCGGGGCTTATTTCCCGATAACTACTGGCTGCCTCTACATTATCCCTTACATATAATGACCATTAATATTGAACATTAAACTAGTGATGTGTTATTACATTTTCTACACAGAGAGCTCAAACTTATTGCATTTTCCTGTTCTCTTTTGATTGACAGGATGTTTCCTGCCATGACTATCAGCTGTTTTTAAACTATTGGCCGATAATGTTAAAATTGCTTTTATCGAACGATACTGATTATTGACCAATATATTGACGCACCTCTACTTAAAAGAATGGCACCAGAATTTATTGTCATAAACTGTTTTTGAGGAGCGTGCAAGCTGTGCAATAATTAATAATGTTATACCACGGGTCTGATGAATGCTGTATTCTGATTGGCTGAGAAATGTTTAGTGGGTATGCATTAACTTCTGATAACCGCACACCTATCTTTTCAAATGTCTAGACCGACATTATCATAATTCCTCCCTCACAGCATGTAAGTTAACTCCTGTTAGCATTCCATTGTGAGCGAATCTTTCAAACATGGTAAGGAGCGTCACATTTCCGGCTGACGTCAGGTATTCAGGCCAATAACAACGTACAGATTAGCTCGCCAATCAGGGACACAGAGCTTTTCAGATCTATGAGTTTTTTTAGCAATGAAATAGGTGAACTTTAACACACTGTGTGCCACAGTAAAAATGAGTTAAAATAATTGGTTCAATCATAAAAACGATCAGGATTTTACCTAGGATTGTAGTAGGGGGGAATATCTGCCCCAAATCAGCCCAATTATGTTTTGGTGTGTGCCGTGCAAAAAAGACAGCATAATATGAAATTGCCCAATGTGTCCAGAGCCGGGTTTCCCAAAAGCATCGTAAGGCTAAGTAGATCGTAAAAACGATCGTACGAATCCTCTTAGAATTACGGGCTGTTTCCCAAAAGCTTCGTAACTTAAGTTGCACTTGAAAATTGTCGTAGATCTACGAGTGCTCTGGAGTAATCGTTCATTCATAAGTGCATCGTAAGACAACAGAGTTACAAGGTCACCTACAGGACAACCAGCAAATTGCACTCCTGCAATGACTATAATGTAATGTTTTAAATGTTTATTTATTTATTGGGTTCTTTGTTTATTTTATATTAAATATATAATATAATATATTTAAAATTCAAATGAGAAATCAAATTTAAATGACTTAACATAAATTAATAAAGAAGGAAAACGTATTTTGTACAAGTTGGTAAAAGTTTTTTGTATTTTGGTAAAAGTTGGTATAGCAAATTGATAAATGGTTCATACCGATTGCTGCTAAAATTCATCTAAACATTGTTTTGAAGGGAAATGGCATATAATTAAAGAAACCAAATAAATATTTACGGTACAATGCAATAATCCATAATAATAAATAAACATAGATAATAAACAACAAATAATAATAATAATCTAAACTATAATAGAAACGCAGAAGGCATTTCCCAGTGGGACGAGTCCTAACTAAATGCGGAAAATAATATTTAATAAATTATTAAAACATTTAAAAAGTCATTGAACAATAATGAAAATATATTAGAATATTAGTGCACATCGGCTGAAGATCATTAGCCTAAACAAGCTTCTGCTACAAATTCGAGTCATTCTATTGGTGACATTTCAGCACTTGACAAATGGATAGCGACTCGTAAGTAGCACTTAAAACCCAGCTGCAAGCGATCGTTTCACGTGCATCTTTGGGAAACGCACGTAAATGAACAACGAATGTTCGTTAAGTAGCTCGTAGAAAGCGCTCTTAAGAGCTAAGTTCAATCGTTATCAGGAAACCCGGCCCAGATCCCTTTTTTGATCTCTTCAGATCTCAGTGCCGCATAACTATCATCAGATTGTGAAATAATTGTAATGTATGTCTTCTGTAGATCAAAACAAGTACATTTAAAGTATTTTTTAACTGCATAATTCCCATAAAACACTACTTGTAATCCTGAAAGGAGATCCATTGCTGTTACTATGGAAACAGGAACAGATCTGTGGTAAGGTTAGATAAGTAAATGTCTTCATCTCAGAGCTGGTTGGTTTATTTCAAGGTTATGAGATAGGAGATCATGTTGGGTTTTGAGTAGAGGTCTTCTCGGGTCCAAAGAAATGTACCCAAACCGAAATGACCCAAGTCTCTTTTTACCCGAACCCGAGGTAATTTTATATATATATATATATATTAGGGCTGTCAAAATTATTTTAACGCCACTAATTTTATTAACGGAGATTAACGCAACGCGCAATTTCTGTTTGACCCTTGGTCCAGCCCATAGTTGAATGAACAGAGACGCAGACAAATGTGACTCTCTCTAAATGAGTAAAAGGTTTTCATAGAAATAAGAACATTAAGCAAATCGTCTACCAAATCCAATGCTCTAAATGCTCGTTGGACATCTGATATGATCTTTATTTATACGTCTGAGAGGTGTAACGTTACCGTCCTCCTGCGTCCTCCTTATGCTTAATCTTCTACAAAAATGCGTCTCAATTCATTTTGGTTTCGCTTTTATGCATGACTTATAAAATAGACTGCAGGACTTGCTTGATCTTAAAATAGTCATTAAGAGAGTCATTAAAGTTCGGTACCTGATTAATGTTAAAGAGTTATTAAGAGCGACAAGACTCAAAAGCGATCCCCTCACGCTGACTGACTGACATCTGAAGCGCGTGCACACAGACGCGCGAGTGCGCGACCCGGATATATAGACATCTACACAAAATTACAGTTTTACAAATATCTGTTTTTATAAGAATTCACGCAGGTAGGATCTATAATCTGTTATGTCTTAAGTAAATGTTTGGTTAACTGTTGGGTAAAACTATCTGATGTGTAACATTATATTAGATCACTTAGATTTTAAGCAGTCTGTCACAATGTCAATCAAACAAAAGGAAAAAAGTTGATGATGATGTTTTTGCTTTGTGTGTGCTAAATCTATTAGTTTTACCAGTGATTTTAAGGTATTGATGTGGTAATATAATGTATGGATGTGGTAATTTTTGTGGTAATTTGACTCTTTCAACTTCAAACACGTGTAGTTCTGTCATATTTTGTTATATTTCAACAAATCATGCATTATTCTATGTTTTAATAGAGAATGTCAAAATGTGAACAACTATTTTTTTTTTTAAATTTGCTAATTCTGACTTAACTTGCCAGCACAGGTCACAAATAATGCAGCAGCAAACAAAAATGGAGAAAGAAAAATCTTCTTAAAGGAAAATTCGTATACAAAACAATGGCTGGTGATCCTGTTAAAAATGTAAACAGGCTGTTGTTAACATACATTTGCATAAAGCATCTATATATGTATATATGATTAGAATATTAAAAACCTGAAAAGTGTTAAATTAGGGTAAATTTAGAATGGATAAAAATGTGCGATTAATTTGCGATTAATCGCAGTTAACTCATGAAATCCTGCGATTAATCTAGATTATTTTTTTTAATCTATTGACAGCCCTAATATATATATATATATATATATATATATATATATATATATATATATATAATTTATTTTTTTATTTTTTTAAGAAAGACCCGACCCGAGACAAGCCTGAGAAAATTAGACTCGAGTCCCTTTTTTTAACCCATCTGGACCTGAAAGTAAATGGCATCGACATGTGGGCAGTCTGCAGCCCTGCAAACACCAATCAGACAAAAAAGAATAAAATTTGAGGTTTTTCACAGGTTATGGAATTTCTGAAATATCATGGAATATCAAGTCAGGGAATGGAAAAAAACTATATAAACATATATGTTTCAATATAGGTTTTGATATAGGTTTTTAATATATGTGACATAAATAAAATTGGCCGTTTTCCTATATTATATGTACATATATGCACATATATGTTAACCTATATATTGGTAAAATTATTAAAATCTGTAGCTGCTAATAAATGAAACATAAATAAAGGTCCAACCAATGACAGTCTGCACCTGGAGGAGCCAGGATTCAAACCTCCAACCTTCCGATCACAAAACAAAACGCAATCCCACCCGCCACTGTTGGGATTCGAACACCCAACCTTCCGATCATTAGACAACTCGCTCTACCAACAGTAGCTGTTAAATTGTAAACCATTTTGTTATACATGTCCTTCTTTTTTCCACTATCTTCATACAAAAGATAGACCTTGTAAATGTTTTAGGAAACGTGCAGACATCATGACTTTTCTCCCTGTAATTGCCATACACTCTTAAAACGAATGTGTTAAAATAACACATCTAATGTGTTGTCCTTAACTTAACACAACTCTGTGTTATTTTTGTGACAACACACTTTGTGTTGTTTTAACAGATCTTGTCCCTTTTCTTTATTTAAACTCAAAATCAAGATGAAATGACACATAGTGTGTTAAATAGGATTAACACATCCTTTCATAGAGTGTAGTTAAATTCCATAAAATGCCAATTACATGTGACACCAATTTCATGTGTTTGCACATACATAAGTTCTTGCTTTTTTTGTTAGTTCTTAGTTATTGCCTTGATAATAGAAAATATGAGCTGGGCATGTATGACATTTGCCAAAGTGAGATATGAGCTACAAAATGACCAGATCCTGCTTTATAGGAGACATAACTTGTATGTATAGGGCTCATATGTGGATATAAAGAAGCAATACAGGAGACCTATATGGCCTGTATAGGCACATATATGCACCTCAATTTTGCATATATGCAGCATCAGGGGTTAAATTGGGATTTGTTATGTGGGGGGGGCTCTGCGGGGAGGGTACTTTAAGGGGTAACATGTTTAATACTGATGACAGCAAAGCCAAATTAATCAGTGGCGGAGCCAGAGGGGTGTCCAGGGGGACACTGGACACCCTTGACACGTCACTGGCCACCCCGTGTGCCACCCCAAATTTAATGCGCTACTTTCACTTAATCGCTATGTTTATTTTCGACGTGCGGCAGCGCAGCACATTGTTAAAAACCAACATTATGAATATTAACCCTCCCTGCGGTCGCGGCGCAAACTCTTTATTTTTCAATCACTGCGCAAAGAGACTTGGATTACTCTGCTGATTTTGGACATACAGATATGATTTATACATCATTTAAAACGTTCAAGTGTTATTTTTTTGTGTGTCTATAAAACTGAATGTTGTGCTTTTCACAAAATTAAGAAAATATACATAATGCGCGTTCTGTTATCTCTCCATCAGTGACGTCTTTTCAAAAACGCGTCAGAAAAATTACTGTAACTTAACGAATACTTTTCATACCATCAGAAGGTAAATCAATGGTGTGTTTTAATGACATTCTGGACCTCTGATAGGATTTGATAAGTTTCAACTTTAAATCTGTGCCAGAGATTGACCACAAATATTTTATAAAGAGTGTCTGAATTTTAAATTATGCAAATCTATGAGTTTGACACCCTATATCCATTTGTTGCACATGCCATTATGCACAATTGATCAAACTTTAAATGAAGTAAAAGGAATCAACCTCCTTGAATAATTCTATATGCATAAGATAGGCTACCCAAAAAGATTAAATTAACAAGAAAAGGTACAACACACAGTACTGTATCATCAACATGTCTAATAAATTAGCAATAGAGATTCCCTATGCTGGTCAGCAGCTAAAACAATCGTAAGGTTTGATTTGTGTAATCAAAATACATAAATGTATTAAACTATACAATGAGTTATATGAAGTGTTATCCAGTTAACATACTGTAATTAGATGAGTGACATACATACTTTAGTCCTTAACACGTTTCTAGTCTTCTACTAAGTTTCCTCAACGTGGGCACCATTATTACCTCTCTCTCTCTCTTTCTCTCTCTCTCTCGCGCTCTCTCTCTCTCTCTCTCTCTCTCTCTCTTGTCTCTACAATGTGAAATGATCCTGTGTGAAAGCGCGTTCTTGAAGTTCCTGAGTTTTTTCGCTCGAGTTGCATAACTTGCGCGAAGACGCGTTTAAAAGGAAAAGCGCGTGTTTCCGCGGCAATTGCGCCGCCCAATTCGCGTCATTTGCATCGCCCCGTGCGAGGACGCGTCTGATTGCGTCTTTGCATTGACTTTGTATGTAATCTATTCGCGCAAATCGTTGAACTTGCGTTGGTGAGTATGCCCCATAAAGAATGGAAACACATTATTCCCTTCGCGTCAGTGCACACGCACCAGCGCAGCGAGTACACATGCACAAGCGCAGCGGGTACACTGGCACGAGCAGAGCGAGACCTTCAGCCTATGTGCCGGAGCTTAGCCCCGGACGGCCCCGGGCCAATTTAAACCCTGTGCAGCATATATATTATCATATATGGGCATATATGCTGTATATGTGCAGCATATATGTGCATATTAGCTGCATATAGGTTTCATATATGCGCATATATATTATTATATATGTGCATATATGCTGTATATGTGCTGCATATATGTGCATATTAGCTGCATATATGTTTCATATATGCGCATATATATTATTATATATGTGCATATATGCTGTATATATGCAGCATATATGTGCATATAAGCTGCATATAGGTTTCATATATGCACATATATCACCATATAGGTTCTTTCCATATCAGGAATTCTTTATTTTATATAATTAATACTTGATGTAAAATGTAGTCCGCTTGTTAAGTTTTTGAAAATATACATACATGGATACAGGTCATTGAAAGTGCTTAAATCTATTTTATGGAAGAAGTTTTCTATTAAAAAAATCCATATAATTCCCAGTGTAGTGTAGGATAATATCTTAAAAATTGTAGACTTTTTAATCACACTTGCTAAACTGTTCGCTTTAAATGCTTAGGTCTTCTGTATGCAAATGTGGATTCATACCAAAATGCTTTTTTGCATTAAAATGTTCCTGAGAAGGGAACGAGACGCTGTGTCTCCCTTGCAATACTTCCTGCATCCCTGTAACGCCGTCTTTGGCAATATTTCAGATAGCGATATACTTCCTGGCTCCTGCGTCACCCTGTCTTTGCCGTTAAGCCTCACCATTGGTTGAATTTGATATACACATTCAGACACTCTTACCCCTGGACAGTGTTGGGGGTAACGAGTTACAAAGTAACGGATTACAGTAACTACATTACTTTTTTGGGTAACGAAGTAAAGTAACGCATTACACTAATAATATTGGTAACTACACTACTTTACTAGACTATAGGAACGCGCTTTCCTGCGTTACCCAAGCAGTGTTTGCCTGGGTGTATTTAAGTGGTGCGTGCATGCGTGTCCCTGTACGTGTGCCGTTGCCATAGAGATTGATTTGACGGAGCTGCTGGTGCAAAGGGGAGCGGGAAATGAAGACGGAGGGTTTCAGCCACTGGGGCGATATTCACATTACTTTCAGCGTATTGCTCGAAAGGACAAAAATATTCGTGTGAAATGCACACTATGCCCACACGACAAGTGTCTTTCAACTGCTGACAACGCGATGAGCAACCCGTCTGAGCATTTGCAAGCCCAGCTTAACTTACCGGTCAGGGATCGAGAGGTCCGAACCCGAAGACGGAATTAGGTAATGAACCTCAATCGAGTCAGAGCCAGAGCATAATTCTTTTAAAGAAATTATTTGAACGTAACCCGAACAGCAATGTCGCGTGCGCTCAATTTATAGAAAAAAGCCAGGGGTCAGGACCGCTGTTTTCTTCATAATCTTACTTCCAAATCTAATCCTATAAACTTTTCGGTGTTTGATGTATCGCTGTTACCGCCCTGCCAGACTGTCTTAAATAGAGAAATAAGTTCATTCCTTGATTTGCGTTGTTGATTCATTTATAAATAATTCCCCCAAGGTTTATGCGCAAAAAGCATTAAAATGAATAGAACGTGATGATTACGTCTTTCTTTGGTGAAAAAATAATAAAATAAATAAGCCTACATGAAATGTGTTTCCCTTAAATAATTAGCAAATTCACAAAACGAATTCAAAAGTAGCCTATAGCCTATATGAGTTTATTTATTGTGTGACGCGCTCCAAATCCGATGCAGCACAAAAAACATTTTTACCTATTTAAAAAAGCACAGTGTTTGTATGACCATAATTTAAGGTAATTTAAGGTAATGCAAAGTGCAAGCTCCTCACGCGTTTCATGCCATCACCCGCGTGGGTTTACACAGGGCAGCGAGAAAGAGACATTAAACTTTAAACATTTAACATTCTACTTGAGTTTTTTTGGACATCCCTTTGGAATCACTGCAATCATATCATCAATTTATAAGGTAATAATAAATATAAGCGCAGCGCTTATGAGTGTTCAAACACTGCTGACCGCTCAGCTGTCAATCAGCCGACCCTCACAAAGTTTCACATTAAATGATAATATATTTGAACAAGCATGGTCCTGTGCTTATTTCTGTCAATGTTCTGCATGAAGATCTTTAAAGGTTTCTACTTACATCACGATTTGCGGTGCGGCCGGTCGCAGTCTTTATGTAAAACGGGTATGAAATAAATTAATGCTGATGTCGGATAACGGGTCAACTGTTATTTTAATCGCGCGGATGCGGGTTATCAAACAGGACTGTGCATGACTCGTATAAGGAAAATGGAATGACAACATGAAAATTATAAAATAGCCTACATGTTTATATTCTGTATGAAACCACCATGGGCGCTAAACTTGCGGTGTTAAAGGGACAGTTCACCCAAAAATAAAAAATTCTGTCATCATTAACTCTCCCTCATTTTGTTACAAACCTGTATAAATATCTTTGTTCTGATAAACACGAAGCAACATATTTTGAGAAATGTTAATAACCAAACCAAGCATGAGCCCCATTCACTTCTATAGTAAAAAATAATACTATGGAAGTGAATGGGGCTCATGAATGGTTTGGTTACAAACATTCCTCAAAATATTTTCATTCATGTTCACCAGAACAAAGACATTTATACAGGTTTGTAACAACATGAGAGTTACAAATCTGATTTACAAATAAATTATAAAGAATTTTAATTTTTGGGCGAACTATAAATCCGATGGGGTCAAAAATTAGGGTGCACCTAACTTTTGTGCTGGTGCACCTAAGAAAAAATGTTAGGCGCACCAGTGCAACCAGTGCAAAAAGTTAGTCTAGAGCCCTGGCCGGTCATTTAAAGTAGTCACTCATCATCAGCCGACCCCGCCTAAACCATGTCCATGTATCTATGTGGTAAATTAAGAAAAAGGAAAGTAAAGTAATAAGTAGTGAAGTTACTTTTCAAATGCAGTAACTAGTAAAGTAATCTCATTACAATTTTAAGAAGTAACTAGTAACTAGTAACTAATTACATTTTTTGAGTAACTACCCCAACACTGCCCCTGGAGGTGTCCCCAAAGTGTCACCGCAGTGACGCAGAGCGATTCCTTCGAAAGGGAACTGTAACAATGTATCTTAAAAGGTAACACAATGTAACCTTACTCTTCCAAATGAAACTACAACCTAAACATCCGTTCATTGGCATTGTTTATTCATTTCTACCCTGAAAATGACCTTAAATGTGCAAATAAAATTGATTGACAGGTCTTTCTCAATGAAAATCAACCTATCACCAGCCACACAATGTCGCAAGCGTTCTTGGCAAACAGAGGAGGGTTGTAAATGGACTCGATGCACACAAGGTATTTCGGGTTGTCTCGGGTCACGATGCCGGTAATATTATATGCGACCTGTGTCCGAGGCACACGTGAAACTTTTAGACCCGAAACCGCTCTGTCTCGGGGCGGACCTCAGGTTTTTATGACCCATGAAGACCTTTACACTGTAAAAAAAATTCTTATAAACTAGGGCTGGGTATCGATTCAGATGTTCCAGATCGATTCAATTTCGATTCACAAGCTATCAAATCGTTTCGATTTCGATTCTCGGTTTAATTTTCGATTCCGGTTCTCGGGTCGATTTTTATCCTTGATTCAACTCAATGAATATAGATTTAATTCAAATACTATATTAATAAAAAAGAACAGTGAACATAAGTTTACAAGTGGGTAATTATTAAAAAGAAATTAAAAGCCACAACACTATCGTTGTCGTCTTGCTTGCGAAATGTAAAATGCTTCCATACCTCTGACTTTTTATGTGAAGGTGGCATCAAAGTCGATGAAGTACCTGAAACCACCATTTTAAGCACTGAATGAAAGAATGACAGGCTCCTTGCTAACGTTGCGCAAGGCAAAAAAGAGGGTGACATCTAGTGAAGAAGTAATTTGATTAACGTTAAACTTACGTTCAATGTTTGCAGAAAAAAATGTGGAAAAAAAGATTCTGCTCTTTGAAAATCGATTCTGAATCGACCAC
The DNA here is from genome assembly GCF_027580225.2 of Misgurnus anguillicaudatus. Classification (NCBI taxonomy): domain Eukaryota; kingdom Metazoa; phylum Chordata; class Actinopteri; order Cypriniformes; family Cobitidae; genus Misgurnus; species Misgurnus anguillicaudatus. The sequence goes on along the minus strand of NW_027395276.1, from coordinate 1,412,102 downwards.
GTTATAAAAAACGATTAATCGAAAATTAGATTTTTAGCCTAGCCCTATTATACACAAGTTTTTGCTTTACTTGAACTTAACAACATTCAGTTAAATAATTCTAATTTGTTTTTAGGTTATGTTAACTATATACTAGTATAGAGTAACACTGCCAATGGGATCAAAAATAGCTTGCCTTTCTAAAAAAAATGCCTTGCTATGTGACTATTGCAGTTGCGCACATGATGTCGAAGCAAACACCAGGGCCCCAGACTAACTTTTTTTACTAGGAGCACAGTGGCCCCAAAGTGAAAAATTTTAGGGGCGCAACCAGAAAATTTAGGGGCACATACCGTAAATCAACATGCTAACCAAATATTCACATTTCTACTAAGTAATACACTCTATTACTAATAAATACTTTGATGATAGCTGCAGAAAGTACAATGTGCTGTTTCAAATTCAGTGTCACATCACAAAAAAGGTCACATTTACTGGTCGGACATGTGCGACTGGAGGTAAAATTCAGTGGCACACTCTCAAATTTTGGTGGCAGTCTGGAGCCCTGTAACACGATATATTGTGCAGCTCTATTTTTGAAGCGTGTTTGGTTAACCTACACTTGTGTTTTTCGCAGGGCCCCAAAGGGATGCCCAAGCCGCACGGGAGTTCATCTTGAAGATGTTTGTGGATCTGAACCCCGACAGCGACAAGATCATCTACTCGCACTTCACCTGCGCGACAGACACGGAGAACATCCGCTTTGTGTTCGCGGCGGTGAAGGACACCATCCTGCAGCTGAACCTGAAGGAGTACAACCTGGTGTGAGACGTCCAGCGGTTCCAACGCCCCTCACATCAGTCAGCACAGAACAGGCACCCGCAGAGCGTGCGCACACTGACGTCCACATATGACACGCACACACAAATCATACACACTATCTGCAACACACCTTCGATTTTTTTTCCTTTTCCAGCTTCCCATTGTTTTTTTTGGCAAAGTCTGTCCGCTTCCCAGCGGCTCGAGTCAAAGGCCTCTTCCCCTTTTATCAAATTTGACCATCAAATTTGACAAAGGGCGTTAGATACCGACTTTCATGCGTTTCAAACAAACGTTGGATTAGCGGAGTTGTGATGAGCTTGCGGACGGAGCCATCCGCGATAAGCCGGCCTGAAAACTGGAAGTGACTTTTTCCTTCCTCTTCTGCATCGTTCGCTCCGATCACGTCATCTGTTCCGAGTGTTTCTCGCCTGGATGAATGAAAAATGTGGTTTTCACGGCCCTGCAAAAAAAATCACGACATATTTGCATACTTGTACATGGACACAAGGACTAGTGCTGTGGTGCCGGAGATTCCAATCGGATTCCCAAACCAGGGATCCAGGGGGTTCCTCTGATGGTGTGGAGAACTTTTCTCTCGCAGAGATGAATATCTCAATGAGGCTTGTCTTCGATGAATGTAAACTTTATGTGAGAGCATTGCAAATGCAAAAAAACAAAAAGATAAAAAAGATAATGAACGAAAATAGTGTAAGAATGCATATATAAGCAAAACGATACAAAGCACGAGAAGGAGAGATGAAACTAATTAAATAAATCTGTGTATATTGCTGAGATGATCATTTTAAAACCTTTTTAATGATAAGTAACTATAGCTACTTCAAATATAAAATAAATTATAACAGCAGTCGAATTAATGATGGATAAGAGACAGTTAAAGATTCAATTTCTTTTTTTATGTGTGCGAAAGATACGCATACGATAAGTTTTGTTCTGCAGATTTCCACTTTTAATGTTAAAATTATTGCATCGCTTCTTCCCGCGCGAATCTTATTTTATCTTCCAACTTTCCCGGTTAAACGTTTTACTTTACTACAGCAGTTGTGATTTAATAGTTTGGCTGTTTTGAGAGTGTACATATTTTGTCTCGCTCGGATACTTTAGCGATTCTGGCTTGTAGACTCGCATTGTCCAGCCGCCCAAGTGCACAGTATTCATCGTTTACGCAAACAATACACCACAGTTAGTTTTGGTCGAAGTATTTCAAACACGGCAACCCGAGTTCCAGTGGTTTTGTGCGAGGAATGGGGGGTCAGGTTATCATTTATGCGCTGAAGTGTATATTTATATTTGTAAATACGTATACACATTATTGCTTATGTACAAACGTCTGTGGTACACTATCTTTGGCAAAAAATCACTTTGGTAATTGTGTACGGTTTGTTGGTTTTCAGATGAATTACGATATTATTGATACTGTGATTCTTCTGGTTTTCATTTCTCACTATGAATACAGTAACATAGCAGTAATGTGTGGAGGACAAAAAAACGACACGTATGGTTACGAGCAATAGTCTTGAGAAAATGGGAAAATAAATATTTTGTAATTTTTCCCAGATGAGAAACGGCACCCTCTACAGTGTGAATGTTATATGAGATTAAAAAAAATAGGTTTAAGCAAAAGATAAGATTTTATTTATATAATTTATGGACCAGTTGTTGATAATTGTTTCCTCTTTCTTTCTTTTTTTTTTAAAGCACTCCCAAGTTAGAGACAGAAATAGGAGACTAGTGTCGATACTGCTGTATAAACTTCCGTTTGATACAATTATTCACTTATTTTTATTCGTTTTTCTCCTACCATTATTGTTGCCATTAAAGGAATAGTCTATTTATTTTCAATATTAAACTATTGTATTACCTTAACTAAGAATTGTTGATACATCCCTCTATCATCTGTGTGCGTGCACGTAAGCGCTGCGACACTTCGATAGCATTTAGCTTAGCCCCATTCATTCAATGGTACCATTTAGAGATAAAGTTAGAAGTGATCAAACACATCAACGTTTTTCCTATTTAAGACGAGTAGTTATACGAGCAAGTTTAGTGGTACAAAATAAAACGTAGCGCTTTTCTAAGCGGATTTAAAAGAGGAACTATATTTTATGGCGTAATAGCACTTTTGGGAGTACTTCGACTCGCCTGAAAAGTCCGCTCCCCTTCTCACTCTCATAATGTTACTGCGCCGAGTCGAAGTACTCCCAAAAGTGTTATTACGCCATAAAATATAGTTCCTCTTTTAAATCCGCTTAGAAAAGCGCTACGTTTTATTTTGTACCACCAAACTTGCTCGTATAACTACTCGTCTTAAATAGGAAAAACGTTGATGTGTTTGGTCACTTCTAACTTTATCTCTAAATGGTACCATTGAATGAATGGGGCTAAGCTAAATGCTATCGAAGCGTCGCAGCGCGCTCCAGCGCTTACGTGCACGCACACAGATGATAGAGGGATGTATCAACAATTCTTAGTTAAGGTAATAACATATATTAATATTGAAAATGAGTAGACTATTCCTTTAAGTTTCCACGCAGTATATTGTAACCACACTTTTCACTTTCCAAGATTTGTTTTTTTTTAATCAAATTTCCAAATGATGTGTAGGTGCAGTGCTATAAAGGAACATAGGAAATGTACCATATGAAAATAGACGCTTTTTATCTGTGATTGGAGATCTGTTTGCAAGTATTATTGACTACTTTTTTTTTGGTTTACTTATAAAGTCATGGCCTGCTTCCTTCATTGTGTATGTGTTGCACAGATACACGGTCAATATTTTATACAGGTGATGGTTCATTCATTTTCATCAAGGGCTAAGATAAATTGTCAAAAACCAGAGAGCGGGCAGACAAAAATAGTTGATCACAGCTTCAAGTTTAAAGTCCGAGAATTTGCAAGTGATCATTTTAACCAGAATTGTACCCATGCCAAATTCTCGTTTATTTATAATTTCTTTCACTGTATTAAGTCATCAAGTATTGCCACGGTCATCAACCTCTTTTATTTTAAGAAGCACAAGTTTTATCCGATTGTTAACGTATTCTTTGTAAGCTAAACCCATGTAAGTCAGTGTTTCAGTCACAGTATTTGTAATTTCGTAGCGACTTGGATTTAACTGGTGACACAAATCCATTTGTGCCCATTAAACACTAAATAAGCTTTAAACACACGATATTGGAGATGTTTCTCTTAGACACCATAGTGTTAGCTGTGGTTGTGTATTGTTCATTTGACATGCTGTATGTCTCTGAATGAAGCTTAGTGTACTGCGACTGTTGAGATTGTGGATCAAAACGACCCTTTGCTCTTGTATTTAGTCAGTAATAACATGAAACCTTGTTAAAGGTTCCTTCATTGTATCTGAGATTTTGAAAACCATCAAATGATGCGTCACTTGTTCAGTGGGGCTTTGTTTGACTTTTTTACGCACTTTTTTGCTTTTTCGTGCCATGGGGAAAATGCGTTTCCGTTTGAGCTACACATATCCGGTCACTGTCTTCAACACGAAGTGTGTTTCCTCAACGTGCCAGTTTTAAAAAAATCTTGCATTGCTGTTCCTTCTACCTCTGTGAACAGCATAATGTTTTGGGGGGCATTTCAGGATCGTAGTCACATGACAAGCACACTTGTTTTGGTTGTAGGACACTGTAGATTGGCCAACCTTAAAGGAAAACACCACCATTTTACTATGTTCTTCCCTCAACTTAGATGAATTAATACATCCCTATCTTTTTCCAATGCGTGCACATAATCTTTGTACAGCGCGTCGTGAATGTGTTAGCATTTAGCCTAGCCCCATTCATTCCTTAGGATCCAAACAGGGATGAATTAAGAAGCCACCAAACACTTCCATGTTTTCTCTATTTAAAGACTCTTACACGAGTAAGTATGGTGGCACAAAATAAAACGTGGCGATTTTTAATAATGAGAACTATATTGTATGGCGGAAGAGCACTTAGTTAGCACTTCAACCTCGGCGCGCAGCAGCATCATCGTCACTCCTGACCGAGGTCGAAGTGCTGCAAACTAAGCGTAACTTAGTAGTTACTCGTGTAACTACTCAACAGTCTTTAAATAGGGAAAACATGGAAGTGTTTGGTGGCTTCTAAATTCATCCATGTTTGGATCCTAAGGAATGAATGGGGCTAGGCTAAATGCTAACACATTCACAACGCGCTGTACAAAGATTAAGGGCATGCATTGAGAAAAAATAGGTATGTATAAATTTGTCTAAGTTGAGGTAAGAACATAGTAAAATATTGAAAAACTGTGGTGTTTTCCTTTAACAGAACAGATTAATTGGATCTTGCCAACAGCAAGCGTATGCTTCTGTGTTGTATCCTACACTAAACACGTATACATATTTAAGCCTGATCTTTGGATTTCTCTGCATTTCTGTGACTAAAAATGATGGTGGTCAGGCTGTTGTAAGGAAACTTTATTGGTCTTTCTGCTGACCAACTAGCTGGTTAGGATGACGGATAGAAACACAAGCACAGCATAGACAAGACAGGCTCCAACAATGCCAGCCGACATCAGTTGTTATGCATGCGTGCTGGTATGGAGCTGATGGTGGTGGCGAATGGTTGAGATTCTGACCCAAATGAAAGCCTTTGCTTTTAATCCTGTTTTTATTATGATACATTGAAAAGCGTTAGGACCACTTCTTTACCACATTTGGGATGTTTTCTCCTCTCTTTTGACCCTTTTATTTTGTAATTATGCCAGATGTAAATGTTGTATGATATTGTGCGTGCCAATCCGCTTTCTCTGAGATGGACTCATGCCAAGTGCCAATTGTCGTCCAAATCACATGCGGGATCGGAAAATAGACACGGTCCCCGTATTAAATGAATAAAACACTAAATATAAGAGTGAACAGTTTTACTTTGTATTTAAGTTAGAAGATAAACTGCTGTTTTCTCTCTTTTTTTTTAAGGAAATGTAATTATTAAAGCATGTGCTCTTTTTGTCCAGGTGGGAGTTTAGGTTCAGACGATTACATTGAGATCCTCCGGATGAGGACATTTATTTACAGCATTCTCGCCATGTTTTTGTTGTTTTTATTTGTATTCGTTTCATTTCAACCACTGTTGCCTGAACCTCATACAAACATGGAAATGATTTTCATAACCGCCTTCTAAGAAACACAAATGATAAAGTATCTGTTTTAAATTGAAATAAATTTGTTCCTATACTTGCTGACAGTCTCGGGTCTTGTTTTCTTTGCCATGTTCAGGTTTTTGTCCAGAAGGGGGGCACAGTGTTTGCAAAATGTATTCAGCCTTTAGAAAAACATGAAGTCTCATAAAGTATTTGCTTTAAACGCTACATAGAGTTTTACAGAATTCATTTTTTCTATGAATCCGAGTGTTTTGTTTGCTGTGCAAGTGCAGTTTTGGTTGGGATGCAATTCATTTATATTCATGACAAATTGGCTTACCTTTAATAAATGTTTAATATTCATTAAGCAGTAACTTAAAAAAAATATGAAATATGAATAGCATAAGTCAAAGTGATAAATGTGAATGATTTAACTTCTTGAAATTCAGCAAAAAATATGAGCTTTTGAAGATGCTATACAAAGTTTGTAATAAAAATGTCACACGTATGCATATTTAAGTGTGTGTGCAATTCAGGCTAAAGTTTAATAATCTGAACATTAATTTCGATAATTCACATTCTTCAGGGTCCCACAGGTTATGGAATTTCTGGAATATCATGGAATTTGGGTCTTTTCCAGACATTGAAAGTCACAGAATTGTATATTTTTGTCAAAGTCGTGTAATGTGAGAGATTATTGTTTGCTGCTTTAAATTTTATTTTTCATTTATCAAAAAGTAATTTGCTTTTTAACTTGAAGTTGTGACGTAAGGAATACCATTTCTGGGTCCAAGCCTCTGCTCACTACAATTGAAACAGCCGTTTATTGGCACTGTTTATTCATTTTGGGCATTTAAGCTACAATTTTTAAACTCAAGTGGGTGGTTTCCCAGACAGGGATTATCTTAAACCAGGACTAGGCCTCATTTTAATTAGGAAATTTACTAGTTTTAACAAACATGCCTTACTAAAAACATTACTTGTGTGCATTTTGAGGCAAAACAAAGGACTAGTCTAATCCCTGTCCAGGAAACCGGCCTAAGGTGTACACTACATTATCCAGGCTCAAGGCATCCCGGACAGGTTATGGAAATTCAGCTTTTTAGTCAGTGAAAGTCAGGGAATTTGACATTTAATTTGTGAATCGTGTATTGTAATTAGCGTTCAAACTTATATTGATTCTAAGTGCAGTTTTAACCCTAATAATTCCCTTGGAGTCAATCTTACCCTAAGCCACTTTTATTTAGTTAAAAAAACATGGTTCCCTTCATCTCAGTGGAATAAGATTTTGTGACTTTTCCAGATTATCTGTCAAGATTCATATAAAAAATCTGGGCTTGATTCGGACGTTCTAAAGAGGTGAAAAAAAAAATTCACCAAAAGAGGCCCTTTGCGGGTAAAAATGACCCCAATTGAAATGAATGGGAAATGCAAAAAAAAAAGTTGTCTTGTTATTCATCAAATAAAATCAATGCATCCAGAATAAATCTGAAAATTTTGACACAGAAAGGAAGGCCTGGTACTATTCAATTCAATTTTATTTATGTAGCGCTTTTCACAATTGTTAATTTTTTCAAAGCAGCTGTACATTAATAGATGTAGAAAAAGCATAGAAAAGCGAGCGTAGTAATAATGTAACGTATACAGTAAAGTAGTAAGTTAAGCCAAAGGTGGCGGACTCTCCAGGGGATGAAAAACCCCCTACACTCAAAAAAATGAAATGTTGGATTTACTTAAAAATATTTTGTCAACCGGTTCCACATAATTTGTTAAGTAAACTCAACGAACAATAATTAAGTTCATTTAACAAAAGAAGATTAAAACTTAACAAACAACAGTTGATTCGTGAGATTGTACATAAAAAAATAATTAATAATGACAAAAATTTGAATAATGCCATTTTATAAACTCCACCCCTTTTATCTAATAACTCCTTAACACTGAATCAATCAATCAATCATAATGCAGCTGCTTAATACAACTAATCATATAAGCCTCTTAATTATAACTTATCAAGTACATAACAAATATATTTGAAATGTAATGTTACATTTCAAACCATTCATTTGTTTGCTTTTGTTCTAATAATATATCAGAACAAGTTAATTCACTCATAGTTGGCCACAGGTACCAATATAATCTTGCTACACTTCTGCAAGAGGGTGCCAGAACAACAACAATTACCCATAATACACTGCAACATCATTAGCCAATGAGATGCCAGTCTGTATTGGTTTTATTAATCTGTTAATTTTACACAACAATGTTATGTTGGCTGAACAAATAATTTTTAAGTAAAGCTGACAAGACACACCTTTTTGTTGAATAAACTCAATTAAATTAAGTTCACGTTGTTAAATTAATTTTTAATATAAAAATATTAACTAAAACTGACAAAGGCGAAAGTTCTTTTTTTTTGAGTGTAGGAGAAACTAGAGCACAAATGCAATATAGAAAAGACATGCTCAATCACACACAAACAGACACACACAAAGGTAAGACTGCCACAGAGAGTATTTTTTACAGAATTTGGCAAAAAAACAGCCACAAATGCAAAACAAAGATGTAAAATACTCACACAGGTGTGTGCGTGCCCACACACACACAAACATAGACACGCACAAAGACACAGTAAAACTTGCACACACATAAAGACACAGACACACAAAAAAAAGACAAAGTCACAAACACACACATGCGCACACACGCACACAGACAGACAAAACACCCTTACATTTAGTCAAATTTCTGTGGCATTTTGTAAAAACAGACATTTAAAAATGCATCAAAAACTACAAAAAATGTATACTATTTGAAATAATTTTTAATTTTAATGTCATTTCTAATGTTTATATTAACATAAATTCAGAAAATGTATCAATAAAGTAATGATATTGAGCAGTTGGCAACATCCAGTGAAATAAATGGGTCTCTATGGGCATCTGCTGGTCAAAATGATTTATTTCCTAAACTGTAACCATAAAACTGTTTGTTTTTTCTAAACACCAAATGGTCGAATTCAACACATAACATCTTGATCAATATCTAAAAACAATTTAAATCAAATTGAGATAATAATTGTTTTGAATTTTTCACAAAAATTTGATAATTTACAGGCAAGCTAATGGTGTAGTTGAGGAATTGAGTGGCAAACAGGTACAAAAGTACTTCATATCTCCCAAAACACAGCATTAATGTATATATGGGAAGTAAACAAAAAAGTATATTATTTGTATCATTAAAAATGTATATATTTTTTGTAATCACCCTTTTAATTTCTGGGGTCATTTTTACCCCCAGGGAAATCTAACGTATACAGGAAAATAGGGGCTTATGAGGGTTAAGACGCTATACAAAATATTTGTAATAAAATATATTTTTAACACGTATGCATATACAGTCTTGTTCAAAATAATAGCAGTACAATGTGACTAACCAGAATAATCAAGGTTTTTAGTATATTTTTTATTGCTACGTGGCAAACAAGTTACCAGTAGGTTCAGTAGATTCTCAGAAAACAAACAAGACCTAGCATTCATGATATGCACGCTCTTAAGGCTGTGCAATTGGGCAATTAGTTGAAAGGGGTGTGTTCAAAAAAATAGCAGTGTCTACCTTTGACTGAACAAACTCAAAACTATTTTGTACAAAAATTTCTTTTCTGGGATTTAGCAATCCTGTGAATCACTAAACTAAAATTTAGTTGTATGACCACAGTTTTTTAAAACTGCTTGACATCTGTGTGGCATGGAGTCAACCAACTTGTGGCACCTCTCAGTTGTTATTCCAGTCCATGATTCTTTAACAACATTCCACAATTCATTCAAATTTCTTGGTTTTGCTTCAGAAACAGCATTTTTGATATCACCCCACAAGTTCTCAATTGGATTAAGGTCTGGAGATTGGGCTGGCCACTCTACTAGTGTGTTTTGGGTCATTGTCTTGTTAAAACAACCATTTCAAGGGCATGTCCTCTTCAGCATAGGGCAACATGACCTCTTCAAGTATTTTAACATATGCAAACTGATCCATGATCCCTGGTATGCGATAAATAGGCCCAACACCATAGTAGGAGAAACATGCCCATATCATGATGCTTGCACCTCCATGCTTCACGGTCTTCACTGTGTACTGTGGCTTGAATTCAGAGTTTGGGGGTCGTCTCACAAACTGCCTGTGGCCCTTGGACCCAAAAAGAACAATTTTACTTTCATCAGTCCACAAAATGTTTCTCCATTTCTCTTTAGGCCAGTTGATGTGTTCTTTGGCAAATTGTAACCTCTTCTGCACATGCCTTTTTTTTAACAGAGGGACTTTGCGGGGGATTCTTGAAAATAGATTAGCTTCACACAGACGTCTTCTAACTGTCATAGTACTTACAGGTAACTCCAGACTGTCTTTGATCATCCTGGAGGTGATCATTGGCTGAGCCTTTGCCATTCTGGTTATTCTTCTATCCATTTTGATGGTTGTCTTCCGTTTTCTTCCACGTCTCTCTGGTTTTGCTCTCCATTTTAAGGCATTGGAGATCATTTTAGCTGAACAGCCTTTCATTTTTTGCACCTCTTTATAGGTTTTCCCCTCTCCAATCAACTTTTTAATCAAAGTACGCTGTTCTTCTGAACAATGTCTTGAACGACCCATTTTCCTCAGCTTTCAAATGCATGTTCAACAAGTGTTGGCTTCATCCTTAAATAGGGGCCACCTGATTCACACCTGTTTCTTCACAAAATTGATGACCTCAGTGATTGAATGCCACACTGCTATTTTTTTGAACACACCCCTTTCCACTAATTCAACTAATTGCCCAATTGCACAGCCTTAAGAGCGTGCATATCATGAATGCTGGGTCTCATTTGTTTTCTGAGAATCTACTGAACCTACTGGTAACTTGTTTGCCACGTAGCAATAAAAAATATACTAAAAACCTTGATTATTCTGGTTAGTCACATTGTACTGCTATTATTTTGAACAAGACTGTATAAGTGGAATTAAATATCCAAAAGTGATTAAATGGTTGACTTACTCTCAATGTCCCCCTTCCCCGTGAATATTAAAAAAAAGTAAAAAAAAAATGTCAGAATGTTCTCTTTCTTCAAGACAATGTGACCCTGTGTGTGAAATCCAGGTTAAAGTCTCATAATTTGAACATTTATTTAGATATTTGACATCTTTGATTAGTCAATTTTATATATATGTTAAGGTTATAACAACAGGGTTCCCACGTGTCCTTGAAATTCTTGAAAGTTTGTGAATCTGGGAAAAACTATTCAAGGCCATGGAAGGTTTTTGAAAATAAACATACATAGATACAGGTCATTGAAATTGCGTGAATCTTTTTTGTGCAAAAAGTTTTCTGGAAAAATCTATATTGTTTCCTTTTTAGTGTATGATTGCACAAAAAGTCTAGACTGTTAGTTTTGATTGCTTATATCTTCTGTTCTGTAATGAATTTTAATCCATACCAAAATGCTTTTTGGTATGCCTTTCACACATGTAAGCTGTAACAATGTATCTTACAAGGTAACACAATGTAACCTTGCTCTCACTGGAAATTTGTCCCCACATTAAGTCATTGAATATTAGGGTATTGGATTTTGAAATGTCTTTGAATTTGAAGTTAACCAAGGTGTGGGAACCCTGTTTCAAAGAATGTTCTTTACATTTTGAAAAATTATTTTATGTAGAAAACATTAAATGAGTATGTATGTTTACATATGTATGTTCATTACATATGTATGTTTTTTTTTTATTATTGCATTTTCATTACACACAAAAAGCATAACATCTTTGCCTATAGATGCAGTTCCAAGTATCGCGGGTAGGAGTCGCTGTCTACAGACCGAGGACGAACAAACACGCACTTCCGGCCTCTGTCATTTTATCCATTTTTTGTCGTTTCATCCAGTTGACGTTTTAAAATGGGCATCCCGCATGCGAATGGACGAACCCTAGTATGGCAAAGGCTTGAGTCATGAATATTAATGACGTAACGAGACGTCCTGGTTTAGACGTCCATGACTGGTTGAGAAGCGGATGAAATCAAATACTAATATTTAGTGTAGTAGCACAAAGGGTTTTAAAGAGAAATACAAATAAAATAAACATGACGTGGTAAATAAAATAATAGAAAACATAAGAAGGAAGTTTGAAAAATAAACGTAAAATATAAACATTTTCTTAAAAAGGAAAAATATATTTTATTATAAATAATAATAATTATTATTATTATATTCTACTCTTTTCCCGGACAGGGTTCAAATTAATCCAGGACCAGGCCTTTGTTATATTAGGATATTTAAGTAGTTTTTACAAACATTCCTTGCAAAAAAAAAAAAAAACGTGATACTGGGCTGCGTTCAGCCCCGACAAAACGTTGCACAACGTTTATTAAACAGAAACGGTGATGCGTTGAACGCCCTGTTGTGATGACGAAAGAGTTGCAACTACGGTAGCTGAGAGGCCATTCTTTGTGTTCTTTTTTAAATGTTTCTGAAGCCTGATGAAATCGTTATAAATGTGTGTTAAATACTGTAAAATACTCTCGATGTTACAGTCACTGACCTTGCCGTCCAGAATCAAAGATAACATTCCAACTTGAACCCATTGAGCGAGCTGTCTCTTTACTATCGCGTGGTTTTATACATCTTGCCGCTGATTGGGCCGACATTTCTGACACACCCACCAAACAAGAGAAAACGCTTCTAAAACCTGTTGCATTCCGTTGCACACCGTTTCAAGGAAACATGTCGTTCAACCCGGAAACCGTAGCAAAACGTTGCGCACCGGTGTGAGATTGAACGTGCCCCTGGTGTGCATCTTAAGACAAAAATCTTAAGGCACCGATATATGTTAGGGATATATGCAAGATGTTTTTAAATTAAGACAGCTCAAATATGCATTTTAGTCTGGGACTGGGATAAGCAATGTCCGGGAAACTGACATATCGCTTTTATTGTTTCCTAATCTTTGTAAGTCGCTTTGTTCTATCGAAATAACGAATAAATTTTTTTGTTATAACTAAATAGTTAATTCGTTATCTCGAGAAAACAAACTTTGTTATGTTGACATAACGAAATAATTAATTAGATAACGAATTAATAAGTCTTTATCACAAGATAACAGTAAAATATATAATTATATTAAAATAAATAATAAAAAAATAAAAGTCCATGGCCTTTCTCGGCTTCCGTAGCTTTGGACAAAAGCAAAATGCCTAACTGTAAATGTAATGTTAATGATTCCTAAATGCCCTGATGTTGAATGCTGTTTTATTTGTAAGTCGCTTTTTTATAAAAGTATCAGCTAACTAGCATAAAATACATTACATTAAATTATTTATATCTTTTAAAAAAAACATTAAAGTACAATTGAACAAAAAGTAAAAATCAAGAGTTTTTACGATAAAATTAAGGTTACCAAGCAACGTGAGCGTGACGTGATTAATATTCACAAGCAACGACGCTCCCATAGTAGAATTCGAAACGTGGCGTGTGGCGTCGTCACATGAGTTCGTCCATACGAGTGTGGAGAAGCGACGGAAGACGCATGATTTCCTAACACAATCTGCTTTTTTCACCCCGACTAGGCAGACAGACGAAAAACTCAGTTTTATACGACAACACTTCGACGCTTTTACACCCGTTTTTATGCATTTTGCGCATTTACTTCACAGTAAACCTAACTGTTAGCATTAGCCGCATAGCTCGACTTTATTATTGCGTCTGTGAACATTGACTTCAGCTTTGATCAGCCTGCCCGTGGATTAATCGTTCATGTTGGCCTATCTCAACCGAAGACTCATTTTTCTTATGTGCAACCGCAATGTCACATAGTAAACACAATCTGTTGTGTAATTGCTATTCGAAAGGCTAAACAAGTGTGGTGAAGAAAAAAATCATCTTGTAACACTGGAGATCAGATCCAGGAAATCTATTCAAGAGATCAGACTTAAGCATTACTGATCAAGTACGACGAAACCAGACCAAACAAAGAGGACGAGGATCTACAGCCACATCACTTCATATACAAGGGCGAATAAAGCGCATTTAAACAGTTTGATATGATGTTTCCACAAGCTAGGCACTCGGTAAGCGTCTCATTCATTTACAGTTATACAATGAATCACCTGCTGTAGCATTGCATATATTCTCAGATTTCCAGCATATGCCTTCGTTTATGTTGCTGAAAGTACACGTGCCACTGTTTCAGGTTGCAATGCAGTACCAAAAATTACCCATGGTGCTTTAACGTGTTTGTTTGGCTTGGTATAATGGTACAGAACCGTGTTTTATGGACATTGTACGATGTAAACACCATATTTGTTGATGTTCCTTGGTTGTAGATCATATTATGCTTTCTTTGGACATGCACTATGGTTTTGGATGAGTATATTATCATGTTTTGTGGACATTCTACAATGTAAATTGCATGTTTTTAGGTTATACCATGTTCATTGGACATACCATGGTTTCTTTGGATATCGTGGTTATGGATATTTATAGTGCTGTGTGTGTGGTGGACAGGGTTCAATGTAAACCAGGGTTGGATAACGATTAATCGCGATTAATAATTTGTAAAATATATCATATATTTGTGTGAACTGTGAATAATAATTATGTATATATAAATATGCACACATGCATTTATAAGTTTAAGGAGAAAAATATATTTTTATATTTAAATAAGTATTTATATATATAATATAAATTATACATAAATATACATTACAAATGTATACACATGTTAATATTTCTTAAATATATACATGCATGTGTGTGTATTTATTCATACATGCATGTATATATTTATTCACAGTACACACACATATATATGATGTAAACAAAAACCTTTATTTTGCAATAGATTAATCGTGATTAATCGTTATGCAATCCTAATTAGGGCTGAGTATTGGCAAGGGCCTCACAATACGAAACGTATCACGATACATGGGTCTTCATACAATACATCATGAGACAATGCGTTGCGATACATTGCAATGCTTTTTCTTTTTTATCAAAAATGTAACAAATAGAGCTGATTTTTTTACTTTTTTTAACCAAAGTGTGTCCACACGAAAACTGCAGGTGTTTTAAAATGTTCAGCCATTTTTTCACTCCCGCTAACTTCTGAGACATTAGCCTCTTTCGCACAGTAATTCTGGTAAATTACCATGAATTTACCAGAATGAATTTACCAGTAAATACAAAAATGTGCTGTTCACACATGCCGTGACGTTCCGTCTTTTTACCAGTAAGACATCATTCACACATCAGTATCAAAATACAGGTAAACTCGAAGAGAAAGCGGAAGTTACCTGTGGCGCCGGGCCGGCGAGCTCCGTGTCGTATTTGTAAACAATGGCGGGTTGTGACTTAACATCGTCGGTCCGTATTTTGTTGTTTTCACATCTCTGGCAAACGGTCGCAAAGTTGCTCGTGACCAAACAACATTGCGTTAGGTTATTATTTTTTTTTTAAAATATCGATAGTAGAGATGGAAATATCGATACAATGTCATGGAAAAAAGTATCACGATAGTTAGCTGTATCAATATTTTTGCACAGCCCTAATCCTAATGTAAATACCATGTTTTTCGGGATTCCAATAGTTATTATACCATGGTATCTTTTGACATATTTTGGTTGTTTAATGCCATTATTTGTAAGTAATATAGTTAAACTGAACCATAATTATAGAGCATTCCATGGTGTCTTTGGACATGTACCATGGATATGTGTAGTACTGGGTTTTGTGGACATTTTAATTGACAAATTTTTAGTACTTTTGTTTTACTATGGTTATTGAACATACTATGGTTTCTTTGGACAAGTAGCATGGTTTTGGATGAGTGTAGTATTATGATTGGTGGACATTGTGCAATAGAAAGGCATGTTTTTAGATGTACTGTTGTTTTACTATGGTTGTTAAGCATATGACGATTTATGTACTAAGGTTAGGTTGTGTGTAGTGGACAGGGCACAATTTAAATACAATGTTTTTCGGATGTCTTATAGTTATACCATGGTATTTTTTGGCATACCATGGTTATAGATAATATATAAAGTACTGTGTTCAGTAGACATATTACAATGTAAATACTAGGGCTGGAACTAACGATTATTTTCATAATCAATTAAGCGGCTGACATGGCTGCAGCATGCATAGTGATATTTATGCACTGCCCGAAAATAGTCCCCTTGGTTATTTTCAATAGCAGGGGACTATTTTCAGGCGCCTCCTGCAGCCATGTTACAGCAGCAAAGTCCTTGAGTATTATGCCAGAATGAGAGTATAGTCCTAGTCATATCTGCCTAGAAAATCACAACTTTTAATTTTCCGTCGGTCTTGATACACAATGTAACTACAGAAGGGTCAAGTTACAAATATGAAAATATCAAAACTCTTTGGTTATTTTTAGCGCGATGCAAATGGTCTAATCAGATTCAATGGACTGAATGGATTCAAAACAGTAAAAATCAAATGTTTAACTCTAGGGGAGCTGGAAAAAAGTGAAGTGTCACTTTAAATGTAAAAAAACATTCTTTGTCAGCTGTCTATATGGATGTCTTGGTGAATACATTTATTCCTCAAGAGCATTGTTGAGTCTTGATATAAAACAAAGTTGTCGCGTGAAGTGATGACTTCAAGCGTCCTCGTCGTTCTCGCTCACGCTGATTGACGTGTGGGCGTGCTTTTCCAGGGGAAGTGCCCATAAAAGGAATATGATACGTAACGTCTATCCATGGTACGTAAAGCCCGATATATAGTCGTGCGTAAGTTCTACGCCGTAGCCTGTGCGTAGCTCTGCATAGCCTGACGTGCACCTCGCAAAAATTTTAACAGGGCATCATTTTTACGCAGACCGCAAGCGCTGTGATTGGTCCACCAGAACCCCTCCCGTCAGGTAAAAAACTGCGTCATAGGTATTTCCGTTTGCGATGGTGAAAACAAAGTTGAGCCAAGTTGAGGAGTTATTTAACTCAAACTGCAACAAAAGTCGCTGTTTATTTACTTCCATCATTGCTGATCTTCTCAAATCATACACAACAAGTTGCTGTTTCTTCTTTGTTTGTGGGTTAACTTGCCAAGCTTCTTCTTCTCTGATGGTCACGCTGCTACTGTGGTTACACGCATGGATACTGCCTACCAGCATTCTGCGCGTGTGTTTGCACGTCGATGCGAAGGACAGCGCAAAAGTATAAATGAAAACCGACGCGGAACCTACGCCGTAGGACCTACGCACAACTATAACGAGCCCTTAAGGGGTACCCATGTTGGAAATGTTCAGAAACTTTTTAGGAAATAGGAGGCGTCACAAGCTCAACTTTTTTTTGACACTTTGCATTTGTTTAATATGAGGATTATGATGATTACAACTCTTTAACTGTGTTAATTAGTCAGAATGCATGAAATACAACAAATTTCATAATCTATTATTATCGTTTTGATCAATTAGGGTAATACAATGGTTGTTGAGTACCAGCGTTTGTTCTGTATCCTCTTTCCATTAGGCATAAAAAAAATTTGTTTGGTTCCGGTTTCCGACCAACCCTGCCAATTTATGTGCGACCCAAATTTATTTTATGAGCTTGGGGAAGAAATAATACACATTAAATAAATACACAAATATAAAAACTTTGAGGCGAACTATAATTTACCTTTTAGTACAGCACCGTTTTTGTAAAGCACGCGTCCTCCAGCAACAAACAAAGCAGCTACACGGTCGTTAACACAATAGTTCACAGCAACGTGATCTTTTGCCCTGCCGAAAGTTGTAAATTACAGACAAAAAAAGACGAGCTGAATAACGATATGCAAGTGGGCTTTTCTCTTCCAGAGAGCACAAACCAAGGCTCATTTTTGCTGGCAGTAAGTGAATTATAATATTTGAATTTATGGTATTATGACCAGGGCTTGACATTAACACCCGCCAAACGCGGGTAAGATTTCAGCCGTAAGGCGGGTTGTAGTTTTCTTAAAAATTATGCGAAATGATAAACAATACGCAATGCGACACTTGGAAACTACAACTCCCATGAGCATTCTGCACCCAGAGCAACGCACAGAGATCTGTTGAGAGACGCGCACGCGATCAGCGGGGCGTTGCGGACCAAAGCGTCACCTTCCAGAGAGCGCGCGAGAGCTGATGGATTTGCGAATGCACAAGAGGACGCAGTCTGAGCGCATACACACTTCGGGAAAGATAAAACAATTGCATGGAAGTGATTGAAGAGATATAAATTGCGTGCACACTCTCAGTGCAAGAGCGAAGAGAAATTCAGCGCATACCTGAATGCACACGAAATCAAAAGAAACCCGCCATCGAGAGGTTCGCGCATCATTTTAATGTAACAATAATGCCCTCCCGACATTTGTCATTAAAAGTCTTAAATCACTTTTATCAGAAACCATTTAGCTTATAAAATACATCTGCATGACAGTAAAATTAATGTACATATCTTGACAGTATTTACTGCTGTTGTTAATAAATATTTAAAGTGGTTATCAATGGGTTTTGTGTTTATCTTTTCAGTTTAGAATTAGTGTTTCTTCTACACCCCTGTTCTACTTTTAATATATTCATTCAAAGTTAATCTATTTATGCCTTACTTACTAGCATGTTTTTCATGCACCTTATATGATCTATACTGATATACCAGCTATATACCAGCTAATAAATGTTGTCTTAATTCGGGTAGTGCATTTGAAATTCAGTCTGCATCTAATTTAGCAAGTAAATTTGCTCGAATTAAAGTCATTTTAGGATGCCAAAGTCAAATTTAATCATATAAAATTTAACTTTGGCTAGTACCTTTGAAAAACAACTAGCCACTTTGGCTGGTGAGCAAAAAAGTTAATGTCAAGCCCTGATTATGACATTTGTTAAAGAGTTCCACTTTTATACTTTAGCCACAGGCACACGTAAGATATTTTACATATCATACAGTGTTTCCCACACATAAGTTAGACTAATTCTAGTTAGACAGATTCAACACCAGCCTCCACATATTGCGTTTTATTTTTTTACTTTAAAACACGCAGTGTATTCGTTCAGCTGCATTTACTGTTCCTGCTCTCTCTCTCTCTCTCTCTCTCTCTCTCTCACACACACACACACACACACACACACACACACACACACAATTAAAAAGAGATAATCCGTGGAGATACGTGGCTCTGCGCTGCGTGAGACAAACACGCAATATGGCCAAAGTCACCTCAAATATATCCGCTATTTAATTTAAATATTTAACAATTTCCTACCTATCCCTTGCTGCCACTGTAAAAAAAATAAAAAATAAAATAAAATAATTTCCCTACAGACCCATGACCTAAACTGACAACCAACCAGAACCAAACTTATTTTTTTTTATGCCTTAGCAAAAACTTTGTTTTTCACTGTATTATTTGCAAACACTTATGTTTATATTTATATATTCCATATTATCCAAAGCAACTTAAGGGCTCATTATAGCTGTGCGTAGGTTTTACGGTGTAGGTTACGCGTTAGTTTTTATTGATACTTTTGCGTTGTCGTCCGCGTCAATGTGCAAACACACATGCACGTCAGGCTACGCAGAGGCTACGGATAACCTACGGCGTAGACCTTACGCACGACTATGAATTGGACTTTACAGTGCATTTAAAATGTTTTACGCTTTATCAGCTCTCTGCTAATGCGGTGCTCTTCCATTTGAGATGCAGAATCAAGTGTAATGTTGCGAAGATGTGAAATTGTGACAAACCCATTATAAAAAGAATTTTTGCTGTCCCGAGATGCATTGAATAATCATTAAGTCTAGTGGAATAGATCACTTTAAAAGATTAACTCTAAATATGTATCAGTGTTCACCACAGAGACGATAATAATCGTTTCACATTTAAGCCTTGATAAACGCTAAAAACCACACGAGTGGCTTTCAAATCATTCTTCATGTCATTGTATTTCTGCGGTCTTATGTAAATGCATGTAAATACAGTGGTCAGGTTTCAGGCAGCATGTATAAATGAGAGTGGCTGTGAATGTATTCTGGTTTAGGTCGGGTCTCTGGGTCCGAGATGCTTGTTTGCACACCAGTTGCCTGGTTCCCTCCCTATAGAGGCTTAATTGTGTCGTTTCCATGAATTGTTCCTGTGCACACAGTGGGCAGCTTGTGTTAATGAGTCCCCAGTCATTATTTTGTTTGCACTCGAGTCTAATTGCCTTTCCCCCGAATGCACACACAGACATATGTGGGCACACAAACACAGAGACGCTAATGAAAACCTCCTCGTGAGAGCTACTTTAAATAAAGCCTTTTTGCTATTTCAGAGAGCAGAAGTTGAGAGATCATTGTGCTGTATCTGTTAAAATAAAAGAATGGGATGGTTGGACATCTGAATTTAAGAAATTTCAATGCCATTAGATGATTAGAAAATGCATGGTTCTATATTTCTAGCTGTCTCACTGTTACTTTAAAGGGCGCCTATTTTGCCCATTTTACAAGATGTAATATAACGGCGTTTAGTTTGGGTCGGTCGGGTCAGCTCACCTCACTTTGCCGTGGTTAGCTTTTCCATCAAGTTGGGTATCACTTCGCAGTGGGATTATAGCCGTATCGTTATATTTGCGCTGCCTACTGCTGTGACATCATACAAGTGAGAGCATGGTTTAGGGTTGGGCGATGTCCCCATAAATTGGCAGTCGACGATGGTTACGTAAACCATCGCGATGGACGATGATATCGTTAGGTGGGGGGGGGGTAATTTTAATTTTTCGTTATTATTCGTTATTATATAATTATTATTCGTTATTTTACTTTATTACTTCCACTTAAGAAAAGTTGTGCACTTTTTATTTTAATATATATTTTACATAAATACTATTCTGTACTTAAAATCTATAATTTTGTTATTTTACTATCCCAACTACTATAGGTTGCACATAAGGGGAAAAAGTAGCTTTAATCCACTGAAGAAGAGTTGTGCACTTTTAAGCACTTTTTAATCTCTTTACATAAATATTTTTTTCTATTTAAAAGCTATAATTTTATTATTTTACTAACCCAACGACTCCTCCGCGCTTTCCAAATTTTGCACGTAAATATCTGTGCATATGTGCCACCAGTACTCCGTCAGAGAGCGGGTCTTCAGCACCACGGGGAGCAGCCAGCACTTCAATCCGCAGCTTATTAAAACTAGACAAAGTGAACAGGGCCAGACACATCGAAGTTTAAACATGGTCTGTGTATGTAAATCCCGCGTTTCGGTCGGAGTGTTGTTCCCGTTTTCTTGTTCTTGACGTTCGCTGAATTCTGGGTTTAATCTGCCGCTTCAGTGCAGTATAGCCTCAATGTAACAATGAGCACGATCTCCCGAGACACTACAATAGGCTACTAATAAATGATTAATATGGGCTGTTTTCTTGTACAAAATTAATTATTTTAAGATAAATGTACAACATGTAAAAAGACAAGATTCTAGCAATGTCAAGATTAGGGATGGGCATTTTCCAGTAACTTACTATTACCAGTAATTTACTATTACTTTTAATATTTAATTTTTTGAATATTTAAGCTCTTAAAGAACGAATATTCGTTTATTTAAATTATGTTAATTAAGACATGCGTGTTTTGTATTTTTCATTTTGTCATAATTTCACAGAAGGCTTAATTAGGAAATATCCACAACAAGCTAAACTTATATTCTGTATGTATATATATATATATATGTATGTATTTTTAAGTTGAAAACATTGTAAAAAAATATATTTTATTTATATATATTTTAAATTCTTCTTAAAAAATATCCTACAGAAAAAAATGCGTTAAAACTTAATGCGGAGCGAAGTCTAGTCAAATCCTTAGTTTCAAGTCGGTCGTTAGTATTAATTCATTACTGTTTGATCTTACATACATTATATTATACCAAATATTATACACTAACCCCAAATCTAAGCGAAGTTTGAGGACTTGCGAAGTTTAAAGTTTGAGGACTTGACAAAGTAGGCTATCATCATTTAAACAGACTCAAAACACCAAGAGCCCGGAGCAAACGAAAAAACACATCTACATAACCGACTGCTCAGTCGCCATTTAAATATCTTCTCAGTTTAGTTTGACATGTATTTGTGAATAAAGAAAACCGTATTTATCCTACCTGCTTCGGTGAAAGCCCGTTCTTCTGACTAGATACAATAATGCTTTGCTTTAAACTGCCATGTGCAGTTATCCGGTTCATTTTCAAAAGAGCACCGCATATAATAAATGTTCTCCGTTTCATTTCGTTCTCCGTGTCTGTCTCCTTATTAACAAAATAAAGTAGACTTTATAACAGAAAGCTTACAAATCTCTCATGATGTGTTGATTCGGGCGGCGGAGAAGCACGTTTAATAACACGTGAGCCCTCACTGAGCCAGTGGCCAAATACGGCGCGGCGCGGACAAAGTAACCCGGAGATAAAAGGAAAAACTTAAATTCGTCTGCATTGCCAAACAATCAGAAATACATACAAATTAATGTTCATGTATATTTTACATTTAAGTGTGTAAAAGACAGTATAGATGAAGTGAAAAAGCATCAAATAAGTTGTTACCCTTTGGTGGCACATTAAAAACAAACAAACAAACATTCGAATAGCATTTTTTAAATTCGAATTATTATTGCCATTCGAATATCCGTGCCCATCCCTAGTCAAGATCAAATGCCTGACAGGATATTTTCACAGACTAACACACGTCACGTCTCAGGCATAGACTACAGTATTTAAAATAGCATATATGCATTAGTTATATTTTCTATTTAATTTATAGAGCAATTCACGCAAAGATATTAGGTTAACTATAGTCTATATAGAAGAGAGTAAGTGTATGTCGACTCGCAGCGGAGTGGGGAGGGGGCGTGGCATCACGATGGTGTCTCTCCATCGTGATGTCAGTCAACCATCACGATGGACGATGATATCGTCTATCGGCACAACCCTAGCATGGTTGTACATTCCCATACATTTATTATTTCTCAGTTCTCCACAAAATTAAAATTGGCATATACACATATAATGCTGACGTGCTCGTCGCGAATGTTCCGCCACAAACTGCAAGTTTGGAAAAAACTGGTATGGTGTTCCTGATTCTAAATCTGTGGATGTTTTTCATCGCTAAAAGGGAGTTTGGGAACTTATAGCAGAGCACAGATGACATGTTTGCTCGAGCGCAAGCTAGCATGAAAGTAAAGCTAATCTTTTACATTATAGCGATGACGCTGGTAGTGACGATTCTCTGAGACCAATTAGTGATCTACAGTGTTTTCGCTTCACATTTGGTATCAGCTCGGGTCGCTTGGAACCCCAACCGAGGTGGTACGAAAAAAGTATTAGGTACTACGTACTGCACCCAATGGAAAAGCTCCCAAAAATAAGCCTACCCGACCCAAACTAAACCAAACCGTGGGGTTCTATGCAAAGGAAAAGCGCCATAAGTCTCAGGTGTGCCCAGAATGTGCGCATGGATCAGCTCCTCCGTGAAGGAAAGAATGCGCATCCTGGTGAATTTCGAAAAAATAGAAAAAATGCGCAGTAACTCAAAAAGTCTTGCATCTTTCACAATTACTCTAAGACCATAATGCCAATTTCGCGCGTGGAGCAGCAGTTATTTCAATGAATTATTTGAGACCCTTTTCTTTAAATTTGTCTTGAAATAACGGATTAATACATTAAACTCTTGGTTAAGAAGTTATTTTGATGTCTTCTTGCTGCTGATGAATTCTTTAAGTACACTGTCCAAAACTGGGCTTTAAGCCTCTTAAATGTCAGCAGAAATGGCCATCAAGAGAAGATTTACAGCAGGATCTCAAATCATGGATTAGAAGTTACTGTTGATTCCTCCATTTAGTCTTTAGTCTTAGAGGTTTACTGTTATGAAATTCAGAGCCTTTGGAATCAAGCCTTTTGGTTGATTAAAGATCACAGAACACCAATCTGATGTAAATCTTGGGTATGTATAGAGTAGTATTTCATCCTTCGTATGTCCAAAGAGTCTTTCGTGTTGTCAGATTTATAAAGGACAGAACAGCCTTTCCGTTTTTTCTAAGAAAACCTCTGAACTCATGCATGCATGCCTCAAATCCTGGAAGCTGAGTGAGGCACGTCACATCGAGGAGCTCACCCCGCGACCACACGCTCTCACTTCCTTACAGCCAGTAGCGGAGTGGCAATCGGGAGAGTCTGGACTTTCCCAGTGGGCCTGTCTGATAATAGTTATACATTTGAGTTATATTAGCAACACCGTCTGTCGGCGTGATGTGCGGCCGATTTTCCGCCGCCCACTGGTCAAACTGTGCAGCCTCTCTGCTCAACAAAGTATATAAAAGTTCTGAACCTGTTCGGCAGGTCCAACATTTTCCAGGATTTATAAAAATACGGGGATCCGTGAGCGGTCCCTCCCCAAATGGCATAGCCTGTCGACCTTTGATGTAAAAAGCCGCTGAACACCTAATTAGCATGGTAACTTTGCACTATACCACATTATATATTTCCTACTATGTATATATGATTTCCATATTATATACGCAAGTATTAAACGGCAAGAATTGTCTCATCTGTCTCTATGGCTCAGGCTGAGGCTTACATCCACTTCTCCCCAACGTGACGTCATCGCTGGATTGCATTGATACAAAAAAAACACGTTAATACCAAAAAGGTAAAAAAGTATTTAAGACCATTTTTGAGACATTTTAAAAATGATATACATATCTTGAGTGAATTATGTACCCATTAATCAACATTGGTGGTTAACCTGCAACACGCTCTTTAATTTGGAACCGCTTCATCAATCAGTTGTAAACGATTGGCAAATCGGGGCCTTGTTTGTAAAAGCAGGCATCTCTGAAATGCAGTTAACAAACATAATCCCATTCACAATTACCATGCTGTCTGGAAATTTAAAAAAAAACTGCATTTACTGCGGCGCTGTGTCCCTGTTGTTCGGGCGGTGCGCGGCGCTGTGTCCCTGTTTCTCGGTCAGCGCTGCGTAAATGTAGATGCATAAATATACATCTGAGGAACCATTCAACTTCAAAGCGTAAATAGTGCAGTACGAGTTGTATGCACCAAACTTTGTTCAAACTTTGTTTTTCAATTTTATCCTAAAATTGAACAGAGATGTTTTCTTTAGTTAAGAACTCCAATAAAAGTGCCTCTTTCTTTACAACCCACAATGAAGTTTTCAGAATCTGAACTTCTAAGAAGTTTAATAGATCAACACAATCATTATAATATCATGAATGAGCCTGATGCTACATTGTTTCTCTCATTTTGAACTAATGTGAGTGTGTAATTGTCACATTTCATTTGTTACTTTGTAACAAAGGCAATCCATAGTCGTGAGCGTTTAGCACACGCTTTCTGTTGCCACTCAAAATACCTTCATTGTCTTCATAGCAAGGCCCTGGCAACCAACACCGAACACCTTAGCAACCACACACCCCTCTCTCTTTCCTATTAACACGTGTGTAGAAGGCTGAGCACTCAAGCATCGCACACACACAGAGGTCTGGCTTCATTATGTTGGCATTGTGTTGTGAGGGTGTACAGGGGTCTGTGGGACATTATTAAAGACAACTGAATTAACAAGACCCCCCTCTCACTACAACACCCCCAATAGAGAGAGGTTAAACCCCCCTGACACACACGCACACACATTGCTACTGCTTGTTAATGTGTTTGTGAAGCTCAGTCATTGTGTGAACGCACACACACGCACACATACAGAGCATGGGTGTAATTGCGAGATGTTTTTTGTCTGTTTCAGAGGGAGTTGAGTGCGCTACATTGTCTGTTCCTGTGCTACAATAACACACCAGACGCAATTTTGGAAACAAAAATGCGGATAAGACCCTGGAGAGCTGTTATTGTGTGTGTGTGTGTGTGTGTGTGTGTGTGTGTGTGGCAGATGTCTAGGGCAGGGAGGCCAAAGTCCTTCATTAGCATCACAAAAGGGGCAACATTGGAGGGCATTTACCCAAACAATAAGATTTTATTATATTTTTTTGTTTCATCCTAGTAATTTAACTGTTGATGTTTTTAAGTCTCTGTTGTTGTCCCGTGACTCCCATTACTCCCTCACTGCCTCTTTTTTCTTTGTCACTGGAAAATGTTATTACTCAGCAATTGCGTTCACAGTTGTTGTTGTTTTATTGAGGTATCAACTTGGTCTCGGATGTTTCTTCTAAAATTGCTTACAAGAAATAAAAACAGAAACAACTGAGATAATTAACTCATTTATTTATTTGTTTTTTTTACTCATTTATAACAAGCCACTTGATTGGTGGACTATAAAAGAAGCTGATTTGTCTAATTTGTCATAACTGCAACTTTCTTAGAACTGATGCCATTTATCCGAGCACATCATTAAAGCCCAGGCGCTCTGAAATTTCCTGAATGCCAGAGAGTGGGAAACCCCGCTTGCTGGTTTTCACCCTGTGCCCCTAACAACCTCTCTAGTGCAAGGAAATGTCAGAGCAGTGCGTATTACAAGCTCGGGTGCGAGGAAGAGTCCGAGTTAGGGCCGCATGATTAATCACGAATCACAGTCTCGATTCATAAATATATGCAATCTTATTTCTAAATGACGGCAATTCACTTGCATATTTTTCCCTGTATTCAGATGCTGCATTCACGTGTTCACGTATTTACATAATAATCCAAGATGCTATATGTGTCAAACTTGCACACTTGCGTGACGTGTAAAGGCGCCAGACCTAAACACATTCGGTTTTCTTGACGGATTTGGAGCGGCAATTTTCACAAAAAGAGAGGAAAACCGCGCGCCATTGCAGAAAATCCTGGTGGCTACGGAGTGACGATGCAATTTTGGTTCCGGAAAAAAGCAAGGAATAACCTCTGGACGTTTCCGAAGGCTGCAAACTCCTGAGGTCGCATATGCAGGATGCAAACGTCATTAAGTCTGGTTTTAGTTAACCAAGCATTACATTTGCAAGTCATACATATTACAATAATTTCTGATTAACTAAGAAAAAACAAGCGTATTGTCAACCTTGGACAAAAATCGTGATTCACATTTTATCAAGAATTGTGCAGCCCTAGTCCGAGTCATGCACTTTGCAAGTTTAGGTGCTAGTAGGACTTCGTGCCCCACGTGTGTTAAACGCTCTTGCGCAAAGTGTAGCCCACAAACCCTCTCATGCGAGGAAAAGCATGCAATGCCCATTTTAATGTGAAACTATGATGATGATAATGATAATAATTAGGGGTGTCACGGTTTTCCAAATCCTCGATTCTATTACATTTTCGATTCTAAGGTCACGGTTAGGGATGGGACGATTACCAGTTTCATGATTAACCACAAAAAATGTCCTGGCGGTTTTTGCACAAGAAGGCATTTAAGGGATAATGCATTGTTTTCATTCGGGGTAAACTTATTAAACAGAAATAATTTCAGGGACATGCAATAATAAATTGTGATTTTCAAAAATAAAACTTGTTCAAATGTTTTCAGTGTGTGTATCAGTTCTTTTTGAACATTTCCATCTCATTTGAACAAAACCATGTTAATATTGATAACCGTGATTTTCATACCGTCCCATCCCTAGTCACGATTCGAGAGCTGCACTCTGTCCGAAGTCAGATCAGGTAGTAGAGTTGTAGCAATACATCCCTCGTGTTTAAAATATAAATCTCTGAAAAGTTTTTTTCCCCGCTTGGCAAGCCGACCGGATGTGACATGAGGGCGTGGCAGCATCAACAATCCCATTTTTTTAATTCGAGGTTCAAGGTTGTGAATTAATTTCGTGACACCCTTAATAATAATTTGAAACTAGGATGGGCAAACATGCCAACTATCATCATAAAGGCCCATGAAGACTATCGTCCATATGCCTGACTATCGTCGATAGACCATAGCATCGTTTATCGGCACAACCCTATTTACTACTAGAGGTAGACCAACTAATCGGTACCGATTAGTTGATGGAATAATTGCAAATCGCAAAATTCCATGCTGATAGTTCTTCAGAGCTGTGTTGTTTGTTTGATATTATTATAAAGTAATTAATTAATCTGTAATCTGCAAGTACAGACCAACCGGTGTTATCGGTAAAATTCACTACCGGTCGACCTCTAGTTGCTAGGTGTTTGCTTTTTAAATCCAGTCTTCCTGTCTCTCTCTCTCTCTTTTTTCCTCTGGCTCTCATGTTTATGGGTTACAGGTGCTGGTGCTGGTTTTTGTTCCTCTAATTGATTTTTAATAGCATGAATACTACAGGGATTACAGAAACACATTTCTCTCCTCCCCGAAAGACACACAGTGACACACATCAGAAGAGATGTAATTTTATGTGTATTGTGAAAGATACTAAAGAAAAAATTGAATTGGATTATATTTGTCAAAAGCACAAAGAATTCAGTAGTTTTTACCACATTTATCTGGTCAAGCTCATTGTGTTTTGAGTGCTCAAATTGATCTCTTTAAATAGATGTGTCTGATTTCACACTGAACACAGCTGCACTTACCATTTAACTCTCTCGCTCTCTGTCTCTGGTGTAATGGTCTTTCTGTCTTGTACTGGGGTCATAGGTCAGTCACCCCTGTTTAAGCAGGTCAAAGGTGCAAAGAAGCTTTTTTGTTTTTTTGCAAAGCTTTATTTTTTTGTAAGCAAACCTCAAACGTGTGTGGTGGAATTGTTGCAACTTGTTTGTAACGGGATAACTGGAAAAACTGGGTTTTAGTGACGTTCTGTTCTAGCGGGCTGTGAGGAACTACGATTGGTCACTGGGACATTTGGATGTGTCAGCACCAGATCTGATTTCTTTTTTTCATTGGCTGTTTTCCAGGCTTCGTCTCAATCGACACAGCCGCTCAAATTCACCACGTCGGACTCTTGTGATCGCATCAAGGATGAGTTTCAGTTCCTGCAGGCACAATATCACAGGTATGCAAACAAACAACCGTGTGTTTATGTCAGTCCTGCCTCCTGCCCAACGCCTGCCAAAACATTCATATCCATATATTGAATTGCATTATACGGATTAAAGGGATAGTGTACCCCCCCAAAAAAATTGTCATAATGTACTCACCCCCATGTTGTTGTAAACCTGTTGTAAACGTTTTTTGCTTCTGTTGAAGATATTTTGAGAAACGATAGTAAGTTGATGATACGCATTGACTTCCATAGTATTTGTTTTTCCTACTATGGAGGTCAGTGGGTACCATCAGCTGTCTGGTCACTATCAATTATCAAAATAATCTTTTTTGTGTTCAACAGAATAAAAATACTCATAAAGGTTAGGAACAACATGAAGGCAAGAAAGTGATGACAATTTTTTTTTATTGGATAAACGCTTTCGATCAAAGCTCACACGACACTCAGTTGTTTACCTTCCTTGTCCATTTGAACTCAACATCACTAAAAATACGACACCGCCCGTGTGAATATCTCACCAGGATGGTGTGAACGTTGCTTCCTGCCATCAGCTGTCAGCACTAGAGATAAGAGCCACTGTGTAAGCGAATAAAGGACATCACACATCAGAGGAAGGAAGAGGGAAATTGAGAAGAAACAGATTAATGTGTTGATGTTTTAAGATCTCAGATGTGCCTGCAGACCGCTCCAAAGCTTTAAAAAATGTTTGTGGCTTTCAGGAAGATGCCGTAGTAAACAACGTAAATATTTTCCTTTGGTTACTGACAACTTTCACAAACACTCCACAATACTGTCAAATAGATCCGCTTTTACACAACCCTGTAATGTAAAGAATCAAAATGTTGTAAACTTTGTTCGAGAAGTGTTAATAAACTCCACACAAACACAATCCTGTAGGCCGCCGTCATTTTCGAAGACTTGCACTTTGAAAGCCGTCTTCAAAAGGTTGCATTTTAAGAACCCCAAGGGGCATTTGGTAATAAGATGTTTTCGTAGATCGGATCACAAGTGGATGACGCTAAAGACAGATGTAAACTGTGTTCAAAACGTTTTGAGCTCGTTCACTTTCGACCACATTCAGACGTTGTTGAAAACACATTGCTTTTGTGGTTGAAACGCGCATGTGGTCGAATGTGTTCAAACAGCCACAAGAGAAGCCACCTACTTTCTATCTATTTATCTAATGTGAGCTACTGAGCACAATGTTTTACATCCTTTCTGACTTCTACTGTGAACACACAGTGTGTACAGCGCTATCTTTAAGTGCGATTTATAGTCGTGCGTAGGTCCTACGGCGTAGCAGCGACGGCGTAGGTTCCGCGTCGGTTTTCATTTATACTTGTGCGTCGCCGTCCGCGTCGACGTGCAAACACACGCGAAACCGCTGGTTGGCAGTAATCACGCGTGTAACCACAGTAGCAGCAGAAGTCGTCACAGAAGAAGAAGCTAAGCAAGTAAACCCACAAACGAAGAAGAAATAGCAACTTATTGTGTATAATTTGAGAAGACCAGCAATGATGGAAGTAAATAAACAGCGACTTATGTTTCAGTTTGAGTTAAATCACTCCTCAACTTGGCTCATCTTTGTTTTCATCGTCTCAAACGGAAATACCTATGACGCAGTTTTTTTTACCTGACGGGAGGGGTTGTGGTGGACAAATCACAGCGCTTACGGTCCGCGTAGAGCCGACGCGCTGTTAGAAATTTTGTGAGGTGCGCGTCAGGCTACGCAGAGCTACGCACAGGCTACGGATAGCCTACGCCGTAGCTACGCCGTAGGACCTACGCACGACTATAAATCGCCCTTTAGGCTTTCATTGATAAAATCAAAGCGTCTGTTCTCCGCGTCTTTCATTAGTTTCATTTTGCAAGCGTGTGAAAATTGCGCGATCTTATTTCCTCAATTGCGCTGAAATATCAGAGAAAGCTCTTACATAAACGCGTACAAACACTGTGCAGCATGTTTACTAAAAACACAAGCAGCGGACTCAATATTAGTTTGTGTCAATTTAAACCCGTCATTTCTACATGAAAGCAGAGGGACTCACCCACAGTTTTCACAGACCATCCCCTCAGTAATCAGGACAAAAGCGGTCGAAAGTGGACAAAAGAGACGGATTTAAATACCAGGTGTAAACTTCGAATGTGTCTCTCTCGTCCACGTGTGATCCGATAGACGAAAACACATCTTAATAACAGGTGTAAACCGGCCCCAAAACGCCATTGGAGCGTAAATGAACCGACAAACTTTTTCGTTTACATTTAAACCCCCAAAAGCCTGTTCAACACCTATCACAACTAAATAAAGCTAAATAACACTAGGGCTGTCACAATTATGAAACTTGACTGACGGTTAGTATTTGTGACGATTATGACAATTAATTGCCTGTTTTAGGACTTTTAATTCTCATAAATTTTTTGTTTGTTCATGAAATCATTTTCACACATTGTTTTAATTATTTAAATTAAATATTTTGCAAGGTTTACCTGGCAGTAAATATTAGTACACATATTTAAAAGTAGGGATGCACCGATATGGACATTTTGGCCGATACCGATAAGCGATAACTCTTTATATTTGGGGGCCGATAACTGATATATATATATATATAGGCCGATAAATATTCATATTAATTTCACAATGAAAACTCCCAGACCGCGGACATCTTGTCTTTGCGCTAGACTAGCATACTCGTCTTAAGCCCGCAACACGTGTCATCTTCGTGCTATGTCACAGAAAGCACCAATCAAAACTCCACATGGCCAGCAATGAGCAAGTGAAGTGGTTCAACAAACCAAAATAATCCATCATTTATCGGCTTTCATTTATCGGCCTAATTTTGCTATCAGACCGATAACCGATAATAATAAAAATAAGCAGTTATTGGCCGATAACGATATGTTGGCCGATATATCGTGCATCCCTATTTAAAAGTAATTATATTAAATTTTATTTATATAGCGCTTTTCACAATAGTTAATTGTTTCAAATAATTAACTAATCAATAAAGTCTCTGAAAATAACTGAAAATAAAAATGCAATCAAATTAAACTGACTATACCAGAACAGGCCTTAAATAGTAGCCAATATGTATCGCATTACAATGTTAGTTAAGAAGTGCCATATGATACTGTCTCATTTATACAGGTGCTGCAGCTCCCCCTTGTGTTTTTAAAGAGATGTGCAATAATTGTGGTGATCTGAATCGATTATTTAATCATTGTGACAGCCCTAAATAACACTTTATCTCATGCATGCAAGATAAAACCCATCTGAAAAAAAACTATTGTAACAAAGAATGTTAAAGATTTTACATGATTGCAAAAGACAGACATAGTGAATTTTTCTATTAGACTTGTAGTCTAGCATTTTATTTTATTCTGTTATAGACATATCTGTATGTATATTTTATCTATTTATTTATTTGAAAAATGAAAAAATCAAAATCCATGGTTTGAGTCATTATATATTTTTAGTAAAACGAATGTCTTTTTAACCACAGTATAACATTTCTATTTCTTTGTCTGTTTTTTGTCAGTCTAAAGTTGGAATGTGATAAACTGGCCAGCGAGAAATCTGAAATGCAGCGTCATTACGTCATGGTGAGTAAAATGTGCATAATTATAACATTTACAGATTTATGCATTTGGCAGACGCTTTTATCCAAAGCGACTTACATTACAAGGTACACATTTTTTATTAGTATCTGTGTTCCCTGGGATCCCCAAAGAGCAAACCTAATATACCATAACAAGTCTTGCTATATTGAGTTTTTTTATGACTTTCCTAACTACTTAAATGTAACCAGACAGGTGCAACGTCTATGTTTTAGTTAAAATATTTCTATTTATATTCTCATCCAAGTTTTGTCTGTCGCAAGATTCCCTGCACATTTGTTCACAATATTTAATCACTTTTTTATTTTAATGCATTTTTAATTTTTGTCTACACTCTCAGAAAAATAGGTGGGTGATTCTCACGAAAACTTGGTTTTAAAAATGTCAAGCATGAAAATGTAAAAATTGCTTAAATTTACTTTTTTTCCCACCAGACATTGAAAAACAAAGTCTGGAGTAAATGGGAACATTAATTTAAAAACTTTTACTTATCATTTAACACTTTTTGTAACATAATTTAAAAAATTAGTCCTAAAAAATCTCATTACCGTAACAGTCAGAAAACATCCACACTGACATATTTTCAAAATGACATGACAAACCTGAAAGAACATAATTTGGAGATTCTGCACATGCATTTAAAATCAAAGTATTATGCTTCTATTAATTAAATTAACATTTAATAAGCATCTGTTGCGGTAATGATAATCAAAATGTCGTGTAAGCATTCTGACAAGACAATATTTCAAATTAACTGTAAAAAAATATCTTACCTGGTAGCCATCTTGAAGTAACTGGTCCATGTGCTTGGTCACTCAAAATCAAACTTTATTAAAATTCTGTATGTGTGCTTAAACTGTTCTCAAAAAGTGTTGCGGAGGATGAGAACATCAGGCATGGACACATCATTTTCCTAATTTTTCTTCATTATTATTATACATGAATATTCAGTAAATATTTTTTCTGTCATCTAAAGTAGTCTAGCAAAACATCCATTTATTTTTTTTCTTAATATTTTTGTGTTAATTTGATTAAATTACAACATAATGCATGTTCAAACACAGCCGGACACATTGCGGTAATGAGAATTTCAGCAGAAAATGAGATAAAATTTACAATTATAAATTCTTATGTTGAAATCACACATTGTGCAAGGTAGAACACAGTATTGTGTTAATTCTAAAGCTTTTTAATGTTACTATATTACACATTTTAAAGCTAAAATCATTAGTGCCGTTGTGTTTCAATGGTTTCGTGAGAATCGCCCAGGTACACAATTTGCACCTAAATGATACATATTAGTAGGTACCGTCCCAGTGGCAGCTTCTGTACCTTTATTCCACCAATGTTTAATTCATAAAAAAAACTTTTTTTATAATACATGTTTGTATGTATTTTCATTTGTCGTTTGTTTTGCTGTTTTTCTTTATTCTTTGTATTTGGTTTCTTTATTTAGTTCTTATTGATTCGTCTGCGTTTTGTCTCTTTTTCTAGATCTGAGTGGTTATTCGCTCATTTATTACCTTTCAGCGTATTTCATTCGTTCTCTTTAACTCTTTGCGTGTTGCTCTCTTCAGACCCTCGGGTGGTTGCACCTTTTCATACATGTATCATTGATCAGTCGAATTGCGAGTGATAATGCAATGTACACTTATTGATCTCTCGCTGACCGATCAATAGAAACAAGCATGCGTAACAGCTGTGTCTGAGCGAGACCTCCGGTGTTTGGCCTGGATGAAGAGATCAGCTGCTTTAGCCCAGAAATAAACACTGAATACAGCCGCCTTTGTCTGCTCCCTCCTGCCTGATCTAAAAAAAGCTCATGTTACATTTTCTTTTTGAAATATCTGTTTAAAGTTATCTCGCGCAAATGAAACCCAGAAACCATGTCATGCTAGGAAAAGTATGCATGCGCATGTTAATGTAAACCTATGATGATAATAATAATAATAATAATAACCATCGCCAACTATCGTCATAAAAGCATCTCTTGGCGATATGTCTGATGATCGTCGTTACACAATACTATTGTCTATTGGCACAGCCCTAGTCCCCAGTGCTTTTATCAACCTAGAACAGCGGTTCCCAAACTTTTTTCCCAACCGGGTTGGCGCACCCCCCAATCACCACTTAAAAAAAAAAATAAAACGCAACAAATCTTTGTTGTCTTGCCCTAAATACTTATGTTTAATCATGCACAAATAACCAGGGACGTAAAAAGTTGGGTGTAAGTCCTACGTCGGGCTTAGCTACGTCTAACATTGTGAAAAATATTTACGCCTGTTGCCCAATCTGAAACTACGACCAGACGCAGCTATGCTCAGCTCAGTAGCAGTCTTCTAAGTTTGTATCAAAAACTAATAAATTATAGTTTTTTATTTAAAATAAAAGCGATTACAAAGGAAATGTAACAACCCAGTAACTTAGTTTTGGTAAACCATTCTCGGCAAGCATGTGAAAAAATAGCTCATTAAAATTTGTCTCCCCTTGTGATGTCAGATGAATTTTTTACCATGTTTTCCCCAGTTCAATTTTCTGTAAATACATGCAAATAAAACATCATTTTTATTAAGAATTTGGCAGAATTTTTTTAGTAGTTGACAGAATGCAACAAAATTATCTTTTTACTTCAACACATACCTATAAATAGTAAATCTAAAAAAAGTCCGAAAGGGACCACAGCTGCATTTATGTACCAATGAAACAGGCCAACATACACCTGTTTTTCATAAACATCAAACAATTTCCAGCAATCTAATGAAAAATGCATTTAAAAGAAGTTTTCTTAGGACCTATCGTCATCTGCACTTTGATGCAAAAGCTGTCCTTGGGACACGGTACCTATTTAACTCTTTCCCCGCCATCGTCAATTAAGAGAAAACGCTTCTCTGCCAATGACGAGTTTTTAGGGCAATCTATATTTCTGCTATTATCCACCAGGAGGCGCACTTACCCAACTTATAAAACCCTAAAGAATCCACTAATCCAAAAACAGTAAAAACAATGTATTTTTTAATTATCGCTCTGCATCTGATCTCTAACAAAAGTCCTTTACAAAAATGCAATTATTTCAGCCATTTGTTCAAAATTTTGTCTTTTTTAAAGAAACCTACACATATTTGAGAGGTAATAAAGGAGAACAGATAATAATAATAAAGTAATAAATAAATTAATCATATTTTTTAAAGCAGAGGGTCTGTTCTTTCATTTAATATATTGTATATTTATATATTTAAAGAAAATCATAAAAATGCTGCCGCTGTCTGGCAACTTCAAAATAAAATGCTGGTGGGGAAAGAGTTAATAAGGCCCTAATAGGTACCCTTTAGGTACAAATATGTATACCATTGAGGTACCAATATACACTCTATATTTGCTACGGTCTCAGACTCTGCACCTAAAATGAAGAAAGATGTGTTCAGTATTGCTGTGTATATTTGCTATTCTCAAACTTCCTCTTCATGTGTTTCTGTCTGCAGTATTATGAGATGTCATACGGGCTTAACATTGAAATGCACAAACAGGTAAGAACCACAGCAGTCTCTCTTACTCCCTGTCTTTTAAATCGTTCCTAAAAATAAATGCTATTTAGACCTGCGTGCGGTTTCTTGAGAAATCACAGATGTTGCCCCGCGTTGTATGGCTTGTGCATATGCAGCATCCTGGATTTAGTTGTCTTGCATCTCACATTTGTGCAACTTCAGCATCCCCAGCTGTCTCATTATTGGAAGTAAATCCAAGAGTAATGTGTGTTTGTTTTGTCCGCAGGCAGAGATTGTAAAGAGATTGAATGGGATCTGTGCGCAGGTGTTGCCGTACCTGTCTCAAGAGGTCAGACTGTGTGAATTATTTATGATACACGCACTACAATGAGTGTCAGACTCATTAGTTTGATATAAGAAATGTTTGGTTGCCTCTTAAGGGATCTGATGGGGCTCTTAATGTTTGATGTAGAGTTTATTCTAATAATTGTGACCCTACATGTGAAAACCCATTTTAGGGGATTATACTTTTATAAAAAAAATAATTCTGATAATCTACTCACCCCCATGTCTTCCAAGATAAACTTTGTTTGCAATGGTGGATCGTCTACTTTGCTTTGCAAGACGCGCGCATTCAGGTGCGAGCAAGAGTCCAAGACGCGCGCATTCAGGTCCGAGCAAGAGTCCAAGACGCGCGCATTCAGGTCCGAGCAAGAGTCCAAGACGCGCGCATTCAGGTCCGAGCAAGAGTCCAAGACGCGCGCATTCAGGTCCGAGCAAGAGTCCAAGACGCGCGCATTCAGGTCCGAGCAAGAGTCCAAGACGCGCGCATTCAGGTCCGAGCAAGAGTCCAAGACGCGCGCATTCAGGTCCGAGCAAGAGTCCAAGACGCGCGCATTCAGGTCCGAGCAAGAGTCCAAGACGCGCGCATTCGGGTCCGAGCAAGAGTCCAAGACGCGCGCATTCGGGTCCGAGCAAGAGTCCAAGACGCGCGCATTCGGGTCCGAGCAAGAGTCCAAGACGCGCGCATTCGGGTCCGAGCAAGAGTCCAAGACGCGCGCATTCGGGTCCGAGCAAGAGTCCAAGACGCGCGCATTCGGGTCCGAGCAAGAGTCCAAGACGCGCGCATTCGGGTCCGAGCAAGAGTCCAAGACGCGCGCATTCGGGTCCGAGCAAGAGTCCAAGACGCGCGCATTCGGGTCCGAGCAAGAGTCCAAGACGCGCGCATTCGGGTCCGAGCAAGAGTCCAAGACGCGCGCATTCGGGTCCGAGCAAGAGTCCAAGACGCGCGCATTCGGGTCCGAGCAAGAGTCCAAGACGCGCGCATTCGGGTCCGAGCAAGAGTCCAAGACGCGCGCATTCGGGTCCGAGCAAGAGTCCAAGACGCGCGCATTCGGGTCCGAGCAAGAGTCCAAGACGCGCGCATTCGGGTCCGAGCAAGAGTCCAAGACGCGCGCATTCGGGTCCGAGCAAGAGTCCAAGACGCGCGCATTCGGGTCCGAGCAAGAGTCCAAGACGCGCGCATTCGGGTCCGAGCAAGAGTCCAAGACGCGCGCATTCGGGTCCGAGCAAGAGTCCAAGACGCGCGCATTCGGGTCCGAGCAAGAGTCCAAGACGCGCGCATTCGGGTCCGAGCAAGAGTCCAAGACGCGCGCATTCGGGTCCGAGCAAGAGTCCAAGACGCGCGCATTCGGGTCCGAGCAAGAGTCCAAGACGCGCGCATTCGGGTCCGAGCAAGAGTCCAAGACGCGCGCATTCGGGTCCGAGCAAGAGTCCAAGACGCGCGCATTCGGGTCCGAGCAAGAGTCCAAGACATGCGCTTTGATACATCATCCGTGACCTTTCTACGTGATGATGTAATACGTAAGGTCACGCTGGTGCATCACACGACCAGTGCAAGACAAAAAGTTGTGGTTAGAAAGTACTTATTTTTTGCAAAAAGACATTTCCGTATATAAGACCCTTATGTCTCAGTTGGGATCGTTTAGAGCCCTTTGAACTACATTGAAACTGTAAACTCTTGAGGTCCACTAAAATCCACTGTATGGAGAAAAATCCTGAAATGTTTTCCCTTAAAAAACGTAATTTCTTCTCGACTGAACAAAAAAGACAAACATCTTGGATGACATGGGGTGAATAAATTATATGGATTATTTTAATGAAACTGCTCCTTTAAGTCATTTTTTTCTACATAAATAATGTAAAGAACTTTCTTATAACCTTGATATATTTAATACTGACAAAGTAATAAATTGAAATCAGTGTAAAATCGGTTTCAAACTTTGACGCATAATTTGATTATAATACTTAGCCTGAATTGAACAGACATGATGACATTTGTATACGTATTTGTAAAGCACCAGCAGCAGGTCCTGGGGGCGATTGAGAGAGCCAAACAAGTCACTCCTCCTGAGATGAACTCGATCATTCGGGTAAGCGTGCGTGCAAAGTTTTCCCCGACATATTTCTACGCTACGTCCATGTTTTTGTTTCATTGCTTGTTTGTTTAATCGCAGCAGCAGCTTCAGGTTCACCAGCTTTCTCAGCTTCAAGGTTTGGCGTTACCCATGGCCCCTCTGCCAATGGGCTTGACTCAGCCCACCATGCCCGCCGTCACCTCCAGCTCTGGTCTCCTGTCGCTGTCCAGCATCCTCGCGTCTCACGCTCACCTGGCCAAAGAAGAAAAGAACGCACGCGACGCAGCCGACGGCCACCGCGATGACGACGCCGACAAATCTGACTAGCACAACGGAGACTGAGAGGGATGACAGGAGGAAGAGAAATCTGTTCAAATCATTTCCACTTACTCTTTCTTTCTCTCTCTAACTAGATTCAATCTCACTTTCTCTTGTTCTTCCTCGCTGCAGTCTGTCCCAAATATTCTGATATGAAGAAAATGAATCATTTGTTTGAATCGAAACTTTGATTCACTTGCTTCACTCACAGGCATTATTACTGATGTTCATATTTAGCTATAGAGATTACCGTAGTAGAGACTTGGGTGGACAACACTTTAGCAATCAAAAAGCAGCCAATCAGAGCACCCAATACATCATAGTAGTCATAAAACGCACCCCTGTTAACCATTCGGAGCATTGTTTTGCATTACATTTTCTTCTGAATATGTAAAACTATTTTCTCTTGTTAATTATTTTAGCTTTTTTTGACTTTTTAAGGTTACACACACACACACCATGGGCCTGATGTATAAATGTTGCATACACAAAATTTATATATAAAAAAAAATGTGCATCTGAAATCTTATAATCTTGACCACATGTCTCTTATATTTTGACCACCCGCAAGCTTAACTAACTAACCTTGCATCATTATGAAAAGAAGGTCCAAAAGCACACTTGTTGGTTAGTGAAGCACTTGCATTGGTCGGCTCTGAACCCATCACAATCCGA
Organism: Misgurnus anguillicaudatus; assembly: GCF_027580225.2. NCBI lineage: Eukaryota > Metazoa > Chordata > Actinopteri > Cypriniformes > Cobitidae > Misgurnus > Misgurnus anguillicaudatus. The sequence goes on along the minus strand of NW_027395276.1, from coordinate 1,372,755 downwards.
TCCAATCCGTGTTAACCAGTGATTATCTTCTTACAGAGATGTTAACTTTCTCGAAGCCTTGAGCTGACACAAGTCCCAATAGTCTAAGCGACAGTACTGTCACATGTTGTATATGCGATTTCAATAGAAATGATCGACCCATTCTCACTGAAAATGATTTGTCTAGCGTTAGTTTGCAGTGTATGTTGTTCCATGTGTGGCCAGAAGGTTGCACTGTTTAGCAAATGAGTGCGTTTTGGGTTATTTGTAAAGATGTGAGAGGATGTTTAAAATGGCATACTAGCATACTACCATTCGTAGCGTAGACATTATCTGCATGAAATACATTGGATGACTACGTCTGCTAAAATGTGCATTAACGACACTTCACAAAATCGTGTTTCCCATAATGCACCCGCGCATTGCAAGACTAACAGAAATAATACGAATTTAAAGGGATAGTTCACCCGAAAATGAAAAATCTGTCATCATTACTCGCTCTCGTGTTGTTCTAAACCTATGAGTTTTTATTTTTTTATTTTGATGAACACAAGAATATATTTTGATGATAAGCGCACAGCTGCTGTAACCATTGAAACAAATATTATGGAAGTATTGGGACAAATGATGGTAAGCACACAGTTGATGGTACCCATTGAATTCCATCATATTTGTTTTTCCTACTATGGAAGTCAATGGTTACAGTCAGCTGTATGCTTACCATCATTTATTAAAATATCTTCTTTTGTGTTCATCAGAAAAAAGAAATTCACACACGAGGATGAGTAAATAATGACAATATTTTCATTTTTGGGGTACTGTCCCTTTAAGTAACTTTCTTGGTTACTCTGTAAAGGGTTGCTAATGATATAACTGAACAGATATGCAATGCCACAATGAAACATTATTGTTTGAACACTATTTTGCATGTTATATGTTTCCCATAGTACCTTTAAAAATAGTAGGTTGTCTACAGTCTGCGTTTGGTGGTCTGCAAGTATTCGATTTCAGACATAGACATGGCGTTTTAAAGACATGCTACCTATGGGTGTGAATAAGTGATGGTGCATTATGGGTATTTTTTCCATTTTTAAGTCAAGTAAATGTTTATGTGCCCATAATTCATTTCTTTTCATTGTTATCACGCTGACAGTGCTCATGTGTCAGTGTGGTATACATGCTGAAATCTAGTCATATAAATGGGTTAATTTTATTTTTAGATTTGATTTCACTCGAAAGTTTTTCCAAAGAAAATGAGAAAGGGTTAATTTTTAAAACGATGCGTGCTGCCGCGATGGGCCAGTTTATATACATATATAAATATATCAATATACATATAATTTTGTAAAGATTTTTGTATGTATAAAGCTACATTTATGGTGTATGCGTGCCGGAGGACACCCGAGACCAGTTTTGAGTCGTGGATGCTGTGATATACAGAAATCTGTCATTATGTAAAATGGTCTGGCTGCTTAGTTGCTTCACATTCAATACCTCTGCCCTTGTCTCTATATTTCTACTGGACCTCAACTGACCCCCCCCCCCCCCCCCCAAAAGTGACTCGCACATTAACTTTGATCTAAGATTGCATTATTAAATCGTTGATTTGTGTTCAAATGAACCTTGAGCATGATGTAAAGGTGGTACTCCACCTCTTCTTTTTTCGAAACTCCACCCACCTCCACGTGTAGCCCCTCCTTCTTCTGATTGCAGTACTTATTTGCAACATTTTTAAGCTTAGTAGTGGGTATTTTTAAAAATTTGTGTGTGTGTGTTGTATGTGACGCAATGATGTACCTGATGAAAAATGTATGTTGTTTGTGTAATGGAAACTGTTATTATAACTTCATTTAAAAAAAAAATAGTTAGAAGAAAAAAATTAATAAAATGTTAAAACATTTACTATACCCGAATGAGAGATTGAGCAGTAAGGAAGTATTTATTGTGCCTTACAAATAAATGATTCATTGGAACTTTCTCTCTTGTTCTGTTTGTTTTATATTTGCATTTCATGCATTTAAAGTGCATTATCTGTATGTATGTTTATTATATCTCTTCTGGCATAGCCCTCAAATGTCCTCTGTGCCTCCTTGTCTTTTTATTTGGTGTTTGGAAAAAGTTTCTAGTTCAGTGTGCCAGATGTCATTGATTTCGGCTTGTAATTTGCAGTAGAAGGCAACATTTTTGGTGAAAAATTAATTAAAACTTAAAGTTGGTTCCCCAAACAAAGCAATCGAAAGACCTAAAATAAAAGTTTTAAGGATAACTTGGGTAACTAGTATATGTTGCATTGGAAAGTCATTCTTTAAACATGTCTATTCATGTTTTTATAGAAGAAGGACACCGTAGGCATTTAAAACAGCATAGGGGTGAGGACATGACAGAATGAAAATGTTTGGCTTTCTCTTTAAAAACAGAAAACAGTTTTTCCTTTGACCAACAGGTGATGCTGTTGCCTTACAGTGATTGTAAAATACATACTTTGCACCATTAAAATGAAATTTTATAAATATTTTATAATTTAATGTTGATACACCATCTTATAATACTGAACATATAATTGAAATCATTACCTTATATGTTTAATAGCCAAAATTTTTATATTTTTATGTTAATATAGCTGTGTGTGTATGTGTGATGAGCAATCTGTCTGAAATGAACTGGAATTACATGCCATCATTGTATTTCATTTTATCTCACATCAGCTTCATTCATCAGACATGACAACACGGTGATGGCTCATTGCTTTAAACACACACGCCATTAACCTGTAAATTTCATTAGTCCTGTGTTAGCACATGAAGGCACTACTATTACGAGGATATATTGTTTTTGTATATTACATCGTGCACGTTTTAACATTTTATAAATTATATTCGATTAAAAAAAATATATGAAGTGTAACTTTGCTTTAAAAACCTGTCAATTTTGATTTTCTTTTTATTTTTATTTAATTGGTAAAAGCTTTACTGGGGTTACTGTGTGCTTTTTTACTTTGTTGTAATTAATTTTGGGTCAAATTTGCTAATGTTTTTGGCCTCTTGTTATTCATTTATTATAAAGGAAAGGTTAAAAAGTAACTTTGAGATACAATTTAAACATGCCTTTAACCACTTGCCTGTCACCCCAGCCTTTTGAGTGGTCTTGTTTTAAAGAAGACAAGGTATTTCACTGATGTTTCTGGAGGTGAAAATATTTAACAAAAAAAATTTATATATTAGTTTAAATTAATTTTAATAATTAAAATAATGCAGTAACATGTTAATTTGATAAATACAATTATAAACATGAAAATGTTTTAAAAAAATTATGTAAACATGAGGCCATAAGTCTCAAGTAGTTGGTATCCAAATTTCAAGTTAAAATCACAAACAAAATGAGGTTTGTGTCACACTTTTAGTGGTTTTACCAACAACGGCCACTGGGTGTCAATAGTTTGATGAATTCCCTTGTCACAAATTAATAAATTACTGTCACTGCATTATTATAACTGCTAAAACATTTAAACGTCATTTCTTTCCAAAAATTGTGATGAAATATGAAAACTACATTCTTAGAGCTTTCCAATGATATATAGTTTGTCAACATTTCTGTAGATTTATACCATGATATAGTGTTATGAATATATAAAATATAAAATATGCATTCCTATGGGGGGGGGGGTCATGTAACAAAAAACTGTTACTACATTATTTCTATCATCAGATGACCTTGAAAGTGTTAGAAGTATGTAAAAACAAATTGGGCCTACATGTTGGCCTTTGACCTTTTAGAAATTGACTCTTACTACATAATTTCTTTCCCAAAATTGTGATGGAATATGAAAACAACACTCTTAAAAGCTTTCCAAAGATATATAGTTTGGCATGGCATGAAAATCTGACTTTTTCCATGTTTAAATGTGATTGGGTACCCAGTGATTCTATCAACCTACAAAATGTGAAAAAGATCAACCCAATAACTTAGTTTTGGTAAACCATTCTCTACAAGCACGTGAAAAAATAGGTTGTTGAAATTTGGTTCTCCTTATGATGTCATAAGGAGCTCTTATTATAATAATACCACCCCTTAATCTGCACTATCCAACCACAGCACTGCCATTTAGTGCAGAGAAAAGCACAATTGAGTTTTAATTGCAACAAACCATCATCATTGTGATCAGTGTTTGAATTTCTTCAGCTCATTTGCATGTTAAAGGACACACCCAAAATGGCACATTTTTGCACACACCTACAAAGTGGCAATTTTAACATGCTATAATAAATGTTTTATATCGTCGCTGCCCGATGAAACTCACGTATGTCCAAAACGGTTACTTTTCAGGAAGTAAAAAAACCACAATAAATCAAAAGCAGTTGAATGTAGCGTTGTCATGCTTGGTACGGTATGTTTACATGTAACCATATTCTTGCCAGTGTAATGATATAACCCACATTTGACCAAAATTGAGTTTAAATGGAAATACGTGCATATTTTATAGTAACGATGGTCGATGTGCGTTCTTTCCGATCATTAATTAGAATGGCCAAGTCGCGTTTCATATTGACAGATGAATACACTCAGTTTATTAAATAGCCTACGTCTTAGTTTATTAAATACACTTAGTTTATTTAATATTTATTATACATTTATTAAATGTCTCTTGCAAGCTATGAAGGGACAATGAATCAATACACTGACATGGTAATGCTAGACAGCAGGGGCGTCAGTTGGTGTTGAAAATTGGTGGGAAAAGATCAGATAAAAATAGGGATGCACGATATATCGGCCAACATATCGTTATCGGCCGATAACTGCTTATTTTTAATATTATCGGTTATCGGTCTGATAGCAAATTTAGGTCGATAAATGAAATCGGCCTATATATATATATATATATATATATATATATATATATATATATATATATATATATATATATATATATATATATATATATATATATATATATATATATATATATATATATATATATATATATATATATCGGTTATCGGCCCCCAAATATAAAGAGTTATCGGTTATCGGTATCGGCCAAAATGTCCATATCGGTGCATTCCTAATAAAAAACATTACAGCAGGACGGAAAAAATATTAAATAACGGCGCATCAAAAATGGGCATACAGTAGCGTTGGCCAGTCAACAACAAGAAAATACTCAGCATAAAACCCTTAATGTCGACTGCACACATGCACCAGTCCCTGCAACACCAGCTTAACCGAACAGTGCCACAGCACCATACCGTAGAAAACAGCAGCGCGTTTAGTCAATGATTACAATGAATTTCATTACAAATTTAAAAGAAAACACACCATAAGCATACAACGCAACATATGTGACCCTGACCAAAAAAACAGTCTTAAGCATCGCTTGATTTTTCAGAACATTTTAACCAAATGCTTTCAAAAAGTGGTGGGATGTTCCCAGCGTTCCCGGTGTAAATAACACCTAGACAGATACTTTGTTTGCACAGTCCTACCGTAATTTAGTCACTCCTAGAAGTACGTCTGGCGTCAGGGGGAACGTTTACCTCAATGGAGTAAAGTCATTGTGTCACCAGGCTTTGTTTATTCGGCTATCCAGTGCTGAGCTTCGATGAAAATTTACGAGACCGGCGAGATGCTTCACAGGCGGGAGATACGCGGCGTGATTGACAGATTTGACACCAAATGGATATACGTGAAAATCAGATGACATTATTTCACAACTTTTCATTGGCCATTTAGGTATGTGACGCATACTGTATACGGAAATGAACCTGAACATTCAATCTGTCGAATCTGCAAAATGGACATACATGCTTTTCATCGGACAGCGACGATATGGTATTTTGAGCTAAAACTTCACATATGTGCTCTGGGGACACCAAAGATTTATTTGACATCTTTAAAAAGTTTTGTGCCATGGCACCTTTAAAATGTCTAAAACTGCTTCAATGTTTCTTTTCTCTTAAATCTTTGCAGCTTTAATAATAACTTGCATGTGTGTTTGTGTGTCCAGATTTCATGATATGTTGAGTGAATCACCCCTTAACAAAATTAACCATGGTTTTACTGAAATTAATCATTCAATTTACTCAGTTTTTTAAGATAAGTGGTTGCAATCAATTTATTTAAGCTACATTTAAAGTTTTTTATTTTTCTATTTTTTAAATGTAGCTTAAATAAATTGATTGCAAAATAAGTAAATTGAATGAATCATTTTTTTTAGTGCAGTTAAAACCACAAAACCATGGTTACTTTAGTAAAATCATAGTAACTGCAAAATAACCATGGTTTTGACAACCATGGTTTTGATAAACCATGGTTAGTGTAATAAAACCATGGTTTTGCTGATAGTAATCAATACACCAAAAAAGTGGTTACTACACTTTTACCACAATGGTTAGTTTTCGTAAGGGAGGTAATCCACATTCCTTTTGTCTGTCTTGTTATATACAAAACAGCTTTATTATTCATTATTTATTTCTATCGCAACTGCTTGCTTACAATCCAAAACATACAAACACATACTCCCTCTTTCTGCTTCTCTCTCTCTTCCTCCCTGCCCCCCCCCTCTCTGCCTTGTTTTCTCTATTCCTTCCTGTCTCTCTCTCTCTCTCTCTCTCTCTCTCTCTCTCTTCATTTCCTCTGTTTGATGGAGATGTGCCCTATGGCAGGACACTGTGACATGATATTTCATTAATTGTTTTTCAGGGGGAGTGTGTGTGTGTGTGTGTACTGTCAGTGCCTCTCATTTTCTGTCTCTACCCACCCATCACTGTTTTTTTCTGCGACACTCCTCCTCCTTTCTTCCCCTTTAATTTCTCCCTCCCATTTATACCTTAGTGAAGAGCAAGGCCAATCAGACCGCATTATTATGAATAATAAACATTTTGACCGTCTAACTAACTTTATACCTTAACTTATTTGCATGCGACACCCATTAATGTGGCTAATATTGTAAACTGTAATAAATTGTAGTATAGTATTGGATAAACTGTAGTACATTTTAGTAGGTAATAATAAAAACATCTATGAACTTTATTACAGGTTACTGACGTAAATAATTTAATATACTACTGTATTTTTCTTTTGAAATGCGGAGGTTGAGAAGGTAAACGACTCCATTACCCACAATGCCCTTGTGACCAATTTACACGCGTGTCTTCTTCGCTATTGGTCCAGATCAAAGTTTATGTCACGACCCAACGTGGGCAGCCGGATAATCGATTGGTCTTCGCTTTCATGTTGTTAGCCAATCCGGGAGAACGCTTTGTGAAGAGAGACGTTAAGGATGCAGTGTTTGTACATTAAGTTCCGTGTTATGAAGATTTCGCAGTGTTACTTTACTTCCGAGTGACTTATTTTAATCGAGTTTAAAATATATGCTATGCGTCTATATAATTGCACGTTCTTTTTTTAATTCCGCTTTAATCTGCTTGTATAATCTTCATACGCAAATGTAAGCAGTCGACCTTAAAAGCAGCTTTTACGTTCTGCCAAGTTAATGTCACCTCACAGGCGCAATAATAATACAGTCAGTGTTCAGTTGAGGAGAACCGCTGTTCATTTTCTTTTCTTAACCCCCCCCCCCCTCTCTCTCAAACCCCCCCTCTCTCTCTCTCTCAACCCCCCCCCCCCTCTCTCTCTTATTTATTGTAGATTTACAGTAACCCAATCCACTGCTCGATGGCTGGCTGTAGTGTACGATCCGCGAATGAATCTTTCCGTATCAACCGGTTCTTTTTAGTGATTCGATCGAATCGCTTTAAGTGTTTTTTTAAGAATTCACATTACAAGCAACGGTTTGGTACACATAAGTTTTACAAACCACAATAAGTTCAATAAGTTAATTAAAAATAAAATGTAAAAATACTGAAAAAAATTATGGATAGAATTGAAGATGAAAATTCCTTCAAACTGTGAACTTTTTTTAAATCTTTCGGATTTTTTTCCATTAATGAAATTTAGTTTTATATTACCAATTTACCCCAGTTTAAATGTTTAATAGCCAGGAGTAACTGTAAAAGTGTTTGTTAATGCTTAATGTTTATGTAGTATTGGTGACTACAAAAATGAATCTTGAAATGAATCGTTTTCTTAATTTTAGTAAGTTGCTTCGTATAAAAGTGTTCGTAAATGCCTAAATATTTATGTATTGGTGACTACAAATGAATCTTAAGATGAATCGCCTCACCGTTTTCTTAATTTTAGTAAGTCGGTTCGTATAAAAGCGTTCATAAATGCCTAAATATTTATGTATTGGGGACTACAAATGAATCTTAAGATGAATCGCCTCACCGTTTTTTTTTATTTTAGTAAGTCGTTTCGTATAAAAGCGTTCGTAAATGCCTAAATATTTATGTATTGGTGACTACAAATGAATCTTAAGATGAATCGCCTTACCGTTTTCTTAATTTTAGTAAGTCGCTTCATATAAAAGCGTTCATAAATGCCTAAATATTTATGTATTGGTGACTACAAATGAATCTTAAGATGAATCGCCTCACCGTTTTCTTAATTTTAGTAAATCACTTTGTATAAAAGCGTTCGTAAATGCCTAAATGTTTATGTATTGACTACAAATAAATATTAAAATGAATCGCCTCATCGTTTTATTAATTTTAGTAAGTCGCTTTGTATAAAAGTGTTCGTAAATGTCTAAATATTTATGTATTGGTGATTCCAAATGAATCTTAAGATAAATCGCCTCACCGTTTTCTTAATTTTAAATAAGTCGCTTCGTATAAAAACGTTCGTAAATGTCTAAAAAATTGTATGTATTGGTGACTACAAATGAATCTTAAGATGAATCGCCTCACCGTTTTCTTAATTTTAGTAAGTCGCTTCATATAAAAGCATTCGTAAATGCCTAAATATTTATTGGTGACTACAAATGAATCTTAACATGAATCGCCTCACTGTTTTCTTTATTTTAGTAAATCACTTTGTATAAAAGCGTTCGTAAATGCCTAAATGTTTATGTATTGACTACAAATGAATATTAAAATGAATCGCCTCATCGTTTTATAAATTTTACTAAGTCGCTTTGTATAAAAGTGTTCGTAAATGTCTAAATATTTATATATTGGTGACTACAAATGAATCTTAAGATAAATCGCCTCACCGTTTTCTTAATTTTAGTAAGTCGCTTCATATAAAAGCGTTCATAAATGCCTATAAATATTTATGTATTGGTGACAACAAATGAATCTTAAGATGAATCGCCTCACCGTTTTCTTAATTTTAGTAAGTCGCTTCGTATAAAAGTGTTCGTAAATGCCTAAATATTTATGTAGCCTATTGGTGACTACAAATGAATCTTAAGATAAATCGCCTCACCGTTTTCTTAATTTTAGTAAGTCGCTTCATATAAAAGCGTTCATAAATGCCTATAAATATTTATGTATTGGTGACAACAAATGAATCTTAAGATGAATCGCCTCACCGTTTTCTTAATTTTAGTAAGTCGCTTCGTATAAAAGTGTTCGTAAATGCCTAAATATTTATGTAGCCTATTGGTGACTACAAATGAATCTTAAGATAAATCGCCTCACCGTTTTCTTAATTTTAGTAAGTCGTTTCGTATAAAAGCGTTCGTAAATGCCTAAATATTTATGTATTGGTGACTACAAATGAATCTTAAGATAAATCGCCTCACCGTTATCTTAATTTTAGTCAGTCGCTTTGTATAAAAGCGTTCGTAAATGCCTAAATATGTACGTATTGGTGACTACAAATGAATCTTAAGATGAATCGCCTCACCGTTTTCTTAATTTTAGTAAGTCGCTTCATATAAAAGCGTTCATAAATGCCTAAATATTTATGTATTGGTGTCTACAAATGAATCTTAAAATGAATCGCCTCACAGTTTTCTTAATTTTAGTAAGTCGCTTTGTATAAAAGCGTTTGTAAATGCCTAAATGTTTATGTATTGACTACAAATGAATATTAAAATGAATCGCCTCATCGTTTTCTTAATTTTAGTAAGTTGCTTTGTATAAAAGTGTTCGTAAATGCCTAAATATTTATATAAAAGTGTTCGTAAATGCCTAAATATTTATGTATTGGTGACTACAAATGAATCTTAAGATAAATCGCTTCATATAAAAGCGTTCGTAAATGCCTAAATATTTATGTATTGGTGACTACAAATGAATCTTAAGATAAATCGCCTTACCGTTTTCTTAATTTGTAAGTCGCTTCATATAAAAGCGTTCATAAATGCCTAAATATTTATGTATTGGTGACTACAAACGAATCTTAAGATGAATCGCCTCACCGTTTTCTTAATTTTAGTAAGTCGCTTCATATAAAAGCTTTCATAAATGCCTAAATATTTATGTATTGGTGGCTTCAAATGAATCTTAAAATGAATCGCCTCACTGTTTTCTTAATTTTAGTAAATCACTTTGTATAAAAGCGTTCGTAAATGCCTAAATGTTTATGTATTGACTACAAATAAATATTAAAATGAATCGCCTCACCTTTTATTAATTTTAGTAAGTCGCTTTGTATAAAAGTGTTCGTAAATGCCTAAATATTTATGTATTGGTGACTACAAATGAATCTTAAGATAAATCGCTTCATATAAAAGCGTTCGTAAATGCCTAAATATTTATGTATTGGTGACTACAAATAAATCTTAAGATAAATCGCCTCACCGTTTTCTTAATTTTAGTAAGTCGCTTCATATAAAAGTGTTCATAAATGCCTAAATATTTATGTATTGGCGACTACAAATGAATCTTAAGATGAATCGCCTTACCGTTTTCTTAATTTGTAAGTCGCTTCATATAAAAGCGTTCATAAATGCCTAAATATTTATGTATTGGTGACTACAAACGAATCTTAAGATGAATCGCCTCACCGTTTTCTTAATTTTAGTAAGTCGCTTCATATAAAAGCTTTCATAAATGCCTAAATATTTATGTATTGGTGGCTTCAAATGAATCTTAAAATGAATCGCCTCACTGTTTTCTTAATTTTAGTAAATCACTTTGTATAAAAGCGTTCGTAAATGCCTAAATGTTTATGTATTGACTACAAATAAATATTAAAATGAATCGCCTCACCTTTTATTAATTTTAGTAAGTCGCTTTGTATAAAAGTGTTCGTAAATGCCTAAATATTTATGTATTGGTGACTACAAATGAATCTTAAGATAAATCGCTTCATATAAAAGCGTTCGTAAATGCCTAAATATTTATGTATTGGTGACTACAAATAAATCTTAAGATAAATCGCCTCACCGTTTTCTTAATTTTAGTAAGTCGCTTCATATAAAAGTGTTCATAAATGCCTAAATATTTATGTATTGGCGACTACAAATGAATCTTAAGATGAATCGCCTTACCGTTTTCTTAATTTGTAAGTCGCTTCATATAAAAGCGTTCATAAATGCCTAAATATTTATGTATTGGTGACTACAAACGAATCTTAAGATGAATCGCCTCACCGTTTTCTTAATTTTAGTAAGTCGCTTCATATAAAAGCTTTCATAAATGCCTAAATATTTATGTATTGGTGGCTTCAAATGAATCTTAAAATGAATCGCCTCACCGTTTTCTTAATTTTAGTAAGTCGCTTCATATAAAAGCATTCGTAAATGCCTAAATATTTATTGGTGACTACAAATGAATCTTAAGATGAATCGCCTCACCGTTTTCTTAATTTTAGTAAATCACTTTGTATAAAGCGTTTGTAAATGCCTAAATGTTTACGTATTGATGACCACAAACGAATCTATACTTAATTCTGTTATAAAGTATATTTGATTGTATTGTATGTTTTGTAAATTGTGATGTCCGTCTACCCCCTGTTATCTGTTCATTGTTGTCTTAATTCTGTTAAAAAAAAAAAAAAAGACCACAAACGAATCGTTTGTTGCGTTCGAACGAACCGCTTCGCTCAAACGAATCAGACTTCCCGCTAGCTCGTGTGTGCACGCAGGTCAGCGCTGTTTATGCTCCTCTGATCTCCGACGCGCGCCCCACGTGCACGCGCTCGGCACAGGATGATCTTGTTACATTGTAGCGCGGCGTAACTGTGCGTCATAAAGAGGAAGAACGCTTGATCCAGGAAAATACGGCGCTTTTAAAGTTTCCATCGGATACATTTAAATCCTGTCGGTACCGTGAGACGATTGGAGCGCAGAAAGCGAGGAGTGAAATCTTGATTTACACATCCAAAGCGGGATTCGTTGTCGGAGGGTGATTCCGGACTCAGTCCTGACCATCGAAAGCCCCGTGGATGACCTCCAGAAGCATGTATCCGCACGGAAGACCCCAGGTACAGATGCACACTCAACTTTCCTTTGTAAGCAAATGGTGACCAACGGCGCAGATCGCTGCGCGCGCGCTTTAGATAATCATTTAGTTTAAGACGACGGCCCAATTTCATGTGCGTTATGTTTGGTGTTATAGGGTCAGGGTTAAGGTCACGAGAAATGTTCATTACTGAGTTCAGTAATTTATGCACAGACTGTTAAGTCGTACGGCACTAGAGTCATTATTTACTGTACATCTATCGTAAGGTTTAATGGCATTTACTTGGAGACAGATGTTTGGTGCGCTTCTTTCTCTGTGCGTATAATATGCGCATGTTTCATGTTTATGTAGCTTAATGGGTAAACAACGCAAAGGTCATGGGTTTGATGTGAGGAACACACATACTGATAAAAGATATGTAGATTGAATGCACTGTAATTCTCTCTTTTGGAATTGATGTCAAATAATTATGCACTAAAATAATAGAAAGGTGATGCTTGTTGTTACTAAAAACGAGGAAGAGAAAGAAAAGGGTAATTATTAAAGGCTGAAAGAGCAGAAGGAAATTCATAAACACACAGAGAAAGGAAGAGAGAGATTTGTGGGTTTGTGCTGTGTGGTTTAGAGATGGACAGATGGATGCATGGATGGCTGGGTGAATGAACGGTTTGTTTGAGTTACTGCTGCATGTTACATATGGATCCAGGCCACCCCATTCTCCACTGCAAATGTCATGTTTCATCATCATCAAGGGCAACACGAAACCACACAGACACACGCATGGACACACACACACACACACACACACACACACACACACACATTAAGCTCCACATCAAAGCTACCTTTGCATAAAGCATGGCATGTTATTACAGGCCCCTAGACACCCAGTTTAGTGGTAATGTGCATTAGCTTTAATGTGAAGAATTTTAGTGTAAATAATGAATGACCTTATGAAAGTGTGCAAATGTGGTTTGGTTTGTTATTGTGTGTGACTCTGCGTGTTAAATCTGTGCGTTTTAAAGATAGTATGTGTTGTGTGTGTGTTCTTTCTGCGCCTGCTGGGTCCTTGATGATCTGAGTCCAGCGGTCAGATTCTGTCTGCCCTTAAAACCAACTCGGATCTGATATGTTTTCTTCTGATATTAACATCCCTCAATCGGTCCACTGAGAAACTGTTTAGCTCGGTGTTTGATTGACAGGTGAGTGGGCGGTCCTTTGTTGTCATCTGCGATGCATCAGTGTGTACTACAAATGTGATGTGGTGACATGCATTTCTGACTGTCCCAAAATGGGTTTACCAAAGTATTTACCCAAAACTTTTAAATGATTCTTCAGTAAAATGCCATGCATTAAAGTAGTCGGACAAATCATATTACCACAAACTGATTTGAATATCAAAAAGTGTCTTATATGAAACATCTTTAAAAAAGGACTTGCATAGAAATTAACATATTTCCTCAACTAGGATTTCTTAGGACTTTTAGTATGTTGTTCTGGACACCTCATAGAAATGATCTATGCTGAAAAAAATTCTTTTACAATTACTTCTATTGTTTGCTCCAAAATGAGTTAGTTTGCCTGGACTAAGACCGTTTCATGCGGTGATGCAATACGCGTCTGGTCCGAACTTTACTTCCGGTTTCAGTTTTTTTTAATGATCTGACTAGTTGCTAAACTGAACTCTTGAACAAATATCAGGTTCGAAAATAACAAATGTTTTAGTTTCCAAGTTAACAGGGCTGTCACGATTATTAAATTTGGCTGACAGTTAATTGGCTAATAAATTGTGACAATTATGACGATTAATTGTCTGTTTTATTGCTTTGACATTTAATACTCGTACATTTTGTTTGTTCATGAAATAATTTTCACACATGGTTGTGATTATTTTAATTAAATATTTTGCAAGGTTTACCTAGCAGTGAATAATAATACACATAACACATATTTAAAAGTAATTATTTAATAATAATAGTTCATACTGCTTATCAAAGTTTTGCAGCATTTTTTAAATGCTGTTTTTTTCCACGGTATTAAATGGCTTTGCAATGTATCGCATTACACTGTCAGTTAAGGGTTGCCATCTGATAGGGTCTCATTTATACAGGCGCTACAGCTCCCCCTTGTGTTTTTAGAGAGATGTGCAATCATTGCGGTGATCAGAAATCATTGCGATGAGGTCAAACAATCGCGATGAAACAATTATTTTATCATTGTGACAGTCCTACTATAGGTAATTTATGTGTTGTTTATTTTGCATGTTATATAAATAAACTACGTTAAAGTACTTTGTTGTTATTTATTCTTAGCAGACTTTATCCGAAGTTACGTGTTGACCACAAAAGCTGCTTGTTTTTGTTGTTACTGCTGAAACCGTCTATACCTATACATTTTTTAATGAACTATACATCCATATATGCAGTGAAGTGTAACATTGCTAAGAAAGTCAGAATTTTTAATTCAGATTTGTTTCAGCTTTGCATAATACACTCTCAAAAAATGAAGGTACAAAGCCTGCACCAGTGCGGTACCCTTTCAAAAGTACACCTGGGTAGACATTAGTACCTCAAATGTACAAATTTGTCCAACAAATATAAGTACAACATAAGTTTTATTTTTTTGCATAATATGTGTGTGCACTGTTTGTAATTATTTTGTATATATAAATACGCACATGCATGCATGTTTATTTAGATTTTTAATTTTTTTATATATATATATATATATATATATATATATATATATATATATATATATATATATATATATATATATATATATATATATATATATATATATATATATATATATATATATATAACACACACAAATACACACACATATTATGCAAACACAACTTTTTTGTATGTTAGTCGCGATTAATCTTTTGACAGCCCTATTATGAAATATAGAAAATGCATTGCAAGCTTTTTGTGCATATAAATGCATGAATCCTGCCCAATAGTCATTATTAAATTTGCCTTTACCTAAAGTCCTAAAACACATATGGGTGGTTTCCCGGACGGGGATTAGCTTAAGCCAGGAAAAGGCCTTAGTTTATTAGGAAATATCACTAGTTTAAACAAACATGCCTTACTAAAAACATTACTGGCGTGCATTTTGATGAAAAACAAAGTGCACTGATGTATTTTAAGATATGTCAGTGCAAGTTTGGACACCTCTTATATTTATTTTAGTCTAGGACTAGTTAATCACTGTCCGGGAAACCGCCCCATAGTGTAAAAACCACACACGCACGTAGCAGTTTAACACCTCTCAAAGACCTATAGTTGCAGTTTTACATAAATACAAACAGTGGCGGCTGTGTGTGTGTGTGTTAAAGGTAGCTGTGCATGCGAGTGGTGTCACTTCACATCAGAGCAATATTATGTATCGAGGACTTAACAAGCAGCTCATCAGGGCCGATGTACAGTACCGATGTGCCGTCTGGAATGAGCCGCTTGTTCCACACAGATGTGCCTGTTATTTTCCCCTCCCGAACAGTTGTGTTTTGGCCAATAGCAGCAGTCTGCACAGGAAGCATTGATTGGGAACACAGCAGGTTCATATGTCGTTTGCACACATGGCTATAACCGCTCTTGTATTTGTGCCACATGTGCTGAATATTTCAGCAGCGTTCGGTTATTCACGGATCTGCGATCCCCCCTCCTCTCTATCTATCTCTTTCTCTCTCTCTCTCTTTGTGTATGTGTGTCTCATCTCAAACTGCCCTGCACAGTAAACAGTGTAAGATAGATGACTGCGTTCTTTCAGGGCTTGTGTGAGAGGAACAGGCTGTGTGACAATTCATGGCTCTGTCACGTTAAACCCGAGCAGCTTCTGTACAACACCCTCTTGTTTCCTAAACACAGCACAGTACTGAGTACTGTGGATATCTGCTTTTCACAACATCCCACCATGTATTTCTGTGTATGTACAGTATGTGTATGGGTGATTCTCACGAAATCCAGATTTAGAAGGTGTTCAGCATCCGAGTTTTTAAAAAGCCCTTGAAGCCTAAATGTGTTTTTTGCACATATAAGATTACGGTCTGAACTTACTATAACCATTATTTTAGAGGATTTAAAAAATATTTCCGATAGAATTATTAAATTTTTTTAGATTAGCATTATCAAAAATTGTCATTACCGCAACATGATATTACATTAAATACATTCATTTACAAACTCATGTTTCGGTAATGAGAACTAAACAGTTGTCTATGTACTATGACGAACAAAATTGTAACTTTTATCTGGAGAGAAAAAATAAGAACTGCTTACCTGCTAGCCATCTTGAGTGTTACAGTCAATTATGTCCCTTCCAACAATTTTTTTAAAATGTTAGTTCATTGAGGGCTTAAACAATGATTGAAAATTGTTGCGGAGGATGAGAAAATTGGTCTTGGACACATTTATATTCCTTATTATTGTCTCTACATTTACCAATGATCACCAAATACCAAGTTTCTTTACTGTAAATGTTTAAAGTATAACATGCACTGAAGCTTTTTATTTTTTAGATTTTTTAATTATAAATATTACCATGTCAAAGGACCCAAATCCAGTCATGGACACATTGCGGTAATGAAAATTTCCCCTTAAATGTGGAAAAAACAACAAAATTGGTTTGTATGATGTCATTTGAGATCATGTGCAAAATAGTACATGAAGAGATGTTTGTAACTGTATGCTTGTTAATTTGATAACATTTACTTTTTTATCAAAATGTTTCATGACACCTCATAAGTCTAATTTCGCGAATCACCCGTATGTGTATTCTGTACATGTATTCTCACTCAATTTAAGTTGATTTTCTTTCATTTTTGCAAAAGCAGCTATACAGTAAAAACAAAATGAGACATATCGTTATCGGCCGATAACTGCTTTTTTATATTATCGGTTATCGGTCTGATAGCAAAATTAGGCCGATAAATGAAAGCCGATAAATGATGGATTATTTTGGTTTGTTGAACCACTTCACTTGCTCATTGCTGGCCATGTGGAGTTTTGATTGGTGCTTTCTGTGACATAGCACGAAGATGACACGTGTTGCGGGCTTAAGAAGAGTATGCTAGTCTAGCGCAAAGACAAGATGTCCGCGGTCTGCGAGTTTTTCATTATGAAAATAATATGAATATTTATCGCCCTATATCGCCCCCCAAATACAAAGAGTTATCGGTTATCGGCATCGGCCAAAATTTCCATATCGGTGCATCCCTAGTTTATGTAGAAAATCACAAAAAACTGGGTTTTCAAAGACTGGGTCACATTTATATTAGGCTATTGAACATCCACTTTTCTATGATGCTATATTAAATGTGCAATGTGTAACTTTTAGGAGAATCTCTTGACAGAAATGCAATTATATAATAATAACTCCTTGAAGAACAATAGGGTCTTCACGCCTCGGTGTATATTATGAGTGCTGTACGAAAGACCATACATAATAAACCATTATGTTTTATTACATTAAAGGCAGGGAATCTGATTGGATCCAGAAACATTTTTACTTATGCTGGTTAAAGGTCACATCACATCCTGATAGCAATCACTATGTTAAGTTGTTTAGATGTATTTGTAGAAATCTATGTCATCTGTGAAAGGCGTAGGACCAAAAAATTTTAAACCAGTCATAGATCTCGGTCCAAACGGACGTTGCCTTTTTTGTCCCTCATCCGTAAGCATGTCTCAACAGAAATCGAGGCTCATCAGACCACACTGTAAAAAATCCAACTTTAAAATGTTCATTCAACAAAGAACATTAAGTAACTTGAACAAAGATTTCTTTGATGAAGGGCGTCAGTTGATTATTTTGTGTTCACTGAATGAAAAGAGCATAATCATTCAGCTAACAAATATTATTTTGTTGACTGGACTTAGATGAAAAAGTTTTCGTCCAATTCGTTCACCCAACTTGCCAACCTGAGTTATCTGAACAAGCAATTTAAAAAAAACAGTGGTCGGAATGGTTCCCAGCATGCATTGCGACATGTTCACTTCTTTGGTTAATATTTACTAAAAAAGATGACTGTTTTAATGTTTGCTGGATTTATTTATGTTGTTATGTTGTTAATGTTAGTTATATGTTGTATTTAGAGTAATTTTTAAAGAATTATGTTTGTTCATTGTTACCATGATTGAGAAGTGTGTGTTCAGTGTAGAGGGCAGCACAATGAGTTAGAGCGCATCATTGTTGCCTCACAGCAAAAAAAGGTCTCTGTTTCAAAAAAGAACTAAGTCAGACAAAGACTTTGTTAAGGAGACCTTTCTTTGTGGAGTATGCATGTTCTCTCTGTGAGATTGTGGGTTCACTCCCACAGTCCAAAACATGCAGATGCTTTTATCCAAAGCGACTTGCACTGCATTAAAAGCTAGACATTTTTATCAGTACTTGTGTTCCCTGGGTTTGAACCCATGACCTTTTGCGCTGCAAACACAATGTTCTACCACTGAGCTACACAGGAACACAAGAACTGTCCTTTACCCAACTTGTATGTGTATTATTAACTTTATGGATAGATGCTGGAATACAGTTGTAATAGTTGAGAGGACTTAAGTCACTAGTTGAGTAAACTTAGAAATTTGCTAATAGCCTAATCAGTTTAAGTTGGTTCAACTTTTGGTGTAAGTTGTCATTGCTCAGTAAATTGAGTTAGGTGAACTACATCATCCAAAAGTTGAGTAAACTCAAAAAAGCTGTGCAGCAAGTTGCCTTGAAAATGTAAGTTAAGTCAACTTTTTATTTTTTACAGTGCAGGCAACATTTTTTCAGTCTTCAACTGTCCAATTTTGGTGAGCTTGTGCAAATTGTAGCCTCTTTTTCCTATTTGTAGTGGAGATGAGTAGTACCCGGTGGGGTCTTCTGCTGTTGTAGCCCATCCGCCTCAAGGTTGTGCGTGTTGTGGCTTCACAAATGCTTTGCTGCATACCTCGGTTGTAACAAGTGGTTATTTCAGTCAAAGTTGCTCTTCTATCAGCTTGAATCATTTGGCCCATTTTCCTCTGACCTCTAGCATCAACAAGGCATTTTCGCCCACAGGACTGCCGCATACTGGATGTTTTTCCCTTTTCACACCATTCTTTGTAAACCCTAGAAATGGTTGTGCGTGAAAATCCCAGTAACTGAGCAGATTGTGAAATACTCAGACCGGCCCGTCTGGCACCAACAACCATGCCACGCTTAAAATTGCTTAAATCACCTTTCTTTCCCATTCTGACATTCAGTTTGGAGTTCAGCTTTTCTACTTTTATTTTTGACAGTGTTTAAGAGACATGAAACGGGTTTAAATGTACAGCATTTAAAAATATACAAAAAATGTTGGAAAAACAAACAGTGTTATTTGTAAAGTAACCTGTATGGTATGCTTTGTTAGTGTGGGAGTACATTATCACTTGTTATATCAATGTTTACTAAATTATTTAATTACTTGAGAACTTCTTAATAATAAAAAAAATATTATTACACAATTGGTATACTAATTAGTAGAGGGAAAAAAAAATCAAAATTTTCTGTGCAAATTTCTGGAAATTACCATTTTCATTGCAAAAATCACAAAAATAAATGGTGAAATCCTGGTTAGTGTTTTTGTTTGTAAGTTGTTGGTTTTGGGTTCTCAGTCAGAGATGTGATGATGTTACGTGTTGGCCTGGTTTCAATCAGGGGTCGTATCAAGGTGAATATTGATTATGTGCCTGTGACCGGTCTTGTGTTTTAGATAAAGATAGCAGAACAAAGCATTTATTGTCGATCGCAGAGCTGTATAAAGTGGCTTTCTCCTTCAATGAAGGCCCTTTGTGCAGTCATTGGCTCTGTGTGCGTGTGTAGTTGTTTGTGTGTATCAATTTAATTCAGAGTAGTACTCACTCTCATCAGAAGATGTGGTTGTATCCCCTTTCCAAAAGAGAGTTTTTTTTTAATGCATTCATGTCTAATTTAATATAAAAGACCCTTTATCACTGATGTTTGTTGTCAGGGTTAATGTGACAACGTGTGTAATGTGTTAGTGTTAAATGATGATCTGTGTCCTGATGCAATAATTGTTCACGGTTCAAAAGCAAAGTATGTGTATAGTATCAGTTTGATCCATTGCTCCTGCACTCTAGGTCTTGAATTTGGTGGCAACACACATAAATCAGGATGAAAGGTTGTTTTTTCTTGGTAAAGCATGTGAAACAATCAGATGTTAACATTCTGTACTTTTGTCTCATATTCATCTTACACACTTCTTGTCTCCACAGCAAACAAAGTCTGTAAAGGAATATTGCACTTTCATAAAAAACTGTTAATTTACTCACCCCCATGTCATCCAAGATTTATGTCTTTCTTTGTTCAGTCGAGAAGAAATTAAGTTTTTCTAGGAAAACATTCCAGGATTTTTTTCCATATAGTGGAACTAAACAGTTTACAGTTTCAATTCAGTTTAAAATTGCCATTTCAATGGAGCTTCAAAGGGCTCAAAACGATCATGAGGATCTTATCTTGCAAAACGATAAAAAAAAATGCCAAAAAAGGTACTTTTAACTTCTCGTCTTGCCCTAGCCGTGACGTGCCCCAACATAACCTTACGTATTACGTAATCATGTCGAAAGGTCACGCATGATGTAAGCGAAACTACCGCTGCAGTCTTCACAAGTGTGGGAAAGAGTACCGGTCAGACGTTGCTGTATGTGAAATTATACTAATAAATGTCTTTGTGTCAGTTTATTGTTTTACACTTTCCCTGCCATTGATGAGTTATCTTGTCAATCAGCAATACCGCTATTATCCACCAGTTGACGATCTTCCGCAACTTATAAAACCCGGAAGTATCGCCCAGCTGTATGTCTAAGGGCCGATTCACATCGGCAGCGTGGCGTGTGCGTCTCAGCTGCGTGGCGTGGCCGTTTTTATTTAGGCTCCCATGTTAGCAGGTTTGACAGTTCACACCGCCTGGCGCCTGCATGACACGCACGTCTCAGGCGCGGCTCGAGCCGCGCTGAAAACGCGTGCATGCTAGGAATAGGACCGACGCCTGTTTTTCATGCCACACGCAAGCGTCTTGGAAGCGTTTCCAGGCAAAATATATGTCACCCATAGCAACAGCAGGGCGTCAGCGCTACGTCAGGCATGCTTCTGGTATGTACAGACACAGAAAACGCGACGCAGCCGCCACGCAACTGACATGCAACAGATACACCACGCAGCCGGTGTGAATCGGCCCTAAGTTTTGAGGATCGCTCTGAATCAGATCTCTATTAAAAGTCCTTTACAAAAATGCTCAAAATTTTTTGTTTTTGAAGAAACCTACACATAGGCCTGCACGATTAATCGTTTTAAAACCGAAATCGTGATTTGAAGTGGTGCAACTTTCGAATGGCAAGAGCTGCGATTCTTTTGATGCAGAACCATCAAATATAACAATCATCTCGTACGGAATTTTTGACAGTTTGCTTCATGTGCATTTTACGTTTGATGCCATAAAAATCATGAAAAATGCTGGTGGGAAACGATTTAAAATGGTCCACAAGTGTGCGTTTCATATATGTAATGAGTGACCACTAAATGGAGAAAAATCCTGGAATGTCTTCCTCAAATAACTTCATTTCTTCTCGACTGAACAAAGAAAGACATGAACATCTTGGATGACATGGGGGAGTAAATTATCAGAATTATAAAAAGTGGAGTAATCCTTTTAATGTCCCAGTTCTTATGGACGGCACTGTATATATATCGTCACGATGAAACTCATGTATGTCCAAAACGGTTACTTTTCAGGAAGTGAAAAAACACTGTATATCAAAAGCAGTTGAATGTGGCGTTGTCATACTTGGTACGGCATCTTTAAATGAAACCATATTCTTGCCAGTGTAATGATATAATCCACATTTGACCAAAATTGAGTTTAAATGGACATACGTGCATATTTTACAGTAACGGTTGTCGATACGCGTTCTTCCAATCATTAATTAGAATGGCCAAGTCGCATTTCATATTGACAGATGAATACGCTCAGTTTATTAAATAGCCTACGTCTTAGTTAAATACGCTTAGTTTATTTAATGTTAATTATAAATTTATTAAATGTCTCTTGCAAACTATAAAGGGACAATGAATCAATACCCTGACATGGTAATGCTAGACAGATACTTTGTTTGCACAGTCCTACCGTACTTTTGTCACTCCTAGACGTACGTCTGGCGTTTGGGGAAATGTTTACCTCGATGAAGGAAAGTCACTGTCTCATCAGGCTATGTTTATTCGGCTGTATCCAGTGCTGAGCTTCGATGAAACTTCACGAGACCGGTGAAATGCTTCCACAGGATGGGAGATACGCGGCGTAATTGACAGCTTTGACACCAAATGGATATACAGTACGTGAAAATCAGATGACATGATTTCACAACTTTTCATTGGCCATTTAGATATGTGAAGCATAATGTATACGGAAATGAACCTGGACATTCAATCCGTCGAAAAATCTCAAAATCGGCAAAATGGACATACGTGGTTTTCATCGGACAGCGACGATATATATATAAATAATAGTAACACCAAGATAAATCCCTACAGATAGGAATCTAACAAACATATGCACACATGCATATGGGAATTCCATGCAAATTTCAACCTTATATATAATGTTTTTAACCATATTGATATCACAGATTTCCATTACGTCCATTATGCATGCATGTTAGACTGATATTTTTTCTGATATCTGGACTCTAGGAAAAATAAACAGATGGTTCAATATGCTGAGAATAAATGCATTCTCTGAGAAATTATATTGCATTATGTTTATATTATGTTATTTTCTTGTGTTTCAGGCTCCTCTGGTGTCAGGACACCCCGGGATGAAGTTTACAGTGCTGGAAACACTCGACCATATCAAAGAAGAATTCCAGCTCTTCCAAGCTCAGTACCACAGGTAAAGATAAAAAAAACAATGTTATATAACCTCATTTGCCCTGTTCATTTATCATGTTTAATGAGTAACTCGGGGCAAATTAATTACAATAGTTCGGTCAATGAGGTCTCAGACCATAACGTGTTCTGCTGTCCAATATTCAATATGATGTATAAAGATGCAAGATGGTAATTTATGGTCTTTTATACACTAGTCTATCCAAAGTGCCTTTAATTTGCACGTTTAACATGAACTCTGCCCATCTTGCATATCACACATATGTATTTTTGTGAGGCTGGTGAATGTATTGGTTGTCTTGTGAATAGTGGCAGTCTTTTGAGGGACTAGTACGGATGAAAATTAGCCCTCGGCTAAATCCGGTACAATACATGAAATGAAAGTTTTATGTTAAAAATTGTGCATGGTCCCATTATAAATAAATGAATGAATGAATGAATTAATTTTGCTGTTTTTGTATAAATCTATATCTTGTATAAATCTGAGTTAGGTTTGATCACGTGTGCAAAGATGATGAGATTGATAATCTGTAAATCACACCTGGATTATCTGACACAGACTATTAGCCAGATATCCAGTTAGCCTAATCCAGTCTCATTAGTGACCATTACAAAAGCTACAGACAGTAAACAATATATATTGTTGTATGTTATCTCTTTTTAAGTCTGCAGTAAAATAAAATATATATTCTGTCCCTAATTGACCGCTGACAGCCATGTGAGGTCACAGAGTCACTTGACCTCGCAAGAGAAACTCAAGGTTTGCGTCTTGTTTTATTTTTCAGTCTCAAGATGGAATGTGAGAAGTTGGCGAGTGAGAAAACCGAGATGCATAGACATTATATCATGGTAAGAAAACAAGTTCAACATTACCCATAAACGCCAGCTGGAACTGAGCTAACTAATATGGGTATTTAATGGACATCTAATGGATGTTAATTGAAAATGTGAAACTTGAAAATGAAAGTTATGTGAAAAAAGAAATATGTAAAACTACTGTAGTAAAGACTACTGTTACTGTAGGCCAGGGTTTCCTTAAACTGGGATTTGCAACCCCTTGTGGTTCACCGGGGAATTGGAGGGTGTTCGTGAGTGTTTTTGCATAATATCTGTGTGTGCACTGTCTGTAATTTTTTTGTATATATATAAATACACACATGCATGTATGTATTTGTGTGTATATATACGCATATTTATATATATATATATATATATATATATATATATATATATATATATATATATATATATATATATATATATATATATATATATATATATATATATATATATATATATATATATATATATATATATATATATATAAATTCATATATTATTTATTTATTAATTTAGATATAGAAATAAACAAATAATTTCATATATAATAAAATATTAATTATTTATTTATTTTTATTATATATGAATTTATTTGAAAATATATTATTAAAAAAGATATAAATTACATTTTTCTTACATGTATGCATGTAGGTGTGTTTATATATACATTTGGGTGATTCTCACGAAAACTTGGTTTTAAAAATGTCAAGCATGAAAATGTAAAAATTGCTTAAATTTACTTTTTTTCCCACCAGACATTGAAAAACAAAGTCTGGAGTAAATGGGAACATTAATTTAAAAACTTTTACTTATCATTTAACACTTTTTGTAACATAATTTAAAAAATCTCATTACCGCAACAGTCAGAAAACATCAACACTGACATATTTTCAAAATGACATGACAAACCTGAAAGAACATAATTTGGAGATTCTGCACATGCATTTAAAATCAAAGTATTATGCTTCTATTAATTAAATTAACATTTAATAAGCATCTGTTGCGGTAATGATAATAAAAATGTTGTGTAAGCATTCTGACAAGACAATATTTCAAATTAACTGTAAAATAATGATCTTACCTGGTAGCCATCTTGAAGTAACTGGTCCATGTGCTTGGTCACTCAAAAT
The DNA here is from genome assembly GCF_027580225.2 of Misgurnus anguillicaudatus. Taxonomy (NCBI): domain Eukaryota; kingdom Metazoa; phylum Chordata; class Actinopteri; order Cypriniformes; family Cobitidae; genus Misgurnus; species Misgurnus anguillicaudatus. The sequence goes on along the minus strand of NW_027395276.1, from coordinate 1,347,647 downwards.
CAAACTTTATTAAAATTCTGTATGTGTGCTTAAACTGTTCTCAAAAAGTGTTGCGGAGGATGAGAACATCAGGCATGGACACATCATTTTCCTAATTTTTCTTCATTATTATTATACATGAATATTCAGTAAATATTTTTCTGTCATCTAAAGTAGTCTAGCAAAACATCATGTTAATTTGATTAAATTACAACATAACGCATGTTCAAACACAGCCGGACACATTGCGGTAATGAGAATTTCAGCAGAAAATGAGATAAAATTTACAATTATAAATTCTTATGTTGAAATCACACATTGTGCAAGGTAGAACACAGTATTGTGTTAATTCTGATGCTTTTTAATGTTACTATATTACACATTTTAAAGCTAAAATCATTAGTGTCGTGGTGTTTCAATGGTTTCGTGAGAATCACCCATTTAATAACACTATACACACACACACACACAAATATATTATGCAAATACAAACTTTTGTTTTGTATGCGATTAAATGCGATTCATTTTTTGGCAGCCCAATATAAATCTTGAAGGGGCTGTTTCCCGGAAGCTTAAACCAGGACTAGGCCTTAGTTAAATTTGGATATTTAAGTCATTTTTAAAAGTATCTTTTAAAAATAAACATCACTTGTGTGCATCTTGAGACACAACAACACTCGCATTGATGTATATTATGATTTTTCAGAGCAAGTTGTTTTTGATCAAAACAACACTAACATTTAAGTTAGTCTTGGACTAAACCGCCACATGTGGATAAAAAAATATATGTTTTAAAGTTAAACATGCAAATGTGCTATAAAATGATTGAAATATTTCAGGGGGTACTTCAAGTAAATCATTAGGTCAAGGGGGTTCGGCTCACAAAAAAGTTTGAGAACCCCTGCAGCATGCTAATCGAATTTATGAAGCAAAATTATGACATTAACCACGTGAACTTTTTTGTACAAATTATGTAGATTTTTTATGCTTTGTCAGTTATTTTTTTTATCAATGCACAATGCGCTCTTTGAGACAATCTCAGGTCGTGCTGGGACAACATTGGATTTTCAGGTTTTGCACAAAACTTCTGAGTCTGTGCCAGCCTGTGTGCATGTTGTCATTTGAAGCAAAAGAGGACAAACCAGTTAAGAAATTCAATACACTTGATAATTTAAATAAAAAAGAATGGTAAATGACAGCAGTTTTGTCTTTTTATAAGGTTGCCAGTAGATTTTAAGAAAAGAAGACGACAATAATGCTGGAAAAACATTGATAAACTGATCAAACATGAAATTATGTGTAAAAGTCACCTTGAATAAAAGCATTGTCTTAATGCATGAAAATAAAGAACATGAAAGAGGTATAAATGTAAGATTTTTTTTACTGTGAATATGGGTCACATCTCGATCTCTTTTAATATATGTACAGCTTCTCTTTAATTGTGATTCATCTCGTGTAACTTGAATGTAATTATACTGTTGGTTTCTTCTTCCACAGTATTATGAGATGTCTTACGGTCTGAACATTGAGATGCAGAAACAGGTAAATCTATTGTGTCATTCACAGGCTGATTTCATTACAGAGCAGCGGGATGTCGGCATAATGAGTTTTGCACAATGAAGTGTTTTGGCTTCTGTTTGATGGTTCAGATGGCAAAAGATTCAATAAACCCTAATTACAGTCCCCATTAAACGACATGATCCGGGTATAATGGCGATGGTACAGGATATCGAATGTCTCTTGTGATTGACCTCTAACCTTTGTTTCAGCAGCAGTTGCTTTTGTGTTACATTTAGATCAGAAGATTAACATAGGACATGATGCGGTACGATACAATGATTATACTTTTTTTTTAAGGTTTTTAATTATACTTCGGTTTTGTAAGATGGTGACAACAATATAATGAAAGTCATCAGTATTAGATAACTTAGGTAACTGTTAACATTAGTTAATGCACAATGAACTATCATAAGCAGTTGTATTGGCATTAACTAACAGCCAAGATTAATAAATGCTACAACATTGTTCATTGTTAGCTCCTGTTAACTAATACATTTACTAATGCTAACAAATACAAACTTATTGTTAAATGTTATTTCTGAATGACCCAAGGCCGGGATTAACTGTTTTCCAGCCAGCGTTTTTTTTTTTTTTGCCAGCACCAGCACTTTTTATGATTTTCACAAAAGTTTAATGCCTTCCAGAAAAATGTCTTCTATAAATATATAAACATACAATATATCAAACTCTAAAAACAAACACTGTTTCATCCTATCTTTATTTGTTCTCTTTTTATCACCTTCCAAATATGTGTAGGCTTCTTCCAAAAATACAACATTTTGAGCAAAAAGCTGAAATAATAGCATTTTTTAAAGCAGTGGTTCTCAAACTGGGGTCCGGGGACCCCAGGGGGGCCGCGAGATGGTGCCAGGGGTCCCCAGTTTTATGACATTTTTATAAAATACATTAATTTATCATGAATTCTGTGAAATTAAACCTAAAAAAAAATAAGGCGGCACTACTTTGTATAATTTTAATATTTTGTTTAATTAAAATGTGAAGTTTTAGAACAGTTTTTTGTCATAAATTTTCTTTGGGGGGGCCGCGAAGGAATGCACCGTACACAAAGGGGGCCGCACGCTGAAAAAGTTTGAGAACCACTGTTTTAAAGGACTTTTGTTAATGATCAGATTCAGGGCAATGATCAAAACATACACAGAGTTTTTACTGTTTTTGGATCAGTTGATGCCTCAGTGTTTTATAAGTTGTGTAAGAGCACCACCTAGTGTATAATAGCGTAAATACGGATTGCCGTAAGAACGCGTTATTGGCAGGGAAGCGTTTTCTCTTAATTGACGAGACAACTCGTCAATGGCGGGGAAAGAGTTAAGTGGATTTAAAGTGAAAGCATTTGATGAACGTATAATACGCTGTGGGGCATTTAGCGGCTTTGTTTGTGGCATCTGAGCTCTTCAAAAGTTATTTTACAGCGCAGCTCATCCAATCAAATTTCAAAGATTTTGATCTGTTTTGTAATCCTTATCTGCTTTATGTTCCAAAATCATATTTAACCTGTCATTGTTTTTGTTTCCGTTACATTTGTTGGTGTTTTGGAGAAAGGATGTACTTCCAGTGATCCTGATCATGTGTTTTGTTGAGTATTTACTCTGCAGCCTGCGTTAAGCCCAAATTCACAATATGAGCAAACACACACGCACACACACTATAGTGGGCTAATCCAGATAAGACCCCCGCTTCTTTGCTCGATTTTCAGACCATCTGTTGGAAATGCCTGGATTTGACAGTGTATGTGGGTCAGGTTGTGTGGGTTAAGCCGTATATCGAAATGTGTGCATATGTATGAGAGAGTAAGAGAAGGCAGTGTATTGAAAGCACCTATGGGAATCAGGAAAGGACTTGTGTGTTAGGCTGGTTCACACTAACCCAACTATCATTTAAAACCATTACAATCTTTAGAAACATGTCGACTTGGAAACAGTTAACTTTTTATATTGACCCAAAAACCTCAATAGTCATCCAATAAAACTTTCAGTTAGTCTGTTTCTTGTGCACAGTATCTGTCTGTCTGTATACTTAGGGTTCATTTACCTGAAAACGATTTTAACTCATTCGCCACCAGCATTTTATTGTTATTTTTACAAAATGTCTTCCAGGTAAATTGTCTTCTAAAAATATATAAACATACAAATATATCATAAACTGTAAAAAAGCTGGATGACGCGATGTCGCCTCCCTCCATTGTAATGAATTAAAGCTAAAAATGCCCGACCGTGGTCGCCACCATGTTACGTAAAAACGTCAGTTTGGAGCCAAGGCATGCGCAGAAGGAATCTTCCGTGGAGCAGGAGGCGGAGCCGCGAAATCGTTTATAATTGTGCGCCCAATACAACCATGCCAAGCATAAGGACACGCCCCGTTTCTATAGCATCAAATTACTAGCTAAAATTAAACTTAATGAACAAAAATGAACAATTGAACATATATCAGCGTGATATCAACTACCTGAAAGGACCAAAACCATTTTCGGAAACTTCTATTGGAAGTGTAAATTATTTTTTATTTGAGCAGAGTCCCATTCGTTTGAATGGAGAGGGCGGGGATTATGACTTGTACTGCAGCCAGCCACCAGCTGCAAACGAAGCATTAGAGATCAGATTCAGCATGATTATCAAAACCTACACAGAGTATGAAATTAATAAATCATTTTTTTGCTTCAGTTTTTTAATAAATTAGGTAAGTGCGCCATCTATTGGATAATCACAGTATTGCAGATTAACAGGAAACCTCATAAGGAACACGTTTTATGCAAACGTTTTCTTTTAATTGACGAGATAACTTGTCAATGGTGGGGAAAGAGTTAACTGTAAACATGACAGTTTTTGTGGTTTGGCTGTTCATTTATACAACAAAGGCGTTTTGGGGTCCTGAAAACGAAAACTTTTCAAAGTGCGAGTTTTTGATATTTACGTAGTGTCGTCTTTGTGTAAACTATGTAAATGCGAATCTACGGTGATGTCATGCACATGTGTTAATTTAATCTATACGGATACATGAGGTTTCAATGGCGTTTTTTTATTTTAATTTACAAAATGTTAGTGTTACTTTAACTAAAAGTATTATTTTTTTCACAGGTCAAAACTTAAAATAGTAGGTTGAATTGACTTGCAAAACTAAGTTGTTTTAATTTCATGCTGCATAGGGCTGTCACAATGATAAAATAATCGTCTCATCGCAATTGTTTGACCTCATAGCGATGACTTCAGATCACCGCAATGATTGCACATCTCTCTAAAAAACACAAGGGGGAGCTGCAATGCTTGTATAAATGAGACTGTATCAAATTACTTTTATGTGTTATGTGTATTAATTTTTACTGCCAGATAAACCATGCAAAATATTTAATTTAAATAATCACAACAATGTGTGAAAATTATTTCATGAACAAACAAAAAAATGTATGAGGATTAAATGTCAAAGCAATAAAACAGGCAATGAATTGTCATAATCGTCAAAGCCCTACAACAGGCAATTAATCACCATAACCGTCACAATTTAATAGACAACCAACAGCATTGTCATGTGCACGTAACATTTTTCATAAACGCAAACACTTCACATCGTTGTTGTGTAAACATAGCTTAGGTAAAAAATGGATTTTCCCTGATTGTTTCCCTTTATTAATATGGATTCGTTTGTCTTTTTACAGGCTGAAATTGTGAAGCGTCTCAGCACTATATGCACACAGATCATTCCTCTGCTGTCCCAAGAGGTGAGCAAACACACACATTTACCCCCCCAACCCCCTTCAGGCTATTTACACATGAATTATTTACAACAGAAGTGTCATTGACAGAGCGCTTCAAATCACCCACCTCTTCCATCGATCAATATTTTATACTGTTCTTTTCGAGGGCACAGAGAAAGGTTTTGGTTATTTGTTATTGTAATGCCTATAGGGAACAACAGGACTGCCATAGAGACAAACATCTGGTCTGTGGATTTTGAGATCTGTCTTGTTTGGTTGTGGTTTTCACAATGAAAGTTATGGTTATGCCTTAGGTGCAATTTTGCATGTTTGGCCATGAGCTTTAAATACTGTAAATATCTCATAGTCGTTTTGTATACAGGACCAAAATGACCTTTTGCCAAGTATTAAATGCAAGAAAAATGTGACCTGTGCTGGCAAAATGAGTCAAAATGCGCATCGTCTAATTTTGAGCTGCTGGCAAAAGAAAGTAAAAATGTTGATTTTGGTCGAAATTGAGGTTTTCATAAAAATAAGCCTATTAAGCCCTCGTCTAGTGATCCCAATGCTGTAAATAGTCATTAAACATTTAAAATGATTTTTTTTGTATGTTTTCTGAGAGGTGTACCCATCCTATAAATGCTTAATCGAATACAAAGATTCATGTCCATCATCTACATGCGTGTCTGACATTTTGGTTTCAGTTTTAAAACATGCAAGAAATATAAAATAAAGTGCAGGGCTTGCTTGATGTTAAAATAGTTATTTAGAGAGATAAAGTTCGGGACTTGCTTGATGTAAAAAGAGTTCTTAAGAGCGATAAGACATAAAAACGATCTTACTCACGCGGACTGACAGCGCACGACCCCAATATATTGACATCTTCACAAAATTATTTAAAAATCTATTTTGACAAGAATTCACGCAGGTAGGACCTATAATCTGTTGTATCTGAAGTGAATCTTTGGTTAACTGTTTATATATTATTAGATCATTGCATTACAGTAGATCTTAAAGCTGTCTGTCTCAATGTCAATCAAACGATAAAAGAAAAAAAAGTTGAACATAATTTTCTTATAGTATTGTTTTTGACTTTGTGTGTGCCAAATTGATTACTTTTATTAGTGATTTTAAGGTATGGATGCGATCATTTGGTTTTTGAACCTTAAAAATCTTTAACTTGATTTTTATCCAAATAAATTTCACTGACTCTGTCAACTTCAAACATACGGAGCCCCTAAGGGGACATGGAGAAAAAATTAAACAAGGTTAGTTTCACGTGCGCACTGAAACGAAACGCGATAGATTCACATGCGCACGTGAAACTAAAATTTTTTACGTGACACTTTTGCGCGCACGTGAAACTTTTGCGCGCACGTAAAACTTTTGCGCGCACGTGAAACTAAACTTTAAAAAAAAATGAAGGTTTTCGCGTGATTTTTACTCCAATGTCACCTTAGGGGCTCTGTACAAACAGGTGTAGCTCTGTCATTTTTTTGTCAGATTCTAACAAATCGTACATCGTTTTAAAGTTTTTTTTTGTAGAGAATGTCCAAATATCAATAACCCATTGTTGAAAATTTGCTCATTACCACTAATTTTGCCAAAACGGGTCACAAATAACTTTGAAACGTTACTGGTCACTTATCTGTTAAATTTTTTGATATTTATATTGCTTTTTTCATAGAAAAATGTAAATGCACATGCAGTTCTTCACCCATATATGCTTGCTAAAGCAAAACCAAACATGAGAGAAAATGTTTCATATTTTGAGATTATCCATATGTCACTATTTATAGTTCACCAAACATTGTCTTGTCATTTACTCAGCATTTCAGGTCATGCCATCTCAGATGTACAATACCGGTCAAAAGTTTTTAAACAGTGACTTGACTGAAATGTTAAATATGATCTTAAAAATCTATTAATTTAAAGGTGTATGGTTAAATGCTTGAAATTACTTTTGTAGATATAAATATAGCGGTGCTATATTTACAGATACATTTTGGTTATTAGAAAATGAATAGATGACTTAGACTATATATTGTAGGAAAGGCAGCCAATAATATCATGTTGCGGTAATGATAATTTTTTAAGGTATCACCCAAACGCTTTTCTAAATGTGTAGCACTAATGTGGCTAAATATACTACTGTCCCAGACTGTATTCACAAGAATCAGATTTATTTTTAAGCAAAAGTGCTCACTGTCTGTTGGTAAGGGAGTGAGGAGCTGTAACTCATTTACTTTTTGCGCTACATACATAAATACAGTGCGTTTTTGCTCCCACCCAAATAAAGGCTTTTTTGGACATGATGTAATAAGTGATCTGTGGGGTATCTTGAGCTGAAACTTCACAGACACATTTTTATATGTAATAAAAAATAATGGCATGCAACAAATGTTTACTTTTGGTAATCTCCTCTGGTATTTGAAAGCACCTGGTGTGTGTCCTGATGTTTATGTGTATGTGTATGTGTATTGGGGCAGCATCAGCACCAGGTGGCACAAGCAGTCGAGAGATCTAAACATGTAAGCATGGCCGAACTCAACGCCATCATAGGGGTGAGTCTGAATGTAATCTTGATTAATCAAGCATTAGAGTTTCACAAGTTAGTACCTAAAGGAATATTCCATTTTCTTAAAAGAAAAATCCAGATAATTTACTCACCACCATGTCATCCAAAATGTTGATGTCTTTCTTTGTTCAGTCGAGAAGAAATTATGTTTTTTGAGGAAAACTTTGCAGGATTTTTCTCATTTTAATGGACTTTAATAGACACCAACAATTAACACTTAACTCAACACGTAACAGTTTTTTTCAACGGAGTTTCAAAGGACTATAAACAATCCCAAACGAGGCATAAGGGTCTTTTCTAGCAAAACGATTGTCATTTTTTACAAGAAAAAATAACAAATATACACTCTTAAAGCACAACTTCTCGTCTAGATCTGGTCGTGATGCGCCAGCGTGACCTCACGCAATACGTCATGACGTCAAGAGGTCACAGAGGACGAACGCGAAACTCCGCCCCAGTGTTTACAAGTGTGTTGAAAGAGGACCGTTCCTACGTTGTTGTATGTCAACTGATACTAATTAATGTCTTTGTGTCAGTTTATTGTTTACAATGGTCCGCAAATGTGCGTTTTATATATGTAACGCGTGACCTCCCTACGTCACTACGCATTTACGTTAGGTCGCGCTGGACCGGATCTAGACGAGAAGTTGTGCTTTAAAAGTGTATATTTGTTATTTTTCTTGTAAAAAATGACAATCGTTTCGCTAGATAAGACCCTTATGCCTCGTTTGGGATTGTTTATAGTCCTTTGAAACTCTGTTGAAAAAAAACTGTTATGTGTTGAGTTAAGTGTTAATTGTTGGTGTCTATTAAAGTCCATTAAAATGAGAAAAATCCTGCAAGTTTTTCCTCAAAAAACATAATTTCTTCTCGACTGAACAAAGAAAGACATCAACATTTTGGATGACATGGTGGTGAGTAAATTATCTGGATTTTTCTTTTAAGAAAATACGTGTGAAGGGATGGCGTCCGCGCCTCTAGTCCAATACAGTGGTAACTCCGGTGCGTAACTCCAAAAAATTAGATCAATGCAGAGAAGAAAAGTCCGCACACAGTAATCCAAATAATGTCACATTTATTCTGTGCTGAAATAATCAAATGGCCAAAGATGCAGAGATATAAACGTTTCATTTGATTCTTTCGGCACAGAATAAATGTTTGACATTATTTGGATTACTGTGTGCGGACTTTTCTTCTCTGCATTCATCTTTTAAGAAAATGGAGTATTCCTTTAATCAGCCTAATCAGTTACTGCTTTATCACGATACAGCCATATTTAACTTTGGAGGGTTATGGGCTAAGGGGTACACACGACTGATGTGAAAGATTTGTGTCTAGTCGGACAGATACATAGTCTGTTATTGATACGTCCCTTAACAGAAACTAATACCATAATGCACTGCAACAAGCTCAGTGGAAAGATGGTGGTGGATAAAGAGAGAGACAATTCATTATAAGTAATAATGTGCAGAGAAACACCTGTCAGTGTAGATGGTAGACAGCAGTGCAGCTCACTAGTTTTTGGGCATGTCATTATACTAATAATAATGTAATGTTTCAGATCATTTCATTATTTTCTCTCTGCTCGTAGCAACAACAGTTCCAGCATCTTTCCCATCATGCCCAAGGCTTCCCTCTTACATCACACCCCTCCGGACTGACCCTGGGAGCAGGTGCGAGCCTCATGGCTCTTCATGGGGCCTTCCCGTTTCCTCCGCATCTAGCCCCTAAAGAAGACGCCACTAACCTTGAGCATTTAGACTCCAGAGGTATATAAAATGACTAAATGTATTCACAAAGTCAATTTGAAATATCTAATTGCGCTTTTCCATCACATAGTACCCCACGGCTTGGGTCCGGTCAGGTCAGCTCACCTCACTTTGGCGTGGTCCATCGAGTTTAATAACACTTCGCAGTGGGAGGGATTATAAGCGTGTCGTTATATTTACGCTGCCTACTGCTGAGAGCGTTGTTGTACATTCCCATTCAGTCCGCCACAAAATTAAAATTGACCACCACAAATAGATGTTTGCACATCGCGTTTAACACTACCTCTGTCTCACGTGACAGTTTTTGTACACTCGTGGCGTCAGTCGACGCGCTCTGCTGAGCCTCATTGAAGTTGCATTTAAGCATATACCGGTATGCGGATGTGCGCGTCGCGAATGTGTCGCCACAAACTGCAAGTCTGGAAAATTTTTTTATGGTGTTCCTGATTCACAACCTGTGGATGTTTTTCATCACTAAAAGGGAGTTTGGGAACTTATAGCAGAGCACAGATGACAACATGTTTGCTTGAGACAGCACAAGCTAGCGTTAAGGTGTAAAGCTAATCTTTAACATTATAGCGATGACGCTGATAGTGATGATTCTCTCAGACCAATCAGTGATCTACAGTGTTTTCACGTCACGTTTTGGTATCAGCTCGGGTCGCTTGGAACCCCGACTGAGGTGTTACTAAAAAAAGTATCGGGTACTACGTCCTGCACCCAGTGGAAAAGCTCACAAAAGTAAGCTGACCCAAACCAAACCGTGGGGGTGAAAAGGAAAAGCGCCATAAGAAAAAAACTGTATTGAAAAACGAGAATTTAAAGGGATAGTTCACTGGAAAAGGAAATTCGGTTTTCATTTACTCACCCCCAGTTGTTCCAAACTTGTATAAATTTCTTTATTCTATTGAAAAAAATGAAAATATTTTTGAAATTTTGTATTAAAGGAATATTCTACCCTTTTGCCATATTAAACTATGTTATTACATCAACTTAGACAAATTAATACATATCTATCTTTTTTCAATGCGTGCACTGTACAGCGCGTCGTGAATGTGTTAGCATTTAGCTTAGACCCATTCATTCCTATGGTACCAAACAGGAAAGCCACCAAACACTTCCGTGTTTTCCCTATTTAAAGACTGTTACATGAGGAGTTATACCACCAGTAAGTATGGTGCCACAAAATAAAACTTTTTTTTGGTACCATATGAATGAATGGGGCTAGGCTAAATGCTAACACATTCACAAAGGTAGATAGGTATGTATTAATTCGTCTAGGTTGAGGTAATAACATTAGTTTATTATGGCAAAAGGGTAGACTATTCCTTTAACCTAACAGGTCTGGGGCACCATTCACTTCCATAGTATTATTTTCTCCTGGAAGTCAATGGTGCCCCAGATCTGATATGCTTTAAAATATCTTCTTTTGTATTCAGCAGAACAAATACATTTATACAAGTTTGTACCACCTTGAGGGAGAGTAAATTATGACAGAATTTTGAAAATATCCCTTTAATAACAATCATCATGATTATAATTAAGATTTATGGGGAAAATTGGTGTAAAATGGTCCTAGAAAGCTTCATCTCAGTTTCTATTAATGAAATATTAATGTTATGTTTTAACCTGATAAGGAGCACTGTGCCGTACAAGGTACACCCCTCCCTGGCACGTGAGGCTGCATAACGTCATTGTAACTTTGAAGCATTAAATCTTCAAAATATTTGGTCAGCGGGCACATCATTGTAAAGCTTAGACTTTAGGGATTCCATTAAGCGCACACACAAAGCATAATATGATTTTAAGCAGTCATAAAACTGTAATCTAGTTGTTAGATACCTGAACAGGGCGGCGCAGATTTAGGATATTTATTTACCTTCAACATCTTCCCTTTATCCGCTTCGGTGAAATTGTCCAAAACAAATTGTTCATAAATCCCCAAAAGTCCAAGGAAATGGAATATCCAAGCCTTTTAATCCAAAATGATTTGTTCATCTCACAATCTTGACGTTTCTGACCGAATTGCGATATAAATACTGTATACAATTAGTTCACTAACGGACATTCGTTCGAATCTCACTTTTCATTCACGATTTATAATGAATATAGTCACGTTTATTGTGCAACGTCTGGGGAACAAATACGCACCCTTGTGGAATTTCAGCCGTTCCATATGTTTTTGAAGCTTTGATTGCGTTTACAGTGTGCAATATAACATGTGTTCATGTTTCACGTGTAAAAAAACGTGGTATTTTTCACACAATTTACTTATCTGTATAGCGCTGTTTTCAATGTCCTAAAAATGGGCTGATGACTTTCTTGTCCTATGAAGTCCCTCCTTCAGAAATACGTAACGAGTTCTGATTGTGTAGTTTGTTTAGTGTGTTTTGATTGGATAGCAGCTTAGCTTACCGTTAGCTTAGCTGCCGACTGACGTATTCCTGTGGGCGGAGTTTAGTCAAAAAACTGTTCTAGTGACGTCATTAAAGCAGGAAATAGAGGGCTGTAGTCCAAACCGGCCATTCGCTGTAGACTTTGAAAGAAAATATATCGCCTGGCAGTGAACTTTGAGCTTTATCATTTTACAGGTATTATTTATGCTATTATTGCAACATTACACACTAATTAGGGTTTAAAAATGGAATCAGAAAGAATGTGACCTTTAAAGCAACACTATGTAGTTTTTTTTACCTTTAAATAATGTCTCTAAAATTATTTCAGTGATAGAACAACTTTTAACTGGACAAATTGTACTGTTGCTGCAACCTGATCAGCCTCCTAGCTGCTACAAGCACACTCTGAAAGTGGCAGTGGAGGGTAGAGCACACAGCCCCGCCCCTCCCCCTGCCTGCAGAAGAGTGTCTGATACCAGGCACTGTTGCGCTTTTCAACCACATGGGGGAGCTGTAAGTCATTTTTACATGGAAACTACATAGTGTTGCTTTAACTATAACCCAGACATGTTCCTGACAGATTTGTGAGATTCATACTGTACGTGTTAACGGTAAATACAGTAATAAATGGAAGCTAAGCAGGCATCTTAAATGTGTGAAACATGCAGCTGTTTTCATAATACATGAAAGCATGAAATCACCTTTCATTTCTAATAATACCAGTTAGAAAACTCAACAGAAACTTTTTGGTATCTTCATGAGCTTACCAAGAAGTGATGTGATATGACAATCCATAAATGTAAAGCGTTGTTTACATACATCACACAGGCTCCCACAAGAAGTACAACAGTAACTTAACCAGAAGTTAACTGACCTTTAAAATAAACCACCATAGCGTGAGGTTTGCTTTACTGAAGAATTCAATAAAAATACAAGCTTGTAAGCTTCACCTTTTTACTAAACCCCTGGAATTCTTTGCCTCATAAACTTTTATTAACTTTGGTAGTCGACAGCATGTGCTCACAGATGCAGTACATAGACATAAAATGAGTCTAAAATTTCTGAAAAAATCTATATAATATACTCATAATAACAGAACAATCAAATTTCATTACATTAATCCATCTATCTCTTTTCATTGCCATAGATGGAGCCCCAGTAAGGGTGAGTATTACAACATTTTCTGTGATGTGTTAACCTGTTTGCATGATTGATCTGTATCGATGTTTATTGGTGAAGTATAGATATGTCTAAATAATTGTAATACATAGAACCCAACACTATTGTGCAACTAGCTGCATTTCCATTACCTTTCAAATTGCACAAAACTTAAATCTATTTTGACTAATTTCGGTAAAAACATGTTTCCTATACCAAAAAGTGACAAGATGAAAACCACTATTTTCTGTTTTTCTTACAAACTTTTAATAGCATGTTTAGGTTATAATAACATAAAAAATTCAAATCCATAATTTGATTTTCAAAGATTTATTGTAAAAACAGATTTTTTTCCCCCAAATGCTATAAATCTATTGAATCAATATATAAATGTGCATTCATCTTTGCCATGTTATATTCATTAAGTTGACTAGTGGTATACACTGATTAAAAAAATAAATAAAATAAACATTAATGGCATTAATAAAAACACTTACTTTGTCATATTGCTGCTGTTATCCTTAGAACGTCGTCGCTGAACTATTTTGACAGCGATCAGCTGTAAAATGTTTTGGTCCTGGTTTTCGTTGACTTGGAGTAAAATAATGGAAAGTTTTTTATAAGATCGGGAGAACAAGTCGGGAGAACAAGCAGCCGTCTCCCGAGTGCCTTGTGTAAGATTTTGATGTCTTTCCCGTCACAGAAAACCACCACAGGTTTATCAATGCCATCAAAGTATTATTTTGTTTTTGTTTGTTTGTTGAACACAAAGTAGATGAGGAAAACTAGTATATAAAGCGCCGCCATTATTGTTTACAATGTGTGGAATGGTGCCCTGTGATTGGTTGAGTGGATTTATAGCATTCTGCAGAGAAGGAGGACTGCTGTTTATCGCATTTTGGGAAAAAAGGGAGAAAAGATGACAGAATAGGCGGATATTTTTGCATAAATTTATGAATTTACTTTTCAATACTGACCTGATACAATACTAAATTTGGTGGTTTTACATATGCTGTTTATCACGTTTTAGAACCAAACTCTTCAAATACGGATTGAAAATGCATCCAATGAAAATGCAGCAATTTTACACAAACTCCCAAATATTGCAAAAACATTTTTACGCTCGGGTTAGGTGAGTTTTGAGGCAATTCGAACAAGAAATATATCGCAAAACTGTAATGATTTATTTTTTCACATTACAGGTCACCTTACCCGTGTACAAATATGATTGTTTTTTTTATATGGCTCGTATGTTTGACAACAGAGGAGGTGTGGTCGACTTTACAGACACGTGAAATAATGACATCAAAATAACGCAAGAGGGTTTCGGGAGTCAACTGCTCACTGTAAAAAATTTCTGTAGAAATTACAGTATTTCTGGGTATTACTGGCAACTAGCTGCCAGTAACTTACTGTAGATTTTACATTTATGTTATTTACTGACAACAGTTTGTTCAAAGTTAAATAAACATGAAACATTTTCAGTCTTTATCTTTTACAGTAAGTTACTGGCAACCAGCTGCATCATTACAGCAAATTTTTTACAGTGCTCTTTATGCTTTTCAGTCACTCTTGCTGTACTTTAAAGTAGGGATGCACCGATAGGATTTTTTTGGGCCGATACCGATTTAAACAGACAACTTCTGGCCGATACCGATATTAAACACTTGTATACAATACTACCTCCTCTTGATATTTCTGCAGAACACTCATTGCAAATGGTGATTTTTTTGGTCTTTATCCGAGATTTTGAAGAAAGCCCAGACTGCAGACATTTTCCCGAAATACTCTAGACCGCATGGATCACGTGAATGAGTAATCTCACATGATTAACTACGTGATTTATTATTTTTTCCCTCATCGCACGTCTGACAAACTATAATTTATACAACTTAGCTTGTTTTGGGAAGTATTTCATTATTTTGATAATTATTGTTAAAAATGCTGGATTATGCAACAGACATGCAACTCGTAGCCTTTATGCGGTTAATTAATAAACAATCAATATCGGCCTTTCTCGTGCTGTTGCCGATATGCCGATGGTTTCAAATTCATCAAAAATTGGCCGATACATTGGTGCATCACTACTTTAAAGTCATCCACATGTCGGTGTGCGCTGCGGCGTATGTTGAAAACCACCGTCGAGAAGGTTTTGTAATGACAAAAGTATGTTTTAATCGGTTAATGGAAAGCTGTCGTTTTGCAATAGTTTTTTGTCGACGTTTAGAAAACAGCGCTTTTTGTAAAAATCTTTAATGGAAACTCTGCTATTGTCTTTTTTGTTCATTGTAGACAAACTACACCAGTTAACATGTGAAGTAGATCAACAAGTTTGATAAAAGTTGTCTTAAAACCAATACCCATTCTTGTCTTAGGACAAAATTGATCCATTATGTTCTTGATCACATTCATCTTCATCAACGTGCCACAATTCTCATATAATCTTGTGTAATTTCCTTGGAAAGAATTCCCAGAATATATATGTATGTATGTATGTATGCATGTATGCATTTTTTTGATCCAATCAAAATTGATCCATTATGTTATTGATCAATGCTGATGTTCAGTTCTTATAGTAAGATGTTAAATTAAATGTATTTCAGAGTGGCAGCGGCTCTCCGGTGACCCATCGCTCTTCAGGGCTGCGACTTGGTCTTCCTTCATCTTCATCCTCTTCATCTCACGCAGAGTCAGACGGCAAGCGAAGCGGCTCGGACCAGACCAGCACAGGACGATCACGGCAGGTAATTCAAAACCCTGAATGCTGCTTTCGTAGTTTTTTATTCTGTAGTCTGTATGATTGGGGATCTCTTCCTCTAGACTAAAAATGAATGCTTATTATTTAATTATTTGTTTTAGTCTCGCTGACTATTCTCACGATCAAGACTGTCATGTGATGTTTTTTGCTGCAGGAGAGTGATAGTAAAAGTGAAGACGCACTGAGAAGAGATGGAGCTAAAGAGGTGAGATAAGATTTTTGCTGGTGTGAAATTAATTTGAAGGTTCATAAAATGTTACTGTGTGTTAAACTTTTTTCCTGTACCTTAAATCTTCCAGACTTGTTTAGATGAGCTTCACTGTTACTTTGAAGCGATCAGACATAAGATTATTGTTTGGCAGATGATGAAACAGCCCGAGAAACGTATGGGATTTTATTGGCCTGAGACATGAGCCGAAGATTATTTTGTCCTTAAAAGCATTTCATAGTTTGGGCTTACTTGGATTTCTTCATAAATTGGTCATAAAATGTGTTCTGATCTTCATCTAAGTCACAACAATAGAGAAACACAGTCTGCTTAAGCTAATACCGCACAAACATGATACGTTTTCATGTTTTTATTGAACACAACATGTAAACATTCATAGTGCAGGGTGGAAAAAGTATGTGAACCTTTGGGTTTAATAACTGGTTGACCCTCCTTTGGCAGCAATAACCTCAACCAAAGGTTTCCTATAGTTGCAGATCAGACCTGCACAACGGTCAGGAGAAATTTTGGACCATTCCTCTTTACAAAAGTGTTTCAGTTCAGCATATTCTTGGGATGTCTGGTGTGAATCGCTCTCTTGAGGTCATGCCACAGCATCTCAATCAGGTTGAGGTCAGGACTCTGACTGGGCCACTCCAGAAGGCGTATTTTCTTCTGTTGAAGCCATTCTGTTGTTGATTTACTTCTATGCTTTGGGTCGTTGTCCTGTTGCATCGTCCATCCTCTGTTAAGCTTCAGTTGGCGGACAGATGGTCTTAAGTTTTCCTGCAAAATGTCTTGATAAACTGTGAAATTCATTTTTCCATCGATGACAGTAATCCGTCCAGGGCCTGAGGCAGCAAAGCAGCCCCAAAGCATGATGCCCCCTCCACCATATTTCACAGTTGGGATGAGGTTTTGATGTTGGTGTGATGTGCCTTTTGTTCTCCACATATAGCGTTGTGTGTTCTTTCCAAACAACTCAATTTTGGTTTCATCTGTCCACAGAATGTCTTGCCAGTAGTGCTGTGGAACATCCAGGTGCTTTTTTGCAAACTTCAAACGTGCTGCAATGTTTTTTTTTTGGACAGAAGTGGCTTCCTCCGTGGTGTCCTCCCATGAAGTCCATTCTTGTTTAATGTTTTCCTTATTGTAGATTTGTCAACAAAAATGTTAGCATGACACTCTAGGATTCTTCTTCACCTCATTGACCATTCTGCGCTGTGCTCTTGCAGTCTTTACAGGACGACCACACCTAGGGAGTGAAGCAACAGTGCTGAACTTTCTCCATTTGTAGACAATCTGTCTTACCGTGGACACATGGGCATCAAGGCTTTTAGATATATATTTGTAGCCCTTTCCAGCTTTATGTAAGTCAACAATTCTTGATCGTAGGTCTTCTGAGAGCTCTTTTGGCGAGGCATGGTTCACATCAGACAACGCTTCTTCAGAACAGCAAACTCAAAACTGGTGTGTGTTTTTTATTGGACAGGGCAGCTTTAATCAACACATCCAATCTCATCACATTGATTGGACCCCAGGTTGGCTGACTCCTGGCTCCAATTAGCTCTTGGAGAAGTCATTAGCCTAGGGTTTCACATACTTTTTCCACCCTGCACTATGAATGTTTACATGTTGTGTTCAATAAAAACATGAAAACGTATCATGTTTGTGCGGTATTAGTTTAAGCTCTATTGTTGTGACTTAGATGAAGATCAGAACACATTTTATGACCATATATATTTTTTTTTATATTTTATATTTCTGCATTTGGCAGATGCTTTTATCCAAAGAGACTTACAGTGCATTACAAGGTATACAGTGTAGGTTTTAACAGTATGCGAGTTCCCTGGGTTCGAACCCATGACCTTTGCGCTGCAAACGCAATGCTTTACCACATAATATTGCAACCCTTAATTTGACACAGACCATGACATCATCAGGTCTTAATAAAACTTTCTGCGTGAGGCACAGGTTATGTCTGTGAAATATTTGAGGCTTAATAGTAGATCTGAAGGGAGCATTAACAATCCACTCGTTCTTCTGGGTTTTTTTCTCAGGGTCGCAGCAGACTTAATAATTTTAATGAGCATTACGCTACATTGCAGAATAAATTACAGTTTGCGGCAATTTCATCTGATTTATAGAGCACATTGTAGCCCTGAATTACATTGTAATAAAGCTGACCCAACATTGTGAAAAAGACAAGGTAATAAAAATATTCTGGGCATAGCAGAAACAAGCCTAGAGGACTTAAAGGGATAGTTACTCAAAAATGAAAATTCTGTCAGCATTTACTTACACTCATCTTTATTCAGTTGAACACAGAAGAAGATATTTTGATAAATGATGCTAAGCACACAACTGCCGGTAACGAAAACGAATACTATCAGTGGATCAACTGTGCTTGCCATTATTTATTAAAATATCTTCTTTTGTGATTAACTAGTAAGTAAATGATGAAAAATGTTCTTTTTTGGGTGAACTATCCATTTAAGGCAAAGGCCTTCAACCTTTTTCAGGGCAGGAACCCCTAATGGATAGAGAGGAGGAGAAAGGACCCCCAGTACATGCATTAAATTAAGACCGGATTTACATTATTTGTTATGATGGTTAGGTTGCAAATATATGCAATTTTAGAATTTTTTGTTTTGTATACACAATGACAAATGCACACTGTTAGCATACATTTTTTTAAATTTACTAAATAGATTTTAATGGAGGAACCTTTATTTTAATAAAAATATATTATAATATATAAGCTTTATTTCAAAGTTTTTATCATTTTTTTTATTTTTGATGCCAAATTCAATTTTCCCCAAAAAATTATTTTACATTCAAACTTTATTTGGAGGACCCCCATTAGTACCACCAAGGGGCCCCGGACTCCCTGTTCTGAATCTGTAGTTGATGTATAAAGGAGTACATTAAGGGGCGGTTTCCCGGACAGGGATTAGCTTAAACCAGGACTAGGCCTTAGTTTAATTAGGAAATATAACTAGTTTTAACAAACATGCCTTACTAAAAACATTACTTGTGTGCATTTTAAGGCAAAACAAAGGGTACTGATGTATTTTAAGATATGTCAGATCAAGTTGTTTTCAGTTTGGATAGCTCTTACATTTATTTTAGTCTAGGACTAGTCTAATCCCTGTCCGGGAAACTGCCCCATAAAGTGTTTATAGACGGTTTCAGCAGTAACAACATAAACAAGCGGCTTTCGTGGTCCTCACGTAACTTCCGGTAAACTCAGCGAAGAATAAATAACAACAAAGTCCTTTTAAAGTCGTTTATTTATATAGCCAGCAAAAAAACAACAACACATAGATTACATAGGGACCCAAAACATTTGTTATTTTCGACAAGGTATTTGTTTAAGAGTTCAGTTTCAGCAACTAGTCAGACCATCAAACAAACAGACACCGGAAGTAAAGTTCAGACCAGACGCTTATTGCATCCCCGCACATGTGCCCGATGAAATGGTCTATAACCATCTGCGTTATTTTGTTGCAGAAGAGCACATCACCTGCAGGGGTCTCTCCCAGGTCAGCCGAAGGAAACGGATTGAGCAGCTCACCCGTTCCCCGGAAAAATCCATCCAGAGACGCTCCCTCCCCAACATCATCCATCCATTCGCAACCACGCTCGCCCAGTCTCTGCCGGAGCCCCGCTCAGGTACATTACGGTTCAGTCTGACCTACTAAGGGAATGATAGAAAACCTGCTTATAAAACAATCTGCAGTTTTCCTAAATGGGGATCAGTCAGCTAAGACCCTTAACCTTTAGGAAGTATCCATAGTTATCCTCAAACTAAATATTATATGAGCTGTTTTATTAAAAGATAAAAAAAATTATTTTGTATGGCGTAATAGCACTTTTGGGAGTACTTCGACTCGCCTGAAAAATCCGCTCCCCATTATGAGAGGGAGGGTGTTACTGCACCGAGTCGAAGTACTCCCAAAAGTGCTATTACGCCATAAAATATAGTTCCTCTTTTAAATCCGCATAGAAAAGCGCTACGTTTTATTTTGTACCACCAAACTTGCTCGTATAACTACTCGTCTTAAATAGGAAAAACGTTGATGTGTTTGGTCACTTCTAACTTTATCTCTGATTGGTACCATTGAATGAATGGGGCTAAGCTAAATGCTATCGAAGTGTCGCAGCGCGCTCCAGGGCTTACGTGCACGCACACGGATGATAGAGGGATGTATCAACTCTTCTTAGTTAAGGTAATAACATAGTTTAATATTGAAAATGAGTAGACTATTCCTTTAAGTTTAACGTAACATCCAAGAGCGCTGATCTTTAACGGAATAATAACTTCTGATTGGGGATTCACAGACTGATTTATGAGCTAGTGAACTAATGAGAGACACGGAGTGTTTAAAAACAGGGCGTCTGTGTTTTTCCATTCAGAGATGAGCCTGTTTAGAACCTCCATTCACTAGGTGGCGGAATGATACGAAAGGTGAAGCGGTTACTGTGCCGTTATCAGTAGAATATCGCATAGCTCTTAGCCAATCAGATTCGAGAACCAGAAAGAACTGTTGTATAAAATGACATATTATTGTTTATAGTGTTAAATATTATAGCAAAATAAAAAAGCTTGTGTTAATACGTTCGCATTATGAAATAAGGATGTATGAAGATAATTTCATCATTTTTACAACGCAATGTAAACTTTATATTAAACATAACGAGAGCATTCGTCTTGTAAACGGATTTGAAATGATCATGTGCTGACACATAGACGACAGAGTCAAGTGAGATCTGCTTAACTCAGCGGTAAGTTTCATGTCATCTCAAGTATCAAATGGTTTGTGCTCTCTATCCTTAAAAACGGTCAAGCAAACAGCACGCGCAGGGTTAATGTAATTGTCAATGACGGCTCACAAACACACAGGATAGGCTATGTATGTGTGCTTGTTTTCAATGAGATTACTTCTCACAAACACGCTTAAGCGCGAGATATGTGTGCTTGTCAATGATGGGCATTAATTCCGCGGAGTTTTCCACCAAAATCTGCGGGCATGAATTCCGTTTGGGCTTGCTTATATGCCTTACTCCTGCTGCCTGCTGTTTTAAACATTAAGTAAAAAAAGTAATCCAGACAGTCCTGTTTATTACTGTCACTGTTAATAATTTTGTGATTGAATCTTTATTACGATGTTTTTTTATGCATGCGGGGGCACCTAGGTATTCTATTGATATTCGATATCTGTTCGAATTCGATTTTTCTCAAAAGTGAAAGCCCTATTATTAAATATATGAAGAGTTTGGTTCCAAAACGCGATAAACGCCATTTTTGAAAAAAATGAGTTACTGCCAAAATCAGTATTATAACAGGTCAGTATTTAAAAGTAAATTCTTAATTTTACGCAAAATCCAATATCCGCCGTGTTATTCTGTCATCTTTTCTCCCTTTTTTCCCAAAATGCGACAAACGCCACTCCTCCTTTTTTACAGAACGCAATAAATCCATTCCTGAAATTACAGCCCACCAGTCACGCAATGTAAACAAACAATGGGGGCGCACTGAGTACACAGAGTCCTAGTTTTCCTCATCTACTTTGTACTTCGTGATCAACAAACAAAACAAAATTGTACTTTAATTGGATTGCTAAACCTGTGATGGTTTTCTGTGACGGGAAAGAAACGTAAGCCATCAACAGCTAATAATTTCCGCGAGAGGCACTCAGGTGCTTTCTCCCGACAGCATCAAGCTTCTCATGCGAAAACATTGACCCCAGAGGATCTTATGAAAACTTTACATTATTTTACTCAAAGTCAACGAAAATAGCAGGACCAAAACATTTTACAGCTGATCGCTGTCAAAAATGTAAAGAGACGACGTCAAGTATAACCGCAGCAATGACAGTGTTTTTAATATGACAAAGTAAGTGTTTTGGTTAATGCCATTAATGTTTATCTTTTAATCATTGTATACCACTAGCCAACTACATAAATATAACATGGTAAAGATGAATGCACATTCATACATTGATTTAATACATTTATAGCATTTTGAAATAAAAAACTGTCATGGATTTATTGCATTTTGTGGAAAAAAGAATTCGTTTTTATAATAAATCTTTGAAAATTAAGTTATGGATTTGAATTTTTTATGTTTTTATAACCTAAAGATGTTATGTGAAAGTTTGTAACAGAAAATAGTGTTTTTCATCTTGTCACTTTCTTGGTATAGAAAACACGTTTTTACCGAAATTTGTCAAAATGGATTTATTGCGTTTTGGAACCAAACTCTTCATATATACACACAGATACATGTATATATTTAAGAAATATTTTCATATTTTCACATTTTTTTATTTATATTTGCTAATGGACTAATCAGATTCAATGAATTATGCTAAGCTATGCTAAAAATGCTAGCGCTGAATGGTTTCAAAACAGTAAGAATCAAATGTTTAACTCTACGGGAGCAGGAAAATGAGCATGTTTTTAAAAAAAGTGGAGTGTCTACACGGGTCCAAAAATTTCTACCCGAACCCGATCAGACCCGTAAATGTGCTACACTGAACCGACCCGGACCCGTCTATGGTTTGGAAAGCTGGACCCGGATCCGACGCGGACCCGTCTATTATTTAAAATCTGGACCCGAACCCGTCCGGGAAGACACAGACCCGACCGGCAAATATTCTGTAGCTAAATGTTATTAATAAGTCAAAAGACAAAAAGTTAAATTTTCGCTAATTGTTTAAACTTACCCATAGAAGTTAGTCTTCTCCCTCCTTGTACCTGACTGTGTGATGCACAATCCTTATTTCTAAGAAAGTTCCATCCATGTTATTCCTCTCTTGACGATTGAAATGTTTAATGCTTATTCCAGCTTTAAAAGTCCACTTTACAGTCATGGGGATTAATAACGCAGTTTTACATGTATCGGGTCAACTTGCTTAATAATGTTTGCCCATTTGGATTATAATAACGATTGCTCGTTCAGTGCCATGGCTGCTTTCGTTAGCTTTACTTCTTTGCTATCATCTCTGTGCTCTTTGAGCAGAGTCGTAAAAACTTTAGATATAACAGCAAGACGGTCAATTTATAATATTATTATAAAAATTAGTCATGACACATTAGTCAGTGCAAAATGCGCGGTATGGTGGAATAAGTCCCGCCTTCTAAATAAAAGAGCCAATTGTCAAAGGTAAAGTCATTGCGTCTCACTGCAGAAGCTCCTGACTGGTAGAGAAACATTACAAGAGCGCATGCGCGTTAGCTGCCTGGTTGGAGCAACCAAATATAAACTTTTTAACGCAATTTGAGCGTCATAGAAAAATTGTATGCGACAGTTCATCTAAGTTTTTGTTGCTGTTTTTGAAATATTTTATTTAAATGTGAGTGTGTGTTCTCCGAGTCCGATCGACCTCGGGTATTACCCACAATGTTAAACAGACCCGGGACACGGCTGATCATTTAAAATATAGACCCGAACCCGTACGGGTCCCGGGTCTTCAGGTCTCGGGTCTTCCGTGTAGACCTCTAATACAAATATCCTGTATTTTCTAGTTGTATTTGAAGAGACTGAGAAATATTGATATTTATACCACGGGTCTGTTGAATGCTGCATTCTGATTGGCTGAGAAATGTTCTATGGGTGTTGATTATTTTCCTGTAAACCACACACCTAACTTGTCAAATGTCTTAAAAATAGGCACCAGAGCAATGTTTGTGGTAACCGTGGTATAAGCGGAATAATTGACTCCGGTCCTTTGAATTATTTGAAAATAATGCACACCTGCGGTGTAACGACACTCCGCTTCGCGTCGTGCCGCATTACCACCTTGGTGTGCATTATTTTCTTATAATTCAATGGCCCGTCGTCAATTATTCCTTACATGATCACAATACCATTGCAAAAACAACAAATCTAATGGTGGCATGGTGGCCTAAGACTATTGCGCAGTACTGTATGATCTCAGTTGTTGGAAACAGAATGTGGAGACCTCTGTGGTGGGCGAGCCAAAATCCCCATTTGAATAGGGTTTATACAACCCTTTGCGCTCATAACTTCATACTTGTCATCCTTTATTAATCTAACATTTTACATATTGTGCCTCAGTGTTTTATGAGACACCAGCGTGTGCACAGAACGTTCCACTTGAGTTATTATGAGCAGATATTCTGAGAAACGCTGGACACGGCTTAACTTTTTTTTACCCGGTGTCATTTCAGGAGAAAGTGAGATCTCCGTCTCCAGCAGTCTCCCATGATTCACTCTCTCCTGGCTCTCCTGCAGCACCTCCTCCCCGCCCCCTGTCCTCCTCCGCCCGCGGTTCCTCTCCTGTTCTCAAACACTAGGTAAGACCCAGCTCACGCTTTTATTGCTTACCGCAAACGTCGGTAGCGCAGGGATCATTTTTCACAAGCAAGCCGGGCTTTTAAAATCAAACGTGATCTAACCTGTCTCCCTCTGAATCGTTTAATTCTCATTTCGCAATTCATTTTGACAGCGAAGCACTGTTATGCAATCTCTACATCTCCTTCGCAGGACCCACTCCTAACCATGGAGTGAGACTAGTGAAAGACACCCACTACCCCTCCCCTGCCCGCCCTTCCCAGAATGCACGGGGGTCGTTCCTAGAACGCACCGCGTCGGCCCCAGAACGCAGGGGACTCGGGCATCAGGTGCCTTGTCAGAAGCCCTTCATCCACCCTTGTGGCCCTCCGAGCTGAACTCTGAGCGATCTGCATCTGTCTGCCCTCACGTAGGGCATCAGCCAATCAGCTGACTGACATCTCCGTCAGCCAATTAGAAAGCAAGCTGAATATTCTGGTGAGTCACAACACCCGCCTCACATTCGAAAAATATATTTTTTCCACACTCATTTTATGCAAAACCTGTAGCAGATGTTAGGCAGTGTGTTATTGATTGACAGCCTCGATCATTGTTAAAATGCATTTTTACCATGCATTGAAAGTGAATAGGGACTGAGACTGTCAGACCCTCTGCCTAACATCTGCTTTTGTGTTAAACTGAAAAAATATAAAGCAATGTTTTTAGAACAGCATGAGGGTGAGAAAATGACGACAACTTTCATTTAAAGGGTTAATGGGCATTGCTGTATGTGAATAGGCAATCATTAATTTTTTAATATAATTGTTCCTTTTAATTTCAAGATTACAAACATTTTTAACATGGATTTAAATGTGTCATATTGATTAATAGGGATGCTCCGATCAGGATTTTTGCAGCCGATACCGATCACCGATTTGTAATCTTCGTGATCGGCCGATACCGATTCCGATTTTTTAAAAGCTGATATGCAAGCTCTTTGATGACTGTAACTGTTACAATCTTTCTAAATAAAATAATACCACGGATGTTGCCTTTGTTATATTACTTGCAGTAATTAGGTATATTATTGTTTTAATAGAGACTCAAATAAATAAGCACAACAAATATTTATTCTGCATAGAGAAATTTAGTACTGAAAATAAAACACTTCACAGACTTTACTGTATTAATTAAATATACACGCATTCGTATGAAGTATAAAAGTTCTTTAGTCAAGAGCAGAGAGTGATTTTATTGAGAGATGAATTAGGTTACTGCAGCTTTAAGACGTGAGAGAGAGAGAGAGATCGCTCTGTTCACGTGCACTGATGACAGGCTGCTGTGTGTGGGCGGCGGCTGAACGCAGACAAGCAGCTGTGAGGAAAATAAAAGTTTAAACGCTCAAAACTTTAAGACGCATGCAAATAAGAAACTTTTGGCATGAGGATGCAATTGTCCGTGATAGATATGTGTTGTATACGCTGTTTGATGGGGATGTGAAGACGCCTCGCGCTGTTTACCGGAGCGCGGTCCTCATAGAAAATACGCATATCTTTGTAAAGGCAAAGAGAGACATACAAATCTGCACGCTGCACATGAGCAACAGGTCGTAAAAATGCTCGCGCTACGTAAAAAATGTCTTTAATTGCAGCCGCATTCAAGATCCTTTTGATGACAAAAGTAAACAGAAAGATCGGTTTATGAGGTCGGCAGATTTAGCGAGCACCGATCGAGTCATTTAATGCCATTATCGGCCGATACCGATTGGCAACTGATCGATCGGAGCATCCCTATTGATTAATTCTTCACCACAGGTTATACAGAAAGCATAAATCGCAATATGCAAATCTCAATGGCTTGCAATTAAACACTTAAAAAAACATGACTTGTGAATATAAATATGGTCGCTTTTAATTTCATGTTCACTTTTAAGAAGAAGAAAGGTTATTGAACGATGCTTCCCTATGGCTTGTTTACTTATGTGATTTTAATTTTTTTTATACCTGGCTAAATATTTTTGTTAAATTCAGTTTGGGTAGTATTGTAGTGTGGTGACAAAAAATGGATTCATCCATTTGTATCTTCTCAGAATTATTTTATATTAGGTTAATTCATATTTTGAATTAGCTTTATTTTTATATTTAGGTTTTTACTAATTTTAGTTTAATTTTTTAACTAAATATTTTATATTTTAACTTTTTTTATTTTTACAATTTTTAACTTAGCTTTGTGCTTTTTTCTAAACTAATATTGCTAATTTAATTTAAATGCAATTTTTATTTCAGGTTTAGTTTTAGTTTAGTCTTTAGTTTTTTGTTTCAATTAATATTAACTTAAAGGGGCCATGGCATGAAAATCTGACTTTTTCCGTGTTTAAGTGCTATGATTAGGTCCCCAGTGCTTCTATCAACCTAGAAAATGTGAAAAAGATCAACCAAGTAACTTAGTTTTGGTAAACCATTCTCTGCAAGCACATGAAAAAATAGCTCGTTGAAATTTGGCTCTCCTTATGATGTCATAAGGAGCTCTTATTATAATAATACCACCCCTTAATCGGCACTATCAAACCACAGCACTGCCATTTAGTGCAGAGAAAAGCACAATTGAGTTTTAATTGCAACAAACCACCGTCATTGTGATCAGTGTTTGAATTTCATCAGCTCATTTGCATTTTAAAGGACACACCCACAAGTGGCAATTTTAACATGCTATAATAAATTATTTATATGGTATTTTGAGCTTAAACTTAACATATGTGCTCTGGGGACACCAAAGATTTATTTGACATCTTAAAAAAGTCTTGTGCCATGGCCCCTTTAAAACCTAAAAAGTCAACATTTCTTTTTATCATTTACTTTATCAGTTTTTTTTAAAAAAAATATTTAGGCCTATATTTTATTTGATTTAAATTATCAGAAATGTTTTAAAAGTTTTAGTTAATGATAATAACCCTGATATTTTTATTCATTCTTAATTCTTTATTGTCATTGTAAAATTGTACAATGAAAATGAGTGCATACAGAGTGCAAAAACAATAAATAAAAAAGAAAAAATACAAAGAAAAGTATATAGGCGTGAGCGGGGCACAAACTAACACGGGGTTAATTGTAACACGGCTACTTTATACATTTATACAGGGCCGAGCAATCTGTGCTTTTGTTTTTTTTTTGCTCTTACAGTCAGAAGATGATCTCCTGTGAATTTGTGAAAAGTTTTGATGTGTTAAAACTAGGGATGCACCGAATCCAGGATTCGACCGAATACTGGGCTTTTTGATGGGGTTCGGGTTCAGCCGAATCCTAGATTTTTTTCCCACCGAACCCTAGGCTTGCGCTACGCTGGTCGACGTCACGCAGCTGTTGATTACACACATCGGGTGCTGACGTGGAGATAAGCTTTTACTTTCGGTGAGCTAGGGGCGGTTCAGATTTCGTGGACGCACCTGGAAAAACGAGTGTGTCGCACTGCATCGCTTTCATTATGCATAGGCTTATGGTAATTGTCAAAATAGTCAAAAAAACTAAAATAAAACTTGTCATCCTGGCTTAATGTTGCCTGTCCTTTTTTACAATTAAAATTAAATAAAATGAAAAATACACTGCTGTGGATGTTTTTTACTTCATTAATGTGTTTTACTGTGTTAATGGAATAAGGATGCGAGTAGGATTCGCTATTCGGTTTCGGCCGAATCTTAAACAGTGGATTCGGTATTCGGCCGAACCCAAAAAATCTGGATTCGGTGCATCCCTACTTAAAACCTAAAACATAACATAATTTTGAAACATCTAGTAACTAATATCTTGTATTTTTACACAGCGGGGTTAGTTGTCACACAGTCTCAGGTATACAATGATAATAAATTGGAAACAATGTAAATGCTATTCATCAAAATGATAACTGTTAATACAATATCAGAGAAAATAACTTGCTATTATGATTTTAAATTGCGCAGCCCTTTAAAAAAAATATTTATATGCATTGATGCTTAATACAATAATGGTTAGATGAAGGATCATGGATGGATGAATGTGTGGATAGCTATCTATTATAGGCAGATATATAAATAATATCCACCTTTAGTATATAGACAGAATTTTATTGAATTATAACAAAACTTTCTAGCAGGTGTTACAACAAACACTCTGTTTGTTACAATTAACCCCACATATGGGGCAAGTTGTAACGTTTGCATTTTCGGTGTAATTGTACGATAACGGTAGGTCCCACAAACAAACTTAAGTGTTCATTTGTAGCAGAAATGTGTGTGTTGATTAATCATTTTTTATTTTTGAATGATAGAGCTAAAGCGTTACTTTGTGCCGCGCTCTCCCCTACATTTTAAATCCAGCATTGCTAATGTGCATCATAATTGACTCTTTTCTGTGGTGCAATCCTAATTTATTTCTACATTTCTTTCAGTGTGCTGGGCTGAGATATGGATTTCTACGTACATCCCACACAGAAATGGACTGAGATGCTTTTTACTGCCAATTTTTTAAGTCAAAATGAGTTCAGAAGAAGATGTGGACACTTCTAGACAAACGGATATTGAAAGTGTTCCCATTGTACCTCCATTGCACTGTTTTCCCACACAAAAGCTTGTAACTGTATTTCAGTAAAACAGCCAAAAGTCACTGCATTGTTGCCCCTCACTGATACTGACTTTGAGTAACTGTCCTTTTAAATGCATATTATAAGTTTCTCACAGTATGTAAAGACAAATATTGATATAAATATGTGTATAAATATATGTATATATATACTTTTGCTTGTAAACTGGCTTCTGTTAATATTAACAATTATCCACTTAATGATGCTGAATTAAGTAATAAGGTACAAGTTGTTGTGCTATATTGTAAGTATACTGTAATCATGTTTTAAGCCCAGTATACACTGCAGGATTTTTGCACTCCTATAAGATTACTACCTTTAAATGTTGGTTTACATGTACATTCTATATAATCTGAACCGAACGTAATCTGAATCTGCGTAAACACACAGCCTGGGTTGCCAGATTCGCGTATCAAACCATGGTAATGGACATTCAAAACTAGCCCAAAAGCATCCCAGTGACTGTCCACAGCCTAAATATCAATAACTAATCAACGAAATCATTTCATCTTTAACCCGCAGAAAAAAACAACTGGTGGAAACAGTTTAAACAGTAGCCCAAATCTAAACATGAAAAAAGCAGAGGACTTTGCAACGCTACGCTGCGGACAGCATCTCTCGTCGAGTTCACGCTTTATCTCTGGATAAAAGTCAAAACTGAGTTGGATAAAGTTGTTCTTAAGAAGTTTTCAGATATAGACGGTTTCAGCAGTAACAACAAAACAAGCGGCTTTCGTGGTCCTCACGTAACTTCCGGTAAACTCTGCGAAGAATAAATAACAACAAAGTCCTTTTAAAGTAGTTTATTTATATACCAAGCAAATAAACAACACGTAGATTACATAGGAACCCAATACATTTGTTATTTTCGATGAGGTATTTAAGAGTTCAGTTTCAGCAACTATCATGTATTTTCACATACTTAATACGTTTTTATACATGTTTTTTTAGTTATTTTACAAAGATACACTGCATTTTAAAATAATATTACTGTATAAATACAGAGCAATTTAATAAAATAACTAATAAAAGCTGTATATTAACAGGGATTGACCTGAAAAGTAGTTGTATTTCATGAATTTTCACAGTTTTATAACAATTATTAACAGTAAAATTCTGTAATTTAATGAATTAGGACTGTAAAAGATTCTCTGTATTTTTACAGTTTTTGTATGTAATTTTGAAAAACATTTTTTTTCCGTAATTTGACGGAATTTCTCTGGCGACTTTGCTGCCAGAGATTTACACTTTTTTACAGATTTTTTTTTACAGTGCAGACTTATTAAACAAACAGAAACCGGAAGTAAAGTCCAGACGCTTATCGCGTAAAGTCCAGACGCTTATCGCGTCACCACACGTGCGACCGATGAAACGGTCTATAGGTAATGAAAACACAATTTTCCAAAGGCACAACGCTATTTTATTACTTTAAGTAGCCTTTTTTTTAAAGTACACATAAACGCTGCAGAATTTAGTACATCACGTGACCCCATTAACGTTACCTTAATAATGCGTCATGCTATTGCCTTGCTATCGCATGCTTCTGTGACGAGAATCATGTGATATGAGAGGTAAATATAATGCTGATTGGATCACAGATCGAAATAGACCACCCCCTTCAATACGATCCATATTTGCATCTGATCGTCCTCTATCTTATTGATTAAGGTGTTTACATGAAGACTTTTCAATATGATTGAGCCATCAATATGATTATAAATGGATTATTTGGTTGCATGTAAACGTACCTACTGTGCATCGATCATCCTGAATTTCTGAGACTGTCAGATAACTATCGTAGGCTATCTGTGGACGAACAGATAGCCGAGAAAATGGCCGTCTTTGAACGTCTCTCACTGTACGACATAGGACCACAGATAAATCGCCACGATTGTTTCACGATGGCAATCTTTCGTCTGGGAACACCAAAAAATGTGTGCAGTGTATCCCGGGCCTTAAACATACAATACCCAGCAGCTAAGTGGGTGTTTACTGTAAAATACAGCATGGCCTTTACGCTTTCATAAAATACTATGTTAGAAAATCGCAATGCCACACATTTTATTAAAACTAATTTTTGAAGAAATTAAACAAAGTGCATTTTTTTACTAGAAATTGCCTTTGATAGGTAAACCAAGGTTAACAGTTGACCCAGAAATTAAGGATTAAAGGGATAGTTCACCTGGAAATGAAAATTCTGTTATCATTTGAAGAGTTTCGTTGCAAATTGAGATCCAAAATGTTGATGTCTTTCTTTGTTCAGTCGAGAAGAAATTATGTTTTTTGAGGAAAACATTGCAGGATTGTTTTCATTTTAATGGACTTTAATGGACACCAACACTTAACGCTTAACACATAACAGTTTTTTCAACGGAGTTTCAAAGGTCTATAAACGATCCCAAACGAGGCATAAGGGTCTTATCTAGCAAAACGATTGTCATTTTTGACAAGAAAAATAACAAATATACACTTTTAAAGCACAACTTCTCGTCTAGATCCGGTCCAGCGCGACCTAACGTAAATGCGTAGTGACGCAGGAAGGTCACGTGTTACATATATGAAACGTACATTTGCGGACCATTTTAAACAATAAACTGACACAAAAACATTAATTAGTATCAGTTGACATACAACAACGTCGGAACGGTCCTCTTTCAACACACTTGTAAACACGGGGGCGGAGTTTTGCGTTCGTCTTCTGTGACCTCTTGACGTCATGACGTATTGCGTGGGGTCACCTGGCGCATCACAACCGGATCTAGACGAGAAGTTGTGCTTTAAAAGTGTATATTTGTTATTTTTATTGTCAAAAATGACAATCATTTTGCTAGATAAGACCCTTATGCCTCGTTTGGGATCGTTTATAGTCCTTTGAAACTCTGTTGAAAAAAACTGTTAAGTGTTGAGTTAAGTATTAAATGTTAGTGTCTATTAAAGTCCATTAAAATGAGAAAAATCTTGGAATGTTTTCCTCAAAAAACATAATTTCTTCTCGACTGAACAAAGAAAGACATCAACATTTTGGATGACATGGTGGTGAGTAAATTATCTGGATTTTTCTTTTAAGAAAATGGAATATTCTTTTAATATCAATTCAACTACAGTTGGTTTGTTTTGATTTAAACCTTCACTGTAAAAAAAATCTGTAGAAATTGCTGCTAGGTTGCCGGTAACTTACCGTAGATTTAAATTTATGTTATTTAGTGGCAACATTTTGTTCAAAGTTAAATGAACATTTAACATTTACAAGTCTTTGTCTTTACAGAGTAAAACTAGAAAAACAGCATCAAGCAAAACATTCTGGGAAACAAAATCTGAAGCAAAAACCAGAAAAAGGTTGATGATGATTTCTGGTTCCCAGAATGCTTTGCATGAGGCTGTTATTGTATAGTTTTATTCTGTAAAGATAAAGACTTGTTAATATTTAAAATGTATTTAACTTTGAACAAACTCTTGCCAGTAAATAACATAAATTTAAATCTACGGTAAATTACCGGCAACCCAGCTGCAATAACATTGTAATTTCTACGGATTTTTTACAGTGTTCATAACTTCAAAAATACAGCTAAGTAGCACCATAAAACAACATGATAACATAATAATAAACATGTTTTGACAAAAATGTTAAAAATGTGTTATCTCGTTTTGCAACGAAACTCTTCATTTACTCATCAATACTATTGAAGTCAATGGGGCTTCTGATCGGTTTATTTACACACATTCCTCAAAATATCTTTGTGTTCATCAGAACGAAGAAATTTAAAAAGGTTTGTAACGATTATTTGTGGGTGAACTATCACTTTAAAACTTCATAGTCCACAATCATGTTTAGTTTTAATTCCCTATGAATGTAAATCAGTATAGATATTTAATGGTTTCTGTATATACTGAATGCATTGCTTTAGATAAACACTAGGTGATGCTATAAATCTGTCAAATACTATTCTGTTTAGCAATTGTTGTTGTACAATTTTCTTTACTCCCAAACCGGACAAATATATTGGCCTTCTGACGGAGTATATTTGCCTTTAAATGTCAAACAAAAAGCGAACATTTACCAGAAATCTTCCACTGACTGTGGCTCACATCAAACCTTGACAGATTTAATGATTTAATCTAACATAAAATATTATCACCCACGAGTAATCATTTGGCTGGAGACACCAAACAATGTTATCTGACTGATGTAAGACAGAAACTTGAAATATGAGCGGTCAAATGCAGGTCGGCCAGTCCCCGCATGTTTTGTAGATTACAAGTTGGCAACATTTTTGGATTATTTTATAATGTGGTCATGTCTTTAATTCATCAAACTAACACTGATTCTTGAAATCTAGGACAAAATGGTTTACATGCTGTGCGTAAACGTATGCCGTCAAATTTGTTTTATTTGTTTGTTGAACATGTTAGATATTTAAGGTATGTCCTGCCTCTATTTTGTGACAAAATGTGATTGTCGCTCAATACAAAGTTTAAAAATACTGTAACATCATTATACATATTGACTGAGACTGCAGGATAGTTTCAAATTCAGGTTTTGCTCTTTGGATTATGTTGTCAGCAGTTAAACTGAAAGTCTTGATAAAACATATTATGCAATCACATTTTTAATGTGTTGCTATGTACTAATATGGACCTACTACGTTGAAATTAGAAACCTGACATAAAGGTGGCATTATTTCAGAAAATTGTTTTGTATCTCTCAACAGCAGGTTGTTTAATACTGTAAAAATTCTTTGCTGCCTTAAACGTTTTGTTAAATCAACTCAGATTTACAAGTCATTTAAACCTAAACAAAAATATTTAAGGCAGCCAAGAACTTTTTGCAGCATAATAAATAGTTAAAAGTTTTTAAAAAATTAGTTAAAGGGATATTTCACCTAAAAATTCTGTCATCATTAGCTCACTGTAAAAAAATGCAAAATTTTTGTCAAATCAATATATGAAGAGTTTGGTTCCAAAACGAGATAACTCAATTTTTAAAAATGATCAAAACATTTGTTTTTTAATTGTGCATTTCAATTTAAAATATCAATCAAACTGCATTTGGTTTGTTTTCCTTAAGCCATCTTAACTTAAAAAAATACAGCTAGTAGCACAATAAAACACAATGAAAACATGATACATAATAATAAGCATGTTTTGACAAAACATTTCAAAACAGATTTATCTTATTTTGGAACCAAACTCGTCATATATTTTATTTTCCTTTAACTTAAGCTCTTTTCACACAGACATTACGGAAAATGCCTCTGGGATTTTTAGATTTTTGGTTCATTCTAGAGATGCACCGAAAGAAAAAATCTTGGCCCAAGCCGAATAAAATGAAAAACTCAGCCGAATGCTGAATACCGAATAACTACATTTCCCCCCATTTTCTTAAGTATTTTGCCAATTTTCTTATTAAGTTACATTCAGAATGTCCTTTTTACTACATGTTACATTGATTGTTTAACAATTAGTTTTTTAACATTCCAGCAGTAATTATATCGCTTTTTACACCTGGCCACTTCTCTGATCGACTTGTTAAAACTGTTCCATTTACATTCCACCACATAAATGAGTTTTGGCTAAAAGGATATGAACTCATTACCCGCCAGCCTTTTTTTTTTTGAAAAGTCACCCATTTTGTGATTTTCATAAAAGTTTCACAAAATGCCTTCCAAGAAAATGTTCTTATGTCTAAACATACAAACATATATTAAACAAAAGAACAATAAACAAATAAACAAACAAAAATGTAAAAAAAAGGTTTCATCCTATCTAGATTTTTTTCTCTGCTTATAAACTCTTAAATATGTTTTTTAATCTTTAAAGGGGCAATAAGTAGGATTTTCCTTCATCTAGTGGTGAAATTTTATTTTGCATTCAAACGAATAGTGCTCTCTAGCGCCTCGCTTTTCCAAATGCGTGTTGCAACTACGGTAATCGTTATGTAATCGCTGATCTCCGAGTCCGTTTCAGCTGGTTCACGTGTTCTGAATGAAAACGCGTTGTGAAAATGCGTTGGTAGGACAGTGCTTTTTGTCCCTCTCTGCTATTATAGTTTATCAATACGGCGGAACGACATGGAAGCCTTCTTGGACTTACACGTTCAATGTAAATAAAAAAAGAAATTCTAAGCTTACAAAGAAAAGTCAGATCACTGGCTGATGTCATTTGACACCAACGAGGACATATTTATGAATAAAGTAGGGCTGTCAAAAATATCGCGTTAATAACACGTTAACGCGAATTCATTTTAATGGCACTAATTTTATTACCGCACGATTAACGCAAAACATAATTTCTGTTCGTCCCACAGCTGGATGAATTGAGGGGCATCAAGTGCCCGCGCTGTCTAGATGAGTCAGAGGTTTTCATAAAAATAAGAACATTAAGCTCTCGTCTAGTGAATCCAATGCTGTAAATGGTCATTAAATATCTAAAATGATCTTTATCTGCACGTTTCCTGAGAGGTGTACCGTCCCAAATCCATAATCTTAAGCAAAGATGCGTCTTCTTTCACTTTTTGGTTTCTTTTTTAAAGCATTCAGAAATGATAGAAAATAGACTGCAGGACTGGCTTGATGTTAAAATAATTATTAAGAGAGATAAAGTTCGGGACCTGTTTGATGTTAAAAGAGTTTTTAAGAGTGACAAGACTCAAAAGGGATGTCTGACGCAGACGTCTGAAGCGCATACAAACGCGCGAGTGCGCGACCCCGATATATATAG
Organism: Misgurnus anguillicaudatus; assembly: GCF_027580225.2. Classification (NCBI taxonomy): domain Eukaryota; kingdom Metazoa; phylum Chordata; class Actinopteri; order Cypriniformes; family Cobitidae; genus Misgurnus; species Misgurnus anguillicaudatus. The sequence continues at coordinate 1,311,905 of NW_027395276.1, read as the reverse complement.
ACATCTAACACAACATTACAGTTTTAAAAATATCTGTTTTGACAAGAATTCACGCAGGTATGACCTATAATCTGTTATATCTGAAGTGAATGTTTGGATTAACTGTTGAGTAAAAGTATCTGTTGTGTATCATTATATTAAACCCTTCCATTAGCCTACAGTATCTTAAAGCGGTCTGTCTCAATGTCAAAATGAAACAATAAAAGAAAAACATATTTAACATATTGATTGTTTTTGCTCTGCGTATACAGGTGTAGTTCTGTCATGCTTTGTCAGATTCCAACAATTGTTCCAATTGTTTTGATGTTTTTAATAGAGAATGTTAAATATAAATAACACATTTTTGAAAATTTGCTCATTCCAACTCAGTTTGCCAGCACAGGTCACAAATGATGCAGCAGCAAACAGAAATGGAGAAAGAACAAGGTCTTCTAAAGGGAAAATCATATATAAAACTATGGCTGATGTTGCTTTTAAAAATGTAAACAGGCTGTTGTAAACATACATTTGCATATAGCATATATATTGACCAAATCCATGCTGATTAGAGCATTAAAAACTTAAAAAGTGTTACATTTAGGTAAATTTAGAACAGATAAAATGTGCGATTAATTTGCGATTAATCGCAAGTTAACTCATGAAATCATGCGATTAATCTAGATTAAATATTTTAATCTATTGACAGCCCTAGAATAAAGACATTGATTTTGATTAATAAAACACTTAAAACCCTACTTACTGTCCCTTTAAAAAATATATTTTAACAAAAAGCTGAAATAATTGCATTTTTGTGAAGGAATTTTGTTAGAGATCAGATTCAGAATGATTATCAAAACATAAACAGAGTGTAAAAAATGTTTCAGTTTTTTATAAATTAGGTAGGTTATTACAATTACCATAAAAACTCATCAGGAACATGTTTTTCACATATGAGCGTGTGACACACTATTCTTTTATGCTGCTGAATGATCTCCGCTTCAGCGCGGATAATGACGAGCTACCCGAGATCTGCTTTAGTCCAGTTTGCAGACATTTCTCATCATGAATGTTAATCTGCATGTAAATCCCTCATTTTAAAGAGCTGAACCATATTGCCATGACACGCGCATCCTCACTATGGCACGCCCCTTACGGCATTGTTTCTGTGTCTCATTTATCATTCCCTGATAAGTGCTTTAGTCCAGTTTGCTGACATTTCTCGTTGTGAATGTTGATCTGCATGTAATGCCCTCGTTTCATAGAGCTGAACCATAACTTCATGTTCCCATGACACGCACGTCCTCACTACGACACGCCCCTTGTCTGGCAATTTTACGGGTATTTTCTGGGAATAAAGTGCTGTGTGAATGCGGTTTTATAAAAACAGGTTTAACTTACTTGGTTAAGTTATATCAACTTATCACAAACTAAAAATTAAGGGAACAGTATGTAAGAAATGTATATCAATTAATCATAAAATGGCCCTGATATGTCACCAGACATTAAGAAATAATTTTCATTTCAAATACTTATATCACTGACAACAGTGTCCGGCCAGGATATTGTCATTTAAAAAGTGGAGTTGCAGCCCTCAACTGATGTTTATGTTGTCATGTTGTGTATTGGCCGCCAGTTGATTGCAATATCAGTTTTAGCCACAAGTTTTGTGATTGCAGTACCAGTTTTGACCACAATCCTACATACTGTTCCTTTAAAATAATAGGCTAAATTGACTTGCAAAACCAAGTTGTATCATGCTGCATTTTTTACAGTACACCCTCATGTTGTTACAGACCTGTCTTATTTCTTTCTCTGATGAACACAAGAAGATATTTTGAGGAATGTTTGTAACCAAACTGATCATGAGCCTCATTCATTTCCATAGTATTCGTTTTGTCCTACTATGGAAGTAAATGGGGTTGTAAATTTAGGTACAAACATTCCTCAAAAAATCTTTCTGTGTGTACATCAGAACAAAGAAATTGAAACAGGTTTGTAACAACATGAGAGTGAGGAAATAATAAATCATTTTTGGGTGAACTATCCCTTTAAAACAGTGGTGACCAACCCTGTTCCAGGGCCCGTATGTATAAAACATCTCAGAAATGCTCTTAAGAATAGTCTTAAGCTATGACTTAAGTGTCAAAAAATTCTTAGTAAGGAGTAGGACCAGTCTGAGAATAGAAGACGTTTATAAAGAAGCTGAAAGCAACTTTCAGTAAAGTGTAAAACTCATTCTTAAGTGCTGACTTAAGTGCCGCAATCTAAGGACTACAATGATTTCAACACAAAATGGCCGCCCTTAACCTCTGAATCAGCCAATAGAAAGCCGGCAATGTTAAACAGTCACAGCACCATGTGACACCATACATTTATGAATCATGAAGACATTACAAATATATTAGTATTTAAATATTTTAATTTATATTTGCTTTACGAAATGTTTAACAATATTACAAATAAGTACATGCATTTATTTTACACGATTTTACACGCATTTGAATAAGTTTCACTAATATACATCTTATACTGTATATTATATTGTGTAATATAATATACATTGTATAAAAACCTTATAGTCTTTATATTTCATGTTATATTAATTCCTATCTACTGTCTATATACTACTAACATGTATATATTGTACATTTTCTGCTCTGCAACAATGTAACAATATTTTTTTTTCAAAAGTGCTATAGAAATACATTTGAATTAAAGTAATTCTAACACATTCTTTGTTGTAAAGTGCATGATCCTCCGCCTCTCTGCTGCCCCCTTGTTACTCTTAACTAGGTTAAGAGACCTCTCCAGCTCTCTTAAATAATTTAGGAGCTGAGACCTAGTCTTAACACTTAGTAGGCTTTATAAATCCAACGTATTTTTAAGTCTAGGAATAAGAGTAAAATGACGTCATTCTTAGAATTTAGACACAGTTAAGACTAAAATTTTACTCTGAGCGGCTTTATACATACGGGCCCTGGAGACTGTCCTGCAGAGTTCAGCTCCAACCCCAATCAAACACACCTGAACCTGGCAATCAAGCATTTCAGGGCTACCTAAAAATTTTGAGTCAGGTGTGTTGAAGCTGGGTTGGAACTAAAATATGCAGGAGGGTAGGGTTGGTCCAGGAACAGGGTTGGTCACCCCTGCTTTAAAATAAGAATGTAAAATATAAAAAAATGGCTTTCAGTATGGAGATTAAGTTGTAAGTTGGTAAGTTATATAAAATGTGTAGCTTCATTAGAGAGAGCACCAATTATCCGATTCACGATTTTACATTTCCTTTGGTTTGTAAGTGTGTATTAGTACATGTTAAGGATATGCAAAAGGTACAAATCCCAAAATAAACGATGACGCGAGTTATCATCTCCAACATAAATCTCTTTTCTTGAACTACAACAAACACAGGAATTGTAGTCAACAGTTTACTTCCTGGAATTGGTTATGTAGAGAAGACCGACATTATCATAATTCCTCCCCATTCGAACTCAGCCTTTAAGTTAACTCCTGATTGCATTGTGGGTGAATCTTTCAAACATGGTAAGGAGTGTCACATTTCCGATATTCAGGCCAATCACAACGTACAGATTAGCTGGATTTTTTTGTACAAAATCAGTGCGTTTCAGGAAGAAAGTGAAAGCTGGAGCTACAAAAAGATACGGTATGTGGAAAATAATGTGTTTTTTAAACATAAACCACGCAAACACATTGTATTATACCAAATACTCAAAATAACGTTATTTATGAAATAGGTGGGTGATTCTCACGAAAACTTGGTTTTAAAAATGTCAAGCATGAAAATGTAAAAATTGCTTAAATTTACTTTTTTCCCACCAGACATTGAAAAACAAAGTCTGGAGTAAATGGGAACATTAATTTAAAAACTTTTACTTATCATTTAACACTTTTTGTAACATAATTTTAAAAAATTGTCCTAAAAAATCTCATTACCGCAACAGTCAGAAAACATCAACACTGACATATTTTCAAAATGACATGACAAACCTGAAAGAACATAATTTGGAGATTCTGCACATGCATTTAAAATCAAAGTATTATGCTTCTATTAATTAAATTAACATTTAATAAGCATTGGTTGCGGTAATGATAATCAAAATGTCGTGTAAGCATTCTGACAAGACAATATTTCAAATTAACTGTAAAAAATGATCTTACCTGGTAGCCATCTTGAAGTAACTGGTCCATGTGCTTGGTCACTCAAAATCAAACTTTATTAATATTCTGTATGTGTGCTTAAACTCTTCTCAAAAAGTGTTGTGGAGGATGAGAACATCAGGCATGGACACATCATTTTCCTAATTTTTCTTCATTATTATTATACATGAATATTCAGTAAATATTTATCTGTCATCTAAAGTAGTCTAGCAAAACATCCATTTATTTTTTTCTTAATATTTTTGTGTTAATTTGATTAAATTACAACATAACGCATGTTCAAACACAGCCGGACACATTGCGGTAATGAGAATTTCAGCAGAAAATTAGATAAAATTGACAAATTATAAATTCTTATGTTGAAATCACACATTGTGCAAGGCAGAACACAGTATTGTGTTAATTCTGATGCTTTTTAATATTACTATATTACACATTTTATAGCTAAAATCATTAGTGCCTTGGTGTTTCAATGGTTTCATGAGAATCACCCAGGTGCTCTTTAATCAAATGAAACTCTGGCTCTGGCTACAGCATGGCAATCATTTTTATTTTAATGATATTATGTAACACGTTTATAATGTACTGTTACCTACAACTTTTAATAATAAAGCGTAACTAAACCCCTGGTCAGAGCCTGACTCCACCCACTGTCAATATTTGAAAAATGCAAGAAAAGTGGGCAGATCCCAATGGAGATAAGAGGGGACGAACTAAGTGTGTTGTGAGCTTGTAACAAGGGCGTGGTGAGCTTGAACCTGCTAAGGTCACGAGGTATTTTTGGGACCCAACATCCAATAGGAAAATTCAACCGCAGTAGCCACCGTTCAACCTTAAGAGGGCAGCACTTAGACGTTTTTACACCATATATTGAAACACTTTATATCCAAATGTCAAAAAAATTACAAAATCAATGAACAGGCAGCACAAATGAAGCCCCATTCTTACAGATCATTAACTTAAAGTTGGTTTAGGGTTTAGTTACTCTTTAAGGTATAAGGCTAATCATTTTGACACGTGTAAAATTTTGTTCAATGTTTAGTATTTGGATGATTATATTCTTGCAGATAATTTAGGCCTACATTTTGTCATTATTATTTTCTGCTTTTCCATATGGTTATATTTTTAAACACTTTAAAAATGTTGTACTCATGGATCACAAGATGTTACAAGCCATAATATATTTTCTATAAGAGGTGTCTTATATAGCTGAAAAACATTATTGACTAAGTCTAGCCACTTTACACAGTAATTTCAGTAAATTAACATGAATTTAACTTACCAGTAAGTACAAAAATGTGTTGTTCACACGCAGTGACGTTCCGTCTTTTTACCAGTATATCATACACACATCAGTTACAAAATAATATCGGTAAACTCTGTGAGAAAGCAACGTTATATCTAAACTGCCGCGCGGTGAACTCCGTGTTGTGTTTGTAAAGAATGGCGGATTATGACTTCATAACCACGTTCCGTATTTTGTTGTTTTTACGTCCGTGGCAAACGCTGACAACCGCGCAGTTGCTCGTGACCAAACATTGCATTAGTTGACTTTAAACGGAACTGTAAACAGCAGTCATGTTTACAAACAGGCTTTACTGAAAGTGTGCTAAGGACGTAGCAGAGCGACGACGCGATCTCATTCATTTCAATGGAAACCTGACGACTTCCGGTGACACGAGCGAAAGTGACCGTTGGCGACCGTATGGGCGTGTCCAGCGACACGAGAAAGCAGAGGTTTAACTTTATGCAAATGTTGAGCGAATTTCGGGAGCGACTACCAATGAGAACGAAGCAGTGGTGGAGTCATCCTTCTCTCGTCAGTTACTGGAGTAGATGGTCCTCATTGTTTATGACATCCAGATTTATACACGCCTCATTGAAAGAGACGGGCGGCACACAGTGATAACTAGTGGTGGGCAGAGCGAGGCTTCGTGAAACACTGAAACAGTTGAATCAATTGTGCCGTATGTTTCGAGGCTTCGAAACATCAATCCGAAACCGCCTCCACAGTGACACCTAGCGGTCGTTTGCATGTCTTTACATGAAGCAGCCTTGACAAGATTTTAGACGAGCGCTGACAAATTGTATCCCACATGTTGTTTGATTGACACACAAGTGATAGGATGGGAGAGTGGATAGTGCTCTCGACTCTCATGCGTAGATCTTAGGATCGAACCCGGGAAATGCATGCGCTACATCATAATAAAATTCTTTTTGTTGTTTTAACATCTGTTTGACAACTACATGAGCTTTTAGGCTCACAATTGTCGATTACTATAGGTCTATCGGGTCTATTTAATAAAAAAAAAAATGGAATAGAGATATACCAAATAAATAATAAGAGATTCATAAAATATATCAAGCCATAATATGCCACATTGTTTGCATATAAAGATCTTTATTCAAATATATAAATTGTTCTGTGTTGATAAACTCAACCAGATTCTTTTTTACATATAATTTCTCCAGCCTTTGAAAACATTCTCACACAAGGGACACTTTTGCTGGCATGCATTTTTTTGTAAGTGTTACATACATATGATGAAAAATTACGTCTTTTCAGTAAATTATAGTATTTGATCTTGCCAAAAACGCATCTATGATGTATTGTCAGATTTGTTTCCTACCCTGTCAGTTTAAGATTCGACGCAGATTCGACAGGTACGCCACCTTTCGAAATACTTGTGAAATGCACCGCTTGGTGTTTCGAATCACTTCATCACGTGACATGGGTGTTTCGAATCACATTTCGGAGCAGTGTTTCGAAACATTTACGCTTCGGGATCTCGACACAGTGTCGAAACGTCAGTTTCGCGGGAGCCATCCCTAGTGATAACGTCGCTGGCTGTCTGAACGAGGGGTTAAGCTGTTTTAAACAACTTTGGTGAAGAAATGTGGAGTTTAACTTCAGGTGATGTGCTCGACTTTAAGGAGTACCCGTTTCTAAGAACCGGTCCCAAACATTAGATTAAGCAGCTTGACCTTATTTTCCTTTAATGATGTAAATCCCCGACCTTAATTTGTCCCCCACCTCGTTTTCCATCTTCACTTTTTCTCAGTTTGTTTTGTTGTTGTCGCTGACGACGGGAGCTGCCTGCTTGGCGCTTTTGTAACGTGAGGTCAAAGGTTTGGACATCACGCAAGTTACGTTGCTACGTAGGCCTACACGTGTTGTATCCAGCGGTTACCTTACAACTAGTAAGAGAAATCTCTTTTAAGCTAATTTATACATTTTACCCCAGTAAATATTTCCTTGTAAACAGATTTAAATGTGACATTGACATGTTTTGTCAACATACAGAAACATTTTTTCATTTGTTTTGGAGTTGTCCTTATTAAAAACAATTTTGTTTAGATTTGCGCTCTTTTGTTAGAGTTCATATTTTGCCCAGCTTTAAACTTTGTTTTGAAAATATTTTTTTATTTTTTTCTTATAATATGCCATTAAATAAGGAATATTATTTGATTTGTTATTTTACTTTTGTTGGCAAAGTTTAGTATACATAAATGTAAATATGCTGATTATAAACCATTATTCTGTATTTTCTATTACAAGTTAAGCAATACCTAAAATCTATTTATAATCTGATAAACTAGTGCTAAATGTATTAATGTATAGCCTCTTTCACACAGTAATTCTGGTAAATTACCATGAATTTACCAGAATGAATTTACCAGTAAATACAAAAATGTGCTGTTCACACACGCAGTGGCGTTCCGTTATTTTACCAGTAAGACATCATTCACACATCAGTATCAAAATACCGGTAAATTCGTTGAGAAAGCGGAAGTACCTGTAGCACGCGGCGAGCTCATTGTTGTATTTGTAAACAATCCACGTCGTTCATAACCACGGTCCGTATTTTGTTGTTTTCACGTCAGTGGTAAACAGTCGTGAAGTTGCTCATGACCAAACAACATTGAATGAGACGACGTCAAACCGAAAATGCGTTTTTAACAACAGTACTGTTTGCACTTTAGACTTCACAGAGGGCGTGCTAAGGACGTCGGCAATTCGGCGGTAAGCTGTTTTAAACAACTTTGGTGAAGAAATGTGGACGTAAACTTCAGGTGTGCTCAACTTTCAAGCAGCATGCGTGTGGAAACGTCAGTAAACACTGCGGGGGTAAACGCGTCATCTATATTAAAACGCTATGATTGGCCCGAAGCTGTCAGCACGGTCTGACGTCGTCCGTTCTAAATGCCGGTAATCCTATAATTTTCGTTCACACACAGCGCTTACCGGTAAATTACTGGTAATCTTACAACCTGTCTTACTGGTAAATTGGGAGCACTGATTTACCGGAAAGGTTCTGTTCACACATGACATGTTAACGGCAATTTACCAGTAAATTACCAGTAAAGACTGTATGTGTGAAAGGGACTTATGTCAGCATTTCCATGTTTTTATTTAATTCTTTTCTCTTTCATCCCCTGGCTAATGTAAAAAAGTGTTGAATATGTTTGATTAAAAAAACTTAAAACTCCATTACAAAGGTAAAGTTGTACGATTTGACCCAATAATGGGTTACTAGTAAGCTAAATTATAACTCAATGGGTTGGGTTCGTCCCTTTTTGACCCATTGCTGGGTTAAAAATAATAGGGATGCACCGATATGGAAATTTTGGCCGATACCGATAACCGATAACTCTTTATATTTGGGGGGCGATAACCTATATATATATATATATATATATATATATATATATATATATATATATATATATATATATATATATATATATATATATATATATGCCGATAAATATTCAAATTATTTTCACAATGAAAAACTCCCAGACCGCGGACATCTTGTCTAGTCTTGTGCTAGACTAGCATACTCTTCTTAAGCCCGCAACACGTGTCATCTTTGTGCTATTTCACAGAAAGCACCAATCAAAACTCCACATGGCCAGCAATTAGTGAAGTGAAGTGGTTCAACAAACCAAAATAATCCATCATTTATCGGCTTTCATTTATCTGCTTAATTTTGCTATCAGACCGATAACCGATATTATTAAAAATAAGCAGTTATCGGCCGATATATCGTGCATCCCTAAAAAATTAACCAGCATTTTTCACAGTATATATAACAGAACTGGCAGTCATACCTCAACACTATTACCATACCATGGTGAACGATTTAAAGTAACAGAATTGACATAGATTTTTAGCTTTATATGACTTTTTCTACAGAAAACATTGTTTTTAAACATACAACTACAAAGTTATAAAAAACATATACATATATATTCTGTTTATTTATAAAAAGCTTAACCAACAGAAGAAGAAAAAATACAAATGCAAACAGTGCCAGTCAGATCTATTCATAATTTGGAGGTCATTAAATGTGCATTTATTATTTCTCATCAGTTGTTTAGCCCTGCCTAGGAAAGAAAACAATCAGATACAATGAAGCTAAAGTTAACCATGGCATTTTCATCTTTGAACACAATGCTGCTCAGAATGGGTTGCTTTTATGAGTTTGTTTGTTAGAAATCCCACAATAACACTTTGATCCAGCGTATCTAAGATTTTTTCAAGCACTTAAAATAATTCAATTATTTTTTTAAATAAAGCCACTTTTGAAATACTCACTGTGAAATGAAACCTTTTCCATTAACCCAGGTAAAAATAAAGTATACTTGAATGTACTACTTAAATACCAGCAAGTACATTTGTAGTAAATGATTTTGTGCAAAATAAAAGTGTACAACTTACACACTAAAAATATACTAATTACAAGTATAGTTGTAATTCAGTATTACTTCAATGCATTTAAAAATGTATGCAAAATTTTCTTGATTTTTAGTGGATTGAAATAAATGGTCTCACAGTTATAGCACAGTAAGTGAGTACACTTAAGATAAACTTTTAAGAAGTAATAAAAACATTTTTTTGTATATTAAGCACAAAATTAGTGTGAGAAAATAGTACTTTTACTTAGCGTATTTTATTTTTTTTACCCGGGAAAGCAAAAACATGACACAAGATGCAGATTTTTTTATTTATTTATCTAAAGTTGTACATATAACCAACAAATACAAAATATAACCTAGAAATAAAAACTGTATGTGCAACGCAAGCTATACACTCACAATAAAACTGTCACTACAAAACAGTCATATGACAAAATAACATTTGGTTAATATACAATTTTGAGCTGGAAACTTCACAAGTGGCTCATACAATTTACCTTTAAACCAAAAGGAACAAGATTCAGTAGCTTTAAATTTTCACAATAAATATAAGGGAACAGAATTTTCTCCCAATGTTAATTCAGCCATAACAGACGACTCTGGGCCGGATCCGCGCCGAAGTCAGCTGCTCCGGTGCGGATCTGGCCCGGAGTTGTCTGGGATATAATGCTGATTTATGCCGATGTTGAGTAAACACTTTTTCTTAATTTTAGAAGTTCACAATTTTAAACATCTTTCATGTCATCTTTAACTCTTATTAGTGATGCACCGGTCAGGTTGGGGCGGATAAAGGAATTCTCAATTTATTTAGGGGCGGGTCATTAAAATGAAAATAAAATCCTTTTATGTTGCATGCAATACCTATAGCCTATGTTAAATATTTGAAAATATAAATTTTTATATTTGATTGTGATTCTTTGATAAAGTTATAATGCATGTTGCAAAAAGTGCTTTGTAAATGTTGAAAATGTTTATCATTATCCTACAGTATCCATGCTGGTTTCTATAGTTTACAGGGTGATGTAATCTAATGGATGTTTTTGGCTGAAATAAAGCCTCTTTTTATTTACATTACAATGCTTACACTCTTAGAATGGATGTGTTAAAAACAACACATTGTCCCAGAATCCACCCAGCTCTCTGTTATTATTGAAACACACATTTTGTGTTAAGCTTTTAACCCAACTTGTGTTTTAATTTAACACAAAATCAACAGATAAAATTTGTTAAAATTACATATAGGGCCCTATTTTAACGATCTAAGCGCATTGTCTAAAGCGCACAGCGCAACGTCTAAATGGGCGTGTCCGAATCCACTTTTGCTAATTTAACGACGGGAAAAATCGTTTTTGCGCCGAGCGCATGGTCGAAAAGGGTAGGTCCTATTGTAATGGGAGTATTTTGGGCGTAACGTGCAGTAAACCAATGAGAGTCTCAGCTCTCATCCCCTTTAAAAGCAAGTTGCGCTGGCGCTATGTCTAATCCCTATTTAGATGACGGACTTTGTATACTGAAAAACTAAGCGAAGGTAGAATATCCCCAGTTTAAGATTAATGTTGAATAATTGTGTTGTTTTTCCCTTATATTGAAATTGTTATTTTTTTATTAAAACCGTTAAAACCCGTTTTCTTTTAGTCATGGAAGTAAAAAGCAGGCTTGTAATTGCTTTAAATGTATGGCTATCCAATATCATCAAAAAATAATTTACAAGTATGTAAGAAAAGGTTCTAAAAATACTTTATTTGTAAAAAACAGGAGATAAAGAATTTACAAACGGCTCTCCTCACGTTTCAGCACTTTGGACAGCGTTTTTTTAGCAAAGAGATTTTTTAAGCATTACTTACAAATGTTTCTCATCTCGCCATATCCACAGGTACATCATATACAATAAATCCGTGAGGTAGCATTAAAAAAAAACATTTAAAAACAGACGCATTTGTTTAAAGCAAATCATTTATTTATTTATCAGGCTGCAGGTAAAGCAGCTCTTTGCGCCTTTTAACGTCTCATAATCAGTCCTCATTTATAAATATGTCCAAGAGACTCAATAATAATCTCTTAAATTCAATCCTTTAATCTTTCATATTTAAAAGCATTTTTGTGCTGCTGCGCATTTATGTACTTTGTGATAAGCAAACCCGCGTTGTCCTCCCGTTTATAGGCGCATATTACTAATGCGCTCTTTAAATAACATAAAACATATTGCGCCATTGACTTTAGACTTTAGACCAGCTTTTTGTTGGTCAATGGCGTAGTCTATTTTAGTTGCCTCAAAATAGCAACGCGCCAACAATGCGCCTGAACACACCTCGTTTTTCAGACCAGAACGCCCATGGGCGCAAAGGGGGCGCAAATGCATTTGCTATTTAAACAACGCGGCGCTAAACGTGAAAATTAGGGTGGAAACTAGCGAAAGACACTTGCGTCGCGCATTGCGCTGCATTGCGCCGGGTGTAAGATAGAGCCCATAATGTGTTAAAATCTTAACACAAGAAGATGTGTAAAAAATTAGCACATCCTTTCTAAGAGTGTACTATGTCTATTTAATAGTCGATGGTGCGGGTGGGTTGTAAAAATACATACGGGTCCGGGCAAAATAATTTAATAAAAGCGGGACCTGTGGATTGGAAAAAAACCTGACCCGCGCATCACTTACCCTCATATAGTATCAATTAATGCATGCAAAACAATTAAAAAAGAAATAAATGCGTTTAAAAAGTTTTAGATGGAGTAGACCTGTCACAGCACAGTCAACATCTACTCATATAACAGACATGTAAACGTCTAACTTAAGACTTGTAAAAATACTGAATAACAGTACTGTTCACAAAACTACTAACATTTTGAAAACATTGGCTGATTTTTGTCACACATTCAGTGTGTAAGTGCACTACACTACATGCGTGATTTATTATAAGACTGTCTGGTGTTATATAACTGCAGGAGTCACAGAGTCTCTGTTTCATATTAAAGAAACAAAATCAATCATTTATATTCAGGAAATATAGTGTCTATTAAAAACCTTGCAGCATTAACTCACAGTAAACGCAAACACCATCATGTTGCAAACAACTGTTTCTATTCAACCTTAGTTAACAACATGCTAGTTTAGGATTAGTATGTTTCAAATCACAGATAAAACCAATAAACCAGTGTTTCCTGGAGAATAAAGTGTATTTTTTAAGTGTCTGTTTCTGGGCCAATATTACCCACAATCCCACAGGACTTGACACCAAATGATGACAAATGTGAAAATAATAGTTGCAATGAAATGTTGCGTGTTTTCCATATAGGCAGATATTACATGATTCTTACACTTACATAACATTATAAAAAATAAAATGAGACAAGTACTAGTAGTATATAAAAAGAATTAGTTGAGTTATGTTGTCTATGATTGCTTGCAGATGTATGTGGATTTAACCGGTTAAAGCTACCAAAATGTTATAAAAAGCTACAGTCTCTAAAATCTACCGCCACAATAAATTTTATAAAAACACTTTTCAAATCATGATAATCCAGTACTGCATATATACACTGGATATATATTTCATTAATAATGATGAAACTTCCACCCAACCTTTGACTTCCGACTGTATCGAAATTTTTCAGAAATTCGTCTAGTCAACCGATGGTTTTGAGGTCGTCATGGAAACGATCAGTTCCCATTGGCGAGTTTTGTGCTATGATACAATAAAGTCCCTCATTGTTTGCTAGATTCGAGGCAATCTGTGCGCACGGCGTATACGTATATGCATAAAACTATACGGCATAGCGGTCAGCCATCTGTAGCAAAGTATAAAGTATAATATTCAGTGTTCGTTTATGCAATCGCTTGCTCTCTCCCACACAGAGAGCTATAAAATGGGAAGTATGATCCTGTGGATATGAGTATAGTCGGTGCCAGTGTATGTGTTTGAGCAGCGATGTGTGCGGTTATCTGAACAAGGCGTAGCGTAGAGGATGCAGCATCCAGTGGTTCTGTGTGAGCACATTCACGCTGGGTTAAAGGTCAGGCTCATACAGGCCTACTGTAAGTGTAATGATTGTTTCTTTCTGCGTCCGAGATCTGAAGGCTCGGCTTGCGCTCTATGTCATCGTTTTCACCAGGTTCTGCATTCTGGCAAAGAGGGGGGCGCTCTTTAAAGAAGTCAGAAATGTATCGCACCTGCGACGAGAGAAATAAAGTCTTAATGCAATTAAAATAATAATAATAATCATCATATGTTTATTTAGCATGAACATGCAATTAGACCATAAACAAAAAAATATGATATTTTTTGTACTTTACAAAACTCATGGTTGTACAAACATACATAAAAACTGGACAATGGAAAAGATGATTTTCATTATATTTTGCAAAACTTTTATATAATACATACGGGACCCTGGACCACAAAACCAGTCATATGGGTAAGGTTAGGACACTGTATGGTCGAAATACAACTATTTGAAAATCTGCAATATGAGGGTGCTAAAAAATCTAAATATAAAACAATCACCTTAAAAATTCTCTAAATGAAGTCATTAGAAGCGCATTTTGCTTATAAACAGCTCTGTTTTGGCTCTCTACTGGTTTAACGCTGTATGACATTGCTTGGAGAATATGACACTTTAAAGGGGACATATCATGAAACTTTGACTTTTTCCATGTTTAAGTGTCAATGCTTTTATCAACCTAGAAAACGTGAAAAAAGAAGTTTTGGTAAACCATTCACTGCAAGCATGTGGAAAAATAGGTCATTCAAATTTTGCTCCCCTTGTGATGTCAGAAGGGATCTTATTATAATAATTCCGCCCCTTAATTTGCACTACTCAACCACAGCACTGCCATTTAGTCCAGAGAAAGAGAGACAGAAAAAAGATCATTAACAGCACAATTGAGTTTCAATTTCAACAAACCACCATTATGGTGATCAGTGCTTGCATCAGCTCATTCACATTTTAAAGGAAACATCCAAAACGGCACTTTTTTGCTCACACCTACAAAGTGGCTATTTTAACATGCTACATGTTAGTTTTTAAGTTTTTGCTGCATCCACTCACAGTAATAAAGTTTTTATATATTTACAAAAATGAACAAAATATCTTCTTGGAATTTAAATTTTTCATAATATCCTAATTATTTTTGGCATAAAAGAAAAAAATCGATAATTTTGATGCATAATGTTTTGTTGGTTATTGCTACAAATATACCTGTGCGACTTACAACTGGTTTTGTGGTCCGGGGTCACAAATAGTAAGTAGTAATAAGTAATAATTCAAAAAGTGTGGGTAACAACATTGTGAGCATACAAAATAGGTTGTGAGTTGGATTGTAACGCAAGTTATTTGGCATTAAAGCATCGGCATAAACTGTTAAAAATAAACTTTTTTATTCTTTATAATTTAACGCAACTCTCGCCATTATGACTCATAGTCATAAAAGCTGGCATGACATAAAAAAAATAAAGATGCTACATGATGGTATACGAAAACCATTTTTAGGGGTCATATGATGCAATGTCGTGTTTTCCTTTGTCTTTGGAGTGTGGCTGTTCGTGCATATAGAAAATATACATAAAGTCACAATGATTAAAGTCTCATTCAGACAAACCACCACATATCTATATCACTGTGTCTGAAGATTTGCACAAATGTATATGCAAAGAAAGACGACATAACTTTTATTTTTGCTGTAGTATTGTTGCCTCCACCATGTTGTGGAGACACTTTGTTTTGAGTAGTGATGAGAGAAACGAAGCTTTTCGAAGCTTCGAATCAATTGAACCAATTGCTTCGAAAATTGATTCAGTGTTTCGAAGCAGTTCGAAACACCACACACGCTGGCGACCCCTGCTGGTCAAAATAGTGTAAAGCAGATATGGCCAAACATTTTACACTTTTTTTACAAAATAATAGCAAGATTTTTATTAAAATATGTTAAAAAAATTATTTAACTTAATTAAGACATATGTGTTTTATGTGTTTTTTGTTTTTTTTAGGGCAAACAAATCATTAAAACTAACTACCCTTTTAATTATGCAGATTTTTGTCAATCTGTCTATAAACAATAAATAGACAAAATGGCAGTGTTAATAGTCAGAAGGATAAATGTTTTATAAACTTTTATAATAAAACTGACCCGAGTTCACCGAAACATATTAGACACTGGTCATGTGACCAACTCCCCCTAGTGGTGAACCATCGGATTTTCGAAACGTTTCGAAACGTTATGACGTAATGAAGCCCCGTTTGCTAAAATCACGTGACTTGGGCCAGTTTGAAACACGCTCCGAACCAATGATTCGAAACAAAAGATTCGTAAATGTTTCGAAGCCTCATGAAGCAGTGCTTCGAAAACGACCATCACTAGTTTTGAGAGCTGATATTCCAAATATGGTAAGGGGCGTATCATTTCAGTCACATGCTTGAGGTATTCGGCCAATCACAAAACACTGGATAGCTGACCAATCACAGCACACCGCGCTTTTCAGAACAATCAGCTTTGTAAAAATCGATGCGTTACAGAAAGGCGTAGCTACAATGATGTACGGTATCTGGAAAATAATGTGTTTTTAAAGTGCATTACACTAAATACCCAAAATAATGTTCTTTTTAGCAATGTCATATGACCCATTTAACATACGAAAAATCGTGCTGTTTCACATAAGCTTCTTTTTTAGTGAGAAAAGGTTCTTTGGACTATAAAAATGTATGAAAGAAATGGTCCTTTTAAGAACCTTTGACTGAAAGGTTTTTTAGGGAAACAAAAATGTATGTGTTGTATTGAAATAAGTTTTAGTATTATAGTGTAGTATGTTGAAATAAGTACCCATAAAGTTCCCAAATGGTCTACTGTTTTACGTGAAAATTCGAAGTGTAGATCCGTGTAACTCAAACTGTTTCATTGCGCTACACAGAATTAACAAATTAAATAAATTATGCGGCACTAAATCAACTTAAACTATACTGTTAACATGACATGACAAATAATGAATAAAGATATGCTTAAATGCAAAGAATAATTGTATTCTGATGTTTGTGTATCTTTAAAAAAAAAATCATAGCATCATCCATGCAACAGTCATCACTGTTTTGCATTAGTATGTCCGTGTGTGTGCATACTCTTATGCTTTGCACTCAAAAGTAGCTTCTTTCCGAACATAAAAACAGTACATAGTATGCATTGCATAGTATAAGTAGGTAAATTGGGACGGCGCTTTACACTCACCGTGAGAACAGCCACCAGCGCCCCCTGCAGAAGACCCACGACCACGTCACTCCAGTGGTGTTTGTAGTCAGACACACGCGTGTAGCCGACATAAATAGCGAAGGCCACCAGGAAGAACTGAATTGTGGGTCGCACCAGGCGAGCCCATTTGGATGCCATACGTGCATGGACGTAAAGCTGCACAAGGAAAAACAAACAACTAATTACAAACAACATTATCGAAGTCTGAACAAACAGGAAAATGTTAAGTGGTAAATCCACCCTGTGTATACAGAAAAACATAAGCTATGGGAAACAACCTCACTAGAGTCCTGGCTCGTGTGAATATGACACCACGACAAAATCACTGACTTGTCTGAACATGACAGCACATTATTTAGAAGTGACTTAAACACAAGAAAGACATGTAAAGATTAAAACAATATCCTGACAATAAAAGCATATGTTTGTATACTGTAGCTCCAAAAACGTCAAAAATATTACTCTTATTTATTAAGCGTTATTCTCGTATGGCACCAGAAGATCTGGAAAGCAAACAAGTCATAAAAACGACTTTAACTGAGCATTTATGTCCTTTTTGAGATCTGACAGCCAGCAATCACACATGGAAAGTCATGTGGGTTTGAAACAACATGATAGATGTTTCTTTATTGGGTGAAATGTTTCTGCTTCAACTGAAAGCTTATTGATAGGGATGTTCATATTGACCGGTTAACCGAAGCTAAGAATTTATTAATATTATAAGTTAAAGGGGACATATCATAAACATTTTTCCGTGGTTAAAGGGACACTCCACTTTTTTTGAAAATATGCTCATTTTTTAGCTCCCCTATGTTTTACAGATTTTTAAAGTTTTGGAATCCATTCAGCTGATCTCCGGGTCTGGCGCTAGCACTTTTAGCATAGCTTAGCACAATCCATTGAATCTGATTAGACGATTAGTATGCCCTAAAAATTAACCAAAGACTTTCGATATTTTTCCTATTTAAAACTTGACTCTTCTGTAGTTACATCATGTACTAAGACCGACAGAAAATTTAAAGTTGTGATTGTCTAGGCCAGTGTTGTTTTGACTATATAGTACGCGAAAAGCAGTAGGCGAGGCGAGTAGTATGTCCGAATACATAGTATTCGAAAAACAGTATGCGAAAAGTACCAGGATGACCTACTACTTCCGGTTAGATTTTGCAGTGTGAATACGATGGACACTTCACTATCCCATGATGCCCCGGAAGAGGAGTTATCCAACGAAGAAGAAGAGGCATGCGGCTGTTTTCGCACTGGAATGACATGACGTGATGCCGACTTTGGTCACGTGATGTAGCAACATGGCAGATGTAGTACGTCCGAATCCCATTAATACTACCAGGATTCATACTATACAGTACCTACTGTTTTAATGGCAAGTAAGTAGGTACTTCATCTTATTCCGTACCTACTGTACAGTGTGCGGTTTCTGACGCAGCCTGAGTCTTTTGGACGAAAATGCTTTTTAGTTTTAGTCACATTTTAGTCACTTATAAACGTGATAGTTTTAGTCAAGTTTTAGTCGACTAAAACACAAAAAGGTTCTAGTCAAGTTGTAGTCGATGAAAGCGCAAAAAGGTTTTAGTCAAGTTTAAGTCAATTTAAGTAAAAAAGTAGTCTTTAACAAATTAATTTAGGTTAAAAAGTGTGGTGTATTTAATACTATTAAAATGTGTATTAAGGCTGTCCCTGAGGGCTTGCCGTTGTTTTAGTCGTTGTGCCTTCTGCGCATATCATAACAAAAAAGTTTGTGTGTTACGCTGAGACCTCGCTTATAAAGTTGAGAAACGCGTGCCTTGCCTTGTTATATACACCACAAAAAGTATTGGAAATGGGCTTAGGTTTGACAAGTAGATACATGTAAAACCTTAAGCTTACCATGAAATGTGTCACAGGCGATTGTCGAGTAAAATTGAATGTATATATGATATGTTAAAAAAATATTAGCGTGATGAGCCTACAGGTGCCGTTTGAGGTTGATGTTATTCTTTCCACCTAGTTTGTGGCCACATTTACCGTCGTCTCCCAATATGCATTCCATTTTTCTTTCTGATGGATTATACTGAAAGTTTGTCCATAAATCATCTCATCGTTTCCGTTTATTGGCGTCACCGCTACGGTCCTTCGAACTCGCCACAGCCCGCAGGTGTGTTGTTGTTGTGTGAAATCTGGTGCGTGTGTGCAGCATGGCGGCAGCCGGGTGGTGGGCGTACCCAAAAGAAGGATAGGAAGGGGCAGCATTGCTGATACTTTTTAGCTAAAAACAGACAGATTTCACACAAAATAGGCAGAAATGACATGCAATGTGAACGTCAGACTTATAGTGATTTTCGTTCCGTCTCGTCTCGTCAACGAAAACTCGATAGCGTCTCGTCATGTTTTCGTCACCTTAGAGCCATTTTTAGCTAGTCATCGACGCGTTAGCATCCTTAAAAAGAGGTGCGTCAACGAAATCATTTCCTTATCGTCATTGTTGACGAAAACAACACTGATCTAGGCAGACAATTTCCGTCAGTCTTAGTACACGATGTAACTACAGAAGAGTCAAGTTTTAAATAGGAAAAATATCGAAAGCCTTTGGTTATTTTTTAATGCAATGCTAATGGTCTAATCAGATTCAATTGATTGTGCTAAGCTATGCTAAAAGTGCTAGCGCCAGACCAGCTAAATGGATTCCAAAACAGTAAAAATCAAATGTTTAACTCTAGGGGAGCTGAAAATTTGCATATTTCAAAAACGTGGAGTGCCCCTTTAAATGTTTGTATTGTTTTTACCGGGTCACAGACAACCATCAACTGTATTTTTACTCAATGACAATTAAATATTAAAATCTCATCAGTCAACAGTTAATGTTTGGTTAACAAGCTGCAGTTGTCGGTGGGGAAAATGAACTGAAATGAACATGGGATTTGATGTTGGATTGTCTCAGTCGTGTTTCCTGCTGCTCTGCATCGCTTCTTCCTTTTCTACAATCACACAGACGCAGAACAAAGATAAAGTGAATACTCACCGCCAGAAACAACATGCAGTACATCCCGAAAGAGGAGTGACCCGAGTAGAACGACAGCCTGGTGCAGAAGAGCCGTGGGAGGGATGGAGATACGAACAGACAACAAAAAAATAGGACGAGAGGAAACAGTAAATCACTTTCACAGCATCATCTAGAAAGACACATTTATGTTCAATTGACTTGAAAGAAAAGTGACAGTACTGTCATTATTTAAACTCTTTTAAATTAAGGTTCCTAAAAGGTTACCCTTCCAAACTGAAAGGTTCTTTAAGGAATCAAAAATGGTTCTTCTATGCAAAAAAAACCTTTAAATCATTTATTTTTAGGAGTGTACTCACACTTGAGTTAGTTTCCATGTAAAACACAAAAGGAGAATATATCTTTCTTAAAAAAAAATAGAAACAATGCAACAACTTATGAATAATCTGTTCAATGTTGTAAAGCCATTAAAGGTGCAGTGTGTAAATTTTAGCGCCATCTAGTGGTGAGGTTGCGAATTGCCACCAACGGCTCAGTCCGGGACTCACCACTCGCTTTTGAAACGAATAGAGACGCAACTGTAGCCGCCATCGGACAAACATGTCATCATCGTAGACACATGGTTAACAAAGTTTGTCTGTTAAGGGCTTCTGTACAAACATGGTGGCACAAAATGGCGACTTGCATGTGAGGGGACCCTCTGTGTATATAGATAAAACGTCTCATTGTAAGGTAATAAAAACAATTCAGTACATTATGTAAGGTCTTTATACACCACAGATAATATATTTATGTATATTATATTGCATTTCTGTCAAGAGATCCTTTTAAAAGTTACACAATGCACCTTTAAAAGTTGTAAAGCCATTAAAAACAACATGGATGTACTAATTTCAATGTGCAAAATAGAAGTCTATTACAGATATCTTGGAATATAGTGAGCAAGTCATATGTTCTGCTTTTATGTTGTACTCTTGACTTTTTTGGACATGCTTAAAATAAACCACAATTGTGTCTACATGCATATGCGCCAATCCCGATGCCAGCTATGCTAAATTAATTTAATCAGAAACACTTTTGATGCTTTTATGATGATGAATAAGCTGACCACAAACACCACAATCCTCCTTTCTAAAGCGCATGGGCGCTCCAGTAGCGTCTGCCGTTGCTAAGCAACCTAAAAGTTGCGGAAAAAGAAATCGGCATTTATGGCTGTATGTTTCTGTAGGGCATTAATGATAGCGTGAAGTATTTAAAAGCCACGGGTTTGATCGCTAGGGAGCACACAAACTGCTAAAATGTATAGCTTGAATGCACAGCAAGTCGCTTTCGATAGAAGAATCTGCGAAATCCATGTAAATGAAAAAGCTGCGTTCAATTTCTCCTTTTGTGTCCCACAAAATGAGGGCAAGAAAATAATGAAAACATTTTTAACTATTTCCTGCAGATGCATGGTCTTTGAGTTCATATAGACTTTAAAGACATTTAGAATAAAAGGTCAAACCCAAATGCAGCACATGAAACAAGAAGTGAAAACAACAGGTTACCAACATCAACAAATACAGGATGGGAGGTTAGCGGTTTATGACCTTTAACTTTTCCTGTACCCTGCTTTCGTACCTGGATTCTGTCACGTTCCTCGGGTTTCCCGTGCAGTTTAACTCCAACATGTAGCCATTGCAGACCTCTGGAGCGCACACGGCTATAAAGTTGGGCCGCAGGCGACCGATGGTATACTTGGCCATGTCGGTCAGAGACTGGCTTACACAGGCGCCGAACAGAAATGTCCCCACGACTTTGTAGAGGGCTGCAGCGTACTGGTTAAAGCCTGAATTGGAGTATAGACGTTTGGTGTACACCAGGTATGCCTCTCCTGAAGCGATCTACAAACAGCAATAACAGACAAAAAAAAAAGATGTTACTAAACAGTTCTTTATTAGTTTTTACAGTATTGGTATTATGTTGTCGTTGGGGTGTCCTAGATGTCCGCTATTCGTTCAATGTCCCAGTAAGTCCGTCCCAAAGCTCTATTATATTCTGGTCTCTAGACATGGTTTAGATTAAACTTTCATTGGCCTATTTCTTCATCTATAAAGACGAAAGTAGCCAAACACCAGCCCGTCAAACAACTTTAAAATGAGTTCTAAAAACATGACTGTCGCCAGGGTTTGAAAATTAGTGAGGTCCAGGGTGGCGTTTTAAGAGTTATCAAATGCTATACTACACTGTAAAAAAAATCCGTAGAAATTGCAGCTGGGTTGTCGGTAACTTACCGTAGATTTAAATTTAAGTTATTTACTGGCAACATTTTGTTCAAAGTTAAATAAACATTTTACATTTACAAGTCTTTGTCTTTACAGAGTAAAACTAAAAAAACAGCATCAAGCAAAACATTCTGGGAAACAAAATCTGAAGCAAAAAACAGAAAAAGGTTGATGATGATTTTTGGTTCCCAGAATGCTTTGCATGAAGCTGTTATTGTATAGTTTTATTCTGTAAAGATAAAGACTTGTTAATATTTAAAATTTATTTAACTTTGAACAAACTCTTGCTAGTAAATAACATAAATTTAAATCTACGGTAAATTACCGGCAACCCAGCTGCAATAACATTGTAATTTCTACGGAATTTTTTACAGTGTAGGTAAAAAGTTTTATTTATTTAAGTAAATGTACTATTTTTGCAGACAAATTTTCTGAACTCTTTCCCCGCCAGTGTTTTTTTTTTAAGTTGCCAGCAAGCACCAGCATTTTTTATGATTTTCAGAAATATTTTAAGCCTTCAAGAAAGTTTTCTTCTTTAAATATATAAACATACAATATATCAAATGAAAAAACAAACCCTCCGCTTTTATACAAAAAGTATTGTGAAATAGGAGTAGTTTTTTTCAGAAATACCAACTTTTAAGCAAAAAGCTGAGTTAATTGCATTTTTGTAAAGGACTTTTGTTAGAGATCAGATTCAGAACAAAGATCAAAGCATATACAGAATTTTTACTGTATTTGGATCAGTGGATGCTTCAGTGTTTTATAAGTTGGGTAAGAGCACCATCTAGTGGATAATAGAAGAAATATGAATTGCTGTAAAAACTCGTTATTGGCAGGGAAGCGTTTACTCTTAATTGAAAAAATAACTTGTCAATGGCGGGGAAAGAGTTAATATACAAAAATAAACTATTTAGTACTTCTTAAGACCAATTCAAGAACATCTAAGTATACTCAACGGTGCTATTTTGAGTTAACGCTTGACTCTGGGCGTGTCTGAAGCGTGGCCCTGACACTATCGTCATAGTGACAACAGCCAATCACAGTGCCTGCAACACATGCTGCTCTGTTCTCCGGTCTTGCATAAACGTAAATGGCTGGCTTTGCACTGGGTTATTTGCATAAGGCGATCTGATTGGCTTACGCCAGCATTAGCACTTGAAAAGTTGAGAAATGTTCAACTTCTGCCGCGAACAACACCAATGACGTGACACCGACGGATCCACAATCCAGTTCGGTTAAACTGTCTAAACTTATCTAAAAACCAATATGAGTCGTTTTAAATGACAAATTAATCATTTAGAGAACCAGACCTCAGTGACCTTATAGTCCTTATAGTCTTTGCAGTTCGGGCGGCCCGCCTAAGCTGGGAAACCCTACCGCCTTAACTAAAAATTGCTGCACAAAAGGCCGTCAAGTGCCTTTACTTCACACCACGAGCGGGTACACGCGCCACATGAGAGAGAGCCCGAAATGAGAGAAAGACTTGGTCCGTCATGTCTGGAGGATAGCCAGTTGATAAAACGCGTGTCCGTGAGAACTGTAAGGGGACTTATGTTTTGGGTTTATTTAAGCCTGTTATTGTATTAGTCTATAGTTCTTGCAAATTAAAGTAAGTTATCTGGTGATTTTGTTGTTTGAGCAACCTGCTAGCTAGGTTT
The DNA here is from genome assembly GCF_027580225.2 of Misgurnus anguillicaudatus. Classification (NCBI taxonomy): domain Eukaryota; kingdom Metazoa; phylum Chordata; class Actinopteri; order Cypriniformes; family Cobitidae; genus Misgurnus; species Misgurnus anguillicaudatus. Next base: position 1,287,893 of record NW_027395276.1, on the reverse strand, counting down.
CACGTGCCTGTTGAGCGCTCTTGCTCATGTTATTTCTGTGCATTATTTAAATGCTACAGTAGTAGTCACACTCCTTTAAGATAATGTAATTAATAGTGGGAAATAATCAGTTTATACCATTTCTGCGCTATCTATCATCGTTCGCCAGACGTTCTACAACATCTGCTTTAGTTTGTGTTTATTAACCCTTTAGTTTCACTTCATCACGCAGCAATTCCCGTTAGAGGTAAAAACATTTAATTCATTAATAATCTAGTATGTGTTCATTTTCTGTCATAGTTTCTTCAAAATTAAGTTTTATTTGAGTGTTTTTAATAAAAATATTTTAATTTTCATCATGACGCGTACACCCTGGCCCCGCCCACCACCTTAACTAACAAATTTTCTGCGGTAAACCCTGTAGTCACAAAAATTCAAAAGGAAGACACTCTCTTATGTAAATGAATGTAATTTATATGTAAAATGAAATGCAAATGTAATATATAATCCAGTGCTTTACTGGAAAAAGACGAAAGTTTTGTTCATTGGTCTTAGGAAAGGTCACCAAAATTCCATTTCAGATTAGCTGATATTTAACTTTATTGTCGAATATTGGGAAAGGTCACAGGTACACAGCTGCATGGGAAAGGTTTTGCATTTTTGTTTACCAGATGTAAATCATTAATCATATTGTTTATAATAGTGTTTAAACAACTATCTTTAACAAATTGCAACCCACTAACCCTAACAATGAGCAATAGCATTAGTAATGCTCGTCTTAACAAACACCACTGTAAGATCTCTGTTTAGGATATGTTAAAATATTTCACCATGTTGCTTTGCTTAAGAAGTGTTCCTGGAAACCCGAGTAATTAAAAAGTCAGTGGATGTACGAGTGAGTCTATCGTAAATGACTCATGCTGAGAGAATTGAACTCTCACTCATGACGAATCACAATCTTCTCTCAGAACATCAGACCTCAGGGCAAAAGCCAAGCTACATACTTCCTCTGTCTAGGTAAAATCCCTCACAAAGTGTTACATATTTTGTTCAACTTTTATTATCTTCATTGTTTTCAACAATGTTTAAATTGAGAGAATTCACTGTTTTAACCAGCGCCCTGCCATGTTCATAGGGTTGCTTGTCAATGGCGTTATGTCCGACTTATGCTCGGTTTCCATTTTTGCTGCCACAGAAACCAAAGGTGTGTTTGACTTCATGTGCCATTGCAAGTCCGATCAGAATGTGACCTCGAAATATAGCAAGAGTGATTCAAAAGCAGTGCTTTTGCGTTGCTTTCGTGATATTATGATGTCACACGAGTCAATAACATTATATGCATTATGTTGTGTTAGGGGGCATTATGTAATATAAAACTTGATACTTTATGACATGTCACTTTATTCTATAAAAACCTATTTAGTTTAATACATTAAAGGAATAGTCCATTTTCTTAATTGAAAAATCCAGATAATTTACTCACCACCATGTCATCCAAAATGTTGATGTCTTTATTTGTTCAGTCGAGAAGAAATTATGTTTTTTTTTTTGAGGAAAACATTGCAGGTTTATTCTCATTTGAATGGACTTTAATGGACACCAACACTTAACACTTAACTCAACACTTAACAGTTTTTTCAACGGAGTTTTAAAGGACTATAAACGATCCCAAACGAGGCATAAGGGTCTTATCTAGCGAAACGATTGTCATTTTTGCGTAGTGACGTAGGGAGGTCACGTGTTACATATATAAAACGCACATTTGCGGACCATTTTAAACAATAAACTGACACAAAAACATTAATTAGTATCAGTTGACATACAACAACGTCGGAATGGTCCTCTTTCAACACACTTGTAAACACGGGGGCGGAGTTTCACGTTCGTCCTCTATGACGTCATGATGTATTGCGTGAGGTCACTCTGACGCTTTCAGGACCGGAGGAAGACGAGAAATTGTGGTTTAAAAGTGTATATTTGTTATTTTTATTGTCAAAAATGACAATAGTTTCGCTAGATAAGACCCTTATGCCTCGTTTGGGATCGTTTATAGTCATTTGAAACTCTACGTGTTGAGTTAAGTGTTAAGTGTTTGTGTCCATTAAAGTCCATTAAAATGAGAAAAATCCTGCAATGTTAAAAAACATAATTTCTTCTTGACTGAACAAAGAAAGACATCAACATTTTGGATGACATGGTGGTGAGTAAATTATCTGGATTTTTCTTTTAAGAAAATGGACTAATCCTTTAAGTATTTTTTTTATAATAAACATACATTTTTGTTTTGGTATCTTAAAATGGCAGGCAGGGGAACTGTCCAAAATTAGCAGTTTAAGACACCTGTTTAAATTATTAAAAAGTAAAAGTGACATTCTTGGCAAGTAAGCAAAGCATACTTGAAATGTGACTTCTGCATTTAACCCATCCCAGTGAGTAGTAAACACACGCCCTGCAAGTCATGAACACACGCACACACGGAGCAGTGGGCCAATATCCCAGCGCCTGAGGAGCAATTACCGTAAAGTGTCTTGCTCCAGTGCAACACATCTGCAACCCGCCGGCCGTGAGACTCAAACTCTCGACTTACAAGCCTGACTCTCTAACCACTAGGCTACAACTGCCCCTCATATACAATCAAAACCTTTCCTATAAACAAATTTCCCAAATATCATTAGTTGGGATGTTAGGATAATTGAAAAACCTATGTCTTACAATTTGGATGTTTTTAAATAACAGGGTGGTACAATTCCAATTCGTCATTATGGCTGAATAAAAAGCTTATAGATTGCTCTCAAATACTGATAGCTATGTTGTCAGGTGGTACAATCAATGTAAAACTAGAAAAAAATGCACATTTTAATTGTATATTTATGAATTTGATATCACATGCAAAAACTAATACCAGCATCCAAGT